>NW_023602073.1:125500441-126805428 GCF_014898055.3 Talpa occidentalis | reverse complement strand
CTCATTGCTTCTCTAATGCCACTCAATCCAAATAATTTCCAAATCTGTCTCTCTGACAATGATATAGAGTTCCAGGTGCATATCTCACAATTGGCTGGGCATTTCCACCAAGATATCCTGCTGGGATTTAAAATTTAATGTCTATAAAACAAATTCTCAAAATCTCACGCAATAAATGACCTATTCTCCAGAGGGACGGAGACTTATTGTTCCATCTTGGTCATAATTATCAGGCAATTTCATCAGCCTCTTCCTGCCTCAAAAATTACTTACAGAGGGGAAATTAAACTCATGAACTTGATAGCCAAGCACTCACAGATTGACTCTGATGTCTTTTCAACTTCATGCCCCACATTTTCCCCAATCAATCCTTCCCTATGTTCAGGCACATATTCACTGTACAGAGACTATTTCTTCATCATATTTGTTTAAGCAACACTCCTGCAGAAATGCTATCCTCTCTCTCATCAGAAAGTTGTGAAGAAGTCACTAAAAGTTCAGCCCTTTCAGTACACAGAACTGGCTTGATCCCTGAATTACTCGCTTTTTTTTTTTAGTGTTTATCAGTCCTTTGGTACATATTACATACATTATAGAGGATTTACTGTGACTAAAAGGGTTAAGACTGTAAAATTAATGATGAAAATGAAAACTGTTTTTAAAAAGAGCATGAAGAGATGTTGATAGATAATCTGAGGTGAAATGTTTAGTGCAGTGGGTCTCAAATGTGACTGACTTTCCAAACAGCTGAGTCAAATCATAAGTGCATTGGGTTATATCATCTTCATTTTATAGTTTAATTTTAGAAAAATCTGTAGAAAGCAACATTTTCTGGAATAAAAAGTCACAATACATTTACAGAATGGATTTTTTTTCCACAGGAAAATCTTGTTCACAGCAAAAAAAGGGACAAAGGTGTTTTCTTATATTAAATCTTTCAGTATCAACCCTTTGTAAAGCATATAGTGTGAAATTGAACAGCTGAGATGGTGGGATTCTAGAATTTCACTTCTGTTGAACCAACAATCCAAGAGAGAGCTTGGAAATACCTAAGAGTATAGGTGGTTTGCTCATCCATTCCATTCTGTCATACTGGTTATAAGAGGGAGTTTGGATTGCAGTCCATTTCTCTGACAAGTGCTTGTTCTGCATGAAATCTATTTTGCTGGTAAAAGTGAAAACCATATGCTGAAACACCAGATGCACATAAGGCAGAGTTGTCATTCTGTTGTGCAAATTTTAAAGCCAAAGTTGTATTCCGCCCATACAGTACAGCCTACTTCATCTAAGATGACCAGAAATGGAGCCAATTTTCTCTCTCCAAAAACAAACAAAAAAACCTTTATAAGAACAAGAGATTGTACCTATAAAATTATTACAATTTTACATATGGGTCTATATAAGAAGACTACAAATGGAGATAGAAAAAATTAATTTTTTTAGATTAAGTTTTATTAAAACAGTAGAGGTGAGGGATTAATTATTTTTAAACTAACTGGTGGTTAAAATAATGCTTATCAACAAATACCAATGTGAAAATATTCTTCCTTCTTCTCCAGCAGTGTAAGACTCAGAGTCACCTTTAATGTCTTTGGCAAAAATGTTTCCAACAACAACTTAAATTTGATGCTTTCGCTTCTTGACATCCAGTGGAAAGATGATCTAAGGTAAATAGGGCTGAGTTTGTAACCTTCCCCATTTGCCCTCTAAATGAGAACTTTTCCCTGGGGAAGGTTTTAATATTATTGCAGGATTTGATGCTGGTTACCTGCAGGATCCGTTTTCTTTTCTCCCCTACTTCTTTCTAATCCAGGGCCCACAGGGGAATATACTGTATTTTCTTGCTCTTCTGATATCATTTAATTAACAATGGTAATATCTAATATCTTAATTCTATTATCTGATCTCTTAGAATTAATTTCTGTGCTTCCTTTGTTATTCCTATCTTGAGACATTACTATGCTGGACATGACATGAGAAGGCTGAGAAAACAGAGTGACATAGCATATCTTAAAAATCATTTCAAAGTTGGTGAATGTAAATATATAAAAACAAAAACTAACAACTAATAAATGGTCTCCATGTGATTGTGGGGAAAAAATAAAGTTGGTGAATATTTATTACTGAGAGCCTGAGATAAAGTTGTTCTATAACTGTTTCTTGGTACTCTAATAATTTTAAGATCTAAGAGCAAATAGAAGATTGCCAATTATTGCATAGCCATTAGTCCTAGTCTTAGTTTAAATTTGCTTCTTACTAAATTCCAGATTATTGCGAGAGGATTTTATGGATTTCACAGTTCTCTCCCCTTCTGGTCACTCTGACATTTGTTAAAGAGCCCAGTCACTCTCTTGTCTTTATAGTTTCTTCTGCCTGGAATATTCTACCCTGGGTATCCACGGACTGGTTTCTTTCATCTAAATGTCAGTTATAACATTACCTCAGAGACCCTTTCTATAGTCACCTACACTTTATGCTTGTGTTTCCTATCTAGTTCCCCTATTTATTTCCGCCACATCTAAGAATATGCATTTGTTGTTTGCTTCATGCCTAACTCCAATTCCTAACTGAATGGTCTATTTTTGTTCTTGTTTACTGTTGATTTGCAGCCTGGCAGATGGAAGGTGCTTGGTAAACATTTGTTGAATGACTGAGTGACTGCAGGAACACTGGCACACCTCAGCGATATTGCAGCTTCAGTTCCAGACTACTGCATGAAAGTGAATATTACAATAAAACAAGTCACTCATTTTTTTTTTTCCAGTGCACATAAATGCTATGTTTATGCTATATTGTAGTCAATTAAATATACAGTAGCATTATGTCTAAAAACAATGTATACACCTTAATTGAAAAATACTTTATATTTTTTAGAAAAATGGTGATGATAGACTTGCAGGATGCAGGGTTGGCCAGACTTTCAATTTATAAAAAGCACAATATCTACAAAGCTCAATAAATGTGGGTGGCTCAGTTATGTGGGTGTAACTCTCAGAGAAGGGAAGTCTTGAATTGAGAAGACATTGAAGAGAGCGTTTTCTTCTCATTGTAGAAAGTTCACAAGTATTATAGAGCTAGAATTGTAGACAAGGATAAACACAAAAAACATTCCTGCAGTGAAGTGCAGGGGATCCTGGAGAGGTACTTAGTGGGCACATGTAAGATGTACAAGAGAAGAGTTTTATTTAGAATGTGAAATAACTTGAATAGATCCAACAGAATTTTATTTAGAGTAAGAGAATTTTATTTAGAATGTATGAAATCAACAATCAGCCAAGCCCTATACATGACTTTTGAGAATGTTCTCTCTCTAATCTTGCCCAGGCTCTTCAATGAATATTTACTTAGTTAATAAATAAAAGAAATGCAAGGGTGGAAAATATAAATCTTGGCACTCTTCCTGAAAGAGGCAAACCTGATGTCAACCAACATTATGGAGTCTGTATAGGCCAGAGGTGCGGGGAGGCTGAGAGGATTCACCAGAGACAGAGTGGGAACAGAAGAGGCAGACTGTCTAAAATACACTGCTGAGGGGAGCAGCGGCAAGACAGTAGAGGTCTGCTTGCCATGTGGGTTGCTCCCTGGCTAGGGATCGAACTCGTGCTGCAGAGGCTGCAGATTGCTTCACAATGCTCTGTTTAACCCCCTGAGCCACTAAGGAGGCCTATATTTTACCTCACTTTCAAGCAATGAGTCATTCTTTTTCTGTTTTGTGACTAATTTCTGCCGGGGCAGAAGATGTGAGATTCCTGGGTCAGAGATTTAAAAAAATTAGCAAAATTTTATTATTCACAGCAAAAGCTAGAGCCAGAGTGCTGTGTCCCAGAGTTGTAGAAGGCAGACCTAGATGAAAGCATATGCAGTGGGTTACATAACAGCAAGGACTCTACCACTTTCACAGTAAGCAGAGGCCTAGCTGCTCTCTGTCACAGGGGAAATGTCATCACCCCTGGTGGGGTTGCAAACCAAGCCCTGAGAAATGGTTTTGGTGAAAAGTTCTTGAACTATGTGTTCATAGTTCATAGTTGATGCACCCAACAAGAAAATGCAGAAAAGCTCAAGCACAAAAGTGAATTGCTTCTTCCAACATGTATCACTTGAGGTGTGAAGAGAGATGAATTTTGATAGACACACAGGGCAAAGAAGGGATGAAATGGTTGGATAAGTAGCGGTAAAGGCTGACACATTTTTTAAAAGAAATTGACACCAAGGAGAAAGATATCTGCATATTTGGATCCTTGTAATTCTAAATGGTATATTCTATACTCAAATTCATAGTGAGAAAATGTTTCTTTAGCAGTGTTTCAAAAATTGAATTCCTGAATAATCTATATTCAGACCATGGCATTTTCTCCAATGCTGTCAGCATATACCTTTGTCATGCCCACTTTTATAGATTCACTAAGATATAGAAAAAAACATATTTACTTCTTTCAGTATTTGGGATATGGTACTGGAATCAAAGTACTATACTATCAAAGGTACATTGCAAGTGTAAAATTTACCAAATTATTTTGCCTAATGAAGAGGTAACTTCAATTCTTTGATTTTTTTTTTTTGGCATCTGCCAACATGTATTTGTAGAATTGAATCAATTCTAAGTTTACATTGTATTGTGTTACTAATTCTACTACCATTCTTGTGAAAATGATAATAATTTCTCATTCTAAACTTTTTTTTTTTGTGGGACCCTTGCCGGCGGCCTGGGAACGAACCAGTACTGCAGAGGCTGCGGGAAGCCTCGTAGCCCAGCGCTCAACCGCTGTGCCACCAGGGGAGGCCTTCATTCTAAACTTTTTAAGCCATAAATATTAAGAATTGAAAAGAAACTTAATAATCATATACTATAACACAACTCAAAAAATAAATAAATTAATACTTGTATGGGCAGTTAATTTAAGAAAAAGGAGCCAAAAGTATAAAATTGAGGAAGGAAAGTCTTTAACAAATGGTGTTAGGAAAACTGGACAGCTACATGCAAAAGAATGAAACTAGATCATGATCTCTCACTATATAGAGAAAAAAAATCTCAAAATGGATTAATCCACCTGAATATAAGAACTGAAATCATAAAATACATAGGAGAAAACATAAGAAAAACACTACATTACATTGGCTGCTGTGATGTCTTTGCAATCTTGGCTCTAAAAGCAAGAGAAACAGAAGCAAAAATGTAAACAAATGGACTTATGTCAAACCAAAAAGCTTCTACATAGAGAAAAAGTACTAGAGCCACCAGAAAGATTTCACTCCCCAAAATTCCTTTGATTTCGTAACAACTAATCTTTTCATTGCACATATAGTTTTGTGCTTTTTACTGTCTTTCCCAGAAATTATACAGTTGGAATCATACAATAAGTAGTCTTTTAAGCTTGCTTTCTTTTGCTTAGTGATATGCACTTGTTTCCTTTTTTTCTTTTTTTTTTTTAAAAAAAATTTATTTATTTATGCATAGAAGACCTGGGCTATAGGCCAGCAGTGCAGATGGTGAGAGGATTCACCAGAGTGGGGAACAGAACAGGTGGATTGACGGAAATACAATGCTGAGGGGAGCAGCAGGCAACACAGGAGACGTCTGCTGCGTCATGTGGGTCACCTCCCTGGCCAGGGATCGAACTGGTGCTGCAGTAGCTAGGGATTGCTTCATAGTTTTGACACTCAGCCCTTGCGCCACCAGGGTGGCCCTCCTTCTTATCTTTTCATGACTTGATAGCTCATTTCTTTGTAGCGCTCAATAACATTTCATTGTCTGGATGCACCATTGTTTACTTTTCCTACTGAAAGACATTTTGTTTGCTTCCAAGTTTTGGCATTGTTAATAAAACTTCTACAGACATCCATATTCAGGCTTTCATGTGGACATAGATTTTCAATTAATTTTGTTAAATACCAAGAAGCATGATTGCTGGATTGAATGGTAAAATTGTATGTTAGTAAGATTATGTATGTACATAAGAAACTACCAAAATGTCTTCCACAGTGGTGGTACCATTTTGCAATCCTAGCAATGAGTGAGCACCAGCACTTGGTGTTATAAGTGGTCTAGATTTTGACCATTCTAATAATTGTGTACTGATATCTCATTGTTTTTAGCAATTTGCATTTTCCTAATAATATATGATGTAGAGCATTGTTTTATGTGCTTATTTGCCATCAGTAAATTTTCTTTGGTGAGGTGTCCCACTTTTTTTGCCCATTTTTAAATGGCATTGTTTTCTTTCTGTTAAGTTTTAATTCTTTGTATATTTTGATAACAGTTGTTTATCAGACATTAAGGCTCTTTATACAAAGTACTTTATTATTAGTCTATCTCCTGGGTTGTGTCCCATCAATTGATTATGATTGAGCAACTACAACCTCAACAACATCAACGATGTCAGTTGTGATCTCAAAGGAAGGAAAACTGAATTTGCCAAATTTAGAAATACCAAAATGTCTTCCAGAGTGGCTGTACCATAAAATACAAGGTAAAAAGTAGGGTAAGTGGGGAAAATGAAACAATTTAGCCTTTTAAGAAATGTCATGTTAAAATAAAATTGCTTCTCTAATGAAGCAAATGATAGTTATTTTTGTGTGTATAAGGTTTGAAAACCACAGATTTCTGTCCTGATTTAGACTGGGATCTTTAAAACTCTGACTAAGGTCTTCCCAAGTTGCTTTAACAAGGGACTTTTGCTAGGAAGTTTTTTGATCAACTTGCAAGATTAGTTTTGCCTGAAGTTAACTAGGTCGTGTTTTCTCTTCTTTTCTATCTCAGCAGAAACATGCCTTATCAAAATCCAAACACACCAAATGTAGGATGTGGTTTTTTTGAGAGGCAGTGGGTTTGGGGTGTTAACAAATTAGTTTTATATTTTTAAATAGTTTCAGGCTTAAACAGCAAAGCCGTTGAGAGACTGGTCTTTTCACTGAGGTCACTGGTGTATTGTGATTTTCTTTCTTCCGAACACTTGAGAATGTGGGCTCTGTAGTGTAGATCTGACAGTTTCAATTATTTATTTTAGCAACATATTGCTGTCTTCTCCTATTGCTTACCTCCCCAAGTTTTTCTGTTTCATTTCCACAACAGAAAGAAAAATCCTTGTATGTTATTCAGGGTTTGCCAGAGAAACAGAAATAATGGGATTTATATACATACAAATAGGGATTTATTTTAAGGAACTGACTCATGGTACTGTGGGAGTTGGCAAATCTGAAATTGGTCGGGCAGTCTGGGTGGTTGGACATTCAGGTAAAAGCTGATACAATCTCAAGTCTGAAACCTGGAGGGAAGGCTTGCAATGCAGGCAGAATTTCTATGCCTCAGTCATTTTTTACTTTTTAAAATAAATTTGTATTGAAGTAACATTGACTTATAGCTTTATATAAGTTTCAGGTACACATTTGTTCCAGTGCTGAATCAGAATTTCTTCTTTACAGACTTGTTTGTTTTTAAAGTCTTCAAGTGATTCCTGGAGGCCCAGTCACATACTGAAGGGTAATCTGCTTTATGTCAAGGTAAAACTGATTATAAATATTTATCACATCTAATAAATATCTTCACAGCAATACCTAGACTAGTGTTTGACCAAATGACTGGACACCATAGCCTAGCCAATCGCCCCATAAAATTAACCATCGCACATTCGAAACAGGAAATATTGATTCTACTTCTTTGTGTTTTCTGGTGTTTATTGTCTGTTGAGTTAATACATTTTGAGTAAATACATTGCTGGTTAAATGATGGTTGGAGACTAGTATTATTTTAGATTGTCTCCTGAAAATTACATATAGTACTTCATAAATGAATATGCTAGCATTGCCGAGATATAATTATTAAATAATAAATATGTAGACAATACAGATATTGATTCTTTAAAAATTAGCCTCAAATGAGCTCCATGGGAAGAAATAAGTATTTTAGGAGATGGAACCACATGAGCAATTGAAGGTATGAAAGAGGTTGGCCTGTTTGAAGGTCAGGAAACTGTGTGTGTTAGAGGGAGATGGATGTGGGAACACGCTTTGTAAAATGACTAAGCAAAGAATCATAATATTGTGGAGGCCACTAGAATTCAAGTGGAGCATTTTCACTTACATGAAGGGTGGCTACTGAAGGGCTTTGAGCAGGAGTGACACAGTGACAATGGCAATTATCAATCTGACATAGGATTTGGATCAAAGAAAAATGAAACAATAAACCAGTACCAGGGACAATGAAGCTGTGTCAGCTTAGGTCCCATGAGCAGTAGATGCTCAGACAGAATTAGGCACATAAAGAATTTTTGGCACATAGCATCTATGAAAGATAAGGGGGCAGGAGAAACCAGGAAGAGCCTTGGGGCCTATGCTGTCCAATAGGATAGCTGCAAGCCACATGGAACTATTGAACATTTGCAATGTGACTATGTTGCAGGGAAATATATAAGATGCATCCTCGGTATCTAAAACTTCGTACTGAGCAAAAATGCAAAAATAGCCTTACCTATGTAAGAATGTAAAATACCTCCTCTAATGACTTTGAAAATACTGACCCAATGTTGAAATAATATTTTGGAATAAATTCTTAAATATGTATATTATATGACTATAATTTATTTCATTTGTTTCTTATTACTTTTTAAAATATGACTGCTTGCAAATTTGAAATGACAATATGGCTTACTTTATATTTCCACTACCCAGTTCTGCTTCAGACGTCTCCCTGGGTCTGCTACTTGTGAAAGGAGGAAGGAGGGTAAGGTGAAAAGAATCAAACTTGCAACTCTAAGAAAGTTTGGGTCAAGGGCCTCCCTGGTGGTGCAAGGGGTTAAGATGCAACCTATGAAGTAGTCCATAGCCTCTGCAGTATGAGTTCGATCCCCCCGCCGGTCAGGGAGCAACCCACATAGCACAGCAGACCTCTCCTGACTTGCCCCTACTCCCCTCAGCAGTGTACTTCGGTCGATCTGCCTGTTCTGTTCCCCACTCTGTCTCTGGTGAATCCTCTCACCCCCACTCCCATGCCTCTGGACTGTTCCCTGGTTCTTGTATGCATAAATAAAAATAAATCTTTAAAAAAGAGAAAAGAAAATTTGGGCCAAGCTGATGGAGAGTCTCTCCAGCAAAGGCTGGCCTCTGGGAGAGTGCAGGGTGGGTTGGTACTGGTAGCCAACTGTGTTTAGTCATCAACTGGAACCTTCCTAGAGGAAGTGGAGCCTAAGTGTGATATTGGTGGGGATTCAAACAAGATCTGATGGCATCACCTGGAGGTTACATTGCCCCAGAAGATTCTTTGGAAGAAGACATGGGTGCTACGTTTTTATGACTGCCTTATAGACTAGCTCTTGTCATAATAATTTAGGCAGATAGCAGCTAGTTTATTTGCAGATGTGGTTTGGTGGGATACTGTGGCTTTTTATATGTGCTCCCAACTCCTGGTTCCTTTCTTGCTGAATCCAGCCACATCTGTGTGGAGAATGTCAATGCTGAACTCTGAAGGAGACCCATCCTCAAAACTCTGAAACTTCTCTGTAGGCACATGTATTTTCTCAGACTCAGTGACAAGAAGGAAGTCAACCTGCCTGAGGACATTAATATTTATTTTTTGAAGGCCTTTTCTGTTATATGACAACTTGCTGCTATTCTGGAGTCATGGCTGAGTCGAAATTGAGACTCTTAAAGTTCTTAATTGGTCCACTGGTTCTCAAAAGCACCAGTGAGCTGGCAATGTTGTGGAACGCCAATGATTTATAGTCTAAGTTTTCTATTTCAGAGAAATTTGTTCCTTTAAAATGTATGCAGTCTTTTCTAATGAGAAACTAATCTTGTATTGGTAGTTATGGTCTAATGAGAAATGGTTCTGTTCTCAAAGAGATTGCAATCAGGCTCATGTGAAGAGGTGAGGGATGTCGCTTTCTCTAAGTATTACCATTTGTGAAGGAGCTGAGGGAAGAGGAGAGGAGAAATTTAGATGCTATGGTTTTAATGATGTGATCAGTTCTTGTTAGGTAGGTGATAAAAAGTTTTTTAAAAAAGAGTATTATAGGACGCAAGCATTACCATTCTTAGTTTACTTTTGAATTGCCATTTTTCCTGTGAGTGTTGACATTAATTCTCCAAAGTAGGGGGAAAAAATGCTTATGCTACAGATAAACCTCAATAAGTAAATCCTCCTTCATGAAATCAGGGATTATTTTGTAAAACCACAGGTGCTTACATGGTCACTAAGTACTTTGTATAGTAAACATGGTGAATTAGGAATACTATTAGATATGGAGGACAAAATATATCCTTGTTTATATTTGCCTTAAATTTTAGACCTGTCAACATCTTACTTGTTTTGTTCTACAAATAGGACAGTACAGTTTTGTGAGAACTGTGTAAAGTGTAGACTTTGAAAAATCATCAGGTTCCATCAATTACATCCATCACTTACACCTTGACTTCAGGAAGTTACTTAGTCATTCTAAGCCCCAGTTTCCTCAACTATAAATTGGAAAGTTTATAGTACTCAGTCCTAAGAGTTGTGGTGAGAATTAATTGAGATAATGCATGTAATTACTTAGCACTGAGTCTAACACATACTAAATCATCAAGAAATAGTTAATATTATTTGGAGAGACAGGAACTGCTCCACATCATCACTATTCAAGAAATGTCACATTTGTTTTTATTTTAGTTTTTAAAACTCAGCTGCAAGTTTCCTCTGTAAGCCCTTATACTTTTTCGGGTTAGCAAAAGAGTCCCATAAAAGTCAAATGGCAGGCAGGTCTCCTCCCTCTGGATTATACAAGAACATCTGGAACTGACACAGTGTAGGGAAATATGGACAATGTTTCTGTTTCTCAGGGGACTTCTCAGGACTGAGTTGAGAAGGGAGGTGAGGGAGGAATTGTATTGGTGGTTATGGTCTAATGAGAAATGGTTCTGTTCTCAAAGAGATTGCAATCAGGCTCATGTGAAGAGGTGAGGGGTGTAGCTAGAGCTGGTGAGGGAGGAAGCAGGAATTCCTGACCTGGACAACAAAGCAAGTCTGGAGAGGAGGAGATGTCAGCCAGAACTGAACAATAGTCTTTGGAATACTTCCTGGTGAAAATGACTTGACAGTTGACACTTCAAATATTCAGGAAAGCTCAAAACCTCCTTTCCTTGGCACTTAACTTGAGTGTCAAATCAGAGAAAATACCACGTTGGTCACATGACATCTTATCTGTGGTTTACTGATCATTTACATTTGTGACACTTAATACTTCCTCATAAATTTGACATTATCCTCCTTCAGCTTTGCAATATCTAATTCCCATGTTTAAGGAGCACTCAACTACTCAACTACCCTTCTGGGAAGTCTCCATTTTGTCATCGTGTTAGTGCTTTGTGCCCAGGATCGTGTGGCATAGGCTCAGCCAAGTGAGTGCTTCCTCTGGCAACTTCAGGCTGGACAGAGGACCCGGTAGTGTTGGGGGATTACCATCTTTCATGGTAGAAGTGATGTGTATCCGCTGTCCTGCTGCCCAGTCTGCACTGTTGGGACCTCTGAGGCCCCTTTGCAGTCTCCTTCCATCCATCCTGTGACTCCAGATAACCCAGTACTTTCTCTTGGTTTTGCTGAATATATCCTTTTTTTTTCACTTATGTACAAGAATTTTGACTAATAAATACAATAGTAATATTAATTAACATATTTTTGTAATGATAAAGTAGCTGTTATTGAATGTTTAAATTGCCAAGGACTGTTCTAAGTTTTCCATGTGTTAACTCCTTCTTTCTCGTGAAAGCCATTGCAGTAGGCACTGTTATCTTGACTTCCAGAGGCAGAAAATTCAGGTATAGAGTTCACAAAGCTAATAAATAAGTCAGGTTTAATCTTAAAAAAAATGTTTGGAAATTTATATAAGAAAGTAGAGTTTTAGGTAACAGACCTTTATGGAAATATGGAGAATTGGAGACAGTTTCTCAATTCGAGATAGCATGGAAGAAATTGAATGTCCGATTATTTTTCTGGGAGAGTGACCTAGAAGTCATGACTTGTACTGATCAGATAATAGATGAAATGATTACCTATGAACATTGCAATCATGGACCCACTGAGGAGAGGTTCTGGTGGACCATGTTTTCACCATCATAAAAACAGTATGAAAGATATGAAAAAATGATGGGTAGCTGCTTTTGATAACAATAAACAACTTAAAGCCAGGAAGTGATAAACTCAAATCCTTAAATTCTAAGTTTAAGCCATGGATTGAAATTCAGCAGTGTTCTATATCTATGATGAAACAATTTATTATCTTGCAGTTGAAAGGCTGAAACAGTCAAAACTCAGAAGCAGATTTTGATTTTAAAAGTTGCCTAGTTACATCAATTACACACATTTTTCACTGTGTATGTCACTTCCATGGAAATACACATTCATGAGGAAAGAGGAAGCCCCTGGGCAGAGGGATGTGGTCCATAAGAGGGTGCCTCTCACAGTGACCCAAATCCCTGCTCTTATGGAGTTTCTGGTTTCCAAAGGAAAAATCTCCCCTCCTTGGTCAGAGAGATTGTTCTTCTCTTGCTTAAAGATTTTCTGATTTTTTTTTTTTTTTTTTTTTTGGCCTGAGGTAAAGTTCTTCTTGAAAGAAGACACCTAGTCTCTAAGTTCACCACCTTTACTTTTCTCAGAGGAATAACTAGAGTTAAGTCCCTACACGACCTGGCCACCAATTATGTTACTCCTTGGAAGAGGTTTACACTTCAAGAATTGTGAGATTTTGCTATTTTAATGGGACAATGTCTGTGGAGCTTATGTGGGAATGACTTTGCTGGTGCTTGACTGAAGGGAGGCATATAGTCATATATTTGACTAATTTTTAAAATATGAATGTTCTTACCAGATAGTTTTTATTCTGAGCAAACCTGAGAAACTGAATGTGGCTTCCGTAATGTATTTAGCTGATTTAACCCAAACCTGGTTTCAACTCCAGCCCCAAGATGTTGGAATTGATGAAGAAAATTTCTTGGCATAGAATAATAATAATAATAGTAAACATGATAATAATAATAATAAGGAATGTATTAAAAACTCTAAGCAATGGGTAATACAGTGTGATCACTTGTGAGCCTCTCACAGAACTACATCCTAAATTTTCTTACAATCCGCTCCCTTCAACATGGTCTTCAGATCTAACTTGAAAAAGGAAACACCGTATGTGAAACAGGCTATTTTCTCAAGAGTGGGGATTCTATCCACAAACTAGCGATAAGTACCAGACCTCAGTGTTTAGTTAGAGAAACCAAGAGTGGCAGAGGCCAAGTAGCAGCACTTCGCTATCAAAGACAAATAGGCATTATTTCCATAATCATCAGTAGAATCAATATAATAGCATAAATGATTTGACCCAACTAAGAGTTTTTGGAACTAAAGGATGATTATTCCTAATAACCTGCTCACATTTTTTTTTTTTTTTAGCTTTCATCCCTGCTTGGTGAGTTGGGTGCCACACTGACATTTCAGCCTCATCACTCCCTAGGACTATCAGGATAAAAAAAGATTACTATGTTGTAGAATTGAGAAGGAGGCCTTGACTGTCAGAGAAAAATAAAGTTTTTATCTCAGTGGTGACATTGAGGAGCAAGGATCAAACCTTTTGATCCCTGGGAACCTCCACATTGCACCACGTGAGTCATTAGTACAATCTCATACAGGCAGTCCCACCAGGGCCTTAGTAACCCAATTAACAAATTGGGGGTGACTCAACAAAATAAAGAACTCCAACCACCTGTGAAGCAAAGGAAACATGGAATAGGACAAAGGAAGGAAAGGAAAACATGGCAGCAATAGCTTTATGGTTATTTGTAAATGTAAAAACTATAACCTCTGCAATATTTGATTTTCTATTCAATCAAGTACAATCTTACTCCTTTATTTCCCCTACTTTAATGGGGAATTATATGTGGTTATCTTTATATTTAGGCCACATATTGTAGATGGGGTGGGGGAGGAAAATACATATCAACTAAGATCTTGAATTAAAAATTCAGTATATTAGCTCACTTAATTTTGATATTCCCTTTGGTTAGGAGTGGGAGTACTCTTAGTTCTATTAGGGATCATTGCTTTGTGTCAAGCAGGAAAAAAAAATTAAGGCTCAAAATGGTAGACTGTAAGTGGACACGTAGTATTTTTCACTGTTCAATATTTAGTACTCCTTATTATCCTGCACCCAACTCCTATGAGGAAGTCCTCAATTGTATGCGGTCTAAGTGGAAATTGTCTTCCCCTTTGGAAGCTAAAATAATCACGTTCTCCCTTTCCCTGCATCTCACCATGAGGGAGTTGCATGGGACTTAATTTGACCAATAAAGCACTGTCTAGAACTTTTTTAAAAATAATCCTAGAGTCTGGAAATGGAATTAATTCAACCATCTCAGTGGTGGTGGGGGTGATCTTTTCTATGACCTAGGTGGGGATTCCTGCTATCCCACAGAGCCCTTGGTTATTTTTCATTTTCCAGATCCAATTCCCCAGGCTTGCCTCAGTTTTGCTAGACCCCTATGCTTCCCTTACATTGCTTTTTGGCTTAAGATAGCTAGATGGAGGTTCTGCTGCTTCAACCAAAAATGCTGTCATATAAATCTAAATGATAATTTTAGTTTTCAAGCTTAAAAAATTATTATAGTTGAAAGTAGCTCTCTGTCGAAGTTGAAAACTTTAATTTCTTTTCTGCAAAGAGGTCTTCAAGTGCTATAGAAAATCGAGTTATCTGAGTTCAGCTGATTCCTAATTTATATTCCTGGGGTTTATTCATGTAACCAAATTTCACTTTTTCTCTTTCTCAGTCCAATATCTCACTCATCAGAGAGGCAGAAGTACAGAATATTACATTTCTATGTTATCATGCTGTTGACAAATTTTTCTCCCCAGAGATATTTGAAAAAGAAGTAGCCAAGTAGTTTTACTTTGAATTCTGTAGCCAGTGTGTATGACTGGCTCAATCGTGGTGACTTATATCCTGAACACTAATACTTCAATTCAGATTACAAGACTCATGAGGTAGGAAATTTTATAGTTTAATTCTTATCCCAAACATGTTCCTGATAATGAGTCTTTTGAATTTTTGAAGAACCCACAGACATGCATATAAATTTGATTAAGTATTTCCTCTATCTAAAAGCATTGCATTGATTACAGGATAATGTAATTATTGAGTTTGAATTTTTATTTTTCTGATCCCTTTCAGGTATCTTATAGCCCAGTTTTGGTAATTGATGCCCTGACTTGTTTTCTGTGCCTCAGACCCTGTAGTTTACCTGACTCCACGAGGGGGTCTACACTGTGGGACTCTCTTGGATTTCATCACACAGCAGTTGGCCAACACGTTCTATATTGAGGTCTTATCCCTGAACACATGGCTAGTAAGAAGGGCTCTTCTGTGTGATGCCAGAAGGTTTTGGTGCCCAAATGGCCTGCGTTTTTTGCTTGCATTTGTGATTATTGGCAGCTGTGGGTTCTCCTATTTCTGCTCTATAAACTAGGAGTACAGTGTTACTGAGGCATGGATGCTCCGTGGTGAGAGAGCTTATCTGGATTTCTTCCTCAGTTAGTAGTTGGACCTTCTAGATTCCACATTCAGCTTGCCAAACTGGACTTCCTCTTCCATCTGAAGTTGAGTCTGTCCTTGCAGTTATCACTTCCCTAGTGGACATGCCTATTTGTAACTTCTGCAATTCATCGTCTGTCCTGTTCAGCTATAGCTGATCAGGTAGTACCAGACCATGTCTTGAAAGATAGAAAAATTTCTCTATAGTTTCTGTTTCATTCCAGCCTATGTTTTGGTGATTTGCATGTGTTTTATTTTGCTCTTTGATAGAAAGATATCACTCATTTTTTTATGCTACACAATACCTAATGTGGGACTGTGACCCTGGGGGCATTTGGGATATGATATTAGGTAGTTTTGTGGGGTGGGAGGGTCCCATGATAGGATCTTCCTAGGAATTAACTCTGGCTTCTTCTCTAATATCACCCTAGTCCATCCAGTATCTTGCTAGCACCCTCTGGCATGCTGTGGTCCTCTAGATGGCAGGATGATTTCATGGGGCTCTGATTACAGTCTCCCTCACCTCTAATCCATCTGCCATGCTTGTTTTCCCCAAAAATAGAGTTTGATTATGCCAGTCTTCTAGCATGTGGGAAATGACTTAAGAATAAAGTACTAAAGGGCCTCCCCCAGTGGTGCAGTGGTTGAGCGCTGGGCTGCCAGGCTGCCCGCAGCCTCTGCAGCACCAGTTCGATCCCGGCCACCTGCGAGGGTCCCACATGGCGCGCAGCCCTCTCCTGCCGCCTGCTGCTCCCCTCAGCAGTGTACTTCGGTCCATCTGCCTGCTCTGCTCCCCGCTCTGGCTCTGGTGAATTCTCTCACCCTCCCGCGCTTCTGACTGTACCCAGTGCTTATATAAAAATAAATAAACAAACAAATAAATAAATAAATCTTAAAAAAAAAAAGAATAAAGTACTAAATATTTCAGGTGACCTACATGTTCCTTCACAGGATGCCCCAAATTACCTGTCCAACTGATTTTGGACAACTCCTCTATTAAGTCCCTAGTGATAGAGACAAACTGAATAATTGAATAGTCCTCTCACACCCTTTATAGATCCCACTTTTGTGCCTCTGTGAATATAGTTTCAGCCCCAGGTGTAAAACTCATTATTCAAGGTCTGTTGCAAATGCTCTGATGATTTTCTTAATCTCTGCAACCAGAGATGATCTCATTTCCTTTAAACCTGGTAATTTTCATGTTGGATTTTTTTCCATAATGTCTTAAATTATAGCTATATGTGTATGTTTTTTTGCATGATTTTTGTTATTTGTATATTATCTGAAGTAGAGAGTTGCTTGAATTTCATGTGATTACCAACCCTACAGTTAATGCTTATTTTTGAAATTTAGGATAAGCATTCAATAATTACTTTCTATTTTGTTATAAAACCACAAAATATCACCAAGTTTTTTGGGAAAGTTTTTCGTCATAGAACTTTGTTCTTATTCTGTAGTCCAAACTTGTATATTGCTTTTTTAAAATAGTCATATTCAAAATTTATCTTGCATTATAAAGGCTAGAAATGAGGAGCAGCAGAGTTATAATGAATTTGAAAGCTTGTGGTATTTTTGTCTAAGTCTTTCTGTCAAACACATCACTCTGATTTACTCTGACTCTATAAGAGATAATGACTTAGAAAATATTTGAATACTTGGAGAAAAATCTCATTTTTCTATTGAAAATATTTATGTCCTACTGTGATTATGCAGTATATTCCAGTGATTTTGTTGATTTTAAAGCAGCTTTCACATGATGTTTTCTAAATTGTTTCAGTGGAAGTATTATTAAATTATATATGTCATAGATTAATCCAAGACAAAGGATTATTCTGAGGATCATAATACACATCCTTAAATATATTCTAACTTGAATTAATCTATCATTTTTCATATAAGAATCTCATAATAGTGTATAGTTCACCCTTGAGCAACGTGAGGATTAGAGGAGCCGATCATTTTGCCATAAAAAAATCCAAGTATAACTTGACTCCTCCAATACTTAAATACTAATATCGTACTGTTGACTAGAAGCCTGACTCAAAACCAGCCAATTAACATGTTTTGTATGTTATATGTATTATGTAATGTCTTTTTATATTAAAGTAGGCCAGAAAAGGAAAATGTTGTTAAGGAAATCAGAAGTAAGAGTAAATACATGTACAGTATTGTAATGTGTTGATACTGCAAGTTTTTATATTATCTGTTTACAAGAAAATTCATGTATTCCAACCATCAGTTCAAACTCATGTTGTTCAAGCATCAACTGTAATTTGTGACTATTTTCTTCCAACTTTTGTGCTAGTTTAGTAATTTTAACCTCCATATATGTAATAAATCATAATACATTATGTGCTTTTTGGTAAATTTATAGGGCTGTGCAACTATAACTACCATCTTGTTCTTTAAAATAGTGGTAAAATATAAATAACATTAAATTTACCATTTTGACCATCTTAAGAGTACAGTTCAGTGGCAGCAAGTACATTCACATTGTTAGGCATCTTCAGATCTCCCTTATATCTTGTAAAACTGAAACTCTGTACCTGTGAAGTGACTGCCTATTTTTCTCTCCTCCATGTCCCTGAAAATCATCACTCTACTTTCATTAATTTGACTTCTTTAGTTACTTCATAGAGTGGAATCATAAGTAGTATTTGTTCTTTTGTAACTGGCTTATTTTGCTTCATATCATATCTTCACCATTCATCTCTGTTGTGGCATATGTCACAATTTCCTTCCTTTTTAAGATGGAATAATATTACATTGTGCATAACACTTGTTTACCCGTAATCCAGTTTTAGCACATGTCCCTCACTTCAAAATGCTTGCCTTCAGTTAATCTGCTCTCTCACCCCAGCTTTAGCTCTGCTGATCTTCTTTCTATCTCTTCAAAATGACTTTCTCTAACCTGTCCTGCAAATGGAAATCAAATAATATGTAGTTGTTTGTTTGTATCTGGCATCTTTCATTTAGCCTGATATTTTAGAAGCCGAAAGGAGTTCTTTACCTTTAATGCACAGCCCTTCTGGACTTTTTTTTTTTTTTTTAAGATATATTTATTTATTTATTTTTATACAAGAGCTGGGGTACAGGCCAGAAGCGCAGGAAGGTGAGAGGATCCACTAGAGACAGAGTGGGGAATAGAACAGACAGATCTACTGAAATACACTGCTGAGGGGAGCAGCGGGCGAGACAGGAGAGGTCTGCTTCTCCTTGAGATATCTTGCTGGCTAGCTGGGATCGAACCCGCACTGCAGAGGCTGTGGACAGCTTCACAGCGCTGTGCTCCACCGCCTGTCCACCAGGGGAGGCCCCAGCCCTTCTGGAATTTTAATGGAAGCTTGAGACACTTATCAAACTCCTCTAATTTGGTGGGTCTTGAAATCCAAAGTGTCATGAGAAGCCACTGAAATCCATGCAGTGGTCCTTCTGCTTGCCAGCTCTCCCCTTCTGCATTGCTTAGAATTTAGCCTGCACAAGTACAGTTCAGAGGCTATCCGAGAATTTGGGGCTATTTAGTGCCAGGATTTGGGGGCTCCTGCTACTCTGGCTCTCTTCTTTCTGAGATTTCTTCTTCAATTTTCAGCAACTCTGGTGTCCACAAGTATTCAGAGTCTACTGGAGATTACCCCCCAAGCCTTCATTGGAGGGTGTCCCTAGGGAAATTTGGAATAATGTGAGTCACACCCATTGTCCTTCCTGTAAGTGTTGAATGTCTGTCTGATTCTGCCTCCTTTTTCGTGACTCTCCAGTGACTTGAAACAATTTCCTTTCACATTTACTCTAGAACAAATAATTGTAGAGCCTGAAATATGATACTCCACTATTACAAGTTAGAAGACTTCATGACAAGAAGTCTTCACTCATGTGAAAAGTGAAAATTAAGAAAGAGGCTGAGAGCTAGTAATTAGGATATCCTTACTTCAGAATTTGTAATCATCCAGACACAACTTTCACCATAATTCCTTTAAGGAAATGAATATTCAAAATGGGATCATAAGAATAGTTTCAAAATTACCTAATTGGGGGTAAGGGTCCTGTATCTTTCTGGCCATTTTATATTTTTCTTTCTTTGTTTTAAAAATTTGATTCTTTGTAATAGATACTTCAGACTGAGCAACAGATATGTGTAAAAAAAGTTTTGCCTTCTAACCTCTGTTCATTGACTCATACCTGAAAGGGGCTAGTCCTGCTGTGCTCGGTGCTTCTGGAGAAGGAAGGCTTCCTCTGAGGTGAGGCTGGGTGAGAGTGGCTTCACCGAATCACTCACTGCAGAGCTGGAGGGTAAAATTCACATTGTTTCTCCACAATGAGTTGTGGAGTTTACCGAAACACCTAGATGGGACCTGGTGGCCTTACTTTATGTGAGACAACCAAGGGATCCCTTTCTGAGGGGAATTTATGAGCACACAAATGGAGTAGTTGATGTATGCGGGGAGTGGAGTGTGGAACTCAAAACCTAGAGGTCTCACAACTTGGAGGTTTTAGGTTTCCGCTGCCTCCTATTCAGTCTAGGAGGGTGGACAATTATTCACGTGTCATCCAGTTCATGCTTAACTGCTCAAGCGGCAGCTGCAGGCAGCTTTTCTAATTACCTCCTGCTGAACAGGACCAATTGACCGTGGACAGTTGTCAGTTAGGCTGAACTTGTGTCCCTAATGAGAAAGCACAGCTAAATGTTGCTCTGATTATCCAGTGGAAGCGTCTTTATTATACTCTAAACAGCCATCTAATTTAGTTGTAACAGAGGAGGGAGAAAAATGAGTAGAGTATCTTGAAGGGTCAAAATAATCTGACATATGGACCCAAGAATTTGCTCATAAAACGAGGTCTTGCTGGAAATAAATATGACAATGTATTAACAAAGGTTACTTCTTGGTGTTTGGTCTAAGAAAATCATTTTTATTTTCTTGCTTGTGTTTTTCTGCATTTTCTGTACTCTAAACATAATGCAAATTACTTTTGGACTCAGATATTTTTAAAAGTGAGAGGAAAGGTAGCTTGCCCTAGGTGTCCTATTCTCAGCTCAGGGCCCTGACTTAGAAAGTCATAAACCATCCCTAAAGGCTAAGACCTTAAAAAAAATGCAAACAGACTTAGAATTATAATTGTCCTCTAAAATATGTCCACCTACACAGCTTCTTATAAACACTGAATAAAAGATATGCAATTTTCCATTTAAGTTTAGCTCATGGTAGATATCTAATAAAAATTTGCTGAATAAATGTGGGTGTGGATTAATAACAATTCAGTTGGAAGCTTTTCATTGGCAAGTGTCTGAATACCTAACATACACAGCATTTGTCTCCACTGTATCTGGAAGGGTGAGGGCCAAGTAGGACTCACCTGTATTTTCCCTCAATATTAGTTGCCCATGAATTAATTGGCTTCAGATTCTGTCTGATTCCTTTAGAGATATGTCAAACAGATGTGACCCTAGAGCTTTTAATTAAAAGTAAAGAGGTCAGGCTCTCGTTGGACCACCACCAGTGAGGAGTCCAGTGTTAGAGTCAGCATGGATGGACATCAGCCTCTCCCAATCCCAGGAGCTGGGAAGAATCTCTGAGAGGCAGGGAGAGGGAGGTATGGTTACCAAGGGAAGTCAGGTGGGAGGCAAGCAAAGCCAACATAACCCCTGGAAAGAACATTAAAAATAAAAAGACAATATTAATAATAACTTTGATGTATTATATGCAGGTGTCACCTAAGTCTTTCACACACATTATTTCAAAGCCATTGTGCAAACCTTCAGGTACTAAGGATCAGAGTCATTACATGATGGAACCAGTGGCCAATGATGGACAATGAAGGGGTTACCACTCAAAGGCTGGTCAGGTAGGGTGCAGACGCACTGAGATGCTGTAAATTTAGACACCTCTGCTGACAACATGCTTGAATTTTTTCCCTAAAAATGGGGAAGAAAGACATTCGTGAGAAAATCTGAATGTTGTGTTGCTTACATAACTTTTAATTTCTGAATCTATGCCTTTACTGTGACTCCAGGAACATTCTAGTTTTTCATGTGATTTGATTTTTTTAAAGTTAAGGCAGTTCATTATACAGCTGAACAACTTTCTTTTTATGGTTTTAAAAACTGTGAGTAGGGGCCTCCCTGGTGGCTTAAGGATTAGTCTCAGTGCTATCACCACTGTGGCCTAAGTTTGATCCCTGGCCAGGGATCTGACCCACCTACGGCACAGCAGACCTCTCCTGTCTGGTCTGCTGTTCCCCTTAGCAGTGTATTTCAGTGGATCCACCTGTTCTGCTCCCTACTCTGTGTCTGGTGAATCCTCTCACCTCCTGCACCTCTGGCCTATGCATACCTAGTTCTTCTACACCAAAGAAAAGAAGTAAACTAACTTTTATTGGAGCAAGTCCAGACATTAAGAAAATGCAGTTAATGAGGCATATGTCCTCATTTTGGGTTTGGAAAACAACTGGAAATATATGATTTACCCTTACTAGCTGTGCGAGGTTGTGCAGGTAACCTAACTCTTCAGTGCCTCGCTCTCCTCACCTGTGGAATGGAAATGAGGATGGATCCTTTCTTCTAGGGCTACTGTGAGGAATACAATGCTTCAACACATCAGAGGAGATAAAACGTTTAATAAATAGTAGTTTATTGATTGTAGGAGTGCTCCATTTGTATATGAGTAGAGGGTTTTGCCTTCACTCATTTTCTTTTGTTGCTGGTTTTGTTTCCATCACAGATCCCTGTCAAATAGGAACTATGGTGCTGTCCTCCTGAGAGGGCTGCAATCATCCTTCAATTCACAACTGCCCTGGGATGCTGGGGAAATCTTTTCATGAGCTTGGGTTTCTGAGGAATTGAATGTCCATACAAATATTACCTAATTGACTCTTTTGTATTCCACAATATTGAACTCTCCAGTTGAGACCGACTGCATGGGAGAAGTTGAAAAGATGCCTAATGGCAAGTACGTTGCAAGTGTTAAGATTTAGAGGAGGGGCCAAGTCTGCAGGCCAAAGCATTTATCACATTGAAGAAATGAGGCAGCATTTGAAAAACTACTGTTAAATCAACATCCCAAACACCAAAGTAAAATAGAATCAAGTAAAAAGCACCTTTACAGCAGCACCTTCCTACTTGCTAGAGTTGATGATGCCTGCTGCATGAATCATTTAATCAGGCCTAAATTTGTGAATTTTATTTTTTAACCATTTGGTGGCAATATTCAGGAACAAAAGAAACACAAGTGTGGTCCTAGTGAACCTCAATAAATTCTGTCTTTCTTGCCACTTCTGAGGACCATCTCTGCTGATGACCCAGTGATAGGCAACCTGAGACAGGAGCTTCAGAAAAAGCAGGAAAAGGCTGTGGCCTACCTGTGAGCACTCCATAGGCAATCAGTGAAAACTTTGAGACAGGAAAGAGAGTGGGAGACTGTAGCCAACCAGAGAGTAAATGCCTTATGCTATGGACTGAACTGTGTAGTGCCAAAACTTGTAAGTTGAAATCCTAACTCTCAATGAGGCTGTAATTTGAAATCAAGGCTGTTTGGAAGTAATTCAGGTTAAATGGGGTCATATGGGTGGAGCCCTAATTTGGCAAGATAAGCACCCTTATAAGAAGAGACACCAGAGGAGGCTGTCTCCCCTTTCCTGAGTACACAAATAAAAAGCCAAGTGAGCACAAGAGGATTGTAGGGAGATGGCCTACAAGCCAGGAGAAGGGGTTTCAGAATGAAACTTTGTCTTTCTAGCACCTTCATTATTGGTTTGCTAGCCTCCAGAGTTGCAGAAATAAATTTTTGTTGTTTAAGCTGAGGGGGAGAGAGAGAGAGAGAAAGAGAGAGAAGGCATCCTTAAACCTACAACAAATTTCAAGTCTGGTAGATAGAATTTAGACTGCATATTTCAAGTTCATTGTGTGAGAATATTTATATCTAAAAACTGAAACCTTATGCCTAATTACACCTGTGTTTGCTTTTCAGTTACTTGTGAAGGAGATAAAGGTCAGTACTTTCTTTGTCTCTCTCTCTTTTCCTAGATTAGCTAAAAGTCCTCTGAGATAAAGACAGAAGAAGAAATGAACAGGAATAATGAAGCGATACATATTTCTTTCTGGATGCAAGCTGTTTTTCCAAGTTGTTGATTTTTAACAATGTAGAGCCTATGTAAACAGTTAACCAGTTTATGTGCCTAGAAGGCAGAGAGAGCAGTGATAAAGGTGAAAACACCCCATCAGAAATCTAATATCTATTACAACATGTATTTGTATTTAGTATCAGATTTATTCTACCCCTAACCTTAGATTTAATGGGTTGTTTCCTTATGATCTAAAAACTTTGAGGTGGAAATATGGTCATCCTAAAATCACTACCTACTTTCATCTTCATATAAAATTGTGTTTTATTGACTTTTAAGTAAAGAATGAAGTACTGATATAGAAAGGATCGTCGATGGACATAAAAGCAGAGAAAAGGATAAATTTGCATTTTGAAAATGGAAAAACCTAAAATCACTTTTCACTTTGAAACTTTTCCCCTTTGAGATGAATCCCCATGCTCTATAAATATTCACTCGTGGCCTTTTTGACATTTGGCCTGTGTGAAGATTCTAAAAACACAACCTGGAAGGTTTGATTCTCTCCTATGAATGAAAAGACTTCCATGTTCTTAAAAAATCCACACATACATCTTTGAATCTTTTGACACTTCCTCCTGCCTCCCACCCCCCCCGCCTTTTAATTTGGCCTGGGTTTGCCCTCTGTCCCAGCCTGAGTTCATTTGACATTCCAGATATTCATGACTCTGAACTAGGAGCTTATATGAATGTAAAGTGAAGGAAGCAAAATTCCCTTTGTTTGTGGAGCTTATAGTCTAAGATTGAGAACACTTATTATACCTTACACAAGAACTCTACATCTCAAGCTAGAATTCAAAATAATTTTGGAAGATTTTTGGAACTTGTCACTATATGTTATATGAAAATATTACAATCATAAAATTTTAGATTAAAATGTTATAAATACTAGTTTGGATCATGTTTGATATTTTCCTCCTGTACCATTTTTCTGAAACTTTAAAAATCATGACTTACACTTCTGATGGGTTAAAAATATATTCTGACTAATGTTCAGTCCTGAATTCCACCACATGCTCTTATATGAATAATGCCACCTCACCCCAAATTGAAGCATGGGAAATTTACAATTCCCTCAAAGGATTGTAAATGAGCCCGTTGTCAAGCTGCCAAAGTAAATTAACAAGATTTAAATTTTTCCATAACATCTATCAGAAATTCAAATGACTAGTAATTAAAATGGTCCTTGCTCTCTTGTGACACATGCAGCGTGACAAAACAGTCCTAATATGTCACCTCTCTGCTTCTGTCTGTTTTATTATATCTAGTTGAGCACCAGCTGGCTTAATCTGTAGTGTCTTATAGTCTATTAAATTTTAAGAGTGAAGTAGAAGTAAAACACAATAAATATTTTATGGTAGGTGAATATATGTTCCTCAAAGCCATTCTGTACCCTTGAGTAAAGTATAGGAATGACATTTTCTATAATAGTTTGCTATAATTATAGAAAATTTAAAAAATACACAAGAGGGAAAGCCTTCTCATACATAATCCATCAACCAGAAATAAACACTATTAAAAACACAATGATATTTTGTGTATTTGGGTCTAGATATTTTCTATATTCAGAAATAATGGTGTTCTGTGTGTGTGTGTATTTTAAGTCATCTTTTCCTGATTGCAAAAGTAGTGTATTGACAGAAAAGGCATCATTGAATATTTTGGTGAATAAAGAAACTAAAAATAATCTAGATTCCTATTCAGGGATAACTACAATTGACAGTTTCACTATTTCAATTATAATCTTTTTCTTAGCATATCAATGAATATATCTTTTAGCATCATGAGCAGAGGAATATTATAAAACATTGATGAAGATGCTATGCAGAGGGGCTACTGACAGATAACATGTTTCTTTATCTTTCAGAGAAAAACTCATTCAGGGGATTAAAATGAAATTTAAAGATAGAAAATAAGTTTTAGGCTATTTGGCAATGAGAAAGATTCCCACCTTTATTTTTTCCCCCAGGACACTGATTGTGTTGATGGGAAAGGAGACAGTTTGAAGGTAAGAAGAAGCTTCCAGTTTGACTCTCATTCTCTCTCTAGGGTCATAAGTACATGAAATCAGTTAGACACTGTTCGCAAAAGCTGGAAGCAACTTCATCGGTAGTATTTTAAATGATTGTTTTTTTTTTTTTTTTTTTTAAAGATTTTTATTTATTTATTTATACAAGCACTGGGTACAGTCAGAAGTGCGGGAAGGTGAGAGAATTCACCAGAGCCAGAGCGGGGAACTGAACAGGCAGACTGATGAAATATACTGCTGAGGAGAGCAGCGGGCAGGATAGGAGAGGTCTGCCGTGCCATGTGGGACCCTCGCTGGCTGGCCGGGAGTGAACCGGTGCTGTAGAGGCTGTGGGTAGCCTCGCAGCCCAGCACTCAACCGCTGTGCCACCAGGGGAGGACCTTTTAAATGATTGTTAAATATAGCAAGTGAAGGATTCCAGCTGAACTTTGAGGCTAAGGATGGGACTCAAGAAACACATTTTCTGAATTAGTTGGGGTGTGGGGTGGGGGTGTGTGGGGAGAAACCCAGAAGCAGAAGAGAAATAGCTGAGAAAGTCTAACTTGATGAAGATTTACCTCCAGGCTATTGAATACTTCTGACAATATTTCTGCCTTTTAAATTTACCTAAATAAGTTAAGTCCTAAGATTACTTTTATATAGTTGGACCATTACCGAGTTTTTAAAATTTTGATTCATCTTGGTTGCAGTATTATACTAAGTAATGTTTTTCCAAGGTACATGAGAAGGTTTTCTGGGCATTTTTATGCCTGTGAATATCTTTTTTGGACATTTTTGAGTCATACCCTTCTTTCATGGATTCTGTATAGATTATTCTAAAGTACTTTGCCCACTTGTGTTACCAGGGAGACATCTAAGTCAGTCTTTTGCATATTTATAAACAGTGGACAATTTCTACTAGATCTCTTAGAGATTCCATTTCCCCCCCCTTCACCCCCATTATTCAGTATTGGTTCATTAACTCTTCTTTGTACTCTAATAGTGAAACTAAAGAACTGGCTTCCCTCTAAGTCCTAGAGTATTCTTTAGAGACTTACCTACAATAAGACTTTATGTGCAACAAGATTATTATTCAATGGCACATAAGGCATATGTGCTGTCATGTCCAGATGTGATATCTGCACCAACCCTCTGTTGATCAGCTTCAATATTCCATGTTTCAAAGATTAGCACTGCTTATGCCAATGGCCTCTAGTTATAGGGTGGATTTTCTCAGTCAGGGTGAAAATGAAGTTTAATTTTTTTTTCTAGAAAATGATTGCAACCCCAGATTGGCTTTTGGACTACAATATTTCACCTATTGATTGCTAGAATTGCAAAGAATATTTTTTTTCAACAAAGTACTCACTAGTCTGAAGTGGAACATTTGGCTTGGAATCCATCATTGTCCAAAAAGGATACTTGGACATTACAAGTAAAGCCAACAACTGAATGGATGTGTAAATGTGGATGATTACAAATAATTTGGACTAATTATATAATAGTAATTGAAATTTTTACTCAAGATGTAGCAGTAACATTTCATCAATTTAGCTTGTATCTCAATAAACTTCTTTTGCCTTCATATTCAGATACTTTCTGAAGTTCAAAAGAAATCTTTTAATGCTGACTACTGCTTTGAATATGGTTATTTTCTTGTTTCTTAAGAACACAAATAGGATCTTTAAGAAATGTCTTCTTTTAATGTTTCAAATAATCCTTATTCTCTAATTACAAAATGTCTCTTTGCAATGTGGGAGATCTCAAGTTTGCATTCCATATCACAGGTTCGCTTTTTTGTTGTATGTGTTCTCCTTTTACTACACAAAAGATACATTTTAGTTCTTAGTCCACTCTGGCTGCAATAACACACCACCATAGAATGAGTATCTAATAACAGAAATGTATTGCTTAGTTTTGGAGGTTCTCATCTGAGATCAGGGCACAGTGTAGTTGGGAGATGCCCTGTTATTGGGTCACACTCTTGTGTTCTCAGTGGCAGAAGGAGCAAGGGAGCTTGGTGGCATCTCTTCCAAAACAGCACTGATCCCGCTCACAAGACTGTATCTTCTTGATCTTAATCACAAACGTCCCACCTTCAAAACTGTCTCTTTTGGAGGTTCAGGTTTCAATGTATGAATTCACCAAATCAGTTCTAATTTGTTTCCTTGTAGAACTTTACTATTACAGCCATCTCCTTTTCTGTTTCTGTCTACTTTTCTTTTATTCTCAACTGGTTTTCAATACCTTTGGTTCCTCTTCATAGAGGCAGTATTTTCTTGCAATCTATGGAGTTACCAAATGATTCTGAAAATGTTTGACTCATGCACTATGTGTATTTAAAAGTTTAGCCATACACTGAATCTTGAGACTAAGAGTTCCTTGCAGGCTATTAAATTCATCCTTATAATGAGAGAGCATTGTCTAGATTTGGGACCCATCTGCACCAGGGTGGATGTTTTTCCTGGGTTCCATTCACAGTCTCCTGGGATCCACAGCTGGAGGCCCAGTGCCTCTTCCAAAGCAATGCCCAGACCATGGCATATTCATCTGGTCTCATACTCACTCTGTACTAGGGGGACAGACATTTTTTCTCTGATTCTACTTCCTTTCAAATTTACTCTGGTCAATAAAATAAAACAAATGTGAAATATACTAAATACCAAATTTTCTCTTTCTGTCTGAACCAACAGCGCTTTTGGGAACTACATTTCTTGGGTCCAAAGTCCATCTCCCTCTACTCCCAGCACTGAGAAGTTGCAGCTTCTAAATGGATGTAGATATCCCATGGGTATGTCGTCTCCCCACCAGCTGTTGCATGGCAGCCTCCTTAGAAGAAGCTACTGCCAAGATGTCATGGGGTGTTGCTTATTTAGAACTAATGGGTTATGAAAGTACCAAATCTCTTTCCTTAATCACTCAGATATCTGTTCTATTCATCCTCCTAATACAAAAGACTGAGCATTTGTAACATACTGGATGTGATATGGTTTCAATTTCACTATAATGATTGTGACAGTAACTATAAGAGTTAACAATCAAAGACTGCATTTGTTCAAGTGAATTTTAAGTTCTTTACCTGAAAGTTCATATTTTGGTTGAAAGCCTCCATATTGATTTCTGGTTTCAAAAAGAACTTAAAACATATTTCATTTCAGTTATGTTAAACATATAAAAATGTCATTTCCCTATTTTCAAGGAAGACCTAAAACCATTCTGAGCTCAGAATAGATCACGTTTAAATTCTTAGTGGAGGAAAACTAAACTATATTAACTTTGGGGGTAGTCAATGATTTTAATTAGAATCCATAAAAGTTGCATATGGCTTTACTGTTTACTTACAGTCCAGTTTTGCCTATATAGTTTGCATATGCTAACCAATGGGAAATGTGAGCACAATGTTCCTTCATACTCTGGGAATCAGAAAATTCAACTTCATTTTACTTTCTGGCTCAATGAGTATAGGTGAGAAATTACTGTGTTTTAAGTCCCATTAACTTTCCTGATTTAGTAACACATAGCTGAAGAGTTTTAATGAAAGGAGGAAACATGTTCTATAATGTTAATCAGGATATAAGTTTGAATATACTGTGTCATTTCAATAAGGATAGGAGAAGGTAGAAGAATCTACTTCTGGATGATTATATGAGTTTTCATTTTCTTCCGGCTCATTGAAACTTTAAGATTCTTTGGTCTTTAAAATAATTGCTTTTGTACTCAGAAGAAAAATTAAGAGAAAAAGCAATCTTTGCACTTCTTATAGGTATGTTTGAGGTGTAGGTATGTATATGAGAGAGATTGGGATTCTTCTGTCTAAAATAAAATAAGAAAATAATAAAAAATCTCTAAAAAAGTAGAGTCATGGTTAATTGCTATTTCACTGAAACATGTATAATGACTTGATATAAAATTCATTTTGTTACACATTTTATTAACCAAAACTCTAGTTGTATGCTTATCATACGCCTATCATTCTATGTTTCACATCTCTCTCCCATCTCTACTTTAATATACAGCACTTGTCAACTTATATGATAAATGAAGAAATTTGTCCTAGTACTTCAAATATCAAAGTTAGAAAAGCTAATAGCAAATGTCAGATGTCAAAATAGTAGAAAAAAGCCTATTTTTATTGTTTGTATGCATGCTGAGGAATAATCACTCCAAAAATTAAACTGTACAGAAATACAGAATATGTGCTCTAGCCCAGATATTGTCTTTATACAGAAGCACCATCTATTTTCCCTTTGTGTGAGTTTGCATTCTTGACATCTCCTTTGGCTTTCAGAAGTTCTCATGGATAAATGCTATATACTTAGTAAAGCATTTACTTTGCTCCTTTGCTGTCTTGCTTTATGTGACGATCAAGTGCTTGGTTAGGTCAAGTTTGAGTCCTGGTTTCATCTCTGGCCAGCTCTGTGTGTTTGGGTGAGTCTGGTTAAGCCTGTTGCTTCAACTGTGAGGGCTGAAGTGAAGGTCAGCTGAGGTCGTTCACAGGAAGGCCTGGGTACCCGAGCTGGCGAGGGCTTGGTACTACAGGAGCATAACTGTCGAGCTCAGTCATGCCCAAGTGTGAGGAGTATCACCTTTTAATTTTCTATGAGTCAAATTCTGACACTCGCTGTCCCTCTCCCACAATTTTCATGGCTCACACCCCGCAGTTATATATTTTTATACAGGACAAAATGGTGGTAGTCATTGGAGGAGGGGGTATTCTTGGTCATTTTTCATTCATGTCACTGCTCTTTTCTACTTCTGCTTAGCACTTCTGGGACTAGAGGATCTCTCAGCTTCTGCTTCCCCAGAGCTGTGGGAAACTTTTGTGAGAAGCAACCCAAGTCCCTTCTTCCAGGTCAACCATAGCCACTCTTCTCCCTGACATCTCATGTTATACAAGGTGGGTCAGCAAGCTTTGTGCAGATTCCAGCATTTCTCAGACCTCCCTAGAGTCTTTGTTTTCTTGTTTTATTTCTCTCATATTCTCCCCCTAAATATTTTATTTTATCCAGATAAATCTCCCTTTTTCAGTGTCTGAAGACACTTTATTATTTTAAGAGATTAGGCTTTTGCAAAGAAAAAGCTAGAAAGATATATAGGTCACTTCTGCTTCATCCAAGCCACTTAAGTCATGAGAGACAATGAGCAGTTGACCTAGTGGAATGAATGATGGAAAGAGAAAAGGGAAAATGTAAGAGAATAACAAAACCAAATTAATATCTTACAGTATTATCTAACTATGGTAGATTTGGTAAAAAATTAGAGAGTAATATTAACATTTTTGCATAGTTTTGCTGTGGTGGTTCTAAAAATATGTCTACATGTTTTTTGATACTCCTGCTTTTGAGAGGTAGAACTTAATTTCTCTCTTCTTCAGTATGGGCCAACATTAATGACTGGCATCTAATGAAGAGACTATGGCAGAAGAAGTAATGTGTCATTTCCAAAGTCAGCTTATAAACACACTGAATCTTTTGGCTTGGGTTCTCTCTCTCTCCTTTGAATCACCTGTTCTGAGGGAAGTCAGTCTCCATGTTGTAAGATGTCCTGTGGAGAAGCCACTGAGAGGAATTGAAGGAGGCCTCTGGCCAACAATCCATGAGGAAAGAGATCTGGCAACCATGATGGAGAGGAGTTCTAGAAGCAGATCTTTGGGTTCCAGTTGAGCTATGTGATTACTGCCTTCCTGTCTGACCACAGTCTCCTGAGAAACTGAGATACATGCATATATAAAACAACTTGGAACCATATGTGACAAGTACTCAAAAATTTTAGCACTCAAAAATTTTAATGGATGAAATGAAATTAATAACAGGAAAGAAGTAATTTCCATCTCAGTTTTATGAAAGAGGCCTTAATCATAGCCACATATTGATGAATCCCAGTGTAAGTTTACATGGAAGGAAAGATCAGTACAGATGCAGATTCTATGAGCCTAGTTTAAGCGAGACCCTACATTACCCTGCTCAGAACCAGCAGCACTGTGTGCGCAGCCTGAGGAGGAAGGCCCCCTCCCCCCTATTAAAATGCTTCTATCTGTGTCTAGCACTATTATAATCCTGGTCTAGAGTTACTAAATTTGCTTTTCGCCCCAATCTGATGTTTATAATCGAAAGCATAATTGCTATAACTTTGAAGCAATTTAAACAATGCTTTGTTAGAAAAATTACCCTTAAAAGTGTGATTTACAGAGAAGCATACTGGTGTAAGCAGCTACAATTACCTCTGTTGTCATAGTAACTTGCAGTTTGCGCTTAACCCAGTGTGTCAAAGTAATGGAATACTAGAGAAATGTTGACGATATTGGAATACAAAAAGACACATGCTACTATTGACACGCAGCAACCTTTACATGAAACTTATAATAAAGCATTTTAGAAAGCAAGAAGCATTTTGCTTCGAAAATGCAGCACTATCATTTGAACTGAAAATTACTGAGAATTTATATGTGGCCTTTGTGTCCTATGAAGAGTTTGGTTTCTGCTTTTTTTTTAGAAGTAAGGCATGGGAGATAATTAGCTAAGCTTATATTTGATGCCTACAATGGTGATTTTTCTTTCTGCATTAAATATCTTTAAGGAAATAAATTTGGTTTCATTTAAGATCATGAAAAAATAGGAATGCGATAATTTCTTTGACAAACTAAAATTAACAAATATCCTTCATTCCCTCTTCTAAAAAATTTCAGTGCAAATTGAGCCATGCACCCCACTTAGCTGTGTGTATATACAACAGACTTCAAATTGTAATAAAGTATCCCAGAATATCCTATATGCACTCTCTAATTTATATTTTATTAGAGAAGGTGCCATGTAGAAACAACATCTATACTTTAAGACACTTTAGCATAACCACTCAACAGTAAAAATATTAATTTTGTAGCAATCTTATTATTTTTTTCATATGGGAAAGGAGTGTAAACAGGCTTAATCAGACCAGGCAGTTAAGTTTGAAAGTTTTAATTCTCAGTCTTATTTATATGTCATTGCAGCTGAAAGGGGTTAGACTATACAATCCCTGCTCCCCTTGCCTTTTTGACTTAAGGATTATTTTGAGATGAACATATTGAAGCTTCAACTGATGCAGAAAGAAAGTCTTCCTAGAGCTATCTTTATCTGACTAAAAGCAGAAACTCCTGAGGAGTAAGGATTGCCATAAATCCCCTCTCTGGGGGAAAGTTTTATGACCATGAAAAAGAAAATTTTGGCACTGAGATAAAACCACACAAGCAAACTTTGCTAAGAGAGTCCTTATCTTCTACTAATTTTCCCCATTTTTAAAACTTTCCACATTTTGGAGCACCTAGCAACCCACAAATACTTTTCCTTTGTCTTGTTGCATCTCTACACTAACTGCTCTTAGTGGCATAAAAAGTCTCAGACTAATTCTCTTCTTTGGGTCTTTATTTCTTTTCTAAGAAAATCCTTACCGCTTGCAAAAATTAACATCAAATAAAATTTGTATAACTTCTCTTCTGTCAATTTGTCTAATTTGCAGTGCCCACTAAATGAACATGAGTAGAAGAAAAAGTCTTATTCCTCCCTTGCATAGTTAAAAACCCATACCACCCTTTTTTAGGGGATTAGATAGTGGCAGTCCGTACAAAGATGAGTTAGTTTTGAGTTAAAAAATCTGGAGATTGGATTTCTGGAGAGGAGACTTTCTGGGTGAAGCAAGAAATGGAAAATAAGAGATAAAGGGAGAGCGAATGTGAAAAACAGGCCTTGTCTGCTTCCTCCCTCTCTGTTGTGCTTTGGCTTAACTCTAGGGGAATGTGGAAGTCAAGTTCTAGGAAAAAGTCTTTCTTGTTTTTCTTTTTTCAGTCTTTTCAATTCCCTCCTGATCTTGAATCCTAGACTTATCTCCCAGGGTGTGTGGTGTCTCCTGAAGGAAGACCTGGAAGGAAATTACTGTAAGCATTTCCCGAGTTGTCTCCCTCTACCCACACTCTTTTTAAGAAGGACATGGAGCACATTGATATTTATCCCCATTTATTTAGAATTTGAATATTATCTGTCCTTCAAATCTCTAATCAAGGCCTCTAACCTTGAACTATTTTCCTGGCCTTTGTCCTTCAAATCTGGTGATGCATAAAACAGAAATTTCCCGATACTCTCTTCAGTGTGATCTTGGCATTAATAGCAACAACATCAGTGGCAGGAACAGCAGTGAGTGTAGCAATAATGAATGCTAGTCAGTGCTAAATAGTTCTTTACTCACTTTATAGACATTAATCTGACATTATTCTATCAACAATCCTACAGAATAGGCATTACAACCCTTATTTGTTGGATAAGAAACCAGGGCTAAGTGTGTGATGTGCTTCATGGTGGCCCTCAACAAGTCACTACATAGAGTAAGTTTTCTTAGGTCTCCTATGGCCTCCCTATAAAATAAACTCCCTGGAGTGTTCCCTGAGCAGGTATGAGCATGGAGCCATCCCCTGCAGGTGCCCTGCCAACATCAGCATGGCCCTGGTAAGCTCCCTGCAAGAGTGGGAGGGTGAAGCCTGCTCCAGCAGATGCCTGCTGACATCAGAGAGGCCTTGAAAGCAAATTATATGGATATGAAAGAACACAAGAAATGGCATTCCTTATCATCAAGGGAATGCTATACCGCAAACAGAAAACAAATGTCAAGAACCCAATCACAAAGACAGAAGATTCTCATTAGTTACAGAGTTAAAAATTGCCATAATAAAGAAACTGAAAGAAAATAGAAAAAAACACAGAAAACCTCATCAAAGGTATGCCAGAAAACTCAGAAAAATAAATGTCCTGAGAAACAAAATTAGTGTACTGAAGACTGAAATTAAAGTTTTAAGTAAGAAAACAATGGAGATGCAGGTTGTGAAAAGGTCAATGGAAGGGATAAAAAATTCTGGAGAAAGCTATGGAAGTAGAATAGATAAAATGGGAGATTGAATCAGTGGCTTTGAATATGAAACTACACCTACAAGCCCATGAAGCTAAAAGAACACCAGAATACCTAGAGGAAACATAGGCAAAACATTCCATGATGCAGCCTTCAGAAATGTCTTTGTGGATTCAGCTCTAGCAGCAAGGAAAATAAAGGAGAACATAAACAACTGGGACTACAACAAACTAAAAAGCTGCACAGTGAAACAAGCCATCACTAAAACAAAAAGGTACCCTACTGAATGGGAGAACTCTAGAACTGAGGCTACCAGAGGGGGAGTGGGAGAGGAAGAAAGGGCTAGAACAACTTGGGGAGAGAGCACAATGGACTATGGTGGTGCACTTGTGGTAGTGGGTGCAGTGAGGTAACAACACCAGAAAGGCGGGGCGCTGTACTTCTAAAACACAAACAATGTTGTAAAGCAATGTTACTACAACATATATAACTGTAAATATAATCATAACAAATAAAAGAAGATAAAATATTGTATGTAAAAAAAAATAGAAATTCAGGTCTGATGAAACTAAACAAGTAGCAACACTGAATTTATCTTGTAAATTTGTTCTCCTATCCATATGGAACTTAAATTCCCCAAAAAGCTTGCTCAGATTTGAGATGTATTGGGTATTGAACCTACCCAGCACTAAGCATAGTATTTTGTTCATAGATACTTAATAGCTATTTGATGATTGATTGATTGTTATAGTTTGTACATGGACACAGTTTAACCCAGCCTTATTATATCTGTAGTTTATATACCATACATAAAAAACAAAATTTCCTTTTGAGTCATTTTGAGTTGTAATAGTTAATAATGTATAGAGGGCTTGGAAGGGAGGAGATTCTTTGAAAAAAAATTTTCATATCTTTATTCCTAGCAGTAGTATATTTTAAAAACTTCGTGTACTCTCTTTTGATTGCAAATTTTAATATTATATTGTAATTTATGGATTTTATCCACCTTTACAAAAGTCTACTATTCAGAGAGGGTATATTTAAAGTACATTTGCGAAGCACATACTTGGACTCTTCTGAATATTACTGTGAGTGGTTTGTAAAATGATCTTCCCATTGCACTTACTTTAGATGACTTCACAGTTCAGTTTCCAAAGTACAGAATGTTTCCATTTATCAAGATGCTTCAAGAAAGAAAGGAGCAAGAAAACTCAAAACCAGGCCCTGATGACTTGGGGCTCTGTTGCAATCACTTCTATCTCTATTACTCTGAAGGCTATTGAAGTGTCAGAAATTGCTCCAGTCACCCAGTCACTGCTCCTCTTGAGTTTGACAGTCTAACACTCATGCAACAATCACCTTATCAAAAAGTTCAGACTCAAGACAGACAATCAGGAAATTTAATATAATTTAGGAATGTGTCTCTTCTCTAGCATCATCAAAATAACATGTGAACTTTTAACTGAGACTAACGAGTTGTTTCTTTGTTAAGCCATTTTCTATTTGAAGGTACAGAAGATCATTATAAAAAGGTCCGAAAAGGTCAGTGTCTTACCATGCTTCATGTGATATGGAAATTCTGGGCTTTGGCTAATTGAATAGCTGATTGCTACTTTAATACAAACTGGCAGCTCATGAGTAAATGAAGACACAGATGACTGTGATTTAAAATGGTACTGTGTAAAAATACAGAAGTAGCTATATTTGAAATAATCACAATTGTGCTTTCTTAGCCTTTTAGTTCAAAATGTTCACGTGTTTGTTGGTGAATGGTGTCAAAGGTTAATACAAATATTTAAACATAAACACAACATTTGTTCTAAACAGCAAAACTTTGTAAAATGTCCTTTAAAATCATTTCTTTATCATATCTTTAAAATGCCATGCCTATTTGCTCTATAGATTATTCTCTAAAAAATGAGTTAGTAGTTGGACATAAATCAGTATTGGCTTGAAATAAGACGAATGATGATAATGAATATACAACGAGACTGAAAAAAGTGGGAAAGGAGTTTGGTATAGTAACAGATATAACAAAATAAATTATATTGTGCTCATAGTCATTGAGCTTCAAATAAATTCCACATCAGTGATCTGCTTGTGGCAATGACTGTAATTACTGAGCATTGACAGAAGAACCTGGGTGTATGTAGGGCTGCTGAATAAAGGGAAGGGAACTTGGAGAAGTGCTGAACTTGAGGCCATAATCAAGAGGCCCAGTGCCATGACTAGGGGTGATATCTCTGCCCTGGGTGGTTGGTGACTAGCACAGGGCAGAACCTAACAGACTGTACTTGTTCCTCTGCAATGAAGATTATCCTCTTTCATAAAGGGCATAATAAGCATTACATTTGGGGTTATTTTAGGCTGCACTATGGAGGTCAGAAAAGACTCTTCTATAACTGATTGTATCTAACCAGTTCCTCTGGTAGAAAATGAGCTCATTAGTAATCATCCTTACACAATGCACTTTGCTGGGTCCTGATAGAGACACAAAGATGACAACAATCCAATTTCTACTGTACAAAGAATTCATTTCCTCTGAACCACCTGTCTAGGACACCTTATTTCATATCACCTTGGTTACACAGTACACAGTGGTTTAAAGGGAACTCCATGAAGCTCTACTCTCAATTGGAGAAAGACTGATTTACGATCTTTTTCCTTTCAATTCTTACTGGAGCTTTATAAGCATGGGAGAGTAGCCGAAAGGGTAGGATTTAGGTAACTTTTTCTTTTCCATCAGCAACTTCTCCTCCCTTCTTCCTACTGCCTCCACATGCCACAGTTTAAAATTCAGTTAACTAAAAATAAATCAGGTTGGCAACATTTATGGAGTTGTGTAACACTTTTTATATATCTTCCTAGTTAGTTTGTAAATATCAACACTCATCTTTCAATGGCATGGTACCATTCGATATCTGGCATAAATACAAGACATGCTAGTCAAATGTTATTTCAACCATGAGATATTTCAATTTGTGAGACCTGCCCGGTTCACAGGAGCATGCGGTAGATGTCAGGTTGGAGATGTCCAGTTGGGAGCCACTTGCATTTAGACGCATTTAAAGCTGTTGGTCATTATGTAATGACATCAGGCTGGAAGAGGGTATGGATGGAGAAGAAAAGTGGAGTGGACAGAGAGTCCCTGGATCTTCCAGGTGGAGTTTAAACCTCGCAAAGAAGAGGAATTGGCAGAGGATGTCCTGAAGGGGAAGCTAATGAGGCAGGACTAGGACATGCAATTGGATCAGTCAGGGAAGTCAAGAGAATAAGTGCTTTCAGAGGAGGCTGTGGTTTCAAGTGTGGACTCCTGCTGAAGAGTGATCAGCACTAAACTACCCTTGGATTTGAAGTCACTCCTAGTGACCTTGAGAAGAGCAGTTTCAGAAAAGGGATTGAAGCAGTAGAGTGAAGAGTGAAGGGGAACAGGCACATGGACTGGAACCAGAGAAATTCAAGGGAGGAGTTTTGTTATAACAAGTTTTGTTATAGGATAGGAAGTCTTTCTATAGGATAGGAAGTTCTGTTATAGGATAGGAAGTTTTGTTATAAGATAGGAAGTTCTGTTATAAGTTAGGAAGTCTTGTTATAGGAAGTTTTGTTATAAGATAGGACGAACCAGAGCAGACAACACTGTCATTAAGGGCCGAGTTTGTGGGCTTTTCTGGAAGATTCTTTATAAATTTATCTAAGTACAGGAAGGAAATGGTGGGGACTTTTCTGAGCTGGTCATTATAAATAGGGGCACAGACCATCCTGCCTTCAATACATTTCTCATTACAGTTTTATAATCTTACGTAAATCTAATCATGTTACTCTCTTAACTGTTTTCTTTTATTCTCTAAATAAATCCCAGCCACTTGAGTTCATCTCTTGTCATTGTCTTCTGTCTCCGGCTATATGCTTCAGCCCCCCTAGACTCCTCTCCGGTTCTCTCTTGGTGCTGGCATTTTTCTACCGTTATCCTCCTGCTCTTTGGTTAACTCTATCAGTTTTCAGATCTCTACTTAAAGGTCACATCATCTACTCCATATTCTTTGTGTAATTCTTTACATACTTGCTTATTTAAGTTACTTTCTTCACTAGATTATAAACCAAAGGAAGGCAAATGGTTTTTGTGCCTTGTTTAGGGGATATTTCCAGTGGCTAGCACATAGTACCTTACACCCCAAACTTTTGGTGTTTGTGAATCAATCTGAATGCAATATATCTATCTATCTATCTATCTATCTATCTATCTATCTATCTATCTATCTATCTATCTATCTATATACTGAGAGAAATGGGGGGGGCACAGAGAGAGAGAGAGAGAGAGTAGGGGCAAGATGGGCACAGACTGTAAGAGTCCTGGAGCCCTCGGTGGGTTTCTCAGGCTTTTATTGAGCTTTTACATGTAGTGCAGCAACCAGGTACATGGCAGGCAGGGGTGCCTCCAAGCCCCTAGCAAGTCTTCACTCTGGGCTCTCTGGTGTTCTTTCTCCTCTTTTCTCTCTCCTGCCTCTTTTGCCTCTGCTTCTCTTGGCAAATATCTCAATACTGCACCCAAGGCCTACAGAAGTAAATAATACAACTGATAACAGTGTAACAAATGCAGGTGCCCCATCAGGCAGGGCAATCCTAATGGCAGCAGGGCAAAAAAGCCTGAAAACCATTTACCCTACAGAGGGGTAGTAGGAGAGGACTCAGCCATCATTTTGGTTTTTTGCATTGAATAGACTCTGGAGGCTGATTTCCTGACTTTAAATCCAGGTTCCACAACTTTTTGGACCTGAAACTTTGTTCTGTAACTTTGGGCAACTTACTAAAACATTCTGTAAATTCCTATCCTATGTAGGGATAGCAATAGCATCTATTTTATAAAGTTGTGAGAATTAAATGAATTTAAACATGTACAGTACTTCGAACACTTATTATTTTATTTCCATTTCTAAGGAGAGAAAACATTTTAAAAAGATATCTCGGGCCTCCCCGGTGGCGCAGCGGTTGAGCGCTGGGTTGCGAAGCTGCCCGCAGCCTCTGCGGCGCCGGTTCGATCCCCGGCTGCTCCCCGGCCACCGGAGGAGGATCCCACATGGTGCGCAGACCTCTCCTGCCGCCCGCTGCTCCCCTCAGCAGTGTACTTCGGTCCTTCTGCCTGCTCTGCTCCCCGCTCTGGCTCTGGTGAATTCTCTCACCCTCCCGTGCTTCTGACTGTACCCAATGCATGTATAAACAAACAAACAAACAAACAAACAAACAAACAAATAAATAAAACATGCCTCTATAAAAAAAAAGTAAAAATAAAAAAGATATCTCTAAGCAAGCCTCCAAAATCTCTTGGATTTACACAGATTTAGCCGAATAAAGAAATTTTTAGTAGAAAAATATTTTTAAATACATATTTATAAGATTTAACTCTATTTGTTACAGGTCCCAAATAAACATTTCATTAGTCCATTAGTTCATTTAGTCTTTACTCTCTTCCACCCCTTGCATAGTCCTATTTGAAATCTCACACAAGGATTTCCAGAACGAATGTGTTCTGTATTATTTTCTTCACTAGATTATAAGCCAAGGGAAGGCAACTGCTCTCTGTGCCTTGTTTAGGCAATTTTGGTTCTATAAATAAGTTCTGATTAAGAGCCCAACTTTCCACCTTTATTAACATCTCAGATATATAATTCCTTGCATTGTCTACTCCTATTTTATTCCCAGAGTCACAAAAGCTTTTCTTTTCTAGTAAAGAAAGAAAGAAAAATGAATATTTCCTGTCAGCTCAGGTATGGATTAGGTTTGTCTTCATTCTTGAAGTAGCAAATGGTAGAAAATACTGATTTTTATGAATAATTAATTGCTTTTTACTAGTGCAAGAATTCAATTATTTCAGCAGCTAGAATAAAATATAGGGTGGCATTGGTTATTTACTTGAAATGTAGTAGTTTGACATAAAGATGAATAGTTCTTTACCAGTCATAGGAAAAAAAATAAAAATGAATTACTGATATCTCTTTGTAAAAGTTTGTTTTTTTAGTTTAAATTAAAATTCAAATCAGTTTGTGAGTATATGGTATAATACTCTGAAAATACTACATTTTATACACATTTTATCTGAGGACAACTTCAGATCGTAAAATCTATGGATTTTATGAATGTCTTTGTAGATGATTGATAAGAAATTTCAGGTGAGCTTATTCAAATGAATGTGTCAGGTAAGTGTAGGACTGGGAGGACCCTACAGTATGGGGTGGGGTGTACCAGACCATTCAATGGAAATGGTAGATGGTGGTATTCTTTGCCCTGGGCAACCCCCCCACCTGACCTTTTTATGAACCACTTTTTTAAAGTGGTTTATTTACAAATTTTATTTTATTTTCTTACATCATTGTTCATTTTGTACAGTGTTTAATTTCTCCCCTCAGGTGTAGCTGCCATATTTCTCCCACCACCATAGCATCAGTGTGGCTGTGACATCCGTCACTTTTTTTTTTTTTTACCATTTCCCAAGCTATCACTCATTTCCTTCTTCCTGAGTACAAGGTATCTTCATGATTTTGCCACTCACTTTTCTTAAAATCAGTGCTGTGCTCATAATAATTGTTTTACCACCAAGTAAAACAATTGTTTACCACACTAAAGAAAATGCCCTGGTGACATTTGCCATTTTCTGTGGTGTAAATATTCCCTCTTCTGGTTGATTTCAAGCCACCAATGTGCTCACACAGAATGCAGAGAAGGGAAGAGACCATTGACCCTGTGAGCTACTGCAACACAACACTGCTGAAACCCACCCATGAGTGGCTAAGGATAGACTGGCTTCCATAAAGAGTTAAATCCAAAAAAGCCCTAACAAAGGCACAAGTCTGATTGCTATATGATATGTAGGGTCTGGAGTGCAGTATGAGTTTCAGTCTAAGTTTCCTGGTAACCAAAATTCAAGGCACAAATTTACGACTTTCCCTCTAACCTTTGATGTGTTTTTCATGATATAGAAAGAAGTAGTTTCCATTCATGAAGACCTAGGAATCAAAAGCAATTTCACTCTAAATATTAGAGCTGCCATATTCTCACCTTCCCCTGAAGCAATTCAATGACATGTGAATGATGATTTTCCATTTTTAATGCCTTTATTGAAATCAGGCCCATGGAGAAGAGTCACCATCATACTAACCTCCTATGAGCTCCAGAGATGGATTTAGATTCTGCAGAATAGCGACAGACATGCTAGGGCACAAAAGCTCAGGTGAGGGTGACAGGTGGGTGGATGTCCCACTTCATATTTTGCAGCCACTAGATTTTTTGTCTTAAAGCAAAAGCAAAATAAAGCTGAAAATAGTATATGAGTCTGTAGCAATGACAAATTGTATAATGAAATTTATATAAGTCTAGTTTCCATGGATTTGAGAAAATGCCTCTTTTCTTCTTGCTTCTTTTCTGTGTGTCCAGACTTTGTGCTTCCTGACAACCTACTGTCTTCAAGTGGGATGCTACCTGTTTCTATAATGAGCTATGGGCAATGGTTAATGTGGGATGGACTGGGGTTTATTCTGTACTGATTTTATCCTTAAGTCACCAGAACTTTGATGCCTGAGTATTTCAATCTTAAAAATAACAACTTGATTTCCCAAACTCCTATCTTATGTTAGGCATTGCCATAGGTTCTTGGAGTACACGATCTTATTTCATCTTATTTCATCTTATTAGGAGGCTGAAGGGAAGAAGAACTATACATCTTTCAAAATGGAATATAATATATTTTCAGGCAAAGTTTTCTTTGGTAAAAGCTGTCAGTGTTTTTGAGTGGGGCATGAGGACCATCGCATCAATCCTATAAATAAAAATCTTGTGTGCTATATTTACTTCCCCATCACTTCCCTCATGCTTGTTATCTCATTTCCCATTGATGATGGAAAGGAACATGCTCTGAATTGTCTCCTATAACAAACCTCTGAGATGCAAGAGAATGACAGAAGCAGGTTATTGTCTGAAAAGTTTATGTGGAATAGAGACCTGAATCATCTGTTAAGATTTGAAAGGAACCAAGAAAATAGGATTGAGCGCTCAGTCACAATTCAGTAACTTCCTAGGCTTGACTGGAGAAGCCCTGTCCAACACGAGTGCAAGCCATGATCATTTTTTGATCTTCATTTACCACATCATGTCAGAGACACTGCCCCCTCCCATTGGCATCTGGGGTGCTTTCCCTCCCAAGGTCACATGAGGATTTATAGACTTTGATGAAAAGGAGGGATTCTACCTTACAGTGTAGCATGATTTCTGGGTCTGGGTTTCTACACAGGGGTCCTGGGAATCTTTGCTGGAACCGCCACTTGCCTAGGGCTTAACTTTTCTGGGTGCACCCTGTAGCCTGTAACCCACACTTTGAATTCTTACACTTCGCGAGATGGTGAGAGACAGGGTGAGCGTGGATTTCTGCAGGGTGCTGGCTTAGAAACTTTTCTCTCTCTTGTGCCCTCCTCTTTGTCTCTCTCCCAACTTCCTTTGCTTCTTTTGCCTTCTTGTTACACTTTTCCTTCCCTTCCAGGATCTCCTGGAAGAATTATATTTTTAATGACTAAAACTTTAGGGACGCAATTGTCTTTACAAGGAACATCTGCTTTGGGATTTAAAACACTAGGAACATACCCCTTATAGACCCTGCATAGAGGCCCAAAGTGAAATGCAGGGAGAAAACTACCAACATCATAAAATATTACTCCATCAGGATAGGCTTCTGAGGATGATTATAGATTCCTTCCTTACCTTCACAAAAGAAAGACTTCAAACACACACACACACACACACACACACACATTCAGAGAGTCTCTAGGAGACACTGGTCCTCATTAGTTGGGAATGTTAAGGAATTCTCTGTCCAGCTATGGAAACCTGATTTCCCCCAACTCTCACCCATGACTGACAGGCTGGTCACCAAACTATTGAGAAGAATCCCACCCATGTCCACATTTCACCTCTCGCCATAGGCAGAGACAATGCTGTAGTCTTTTGGGCAAAACAGTCATGGGACAACTCAGATTCAGGCCGTAGGTAAACACCCTGACTTCTTAATGGAGAAGCTGCAAAATCACATTATAAAAGCATGATCCAGGGGCCTCCCTGGGGGCACAAGGGGTTAAGACACAACCTAAGAAGCTGTCCGCAACCACTGCAGCCCGAGTTTGATCCCCAGCCGGCCAGGGAGCAACCCACATGGCACAGCAGATCTTTCCTGACTCGCCCACTGCTCCCCTCAGCAGTGTACTTTGGTCAATCTGCCTATTCTGTTCCCCGCTCTGTCTCTGGTGAATCCTCTCACCGACACCCAACCCCCACCTTTGGCCTGTGCCCCAGCTCTTGTATACATAAGTAAATACATCTTTAAAAAAATAATTAAAAATTTTAAAAAATAAAAGCATGATCCAGAGGGGCCACCTATTGGCCATCAATGCCTTCATTTTTCCATGGGTATAATATTCATAAATTTCCTGGAGTTCAAAATGAGCTTCAAGCAAGGAAAGTGTATGAAATTCATTTTTGCTCTCATGATTTTCCATCTCTGTGATCCTTCCTTTTTTTCTCAACAAGGTGACAAATTCATGTCCTTCAGGAGAGTCTAGCTCTCTAAGCTATGTTAAAATAGATGCTGATGAAGTCTTTCACTTGCCAGGAGTATTTATATTTAAATGGAAAGTTACTAAATTCTGTAGTGCTAGAATGTCAGGCACTCAAGTTGGTAGTCAAAGATAAACTTAACACGAAACAAGTATCCTACAATTTTCAAATCACCTTAATTACTTGTAAAAGTAACCGTGTTAGAAGTAAAATTGGATTAATTAGTTAATTTACACATTTATTCATTCACTTCATTTTGCATTCTGTGACTTACTCCTCTGAGATGCTGGAGTTCTTACTAAATGCTGGAGTATGGTAGTTTGGTCTCTTTTTGGTTTATTGTATAGATAAAGAAATTCAAACCAAATGGAAATAGTTTAAGCTGGGGAAGAGTATATTTCACCAGGGATGAAGCCAGAGGCAGAAATAAGACAGAAGCTCCCTCAGGAAAGATGAAATAGGGAACTAGTTTTCTTCACCTCTCATTTTGATTTCTCTCTCCATGTCAGCCTCATTTGTCTCACTGCAGAGCCTTGTATGCGAGACAGAATCCTAGGGCTGGAAATACAATAGTAAACCAAGGAGACCAAGTCCCTCCTCTCACAGAGGCTACATTCCTATGAGGGAGTTTAGAAGAATAAAAAGAAGGAGTAGGACCTCTCTGATGGCGCAGCAGGTTGAGCGCAGCGCTATGAAGCTGTCTGCAGCCTCTGCAACGTGGGCTCAATTCCTGGACGACCAGGGAGATTCCCACATGGCTCGCAGACCTCTCCTGCCGCCCGCTGCTCCCCTCAGCATTGTACTTCGGTCCTTCTGCCTGTTCTGTTCCCTGCTGTCTCTAGTGAGTTCTCTCACCCTCTTGTGCATCTGGCTTGTACCCCAGTGCTTGTATAAATAAATAAAATCCTGAAAAAAAGAAGAAGGGATAAATACAGAAAAAATATAATAGAAGTCAGGATTACAAAGAAAAACAAGATAGGATGTCAGGGGTTGTGCCTGTCAGGAGTCAGCAAGGAACATTTTCTCTTGCTATCTCCCTGGGAAGGAATGTTGTTGATTTAGCTTTGATTTATGCCCAGCACTGTGAGGAGCCCAAGCTCAAGGGAGGGAGCAGAGCTTTGTGGTTCCAACATGGCTGTCCAGACTCTAAACCGTGGGGATTGATGGGAAGTCAGTTTCCAGAAAGAGAGTTTCCTAGGGTTGCTGTAACAAATTACCACAAACTTGGTGACATAAAACAAGAAAAACTTGTTTTCTCATAGTTGGGGGAGATGAAGTCCAAAATTAAGGTACCCGTCAGGTCACACACCTTCTCAGGCTCTAGGGAAGAATCTTTCCTTGCCTTTCCCAGTTTCTGGTGGTTCTTAGTGTTTCTTGGTTTGTGGTAACATCAATCCATTCTCTGCCTCTGTCTTCACATGACCTTTTTTTTTTTATTTATATATAGTTTACATCATTGTTCATTTTTAAACAATGTATGCTTTTTTATTTTCTCCCCTCAGGTGTGGTCCCCATAGAATTTCCTTCACCAATGCGTCTGTGCACCATCACCTCAGTCCCCTGTGCTCCTCCCTCCCTCCCTCTGATCCCTCTCCCTCCTCCTGCCCTGCAGTACGTCTCTGATTTATAATTGTCTGTTTTTGTTTTGTTGTGTTTTGTACTGTTATTATTTTTTACACGTGATGTCTTATTTTTTGCTGTGTGTTCCTCTGTTTGTCATTTCATATCTCTTACAAGGACACTGTCATTCAATTTAAAGATCATCCTAACCCAGTACAATCATATGTCAGCACAATCAACAGTGAGAAAACTAATAGAAGACTATACAACCCTATCAGAACCTAGATGAAGATATGGGGCCACTCTGCCTGGGGGGAGGGCAGGGAAGATCACCTCAAAGAGGTGATATTAAGTTTTTTAAATGAAAAGAAACACATCTAGTGGATGCCTGCAAGAATCATTAGGGAAAGAAAGAGGGCTCTTGTTTTTCACAAAATGACTCTCTCTCTTCTCAAAGAAAAGCCTAGAAACTGGAGCATGTATTCTGGAATAGGCAAAGATTTGAAATCCTGAAGGTCATCAGGTGAGTTTTTTGACAGATACAAGCGTGGCCCCATAGAGTCACAGCTGTTCTGGTGATGTTCCTACTCGTCCCCCATTAGCTCGCTTCATTCATGGAGCTGCCATTAAACAGTAAGGGCTTTCATGACTGTTAGGAAATGTATTAATATTCTCAAGTGTCTTTCTGATAGGCCCTTAACACTGTGGTTAATCATCGTGTCCTAGATATACCAGAATCACATCTCCTAACAGAGAGATATAAAAGGTTCTTTGCTCTCTGCAAGGTCCTTTTCTCAAGTAGGGCAATTAGGTTCAAGAAATGCCAATCGAGTTGCTTTTTGCACTTTTGCACAGCTCAAAGATCTGAGATTTCAAGACAAATTGGAGAACAGCTCTGCATCTGAAGCACAGAGCTGCCTGTTTGAATACTTCCTGTTCCCTGGTTTCATTTGCTATTAGAAGGAAGAAGAACTTACACAATATTATTGCTAATATGACTGCCCACAGACAAAGTACTTCTGGCGAGGCATTCAGACTTGAGTCTCAGTCTCTGGATAGGTTTTTAAAAATTCTTTCCTTAGCTTTGTCAGAAATGCTGTTTGTATGAAGGCATCTATTTATTTGAGATATGCAATGAATCCATGTGACTTCACTACAAAATGAGAGTATCAAAAAAGAAATTTATTCCAAAATCTGTGAGACTGGCTGTCTGATCTGAAAAGAAAAAAAGAATTAGAATACTCATATTTAAGAGAATTCATGCAATTACAAAGCACTTTTAACGTGGAATTTAAATACAAATTTTGCTTACATGTTGATGTAAGCAAGTCCCATGAAAAAAATAGTATCAATTAAGAGATGATGGATTTCTTTTTTTGGCCTTTATTGTATTTGTTTCCTTCATATTTAAAAGTAAGCTAACATATTCATCTTTGTTCTCACAAGCTATATGTCTTTATATTAAAACTGAGAGTTTGGAGAGATTGATTTCCAGAGCAAAGTGCAGGATCCAGTCCTCAATGCCTACCATCATCTCAGGGAGAGGCCACCCTTGCAGAAATTATACATGAGGACCACTTAGGAGAAGTCATCTGGTGGGTTGTCAATGGATTAGAAACACTTTAGCACATTTCCCCCAAAACTACTGTGAAATGAGCATTTTAATGATAACACCATGGAGAAGTAGCTCCTTTAGCATGACAACTGATTTATCCTTATGGGCTACAAGGCTTCTGGAACAGTTTGCAGCATCACAGAATACAGTCAGAATACATGACTCTGAGGGGCTTCAGAAACTTTGGGAAACACGTGTCAGGACCCTTTTGCAGTGAGAGTAGCTCAAAGTGTGGGCCTTGGAGCTGCAGACCTGGGCTGAAATCCTGGCTCCATGACTCTCTGGCTGGTGTCTTTCTGTAAGTCATTTATCCTGTCTAACCCTGCTTGCTCCACTCTCCCGGGAGATCCCACACCCTATGTCAGGTTCCACGTGATCAAGGCCTGCAGCATGAGAGCATCTGGCATGCAGCAGGCACTAAATAATGGGTGTTCCCCTCTGTTTCCCAATTTTCTCTAGAGCCAGCCCATGTTCTTTCATGAGGCCATTTTTGCACCTTGCATCATGTAATAGTTTTCTTTGTTTTATTTATTGTGCATGTCATGAGTGAAGATTACTTCATTTTTCCCATCAGCATGAAAGACATTCTGCTCTTTCCATTACTTTCACGCAGCCCAGTTACCAACTCTGCTGTTCTGACTCTGCTCCCTCCTAGGCTCTGGTTCTGCACTTCAGGGGCATGCTGGGGTTTCTGCTTGGATGCTCTGCCATCTCATCAAATCCATCATCTGTTTAATCCCAAATTGAATTTGCCACCTTTTCCCAGAGCTGAATTTCCCCTCTTTTTTTCCTGTGTCCATTTCATCATTCTTCCAGCCATCCTAAAGGGAACTATTAGAATTATCTTTGTTGTTTCCTTCTCTGTCAGATCTTTTATAGGACATTTATGCCACTGACTTTTCTCCCAATATGTTCTTTGCATTACTATTTCATTTTTCTTCTTTTCTTTCATCTGTCATTTACCCATCAAATATATTGATGGAGCATCGTGTGTTTCCATTGCAACAAGGCTAACTGAATTCTTCTCACCTTTCTCTTATACCCTTGTAACAATCTTATAAGTGATTATAAATACTGGAGTCTGGAATCCAGTGACCTGGATCTAAATCCTGGCTATGCAAATTTATATCTGTAGGGCTCTGAGCAAGCCACTTACCCTCTCTTAACCAGAGGTTTTTTTCCCTATGAAGTGGAAATCGTGACAATACCTAGCTCACCGGGTTGTGAGAGGGAGCCAGTGGGTCAATATATACGAAGTGCTTGGAGTAGTGCTTGGCATGTAACAAGCACGACACAGATGACAGATGTTAACTGGGTTCCCTGTCTACTTGTCTTTGTAGTTCATTCATCTGATTTTCCAAATTTGCTTTTCACAAAGTTCCCATCAAATCGGTTTCCAGTTTAGTGAGTCCTCATTCCCTACAGAATAAGATCACTTCCTTTGCTTGAATTTCAAAAGCCTGCATAGCTTTGGCCTCAGCCGAGTCTCCTGCTATTCACAGATCCTCTCCTGCCACTGTGAACCTCGCCCCTGTGAGGGCAGCACCCGCGTCTGCATGGTCCTGTTCTGCATCAACCGCTTCAGTGTCCCGTTGCCTGCCGCCATCCTCTGCTTGCTCTCCACGCCTCACCTGGAAGGCTTCTCCCCCTTCACTCCAAATTTGTATATCCCAGGGCTTCCTAGCTTTTTCAGTTTCACTTTTTCTAGATTCATCTCAGGTGGGTCTTCTCCTCAGTGACTCATGGTACTCTTAATAGCATCCATTTAGTTCTTTGTTTACGACCTACTTTTATCCTTTGCAGTCTTAACAAGGGCAGGCATGGACAAACTTTTTCTGTAAATGACCAAATAGAATTTTGTTTTTAGGCTTGTGAGCCATCTTATCCCTTCAGTTTTCTACTCAACTCTACCACTGGGAAGTGAAAGTAGCTATCGACTACACATTAATGAAAGAGTGGGGCTGTCTTCTAATAAAACTTTACTTACAAACACAAGAGGATTTGGGCCTCCCCTGGTGGTTAGCGCTGGGCTGTGAAGCGGCCCACAGCCTCTGCAGCGCTGGTTCGATCCCCGGCCACCTGCGAGGGTTCCACATGGTGCACAGACCTCTCCTGCTGCCCGCTGCTCCCCTCAGCAGTGTATTTCATCAGTCTGCCTGTTCTGTTCCCTGCTCTGGCTCTGGTGAATTTTCTCACCCTCCCGAGCTCTGACTGTACCCAGTGCTTGTATAAAAAAATAAATAAATCTTTAAAAAAAAACCAACAACAACACAGGAGGGTTTGACCTTTGGGCTGTAGATGCCAGCCCCTCACCCAAGGACGTGTCTGTTAATATACTGAGATGTTGCAGAAAAGGCAATTGATGAAATGGTTTCAAGTCTGAGATGATTTAGGTTGGATTCTAATGCATCTGTGACCATCTCCATGTGTGACAGGGGAGATTCAGCCACTAGTTACAGATATACAGTAAATGCACTTGGGAAAACCACAAATATAACCATCCCTGCACTTCTCAGAAATCCTATCTAAACTCCTGACAGTGGAGAAAGATGGGAGAGGGGAGGGGCGTTTTCCAGGAGGAAAGTTTCATCACCATGGAAACGGTTTTCTGCATCCCCACATTGGTCTGTGCACACCAGGTGGTTCACAAACAGCCAAGGAACTTATGTTGTGAAAAGAAAGCCACTTTTGACAATATTCAGAATAATGCCTTTGCCCTGGTCCTGGGCCCTTGGGCCCCTGGGTGAGTTTTCAGAGTTCCTGAATACCACTGTCTCTGATCAACCTTGGAGAGTGTTTTGTGGGTTTTTTTAACCAATTAAACACAGGAAACAACAACGATTGAAGTTTGGATATTCTTCTTTTCCTTTCAGATTGTAGATTAATGCTAGACAAGCATGACTAATCAGACTTATCATTTCTTCATACTTTATTACTTAACAAATGGGACAGGAAAACCTCCCTAATACTCAAAGCTATCTAAGATTTCCATGAAAGCATTTAAAAGGTTTATAATTCTTATCCTTTCCAGAATTTCTTGCTCAATTTTAAATAGTGACCATTCCAATTGTGGCCTTCCAAATGCAACCTTACTCTTCCAAAAATTCCCCTCCCCCCTTTAGTCTTCTAATCAATGTCAAATCAGGTTTTTGAGGTCCAGCATGTGATACATTTATAATTGATTTGTCTCAAGTTAAAAACTCTTTGCTTCCTTGTGAGGGTTATATGGATACCAGAGGACCAGAAAAATTGGTGACTAATGGCAGGTACTGGGAAAAGTGGCCAGTATTAGTGGAAGTCTTGTCAGAGTATACGGATGGTCAATCTTAGCTAGATATAATGAAATAAGTCCTAATTGAAGACATCAATGATCATAAGCCTGGATGTTCAGAGAAATGTGTGCCTGCTCTGTAGCATCACTAAACACTTGAAGTGAAATTTGGGTTGTTGTAAGGGGAGAAAGGACACAGTGCAGGTTTTCTGATCCAGCAGACCCAGTAAAGGAGGAGTCACAGTCCTCAGTGGCTTTTGCAGGTCTTTTATTGGGATTTACCTGGTACACAGCAGGCAGGGGTGCTGGGGAGCTGGGAGGCTGGCAGGCTTCCCAGTTCCCAGCAAGTCTTCCCTCTATCTGGGTTCTCCGGTGATCTCTGCTTTGCTTCTTGGCTTCTCTCTCGGCTTCTCTTCGGCTTTTACTGGCGTCCCCATGACACCGCCCTTAAAAGCCCAGTCTCAGCCCAGGTGAATCCCATCTACCTATGCCTACACCCTACTCCAGGTGCCCGCCATCAGGCATGCATTCAGGACCACAGGGTTCCGTCATCTATCCTGAGGGAGGGCAGAAAAGCCTGACATTTTTTCTTATCCTACAGTTGTTTTTCTAAGATCATCAATATTTTGCCCAGTTTCTTTCTGAACTGACTACAGAGTTCTCAGGTATAGCAAGGTAATGTTAGGACTCTAGAATGATCTTATCATATATTGATGCATTTAAAGAAATCACAGAAGCTCACTGAGGTTCCATCTTGAAGCTCAGTTTCAGCTCCGACCTCAAGCCCAATTAGATCCAAGTATAACTGACATTTCTTTGTCTCTTTATATATTACTCCTACCTTTGCAGCCTCAAGAGTTTCAAAACTTGCCCTTGATTACTATATCAGGATGTCGTTGGATGAAATCCCAATTTTACTAATTTCAGAAAATATGGAAGTTTAATATTTCAAGTAACAGAAGTCCAGCTAGAGCCTCATGGCTCTGGCTCAATTTCTTTTCTGTTTTCTTTGCTCTGTTTTTCTCTTTCTGTCTGTAAATCAACTGACCACGCAGGCTTACAAGATATTTTCCAACAGAAAGAATATATGATAGAGCGAAGGAGAGGAATGCACGGGTGGGCAGAAGGAAGAAAATACCTCTTCTGTCCAATTGGGTCCACTTTGGACGTGCCCATCATATCAGAGGAACGCTGCGCTCTTGGTTATGAAGCAACCAGTGGTAAGTTTGACATGGGCTGATTAAGACTGATTCAAACATGTATGGACCTTTGAAGAACTAAATACCTAGACTGAATTGAGATTTTACGAAGGGGGAGATACAAAGGGGGGCATGCAAAGGGGGGTGAATTAGATGCAAAACTGGCAATTAGGAATGTCCCCCATACACCCTTGGCTACCTGACAACTAAGATCACCTTCACATGAGTGTAACTTCCAAAGTGTGAATGTCTAGCCTTCCTCCTTCCCAAAGGCAGTAAACACAAAGCCTCATTCAGGTCCTTCGTGTGGCTCAAAGTTCAATATTCCTCAATAATATCTTCTTGGTCCAGAAATCTTTAAAGTTAAAAGTTAAGACAGTACTCATCCTCTCCAACCTTATCTCATATACAGCGGTGGAGGTGAAAATGAGAGTTATTATTCATTTGGGAAGAAGAGGGGAGAAAGGATTAACACCCCAAGGTCATTGGTTCACAGCACACGTCTTGCCCTGGTGGACCATGGGATGCCTGCTTCATGCACTGGGCCACTGTATACAATGGGCTGTGTACAACTTGTATACAACCCCGGTTGTACAACAACAAAGGCGTGACCTGACCATTGTTCTCTGTTGGCACATCTGAAATGGGCTTTAAGAGGAAGGATGCACTTTCTGGGAGAGGCAAACTTTAGCTGTTTACTTTCTGAAATGACAAATGCAGTGTAGGGTCAGGAATGAACACAGTGCAGATTTTCTATGCTCCAGCAGACCGGGTAAAGGAGAAGTCAGAGTCCTCCGTGGTTTTTTGCAGCTCTTTTATTGGGGTTCAGCGGGTACGTAGCAGGCAGGGATGCTAGGGGGCCGGGAGGCTGGCAGTCCTCCCAGCCCCCCGCAAATCTTCACTCTATCTGGGCTCTCTGGTGTTCTCTCTGCTTCTCTTCTTTCAGCTTCCGTTCATTCTTGGCTTCTGCTGGCGTCCCGGTGATGCCGCCCTTAAAAGCACAGTCTCAGCCCAGGTGTACCCACCTATGTATGCCCACACCCTACTCCAGGTGCCCGCCATCAGGCATGCATTGAGGACCGCAAGGATCCATCATCTATCCTGATGGCGGGAGGGCAGAAAAGCCTGACATTTTTTCTTTACCCTACATGCAGACAACTTGTGATTACTTTAGGGTTGACCTAGTAGGATGCTGTTGGCTGACATTAAGGCGTTTTTGGTAATACAGCGTTTTGTTTACTTGCTTTTGGTTAACTCCATGGATTAGAAACTATAGTCACAGATCTTACCCAGACAGTACCTTAGTGTCTCACATTCTGTCTCCTGCTCTATTTCTGCACTTTGCCCTTTTTCATAGACTCCAGAGTATTGACCTCTGCTCCTGCTTGAGGAAATTTCAAAGCAATAATATAATCTATTAATATAACCCCCACTGCTTCCCTTCCAGTTATATCTTCACATTGAGTATATTTAACTATTAGTCCCATAAATAAGGAGGTTCACAAGGACCTTGGGGGCCAGGCCTGTCTTGTGCTCCAATCTTTTCTCCTGCCTAGTTTCATAAGTCTCTTCCTCTGTAAAAAATTTAGCTTGGAGTAGAGAATTTTAATTTTACAATCTCACTAGGCAGTCAATTACCAGATTCCCAGTCATTTCAATTTGCAGGCCACAGGCAGAAAGAAACTTTTAATAGCAAAGTCAATCTTTTTTCTCTGCCTTAAAAACAGCCACTTTCAACTTGGCAAGTTTTAAAATATGTTTTCCTGACCACCATAAGAAATAGCTAACACAGTCCAACATCCTGAATATTCCCTAATACTAGGCCTTTGAAGACATGTAGTTCATGTCTCAAGACACAGTATATGAGAGCTAACCAGTGAGTAGTTTTCTAATTGCATAATAAGCATCACCATTACCCAGTTGAGAATCAGTCTGTGATTATACCACCTGGGCATGCCCTTCATGTTGTAATCAATCAATCATAGTGCAAGCAATAGTGGAGCCCTCACCACCTTACTCCACTCAGCCAATGCCATTTGTGGGTTTGCTGCCTCCAGCACCCCATGGTCTATCACCAATTTCTGTCTTAGTCTTAGTTGCAATAAACAGAAATTGACTGTGGTTAATTTAAGCAGAATTACATTGTATTGGAAGCAATCTGGGTAACTCTCAGAACTGTTGAGAAGTCTGGAATACTAGGTTTGGAAAATAGTCAGGGTAAAGGCGGTTGCACATCAAAGCCATGGAAAATTCTTGTCACAGCCTCTTGCTGGGGAGGACTCTAAAGCCATGGCTACTGAACTCTGCCTACCCCAGCTTGTGTCAACGCCATTGCTACACCCAGGCATTGGATATCCATGCTTCTGTAGTCTCTCAGCTTGCTCTCCTGCCCCTGTCTCATTATATAACTAACTCTAGATGCATAAATTTCAGGTGGGATTGACTGAGCTTATTAGGCTTAGTTTCCAGGGGAGATGTAAAAGCTGCTTTCTGATCTTGTCAATTTCCATAGTAAGAGACCAGATCTGCTTTCCCCGATTTTCAAGATGCAGAATTTCTAGTAGATGGAAAGGAGATAAGGACAGTGGGTCATTAAAAAGAAATGACAGTTTATTTCAATGGAATATAAATCTGTTAGTTACACTTGCTCTGAAATCACAAGTTAGGTTTTTTTTTTTTTAATATAACTTTTTCAAAGCTGTATACATGCTTAGGTAGTGTCAGCTATCATGTATAAAATCAACATGAAATACTTGAAGCACTATCTATAGGTAATCTCAAATGCTCACAACTATCAAAGTAGACACCATCTTAGTATTAACAATGATGAGCTTGATAACGATAATAATTATGGTGTCTATGCTAAGGGCTTCATGTGCACATGCTCATTCAATCTTCTGGTTTATTGTAATTATAGTGATTTCTCACTGAGAATTTTCTTTTTTCCAGGGTTCTATAAAGCCACTGGTAACTTCTGGCTCTTTTCTAAACCAGAGAGCTACCATTCGTTTGATGAGTGTCTCTAAACAGACCTTATCCAGTGCTAAATCAGGCTGCCTTCTAGGGGGAGCACCACTGTACCACCGACCTCGACCACGTGGTGGCACCAAAAAGTAAGAGCCTGCACTGCACGGAAATCTGATCAGGTGGTAACCAGCTCTTAATGAGTTTCCAGGAGAAAGCAAAAAAGAGTCATTTCTTCAGAAAAATGGGTTTTGTATTAGCCTACTTTATTTTCTTCCTTTGTAAAATTAGGAGAGTCAGTGGTGGAGAAAGTGAATATTGGTTTAGAGAAAAGACACTTTACATGCCTTTAACCTTGGCGTTCATTATATAAGTCTCATATGTCGTGGATTTCCAGTAATATTCTGTACTAGGCTGAAAATGATGGTACCAGAGAACATTTATTGTGCACTTATTATGTGCCAGGGCACTGAACTATGTGCACCACGTGGATTAATATATATTTCTTTTTTATTTTACATGAGAATTTTATAAATGTCAAACACTATAATTATAATTATTATTTATTTTTATTTGATTGGTCTTATAAAAATTGAATGACTAGCACAAAGTTACATAGCTTGTAAGTGCTGCAGCTTCCATTTCAACCTTTTCTTCTGTCTCCAGAGCCTGGGGCTTTGTTGCAACTCTGTCCTCTACTGCTGAATGCCCCTTCCTGCTAAAGGAAGAAAGTTTACTTCCATGGTTTCGGCTCTTTATTTCATATGTGACCTTTCACGTGTGAAATACACAATCTATTTTAGAAATAATACTTATTACTACATTATTATCACCGGGGAAAATAAGATGAAGCTCACTTACTCTACTTATTTCCAATTTTAAGTTGAACAATGTCTTCAAGTATTCAAAAACTCAGAATTATGGCCAGGGACTCCCACGGGACTCCAACATTCCAGGGTGATTTCTCCTTCAGCCCCCCATCTCTGGACAGCACTCATTCTCAACAATGTTCTTTCATTTTCTCCTTTTCACTGCCAGACAAGGAAATGGACCTTGGGTTTGACCTTCCCTCTCATCTGTGAAAGCATGTGTGACTAGCCTTTTTTTTTTTTTTTAAGATTTATTTATTTATTTATACAAGCACTGGGTACAGTCAGAAGCGCGGGAGGGTGAGAGAATTCACCAGAGCCAGAGCGGGGAGCAGAGCAGGCAGAAGGACCGAAGTACACTGCTGAGGGGAGCAGCGGGCGGCAGGAGAGGTCTGCGTGCCATGTGGGATCCTCCTCTGGTGGCCGGGGAGCAGCTGGGGATCGAACCGGTGCTGCAGAGACTGCGGGCAGCTTCGCTAACCCAGCGCTCAACCGCTGCGCCACGGGGGAGGCCCGCATGTGTGACTAGCCTTTAAGGCAGCAAGCTGGCCTCTTCACAGCTTTCTTATTTCAGATCATCACTTCCCAGTTTATATACTTTCTTCTTTTTATTCCCATGCTGTTTTCCTGGTTTTTATTTTTTTGGCCTAAACTATGCCTAGGTACAAAATCTCTCTCTAATTTCTTAAACTTTTCATTAATTTCTTGGTTCTATCTTCTCCCACTCTATCTTTCTGGTGTTTTTGATTGAGTCAGTCCTGGCTAGTAATTCTGGTTTCTTAGTTTGACTCTTGGCATGGCTGGGGTCTTGGGGACTCTGGAATGATGTTGGATCAGGTAGGGAGAGCTTCAGAGGCTTAGAGTGGTTGGTCCACTTGGTCTACTACATGTCAGAAAATGTGTTGGCATTGTATACATCTGAGAATGATGGTTTGGTCCAGGTGTGTGATGCTTCCAGGGGGTCTTAGATTACTAGGTGATCCAACATAATCCTCACCCATGCACATGTCCTCACTGGGGTTAGCTGATGGAACACTTGGGGGATGTTGATGATTCTATGTACACCTGTTAGGGGGAAAAGGATGTCCCAAAGCAAATTCCATACAGGCTTTGTGGACTCCACCCCCACTCCAGACCAAAGCCAAAAGACACTGGGAACTCCAAATCCCATCACCACCAAAGGGAAGGTGGCTGGGACCTGAGGGTGGGGTTAAGCAGCCAGGTTGGTATAAAGCCAGACACGTGGGCTTTGGAGGGGCTCCCCCATTTTGGCTCCCCGCCAGCTCGCAGCGTCCGGCCAGCTCGGAGAGTGCCTTTGGGTTTCCAGGTCGGCAGATCGGGTAGGACGCATTAAAGACTTTATTTCCCTATTTTCTCTCTGAGTTGTACATTTCCTTAATTCCCTTTCCTTTGTAAATAAACCTTTTATTAACCTTTTGTGTGTGCCTGTAGTGGAGTATTAATGGATCCCTTTTAAGCGCGCGGGTGAGGACCCACAGCCAGGCAACCCATTTTATTTTATATTGGGGTTGCTCTTTAACACACCCACTATGCTGGATTTCTTCTGGGAAGTTTTCACAAGAAACGACCTATGTGTGGTCTTTCTCTTGTTCCTCATCATCATTGACAGAGTCTGTTCTTCCAAGCTTTCCACACTTCTAGTGCAGCCTGAGAACATCCACTTTTGGAGTTCTCAGGCAGGTTTCTTTTTTTTTTTTAGATTTATTTATTTATGCATGCAAGAGCTGGGGTGTAGGCCAGAGAGGTGGGATTGAGAGACAGAGTGGGGAGCAGAACAGGCAGACTGAAATACACTGCTGAGGAGAGCAGCAGGCGAGTCAGGAGAGGTCTGCTGCACCATGTGGGTAGCTCCCTGCCTGGGAATTGAACTTGTGCTGCAGTGGCTGTGGACAGCTTCATAGGTTGCATCTTAACCCCTTGCACCACAAGGGAGGCTCCAGCAGGTTTCTTTAGGATATTTTCTTCCTGGGTGACATCTCAGCACAGACAGTTGGTTCCTGTGATGCAGGGCACTCGTTTCTAGGGTCAGCCAACTCTGAAGTGATTCTAAAGAGGCCCAAAATGTATATTGAAGGGACACATTGAGTTAACTCTGGATTCTAGAGTTTAATAAGGTTGTTGGTATTCATTCAGTGTGCAGTGGTTCAGAAATAACGTCTATTAGTTACTCAGGCTATAAAATTCATGTGCGATCTTTGTAGAGTGTGAAGAGAGAATATTAAGGGGATTTTGATATTGTCTTGGTGGCTTGGTCCCACTTGTCATGTCAAAGTGAGGGTGACAAGAGGTGATTAGATTTGAGGTAGCTTTTGAAGATAGAGACTCCAGCACTTACCACCCAGGACTTTATCAATTAATAGGGAACCTTTTTTTTCCCCCAATAATTTCAGTGTTACAGTTTTTAAACAGTGGGATGGCATGATTTTAGAACTTGATGTTGAGATGAAAGGGTGAATGAAAGAAAGATATGAATTTATTCCAACACTGTGGAAAGTATCAGGACTGGGAATAAGAATTGAGACTGAACTGGCAGCTGTCTGTTGAGAAGGAAGGATGAGACACAACACGAAAGAATAAACAGACCTGGTGACTGAGGTGGACACAAGGGAGAATGATGTCAGTCTGGAGCGGTGTTGGGTTCAGAGAGCGGGGTCCTTGGGTTACCTCTGAGAAAAGTTTCACCAGAACTCCTCTTTCAGTGACACATGGTGAGTTTCCCCAGGAAGCAGAGATGTTTACTTATATCCTAAAGGGAAGGTTTATTATAAAAAGGGAAGGGACACAAAGGACGCTTGCACAGACACAGAGAGGCAGAAAGAGAGGCCTCTGAAAGGGGCAGGTTTGATAAAAGAAGCACCAGCATAGTCACAGGCGGGCAGGAGAGCTGCCTCTTGCCAGGGCAGAAATTGTACAGATAAAGTGTTCTCTTTGGGAGGGGTTCCTTCCCTTGTGGGACAGTTAACTTCACATTTGTGATGGGACAAAAATAATTATTTCTAGGGCCACATCTAAGGAGTTTTTCTATTTTTGGTTTGACTAGGTCAGTTTGGAAGGACCAGAGGTTTTTTTTTTTTTTCAATGGACCTCATTCTCCATATCCCCACCTCCAGTCTGCGGCTCAGGATACTTTACTTTTCTATAGTTTGCTTTAAGACTATGTTAATCATTTTACCCCCATCTCCATTAGCTTCAGTTTCTGGTCTTGTGATGCCTCTTTTCCAAATTTTCTACTCTTAGCCCCCATCAGAGAATTTCACCATTTCCATACAATAGGTGACAGTTTTGCGAGTGAGTCTCTGAGTTACCAGAACTAATGGTTGAGGTAATTAGTAACTTTGGAGATACTAAGAAGAACTTGGTGGTGGTGGTGATTACCCTCTGGAGGCAAAACAAAACAAAAACTAGTTATCTAGTTTTCTTAAAGAAATGGCCCATTTCTTTTTTTTAAAAAAGATTTATTTATTAATGTATACAAGAGCTGGGGTGTGTATGTGTGAGAAAGGATTCACTAGAGACAGAATGGGGAGCAGAACAGGCAGATTGACTGAAATACACTGCTGAGGGGAGCAGCAGGTGAGACAGGAGAGGTCTGCTGTGCCATGTGTGTATCTCCCTGGCAGGGGATCGAACTCATGCTGCAGTGGCTGTGGATAGCTTCATAGTGCTGAGACTTAACCCCTGGCACCACTAGGGAGGCCCCCCATTTCTTTTTTTTAATTAAACTTTCTTTTCTTATATTGTTATTTGTTTTTATACAATATTTGATTTCTCTCCTCAGGTGTAGTCCCCATAAATCTCCCACCACCACATCACCTTGACCATCACCATAGTCCCTTGTGCTCTTGCCTTCCCTGCTTTGATACCTCCTCCTCCCTGAGACACAGGGCAAGCTAGAAATTAGGCAGTTTTAGGGACAGTGCAGGAGGGGACCTCTGAAGAATTTAGGGAGGCTTCAGAGATAAGGACAACCAAGGGAATGTAACCAATTCCACTAGGAAAAACAAACATCTCAGGACCAAGGACAACATTGTTAACGCTGGTCCTGGTTTCCTTCAGGTGGTAAAGGGAGGCGGAGATTGGAGAAATGGAGAGTGGTTTAATTTATGGACAACTTAGAAGGGCAGCTGTTTAACTTCAATGCAGGGATGCCCATCCAGACGACTGGGCCATAAAGATAAAGATGCAACAAATGGGGAAAGAGAAAGCTGTTAGATAAGGAATGTGAAGATCCCCCACTCAGTAGCAAATTAAGTGAGACAGCCGAGAACTAACCAATCACAAAGAGACTGGTGGAGCTTCAGAATAATGAGGGAAAGAAGGTATATATTCCCTGGGACAAGACTCCACTTTGACTTCCTTGCCCCTCCCAGGCCTGGTTCCCTGGCCTGGGAGTGCCACTTTATTTCTGTTCTTTTTCTACTCGATAAACTTTTTCTTTCTCTAAACAAACCTGCCTCTTCTCGCTTGCTTGCCTGAGCGTCTGTGAAGTTCTTGCTGCGGCTTCATGAGACACCAACCCGTGGGGGTCTAGTGGCTGGGGCTCAGCGCTGCCCTGCAGCCTGGGATCTGTTCCTGGCTGGGAGACTAGGCCTGACCATTCTGGTATCATCCCCTCTCCTGCTGTGTGCCTCAGATCTATGGTTTGGAGATGTCCTTTTCCAGCTGTACAATGTACATGTTGTGGGAATGACTGAGAGTCCCCCTGGGAGGCTGCTGCTACAAGTGGCTTCCATCTTTTTAGCTGGTTAACCAATGGGTACTGCTCTCAATGAAGCACAATACCTAAGGGAAAAGACCTAAATCATCTGAGGAAGTCCACAGTTAGTTGCCTAGAGAGCAAAGATAATGTTCCTAGTTCCTTTTCTCCTCTTTCCTATGGATACATTGTAACTGGGTGGTCCCCAGGTGCCTCGGACCAGCACAGCGGTAGACTAGCAGGACTGTCTCAGGATTGAGGAACTGTGAGGATGCTCAAGGAATTGGCGCATAAATGAATGACAGGCAGACACACTTCAAGAGCGAAGATCTGAATGTAATTTGCTCAAAATCATCATACACTTTTATACCTTTTCTAACAATGGATGATTTCATACAATTTAATTCTTTCTCAGCATAAAATACTTTGTAAGGCATAAGACATCTACTTTGTTATTCATGTACATGTGATCGCTGTTCCATGACACAGTAAACAACCTCAAGGTACTGAATCTACACAATCAGTTTTGTTTACACAGCATTCTTTAAGCTAACTTTTCTTGTTTTGTATCCCAAAACCACAATGATCAAAAAGCATTGATATTTACCTACTGGCACCTTTTACTTTTAGTGATCACGAGCAATATATTCTCTAGGTAAGCATTTTGATTTTTATGGTGTTGTCTCATGTGAGAAGTATTATGATTATTATAAAACTACTATTGCCACACACTATTTTCTTTATCATGCATTTCCTGAAACTGATTGCACACAAATAAAGAAAAAGCAAAGTAAGTGAAAAAGTAGTATGATTATAGACATGTTGCTAAGTTGTTACTATTTCTGAAACAGTGACTATCTGGTTAATGGTTAAACTGCTTTGTAGGTAATTCCATCAGGCTTGTTTGCAGGTGACGCTCTTAGCAGCCTTGTTTTCCATCAAAGGAGGGGTTATTTACTGCGGGCTTGTTGCCTAAATTAGGCTTATAGGCATGTAGGCCTTGTTTGATCTAAACGCCAAAGTTTATCATGATGAAGCCCCTCGGGGACTGCGCCTGTCTTAGGTCGTCAGGAGTCACAGACATGAGGCTGGCCAGTGCCTTCTTTAGTCTGTCCCCATCTTACCCGTCATTGACTGTCCAGTCCAGCGCACAGGGGAAGGGGGTCTTATTCACTCGGATGACTATGTGTCTGAGTGAAAGCCTCCCTCTTTCCAGTAAGTTCACTGGCGTTCAGCGGCAGAGGCTGCCGCACCCAGGAAAAGGGGAGGTTCCAAGTTCCCTGCCACACCCAAGGGAGGGCAGAGCTGAGCAGGGAAGAGAAGCTGGAGGAAACTGAGAAAGAAGGAGGAAGGGTGGAGAGCCAGAAGGCAACCTGGAGGGGGAATACGAGCAGAGACACATGAAGAAACTGCTTTTGCTTTCTGGTCTTGGACTGGTTTAAACAGATGTGGGTGAGAGACTGTAGCATGGTTAACAATAGCAGCTTTTATCTTGATTTTGCTCCTTTTGCCCCAGACATGCAGGGCCCCTTCTGCTTCTTTCCTATGTGTCCCTGCCAGAACGTGCTTTAGACCTGTAACAGGGTTTTGGGCCTCATAGGACCTGCTTTGGGCCAACCCTGTTTGGCTGGACATTTACCCAGGAGGGGTTGGGTAACTTTGGGTGCTTGATTATCAGGAAACTATATTCTTCCCCTTTTCTGTACTGCACACTTTGTGTTATTGTGTTAAAGCTCCTTTCCATTGATGGTATTATGCACTAGAGTATGTTTTGATTAATGTGGCGGATGGCAGAACCTATTTAGATCGGGCAGATTTGGGGGTGCAGGGGTGCCCCTTTCCCTGCCCTGTAACAACATGACTTCTGCTATTGTAAAGCCTAATGTAAGGGCAGGAAAGCCACTGAACAGGTTTTCTGATCCAGCAGACCAGGTAAAGGAGGAGAGTCCTGGAACCCTCAGTGGCTTTTGCAGGCTTTTATTGGGATTTACCAAGTACACAGCAGGCAGGGGTACTGGGGGGCCATGAGGCTGGCAGGCCTCCCAGCCCCCCAGCAAGTCTTCACTCTGTCTGGGCTCTCCGGCCTTCTCTGGTGGTTCTGCTTCTGCCTCTCGGCTTCTGCTGGCATCCCCCTGACGCTGCCCTTAAAAGCCCAGTCTTAGCCCAGGTGAATCCCATCTACATATGCCCACACCCTGTTACAGGTGTCTGCCATCAGGCTGCAGTCAGGACTGCAGGGTTCCCTCTTCCATCCTAATGGTGGGAGAGCAGAAAAGCCTGATACTTTTACTTTACCCTACACCTAATAAGTACTGTTAACCTAAAATGAAAGAGCTGATATGAGAGGAAATCAAACCATTATTTGGGATTAAAGAATTGCATTTTGGGCTAAAGAGTTTTTAGTATAAACCTAAAATCACAAAGGGTGAAAGCTGGGGGTTTTTTGTGGGAAGAGGAGGATGAGGTAAACCGTGAAAGAGTTAACTGGTGTTAACAAGCTGAAACTATTCTTGCCCAGACTTAATTTGTTACTGATTCTACCCTCTGGCAAAAGTCCATCATCATCAGCTGCGATCAGGAGGTCGTTTCCTCCTGCTGGGCTCTTAAACAAGGGTTAGTGAAACAATTGCCATTTGGCCCAGTACAAACAGGCAAGTTTTTCTACCCAGGCATCTGTGTGACCCTATTTTAAAAATACTTTACCAATGTCTGTTTTCCGCAGTGTCCATGCTGAAAAGTGACGTGATGGTGGGGTGAATGGCAGGAAAAAAATGGAAGGCTGACAGGTTGGAAAAGTGAAAATAAGCTGACATTGAAGGGATGCAATTTGGCTTCTTGTTGAGTTGCTGTAGCCCAGGATTTGGAGGCAGTGAGGCAGTAACTTCTGGTTAAAACTGGGTTTGGGATTAACTGAATTTTGTTATCCTCTTGATTTGTGTCCTCTGTTACCAAAAATAACGGTGATTTGCCTATGGAATCTGAAGATGTGGATGTTACAAAATCTGTTGTCATCACTTTCCAGGTGTGCAGGGTAGGACAATGACCTTTGGATATGAGGACATAAAATTCCTTTTATCTCTTTCCAGGTTCCTGCATTAACAGCAGCTTCTGCCAAGTCTGAACAGATGACTGAACAGAAAGCAGTAACATTTTGCTGTTTGTTGTATTTTTGCATCTCCAAGATGCCTGCAGGCAAGTCATGGAAGGAAGAGGCATGGACTGGCTGCTGGGGGTGCTGTTTGCAAGAAGAGAGGTGAGGTCAGTAGGAGGGACCTTCACAGAAAGGCTTTTGTTCCTTGCCTGGCTGTGAAATGTGTAGTGGAGCTGGGGGTGGGGAGTTGGGGTGTGACTAACAGTGTGACTTCTGAAAAGGGGGGTTTGGATGAAATCTGTCTCTTATGATGTATTGGTAATCATAGATGCTGCCTAGATTAGTCCTATAGGGACAACTATAATTTTCCTTCTCACTACATTCGTGTCTGAGACACCCCATGGAATAAATTAAAGATTAACAAGAGAAAAATAAATTTAATTTTGTATATTTGGGGTCTTCAGAGATATGAGACACTAAGAGTGACCAAAGCAAGGAGTTTATACCTTCTGTAAAGAGAAACAATACATTTGTGAAGAGTTGACAAGACCAAGAAGTTTGGACTTGGGGTAATAAACTAATGGGGAAGTGTTACCGGGCAGGGTGAGGGGCACCCCAGGACTTCCAAACCTGCCTGCTTTAAATGGTTCTATCATCCACCTCATCAAGACAAACCAGATTCTAGTCGACCTTTAATAGAAAAGAACTTTAATATAATTAATGTGCAATAAAAAGTATGCAATAGAAAGCAGAGTAGAGAAATAGTATAGTTTCCAAATTAAGCACCCAAAGTTAACCATTCTCTTATGGGCAAATACCCAGCCAAACAGGGTTGGCCCGAAGCAGGGCCTCTGAGTCCTAAAAGCCTGCCACAAGTCTAAGGCACCTTCTGGTGGAGAATCATAGGAAAGGGGTAGAAGGGGCCAGACAAGTCTGGAAGGAAAAGAGCAAGATCTAGACAAAGGCTGCCATTATCAGCATCCCCGGGGGACTCGCACCCACATCTCCATTTCTTTCAAGCATCTTCTTCCATGTCCCCTAAGTCCCTGGTACAAGTCCTAGGCTAGGAATCAAGCATGTTTCTTCTTCACATGTCTTTCTACCCCATGTGCCTCCTCAAGTCTTCTTTTTTCTCCATCTTTCTCTATATTCTTCTTTCTTTCTGTCTCTCTTTTCCCCAGTCTTTTTGGAAACCTGGACCCTCCTCTTTCTCTGGGGATTACTATGTTACAGAAGTAAAAGGTTTGATTATGGGGCCTTGGTTCCAAATTCCCTGCCTCTGGTAATAAGGAGTTCTCCCTTCCTCCTGGTACAGAGAGGGAAACTTTTAAGTGGCCAATATAATTTCTCCTTTCCTGGAAACAAAGGAGGGTCAGAGTTTTCTCCTTGTACCAGCCATTTCTCAAATAACTTTAATTCAAAATGATCAATATATTCAAAGTGGGTGACATACTCTGCTTTCCTTTAGTCTTAACTACTGTTTCATTGCATTGGGGTTTTGTTTTGTTTGTATTAAGAGGTTAAACTCTGGCAGGTTTTAATACCCTGAACATCCCTTACCAATGATTATTTCTTGGGAATACCAAAATGATGGTTCAAGTTAGTGGAAATTCATCCAGTGTATTGTTTGGTGTCACTTATTCATTCATTCAACACATATTTAATGAGGTCTGTTCTATTTGGGGCTCATTGCTAGGCAAGGACTGACAACTGGACAGAGCCTCTCACCTCAAAAACTTTCAGAAGGAGATTAATCACGCACATATAAGAACAAACCTTGGATTGTTCTAGTATTCATTGTTCCACTAGATATTTGAGAATTACCATTTTTCAGAGCCTTCATCTTTATGCTTCTTAACTTATTTTGTCCTTGCTTATCACCTCTTGGCTGAATTTGTCTTCTTATGATTTATTGAATTGTTGCTGAGCAGTGTTTTTCTCTGTTAAGTTTGGCCATTGTAATGAGACAAGCACAATATATTGATTCTCTGCCGTTATTACTGAAAAGCTATAGGCAGATTAAATTGTTCTAAAACAAGGTATTTTAAATGTAATAGAAGAACTCACCCTTTAAATGAATCTTGCAATGAACCCTTTGATAAAAAGGATCTTTTTGTAATGTAAATAGCAATCTTTTTTTAATCTGTTGGCAAGATCTAAATTTAAAATGGGTTGAAACTGTATTATAATATTAGAATGAGGTTGAAAACCTCATCACTCCAAAATGACTTGGTTGTAATAAGAAACATATGTGCAACACAATTGCTGTCTGATCCTAAGGATAATGATAAATGTGGAAATTAGGTGGTAAACACTGGAATTATGAGTTACTTTTCAGGCTCTGAAAGTATAATAGTTTCTCTTTTTTTAGAAAAGATATTCCAGGGTAGCAACAATGACATATGAATATGAATTTTGTACTTGAGAATGAGGAGATGCTGGAATCTTACTATATACTGCTAGTGGATCAATATCTGTTTTTCTAATATAGTTGTTCCAGTCTGCAGTTTTGCTAGTCGTGAATGTAATTATTGACACTCAGTAATGAGCTGCTAAATCAGATCAGTTGGGGAAGTGTTAGTGCAATAACACGTGTAGAGGCCCGGAGCAATTCAATACAGACAGCTGCATTTTTTAGATTTCTGAATCCCCAAACAACTGCCACTTTCCCTCTAGCTCTTCTTTCAAATTATTCTATGAAGTAAGAGCTATCTTTCTGTTTTGTGTCTGAGAAAAGCAAAATCAAGAAAAGTTTCAAGATACTTTGTCATTTGAAAGAACATGCATAGTTAGATCTTGAATTGTCTGTTTTTATTTTTAAATTTTTTTTCTTAGCAAAAAACCAGAAATATCTGGTAGCTAACCAGCTATCTTTGTGTTAATATATGTCATAGTGAAGTTTATCTTTGCCCAGAATGTGGGGGAAAAAAAAAGACCTTAGTGAAGGACACATACAGAGTTAGCAAGTTAAAATGCTGTTTAAAAGGTTCTCTAAAGTTGCTTTACTACGACCTGTTTATTATTAAACAATGTGCTAATTAGAGGATATTCCTAGATGATGAATAGAAGTCAAGTCAGTTGATTGCAATGCAGCAGTGACCATTCTTACCTTTTGCTGGAGGGCATTTAGAAAAAAAATCACCTGATTGGCCATACACAGAATTATTGTGTGTGTGGACTTATTGCATTCATTTTTTTTCTATTCATATATTTATATAATTGTTGAAATACAGTTGATATAATTAATATGATTCTATTTTTTCCATTGAACATGTATTGTAGGTATTTTCATATTACTATGTGGGAAACTTTTTACAGAGCATCATGGAGTATTTTCCATTATAATAGTGAAACTATTTAATAAGGTGCTAATGTCAGCTATTTATATATTTATATTTTTCCATTATGATAATTAATATAATATATACATAAATCTGCATAATATGGTCCTTGAAGTGGAAATAATATGCAAAAGATATGACATTACATTTTAGAAAAAATTGTCCAATTTGAACTCTTAAAAGGAGATGGCGAGAAGGTACCCCAATCTCTGCATGTCAATATAAAGAATAATATTTTTAAAGATTTATTTTTATTTATACATACAGAAACTGGGGTATAGGCCAGAGGTGGAGGGGAGAGGATTCACTAGAGACAGAGTAGGGAGCAGAACAGGTGGATCTACTGAAATACATTGCTTAGGAGAGCAGCAGGTGAGACAGGAAAGGGCTCTCCTGGCTGGGGATCGAAATCATGACACAGTGAACTTGACAGTGCTGAGATTTTAACCCCTGAGCCACCAGGGAGACCCTAAGAATAATATTTTTTAGAAGTTACTGCCAATTTGATAAAAAGAACACTGACATCTTCTTGTTTATCTTGCATTTGTTAAATATTAGTAAGAGTAAAGCTTCTCTCGTGTTTAATGGCTATATTTTTTTTGTTCTGTGCATTTTGGTAATTCTCTTTTTACTGGCCTATGTAACTTAGTGATTTTTAATGTTCTTTCTATATTAAGGATTATTGACCCTTTGTCAAAATTTTGTAAAGACTCATGTCTAGTTAATCATTTGCTTTGGTTTATAATTTTTTTTAATATGTGGCAATGTTAATTTTTATGTTTTCAAATATCAGTAGTCTTTTTGTGGTTTTTAATTTGTGAGAAATCCTACATAAAAATTTCCAATAACGATTTACCTACATTTGTTCTGGTTCTTTTGATTTTTCTTTACTTAATACTTTGATGTAGCCTTTCCCCAATGTGCTTTTGATAACCCTGTTTCTGTTGAATTTAATAGGTGAGAGGCATATTTCTGTGATCAAAAAGATTATGAACACAAGATTATACATTAAGCTGATGTAAAAAAAATTCAGAACTTCTCAGAGCATTTAACTTGTGTATGTACATTATTTCCTTTAGGGGATAGGTATAGGAAGGATATAATCAGACTTGTTTAATCAACAAATCCTTTTTATTTTCCTGAGCACTTAAGATAGAATTCCTCAAAGCTCATTTTGGGAAACATGATTCTGACTCATTTTAAAATTAGTTACATTTTTGGGACAAGCCGGGGGGGGGGCTCTAATTTTAATTTATTGTCAAAATTCATTAATTATTTTAGCATCAGATCATCTATTTAAGAATATTGATTTCATTATTGGTTTATAAAGTCTTACTTTTTTATTTTAATCTAAATTGAAATATTAGAAAAGGATAAAAAGAAGGCAATGCACCCCAATAAGGAAAACCTAAAGGCAAAATTACATTTCCAAGATTATGTTAATAATACAAACTGTGTTTAATAGTCAGAAACAGTGAAAAACGCAGACAGGCTTTAATTAAAGCTTCACATCCCACTCATCTAAATAGCCTTTTCGTTACATGAACAGCTGTTTCATGGCACCCACAGAAGAAAAATGTTTCCATTTGAAAACTTTCTTGCATAAATGTAAAATTTCATCCAATAGCAGTTCTAAAAATTTGGGCTTTTCTGAGTGATTTGTAACTCTTGGATAGTGTATTACATTTGAGTTCTTGGGTATTTTAGTTTTTGGGTATTTTATTTGAGTTCTTGGGTATTTTATTGGTGTCTATTTCTGAATCAGTGCCTTCTATCTTTGACCTAAAAAATAATCTGTAAAATGTTTAGATTAAATGAAAAATATGAGTATTGGTTTAAATAAAATTGAGATCACCTCAGGATTTGTGACCTTAAAAGGAAAGAAAGAAGTCATTAAATGTCAAAAACACATATTAGGGATATTTGAGAGCGTTAATACTTGCTTACTTGCTAACTGTTTTTCTGTGCAGTCACATCCGTCTAAAGCAGCCACTTGCTCATTAGCCTGGCATCAGGAATCATTGGTTGAACCACCAAATGTGTAAAGATGACAGATCAGTTGCATCGATACAACTTCCTGGCCAAATTTCAAAGCATTTTTGCTTTTCCATATAGTCTCTGGAAAGTGAGAGGTAATGGGTTAAGTGACTCAGCTCTTGCTTCCTGCACATGCAGTCACTTTCTCACTTCTGTTCACATAGCATAGAGTACTTTTAGAGGCAGAGCCCTGGGCAGAGGTGCTCAATAAAATATGCCAAAGCAATTTATAAGCTTGATGTATCCTCAAAATTAACTTTTTAAAGATTAAAACAAAACACTGTGAAATCATTTAAATGTAAGAGTCAAAATTTTTCAAATTCAAATGGAATTTCAGAAGTCATCTAGACCAGAGTGACTTAGAACAGGGAACACATTGTGTTATTTTTCCTTCACTGGGAAACTGTTGATTTTTCATTGGTGATCAGTATGGGACAATATTAGCCACTAAAATAATTGAAATGTACATAGGGGCCTCTTTATTGCAACCCCAGTGAATAAAACCTCAAGGCATTCTCTGCTCCTGGACAATATTTCCCCTCCATTTTGGATGCCTATGTGCATGCAGTACAGTGTGGCTTTTAGGGAAAGGAGCTGGAGCTAGGAGAGGTTGCTGAGTTGTCTCAGACTTGAAATATGACCACAAAGGTGGAAAGACATTCTGAGATTTGCCCATGCCCCTAGCATGCAATTCCATATGTTTAGATCTGGACTCTTGCTCCTTTCATAGATTAGTTGGTTGGCTTTTTTTTTTTTTTAACCCATAGTCCAACGTATTCATATAGATATGTAGTATTTTAAGGGTTATAATTTACATACTATCTACTCCCAAATTACATTGAAATTATACCCCTTACAGAAGAGAATACAGCATCAAATCTAGTCATTTAGTCATTTTGCCAAATTCTGGTCATTGGTAAAGGAGTCTATAAAACTATTAAATGTATTTTATTTATTCATTCATTCATTGCCAAACAATTATTAAGTACCTGTTCTGTTTTCAGTGCTTTGTTAGGTGTTAGGAATACAGAGCTGTGTGGGTTTTGTCTTTCATTTAAAAATTCAGATTAAAGTGAGAAGGATAGGGCCTCCCCGGTGGCGCAGCAGTTGAGTGCTGGATTGCGAAGCTTGCCGCAGCCTCTGTGGTGCCGGTTCGATCCCTGGCTGCTCCCCGGTCACCAGAGGAGGGTCCCGCATGGCACGCAGACCTCTCCTGCCGCCCGCTGCTCCCCTCAGCAGTGTACTTCGGTCCTTCTGCCTGCTCTGCTCCCTGCTCTGGCTCTAGTGAATTCTCTCACCCTCCCGTGCTTCTGACTGTACCCAGTGCTTGTATAAATTAAAATAAATAAATAAATAAATCTTTAAAAAAACAATTTAGAAATGTTTCCTTATTAAAAAAATAAAGTGAGAAGGATAGACAAGGGAGAAATCAGTGCCCCGGGATCAGGGCTATCCCAGAGGGATGGGTTGTAGGAACCGTTGTGGGTACTGAGACCCCACAGGCAGGCAATGTTGGGAGAGGCTGCCCAGAGAAGAGGACCTTTGTGTTGAGTCCTAAGGGTGAGTAACAATTGGCCTAAGATGGGGGAGACATTCTACACAGGAACATGGGCAGACACTGTTGGAAAAAATAATGTGACCAGGCCAGGTTAAGTTTACTGTGGTGTGTGTTGTGAGAAAACCAAGAAGTAAGGATAAGGAGGCTGTCTGGGCCAGTTTTCAGAAGCCTTTGCTGTATGTCAAGATGAGGAGTGTTCACCAGCTGTGAATTCTTGATCAGGTCACTTAACTTCTCTGCATCTCTTTAAAATGAAAATAGCAATAGAGTTTAGAATTTGCCATATGTATTTATGGCTGTGTGTGTGCACATGTGTGTGCATGCATTTGTGTGGATAGCCACAAATGTGCCTTAAATTAAATTGACCATTTAATGTAGTAAATTATTATGACCCTCAGTCTCTCGCACATAATAAGCACCATGTAAATCTTCATTATTCTTACTGTGGGAGATGAAAATTTTCCATATGGTGATCCAAGTGTTCCCTTCCTACTCACCCACATAGTTTGCATGCAATTAAAAAATGTGCACTATCTACTGCAGCCACCCTGGCTCACTCTCCTCAGGCTCCATCCCCTCCTAGAGGCTGCCTCATCTCCTCTCTAACTCCAAGCAATTTTCCAATCTATCCAAGTGTACTAAGACATATTTTGCAACTTTTCTCTACCTCTGAGCATTTTGATCTTTCTCCACAGTTCTATTTGTTGGTTTGAAACACCTGATTGGTATGGGTAAACAGCTTCTGGTGATGTAAACAAAAATAACATGCACAGACAGAGGGCACAATCTAGTTCTTAATTTCATTGAAAATGCACGAAGTGTTTGAATTCTTAACAAGATACACAGCCACTTGTATTCTAACTGCATCCACCAGAGCTTTTGATCTTTTCTGCTGATAGAGTGAGACTCCATATAACACTCTGTCAAAGACTTTCTGGCTTTTTGTTGGAAGCCATGTTTCATAGCAAATGCTGAAACACCAATTAGGAGTTCTCAGGAGAGCAATGGACTTGATCAAAAGGTGCAGAGTAAGTGCTGGAAAGAAGTCAACTGAGGAGGCCTGTGTTTGCAGAGCAGAACCGGTTTGGTGGGGGGCAGGATTCCAATCTTGAGTTGCTCTGAACTCTGAACCTGTTATTTAACTTCTTGGTCATTTTCTAGCTCTAAGTTCCATGATTCTGTGTTGACTTGTCATAGTTGCATCTCATGGAATTAATATCAATTTTTAAAAGGCAATTTGGGCAAGATGTCTGTAGCACTATCCCCAGGTGTTGCCTTCAGAAACTCTGGGGGAGGAAGAAGCAAGTCCATCTCCTCACATGGATCTCTTTAATAAGAGTCGGACAGTTTTTCTTTAGGAGATTTCATTCCTCTTTGACTGAAAGTCCTATTTGCTTTCCAGAGGCAAGGGGGAGAGTGGGATTATCCTTAGACCAGCCAGGAGCAACCCTGAAGCTTACCTGTGGCAGCTCCTAGAGAAAGGATGGATACCTGACTTTAATCAGTATTCACTTAGGAAGAGGGACACCAGATGTATATTTCCATAGTTTCATGCAAGAAGCTGATTTGAAATGCTGGCTGGCTGGAATTAGGGTATGCCTTAAGGTTCTCCATGAAATATCCCTTTCCATAGAACAGCATGATAAGAATTTTGTTGTTATTTTGAATCCAGTTGTGTCAGCAGTGGTGTCAGCTTGCTAGCAGCCTTCTTTTAATGGTGAGATGATAATTTTTTCCCTAGGAACCCAAAGAAATCACACCTACAGCAGAGGCTTGAAATCTAATTGGAATAGCCAGAAGCTTAGTCCTTGGACTGCCTTTTCTCTAGCTAATTCAGTCCCTTGGAGATGCCATCCAGAGTCAAGGCTTTAAATACCGTCCATATGTCGATAAAGCCAAAGTTTATGTTTTCAGCACAGATATGTTCCTGAGCTCTACTCCAACTGTTTGCTTGACATTTCCATTTGGATTTTAATAAGACAGCATGTCTGAAACTGGGCTCTTCATGTTTTTTCCTTATCCCTTCCCTGGTCTTTTCCATCCTAATAAAAGTAATTTCAATTGTGCAAGTGATTCAGAATAAAGACCTTAACTTTTCTCTTCCTCACCCTTCTCTATCCAGGTGACCTCAAATTCTCTTGGCTGTGCCTTAGTCTGATCATGTTCCACTGTCTCACATCTCCCCTTCTAGTTCAAGCCACTGTGGCTTAGATTATGTTGATAGATTTCAAAGGGAATGCCTTACTTTTTCTGTAACTCTTTCAGTCAGGTTTTAGCAGAGCGGTCACAGTGCTGCTATAAAGTTGTCAAGATCTTCCTCTACTCCTAGCATTAGCCTATAGTATCTCTCATTATTTTTCTGCCTTTATCTCCTATTATCTGCTCCTTCTCTCATTCAATTCTGCTCACTCTTTCTCCTCATTTTTCCTTAGCAAAGACTGGCAACATTCTTATCCTAGCATATTTGCTTAAGCTGTTTCATCCACCTGTAATACTTTTCCCCTCAGACTTTGTTTGGCTTACTTTCTACTATTATTTCTTAGCTAAAATATTCACCTTCCCAGCCACCCTTCTAAACTTTGTGTTCTTTTTTACTTACTTTTTCTCCTTAGCACTTATTACTATCCATCTTGTTATATATTTAGTCATTTATTGTATATCTTGCATAGTAGATGTAATTTCCATAAAGGTTGAGATTATTGTTTTATTAACTGCTTTATGCTGATATTCTTGCCCATAAGTTTTTAATAAATATCTCTTGAATGAAAGAACTTATCAGATTGAATCAATCTGGTCTTAGGTAAATGAACTAAATCTGGATAAATGGGGTGAAGATTGGGCATCTGTAGTTTTGAAAAACTCCCTCAGTGATGTGATACACATGCAGGTAGGAACCACAGACCTAAGGCAGTCTTTTACCAACAATCTCTATTGAGTAATTTGTTTCCACTAGTCTGTGCCTATTTCACATAGTTCCTAAGTATATATATATACGGTCTGGGCTGCTTGTCTGCTTTATTATATTGACCATCATAGGTGAAATCCTGTGTTTTAACAAAGGAAAGAAGTACTCTGACCAAAGTAAATGGAAGAAAGCAGGAAAATTGCCTTTGTTTCCACCCATTACGCTTCTTGCCATGTCAATATGTTACCAAACTAAAGGCATTTTCAGTGACACAGTGGAATTAGTTCAATAATTACTTTTGCCAACACAAACCTACAACTTCTTGACCTTTTGGAGTTGTGACTTTTAATATTTCTCAGAACACATTTGTTCATAAGGTTGCTGGAGGAGGCCAAAGCATTCATGGTGAGCAGGCTTGACTGTTCTCATTTAGTCATGGATGTTATGCCATGGATGTTATGTTGTGTGGACACACACACACACACGCACACACACACCCCCTCATCAGGCTCCTCAATTTTAGAGAAATAGTTATATTTTATGCTAAGTTACAAAGATGGGGATTGCCAGGTCTTCTCTCCTGCATTTCATTCTAGTTAGTTATGGATCTGTTTGCATCTTCTCAGTCCTTACAAAGTTAGATGCTTTACCATGTGAACAGCTCTGGTCATGCAAGTTCCCCCACTCCCACCCTACCAAGCCTCTGCTGTTGTTCTGGGCACTGCTTGTGAAAGGCAACAGTGTCAGGTGAAGGACTCAAATACTGAATTTCTACCTTCTCATCCCTTCCCTCGGTTCCTCTGACATTTTCCTGTAGGAAAAGCAGGATAATAAATTTGCCTCCATTTCTTCCTATAAAGACTGCCTCCTGGGTCTGAGGGAGACGCTTGCTATTATCTCAGACATCATCATCAGCTTTCTTTGGTGATTGTTGGGTCAGCTATTCACCAACTCAGAATATAGACAGGGATACTTTTTTGCTCTGTTAAGAGTGTACCTTTGTATAATTTCACACTGTCTCCAAATGTGTGATAAGAGGGTCTCAAGTTCCTGCTTGTTTGATGGGGAAATAGAGGCCAAAATGGTACCATCTGTGTTTGCCTCCCTCTGGTGCTTCTAATTGCACCCCTCTCCCAGGATACATTTTCTCCCTTCCAGACATATGATTGTGAACAACTAGTTTAACTTATTGATGGGCATCCTTTTGCAAACTCCAATATAATGTTTGCTTCTGGAGTGGAAAAGCAGGCACATGACCACAGTATGTTGTGTGAGGGGAATGGCCCTCATACTGGGGCCCTGTTTGTTCCTTTCACAAGGAGAGAGACTGAGAGAAAGAGAGAGATACAGATAAATCTCTCACCCTTATCTCTTAATCCCCACATTCAGACCATGACTTTTAGCGTTTCCTCTCCCCATATCTCTTTCCAAAGAAAGAGTGACATTTACATGTCAAAACTACATCTACCTAGGCTCCAAGTCAAGATTATATCACTTTCTCAAGGTTTTGTTTGGACAAGTTTTGAGGGGACAAAGATGCTTGGAATTTGGCCTTTCATCTCTTGGTCACTACTAACATGTATCAACGAATCTCACTCTTCTCAAAGGAATGGGAATATCAGCTAGGACTGACTCTCTTGGATATTTGAGTAATACTACAGTGAAGACATTTTTTGGTTGTCATTTTGTTTAGAATATAGAAATGTAAATCTTTGCCTTTTTTTTTTTTAACAAGATGGTGGTGATAATGAATTGATTTAAGAGGAGACTGAAATTATAATGAATTTAAAAGACTTAATGTATCTATATTGTCTCCAAAGGCAAATAAACTGATAATTGACTACATCTACTTAAATTGTTACTACATTTCCATTCCGGAGTATACTTTTAGTGCTGTGCTATTCAACACTTGATAAATGTTCTTATGGGAAACCACTGAAAAGTGAAGAAAGGATGAGGGATTCTGGCAACCTCATAAGAATTCTGTGATGTTACTGCATTCTGTTCAATTTATGATTCAGAATTTGAACAGCACCACGTGCTGGCTTATTAATCATGATGAAAGGGACTACTTGCCAAATGTTAACATTAGGAACATTTGTTTTAGACATTATTTTATGATTTTGACAAGGCCAATGGCTCAAAAGATGTTTTATTAAGCTGACCTTATTTTTACTTGTAGTGGTACAACCTGTTTGGCCATTTTGTCAAACCAGTTGAATGTGAATTGATGTAGTAAAGGTTGAATTTACTGCATAATAAAACTATCAATTTAAAATATGATATTGATTAAGAACCAGTGTATTCTTTTCATAATCATCAGCTACTAATGAATCCATATGACATAAGGTTTTATAAGTATGACTGAACATTGTAAACATCCATTTAAGTCACATGTTTCTAAGCAGATTATACCTTAACATTTCTCAAATAGAAGTGTTAGTAATTAATAATCAAGTATTAATAAGTATAATCAAGTAATAATCAAATATTAATAATCAGGTAGTAATACTTGTCATATTTGTTTTGGTCTCTTGGGATAACATTATTGATGAATACAGGAAAGGTTTTCCATGATATACCAACATTGTTCTTTTTCTTGGAGAAAAATTTAATTGTGGAAATGAAAATAAACCATTAAAAGTTTAAAATGTAATAATGAAAACATTGATCTTTAACATTGAAATAACTTTAAAACTTAATCTCTTATTTAATGCTTTTTAAGCTATGGAATAAATAGGATATGTCTTATTGACTACATTTACAATAAAAATAACTCTGTCAGATTTACTGAATATCAGAGTATTTCTTCAACCTCCCAGAAAATAGGGATGAATTTCAGCACTTCTGCTTCAATAATTTTGTGTTCTATGGCTGATGTTACTTTTTTTTTTTTTTACTCAGGGCTATTTATATCCTGGTGTGAGATGACTTAGGGAAATTTTTCCCCAAGGTTTTTAATATCTCAAATAATATCAAATGATTTTAGTGATGGTTTTTATCACAAGAGTTCCCTGAACTACCAGTAAGATTTAATTTGATTTTTTCTAACCAGAAAAGAAAATGGCTAGTGTTTACCCATATACATATATCAAAATACTTCAGTTTAGGCCTGAATAATTTAGAAAAAAAAAAAAAAAAAAAGGATTTTAAAGCAACACATGACAAACTGCCACACCTGTACATTAAGCACTAGAAGTTACAGATACAGTTTTTATCTAGTGTCAGTATGTTTCAATCATTTGGAATCTCATCTCTGTTTGTCTTGTGCTGACAAAAGATACAATTTTGGTGTACCACCTTTCAGCCTTTAAGGAGAAAAGAAGATTATTTTATTCCTTCCTGTACTATTTTATGATGTACTTCTATTATTAAAAAAATAGAATTAAAAACACAGTGGAGGAGTGAAATATGAGAACCGTAAGCACATCTTTAAAAGCCCCAACAACACTCTGTGATGAGGGTCTTCAAGGCAGGGTCCCTACTTGCAATTAGACTAGTCTGCGGACTATGACTGCTGCTGGTATCACCACTAGGGAATCGATTTTCTGAGCAAATAAAGAACTTAAAGTAAAAATGAAGGGGTGCACAGACTGGAAGTGATAAGGGAAATCAGCATTTCCATTTTCAAAAGAATGTATGTCATGTATGTTAAGGTACTTGAAAAGTGAAAATGACAATTACCAAAATATCATGGATTCAATTTGTTTTCAAATGTATGTTTCCATCTCCTTTAAGAGATATACTTCTTTACCTCTGTTTACTCTTATTGCCCTAGTTTTCAAAATAGATATTTGAGCCACTGTTCAAATCTATGTTTTTTATATATAATAGGTGGTTACAATGGCTACCCTCACATTTAGGCCTACAAATTATTCCCAAGTAGATATATCTGTGTGGGGGGTGTAGAGGGATGAGGCTCTTGAACTAGTTTTGAAACTGACATGCTAAGGAACTGAAGGGGAAGTGTCTGGCTAATGGGTGTTCCCTTCATTTCTTTATGTTTGCAGATCTTCTAGTAGTGGCAAAAGATATACTGCCAAATATTCCATATTTATGGTTTTATTTTCCAGCAGTGATCAGGCAAAGCACCATAACTCTTGGGAGCTATAATTTCCCTTGACTCCTCCAAATTTGGGGAGAGAAGCAGTCATCACCCTGATAAGAGAAATTGCAAAGGTGTGAGTTGGGAGCAATCTTTGGCATCTAGTGAAGACTCTATAGAGTAAATGAGGGGCTGAAATACTATATATTGTACTAAAGTTAGTTGAGTTCACTGTGAACCAGTCCCTGTGCCAGGTGCTTAGCCCACATTATTTCCTTTCATACTAACAAGTGATATGATGATAGTTTATTATTATCTTCAATTATAGATGAGTTGATTGAGTCTATCAGAGGAAAAGTAACTTGTGTAAGGTCACATGACTAGTAAATGACTAAGCTCCAAGTTCTTAGAACACATAAAACACATTTTAATTTTTACCAGTTTCCATGTTCTTCCTCTTCCTACAGCCCTTCTCTTCCATTCTCTTATCCCCAAAAACAAACCCTTAATTGATTTCTGTGGTTTTGTTCTTCAGATGTCAAAACTTCTCAACTTCTCTTGCTTTTATCCAATATTTTCCATTGTTTTCCTCTGTGTGGGAGTTTAAAATTGTGTTTAATAGCTATACTCAATATTTTCATTGAGTTATTAAGAGAATAACTCATTTATGAAATATAAAAATATATAAAATAATAACTCATTAAAAGCGGTCTATGGAGTTGCAGGCAGATTCTATGGTATTTATTTTATTTTTTTAAGATTGATTTATTTATGCATACAAGAACAGGGGTGTAAGCCAGAGGTTGAGAGGGGTGAGAGGATTCAACAGAGAAAGTGGGGAGCAGAACAGGCAGATCCACTCAAAGACACTGCTGAGGGGAGCAGCAGGCGAGGCAGGAGATGTCTGCTGCGCCGTATGGGAATCTCCCTGGCAGTCCGGGGATCAAACTTGTGCTGTAGTGGTTAGCGATAGCTTGATAGTATTGTCTTTAGCCCCTGCACCCCCAGAGAGGCCAATGATTCTATGGTGTTTATCCTATGATTCTGTCTTCTTCTGTAATCTCTTCCCATAGAGTGTGTGCAGGGCCAATCATTGCTTCTTATAATTAGAAGTACGTTGTGCTACATAATATTCCCTCTTGCTGGTGGACAACACTATAGACTTAGTAGCTCCATGACGTAAGTGACTACTATGTTGGAGAAGCTCTCTTTGCAAAGAACTGCAGAGAGGTGCTACCACTGGTGAACAGCCTCTACGAAAAATCAGGATTCCTAGTCCTATACCCAAAAGAAAATGAATTCTACCAACAACCAAGTGAGCTGGAAATGAATTTCTGCCTAGTTTAGCCTCCACATGAGTACATTGCCCAATTTGCCTGTTAATTGCAGCTAAACAGAGGGTCCAGTTTATCCATGTCCAGATTCCTGTTCATCACAAATTGTTAGATAATAAATGTTGTGTTAATCTACTAAGTTTGTGGCAATTTGTTTTGTAGCAATGGGTAACTAATTGTTCTTTTTTGTTTTATGACTCCTCTTTCATTAAGTATATACATTTGAGGGTTTTTTTTATTCCCTAGCTTTTCTTTTTCCTATATTACCTCTAGGTAATTGCATTTTAGTTTTTGGTGAAGCCCCTCTCCTTGGTTTACAGATGGCCACCTTCTTGCTGGGTCTCCTCATGACCTTTCTTGGACACATGCATTCTTGGTTCTCTTCCTCTTCTTTTTTAAAATTTATTTTATTTATGCATACAAGAACTGGGGTACAGGCCAAGAGGTACAGGGGGTGAGAGGATTCACCAAAGACAGAGTAGGAAGCAGAGCAGGATGGATTGAGTGAAATACACTTCTGAAGGGAGCAGCTGGCCAGGCAGGAGTGGTCTGCTGTGCCTGCATAGACTTTCACCCCTGTGCCACCGGGGAGACCATTTTTCCTCTTCTTTTAAGGACACCAGTCGAATTAAATTAGAACTCCATTGTTAGGACCTCACATAAACTGTTACTTCCTTTAAGGCTCTAACGAAATCACATTGGAGGTTAGGGTTTCAATATGTAGATTTGAACAAGATACCATTCAGTTCATAACAGTGGTGCATCTCGAGAGTTCACGAACTAAAACTGGGAACCAAGCCCCTTGTTTAAGAGCACTGTGCTATATTGCTGGGTTGTTTTGAAGCCTAGCATTGTTTAGACTAGTGTCAGAATCCTTGGGATAGAAGAACTATAGAAAAAGAAAGAAGAGGAAACAATAGCAAAGACCATATGAGCAGAGGTAAAAAAAGGTATATTTGGAATTTTTTGTAATAGTGAGTATACTGAGAACTGCTTTCTCACTTAATTTTCTTAAATCAATTTTGGGACAATAAAAACAAAAATGGAGTGATCAAGAGAGAAAGAGAGTCAATTGGCCTCTCTAGGAGACAGTGAGAGCAACAGCTCCTGGATTCTGTGGGTATTGATTGGGGAACCAGGAACCAGCAGCTGGGGAAGGCAGCAGGTAAAGGACTACATAGGTATTTTCTCCAAGCAAGAGGAAGGGACTTGAAGGTGCTGCATTCCAGGGATCCAGTTGGTACAGCCAAGTCGCCAGTTGCTGTTCTCTTATTTCTGACTGTGACCCCACTGTGACTCTTAGCTGGTGGCCTGGGAAACACCTGTTGCATTTATTGGAGCTCCTGGGCTAGTTCAGACTGCTGCAAATTTAGGGACCAGATAGTTATAATTAAAAATAACTTAGCTAACAAACCATCACCTTAACTGGCATCTTTTAGCAGACTCATTCCCTTCACAAATGATTCTTATGTTCAGGTACAGATCCCAAATCATGCCTTTAATACAAAATGTCTTTTAAAACAATCACAAAAATGGAAAGAAAACATATTAAAAAGACAAAACACTTTCAACTGTAAAAGCAGTTATTTTCACTTATCTTCTAGCAACATTCTCAATATTCCATTACAAGCTCTGTATTTGTGGATAATTTCAAATTATGATCTCCCCCCCTTATATTGATGTGTTTATTCACAACAGAATTTTATCTTCAATTTTATCTAGTTTGGATACTTCTAATATCCCAACATGCTAGATGAGCTTTTGTCTGCATAATTTAAAATCACATACAATTTTGTATATTTAAATAGAGAAAAAATTGAAGATGACTATTCAAATGATTTTAATTAATTAGGACTTTATTGTAAATATTTCTTGACCTATTTGTATGACCTCCTAGAATTTTCAAACATGTTCATTTTATATAGATTGTTAAATATAATAATGTTTGGGGGTATTTTATCTTCATGAATTTTAAAATGTTCTTCTATCGTTCTTACATCTGACACTTAAATAGAAAACAATATACAGCTTTCCTATTTTGAGGTGCAACTTCCAACTCTCCAATGATCTTGGTAGTGACCTTGATGCTTCATAGCAAATGTTTAAGTGAATCCTATATACTAAATTCTGTGCTTGGGCATTCAGGATACAATGATATCAGCGAATGTCAATAGTATTCATCAGTTATTCACAGTCCAAACAGAATACAAACATAGAAAGATAATTTTAATATAATATAGATTCCAAGATGGGTATATAAAACAGCAGGTCTTAAATCTTTGATCTGAGAACTCCTTTACACTCTTAAAAATTAATGAGGACTCCACAGAGCTTTGGTGTATATGAGTTATATACTTTAACCTATTAATTAGAAATCAAAGTTGAGAAGTTAAAGCTAATTATTAGTTTAAAATTAATAAAGCCATGTATATTAACATTAGAAACATTCTACAAAAAATAACTATTTTCCCAATAATAATCAGACATGTGTCTGACATTATTGTATATTTTTGAAAATACCTTTACTATTTGGATGACTAGAAAACAACTGGATTCCTTTATCTGCCTGCATGAAGTATATTAAGGTAAGTTGTTTTATATGATATATAAATCAAATCTGGCTTCATGTAGATGTAAGATTGGAAAAGGGAGCAATATTTTATCAGCCTTTTCGGTAGTTGTGTATATGCCTTGATAATATATCACAGCTCAACAACTAGTAGTTTCTTAAAGGTTAGTTGCAATATGGAACCTGAAACTGTACCAGTGAACTTATTCAGTTTTGCATTGAACTACATTAGTCTATTTTGCATTTTGAACTAATCTTTTACACATGTATGATTTTGTGATACAGTTCATTGTTGATCTGGAAAATACTGCTTCACTAAGTTACGCAGAAATTTCAAATGTTGACGGTTTTTATCATACATTGTTAAAAAAATCATTAATATTATTACTGTTCTGTTCTAATTGCTTATTAGAAATGTCTTTAAGAATTGGGAAGCTGTCAGATTCACCATGGCCAATACATATTTTCTAAAATTCTAATTTTTACTTGGAAGATTAAATTTATCATTGGCAACAAATATTGTCATTATTTCCTTTGTGTGACAGGCTTACTTGGCTTGTTTTTTTAAGAAAATGTCTGCCAACTATTCAAGTCTGAATAACCTTATCTTGTCATTATTCTTTCAAGTAAAAATGGTGTTCCATGAAAAAAAAAGCCAACTAGTTCAGCTTGTAACTCAGATATGCAATTTTTCAAGACTGCTATCAAATTTTGATATGTATTTTAAGATTCTTATTTGTACAATGTGCTCTGTCACTTGTAATTAAAAAGATTGTCCTTGATGACTGATGTGAAATAAAATTAACATTTTCCACTGTGCAAACAGTGGTTGCCTCACACAGGGGCGAAGACTACAGTGATGAGCCACACAGGTTGCGCCACTGGCTTAACTCAGGCCAGCCTCAGCGCTTCTGCCATCACTGCTTGGATCACAAGTGCAAATCAATCAATCAATCAATCAATCAATCAATAAACAAACACAGTGAAAAAGGCAAATAATGTCATTAAATTAGTATGAAAGTAGTTTTGTCATTATGGGCCCCACTTTTTTTCTTGGGGACGTTGGGAACCACTGTTTTAGGAGAACAAAGGTGAGACACTTCACATGGCCTGTTTGGGGAAGGGTTGGGGGAGAGGGGTGGGAAGCCGGATGAGATGATTCTCCCGCAGAATCTCAGAGGGTGAATAGGGACTATTCAGTGAAAGAAAGTAGGGGATGGTGTATCTTACTTTAATATATCACATCATGTATAATAAATGATCACAAATGGGATGTTTGAAAACATCCCATGCTGTCGCATCACTCTGTAGATGTCCAGGTGCTTCTCTGTAAGGGTTTCACCAGATTGGAATCCAGGTGTCAATTGCCGGTATTCTCAGGCTTGGGGTGCTTTCCAAGTTCGTGTGCTTGTTGGCGGAATGTAATAAGTTATAGTTATAGGACCATGTTAACTACTTTCTTGCTGGCTGCCATTTCCTGACATGTGGTCCTCTCCGAAACATGGCTGTTTGTTTCTTCAAAACCAGCTATGAATTCTTTCTCTCCCAATCCCTTTTCAGGGCTCATTTCCAGGTCAGGATCATCCTTTCCTTGTGATCCAAGGATCATCTTCCTTTTGATGACTATGGAGTGAATTTTTTTTTTTTTTTGCTTCATCTTTCATATTGTAAGGGGCAGGACTGGCCACTGTGCAGGTTTTCTGATCCCATGCAGGTCGGGTAAAGGAGGAGTCAGAGTCCTCAGTAGTTTTGCAGGTTTTTTATTGGGGTTCAGCGGGTACGTGGCAGGCAGGGGTGCTGGCTGGGGGGCTGGGAGGCTGGCAGGCCTCCCAGCCCCCAGCAAGTCTTCACTCTATCTGGGCTCTCTAGCGTTCGTTCTGCTGCTTCGGCTTCTACTACTGCTACTACTACTGCTGCTACTGCTACTGCTGCTGCTGGCGTCCCCGTGACAGCGCCCTTAAAAGCACAGTCTTAGCTCAGCTGAATCCCATCTACCTATGCCCACACCCTATTCCAGGTGCCCGCCATCAGGCATGCATTCAGGACAAGGATCCATCATCTATCCTGATGGCGGAAGGGCAGAAAAGCCTGATATTTTCTTTACCCTACACTCATATAATGAAATCTAATCACAGAGTTAAATTAATTTTGTCCACAATTCTATGTATTTTATTATATAGGGTAATTATACAGACCAGGAGTCTTACAGGAGTAACTCAGAATTCTGTCTACTACCGAAGGACACAAGAACAGTTCAGGCTGAGATATAAAAACAGGGGGGATTTAAAACCTTGTTGAGGGCATATTTTCAGTAGGAGCTAAGGGTGCGTGGGGGAGGAAGTAGTTCAGAAAGGGGAAAGAAATGATCCACTTCAAAACTCTCCTGTTGGGCTATGACCACAGACGCCTTTCTCAGATTCTTCCCCTTCACCATCATTGCTGCTTTGTGGCCCCAAAAGGATGGCTCTGAAGAAGCGATGAGCAATCATTTACATTTCGAGAAACCTTCTGAAACTTTCTAAAGAAAGTCTCAGCTGTCACCGTTTGCCTGATTTGGAAAAGAGAAAGGTCTTCCTGACCTCAGGCAACAAACTGCAGTGCAACATAAAATCAATCCATTGAAGGGAATCTTCCAGACTTAATAACTCAGATGTGAGGTTTATGCCTGGAGAGTTGTAATGATTATCTGTGGCCGCCTACTCTCCAGCTTCCCCAGCTTCAGCTGATCTTCCCACGCAGCCACCAAAAGCATCTTCATCAAGGTTTGGCTTTTAATTAAGTCACTCATCTTCTCAGAAATTTGGGAGTGCTATGTAAAGTCCCTCAGGTAGAGCAAGATTTTTCTCATGATGGGTTTTGAGGCCTCTGTCCAGAGGTACCTTTATTTGTAGCCCATCTTTCTCATTTTCCAGGCATTGTGTTTTTCATCACAGAGCCAGGCAGGACTGCTGTGCAGGTGGGGTCAGCATCCCTTGGGGTGGAGCAGGTGAAATGAGGGATGTGTCCTCAGAAGCACCTCACCCAGCTGGGACCTTAGAGCCAGACAGAAATGAGAAAAAAAATTATCTCATCCTCTCTGTGAAATCATAGTGTCTCCTCCTTCAAAACATTTCTCATGTCATATTTTAGATGACTTTTCCAGAATGGTTCAATTTAGTACAAGTTATTTGTAGACATGAGGAAGGACTACTGAGAGCAAGCAAGAAACAACTAACTGATTGGCTAAATAAAAAAACAGCAGAGCAATAAAAATCTTTTTGTCGAGTGTCCTCTGATCTTTGATCTTAGATAGAAGTAGAACCACATCTAAGTATTCTTCCCTTTTGAGTTGTTATTTTCTCTCCAGTTCAGCAGTATCTTCTTTCCTTTCTTCCTTCCAGCCAGGAGGTACTAGTGGGGCTTTTAAGTGGGGCTTTAGACATGAATATAACAGTTTCTTTTATCAAGAGTGGCAATTTCTAGGGGCAAGAATATGTAAATAAATGTCACAATTTAGTGTGACACAAAGAAGCAAGAGATCATTGCCCTTAAGGGTGTGATGATCATCACACTCTCCATAAAAAGCTAAACTGGTGCCATTTGTGACAACATGGCTGGAGCTGGAAGGGATTATGCTCAGTGAAATAAGTCAGAAGGAAAAAGATAAATTTCAGATGGTTTCTCTTACATGTGGAATTTAGAGAAACCAAAGGGAAAAAACAAAGGGACAAAAAAAAAAAAGACAAAACTTGCAAGCTGAACATTGATCTGAGGCAAACAGAAGAAGGGAGGGAGAGGGGTCAAAACTAGGGAGGGAAGCACACAAGAGACTGTGGTGATGGATCATGGGTGCTGTGGCAGTGGGAGAACCATGGGAACTATACCAAAAATAACAAAGATGTAAGAAAATAAATCACAACCAAACAAAAAGTCTCCACAAAGGATTCAGCTTTTTAGTTGGACCTGAGAATTACTATTTTTCAGGCGGCCTGGTAGGGTTTTCTATTGGAAGCAGAATGTACAGAGCATGAAACATTGGAACAGCAGCTGGTAATTAACTGTCTAGGTTTAATTGTATTCAGTTACCTAGATAGTCATTTAAACAGCATTACATTCTAGAAAGAATTTAAGGTCATTTATAAAGTACATGCACTTTATAAGATAAACCACATGAAAAAATAAGTGGATGAAAAAATCAGGACAGACAAAAATTAGGGTAGGAAAAAATAAGATGAACTTACTATATAAAACACATGGTGTACAATTCTGTCCACTTGCCAGAGGAAGGCCATAAATTTGCAGCTAAGCCTTTTGGTGCCAACACAGAAAGAGATGCAATCAATTACAACATTTAGTGTTCACAGGATCACAGGAGCCAGTTGTTCCAGAACAGCACAGCTACTTCTGGTGTTGAGAACAAGAGGAATTTCTCCCATGGCTGTATACAAAGAGGATACTTGGTAGTTCTGGGGATAATGCCTTCAATGGTATCTTTATAATAAATTAGAACTGAGGCTCATAAAACTATTTCTTATTAAACCTTCAGTGTAGGCTATGACATTGCTGTGGTGTCAGTGATTAATAGTATTTCTATACTGCTCAAGGTTTAAACATTCAACATTCTGCCTCTCTCTAAATTAGGGGTTGGGTTACATGTACTTTATTTATTTTTTAAATAATAGATTTTATTTTTATATTCCCCATACAATTGCAACCCCCCCATTTGACCCCAATCCCTCCCCTCCCACCCCCCACCCCCCAAAAAGTGTCTCTGGCTCATAGTTTTTTGTTGATTTTGATTTTCACTTTCTTGTAGTTATTCATTTTCCTGGTCCCTTATATAAGTTTTCTAGATTCCTGCTATGAGTGAGACCATGCGGTATTTTTCTTTTTCTTTCTGGCTTATTTCGCTGAGCATGATCCCTTCCAGTGCCATCCATGTTGCTGCAAATTGCATGTGTTTATCTTTTTGAATGCTGAGCAATATTCCATGGTATATATGTACCACATCTTCTTGATCCAGTCATCTATTTTTGGGCATTTGTGCTATTTACAAAGCTTAGCTATTGTAAATAGTGCTGCTATAAACATAGGGGTGCAGGTGTTCTTTGGAATTGATGTTTCTGTGTCCTTTGGGTAAATACCTAGGAGTGGAATTGCTGGATCATATGGAAGCTCTATGTTTAGTATGTCCAGAAATCTCCACACAGCTCTCCATAATGGTTGGACCAATTTGCACTCCCACCAGCAGTGCAGGAGAGTTCCTTTTTCTCCACACCCTCGCCAACATTTGTTGTTGCTAGTTTTTTTAGTATGTGCCATTCTCACTGGTGTAAGATGGTATCTCATGGTAGTTTTGATTTGCATTTCCCTGATGACAAGTGATGTTGAACATTTTTTCATATGCCTGTTGGCCATTTGCATTTCCTCTTCAGAGAAATTTCTTTTTAGCTCTTCCGCCCATTTTTTGACTGGATTATTTTCTTTGTTGTTGTTGAGTCTCATCAGCTCTTTGCAGATTTTTGTTATCAGTCCTTTATCATTAGTGTTGTGTGCAAAAATGTTCTCCCATTGGTGGGGTTTCTCTTTGTTTTTGTTATTGTTTCTTTTGCTGTGCAGAAGCTCTTTAATTTGATGTAGTCCCACCTGTTTATCTTTGCCTTCACTATCACTGCTTTGGGTGATGTGTCTGTAAAGATGTCTTTGATGTGAATATCACGTAGTGTTTCACCTATATTTCCTTCTATGTATTTTATGGTTTCAGGTCTTATGTCTAGTTCTTTAATCCATTTTGAGTTGATTTTTGTGTATGGTGTGAGGTAGTGGTCAAGCTTCATTCTTTTGCATGTAGTGACCCAGTTTTCCCAGCACCATTTATTGAACAAACTTTCTTTGCTCCAATGAATAGTCTTTGCTCCTTTGTCAAAGATTAGTTGACCATAAATCTGTGGGTTTATTTCTGGATTTTCTATTCGATTCCATTGGTCTGTGTGTCTGTTCTTGTTCCAATACCATGCAGTTTTGATGATTATGGCTTTGTAGGAGAGTTTGAAGTCTGGGAGTGTGATGCCTCCATTCCCTTCTTTTTTTTTCAGGAGAGCTTTGGCTATTCGGGGTTTTTTGTGATTCCATACGAATTTCATCAATAATTGTTCTATTTCTTTGAAGAATGACATTGAAATTTTGATTGGAATAGCATTGAATCTGTATATTGCTTTTGGTAGGATGGCCATTTTAATAATGTTTATTCTTCCAATCCATGAGCAGGGGATGTCTTTCCATTTCTTTGTGTCTTCTTCTATTTCTTTTAACAGTGTTTTATAGTTTTCTTTGGGGTTACATGTACTTTAAATAATTTTCTAGCCTACAGTTCTTCCAGTGATGCTATATGGTGTGTATATGATTGTGTTTACCAGGGTGTTGGTGGTTTTATAATCACTGGAGTCTTTAATTTCTGCCTATTATGATTTCATCAACACATCAACTGTTTACATGTTCCCTACTTCCTTTGTTAGATAATGAAATCCTTGCATTGGAGGCAGGGAATTCATATCAGTACATTGCTCTGGGGCTCAACCAATAGTGAAGTAGCAACCTGGTAGCTGACTCACTGCTTTTGGGTGATATTACCTGGCATTTAGATTTTATCTTTTTCTTCCTTTAACAAAATAAAGTTTAATTCCTTTAATCTTCTCTAATCTTGCTGCCCTGGAAACATTGCCTACTAAATGAATTCTTTGACTCAGAAACTCTTACAACTTTTATTTTAACATCCTCCAAATCTAACACATGCTAGAGGTATCTAAAATTAAAGATAAGAAATATTCTAGCGGGCCTCCCCGGTGGCGCAGCGGTTGAGCGCTGGGTTGCGAAGCTGCCCGCGGCCTCTGCGGCAACGGTTCGATCCTCGGCTGCTCCCCGGCCACCGGAGGAGTGTCCCACATGGCGCGCAGACCTCTCCTGCCTCCCGCTGCTACCCTCAGCAGTGTACTTAGGTCCTTCTGCCTGCTCTGCTCCCCGCTCTGGCTCTGGTGAATTCTCTCACCCTCCTGCGCTTCTGACTGTACCCATTGCATGTATAAACAAACAAACAAACAAATAAATAAATAAAACATGCCTCTATTAAAAAAAAAAAGAAATATTCTAGATTCCTAAGAGATGAAAATAATAACCTTGGTCATTTTCACATGTGACATATATTCAAATATAAATCAAAAGCTTAAACTGTAAGATAAAAGGATCTATAAGGGCCTTCCTGGTGGCAGAGAGATTGAGCGCTGGGCTGCGAAGCTGCCCACAGCCTCTGCAGCGCTGGTTCGATCCCCGGCCTGCGGCGAGGGTCCCACATGGCGCACAGACCTCTCCTGCTGCGCCTGTTGCTCCCCTCAGCAGTGTGTTTCGTCAGTCTGCCTGTTCTGTTCCCTACTCTGGCTCTGGTGAATTCTCTCACCCTCCTGCGCTTCTGACTGTACCCAGTGCTTGTATAAATAAATAAATAAATCTTTTTTTTTAAAAAAAGGATCTATAAATCAAAAGCTTAAATTGTAAGATAAAAGGATCTATCAATTTCAGTAATTTAATTCTGCAACATTAGTAGCCTATATGAGATTTATATTATTATTTCTTTCTACCTGTACAAATTGATCACTTTTTATAAGGCTAGAATTCTTTTTAAATAGATAATATATGATAATCTAAGTAATCTTATATCTAAATATGCCAACTCTATGTTAATCTACATTCATGAGAGAGCCATAAGTAATTGTGGGTCTTTTAGAAATGTGATGTGTCAAACCAAAATAAAACAATAGGAAGCTTTGTCATAAGTATCACTGTAGCAGCTCTAAGCTATCATCTCAGGTGCACATAGGGCTGAAAAGTGGGCTATTTATAAAATGACTGCAAATCATACACAACAAACTTCTTCCTCTATGGGAGTTCAGCTGCAGAGAGACACTTCTAGTATGACCTCAGCAGTCCACACAAGGATCTTTCAGAAGAAAATAGATAAATGGTTCTTAATATCTATTCCAATCTACTTGAACTAGTATGAAATTCAAATGCAAAACCAAATACCTTTCCCAAATTAAACAACATAAGACAAAGACAGAAGTTATTAATGATGCTGTATAAAAATAATCAACAAGATTGTGGATTGGGGTATGGAAATAAAGACTAAGCAATAACTAAAGCAAAGGCTATTTATTCAGAGCTTGCTACAGCAGAGGCATCAACCAGAGTCACGTGCATTTTGACAGAGACTCCAAGGCAGTCAGAGGAGTGGGAAGGTTTATAGTGGGGACAGAGAAGGCTTCATGCCCTGATGAGAGACAGTTGGCATGAGCAAGCTGTAGGGGGCTGGTGCTGGGCATTCTTTGTGATTGGTTAGCAATGCATATTTGACTTTCTCTGGCTGGAAATGGACAGAAATTAGGGAAACTAATGACTTTCTGCAGGTCCGACTCCTCATGGGTTGGCTGACTGTTGCAGAAAAAGGGGTTGGTTTCCTGGGTAGTTCCTGCAAGTTCTGGGTCATTGTTCTCATTTTAAATAGACCCTTACTATTGTCCACTTGTCTATTCAGTCGCTTAGAGACAAGAGAAGTCCTCATGTTTACTGCTGGCTCTTTGAACTTTGGGATGTGCTTACTAGCTCTGCAGAGATGATTAGATTCCAGAAAAAAAAAATGACTCACACAGTACAATTAAAACAAAACTGATTTGTATTTATAAATTTACTGTAGGATTTCTCCCCTGGGGTGTGGTCTTTTGTGATTTTCCCACCACCAAAGTGCCCACTGTTTGTTTGTTTTTAATTTTTTACTTTGTTAATTGAGCTATAATTGACATATACAATTGTGTATGTTTAAAGTGCACAATGTGATCATTTGATATATATGTGTGTGTATTACACAATGATGACTTCAATCAAATTAAACACATTCATTGTCACACCAAGCTATGTTTTTTTTTTAGGCTGGGGGATAAGAATGTTTAAGTTATTATTTCTTGGTAACATTCAATAATCCTATGCATTATTATTCTTTTTAATGAATGTATTTATTTATTTTTTCAGTTGAGGTAATAATAGGATCCCCGCCCCCCTTCAAACATCACTACCAACACCACTGTTATGCTGCATAGAGGAAGGACAATTTGGATGCAGCAGGTGATATTCAAAATATTTAAAAACCAGTAAGGATAGAGTCAGTCCCTCTTCCCTCCTTCCCATACATAAATGCCGGTGATTGGAGAGGGAAACTCCTCTCCAATCACCGGCATTTATGTATCTTTCATTTTATCCATTTGGCCCAAGTAACACAATTTGTAGTGGGAATTGCTCATCAAAATATTCTAGCAATTACCAAATAGTGGATTTTCAGAAATTATGGGTATTATCTTTTGAAAACAGCTATCCTTGCTCTATGATGGTATTTTTATTAGAAGCAGGATCCGACATTTTTTAAAATGTTCCTCACAGATGGTTTTTGGTCTAGGAAGTTGAAATTATCTCCTATTTTCAATAATGGTCACAGTATTCTCTCAGCTTCTGCTGAACCAACATCAATTATAGTAAAAAAGTTGTCTAGAGTTTTACCTGGGAGTTTTATATACCTGTACCTCCCTTGCCAACTATGTAAAAGTTCTTTAAAGAAATGTTATATTGCTAATTCAATAATTTAAAACAATTTGAAAATTCTTCACTTTTTACTTTTTTTATCAAACAATGAACCATTTCATATAATCCTTTCATCTAATTGTTTTACTCTTGGAATTGATATTTTATTTTAAATGATCTATTTTTTTAAGATTTATTTATTTATTTATACAAGCACTGGGTACAGACAGAAGCGCGGGAGGGTGAGAGAATTCACCAGAGCCAGAGCAGGGAATAGAACAGGCAGAAGGACTGAAGTACACTGCTGAGGGGAGCAGCAGGCAGCAGAAGAGGTCTGAGCACCATGTGGGACCCTCGTGGTGGCGGGGGGATTGAACCGGCACTGCAGAGGCTATGGGCAGCTTGGTAGCCCAGCGCTCAACCGCTGCGCCACCAGGGGAGGCCCTATTTTAGATGATCTATTATATTTCATTTAAAAAATAGAATTGCTCATTTTCCTTTATAGGTTTTTTAATGTGTTCAACCTATTTTATTGATTGTTGAATTAATACCACCTTTAATAATTAAGACCTTTCTTTTAGAGCTAGAAAAAAGCATTGATGTCTCTAGTGAAATGCCATTTACAATAGCCACACCACTAAAGCCATAGCACTAAATTTTTCCCCAAATTTTATTCAGTTCTTTTTCCAGGATTCACTTCACAGGTTCACTTCTTTTTCCAGGATTCATTCATTCAATAACATATTCATTCAATCACCTATCCTAGAAAGTATTGAACTACTCTTATGTATCAGGCATTATTCCAGGTCTTGGGAATAAATGGTAAATTAAACAGATAAAGAGCAGCCCTCTATTAAATCAATATGTGTGCCAATCATGGTGGCTTTTTTCCTTCAGTAGGTCTGTTCACAAATAGAATTTTCACAAATTCTGTTACAATTTCCAGATCGCTTTTGTAATCCTAACACTAGAGATTGATCATCAGATTCAAGTAATCATCCAATTTCAAATCATCCAATTTCAAATCTTACCTTTCATATAGTTTAATTCTCTGTGATGTTTAATTCACCTTTTAAACAAAAGATATAAAAGAACTTACGTGAATTATATATTTTTATTGCATATCCAGAGAATGAAATATCATATTTCTAAAATTTATAATAAAACTTCAGATTTTCTCCACTGAAACATACCACAAAATTCAATAAAGTATTTAAGAAAGTATTTTTCATGAAAGATATTTTTCCTGAGCTCTGATAATACAGTTTGAGAAATCATTTCATACATAATTATTCTACCTTTTTAAGAACCATAAAACTATCCCAAAATAATAAATGAATTTCATATTTTAATTAAAATATTAAACCATTTTTATATAGAAGGTAAACATAGTTGATAATGATAATTTTTAAAGTTTTCCAAAATAGTTGTTCTTTTAATTTCAGTGTATGTATATATGTGTTTGTATGCTATAAATTCAGTTTGCAATGTTGTACAACTTGATTTTTTAAACTTTTCCTTCATCCAGAGTTTTCATTTTTCCAAATTTTAGTAAATCTGAAAACAATTGGATTGTGTTTATAATCAATAGTATTATCTTTGTTACATTTCTTTATGTGACTCATTACCTTTAACAGAACATGATTGCCATTTTAATGTAATATATAATATATAAAATTAATATGTAATATATAGCAAATTCCGTTTCGACTGACTGCATTTGAGACATCTCTTACATCCATTACTTGCCAATAGTAGCAATAATGCACTCATATTTTTTTGAAATGCTAATTTTTCTCACTCACTGCAGAGATACATATTTTCTATTGCATTGCATATTGATCCTCAGAGGAACTCTTAGCTGTTTTAATTTTTGCACCAAATCAATAGACAACATAGGTTAAGATTCATTAAAAATTTCATTTTTCTTTGTTCTTCTGTATATTCAGAAAATTATGTCTATGATTTTTTTTAAAAAAAATTATTTATTTATTTATACAAGCACTGGGTACAGTCAGAAGCGCAGGAGAGTGAGAAAATTTACCAGAGCCAGAGGGGAGAGCAGAGCAGGCAGACTGATGATACACCACTGAGGGGAGCAGCGGGTGGCAGGAGAGGTCTGTGCACTATGTGGGACTCTGGCCTAGCGGCCAGGGACCAAACCGGAGCTGCAGAGGCTGCGGGCAGCTTCGCAACCCAGCGCTCTACAGCTGTGCCACCGGGGAGGCCCTTTGTCTATGATATTATATGAAAAAGCATAAACTTACTTTGTTTTCCTTCATTCTAAAGGTTTTTTTTTTTTAAAGATTTATTTATTTATGCAAACAAGAACTTGGGTACTAACCAGAGGTGAGGGGGTTGAGAGGAGTCACCAGAGACAGAGTAGGGAACAGAACAGGTAGATTGACTGAAATACACTGCTGAGGGGCACAACGGGCAAGTCAGGAGAGGTCTGCTGCACCACATGGGTAGCTCCCTGGCGGGGAATCAAACTCGTGCTGTGGTGGCTGTGGACAGCTTCATAGGTTGTATCTTAACCCCTTGCACCACCAGGGAGGGCCACTAAAGATTTATTTTTAATATTTATGTATGTAAGTGCATAACTTTTCAAACATTGCACACTTACAACCTACACAAGAGCTAGAAGGTGCTTGTGTGTGACCTACTCAAGAACTGAAAATTACCAGTGAAAATGTAAGCCACCTGGAAACGGCACCAAGAATGTAATGGAAATGATGATACATTGGCTGTTGCTATGGAGCAGAGTTTCTGAAATGTGCAGGACATCACCCAGGCTGCTTGACCTTGACTGGAAGGTAGTGCTGAGGATATGCCCACATTTCTATGACAGGAGGCCCATTTACAGATATTGGTTGTGACAACCTTCAACTATTAGCTTGAGCTAATTAATTCATAATAGAATTTTATTGTCAATTAATATTTCTTGCTGCACTTACTGTCATTTATCAACTGATAAGGAAGATTTCAGTATTATAACAGCTGCTATGTATAACCCGAGATATGGATTTTACCAGCTGATATTACTCTGGGATTTCAGTTTCGGAGGCCTTAAATTACCTAATTAGTCTTACTTTCCTATTTCTTCTCACATACCGGATATTCAGGCAAACTGAGCTATTTATTCTGCCTTAAACACCTCCTTTTATCTCCCAGTTGGTAGTCTTTGCTCATGGTTTCCTCTTTGCTTAAAATATTTGTCTTTTATTTGTCTTTTGCTAGGTAAGTAGCAGTAATAGTTTCTTGTCTGTTTCATACCCAACAGCCCATCCATCCATCCAGTATTTTATGATGTGTACAATGTACTAAGTACTGTCAAAGATAAAGGAAATACAATTCCTTGCTTTAAGAAATTCTTTCTGAAAACTCATTTCAATCCTGCCTGATGAAACTTCTCCCTTAGAAGAAGCTGTGGAACTTGATGCAGTTCATCTTAAGTTAGTCATCTGGTCTGTAACTATTAGAGGCAGAACTGTTTTGCATTCAATTTAATCCCTTGCACAAAACGGTCAGTTAAGGAATTTCTGTTCTAAATGGAATTAAAAGAATAAAAGCTATATAAGCACAATATTCCTTCAAGGCCTCTGTTATAATTTATTACCCACTTTTTCTACAGTTATCTCATAAATTTTTAGAACATTCGTTTATATATATCTGTCTGTCTAGCTATCTTTCTTTCATAAAATCTATTTAAACCTTCACCACTCTGTTCCTTGTGTTCCTCTTATCATCTAGTAGTTACATTGCTCTTCGGGCTTCAGTTTCTGCTGAAATATCTTAAGCAGCTTATAAGGCTTATGTGCTTCCCTGTACACTATTCCCTCGGAAGGAATGAAGTGCTCAGATTATTTAATATATATTAAATCTGTAACATCAGCTACTTAAAATAAGTCTTGGAAATTATACATATACAGAGGATTTGAAAGCATAGTAAGTTGCCAAGAAATAATTGCTTTTTGAGGTAGCAAAAATAGGGCATAAAAACCTTAAGTTTTAAAAAAATTTTTTTTATGCATCCAAGAACTGGGGTATAGGCCAGAGATGTAGGGTGGTGAGAGGACTCACCAGAGACAGAGTGGGGAGCAGAACAGGTGGATATACTGAAATACACTGCTAAGGGGAACAGAAGGAGAGACAGGAGAGATTGCCGTGTGGCTTAGTTAGCTCACTGACCTGGGATCTAACCAGACTGCTGACAGCTTCATTGTGCTGAGACGTAACCCCTTGTGCCACCAGGGAGGCCCAAAACCTGAAGTTTTTATGAATTACTGAGTCAAGGATGATTGTGGTCAAATACAGCTAGTAACACATAAAAAGCTATAGTGACTAAAATAATCAAAAGTTGAGTTTGTCTCAGGGTTTTTTTTTTTTTTTTAAGATTTATTTATTTATACAAGCACTGGGTACAGTCAGAAGCGCAGAAGGGCGAGAGAATTCACCAGAGCCAGGGCGGGGAGAAGTTCAGTTTATTTAGTGCCCTGTGACATCTCTTAGGTCGAGTACTCAGATTTCTCAATTTCTGCAATAAAACAGAAGAAACTCTTTGCTCCCCAAAAGGGTTATAGTGGGTAACAGATTTTGTTGCTGATTTCAAACACATGAAGAGAGTATTCTGCCTTTGCAGTATCAACAACTTCAGGCTGAACTTGTGACATCCTTCTGTGTAGCAGTCTATATCACTGAAGGACTGAAGTACACTGTCTGCGTGCCATGTGGAACCCTCTCTGGTGGCTGGGGATCGAACCTGCGATGCAGAGGCTGCAGGCAGCTTTGCAACCCAGCGCTCAACTGCTGCGCCACCAGGGGTGGCCCTCAGTTAGGGTTTTTAAAACACTAATAAAGAGAAAACAGGAGGAGACAAAGAAAACTCAAACTTTTTTTTTCTTTTTCTAAAAGCCGTAATAAGTCATTATAAGTACTAGGAATGCAGGAGATCCATGAAGCTGATGCAAATCAAAAGATTTGGAAAATATAGTCAAGATCTGGTTAGTGAGGAAGATTTAAAAGTAAGAGAGAAACACTGGATATAACTCAGGGGATGTCACAGCAGAAAGCATTATCAGGGGACTGACTGACATAGATATCAGGCTGCATGGGACACAGACATGGACCAGAAAAAAACAAGTTTCAGCCAAGCGGAAGTAGCGTGCTGTGTGTCTAGGACTAGGAAGCAGAAATAAGAGCTGGGGTAGAAACTGCATCACAATCAATTATATGAGATGTATAGACCACCTGAGAGAAAGTTCTATTAGAAAGGTCTATTTCTGATGCCCCAACTTCAATGGTTGAGATTAAAAATATGTTGGTAAGCACGTGTCAACATTGTCTGGGCATTTCCTATATACAGATTATTTTATGATATTCTTTTCTAGGAAAGATAAATAAACATAATTATTTACTTAGCTTTTATATAATGCATGTATTTTGATTTTAAAAGTACTTGGAATTTGGCTTTGCAAAACAGCTAGAGACTCTCCAGAGGAATCAATTCACTTGTTCTCTAAATGTCACCTTTTATCTTTTGTTTATCAAGACCTGAGTAAGATCACTTCAAACTCTCATGTGTTCTGTCCCCTGTGTTAGTCCTGATCACTTTGTATCTCAGTCCAAGCTCAAGCTTCTGCCGAAAAAGTTCAGTTTATTTAGTGCCCTGTGACATCTCTTAGGTCGAGTACTCAGATTTCTCAATTTCTGCAATAAAACAGAAGAAACTCTTTGCTCCCCAAAAGGGTTATAGTGGGTAACAGATTTTGTTGCTGATTTCAAACACATGAAGAGAGTATTCTGCCTTTGCAGTATCAACAACTTCAGGCTGAACTTGTGACATCCTTCTGTGTAGCAGTCTATATCACTTAGTGAACATTTATCCAATTCTCCAAAATAGTTCCTGAAAATGAAGAAAAGACATAAGAAAAATGCATGATTGATGTTGAAAGCTATTTTTTCATGCATTCTACCTACAATCAATATGAAGGAAATATAAATGATCGGTTTGAATAGAACATGTTTTCAAAAATTTTGTACCCACCATTTTTAGGCATTTAGCAGAAGTCAGTACATTATGCAATGTAATTGCTTTATCAAAGTTTTATTTATAATTACAGAGAAAATATATGCAGTCAAATTATAAATGGAAATAAATAAAATTACATAGGATTCCATGCTATTTTACAAGTAAAAAATTTATAAAACAAGAAAGAAAACAATGATTGGTGATGAGAAAGCTTTGTTAAATTACTAATTACTAGACCTAACTTTTTTTTTAAGATTTATTTATTTTTATAGAAGAGCTGGGGTACAGGCCAGAGGCGTGGGAGGGTAAGAAGATTCACCAGAGACAGAGCAGGGAGCAGAATAGGCAGACGACAGAAATACACTGCTGAGGGGAGCAGCAGGCAAGATAGGATAGGTCTACCACACCATGTGGGGTTCTCGCCAGCTGGCGGGGATCAAACCCTCACTGCAGAGGCTGCAGACAGCTTCACAGCACGGTCCTCAACCCACTGTGCCACCGGGGAGGGCCTAACATCTTTTTTAATTAAAATACCATTGCATATAAAATTATATAATTTCAAGTGTGCATCATTAGAAATCAATGTCTGTAAACACTATCTGAAGTTCACCACTAAAACTGCAATTCTATCTTTCACCACACATTTGATTCATTTTACCCAATTGAAAGCCCTCCTCACCCCCTTTCCGGTAACTACTAATTTGGTCTTATACGCTAAAAGTTTTTCTTTTTTATTTATTTAGTTTGTTTTTCTTTATATACCACCTAAGTAGAGTCATGTGGTGCTTTTCTATTTCCATCTGCCTTATTTCATTAAATACCCCCTAGGTCTATCCATATTGTTGCAATTGGCAGGATTTCACTTTGCTTTATTTTGGGAGTTGACTTTTTTTTCGTCTATTTCCTCACAGGCCTTATAAGAACATGCTTCCCAGCACTCTCTCCCTGATCCATCCCCAAGTATCTAATTTGCCAGATATGGTAGAAATTAGGCCTCTGTTTCAGGATAATGTTTCAGAGGTTGATGTAGTCCACACCAACTGTAGGGTAAAAAGCATCAGGCTTTTCTGCCCTCCCGCCTTTTTGATAGATGACGGAACCCTGTGGTCCTGAACGCATGCCTGATGGCGGGCACCGAGAGTAGGGTGTGGGCATATGTAGATGGGATTCACCTGGGCTAAGACTGGGCTTTTTTAGGGCAGCGTCACGGGGATGCCAGCAGAAGCAGAGAAGGAGAAACAGAAGGAATGGAAGAGAAGAGAAGCAGAGACCACCAGAGTAAGGCCGGAGAGCCTAAATAGAGTGAAGACTTGCTGGGGGCTGGGAGGCCTGCCAGCCTCCCGGCCCCCTAGTACCCCTGCCTGCTGTGTACCTGGTAAATCCCAATAAAAGCCTGCAAAAGCCACTGAGGGGTCCAGGACTCTCTCCTCCTTTACCCCGTCTGCATAGAATCATAGAAAACTTGCACTGTGGCCCATCCTGCCATTACACCAACCTGTTTTTTTTTTTTTTTTTCATTTTAAAACATCACCAGAAATATTTTATGAGATTTTGTTTGAGTTAGGAGATTGTAATATAATTTTAAAATTCCCAAGATTTTCAAAATATAGCCCCACACAAGCAAAATAGAAATATATTGGGAATCCTAAGGAGGGAAATAATATTTCTTTACAAAATATTTTTCATTAGCTGTAGGGTAAGGAAAAATATCAGGCTTTTCTGCCCTCCCGCCATCAGGATAGATGAGGGAACCCTGTGATCCTGAATGCATGCCTGATGGCGGGCACCTGTAGTGGGTACACCTGCGCTAAGATTGTGCTTTTAAGGGCAGCGTCACAGGGACACCAGGAGAAACCGAAGCAGAAGCCGAAAGAGAAGCCGAGATCACCGGAGAGCCCAGATAGGGTGGGGATTTGCTGGGGTATGGGAGGCCTGCTAGCCTCCCGGCCCCCCAGCAGCCCTGCCTGCCATATGCCTGGTGAACCCCAATAAAAGACCTGCAAAAAGCCACTGAGGACCCTGACTCCTCCTTTACCCGGTGTGCATGGGATCAGAAAACCTGCACTGTGTCCAGTCCTGCCCTTACATTAGCCTTGCTAAGTTCCTCTAAATGAGTACTATTTTCCACATTTTAAACACTTAAATCAACTAAACTTAGTGTAGGGAGCATTTCTCAACTTATGCAAGTTAAATCTTTGTGGTGTACACCTTAAGCTTATACAGTGCTTTAATGTCAATTTTATATCTCAATAAAATGGAAAGAAAATAATTCCTCAAACAAATAACAGGGTATTTGAAGAGGCTTTGTCTCCACAAAATGAAAAAGATGGAAGGAAGAAAGGAAGGGGGGAGGGAAAGAGGAAGGAAATAAAGGCTATAAAAATTAGTGGCTTAAATTAAATAGTAATGACCATAGTGATTTATGTTGATAAAAAGCTGATGATCGCAGATGTGTCAGCCTATGTCCTTACATCAGAGTGAGTCATTATAAAAGCATTTCGTCAGAATTTTCGTTCTGATACTGAATAATTTTGCCATAAAAACTTGCAAATGGATGCATGACTCTAGACAATGACTAATCATTACACATTTTATGCACCTTTGGTAGGAGGAATATTTCAAATTTGTCTGCTTCCTAGAACCTGTGACTGTTAAGTCACAAATAGATTTGTAGATGGGATTAAATTAAGGACCTTGAGCTGGAAATGTTATTTGGGATTATCCAGCTGAATCTAACCTAATCCCATAGGACCTTAAAAGTGGGAAAATTTCCACAACTGTGGTCAGAAGGCAAAATGGCCGGTGAGACTCAATGATGCTGGCTTTGAAGATGAAGAAACAGGTTTATTGCTAGATGCTGGCATGCAAGGGAGCAGATTCTTTTCTAGAGCATCCAGAAGGGAAAACAGTCCTGCCTTGTTTTAACTTTGGGAGACCTGGGTCAGACCTACAGAATTGTAAGGTAACATATATGAGTTATTTTTAGCCATCAATTTTGTATTTATTACAAGAGACACAAAAAGCTAATACACTCCCCCCCCTTTCTGAGGTGACCTAAACTTCCTGAAAAAGAATATGAGCACAGGTTGAAATGAACATCTCTTCCTTCTCACTATGGCATGGAGAGGAATAAAAGAGCTTTACATTCTCTTTTCTTCGAGGTGAGTCTGAGAGGAGACAATTTTCAAGGGTCAGAATTCCAAAGCCTTTAAGGGTTATATCAACTTTGTACCATGGGCATAGCCCCTTAAAGACACTACATGTTTGGGTATTTAAATTATGTCAGTTAAACATTTTTAAATCAGTATTTTTAAATACTTTTGATATATGTGGGAACCCTGAAGATTTATATTTAAGCAAATTAGTCATCAAACGTACATTGCCAGAATTGCTCCTTTCATGTCCTCCCCTAACTCACATTAAAATACCAGAGTTGCTCAAATAAGATGAACATGGACTTCAGAAAATGTTTATGGATATGTTTTTGAAATAAATCACTTAACCAATATTTGCTTTCAAAACTAACAAATGTTCATATTCCAATGAAAATATAGTTTACAGTAAACACCTAAGCAAGTTAACTAAGCATCTAAACAAATTAACTTTATCAAAAGTGAGCAGAGGTGCAGAAAAGACCATGATAAATCTAAACTGGCTGTTGCTCATCTTTGAATTTTAAAACTGGGCTTGGAAGTTGTCCAGACTAGACTAATTCCCTCATTTTATGGATGCTCACAAAGACTAAGGCATCTATTCAAGTTCAAATAGCTATTCACTGACAGGGCTGGTAATGAACTTCTAGTTTCTGTATTTTCTTCATCGTACTGAACCTCCATCTTTTCTCTTCCCTGTGTGCCTCCTACATTAAATCTGCTATGGGGATCGCTATGGGGATCTTGGAATTCACTTTTAGAATATTCTTTCTTCATTCCCTGCCTCACCTTCCTCATTTCATGTCTCAATTGCCACAGCTGCTTTCTATCTGTTTTTTTCCCAGTCCACTTTTTCTTCAACCCTACTACCAGGCAAATCCGCTTTATTTATTTATTTTTTCAAAGATTTATTTATTTATGCATACAAGAGCTGGGATACAGGCCTGAGGGGTGTGTGTGTGTGTGTGTGTGTGTGTGTGTGTGAGGATTCACCAGAGACAATGGGGAACAGAACAGGCAGATTGACGGAAGTACATTGCTGAGGGGAGCAGCAGGTGAGTCAGGAGAGGTCTGCTGCGCCCTGTGGGTTGCTCCCTGGCTGTCTAGGGATCGAACTCGTGCTGCAGAGGCTGTAGACGGCTTCACAGGTTGTGTCTTAACCCCTTCCGCTATCAGGAAGGTAAGGCTGATCTGCTTTAACACACCACATTCCTCATCCCACACCAGGACTTCCAGGACCTTCTACAGTTGACATTTGCATTCTTCCACCTAACATTCATGCCCCTGAATAGTACGGTTTTCTTTATCTCTCCTGTTTTACCTGCTGACTCCTAACAAGAAGCTCTCTGTGCCAACCTGGATGGTCTCCTGACTAACTTCCCCATGCTCCCTTTCCTTGCCACTCTCCTATTGTTCACCCATTTTCATTGTCTGAAATATCCCTTCTACTTCAACTCCTCTTTTTCCTTCCTCCTCCTCTTTCTTTTTTATTTTTATTTATGATTTATTTGTTTGTTTTGTTTATACATGCACTGGGTACAGTCAGAAGCGCGGGAGGGTGAGAGAATTCACCAGAGCCAGAGCGGGGAGCAGAGCAGGCAGAAGGACCGAAGTACACTGCTGAGGGGAGCAGCGGGCGGCAGGAGAGGTCTGCGCGCCCTGTGGGACCCTCCTCCGGTGGCCGGGGAGCAGCCGGGGATCGAACCGGCGCCGCAGAGGCCGCAGACAGCTTCGCAACCCAGCGCTCAACCGCTGTGCCACCGGGGAGGCCCACCTCCTCCTCTTTCTTTTTCAAACAATGATCTCACATATTTACTACTGAGCCAACCTACTAGGCACAGAAGTATCAAAGGAAAAAACATTTCCAATTAATAGTGATATTTTCAGTGTGACATAAGATGCTACTGATCTTGCAATAGCATCCATATGTGTGCTGCCTCACATATAATTCCTTATAGATCCAACTCACTTCTCCAATCAATGTCTCTTGCAATTGCACCTGATTATATTACAAATTTTCATTTGAATCCATTGGAGAATGGGGCAATTTTGCTTTTGTTTCTTGGCCAGGACTCACTTGATCTTGAAAATTTTATGAGAAAATATGGTAAGGAACTGTCAGCCACATGCAACCTGATGGTGGAGAAGAGGGAAAACTGAAATGTCCTTCTATTCCAACTTCAACAATAATATCAGTTCATTAAAACTATTTTAATACCTTCTTTCTTATTTTGAATCTTTCCAGATACTCCAGCTCAAAGAATTATATATAGCAAATTCTCATTTAACAGCATGTATAAATTCTTAGAAACCATGACGTGTAGCTGAATGGTGTATAACAAAGAAAGTTTACCATAGGCTAATGGATATGAACAAGAGTTACCATCTGACAACTTATTTCTGCTCACAAAAATATCACCAAACTTCTAGAAAAAGACCCAAGACCCTTCTAATATTAAATAGTGATTTGCATTGATTCATTCATTTTCCAACTCATTATTCTAGTTCAAAGTTGGGGGTGGCCAGAGCTTTTTCTGGTGTTTCAGGGTATAGTGGGACCCATCCTTAGGCACAATGTCCTTCCATCACAGGGTGCATTCACACACGCCACCATTTACACTCCTCCTGGGACTATTGAACACACCACTGAGCCTAGCACATCCTTTAGGATGTGGGAGGAAGTCAAGTGCCCAGACAAAGCCCACTCAGACATGGGGAGAATGCAAACTCCACCAGACAAGGGACCCTGTTGGGAAGTTATTTTTTTTCATCAGCAGTGTATTGAAATAACGTTGAATGAAACGACTTTGAGCAAAACCATGTTATTCAAGGTCTTGATGTACTCCCTCTCTGAATTCTCTCAGCAAATGCTTTTTATGAATCACATTTCAGCACTTAACTACATCCGCTTTAACTCCATGGTCCTTTCCTTGTTGTTCTTGTATCTAATGAAAAGATGGAACCATTTCACAGGAGAGATGTCAGGTGTTAGAGTTGACTTTGGAGTTTTTAGTTTGTTAATGGTGGGGATGCCCAGAATTGGATGATGTCCCTTGGGGAAAGCCTGCAAGGAGAGATGGTGAGAAGACTGATGATGGACTCTGGTGAAGGATGGAAGGAAGAGCAGGAGCCAGAGAAGGATTATGAAAGTGAGGACAGAGGTCAGGGGACAGTCAGTGAAACCAAGGGATGAGGGAGAAGATGTTATGTTACAGCAGAAGAAGCAAGTGTCTAAAAAGGATTCTCTGTGCACTGCAAGTGTTAAATATAATTGTCTTTATTTAAGACACAGGGATGCATGGCCCACTAGATAAAGTTTGGGTTTAAATTGGATTTCTCCAAAAACCAGAGTTTTTGTATATAAGAGGTCTCGTATGTAAGAACTCTCATGGTAGTAAAACAGAATAAACATGACACTACAATCTAAATAATTCTTTTTTTAGATATGCTTGAAGGTAGTGTTGATTAATGTTTCAAATATATGACTAAAATAAATGGAATAAAAAGACAAATTTCTTTGAATCAAAGAATTGAATTAAGAACCAAAAAAAGTGAGAAAGAGAAAATAATTTAGGCAGCAAAAATGGAGAATAACAGCTCGACTGTTTATTATAACACCACAGCATGTTGTTGCCAAATTACTTCTCCCACCATGGAATAATGTAGCCTAGCCAGACTATTCCTTTAGGGAGACAAGTCGCTAATTGCATACACCTTGCCAGTAACCTTAAAAAGTGCCGTGGCACTGAGAAATTACTTGTGTTTGATTTATGATGCCAGCTAATTAGATGAGTCTTTGCCTCAATGATAGTCTAGTTAAATTGAACAAATAGACTACCTACAGAAATCAACCAAGTCACCTGCCATTATAGGTACATAAAGAGTCTAAAGGTACTTTTTGGAAAACCAAATCAAGCAGTTCTTGATCACGTCCTCACTATCAAGAGAGAAAAATTCAAGCTGTGAATCCTTACAGAGCTGTGTCTTGATACCCCAGATGTATTCCACTTCATGTTTTGCTGCTACAGCATTTACTCTTAATACAGTCAAAGCCTTCGAGTGAAGAACCTTAGGTGACCATTTGAGCTAACCATTTAACACACGATTTTACAAGAAATCAAAAGACAAACACTGCAGCTTTTGCATTTGCATTCTATTTTTTTCATTTTAAGGACAGCTATTAGTTCAAAAGGCAGCACGTGTTTCTTGTTATACTCTGCTGTTGGAACAGGAAGCATACAATTATATTTCAAGTTTCCAATATGAAATTCAGATCAGAGCCTCTCTTTTTGTTTGTGACAAACTATGAAGCTATGATTAATGTTTACGGTAGGCTGAGTATTGTACCCCTAAATTTATGTTCATCTGGAACCTCAGCATGTGTCCTTATTTAGAAATAGGATCTTTTAAGATCTAATTAGTCAAGATAAAATGGAATCATACTGGGTTTGGACAGATCCTACATTCAATGACATGGGGAAGAAGAGAGACTGTTTTGACTGTTCACCTTTCGCTCTTTTTTTGAATAAGTTTCTCGGGGGTGTTCATTCTCTGAAATGCCATCTCAGCATGGCCCCCGCCTCCAAATTGCTCCCTGTGTGAGCTCAGCAGCATCTCCTTTGAGCATCTCCATGTGTGCCTAACTGCCTGGGGAATGAGATTTCTTTTCTGTGACTTTGCCAGCCCTTAAAGGTCATGTAATAATCTTTTGCTGAAAAATAAGCCTACTGGAAGCTAGCGTTACTGCAAAATTGATCCCAACAGCCATTGGGGATTTTCCTTTGACCATAGGCCTTCACTTCTTATTGCTCTTGGAAGTTGTTGTATTTGGTGAAGCCTGACCTCCAAGCTTATTGCTTGAGCATTCTTTCAAGAGTCTTAGTTATCTGGTCTCCTTTTCAAATATTTGTGTCTGAAGGTGGGTCTCTGGGTTTGAAGATTATTGGTTTGATAGGGCAAAGAATTGTTGTTATTTAACATCGCTCCTGGTCTCTAAAGAAGAAGAAAGTCACAGGAGGGCCATACTATTCCTCTACTATATGTTTATTCATCTGACCACTCATTCACTCACTCATTTTTCCAATGAAGTCTTTAGCCCCAACTGTGTATCAGAGGTCCTCATAATTCACAAATGACTGAAATACTCTCCCTGCCTACAAGGAGGCTCAGGTAAAAGCAGGAAGAGATGATCTTAGTGGCCCATGCCTAGCCTATGACTTGTCAAGACATCTTCTGCCATAATATCCAAGATTAAAATCCCAGTGTGATGTAGTGCATTGTGATTATCTGTAGAAAACTATTTTCATGCAAAAATAATTTCAGAAAAATGTCTGTATCATTCTTTGTGCCATTCTTAAAGGTAGGAGCATCTAAAAGGCATATCGTGAAGCAAAAATGGGAGAGTCCCTTCTGTTTAGGTTTGATCCCCTAATCCTCCAGTGATTTCTCATACTCTATGCTTTAAATAGAGAGTACATATCCTCAGGAGAAATCCCAGTTTAGACTAGCATGGCAGGATGGACCAGCAAATGTTTATCTCCTTAACAATAACTGAAGAAGAAGCAGTGAGAACTCAGGGTATTAATGAGAATGTCAAATGGACAGCAAAATAGTTCTTCAGAGTAGGTGGGGCAAGAGAGGTGATGAAACTAGAATTAGACTGAATTTAGTATCTTGGACTCTTCCAAACAATAGATCCTATGTCCCTGATTTAGATTACTCCAGCATCTAAGAATTTACAGGTAGCTTTCATCTTGCTGCTCATATCTACCTCGTCATGTTCATTTTCTGAGGGTTTTGGTGTAAGATTCTAACAAAATTGTGTAGCTAATGTTTTTGTTAGGGCCCCATGAGGAAGGAGCTAGTATATTCAAATTGAGATAATTTGAGAAAAATTTAATACAGACACGAATTACAAAGGTGTGGTAGGGGTGTGGGAGCCAGTGGGATAGTGAAACTCCCTGGGCATAGATAGTGGGGATGTTTTGATTTCTAGTTTTGAAAGGATGAGGGGACAGAGTTATTCCCCAAAACTAGAAGGAGAGTGTCATGGAGAGCAACCTTGAAAGGAAGAGAGTGACTTCCTACAAAATGATTCAACCAACCTGAGATAATCAGAGTAATAAAACGCTGATTTCATTCCCATCCCTTCCTCCAACCTCCTGTTCCATTTTCCATTGCTGAACCCAAATAGAAGCTAGATAGTATGGGAGTCTGTTGATGGTTTAGTCTTTTTTTTTGGCCTGTTAGCACACCCAAGAATATTTCTTAAAAATCTGTGCTTTAATCTTTTTTCTTTTATGTTTCCCTCTCTTCAACACCTGTTATCTTTTCTCCAAATATTTCCAGATATCAGTTCCATATTTTATGTTCTGTCAACTCCTTTGTCCCAACATTCACCTCCTGTTCTTCGAAAACAAAAGCCCCAAATCCTTTGATCTACTAAGGCAGGGAGGACCTTTGTTAAAGGGTGAAAATGGGGGAAACACTGTGAGATTGGATTATAGTGGGCAGGGGTGGGTAAAGCGTCAAATATTTTTATACCGTCTTATATGCATTGGAGCAATTGACAGAGGCTAAGTGACCAAGCTCTGGTGAACTTGTGTCAAAGAATTTCTTGAACTTAAAGGCCTTAATCCAATCTTAATATTGACAGCCTTACCTGTATCTCTGAGATAAGAGATGAGAAATGAGACTGTCTTTTCAAAAGATTCAATGCAGTTTGGTGCAAAGTATGTATCATTTACATGATTACCCTTAGGATTTCTTCACAAACGAGACTCACACCACCCAGATGAATCTGACCCAGCTCTCTCCTTTTGGATCCATAGATGAAATAATCAAGGCAAGGAAAGCAAGAAGCTGTCAAAATCCTTAACTTCAACAGGTTTCATGAGGATAAAAATCCCAGACAAGGTAAAATCAATAATAGCTGTTTTAGCAATCTGTAGTAACTGCCCAAAAGAGATTTCTTTTTGACAATAACTACAACAGTTATGGCTGCATATCCTGGTTCTTTACTTACTTCTCCAGTTCAACTAGTGTTTACCAAATAAATGAATGCATTAGAAAACGTGACCTCAGAAAAAGCATCTGCTTGTTATAAGAGCTTGCCATATGTCAGTAACTGATGGATTTTCCAGGTTCATAGTTTCTGTATATTGTGCATACAGATTTCCCCACTTTACAAATGGGGAAAGACACACTCAGTGACATTATGCAACTAGCCCAAGTCTAGTATATGGTGGAATTACGATTTAAAACCATAGAGTCAGTTTAAAACCTACATTGTTTCAACCATAACTATGTTTTGCTGCTAGAAACATAATGTGTGTTGATTAATTAGGTTTGTCTCATTATTGGGTAATTAGGAACAAATTAAACTTCGTTGAGACCTGAATCAGACAAAGGTGCTGTTGTTTATATCTTTCTTTTTCCTGGTATTTTAAAAGTGAATTTGAGTATATTATGTGTTAGTGCATGCAGTACATTTTGGGGCCAGATTTACTTACTGCTTTGAGAACTCAACAGGCCAGTAATGAAATTTCTAAGACTTTTCCTCATATTTAAAAGAAAGATAAATTTTCACATTTTATGTAAGGATTAGAAATAATAGATACAAAGTATCTTGCATACTGGATAACCCCCAAAATGGTAGCTATTATTGTGGCTTATGAAATCATTCTGGTAAAGGCACAAGCCCCTCCTCTTTGCTTATACACTTTGAACCCTAGTTAGTGTGAGAGGACATAAGCAGACCAACTACTGTGGGTTTAAGTCCTCCAACTCCAGCTGTGCCTGCCTCACATCTGGATATACCACTAAGCTCCTCATGGCACCAAAAGGCAAAAAGATGATCAATATTCCTAAAGTTCTAAAATAAAAATGCTGTTGCATCGAACCTTCTTAAACTTGTGTTCATCTATGGACTCTGAGGACAAGCAACAGATGAATAGGAAGATTTTCATTGAAAAACAGTGATTCCCTCCACTAATCTAAAGGATATTTTCATATTCATAAAATGGGAAGCTACTTCAAAGTTCATACTTGAAATAAAATTCAATATATATTAATCTATTTTATTTCAAAGACTAGAGGTCTTTAAGTCTTGTTAACAATATAAAATATGTGATGTCAATGATAATATATCGCTTAGCACAAAATTACATGCAATAGATTTTTATATTACTAAATCAATAATATTTCATAAACACACAAATGCACCAATACAAAATTAATATCAATGAACTCTTTAGAATATTTAGTAATACAGTTAAAACTTCCAGTATGATATAATGACACAATTTTGTTGCCAGAAACTAGTCAATTGCAAAAGTCCTCTTTCTGTTTCTGCTTCATCATTTTAGCATTTCTATCTCATCTCCTCTTTCTGCTTAGTTTTCCCTTTCCTGAAAATTAGCTGGGTTCTTATAAATGAATAATTTTTAATAGATATAGAATAACATAGAGAACATTAATTTAAACTGACTGATTGCTATCCATCATATATTATATTATGATTTCCAGAAATAAAATCTCTCCCAAAAAGCTTGAAATGCTGAAGGTAAAAAAAAAAGAGAGAGAAAGGTTTGAAATTTGAAAAGCAAATATTTAAAGGTTATTAAGTCTCCAAATTAATCACTCCAGAGCTCAGAACTAGAAGCATGAGAGGAAATAATGCATACCAAAAATCCTTCCCTGGAATTGTTTCCAAGAGTGAAACAGAATGAAAGATAAATAATACAAGATGGAGTGAATGAACTGAGTCTGAGAAGTTGTAGAAGGTCAAGTTGGAGAAATTCAAAGATTGCTTCAAACTTGATGGTTTTCCCTTTAAAATGAACTCTCACTGTTTATTCCTCTATCTGCTTCCTTTATGGTGAGCACAATAAAACATTTATAGCCTTCTACTTTTCTAAGGGCAAATATTACTCAAATCATTATCTGCCTGAGACAGTGTAAAATGAGTGTTTTATATTCCATACCAGTTATACCCTAGACTCAAAGACTTCAGCTCGTAATAGCTCCCATTCTCATCTGTCAACATATGGTGTTGCTCATATGGTGCACAGTAAGACAGACACAAGGTTTCCAAATGTCATCAAGTATTTTAGAGGCATGAATTTTACAAAATATAAAAGTCACATTAGAACCCTGTTGCTAGGCAAGGTGAACCCAGCTGTGTCCAGAGTCCCTGACAACAGGACATTTCATTCACTGTTCTACAATGAACATGCATAACACTTAGTAGGAATGAAGCCTATTACCAAAATACCAGGATGGCAGATCTCTCTACCAATGTTCTAGAAGTATATACATGAATTTTGGGGCTGAACACATGCTTGAATTCACTTGCTCTTTTAAACATAAATTTTCGCATTGCTTTTCATAAACTGAATTGCAGCAGTGTTTAAGATACAGTCTGTTATCATTCTTATTGAGAAAGGACAGGTCACACTACATAGGAGTAGAAAATGAATAATTTCTTAAATAAATAGTGGTGAGATACATTTATACCACATGGGAAAAACAGAAATTTGACCCATTTCCAATCATATATAAAAATCTATTTTAGGTATATGGTAGAGCTAAATATGAAAAACAAACAATAAATCTTCCGGAAGACATCTATCACCAAATCGTCATTATATAAGGGTAGGAATAGATTTTTTTAAACAGGACACAAAACTACTAATTATGGAAGAAGTGAAACTTTACTACAATAAAATGGAAGTCTCTGGGTATTCCAAAGACACTGTTAAAGTAAGTGAAAAATCAAGGTAGGGTGGGCAAAGATATTGGCAACATGTAGAAATAATAAGGCACTGTTACCCAGAATGGTTTAGGAATTCCTAATGACACTACAATATAAAATATGGGAAGGATGTGGAGCCACGGGCACGCCCATGCACTGTCACAGGGGGTGTAAGTGGGAACAACTACTTTGTAAGAACATTGGCATGATGAGTTAGAATTGACGATACGCATGCTCTTTTGCCAGTAATCCACTTCTAGAAATGTATACATATGCATGGCAAGACACACCTACAAGAATATTCCTTGCACTGTTGCCTATAAAATTATTCAACCATTCAATGAAAAGAAATTGTGGCATAGTCATATGACAAAATACAATTACAATGAAACTGAAATAGCTCCAACTTCATGCAATTACAAGGGAATGTTGAGTAAAAGAATCCAGACCCAAGGAGACATGCTATATGACTTCACTTACATAAAGTTCAAAACAGCAAAACTAAGCTGTAGTGTTTAGGGACATAGGTTTAGGTAATAACGTCATATTTTAAGGTGATTAACTTAAATCTCAAAGTTAAGGTTACCTTTGAGGGGGGAGGCAAGAGGCAATAGTGAATTGGAAGGACCCTTCACAGGCTTCTGAGTGACAGGTAATATTCTATTTCTTCCCCAGATTATTACTAGTGTTTCTTTCATGAGATATCAAAGTACTGTTATTCTTTGATAGGTGTTTTATTTCACAATAGAAAGATAATTTTAAAAAGTCATAAATATGAGGAAGAACTTACGAGTTTTTAATATGTTTCAACTTTTAGGACTTGATCAGGAGTCTAAATGTTTTTATTCAGTGTTACTTTGATTTCTATTAATTATCACTAAGGTAAGTATGGCTAAAGAGAGGAACAATGTTGGGGACTTTCTAATCAATTTCACCACTGGGTTCCCCTTAAAGAATAACATGGTGGTTTGAAAACACAGCACCATACAAAGGAAATGCATGTGGTACTGTGACCAAATAAGTTTTCAGTAGAACCATAAATATGATGATGAGAAAGTAACCACTAGTTTGGTAGAAGTGGCTTTGCACAGTTTGGACTTATTATTAGAATTCAGAGACTCACTGTAGTTGGGGAGCATCTTAACTTCACCCTTTGCTATGCGCACACAGGTCACGAAGTTTATGAGGTTACTGGTCTAATTTGTGGAGACTACATCACAGTGAAGGACTTACTTCATTAGCAAAATTGACATCGATTCCAAAGATTTCAAAGTAGCATTTATAAATTAAGTAGGCTGGCTTTTCCTGTATATGTCAACTAAAGATCAAGTACTCAAACTAATGTATCCAAGAGAAAAAAAAAATGTAGTATGTGTGAAAATCATTCTTCTGATTTCACTATAATTCCTACGCTTTTTATTTCCCCACTTGAAAGGAAGAACTTCTGGTTTTATTCAGACCTGTGAACATGATAATTTTTTTAGCCTGTTTGAATAAAATAATAAAAGTAATTACAAAAATGTTAGGCCTTTTACTTTTTCCAAATGACATGCTTTTATTTCCATCACTTTTGCCTTTAAGAAGTCTGTAGTTTGCCAATTTGATTTATCTTCCTACGTCCAGAGCATATTATCAAATTCTTTTTAAAAAGGTCATTGGAAAGAAATTACTGTTAAGGTTAAAATTTTCTTTTCATAGAGCACAGTATTACTTTTTGGAAAAATGTAATAAAGTCAGCACTCAATGAATGAAATTACAAAAAAAAAATTAGGAAGCAGATGACATTAACACAGGGATGTTTAAAAGAGTTTTCAGTAGTTAAACTGAGTCATTTGTTATTCTTTATCCAAGTAAAATATGTGCATAGAAAAATTAGACAACTCAAAATAAACCCCCAAAATACCAGCCAGCGAGATCACCTTTTTAAAATGTGATTTCTTCCAAATCTCTTGCTTTGTATGTATGTACATTTGTGTGTGTGTGTGTACATATATATATATATACACACACACATACATATATACACACACATACCTATGCATACATTCACACACTAAATTATTTTTGTTGAAGGAATCATAGTTCATTATTTCATAATAAATTCAATGATTTGTTACTTATCTAAATGCTGTCTTTTTCTAAAAGCCATTCCAATTGCTGTGTCACAGAGCAGAATACTCCAAGCATGGAAGAGCAGCACAAAGATGAAGGGCACAACCTGTGATCATTTTGAAACTCTCCCATCATACCCAGGCTATATGGGTCAACAACCCACCAGGGTTGTACAGGTAAATCTCCAGAATTGAATCCCCTCCTTGAAAGAAATTTTGGGAATTTTAGAGTACTTGGCTCTAGAGGAAAATCCCTATTAAAGCCTTTTGATACCTGAGAGCAGGAGGGGGAACATGATTTAGATATGAATGAAGGAAGTTTGTAGTGAGTATGAAGGAAGAGTTTACAGATCAGCTGCTGTCTTAGGTCAGCAGGAGATCCCTGTGGAACTGCTGTGATAACACAGAGAACCTGGGGACCCAGCACAAGAATGTTACCTTCCGTGCCTCACGTTTGTATAACATTTGAGAGTGAGCATTTAAAAATTTTGATATGTAGAAACAACGAAACTTAAGTCAGCAGTAATTATTCCCATTTTATGTTTCCTAGGTATGGCAGGCACTTCCCCTACTCCAAACATATGTCTTGAAAGCTGTGGCTTACTCTCTGCTACCTGCCAAGGGGCAGGTAGGGGGCTGAAGGATAATGTCATGAGGAAAATTGCTGCTATAGCCCAGGAGTCTCTCTGCAGATGCCAAAGCCACTGGTTGGTTTATACAGTAAATTCGCTCAAAAATTTTATTATTTTAACTCTTATTAGGGACACATTATTTGCTAGAAAACTTGCCATTGCTTGAGGGAAATCATAATAAAGGGTCAACTAGATATTTTTCCTAAATACCGTATGTATGTAAGTGTGTACATGTATGTATGGGGTGGTGGGTGGACTTAGTCATTCCCAGGAGAACTGGGATGAGGAAAGGAGAAAAAGAAGAAAGAATCAAAATATGTGACTTCAGGAATAAGAAGCCATTTGATTATGTTCGCCTGTATTAAGGAAAGACTGCATTTTGATCCTGAATTTGGCTTATCTCAATCAGTTCCTGCAAATTTTTGCTGTATCTGATCTCTGAAAAAGACACTTGTAGTACTACATGCTTCTCCTCCTTCAGAAAGGGTGCTACGTGAATGGAACTTTTATGGAAAAGAATAGATATTGAGAAGCGACCTCATTTTAGAAAGGTGGAGAAATCCTAAATCACTTGTATCTCTCTTGCAACTCTTTCTCATAGGATACATTATGGTTTCAAATGGATTACATTTCCCTCCTTAGAATAAACAACCTTTACTTGTGAAAAAACTGTCCAAGGTGAAAACAGAATATGGGTGGCTTTATGAAATGTTACAGTTTTACAGCTGGTGTGAAAATTCCATTTGGGGTATTTGGTCCAATTCAGCATCAAAATTTGATCGTCATCCACTTGCAGACAATACAAGTGTAAATACATCTGTTGCTTGCTTATGGACTCTAAATTTAAAATAAGAAAACACAGAAGGTTTGGTTTGATTGTTTTCTGAGGTGAGGAACCTATTTTCAAAAGTCTTTACTGAAGGTCATGGCCTGTTATTGGGCTCATTTAAACTCAGAAATGATTTTTTTCTCTCTGAAACTATCCTCTGCCTTCCCCCTCCCTTTAGGAAATGCTTCTTTTCTCCTTCTATTGATTTGCAGTCTCATTCATCTGCTTCACATCCCACACCATCCTTTTCTTGATTGAAGAGAGGGTGAGTGACAGGTTTTCCAGGCTTCTGATCCTGCATTACAGTGGGGTTTGTTGACTTCCTGACACACACTATTTGTTTTCTGAACACTTCTTTTGAGCCCTTTGTTTTTGCAATGATTTTCTTTTGGGTTATTGTTTTGCTTTCTTTTGATATTTTATTTTTTATACAATAGTGATTATATATTTATGTTAATTTCTACAGAGTTGTAGACTGGCAATGCTCTTCCATACTTTCATTTACATTTTTTATTATAAAAGTAATACAAGTTAAGAAATGCTAGATGGTACCAAAGTATATAAAGTGAAATGTATATAAAGTATATAAAGTGAAACCTATTGCTAAATCCCATTAATCAGAGGTAGCTATATAATAAATTAATACATATATGTAGTAGAATATATACACATATTCTATTTGTATAAGAATAAACACACATAGGGCCTCCCCTGGTAGCGCAGCGGTTGAGCACTAGGCTGTGAAGCTGCCCGCAGCCTCTACAGCACTGGTTTGATCCCCGGTGCCGGCGAGGGTCCCACATGGCACAGCAGACCTCTCCTGCCGCGTCCGCTGCTCCCCTCAGCAGTGTATTTCATTAAGTCTGCCTGTTCTGTTCCCGCTCTGGCTCTGGTAAATTCTCTCACCCTCCTGTACTTCTGACTGTACCCAGTGCTTGTATAAATAAATAAATAAATCTTTAAAAAAAAAAAGAAGAAACATACATATATACAGATACAAACATGTATATATGTATATATAATTTTAGCATGATATCTTCTATCAATAGACATACATTTATGTGCACGAGCAGGTGAAATAAAATTTTCTAGAAGTGAAACTGGAATGTCAAAATATGTTGGTACTTAAAAGTTTGAAAGATTTTTACCAGATGTCTTCATAAAACATACACTATTAAAAGTTTATAAAAGGACAGTTTTTCCATTTCCCAATAGATAAGTGGTTAATAATAATTCATCTTTGTCAGCCTGGTAGGTGAAAATAGCATATTGTGGGATTAGTTTGTATTGCTTTGTTTTGGATGACATTAAACATCTTTTCATGTATTTATTGACCATATGTTTATTTTTTTACTGTAAAATACATTTTTACATTCTTTGTTCATTTTTCTTTTTTGGGACAGTTTCTAATTGATTTGTGAGATCTTTTATGCTGGAAAAATAAGACCTCTGTCATAATTGTTACCAGTTTTTGCTAAACTGTAATTTAAAAGTTTTTAATTAAATTTTTTTTAACATAGTGAATCTTCCTTCATAATTTCTGGATTTTCTATTATACCATCTATCCCTACTCCAAATGCATACAAACATTTACCTTTGTTGATCTCTGGCTCTCCATTCTTCCCTCTCTCTGTCCTTCCTCTATTCCTACCATTTTCTTTTGACATTTGAATATTCGCCTTATACAGAATTTATTTTGTCATAAGATCTAAGTTAAGGACTCATGTTTTTCCTTAAATGGATAACTAGTTATTCTACATGGTATATTAAAATATATTCCTTTAAAATGGCACAATATCAAACTTTTAAGCAATTTGTCTTGAATTTTAAAAAAATGGGTTTTTGTCTTATTGTGTTCAGGCTGCCATAACACAATGCTGTAGTCTGGGTGGTTAAACCACAGACATTTATATCTCATAAATCTGCAGGCTGGACACCTGAGTGGCAGCATAGTCGTGTGCTGGGGAGAGCTCTCTTTCTTGGTTGCATATGGCCACCATCTTGAGTCTTCACACGGAGAGAGAGAGTGAAAGTTCTGGTCTCTTCTTTGTCTTATAAAGACAGTTCCATTATGGAGCTTATTCCTCATGTCCTCATCTAAACCCAGTCACTTCCTAAGGCTTTGTCTTCAGATACTATCACATTGATGGCCAGGATTTGACTTGAGTTTTAAGTGGGGCTACAAACATTCAGCCTATAATTATTTTCAAGAAGCATTAAATAAGAGATATCAAGCTATATCCAAGCACAACAAAAGGACTTATTTAATTTCTTCAGATCTATATGGCACATATTGTATTTTGGTCAAAATGCTCCAAACATTAATGGGCCATATCCCTTTCACAAGTAACTCATTATCTGTGTGGCAGTGGGGATTTAAAAAGCCAGTTTTGTCTGGTTAGATTAGATCAGAATTATTTTATCCAGTCAGAGCTGGTTTTCTCAGGTCAGAACTGCTTTGATAGGACAGAAAAGGGTTGAACCTGTTTGACTTGGTCAGAACCAGTTTGAACTGTTTTTTCTCCCAGTCAGAACTTTTTTTTTCTGGATAGAACCAGTTTTTATCTGGTCAGAACCAGTCTGAACCAGTTTGAACTGGTCATCTCCAGTCAGAAACTTTTTTTTTCTAGTCAGAACTGGTTTGAGCAAGTCAGAACTGGTTTGAAACAGTAGGAACTGATCAGAACAGTTTGATCCAGACAGTATCTGTTAGTACCATTCTTATCCAGTCATAGCCAATTTGATCCTATCAGAACCCTATTGATACAGGATTTTATTACATGTTAGAACTGGTTTAATCTGGACAGCACTAGTTTGAACACTTTCCACCTCCAACCCCAGTTTGATCTAGTCACAGCCAAGTTAAAATGATTCGATCCAACCACAACCAGTTTGAACTAGTTTGATTTGGTCAGAACTCATTTGAACTGCTTTTTTTTTTCTTTTTTTTCTTTGAAGATTTATTTATTTATATATATAAGAACAGGGGTACAGGCCAGAGGTGTGGAGAGTGAGAGGATTCACCAGACACAGAATGGGGAACAGAACAGGTAGATTGACTGAAGTACACTGCTGAGGGGAGCAGTGGGAGAGTCAGGAGAGGTCTGCTGTGCCATGTGGGTTGCTCGATGGCCAGGGATTGAACTCATGCTGCAGTGGCTGCGGAGAGCTTCATAGGTTGTATCTTAACCCCTTGGACCACCAGGGAAGCCCAGCTCTTTGCTTTTTTTTTTCCATTAAGAACCTGTTTGAACTGGTCAAAACTGCTTTGAACCAGTTTTTTTCTAGTCAGAACCAGTTTGATCAGTCACAACCTGTTTGAACTGCTTTTTTTCCTCCAGTCAGAACCTATTTGAGCCAGTCAGAACTAGTTTCAATTGGTTTGAATCTGGTCAGAACCAGTTTTAACTCTTTCATCAGGCTAAAATCAGTTTGATCCAATCAGAACCATTTGAGCCAATTTTTCTCCAAAAGGAGCTGTTTTTTTCCTTCTGGTGGGGTACAGTTTGATCCTTGCAGAACTAGTTTGAAACAGTTTGATGTGGTCAGACCACTTTGATCCAATTTGATCTGGTCAGAACCAACTTGAACCAGTCAGAATCTATTTTTACTGGTTTTCTTCTAGCTAGAACGGTTTACCATCAGAATTGGTTTTAACCAGTTTTTCTCTCATCAGCACTATTTTAATCTGGTCAGAACCAGTTTCAATTGGTTTCTCTTGGTCAGGACTTGTTTGATACTGTCAGAACTGGCTTGAACCAGTTTGAACTGGTCAGAACCAGCTTGGGCTGCACAGAACCAGGTTGAATTGGCTTGATCTGATCAGAACTGGTTTGAACCAGTCTGAACTTGTTTGAACTGTAGTGGACTGGTTTTCTTTGGTCAGATTTTGTTGAATTGGTTTTCTATAGTGAGAACTGGCGAGAACTGGTTTTAGAACCAGTGTGGACAGGTTTCATCCAGTCAGAATTGACTTCAACTGGTTTTCTCTGGTCAGAATCACTATGAATTAACAACTCTAAGTATCACAGTTGCACAGTCATTCACAGATTTACTCAACCAGATGCTTATGGATATGAACCCGTGAAACTGTGTCCAGGAAAGTCTATACCAGGGCAGTGAACCTCAGATAAACCTTTGGGAATGTGCAGAATGACATCTCCAGTATATTTCTCCTAATAAAATGACCTAAGAAGACTAAATTTTGATTTTTCTTGATTTACATTAACATCACATGTAAATAATGTGGGAGGTGGGAAGGAGCGTTACAAAATCTAGTAGTTTTTGAGTGTACAACTCTTCTGCAAAAATGATTTCCATTAAATGTGAATTAAGAAAATAAAACAGGAGGATGTTCACATTTCCAAATGGGAACTTATTATTATTACCCCTTTTCAAAAGCTTTCTTGTTAAAAAAATATTTCTAGGAATAAATGATGAATAATTCAGAAATAAGAAATGTCTCTTCTGTGGGCTATGATTGAATTCAATTCTGAGGGACTAGTGAGCCATTTAAATATTGAATCTGGGTCAACAAACAACTGTTCAAAAATATCCCTGCTATTTGCTGTTTACTCTGATTGCCTCGGATAATAGTCACTAGGCAACAGTACTGTTTGCTCCGTTGTGCATGGTGGCTCTTAGTTACATTGTTATATAACATGTCAGGGCCTGCTATTTGTTATTGAGTCCAACTAAAATGAATGCAGTCTTGCAAGGAAGCATGGAATGGAGTGTGAGCAGAGCATGTGAAGAGAGCACTTTCCATTCTACGGTGCCTTATACAAATGTATTAGGAATGGTACTGATTTACTTCAAATAATATAATTTGCTACTGATTAAAGGGAAATACACACACACATAGACACACACATTGAGTGTATGTTTCACCTGTGTCTGCAAATATCTGGGAAAGGAAACATATTAATGTGCCTGGAAATGCTCCTTTCTGCTGTAATATATGAGAAGCTGATTGCCAAGCGAATCCAGGTAGAACATTAGGCAACTTATTTTTTTAACTTATAATTGAAGAATAAGCTTAAAATGTGCACTAGTTACAAGCATACTGCTTGATGAACTTCACAAACTATATTCACAGAGTACATTTGTGCCCATCTCAAGAAGCCAAAAGCATCACCCCAAAAGGTCAGCTTTAATTACACCACAGGGTTGCAGTGAGGATCGGTGGGTATATCATATGATGAGGAACAATAAAGTTAAGGAGTCTATCACAAGATGATCCTTTCTCTTTCTTCTCATTAAAGACAAGAATGTTTACAATATTCATAATGGATCACTGAAAGGCCATGAAAATGTTTTTCAGATGTTTTCCCAGACTTGGGAAAGTGCCTCACTTAGAACACTTGCTCAGACTCTGCTCAGCAAATACCTATCACTGATGGATATGTCTGCTGAAGACCACAATACCAGAATTTTGAAGGAAACACTTTGCATTTAGTGTTAACAGTAAATTAAAACTCCAGAAATAACTTGTCCAGTATGAATACTGGCTCATGTGTGCAGATTATAGATGAAGATCAGGGATGTAGCAGATGGGTAGCAAAAAGAAGAGAGACAAAGACCCTGGTTAGAAAAGGTCTCGAAGAAGGAAATACTAGCTTATAAAAGAACCACATCATCAACCTTACTGTTAATTATCTATAGCTGTGTACCTATTTTTGCTGATTTGTATTTACTGACACTGTTCATTGTATAATGTGAGTTCTATTTTTTTAAATAGTCTTTTAAAGTTCTCAGTTAAAACACTATTTCCATTATCACTTGAGAGTGGTATTTGAGGAAGACAGTCCGACCCAACAACAGCTGCAGGAAATGGTGTATAACTATGGATAATGTAGGTGAATAAAATAATGTGAGCAAATATGGATAAATAAAATAAGCTTCATGAGGTAATTAATTTGTCCTTGTTTGAAGACATTGATTGCTTATATAATAATGTTTCATGCCAGCCTTATTAGACTAAATCTGCTTTTACTTTTTGAACAATATAGTTTTTAATATATCAGACAAATGCATCAGTATAAGAACTGATCACTGCTAGAAGGAGTGAAATTGAGCATCAGAGAGAACATCTGGATACAGCAAACACTTAATGCATGAAGGAAAATGTAATTATTGTGCACTTAAATTATGTTACTCATATAAAATAAGAAGTGCATGTATGATTTTACTGTAGCAGTATTAAGTTAAAAATTACTATTCTGTGATTAACATAATAAACTATTTGAAATGAGCTTTTCTTTGGTTGTCTGTGTTTGGTTATATTAGAATTTATTACTATTATTTATGAACATAATTATACTTTAGTGGAAGAGAATTTTACTGTATGTTAGAGTAGAAACCTTAATTATACTAAGAAGACATGATGAAATTATATGTTAAAGCAGTAATTATAGTACTAAGGAAGCTAGTACCCAATGTTCTTGAGAATTTTAATTTGTAATGTTAATTGAAACAACAATATGTTTCAAGACATTTCTGTAAAATGTACATTCTTGAATAACAGGAATTTTTTGGTGAGTTTACTAGTGTCAAAATGAATAAATATAAAATTGTAAGCTTAATAAATACTGCATGTTTATAAATGAAGTATACTTTACAAAGTAATTATTTGATTTATTGAAGTACATTCAACTATTTATATTTTTTTTTTCAACTATTTATAGATTTGAATAATTATCTGAGACATTTAGGGGAACAAATGCTTACAAAGTGTCAGGTCCAAAAACACCACTTTTAGCCTAATACTTGCTTAGTTGCATTGAGATATTTTGTGAAACCTGATTGTAACTTTATCAGGCAGAATATTCCAAGAGGTTACTTTTCAGGAGTCCCGTGCAAAGGATCAAACTTTTCATTGGGCAAATTAGTCCTTCTTTGCACAGAATCTTACACTTATTACTATACTGATCACTCAGCTTCTTTAAAGAACAGTTCTTGAGTTCTGCCTCTGTTTTCCTTCTTGTTCTTTCTTTAACTTTTTTTCTATGCGTCTGGAGGACTTCTGCAGCTTCCATCTGCACCATTCCTCTTTTTTCCTAATTGAGGTATAACTGACATATAATGCTATGTTAGTTTCTGGTGTACAACATAATAATTCAGCTTAAGTACATATTGAAAAATGATCACTACAATAAATCTAGTTAGCACCTGTCACCACAGTTACAATTTTTTCTTGTGATGAGAATTTTTCAGATCAACTGTTTTAGCAATTTTCAATTATGCAACAGGATATTTTTTTCTTTTTTTTTTTTTAATGATTCCTTAGTGCTCATCTTTTTTTTTTTTTTTTTAAGATTTATTTATTATTTATACAGGCACTGGGTACAGTCAGAAGCGTGGGAGGGTGAGAGAATTCACCAGAGCCAGAGTGGGGAGCAGAGCAGGCAGAAGGACCGAGGTACACTGCTGAGGGGAGCAGCGGGCGGCAGGAGAGGTCTGCGCGCCATGTGGGACCCTCCTCCGTGGCCGGGGAGCAGCCGGGGATCGAACTGGCGCTGCAGAGGCTGCAGGGAGCTTTGCAACCCAGCGCTCAACCGCTGCGCCACCAGGGAGGCCCATGCAACAGGATATTTCTAATAATAGTTAGCATGATATACATTACATTCCCAAGACTTATTTATTTTATAACAAGAAGTTTCTACCTTTTAACCCTCTTCATTCCACTAACTTGTAACCACCAACCCTCTAATCTATGAATTTGGGTTTTTTTTTATTTCCACATATAAGTGAGATCATGTGGTATATTTTTCTGTCTGGCTTGCCTCACTTAGGATAATGCCTTCAAGTTCAATCCATACTGTTGTGAGTGACAGAATTATATATATTTTTATTTTTAATTATTTTAATTTTTATATATATATTTTTAATTTTTACATAATTGTTCATTTTTAAACAATATTTGCTTTCCCCCACCTCATCAGGTGTAGTCCCCATAGAGTTTCCTTCACCAAAGCACCCGTGCACCATCACCTCAGTCCCCTGTGCTCCTCCCTCCCTCCCTCTGATCCCTCTCCCTCCTCCTCCCCTGCAGGATGTCTCTGATTTATAATTGTCCACTTTTGCTTTGTTGTGTTTTGTACTGTTTTCTTTTTTTACACTGATGTCTTATTTGGTTCCCCTATATTCCTGTTATAAGAGAAACCATCCAATATTTTTCTTTTTCCCTCTGGCTTATTTCACAGAGCATAATTCCTTCTAGTTCCATCCACATTGCTGAGAATGGCATGAGTTTATCTTTTTTGATTGCTGAATAATATTCCATTGTGTCTATATGCCACATCTTCTTGATCCAGTCATCTATTTTTGGGCATTTGGGTTGTTTCCAGGTTTTACCTAATGTAAATAGTGCTGCAATAAGCATAGGCATACAGGTATTCTTATGAATCAATGTTTTTGTGTCTTTTGAATAGATCCCTAGTAGTGGAATTGCTGGGTTGATTGGTAGCTCCATTTTTAGTAGACTGAGGAACTTCCAGACAGCTTTCCATAGTGGTTGGACCAGTTTGCACTCCCACCAGCAACGCAGGAGAGTTCCTTTTTCACCACATCCTCGCCAACATTTGTTGTTGCTTGTTTTTTTGATATGTGCCATTCTTACTGGTGTAAGGTGGCATCTCAATGTGGTTTTAATTTGCAATTCCCTGATGATAAGGGATGTTGAACATTTTTTCATATGCCTGTTGGCCATTTGCATTTCCTCTTTGGAGAAATGTCTTTTAAGTTCTTCTGCCCATTTCTTGACTGGATTGTTTATTTTGAGTTTTTTGAGTCATGTAAGTTCTTTGTATATCTTTGTGATCAGTCCCTTATCAGGTGATTGTAGTGCAATGATTTTTTCCCAGTCAATGGGGTGTGTCTCTGTTTTGGTTAATGTCTCTTTTGCTGTGCAGAAGCTTTTCAGTTTGATGTAATCCCAGGTGTTTATGTTTTCCTTGACTTTCTTTGCTTTAAATATGTTATTGTGATGTATGCCTCATAGTGTTTCACCTATATTTTCTTCTAAATATTTTATGGTTTCAGGTCTTATGTCCAGTTCTTTAATCCATTTTGAGTTGATTTTTTTGCATGGTGAAAGGTAGTGCTCTAGTTTCATTTTTTTTTTGCATGTGGTGGTCCAGTTTTCCCAGCACCATTTATTGAACTAGCTGTCCATGTTCCATTGCATATTCTTCGCGCCTTTGTCAAAGATCAGTTGTCCATATAAGTGTGGCTTTATTTCTGGGCTCTCTATTCAGTTCCATTGATCTGTGTGTCTGTTTTTGTTCCAGTACCAAACTGTTTTAATTATTATGGCTTTATAGTATAGCTTCAAGTTTGGAAGTGTGATACCTCCTTTTCCTTTGTTTTCATCAGTAGGGCTTTGGCTATTTGTGTTTTTTTGTGGTTCTCAGTAAAGAGCACGATATAAAATCAACACAAAAATCAGTAGCCTTCCTGTCCTGTACACAATCAATCTGAAGAAGAAGAAATCAAGAAAACCATCCCTTTTGTAATTGAAACAAAAAAAAAAAAAACAAATACTTGAGAATAAACCTAACAAAAGAGGTAAAATACCTATACAAAGAAAATTATGAAACACTGTTAAAAGAAATAGAAGAAGACACAAAGAAATGGAAAGACATCCCCTGCTCATGGATTGGTGTGAGGGATTATCTCACTGTGGTCTGGCTTCCGTTTCCCTGATGATTTATGACACTGAGCATCTTCTCATGAGTCTGTTGGTCATCTGAATGTCTTACTCAAACTGTTTTTATATTAAATTTTAAAATAAATTCAACTAAAACTTTATTTTCTGTCGTTACCTTTGTAAATGTCACAGGGGTAATAGTCCTTTTTGAAATTAAAGTGATATAGAGTATTTTTACATATTTGATATTAGACTTTATATAAAATTTTATATATATTTTAATGGATAATATAGCATAAATATTTTCTTTTACAATTAAAAATCCTTTGCAAGCATACTCTTTTATGCTTACATACTTGAGCATCATTTAATATATTTTGTGTTTCATAATCAATTAAAATATTCCTCTGTTATTGAAAATTAGATTCTTTCAAATTTTTCACTTATATAAATAGCAAAACAATGAATATCTTTCTATGTTAAATTTTCCAGTTCAAAGAAGAGGCATATTTTTAAGGATATTCGTAAAATAAATTCCAAAACATTTTCCAGAAAGTTTGACTAATTTATAATGCTAATACTAATACTAAAGTTGAGAACAAAATTATTCAGCAAAAACCAATATCTTACCAGCTTAACCTGATAGCTTGAACACATTTTTCTTAAATATGTTTGCCTCTTTTATTTCTTCACTGGAATTGTTTGTTCATGCCTTTTGTAGAATGATATTTTAAAAAATCATTTATTGTCTTGAATTAAGAATGCAACCTTTGACAACATTTCCTGTAGAAATTGCCCAGTTTTTAGGTTTTTTTGAAATTTGTTAATAATACCTTTAAGATAAATATATTTTAACATTTCAATAAAAGCAAATCTATTGATATTTTCCTCTGTGGTAAACTTCCAGTGCTTTCAATATCAAAGAATCATTCTAACTCAGAGATCAAATATTCATCTCGACTTTAAAACAAATTAAATAAAAATTGTACATATATCTGTTTGTTCTAGGATTAATTTGAGATGTATTTTTAAATCAAATTTAGAAATTAGCATGGAGCCTTTGTAAAAGGTTATGTAAAAAGCCTATGTAAAAAAATAACATGTAATACTAAATCTCTGACAATGCTTGATATTTCTGACCAAATTTTTAAGTAAATTTAGTTAAATTGGTAATTTTTATTGGTACTTTAAAATTTTTAAAGGATCAAATTATGTCCATATGTACAGCATAATTTTAGAAGTGCAATGGGCTTTGAAGAATAATTACAATGAGGAGTTTTACACTGTTCTTTCCTGGATCCCACTTCTCAGCATGTTTTGCAGTTATTATACTTGATCTTAGAGTGAAACACTTTTATTATTATTGGGGAAGCTCAGCTAGCTCAAAGGTGGGTCAGTGGTCACTGTGCTTGCTGACATGGAATGAAGCTTAATTTTCTGAAGAAGCCACTGTCCCTGCCGGGAAACACTATTCTAGTGACATTTACTCATCAGAATTTAGTGCTGTTGCCCATGTATTGAAATTTAACCTGCAGCCCACTGGGTCAATTTTATGACAGGGATTAACAATAATGAATCATCCAGAGTGTTGATATCTGTTTCAACTTAAAAAATGATGCACTGTTATTTTAAAAGTTATTTCTGGCTTTGCACAAATGAATAATTAACATCTTACTGCTTTAATGAGTAAAAAAAAATGCTTTCATTGTTCAACCTTGTTATTGAGTCTATGATGGTAAAATTGTTGAAATCATCTTGAATTTATGGGAAGGATATTAACTTATTGGCATTCTGAATCATTTCCCCCCAGAAATGGAAATCAAGTTAACAAGAATTTTATAGGTCTAGGCACATTCTAGATGAATATCAGTAAAGAGGATGTGATTTTTTTTTGCATGGCTACATTTATGACACTGTGATTCAGACTGAGAAATGTTCCTTTAAAGAGGGAAGGAAGCACAAAAGGACTATGGTGGTGGATGCTGGGGGGGTTGGGAGAGATACCTCATGGGCAGAATCTTAATGTTACCACAAGTGAAATAATAGATTATTATTAAAAAGAAAAGATTATTATTCTAAGACTAAGTTGCAACCCAAGATCCAACAAAGCAAGGATTATAGGATGACCATTGTGGAGTGAAACAAGAGTAAGGAATTTTCCCGGACAGGTAATAGAAGTACCATTTTGGGGTGAGTTTCCTGTCATAGTTTATTTCTCAAGTGCATAGCGGTAATAACACCCTAATGAACAAAATAAACCTCAGACTTGGAAAGATTCCAAATATTTGAATAAAAAGTGAAGTGGGCATTTAATTACCTGACTTCTTTTAAATAATAAGGTATGAGGTGTCATGTACACAAAACGTTTGAGTCAATCTTTTGTTTTTATATGGCCAGAGTGTTAATGTAGCAATGATAGGGAATATTCCTGATGAGGTTTAGGTCCTGATTCAGGGGAATCCCTTTTCAAAGTTTCTCTCCAATCTTGGAATTTCCTCCTCTAAAAAAAAAAAAAATCCTCTTTTCTTTGCTACAACTAAAGATACTATGAAGATTATACTTCCTTGGGAGGGAAGAAGAGTAGCTCTCTTAGTAGCTTTACTTAGAATAGCTTTAACTTTAAAGTAAGTGTTTTAATAACCAAATCCATGTTTATTAAATTCTGACCAGCAGAGAGTAGGGAATAATTAATATTATTGATTCATCTTTTTTACTTTCATTGCTTGGTGGGATGTTGGGTCCTCTGTAGGTACTGAATATCACTTTACGAGTGACTGAATTACAAATATATGGTGCACAGACAATATACTTTGTATTTTTAAAATGCTCATCAGGGCCTCCCTGGTGGTACAGGGATTAAGTTTCAGCTCTATCAAGCTATCAGCAGTCACAAAGGCATGAGTTCTGTCCTTGGCCAGGGAGCTAACCCACATGGCACAGCAGACCTTCCTTCCTTCTCACCTGCTGTTCCCTTCAGCAGTGTATTTCAGTAGATCTGCCTGTTCTGCTCCCCACTCTGCCTCTGGTGAATCCTCTCACTCCCCCACACCTCTGGCCTACACCCCAGTTCTTATATGCAAAATAAATAAAAATATTTAAAAGATAAATAAAATGCTCATGATATGATAAACTTACAAAACTTATAGCATTAATAATAATTATAAATTTAGTTTTCAGAGAATTTATTTTTTTTAAGATTTATTTATTTATGCATACAAGAAGTGGGGCACAGGCCAGAGATGCAGGGGGGTGAGAGGATTGACCAGGGACAGAGTGGGGAACAGAACAGGCAGACTGACTAAAATACACTGCTGAGGGGAGCAGTGGGCAAGACAGGAGAAGTCTGCTGGGCCATGTGGGTTTCTCCCTGGCAGGCCAGGGATTGAACTTGTGCTGCAAAGACTACGGATTGCTTCATAGTCCGATGCTTAACCCCTTGCACCACCAGGGAGGCCCTCAGAAAATTTATATTAGAAATAAAAAGAACTGAATATAACTTGGACTATTATTCTTTCACCTTTGGTAATGTTCAGTGTTTAATGTATCCACTCATATGTTTTAATATCCTAATTTGTAGGTCAAATTTCTTTATGCACATTTTGCAGAAGTAAAATTTGAAATTCAATTAAGTGACTTGACAAGACCACCAAGCAGGTAACTTAAAAAAGGCTTTGCTAGAGCCCGTTTCCCCGTATTCACATAGCTCTCTTTCCACTGACCACCTTAGAAACTGTAGTTCTTTAGGTAAAAGTCCATCTCTACTTTAAGTAGAGAGCTACATATTGTTTAGGCAGGATGAATGGCTCCTGGTCCATAGAACCCAACACAGAGTGTCTATTAATCATAAAATTGTAATGAGTAAATACAAATATATCAAGAAGGAAAACCAGCTAAATATAGTAATATTAAGTCAAAATTAGGGAAAGAAATAGAACACCATAGTCTTTTATTTGAAACTCTTCAAACAGAATGTATTTCTGATAATGGAAATTCTTAGACAGACACTGCAGTGCGTACACACCATGTATTATGTGCCCCGTCAGTATGTTCTAGAGCAATGCTCAATAATCTATATGAACATTCCCGATAAATGGAAAAATTTAAAACTGTAAATAATACACATTAATTTGGGTTAAATTTTACCACTCAAAGATCAAAAATAAAAGAACAAAACAACAATTTTAGAGGTCCCAGAGATTTAAGAACTCTTGACATGGTATCATAAACTGTTTAAGACAAAATATATGCATGGCTTGGCTGGTGAGGATTGTCCCCACAGGCATTATAATGATAAAAAATTTTGTCAAGTAATAATTATATTTGCCTTAACTTACTGTGTACCTCCAGCTTTCTACTAGGTGTTTTGCATGTTCTACCTAATGTGCACAACAGCTTTAATATGGCTAGAATACTTGATATCTTTTTATAGATAGAAATGGAGGATTAGAGAAGGTAAGAAATGTGCTCAAGTTCAGATAGGTCAAAAAAGATTCATACACATTGTTTTCTTCAAAATGTAGAAGCCTCTGCTTTCCCTACAACACAATAATTATAAGCTACAAAAAGAAGGCATAGTCCTTGTATCAGCTGAGAAATAGGACCAGAAAGGTCTGGTGAACTTTCAGATGTTGACTCTCAGGCCACATATTTTACTGTCTTATTAAAAACATGATTAACTATTAACAATGCAGCTTCCTAGTGAGCAGAAACTTCTCAAGCTAGATATAAGGAAATTAAACTTAATGTGAATCTGCCATGATTATTTAAACAAACAAAAGATGCTCTTGCCATGCTCTCCTGAGAAGAGGGAGGTTAAATAGCTAAAGGAATGGAGGGGCTCTGTCGGCACAAGTTCAGAAAATGATACTCAAATTGCTTGCCTGAAAAGCTGGCAAGTGGTTTAATGGTTTTATTTTAAAGTAGTTCATTTTACATAAACATGAAAAGTAAGATTATTTATTGCAAATTTCTATTGATTAAAGCTGCAACAACTTGGTTCTTGTCCCTGTCCTGGCTCTCTGGACGTTATGAATACCTCACAGATTCTGGCACTTCGTAGAGGCAGGATGGGACAGGGCAGGATTTCTATGATTCCATACAGGCTGGGTAAAGGAGAAGCCTGGAGCCCTCGGTTGCTTTCTCAGGCTTTTATTGAGTTTTTACATGTTGTGCAGCAACCAGGTATATGGCAGGGAGGGATAACGGGGGAACAGGAGGACAGAAGGCCTCCAAGCCCCTAGCAAGTCTTCACTCCTGGTTTCTCTGGCATTCTTTCTTCCCTTCTCTCTCCTGCCTCTTCCTCCTGCCTCTTCTTTCTGCCTAACAAAATGCAGATTCCCCATCAGGCAGGGCAATCCTAATGGCAGGAGGGCAGAAAAGCCTGAAAACTATTTACCCTACACACTTAATTTTAAGTTGTATAATTCTTTACCTCAGCTGAATGTGATGTTTCTTCCTCATTAGATTACAGTCTTTTATAGGCCAGGGGTTAATTGTGTGCTTCCTTTGATTTATAGAGACCCAACCACAGTGCTGGGCAGGTGGTCTACACTTAACATTCTGGAAAGATATTATATCTGATCCAGTGATTTTTGATAAAATGCATTATGTTAGAATTTCTTCTTTTTACAAACACATTCTCTAATAACTCAGATTTTTAAGTAAAATTAAACCTCCCACGTTTTTTTTTTTTTACTCTGACATAAATGTCAAAGAATTCTGATTGCTTCCTGTTACTTTAAAGCTGAGATTGATCTTATCAACAACAATTTATGAAACTTTCTTCTTTTGACTTTTGAGAAAGTATAATAGTCATGATTCAAATTTGCTTTGAGCATCTGTTGCTCCGTGACAATTTTCTTTTTAAGATGCTTCATTTTAAAATAATAAGAAATCCTCAATAATCATCCATAATCAAAGCATTTCTCAAAATGCAGTGCTATTATTTCAGAGAACAGAAGTGTTGCCAATGCTAAAACAAATCTTGTGAATATATAGGGCATTTAACTCTCGTCTGTTATAGTTGTGGAAATTAAATTTGTTTTATCTTTCTCCTGGAAGGTTGCTCCAAGATGACAGGTATGTTTTGATGGAGATTCAGTAACATAAAGAGAAAAACAAGTAGTGTTATGGCTTCTGGAAGAACTGAATTATTTAGATGTTTTGCAATATAAAATTCTTTTTGCATTTCTCTTTCTAAATCCCCTGTCAGTAATAGCTTTAAAATATGCTTTGTAAATAACAGAATGATTCCATCCAGGTGTTACAGACCCACACAGCTGGAAATGGAAGGATCTCTTTGTCCAGAGCAGACACTTGCTGAATACAAGTTGGTGGCACACACCATTGATCAACCTCCTTCTGTGTCAGGTCTGTCACACAATTTTTATGATTTATCTTATTTATCCTCACAATGACCCTCAGTATCATTAGCCCCCATTTAAGTAGATGATGCTTCTAAGGTCTCCTGATATTCATCAGGCCCCAGACTTTTAAAGGCACATGTTATCATGGGTGAGGAAATGAGAGAGAACTGTAGTCTAATTGGACAAGTATAAATTACCTGCTAAGGATTTTATTCTTTTTCCCACCACCACTCCTTCTATTCCTTTGACTCTTTCTCTCTCTCCTTCTCTCTTAGCCTTAGAAATATTACTTTGTTTATTAGTGTCTGCTAGTTTTTATAAGTATTTTGCTTTGTCAAATCATCCAGTATGAAAATGTCCAGTATTTATATTTGTCATTCTGACTTGCTTTACTACACATAGTTCCTTCTAATTCTTTCCATTTTGCTGTAAATTGTGACATTTTTTCATTTCTTGTGGCTGGCTAATATTCAGTTGTTTAGATATATCCCTTCTTCCTGACCCAGTTCTTTATTGGGGGTGCTTAGGTTGTTTCCATGTCCTAGTTATTGTAAATAATACTGCAATAAATACTGTAAAGCATATGATTTTTAGAGTTGATGGTTTCACTCTCTTTAGATAGATGTACAGGCATGGGATTGCTGGAGCATATGATATTTCCATTAGTAGTCTTGTAAGATAAATCCAGATCACTTTCCAAAATGGCTACACCTGTTTACATCCCCACCAATAGTATAATAGGGTTCCTCTGTCCTACATCATCCCCAGCACTTGTTGTTAGGAGTCTCTTTAATATGTGTCATTCTAACAGGTGTGAGATGATATCTGATTGTGGCTTTGACCTGCTTCTCTCTTATTACAAGTAATGATGATCATTTGTCTATTGACATTCTGGATATCTTCTTTGGGAAATTGTTCAGATCTGCTTCTCATTAATTAATTAATTTATTAATTATTTGACTTTTTATTTTCAATTGTATACTTTTGGTATCAAGACTCTAGGCCCTTTCTCAGTTGTATAATGTATGTTTTCTTCCATTCAGTAAAGATTTTATATTGTACTTGTAAGAATAAGAAAATATGCCTGAAGGAATAAAATCATCTTAATGTATACTGTATGGAATGTCAAATTTAGAAGAAACTTGGTTATCTTTTAAAATATATTCCTTATTAGGAAAGTATTTCTGTTTTGATAGCTATTTTTCTATACAAATTTGAATAGCTTCTGTAATATGGAATTTAGTCCAGTGCCTGAAACAGAAATAGCCTTCCAATAGTTGTTAAATGAATGTGGAATCTGAGTAATGCCCCCATTATTCAAGCCCCTAATAATCCCATTCTTCTCCCTAAAGATAGCCATTATGATGGTTTTGTGTGATTCTATTCACCTATTTTTCTATGCATAACATTAACAGATCTACACATAGGAAATGATTTTTATTCCTTTTGGGTCAGACAAAATGTATTTCCTGCAGCTAGATTTTTAGATTTGAGCACATATCTTCAATGTATTTTTATGCCAGGTTAAATGAATCTATTTATCTTTCTCCTCCCTCTCTCCCTTCTCCCTCCCTCCCTTGCTCCCTCCTTGCCTCCCTTCTTACTACAATAGGCAACAAAAGTTTTGCTTAAAAGATTAGTCAGATTCAAAAAAGAAAAGGTAAATTAAGTCTCGATTAGGAAAGTTTTGAACTTTTGCTAAAAAAGAATGTACATTTTCCTATAGGATTTGGAGAGCTGCTAAAAAGATATTTAGCAGCTGTGTTGTAAAATTCAGTTTGAACTATGGAGATTAGGTTTATATTATAATTATATATCATGTATAATTAGATTATAATCACATGTCATTTCTTAGATAACTGAAAACATTCCTATAGGTAAAATTCAGCTCATATTTTTAAGTACTAATATGCCTAGCAGCCTATAACTGATTAATTTTCTGTTAATTTGTCAAGAGAAGTCTAAAGCTCTTCTTGGTTGAGAGAGAAGCGGCATCATCTTCTTGGCATCCTGAGAGCATTTCTCTGGATGCTGTATGGAAGAGAATGGATGTGGTAACAGGGGGTTGGTTAGAAGTCTATTACAATGGATTGTGGTGATTTGGGCCCAGGGGATTGTGGTGGAGGTGGTAGTATGTGATAAGAGCCACACCTATCGGAAGAAAGAGAAGTGGTGTCAAGAGTGACTTGGGACTGAAGGCCCAGGAAAATCGATGGAGAAGGTCTGAGAGGCAATGAGAGCAAAATGCTTTTTGACTTTGTTAACAACTGTGGCCTACAGGTTTGATTGTCTTAAGAATATTAGTTTAGTCATATATATTCATGTTTTCCTAAAAATAATACCTTTGGAAATCTTTATAAGATAGGTTTTATTGATTGTTATTAGTAGTCAGACCTACTAACAGACCTCCAAAATTCAAGGTTTAAGGAGGAAAAAGTTTTATTTATTCCTTAGTTAGTGTCCCCAAGTGAGCATTCAAGATATATAAGAACGCAAATTCAATCTGCCTGTTCTGTTCCCCACTTTGTCTCTGGTGAATCCTCTCACCCCCCCACCCCTCTGGCCTGTACCCTAGTTCTTATATGCATAAATAAATAAATCTTTAAAAAAAAAACTCAAATTCCTTTCATATTGAGACTTTACCCTCCCCTAGAAGATAATACCATGTTATTAGTTGTCTGTCAAGATTGGGGCCAGAGCTATATTTGGATTCTAGCCATTAGGAAGGAAGACAAGGCCTTGGAAGCGCACGGCCAATCTATGGTTCAGGAAGAGTTCATCTTTTTAGTCATATTTCTTTAGCCACATGGCCAAACTTTCTTCAAGGAAGTCTGGGAAATGTAGTTTAGCCGTGAGTGTGGATATAACCATTTACTGTAAATGACTATAGAGAATAGATTTTGGTAATTACTTATAAATTCTGTTTTATGGATGCATTTTCTTGTTCATTTTATTGAGGTCTGTTTTGCGTCAATGTCAGCTGCATTCTTGGGAGTTCTTTTGTGCAGGTAAGTGTCAGTTTTATGTTTTATGTCACTGAAATATTGAGAACTGATACTTTAACACTGTCTAGTTATTTTTGTCCTTATCCTATATTGAAGCTCCTGAGAATGAGTGATTTGGATCCCTGGCTAAAATGACCTAGCCAGGAAAGAATGCAGCACAGAGAACAAGGATATCATCATTTAAGATGATCAGTCCTCATTGTAGGGTGACGCCTTGAAACCCAGTTTCCAAGTCAGTGTCCTGTGAGTTCTTCCAGTGAGAGCCTGACTCACCCTTGAATGAGTGGAACCTGGTTCACTCCTGAGTGAGACAACCGTGGTGCATCAGGACCTGGAATGCTGTGGGCAGCGCTTGCAGGGCCACAGGCGGCACCCTGTGCCTGGGCCTGTTTACCTCCTCATGCTCTTTATCCCTCTCCTATCAGCTCCCAAGAGCTAATGGTTGTGAGCACTGAAACCAGTTATTTATATTTAATATATCTCGTATAATCGACACTTTGTGGGCCATTCAAGTCTAAAGCCTCTCACTTAGGAGACCCTGCTGTTCGACCTCATGGGCTATAGAGCTCACTTATCTTCTCGTGAGTGCGTGGTGATTCTGTACTTCATTTGATTTTCCTGCTACCAAATCTTGCCCTTCTTCTTTGTCTCCTTTTCTTTCCAAAGTCATGGTTTTCACATAGAAATATAGACCTAGCAAGAAGAACCTTTTAAGATTTTGTGCAATAGAGAAAAGCACATAAAAATATCAGGCATCATGTAACTGGAGCCCATCCCCTATTGAGTACAGCTGGCAGGTGATGTGTTTCAGGATAGGAGGCTGCATCTAAATACAGTATTTAAAAATACACAAATGTACGAGTTAGTTTTTTTCTTTTTTAAGCTTCACTATTGTCTCTGTGCGTTTTCCTCTCGCTCTCTTAAGGATACATGAGTTTATATCTAATTTGCTTCTGCCCTATTACTCTCCCATTATATTTATTCAAATGCCAATGCTTAATTATTGTTCCTGAAACTGTTTTCTGAAGTCAAATAGCAGCTGCTCAGGTGTCTCACAGGGAGGGCCCAGAAGACTTTTTGTTTTTCTCTAAGAAACCTTGTTCAAATGCACATCTTTGATATCTCCTATTGTAAAGTGCATTACTAGGAGGGGCCTGCCTTTTCACGCTATGTTCTCAGAGTCTAAACCTGAATGCCAAGAGCTATAAAGAAAAGGCAAATAGCAGCACTCACCCCAGTCACTCGGATCCAATAAGCTATCTGCTGATGCATGTACTAAGAGGTAAATGCACAGAATAGAGGGTGGTATGTCACCTCTTTTAGACTCAGGAGGGAGAGCTTTTAGAAGTTGAACCTACCTTCTATTGATACATACTCTCCAGAGAGATCAGTTTTAAAAGACAGACAACTAAGGATGAACTAAGAACTTTTTTGCATGAGAAGGGATTATGCTCAGTGAAATAAGTCAGAAGGAAAAAGAAAAATATCGGATGGTTTCACTTATAGCAGGAATAAAGGGGGACCAAATAAGACATCAGTGTAAAAAAATAATAACAATGTAAAACACAACAAAACAAAACCAGACAATTATAAATTAGAGACATCCTGCAGGGGAGGAGGAGGGAGAGGGATCAGAGGGAGGAGCACAGGGGACTGTGGTGATGGTGCACACGTGCATTGGTGAAGGAAATTATATGGGAACTACACCTGAGGGGGGGAGCAAATATTGTTTAAAAATGAATAATGTAAAAAAAATTAAAATATACATAAATAAATAAATAACTTTTTAGCATGGGGTATACATCCTGTTTGGGCAATTCTATAGGTGCCTTCAGCCTCATTGGTGAGGCATGCCATGCCCTTTCCATACCTCTTCCTCATCCTGTCACCCACATTCTATCATCTTTCATTTCTCAGCACAAATAATAGGCACTTAGTAAGTATTTATTGAATGAAGGGAACTAAGTCACGTTCCTTCCTTCCTTTTGTGACTTTCTACAATCTAGTTCTCTCTCTCCCTCCTGTCCAGCTGGTCAATGCTTAATAGTGAAATCTTCACTTAAGCTATATCCCTCATAACTTTTTTTTCCTGCTGGGAGGGACTGACAGTCAGTGCCCCTTCTCACTGCTCCTCTAACTTCTACCAGGTTTGCGTTTATCACATCAGTCCATAAATATTTGCTCACATGTAGGTTTTCCTCACCAGGTATGAGCTCCTGAAGGGCAAAGGTGGGATTTGACAGTCATTGTCTCCTATGTCTAGTACATTGTCTGGCACATTATCAGATGAATGAACTTATCAATCCACAGTCAAATGTAGCTGTGGGAAGAGTCCAGAGTGTTCTTGGCAGTTAGTAAGCTCATTCTCTTCCCAGTAGATAAATTCACTTGGGAAATTAAAGGCCACAAAGGACTTCTTGGTGGATGTGTAACAGGATGGTGCCAAGGAATAGGTGAGGATCCAGGTTCCCTGACCCACCCAAAGGAGAGTGGAGCTGAGCAGGGAGAAAAAAGAAGCTGGAGAGGAGACTGAAAAAAGGAAGGAAGCTAGATGGAGACCTGGAGAAGACACACAGAGCAAGAAGACGTGTAAAGAAACTGCACTTGCTTTTTGGTCCTGGAATGGTTAAAACAGATGTGGGTATGAGACCTGTTTGGTGGTTAACAATGGTAGCTTTTATCTTGATTTTGATTTTGCTCTTTTCCTCCCAAACTTGTCTGGCTGTTTCTGATCCTTTTCTATGGGTCACCCTCCAGAGGGTGCTTTAGACTTATGACAGACTTTCAAGCCTTGCTCTGGGCCAAACCCATTTGGGTGGACTTTTACCCATGTGGAGATGGGTAACTTTGGATGCTTGATTTAAAAACTATATTCTTTGTCTTTTCTGTATTGTTCCCTAATTGTATTAAAGTTCCTTTCCATTAAAGATCTTATATATTTTATCTTGATGCAGCAGATGGCAAAACCTAATTTAGAGCAGGCAGCTTTGGGGGTTCTGGGGTGCTCCTCTCCCTGCCCTGCAACAGATGTGAATCAAATCCCAGGGAACTGTATAGCCTTCATGGACATTTTCATTATATTTGGTGAGTCACCTTCCCTTTCTATAACAAAATATTGAACCTGTCAGGCAGAACTAAATACGACATCAGTCAGCACACCTGTCCCTTGAAAAAGTATTAGACATGTACTACTGGATTCTTAACTTTCCCAAACCCCTTGCCTAGTAAGAATTAATGTTTGTTATTTGTGGCTGCCCCCAATCCTATATTTTGGGAATTTCCCACATTATGAGTTCTATGTAATAAAGTTTTTAAAAAGGCATAAAATTCCTAAACTTAGATTTATGCTTAGGACAAATGTGTGACTTAGGTTCTCTAATTAAACCACACCCAACCAGGCTGAGATTTGGAGGTAAGCAGTGTGAAAAGGCACTGCTCTACAGGAAACACTCCTGACCTGTGTGGTGCTGATACTGTGTGGTTCATCTGGTCTCCAGTATCATCTATGCATTTTGAGGGGACCATGGTGTGCTCATTCTTGCAAGTGTGGTTGTGTGTCTGTCCTGGAAGTGTGGGCTTCTGACTCAGTATGTACAGAGTTTTTTCTATTACCTGATAGGTGTCCTGTATGATTATCTCATATAATCTTTACAACAAACCAATGAGGTTCGTATTTCATGGGTGAGGAAATTGGGGCATGGAGAGGTTTTAGCTACTGAATCAATTTGAGTTGGAATTCACACAGGTAGTAAATGCAAAGTCAGAATTCAACCCAAACAACCTCATGTCAGAGCCCAACTTCTTAACCACATTGCAGTCTGGAAGGGGGGAACATTTCCAGAGATTTCCTTTTATTATTTCCCTTTGTGCCTGGTTTAAAAGTGACCTCTGGCCTGTGACCCAGCTCTTGTATACATAAATAAAAATAAATCTTTAAAAAAATAAAATAAAAGTGACCAAAAGAAACAGAAACCAACACAGGGGAAAATGAAATGAGGCCAGAAGCCTGGGCAAGTGTGGCCTTGGTCACCTTGCTCAAATGGCTTTACCACAGCCACTCCTACCATGCCACAAAGTGTCAGGCAACAGGGCAACAAACCAGCAGCAACAATGCTCAGGGGCACTTTGCATCCCAAGTGCAGCCTCAGTGTACCCTGTTTGCATATGAAGGATGTCTTGCTACTCTGATGGGCAGTTGATCCTCCTCTGTCCCTGCTTAAAGTAAACCCTTTAGAAGGAATGTCTACCATGGAGGGGTTGGGGGTGGGGGTGGGGAAGGTGGTTCAGTGGAAGCCTCCCTTAATTTGGAGACTGAGGAGATGAGTGTAAATTCCAGTTTCTCCGATTATTAGCTGTAAGGCTTGGGCCAGATCTAGTTTCTGTACTGTTAAGGGGATAATATAAACATGAGTATTGTAGTTGTGAAGATCAAATGAGAAGATACATAGCTGTAAATTATTTTTTATAGAGACAGTTGGATTATAATGGACATGAAAATTATTTCCATGTTCATATATATATGCATATATATATGCATAAATATATATACGTAAATATATATATAAATATACATTATGGTAGCCTATCCGTTGTTGGATAGTAAAGGGAGTAAATTCTCCTTCTGCCTTATGAAATCTGAGCCTCTATGTTGAGTCACCGTGAGCATTGAAAGGAAATGTTTCACAGGCAAACGAGAGACATATTAGAGTCTATGGGAAAGGGAACAGTCTCAAAAGGGCATCTAGGACTACAAAGTAAGTTACAGACTTTATTGGTAGAAATAGATAACACATATGACACATCATCCTCTCAGTGCTTTAGACCCAAGGGAATTCTCATTTGGGTGGGTGATTTTCAGTTTCTGAATGATAATTATAAACTCCAACTGTCTGAGTCATGTAATTATTTCACATTCTTCTAAAAAGTGTTCTGGCACTTTTGTGTATTTCAGTTATTTTGTTCAAGGCTGTTTTCTTAAGAAATGCTTTCCATTGAGATAATTTAAGTCAATAAGAAAATTGATTCAATGGAGAAAGTTTGATTTATAACCAAAATTTTCAAAGTTGAAAAAGAAATCATCTACCCACATTATTGGGTTTATTTCAATTTTAATGTAGAAATGAATGACACTCCCTAGGAAATCAAGATGAAATGGGCCTTACTTTACCTTTCAATTTAAAATAAAAATCTGAATTAGTTAGTGGGCAATGCAATTTACATCAACCTTTCCTCCTGGTCATCAGATGCCTAGGGAATTCTTCACTGAGTATCACTAATGTTAACTAGCTTCAGGTGGTATAATTCACACATATGACTTATTCAAGAAATTGGTTGCAAATGAGAGTCCCTGAGGGGAACCGTTCCAGCATTGCTTATTCCTTTTTTAATAATATTAGTTTCTGTTTCTATGGAAACTGCACATCCTGTTTTGCTGTTTGCATAAGATATCTTTAGATTTATTGAAATAGATTCAAATAGTTGAAACTAATAGTAGCATTCTGCGCTGAGTAGAATATCATATAAACATTTTCACACATGTGAGTTAATAAATCCAACTTTATTATAGGAAACTATGCTGATATAAAGTGCCAATTAGAAGTAGGGATTATATTGTTGGATTTCTGTATGTTTCTAAAGTACTAATACTGGAATGAAGAGGGGCAAATGGCTATTTAAAAAATCATTTAAATCAAATACAACAGTAAAAAAATGGACAAAGGATAAAAATGAATTTATGCATGTGCACATACTACCTACAAACGCATACATATGATAGGCATAAATATATATTGGTAAATTATAGCTATATTATTTATGTGGCTAATAAACATAAAAATATATTCAATCTTACCAGTAATCAAGATATGCCATTTTAAACAGCAATAAAATATCAGTATTTACCATTTTGATTAGCCAAAATGAAAAGGTTTGATTAAGCTCAGAGTGGAAGAGGTGTAGGTAAATAGTCATTCAATGGCAGGTACCTGAAGTGGGTACACCTGGGCTGAGAGACTGGCCTTTCAAGGTCGGCGTCACAGGGATGCCAGCAGAAGGAGAGAGAAAGAGAGAGAGAGAGAGAGAGAGAGAGAGAAGAGGAGAGAGGAAAGAGGAGAGAGGAGAGAGGAGAGAGAGGAGAGAGAGAAAAGAGAGAGAGAGCGCGCCGGAGAGCCCAGATAGAGTGAAGACTTGCCGGGGGCTGGGAGGCCTGCCAACCTCCTGGCCCCGGAGTACCTCTGCCTGCTGTGTACCTGGTAAACCCCAATAAAAGCCTGCAAAAAGCCACTGAGGGCTCCAGAACTCTGACTCCTCCTTTACCCGGTCTGCTGGATTATAGAAAACCTGCTCAGTGTCCGTTCCTGCCCCTACAGATGTGAAACAGTATTAAAAAGGTTAACTAATGCATTTTGCTCATATTATTATTAAATAGGTTAACTAATGTATTTTGCTCATATTTTCTTTTTAGGTATGTGGAAAGAATGACAATAAAAATTGATGCTTAAGACCCTCTAAAATTATCCCCCATTAAGTACAAATTTAAAATTCTGCACAAGAAAATATCATAACAAAGTTCAATGGTGCTTTTGTTTCGTTATGTCATTTCCTTAGAGGTACATAAAGAATGGTGTGGCTAAGAGTTGCTATTGTGGTAGGATTCGTGAAATATGGTATCTCCATTTTGAACTATTACAACAATATTTAAGTGCTCTTCTTCTTCCAAGTCATTTCACCTGTTCATAGCTAATTTGCCTTCTAATGTACCAATCTAAGTTTGCATTGCCTTTTCAGAAAATATTAATGCTTCTCAAAGGTTCAGATCTGTTCTCTACTAAATGTTTGTATCACTCCAAGATCTGTATGTTGAAGCCCTAACCCTCACTGTGCTGGTGTGTGGAGGGGGGCCCTTTGAGAAGTGATTAGATTTAGATGAAGGATGAAGGCTTGGCCCATGCTGGGGTTAGTGTACTTCTAAGAAAGGAAGTGATACCAGAGCTGTTGCTCTCTCAACCACATGAGAGCACAGCAGGAAAATGCCAGTCTCCAAGCTAGGAAGGGGTCCTTGCCAGGGAACTGAATTAGCTGGCACCTTTATCTTGGACTTCCAGCCTCCAGATATGTGAGAAATACAAGCCACCCAGTTTATAGTATATTTTAACAGCAGCCTGAACTGTCAAAGACAAGATCCAAACTTGAACAGGGCACTGAAGAGGCCGTCATGAGTTCCTTAGCATTCACCACACACCTAGCATATCCCCCATTCTATATCCAATTCCCTCAATATCCTCTGCACCTTTTCACCTCTGTTCCACCCAGATTGCTCTTCTAGACCCACAACCCTAGGAGGTAAGCCTCCTCCAGGAGGCTTCCCAGATTGTTTTATTCATAAATGAACTGTCCTTTTACTGAGATAACCTCACTGGACACTGATTATGGTAATTATCAAAGTGAGCCACACCTAATTGCTGTTTTTGAACAAGTCATATCTTATTTTCCTTCTTTTCTCTACCATCTCTTCTCTACCCAAATACTATGCATAGCACCAAGCAAGGACATAATAAATATTTGTTGATCAAGTGTTGGATTTATTAAACTCTTTGATCAAAACTCAAAACCTACTGTTAAGATTTATTTAAATATATATTAAAATAGTTTTCTCTACAAAGTTAATACAACTTTTGCCCTCAATCTTCTTTATTTCAGGATGAGGATTTTTTGCACTTGGTTGAATACAAGTTACTAACAACACAACCACAATAGTCATCAGTGCACTTGTTATGTAGCAGACACTGAACTGAACATTTTATAGGCATTGTGGCATTTAATCCCATAAGAATTCTCTTGTGTAATACTATGATTGCTTCCATTTTACTGATGAGGAAATAGGTTCTGAGAGGTCAAGTAATTCACCCCCAGGTCATCTAGAGAGAAGCACTAGAGCCAGATTGCAAACCACTCCAAAAGATATTGCCTCTTATTATATACTTTTATTTAATGTTTTACTCAGACTGTGGGAAAAATAAAAGTAAAAGACAGGGCCTCCCTGGTGGCGCAGGTGGTTGAGCGCAGTGCTGTGAAGCTGTCCGCAGCCTCTGCAGCCCGGTTCGATCCCCACCGGTAGCCGAGATGCCCACATGGCGAGGCAGACCTCTCCTGTCTCGCCCGGTGCTCCCCTCAGCAGTGTATTTCAGTCAGTTTGCCTGTTCTGTTCCCCACTCTGTCTCTGGTGGATCCTCTCACCCTCCCGCACATCTGGCCTGTACCCCGGTTCTTGTATAAATAAATAAATCTTTAAAAAAAAAAAAGACAAGTGGCTACCATTTGCTACAGGTTAGAGCAGCACTGTTCACACAGCATCTATTTGATTAGACTCAGCACTTCTTAAGTGATGTTTCTCTGGCTGCTGCATGGAGTATCTTTACCATAATGCTCTGCTGTTCTTAGATTAAATATACCATCATTAAAATGATGCATGGGGATGTTTTCATTTTCTGCAGTTATTGCATAAATCAGATTTCCCACTGATTTCTACTTTCATAATAATACTTCACATAAGAATATTTTGTGTAGGTAATTTTAAAATTTTCTGGGGGGGAATTAAGACTAAGTCTTAGACTTGGATGACAATACCTTTAAAGATATGTAAAGACTGAAAACAAAGTCCGTGTAACATTAAACTAAATCAGAAGAAGGATTGTATAAACAAGTGAATAGCACTTTTCACAGTAGAAAACATAGGGTGAGTATGTAAAGGCATGTGCAGAGATGCAGGCTGATGCCCAGAGCTTTAAAAATACATCTCTCCTGTACAGTTATTGCTATACCTGAACTTCCACCCTATACTCAGGGCACCCCTGTACCTCAGCAGTGCCTTTGCTTCTGCTTCTCATGCATCTGTACTTTCCAAGACTTTTTTTGGTGGTCTTGAATACTGTTCCTGAAAGACCTTACTTACTTCTATTATTAAGTCTTCTTCATTGTGTTTCCTGTCATTTATCATTTCCTTTCTGAGACATGTAGGTCCATTTGACAAAGAGGTCTTCATTCATCATTTGTTGGCCCCAAGTGATTACCACACTATGTAATTATTGATGTGATTTTAAGAGTGAAGGTATGGAAGTAAATGTATGTATTTTAAGGTCAAATATTTCACATAGAGTCTTTGACTATTCTTATATAGCTCTCAAATGTCTAATGTCTATATCTATATCTATTAAAATTCTTCAATGTCCCCCAGTCAAAGATCACCAGGAACACATGTCTAATTAAACAAAGTGAAGTTTATTAATTCATTGCAACCAGGACAAACTTAACTATGGGAAGTATGGGGCTAGTTAGTATGAGAATATTCAAATGGACTTAATATTGTCACCTTTAATAGCCCTTACCTACATAACAGGAGGAGTGAAACCAGGCTCAAGCTATAATTGGTAATGAAGCAGCAGTCATGTCAGCCAGGAGAGGGGATGTTTAGTAATTTTGGTGACAGTGTTTGACAATGTTTGGATAATGTTCTTGCTTTTGCCAAGGTTCAGACATGATTTGGAAGGGTCTTGATCGTGTCATGATACAAAATCACAGAGTGTCCTTCATTGATGTGGGTGTTTTGGGAAACTGTTTATGTTTAACAAGACCAGCACACCATAACCTGACTCTGAGTGCCGAGCCAGTGACTAGTAACACTAATGCCTAAATAAATGGTAATACCAGGCTGGTTTTACCTATCAGGGTCTTTTTTTCTCAGTGTCTATAACCAGATGTTGACTCACTCAAGTGGAAGACTTTCTCTCCTGACCCCAACAATCTTGGGTTTCAGTGTCTTGTTCAGTGAACTGTTCAGTGAGTGCTGGATGGAGGTTTATTTCTTCTTTTTCTCCTGGACAATTTGACCTTCAGGGAGACTTTTAACTAAATAATCAGAAATATTAAAAAAACACATAAAAGTAATTTTAAATCTACTTGGGAAATCATAACCTTTAGTTAAATATGTGCTCCTTGTTCCAAATATACTACTTTTCAGTTTGAGTTGTCTAAATTTGCATAATTTACCAACACTAAAAATAATTTCTGGAACAAAGACCTCTGAAAATAGAAACAAAGAGAGTTGTCATCTTTTCCATTTTAGAAACTAATTCCCACTATTTCACTATAAAATCTTTAAAAGATAATGATGGAATACTGATTTTGTTTAGATTCTGAATTATTTTCATATTGTCCATTAGCTATTTGAAATTCTTATATTCATAAAACATAGTGCTGTGGAGGTGTGCATCTCTCCCTTATTTTCAGTCCAACTCTCTTCTAAGGTTAACTTTTCACATAATAGATAAAAATGCAATTCCCATGGTAACCTAGAAACAATGATAAGTTAGCTATGTAGTTGCCCTTTAACCTCATAGTGAGAAAAGGTCACTAGAAAAGGAAGTACTCTTTTATCAGGAAAACAATTCAGAAAAAGAAGAACTATTTTGGAATTCACCAAGATTTTAGTTAATTTAATGTATGTTCATTGAATTCTGGACAAAACTCAGTGCTCCATGCTGAAATAACAATGATTAACAAGAGCAGGCAGGGCTCATGAGCTCATGGAGATCACTATAGAGCAGGTGAGACAGGCATGAATCAAAATTGCAAGTTAAAATCTGTGTAATTGCGACCAGATTTCCTCTAAATGAAGGAAACTGGTTTCCATGAAAACTTGTGATAGTGGGACTTGAATTAAGTGACGTAGGGTAAGTAAAATATCAGGCTTTTCTGCCCCCCCACCATTAAGATAAATGGCGGAACCCTGTGGTCCTGAATGCATGCCTGATGGTGGGCACCTGGAGTAGGGTGTGGGCATATGTAGATGGGGTTCACCTGGGCTAAGACTGGGCTTTTAAGGGCGGCGTGATGGGGACGCCAGCAGAAGCGGAGGAAGCAGAATGAATGGAAGAGCAGAGTGCAGAGACCACCAGAGAACTCCAGAGAGCCGAGATAGAGTGAAGACTTGCTGGGGGCTGGGAGGACTGCCAGCCTCCCGGGCCCCAGTACCCCTACCTGCCACGTGCCTGGTAAATCTAAATAAAAAACCTGCAAAAGCCACCAAGGGTTCCAGGACTCTGACTCCTCCCTTACCCTGTCTGCTGGGATCATAGAAAACCTGCCCTGTGTCCCTTCCAGCCCCTTACAAGTGGCACTCAGGGAAGATATTCTTGGGAAAGAAGCTACAGCAAACAAAGAGAAGTAGGGGAGGTACTCAGTGGGAGAGGGATGGTCTAGGGTAAGGAAAAATGTCAGGCTTTTCTGCCCGCCCATCATCAGGATAGATGATGGATCCTTGCAGTCCTGAATGCATGCCTCATGGTGGGCAGCTGGAGAAGGGTGTGGGCATAGGTAGATGGGATCCACCTGGGCTAAGACTGTGCTTTTTTAAGGGCGGCGTCACGGGGATGCCAGCAGAAGCCCAAAGAGAATCCAAGAGAGAAGCAAAGAAGCAGAAGCAGAGATCACTGGAGAGCCCAGATAGAGTGAAGACTTGCTGGGGGCCGGGAGGCCTGCCAGCCTCCTGGCCCCCCAGCACCCCTGCCTGCTGCGTACCTGGTAAATCCCAATAAAAGACCTGCAAAAACCGCTGAGGACTCTTACTCCTCCTTTACCTGGTCTGCTGTATATTAGAAAACCTGCACTGTGTCCAGTCCTGCCACTGCAGATGGAAAGATGGCTAAAACATGTTCTAGATAGAGGGGAAAGTAGTGAAAAATGGTAGCTGTACGCAGGGTCTGTGTCTTAAATTGGGTTCCCTGTGAAAAAAGACTCAGAGATTTGCAGTCTGAATTAAGCATGTTCTCAGCAGCCACACCTGTAAGTAAAAAGAGGATCTGGAGCAGGGGTGTCCACTCGACGGTGCCTGTACTGTTAGGGGGAAAAGGATGTCCCAAAGCAAATTCCATACAGGCTTTGTGGACTCCACCCCCACCCCAGGTCAAAGCCAAAGACACTGGGAACTCCAAATCCCATCACCACCAAAGGGAAGGTGGCTGGGACCTGAGGGTGGGGTTAAGCAGCCAGGTGGATACAAAAGGCAGACACGTGGGCTTTGGGGGCTCTCCATTTTGGGGCTCTCGGCCAGCTCGCAGCGTCCGGCCAGCTCTGAGAGTGACTTTGGGTTTCCAGGTCGTCGGATCGGGTAGAACGCATTAAAGACTTTATTTCCCTATTTTCTCCCAGTACCTCCTCATAGACCAGTCCTCAGTTCCCAAAGCAGCAGCAGGACCAGATGAGAACAAAGCCCAGGTTGGGACTCAGCTGCGGCCTACAGCAGGCAACACCTCTCACAACTGGGGAAAGAGTGCCGTAGGCATAAAGTGGGGCCTGGGTGGGATGCTACAGCTTCCGCTCTCTTGACCTCCAGCCTCTATGAGGTGGGAGCCAGAGGGTGAGTGAGGGGTAGGAAAATAGACTGGAAGAGAGGGCAGGAACCAGGCTGGAACCAGTGGCTGCAGCCATAGACTGTTTCAGGTGGTGCCCCCTGGAGGGATAGATAGCCTCAGGAAAAAATGCTAAAAAGTAGGGTGGAGCAAGTGATGAGTAATATAAAGTACTGCAAAAGGAGCATGGGTTGATTTAATCTGTGGACTTTAACATTTCAGGATTGTGCATGAGGGGTCAGTGGAATTGGGCCCCACCGTGCTGATCTTTCAGAAGGCTGTTGTGGGCCTCTGAAGGTGGAAGCTTCCAGTAGCCAACCTCAGAGGGGAAGAGTTCGGAGGCTTTGCAAGTAGCCAAGCAACTGAAACTGTTTGGGTTTTGCTGCAGCCACAGACTGGCAGGGCAGGGAACACAGGGGGAGACTCCGAGCCAGGCGTCTTGCTGAGATTGGTAAGTGTGGCTGTTTTGTTGGGTCATTTGACCACTGTAACTGCTGTTTTAAGGGTCACCTGTCTGGTGCTGTGCTGGGGTATCCCGGCAGCTCATGGAGTATCTCCTGTTGTATGTTTTGTTGTCTTTGTGAGTCGGAACCTGGCCATAGTCTGGCTGCTGCGTGTCCACAATGGCAGGAAGATGCCCTTTTAGACATGTGGCCTATTGTTTGGGAGAGGAGCTCTGTGTCCTCAGTGGGGGAAGGCGCCATTTTAACTGGACACAGCTTTGGATGAGGTAAAGGCCATTCTGGCCTCAGTAACTTTGTTTTCCCTGTTTTGTTAAATAAATCACTTTGTTGTTCTCTGAGCCTGGTAGTCTTGCAATTGGGTGCGCGGGTGAAAAAATCGGACAGTGACCGGTAAACTATTTGGGCAGTGCCATTGGCCAGTTTTATTGCCCCTTGCTGCCCTATATCTAGACCACACAGGGCTTTATAAATTTTCTTAGAGCTTTCAGACTTTATCTTAAGAGCTATTGAAGGGAATGAAAAGGGCAAGGAATTAACACAGCTTCAGGCAGAGGACACATGTACCATACAAGCTGATGTCCTAAACAACAGTGGGACTGTACCATCCATTTCTGCCTCCTTTCAAATTGACTCAGTGATCAATATTAACTACTTTTAAGGAGATCCATTTCAGTATCCCTGGGTGTTCTCTTTCGGAATTCCTGATCAAGAAGCCAGGCAGTAATACAAATGAGAGAAGTAAGATAGTGATAAAAATTTGAGAATATTTGTTACTGTGGGCTGAAAGATACTTGGTATTCAGATTCGAATTTGTTTTAAAAATGTTATTTATTTTTTATGGTGATTTTTCTAATTCTTGAATGTAGTACATAGTATAGAAACTCCATTTTCTTAGTAAAATATAAAACATGTATGAGGCTTTCATAATTGCTGTCAATTGACCATGTTTAGTTAGTAGTAAAATCACATCACAATTTTGATAAGATAGCAAGTATGCATACTTTTGTTTACATGTTCAGTTTTTTGATGCTATTATTATGAATCATTCTTCCTGTTGTAAAGCTCTAGTGTGTGATCCTTCAGGAACTGCTAAGAGGCCACGGAAATGATTTCTTACTCTGATCCTTCCCCTGGAAAGATGAATCATGGCAATTCATAAAAACTATGGCGAGCTCTTGCCTGACAGTTTAATAGCTTTCTCTATAGTCAGTTGGTGTATGAATCTAATTTTGAGCCTATTCATTTGTGGAAAAGGTCAGTTTAATTTCCTGATACCTCCTGTGGACTCCCTCATAATGAGTTACCATCTATATCTGAAAATGATGCCAGTACTATGTTGGGTAAAGTTTTGCCCTGAGGTGTTTTCCCACTGACAACTACTACATAGATTTAAATCCTCACATGCCATTCTATTCCCTCACCTTGATCCCCCATCAATCAACTAATCAGCAAGTCTGGCCAGTTCTGCCCTTAAACAAGTCTCTTGTCTTTAACTTTTAAGCCATCACCATAGACAACTTTATCACCATCACCCCTTGACTCACCCTCAAGACTTGTCTCCTAGTTTCCTGTATATCCCCGGATCAGTCAGAAAGTCTAAGGTTATTTCTTCTAGAGTTTATTCTCCCAAATGAAAATATGACCAGATATTTCCCTTGAAAAAATCCCTTAGTGGCCCCCATCGCTTAATGTAGCATGTTCATAAACTACTAAACTCCGCTCCCTCCTTACACATCTGTTTCATATTATAGAAAAGAGACTGTTCCATTTGTCCTTAGGACTTTTAAATGAAAATATATCCTGAATACAGCTGATACTCTGGTACTGGAAGCTTCTAGGGAGGATTACTGTTCAAAGTCATGGTTATTTAAAAAATATTTAATATCTTCCCTTTACATTGTTGAATCATCTCCAATATGCAAGGTCCTGTTGAAACTGTATGTTATAACTCAGCAAACAAACTCTCATGTTTTATGATAATCACAAAGATGGCTAAAATAAACCCCCTAATCTGGTGGATTAAAATCTATTTGCGAGGTAGACATTCAAATAACAGCCATTGCAACTAATTTTGTATTGGAGATATAACAAAACAGCATGGAAGAGAACATCCATTCTAATAGGGTAATAGGAAAGACAGCATCTGGCCTGGGTTTTGAAGTAGAAGTAGGATATTTTAGGTGAATAGAATAATGGCAAATTAGCGCTGTTGGGAACAGAAATTTAGGGATGATGTGCAATCATTGATAGGGGAGAAAAAGAAGGAATTAGAATTGGAAATGAACCTGGGAAGATAAATGGTAGTTAAGACACAGGACACTAACTGTCCTAATAAGGAGCCTGTACTCCATAGGCAACTGAGAGGCTTTGAAGGCTTTTGAGCATATTCCATTTATAGTTTAAGAAGATTACTCAACTATGAGTAGGAATTTCTAAAGAGACTAGAGACTGGAAGCAAAATGGAGAGAAAAGGACAATTAGGGTAGTGGGAGTTGGACTATGAGAAGGGGACAGGCATGGGAAACAGTGAATATGTAATTGATGGGACTTGGCTTTGGGTTGGATATGGCAGTAGGGGTAAGATAATTGAAGATATCCTAGTATATTTCTGGGTACTAGGCAGGTAGCCAGTCTGTCTCTAAGATGACTCCTAATGATCCACACCACCTGGCATTCCCATACTTCCCTTTCACTTTGTACTAGGGTATTCTCTTTGGCTAACAGAATATGAGAGAAATGATGGATTCGGACATCAAATATTAGGTCATAAAGTCACTGTGGTTTTGTCTTGTTTGCTCACACTCAGATATTTGCTCTGAGGGAAGCAGCTGCCTTCTAATAAACATCCTTTTAGATAAGCACATGTGGTGAGGAAGCAAGTCCTATTGATCTCAGGTGAATGAGATTAAAAGCCCATTCTCTAAACCCAAAACAGCCTTAATATAAGTCTAAGCAGACACCTTAACCAGAACCTCACGAGTGATTCTGAGCCCCACTTTGTTAATCCAGTTCTAGAATCCTGACCCTCACAAGCTGTATGAAATGGTATTTCTTATTTAAGCTGCTAAATTTGTGAAATTTGTTATATAGCAATAGCTAATAATAAAATGGCTAACTAGCAAATTTAATAAGCTAAGGGAGAAAATGATGAAAAGGGAGAAGCAGTTTGGTAAAAAGATTACAAACTTGATTATTGATATGCTAGGATTGTGCAGTTTCTTTAAATCTCTGCTCATTTGCTTTGGAAACATGTAAATTTACAAGAGCGATTCATGTGGTATGGTTTAGTGGTTCTCAAGCTTAAACATTCAGCATAATAATCTGGGTTGCTTGTTAATCAGGTTAATGAGTCTGCCCCCAGTGTTTCTGTAAGCCTGGGACTGGATCCCACATTTGTATTTCTTTTTTTTTAAAAAGATTTATTTATGCATACAAGATCTGGGGTACAGGCCAGAGGTGCAGGGGGTGGGGTGGGGTGAGAGGATTCACCAGAGACAGAGTGGGGAACAGAACAGGCAGACTGACTGAAATACACTGCTGAGGGGAGCAGTGGGCAAGACGGAGAGGTCTGCTGCACCATGTGGGTTGCCTCCTGGCCAGCAGGGGATCAAACTCCTGCTGCAGAGGCAGCAGATTGCTTCAGTGTGCTGTGCTTAACCCCTTGTGCCACCAGGGAGACCCCACATTTGTATTTCTGATAAGTTCTCTGGTGATGTTGATATTTTCTGGTCTAGAAATCACAGTTAGGACACCACAGCTATATAGTGAAATTGAGAAACTTTAAAGTGATAGTTCTCTCTGTATAAATACATCATATACCATCATAGAGTTGAAATATTTAGCAATTAAATAATATAAATGAATTTAAAATCACTGGCCAAAATTATGGGATTCTGTAGACAACAATTAATTAAAAACCACATGCAAAGTAAAAATTGAATTTTCTTGCTTTACAAGGCACATATATGTATAACAGCTCTGCTATGGATTTACAATGGTTTTTTCCCCCTGTTGTTGTACTATTGGCTTTTTAGTTTTGCATTTATAACCTGAAAATGGATTTTAGTTAATCAACAAGAACATGTGAAAAAATCTAATAGCAACTTTTAAATATTCACTTATGTTCTATAGGACTTTCATATTTCTTCGATAAAGAAGAAATTCCCTTTGATAGCCAAGATGACTGATTACATAGACCCCCATATCAAAATTGTATGGTGCTGGCTTTGTGTCTCAGCAGATAAGATATGACAACCAATTAGAGGACATTTTAATAAAGTATAGCTGCTGCTTAGGAATAAGGGTTATATTTCTTAAACCTTTTGAGTTTACAATGCATACCAATTAAATATTTGACCCTTATAATTAGCTAACCAAGGAAAATTGATGAGTTTGTTTTCTCAATGAATTTTGTATGCAAAGAATCCTATGAGCTGACATATTTCATGTCAGGGATTTTGGTTTAAATGTCTTCTTCTGTCGTCATAGAGCATAAAAATGAGGAGACATAACATAATCTCTGATGTTTCTCTAGTGAAAGCTGATCCATCTCTGATTTAGGTACACTGGTTTCCTAGTAACTGATCTCTTGCCTTGCTACTTTGAGATAGTGGTCCAACCTCATAGCCTCCTCATGGTGTTTATCTGAATTTCCTGCTAGTGAAAGCTGAATTCCTCATGCTTGGATTCCAGTGCCAAACAACTACCTTCCAATACCTTCACCTATTGTCTCTTGCTTAAGAACCCCCCAATTACATGCTCTGTCCTTATATCACCCTTACCTCCTGAACATTTCTTGCAGATGATCCTTCTAGTTTGGGATCTAGCTAGAAACTCATGTCCCTGTCAACCTGTCCTATAAATAACTCATTCCAGATATTTTTCTCTTGGACATGTGTCTGTCCTTTATTTGATCAGTGGAATCTCACTTGACTTCTAGGGCCACTCTTCTTCAGTTTGGTTCGTCCCCAATCACCAGCTAAATCACAATATTTCTCTGGGGGAGACAGAGACAAGAATAGCTCCAGGAATGTGCAGATTATGGAGAATTAAGGATGAAGTGGCTTCATCCTGAAAGCTGAAACTTAAGCCCATGCTGGCATTACCCTATTTAACCTGTCATGTTCATTCATCTGTGAATGAAAGAGGAATACTATCAGGTCATCACCTAAAGGAGTGCGTCAATTAAATGTCTCATCTTATCAGATGTTATCGATTAATCAGTTTTATCTTTTCCCCAGCACTTTTTTTTTTCAGGTTCAATTATTTATTTTTCTCTTCAAGGATCCCCAGCACTTTTGATGCAGACCAACCTCTTGGACCTGGAATCAGGAGCTCTGTGTTAATGTGAGCTGATGGGGGGGGAAGGGCTGCCTTTGCAAAGAGTTCTATCAGGACTTTATCAGAACAGCTCGTGGCCCCTGCAGTCCTTATCTCCCTGTCATTAGAGGCACAGACTGTGTCATCCAGAGCATTCTTGGCATAGAACTTAGAGCATAATCAATTCCCATAGGCAGAACAAGGAAGGCAGCTGTTTCACAGCCACTCCTTAGAGTAATATATAGATGTATCCAAAAAAAGTCTCCAAATCCCAGGAGTGAAGGAAACAAAACTAGCAACACGCAGATTCTGATGGCATGCTCAACTGGCTTTGTGGCCTTTGATACAGTAAGCAGTGAACATTATCAGCTAAACTGACGTATGAACAGCTTTATTTTAAAAAGCACAGAGGGCCTCCCCTGGTGGAGCAGCATTTGAGCGCTGGGCTGCTAGGCTGCCCACAGCCTCTGCAGAGCCGGTTTGTTCACTGGTTTGTTCACCTAGCCTGCCAGCTAGGGTTCCACCAAAAAAAAAAAAAAAAAACGCACAAAGAGATGAAACCATTAATTCTGCCTCTCATTTTTGGCTAAAAGTGTCAGCTAAAATTTCCTTGTTGAAAAGTTTCCAACTCATTTATGCATAATGGAGCAACATAATTGCCATATCATTAGGTAGAGCAGGGTGTGTGTGTGTGTGTGTGTGTATGTATGTAAATGCATATGCACACTTAATTTCCCAAGTTGTCACACGGTGCTGGGATCTTTATGGCCAGTGAATGCCAGTTTTATATAAATCTCTTCTCAAAAATTTCTTTAATTAACCTACTTTCTCTTTCAAATAGTCGGCATGTCTCTAGTCACTTTTAATTACTTTCTGTGAAAAAGATTGTCTGTTTTGGCATTTCTTAGGCATTTTTTACCATAATGATGGGAAGGCGCCTTTTAATTTCATTAGAGTGACACCACTGAAAATTAAAAAAAACAGAATCAGAAGTGTTTCTTACATTTGCCTGAGCATATCACCTGGGATACTTGTTTTCTTCTTGATTCACTCATCTGTTCTGGGACATTTGGGTTGTTTTCATAATTTGACTATTGTACATGGTACTACAATAAACTTAGGGGTGCAGATTCCTTTTGAATTAGAGTTTTTATGTTCTTTGAGTATATGCCTAGGGGTGGAATTGCTGGGTTGTATGGCAGATCCACTTTTAGTCTTTTGAGAAACCTCCCCACAACTTTGTATAGGAGCTGGACCTACAGTTTACTTCCCACCAACAGTGTATGAGGATTCCTTTTTCTCCACACCCTTACCGGTTCTTGTTTTTACTGGTTTTCTTGATATGGGCCATTTTCACTGGTGTGAGGTGGTCTCTCATTGCAGTCCTGGCTTTCATTTCCCTGATGATAAATGATAATGAATATTTTTTCATGTGTCTGTTGGCCATCTGTATGTCTTCTTCGGAGAATTGCCTATTTATCTCTTTTGCCTATTTTTTGATTGGGCTATTTTCTTTTTGTTGAGCTCTTTATATATATATCTTTGATATCAGCCTCTGATCTAAGTTAGCACTCCACACTTATCTCCAGGATATTCATAAGGCTCATGGATTGAGATCCTGGATAATTCTGATGACCAGATAAAGGGAAGAAATCTTGGGAGAGAGAATTATTTGTGGTACTTGGTGGACCATCTCTGAAAGGAATTGAAAGGTCTTGAAAGCTTGATGGTAGATGTTGACATTAATACATGTAGACATGGTGAATTCTTGAGTCTGAGGTGGTTACAGTGATAAAATAACAGAGATATGATGCTGAAATTCCTGCAGGGTTAGCCATCAGGGGTTACTGCAAATAAAAGGGAACTTTCACATGAAAAAACAGATGAGAAACTAATTCTGTCAGCTTTGAGGACCTTTGGAATAGTGTAGTTATGCTTGTTCTGATTCAGACAAATTGGGGAAAAGAGCAATATTTCCAAAGTGCACCAATTGTAAGTCCCATGTGAAATGCTAAGTGTTTTCAAATAGTCCCCAGGGACAAGCTTGAATAGAACACACTAGAAAGCTCAGTAAGAAACCATAGGAGGCTATTTTGCCACTTAGCTCATGGCAAGCATGCACATCTATTCCTCCTAAACCACTTCTTACCTTTGTTTATTTGCCTATTTTCCTTAGTTGTGATCTCCCAACAATACGCCCTATATATACATACCCACCTTCATTTTAGGGGAAATTTAAAGGAAAAAATAAACAATAAAAGCAGTGTGTCAGTTCCCAGATCAAAGGTAAATTGTCCAAAAGTAAAAGCAACAATGAGGATTACTTGTTTATACATAAAGAAGTGATGTTTTTAACATGGTACTATATTAGGTTGAACTCTGCGAAGTCAACAATATTGACTATTTGGCACTAACCAAATCATTAATTTCATTAGGCAAAGCTGAATGGCCCCTTTTCCAGCCTCAGAATACCATTTAAGTGTCAGCGGAGCAGTTAGGTGGAAAGCTTAGGTTATTGGGAGTTGGGCGGTTAATTTGAATGTTTGTCTCTGCCACAATAAGTGTCTCTTTAAATTGCTTAATCTCGTCAAACCACACTTTCTTCTAGAGCACTGGGGTATCAGTAACTTCCTTTAAGGGTTGTTAGACCTATTAGATGAAATCATTTAAGGCCACTAGTTCAGATTGTGGCAAATGGTAAAAGTTCAATGAATATTAAATTGAGATAGGATGACTATCTACATTGCAAGACTTAGTGGGAAATGAACATGTGGAACACCTTGTTCAAGCATTATTAAGAGTTGCTAGACAGGGATAGCAAAGCATTAAGCCAAGTGTAGAGTCACTTAAGCATGGGGCAGCAGTGGCTGTACAGGCCCTGGTTACAGCCTGGTGACTGACCAACAGTCTTTGTTTGTTTGGGACTAAGGTATTTTCTGGGTTGTAACATGTACAAACTTAGCAGCTGGTCACCCTAACGAAGTGATACCACTTTACACTGGGGAGTCTTGGAGATAGATCTCAAATTATTCACGCTTTTTTTTTTTAAGATTTATTTATTTATACAAGCACTGGGGTACAGGCCAGAGGCACGGGAGGGCGGGAGAATTCACCAGGGACAGGGTGGGGAGTAGAATGGGCAGAAAGATGGAAAACTCTGCTGAGGGGAGCAGCGGGCAAGATAGGAAAGGTCTGCCGCGCCATGTGGTTTCTCCCTGGCCAGCTGGGAATTGAACCCACACTGCAGAGGCTGCGGACAGCTCCACAGCACTGCGCTCAACCCGCTGCGCCACCGGGGAGGCCCTATTCACACTTTTGCTGGAGACTGTCTATTCAGCAGTTCTTTCCTGAGATGAGGCCCTTCAATGCTCTCTGAAAAGTTAGCTGTCCAGTATTATTGAAAATAGTGTGGTGCTTTTACACGTAATTAACAATGAAAATATATATGGAAAACTTACTTGATTTAGACTGCTCACAAGTTTTTTTTTTTAAAGATTTATTTTATTTATACAAGAACCAGGGTACAGGCCAGATGTGCGGGAGGGTGAGAGGATTCACCAGAGACAGAGTGGGATACAGAACAGGCAGACTGACTAAATACACTGCTGAGGGGAGCAGCAGGCAAGGCAGGAAAGGTCTTCCATGCCATGTGGGTTGCTCCATGGCCGGCAGGGATCAAACCGGCACTGCAGAGGCTGCGGACAGCTTCACAGTGCAGCACTCAACCGCCTGAGCCACCAGGGAGGCCCTGCTCACAAATTTTAAGGCATCTTTAAGGTTGTCTCCTCTCTTACAACTGGAAATATATACCCTTTATGAACCTCTCTCTATTCCAGCCCCTAGTCCTCATAACTATTTTTCTATTCTTGCTTTTATGAGTTTGGCCCCTCCCACAGATTCTACATATACACGTAAAAAATTGATATCATGCAATATTTATCTTTGTCTGACTTATTTCATCCAACATTAATGTTCTCAAGGGCCATCCATGTTGCAAATGGCAGGCTGTACTCCTTTTTCGTGGGTGAATAACTTTCCATTATATATCTATCATGTCTTCTTTATCCGTTCATTCCTTGATAGATGCTTAGCTTGTTTTCATGTCTTGGCTATTGTGAATAATGCTGCAATGAACATGAAAGTGCAGATTTTTCTTCAATATTCTGTTTTCCTTTGGATGTATTCCATGATCTGAGGTTGCTGAATCATATGATAATTCTATTTTTATTTTTTGGAGAAACTGCCATTGTTTTCACTGTGACTGTACGAATTTATATCCACACCAACAGTGCACAAGCATTCCTTTTTCTTCACATCCTCTCCTACACTTATCTTTTGTCTTTTGGATGATAAAGTCTGAGGATCTAATGTAAAACATGATGACCGGAGTTGATGATACTATATTGTATAATTGAAATTTGCAAAGAGAGAGGAACTTAATTGTTCTCTCACATACATATATGCACACAAGGTAAGCATGTGAGGTGATGGCTACATAAATTAACTATAGATGGGAAGAAGCCTTTGATTATGTATACATATATCAAATTAGCACAAGGTACACTTTTAATATCTTACAGTTTTGTCAATTACACCTTCATAAAGCTAATTTTTTTTTTTACAAAAAGTATCGCCCACATTCTAAGCCAGACTGCCTATGACTCAGACTATTTTGTATTGTTTGACAAAGTAATCTTGAATAAAAAAAAATTGTGTCAGTTTCCAGCAGATGAAAAAATATTGATATCGTGATCTTATCATCCTTGAAAGAGCTGGTATCTCCAGAAAATTTCTTCTTTTTATACATATGACTAAGGAGACTGAATTTATTTGCATGTCAAAGAATCCAGTTTTTAGCACCTGCAAATTTATTCACTAATTTATAGATATGTCTCACATTTGCACAGATAAATCCATGGTGTCTCTGTCTTTACGCCTCAGGGAAAATTAAGGTTTAAAATAGCTCTAGGTCCTTCATATAGAATGTTCTTATGTAACTTTCTACCTGAAATGCTCTTCCCCCACTCTCTGGAAAGAAACAAACAAGAAAATAAAAAACCCTATTCATCCTTTAGAGCATAGCCTGATGTCACTTCCCTGACTTCACACTAATTAGGTATCATCCTGCCCCAGTTTTACTGTTCAGAATGCCCTGCTCCCATCTGTCCCAGCATCTACCCTAGATCCTAAATACAATGTGTTGTGTTAACCTGGGTAATGTACTTCCAGTCGAAGGGTATATACCCTGTGAGGACAGGAATCTTGCATCCAGCACAGTGCCTACCACCTGGAGGCATTCATATTTGCAGAATTAATAAATGAAAAATCAAAATCATCAAAGATAAAAGCTCCAAGAGAAACATAGTAGATACTTCCTGTTATACAAAATGTCTTCCTGGGAAAATGGCAATTAACATTTAAATAATAAAAAGGCCATATACAAAAAACTCTATTGTTATTTCTATAAAGAGTTCATAAAGTAGATTGAAGCACATTGAAATAATATTTTTTCTGCACTGTATTCTGACAGAATAGGAGATTCCATGACCTTCTACCCAATCACATTGGGAGCTGCAGTTATCAATGACAAAGATAAGATTAGGATGCAGTCCATTGGAAGTAAGATTTGGGTGGCCTACTTGACCAGTTTGTGGCATGATGTAGAGGCTATAGAAAGCCAGTTTGGCTACGGCATTTATGAAAAGATGATAACCAGGGCACTGTGGTTGATGATCAGCTCTCTCAGGAGGGATCTCTCTGTTTTGGTTCACCGAGAGCTGCCTTGTAGGAGAATCAGTGGACACAGTGCTGGACTTGCCAGGATCAGAGGAGAAGCAGAGCTTGTTTACTTTTTAAAATTGTTTATTTGACAACAAACTCCTGTTCTGTTATTAGAAACTCACAGATGACAAAATTCCTGTTATATTCAACATTGACAATGTGACCTTTGAAAAGTAGCTTTAAATTATTTAATTGCATGCACTGCTCTTTAAAATTGAGATTCACAAATTGGAATTCTCTGAGGGGAGAGCAACCTGGCTGGCTGGTAGGGAGGGATTATTAATGGGGAGAACTAAGAATGCGTGATACTTACATTCACATGTGCTGGGAGGGTGGAATTGGATCTGAGGTTCTCTGTCACAGCAAGGCATATTTGTGTTATTTTAAGGAGGTACTTTTTAGATGACAGCCATCCTGCAATGCAGCCAGAGTTTTTATGAAGTAATGAGTCCGCCGTGACAAAAAGTGTCCAAGTGGATTCAGGATGATCTAAACATGACGTTATAGAAAGGATGCTTGTAATGGACAGGAATTTAATATATGCTACAATTCTTTTCAGTTCTCAGATTATTTTAAAATTCTAAGATCTATATAATTATCAGATTTATGGACACAAAAAAATGACTCTAATAATCAATGTCCCAAACCTTTTCTATCTTAAAAAGAAAGCAAATTTCCAATTTCCTATTTTTCCATTTGCTTCTCTTCATCATTGTAAGAGTTGAGCTTAATTGTAAGAGCTTAATCATTGTAAGAGCTTAATTGTAAGAGCTTAATCACTGTAAGAGTTGACCACACTTGCTGAAATCTGGTTTTTGTCTCCACTGCTCTATTTGTAACATTTTTCATTAGGTTATTAATAAACTCCTAATTAATAAACTTCCAGTGCAATACATGCACTGGAAACTTCTCTTGAGCATTGGAAATACTTTTGCCTCTGGGCCTCTATGACACTATGCTTCCCTGGTTTTTCCATTTCATCTCTATCACTGATGGGACTTCCTCTTTTTGTCTGTCTCTACAAAGAAGTATTCCATGTACCTTCTAATTCTTATTGCACCCACTCTCTCTTGGGTATCCTAATTGGTCCTGTGGCTTCAAAGATCTTCTGTGTGTTAATGACTCCAGTGTCTGGATCCATAACCCAGATGTCTCTGGTCTGAGCTACTCTCTCAGAACACATTCCTCCCCACCCCCCAAAATCTACCCCTTGGCTTCCATGCCAGATTTCAGGAGTGACAGCACCAGATTTCAGAAATAACAACATTACTTACCCAGATCAGAAAACCAAATTTCTTTGTTTTATTCTTCTTTCCATACTCACCCAAGGCCAATTCCTTTCAATTATACCTCCTTCTAGCTTCCATTCAGATGTCATGTTTGGCCATCCTCTGTATCTCTCCTGTCATCTAGAACACTGTTATATCTTGCCTGAACTGCTGCTGAAACCTCCTAGAAAGTATCCCTGGCTCCTATTTCACATTAGTCCACACAGTGAACAGTGATTTTTCTGTGTTCTTATCTCCTTCACCAGCTTTAAACCCTCTAGTGGTTCCCTACAACCTCAAGTTAAAGCATTAGCCCCTTAGAACGACTTGCAAGATGATTTATGCTCTGGTCTCTGCCTAAGTTCCCAGACTTTTCTCTCTTTCGCACTGCAGGCACACAGAACTGATCCAACACACTTTTTGTTTGCTCAGTCTGAACCCATCCCTCACCCCTCATCTTTCCTCTTTGCCACTTGCTCTTCCCCAATCCCACACTATGGTACCACCACCATGATGCTAATCTTAGATGTTTTTACTCCCAGAAAATCTGTGATTTCCATTCCTGTCGCTCCTATGTGGAACTTTATGCAGCAGCTCTCCAGACTCCCAGGCATCCAAGCTTACTATACACATATATGTGCGTATATACACTTTTAATAATTTTAATATACTTTATCGTGTATATGTATGTTAAATGTACTTGTAGTGTCTTATATGAGCATCTGTATAAATATATGTTTTATATTTTATATTTACATACATATGTGTATGGGTGTGTGCACACACAATGCATATACATATTGTATTAGTTCCCAATACTGTATATATTCAATAATACATATTCTTTTCTTTCATTGTTTTTTCTTTAAATTAAGCATCCTAACCACCACTATTTTACTTATTAAGAAACAACTCTGTCTTCAAGATAGAATTCCAAGGAATTGAGCAGGTTGCTGCATAAATTTAGGTTTCTTTTAGTTTGTGTGCTATTTTATCCACTGATCTATCTGTTCCTTCTCATTTTCGAAGAAGTAGGAAATTAGTTGGTGGCACAACTGTTGCTACAGTGCAGGTATTTCTGACTAAACAAGATTACTTTGGCATAGCTGTAGACGCTTTGCATGCTTTTTATTCCTTTCTAAATTATATTTTTACCATTCAGTGGTTCCAACTTGGCTAAACATTTTTGCATGCAAATCTATTCTTAGACAATGTAACTAAGAAAAATGTTCCCAAAGCGGGTTCATACATTTACAAAACTTCTTTCAGTGAGAACTTTCATTAAAAACTACCAAACTAAAAATTAATACTAGAGTAAAGTAAATTTAAATTAGGACATAGTTCAAAACTTTTAAAAAGATTTTCTAATAAATAAGCTTGTTGATTAAAATGTTCATAGCCTTGGGCCTCCCCTGGTGGCGCAGCGGTTGAGCGCTGGGCTGCGAAACTGCACATGGCCTCAGCAGCACCGGTTCGATCCCCAGCCGCCGGGCAAGGGTCCCACATGGCACGCAGACCTCTCCTGCCGCCCGCTGCTCCCCTCAGCAGTGTACTTCGTCACTCTTCCTGTTCTGCTCTCCGCTCTGGCTCTGGTGAATTCTCTCACCCTCCCGCGCTTCTGACTGTACCCAGTGCTTGTATGAATAAATAAATAAATCTTTACAAAAAAAAAAAAAAATGTTCATAGCCTTCTACCACATATTATGAAGGCCTGGCATCTCTATTCTTAATAGTGACAGTCTACAAATATAATGGAAGGCTTATACAAAATTTGTTCCTAATTAATTCATTGTAAGAAATACTAAGAATGTTTAATATAGTTCTGAAAATGAAAAATATGTGTTCTCTGAAAGTGTCTTTACAAACAAAAATAAAATGGATATTCTTTAAAGGTCAGAAATGTGGTACTTAAATAGAAGAGGATATATTAGGCTATGGTGTTTTAGCTCACAGTGTTTGCTCCTTACCTTTTCTACCTTCTTTTTAATGATGCAAAGTGGTTGTGTACTCTTTCCCAAGAAAAGATGTATTATATTACTAAAGTTTTTATGTCTTTAAGTTCTGGTTAAATTCACTAAAAAATAAATAAATGTGTGTTACAAGCTATATGCATTACTAGTTATTGCTTGTCTAGTAAATAACCCCTGATACGTAATTACTTGAAATTGCTTATTGATATGTACCGAGAGTTATTAATCAAGAATAGATATCTTTTATTTGATCTTGGAAGATAATAGATGGACTTCTGTTTTGATATCGCATGGTTTTTCTTTACCAGATTATCCCACTTAGCATTATGAGTTTTTGACAAATGAGATGACAGCCCTGGGGAGCAAGCATAGACTGCAGAAGGAATTTTGTTATTTTTAAAAAAAAGGAATAGAAGGGGAATTATTTTAAGAATAAAAACTGTGAGGCTATATAGATTGATTTTGGTAGCAATTATTGCATTTTAAAGTACTAGAGGAAATTAATTAATAATTGTGGTGAATAGAATTATTCTTGAAACTTAAGTAAATGAAATGTCTCACTGGACAAAAGAAAAGGTAAATCATTCTTAGGATATTCAAGTATTAAGAAAGAGTCAACTACTTTGTTTAAAAGCTAACATTAAAAAGTCAGTAAAGATAACAAACCTAGTTGTTGCTTTGTGAATTTTAAATAATCTTAGGGAATGTTTACATATAAATATGCATAACCTTGTAGATTTATTTCATTTCACCTCATAGAAAAAATTCAGACTACTACCAAATAAGGATCCCCTGTGCTCAGATTCAATTACAGCTATAGTGGGCAAAGGGTGTCCTGAGCAAACAAGTGAGTAGCTCCTCTCCATCAGCACAACAGCTGTTGTAACAAAGAATAACACATTTAAGAGTGTGAAGGAGAGTCTACAGAGAGGACTGCACTTTGCGCATTGCAGATGCACTTATTTTAAGATGAGTGAGCTTGCTAGCTGGAGAAAGCTCTTGAAGTACTCATATGCCCCAGGTCTTCACAGTGATTATTTTTTGACTTTTAAAAAATGTGCAGAACAATTTCGCAAACCAATGTTTTAAAGGATAGGGAATTTGCTCCTTGATGTCTAATAGTATTTGGGATTTAAACAATTAAGAAAATTATATCTGAAAGGTAGAACTAATAAAAAGCACTGAGCAGATTCCCAGAGTGTGCATTAGTAGACACTGTATATGATTTGAGGATGCAGCAGGGAGCCAGCAAGGGTTCAGGCACAGATGTGAATTTTGGAGGAGGGACCTAAAGTTTTCTAGAAGTATGAATATATGGCCAAGTAAACAGCAATATCAGGTGGTTACCGTCTTAAAGGCTCTTCTTTTAAGAGTCAGTGCTTTACCTACATTCCAACTTTTAGTGACTGATGTTGATTTTGAATTTTAGATAGAAACAGACTGCCTCCACTTTAGGTCACAAGGCAACTACGTCATCCCCAAATCTGCCTATACAGACACTTCTTGCCAAATCTCATCTATATGTGAGTGTAATACAAAGTAGCTAAAAGTGTATGTTGTCTTCAAATTCTTGCAATCTAGACAGTATATGGAAGACTGCTTAAACTGCCAAGTAAGATAAATCAGTGGATGTTGCAGGAAGATGTCTGTCTGACTCAAAATAGCTGGCGGTTGGAGCTATCCAAGCGCAGAATGAGTGACGCCCAGCATTTTCAGTTGCTTGGCTCTGAGGGCATTGAAGCCGAGGCTGCAAGGAGACTTGCAGAGAAGTGAGAGAGAAGGGACTGTTGTATCACTTGGATTCATTGCAGCATGACTAGCTTGTGGCCTGTGGTCAGAGAGGGAGAAGGAGATGTGGTGGTTCATCCTGAGCACCTTCTCTGACAGGTACTTCTGCAGGTTCTAGCTGCCCTGGCTCTTTCCTAAGTCTATCCCCCCAGATTGCCAGTGAACCTCACAATATTGACAACCTACAACTTCTAGATCCCAAAGCTCTGATTCTCTCTCTCAGCCTACTGCCCAAGGTCATATTCCCCTCCCCCCATTTATCCATGTCAGACAGACTGGTTCTTCAGATGACAAATGTAGATTGTTAGTGTTTTAATTCAGCAACCTAAGAGCAAAGACTTGCTTTCCCATAGTGTATAAACTTATGTGGAATGAAAAGCCTCAGCCAATATAAAAAAAGATTTTTTATTGTTTCTTTTCAATCTGTAAGGGCCTCTGAGTCTGTCAGAACAGGAGATTAACCCATCAGCAAGGAATTACTGTTACCAAAGGCTTCTTATTTGTCACACAAATCCTTGATCTCTCTGGGTTTGATAATTTATGTTGGAGTTTTGAACACATTTTCTGGTAGAGGTTTTTCTCTGTTTACAATTAGATGTGTTTCTGATGTTTACAGTGTAAAGCAAATATATGTAAGGATCCAGTATTTTTCTATTCACTTTTCAAAGCAATGTTTCCCCACAAGAAATAAATGATGCAATATGCAGTGAAATTCATTTTTAAGACTCCAAGCATCACCTGAAGGAGCATCCAATCCTTGTCGAATTTCATTCCATCCAGTTCTCCCTAAACCCTGAACTCAGGGCTCCTAAGAAAAATGAATGAGACAATACACAGTATCAGATGCTTGGAAAGTCAATTTTAGTTTAACTTTTTTTTTAGCTGCACGTCTTTAATTAACTTTGCAGCTTCCTCATCCTAAACATGAGCTCAATAACAGCTACTCTGTGTTGCTCACACTTCAGTGGTGAGGATTAAATGAGATACAATCCATTTCCTTCCTTTACTGGGTGGTCAGCTCCTGGCGTTTCACTGTTGCAGCTGAAATCTAGAAAAACCATGTACATACTATTCCCCAATGACTTGGCAAGGTCATTGGTACCCACTTTATCTATATTACTAGGCTTTTCCAACACAATCCATCCCACGTGACTTGTAGACACTGCTGACTGATAACATTCCAAAAAGCTCTATCCTAATCAAAAAGAAACCACACAGGCATGGAGGCTGCTCCCCAAGCTAACATGGCAGTTCTGTGGCCACTGACATAGCAGAGTATTCACATTTAAAACCAAGCACCAGAACATAAACCACCTTCCCACCACAATTCAAACCAAAAGATAGGAAAAAAAAAAAGAAAAAGGCAAATCCAAACATAGGTAAACGTCACTCATTCTACAGTTCCTCTACTTACTGCTTCCCACAACTTATTTTTTTATAAAAGATTTATTTTCTATGCAAAAATTTCATTTATTTCCTGAATTTACTTTAAAAATATCTCCCAATCATAAATAGTCTAGAGGTACAATAAAATTAACAAAACCCAGCAGCCTCTCAACCTCAGCTCCCATTTCCTGTTCCTTAGAGACATCTTGCACATCCTTTCATTGATGTGGCGTCATAAACCTCCAAATCTTTAGCTGGAAATGAAAATAAAAAAAAAAAATGTTAGGGATCTGTAGGGGCAGGATGGCACAGGGCAGGTTTTCTATGATCAGAGCAGACGAGACGGGTAAAGGAGAGTGCTGGAGCCCTCAGTGGCTTTTACACGTAGTGTGGCAAAAAGGTACATGGCAGGCAGGGGTGTGGTGGAAGGGGGCAAGAGGCTGGCAGGCCTCCCAGCCCCGGGCAAGTCTTTACTCTGGGCTTCTCTCCCCACTGCCTCTCTCCTGCTTCTTTCTCCTGCCTCTGCTTCTCTTTGTGAATATCTCAATACTGAGCTATGGCCCACAGAAGTAAACAGCATAACTTATAACAATGTAATGAATGCAGGTAGCCCATCAGGCAGGGCAATCCTAATGGCAGGAGGGCAGAAAAGCCTGAAAACCATTTACCCTACAGGATCATAAGTCAACTATCTTCTATGGGAGAAAATACTTGTTGTGTTTCCTATCATAGACCTCTCTCTACCTGCCTGGATGAATATATAGAATTTGGTTGTATTAACATTCAATTCTTTCGTTACTGTAAACATATAAATTATGTTGATAGCTAAGGCATGTAGTGCACTAGGATTATTAATCCTTTTTTGTAAGTATTTTGGTTTCCATGAATAACTGTGGGGATTTTACTCATTTTTTTCACTCTCTTTGCACGCTTTTTTTCTCCAAACTGCTGTTTCTTCCATTTGTCTTGGCCACTTTTTCTGTAATTCAAAATCATCCTTCAAACCCACTCCTATTTAAGAGTGGGGAGCCAGAATGCTGGAGGGTGCAGGGCTTGTTAACTATGGCTTGGGGATAGAAGGATCTGAATGGGACATTCATTTTAGAATTTGGATGTCTATCCTTTACTTTTTTCCCTCTTCAGATGATGAGATAGCAGTCACCTACAGTATGCTCAGTGTACCCACACTCTTCCAAATGTAACTCATTCCTCCACAACTAAGCCTGTTGTTTTCCAAATCAAAAACTCTTTATTCTCTCCAGGGAAAAATTCTCCAGACCTCTGTCACATCGGGGAGAGAAATTAGTCTGCTACAGTAATTTAGGGTATAAAATATTCTGAACATTTAAATATGTTTATCTCAAGTTGTTTTTCTAATTCTTTTATTTCTATTTCCTATACTCCTACGTGATTAGGAAGAAAGAAACGTGGTTTCCTCTTGGGGCTCAAATCACCAAACCACAATAAGTTTATGATATGCAGTAATTAACACAGAAGCTATTGTTATTATTTATTAACATCTTGCATTCTTTTTGCTTAAAGACATCAGAGAAACCTTGATATATATTAAGGTTAACATTAGGGGTTGTTAAGATTTATTTTGGCTTAATTTCTTTTTAAAATGACTTTTCAGTTTTACTGCAATATAAAAAATTTAGTCAAAGTGAGACAAACTATTTTCAGAATAAGGTTTTACACCCTTTATCATCTACTTTTTATTGAGCTGTAATGTCTTGAAGCATTTATGTCTATTTAGTTCTACTGAAGCATCATGGAGTAGCTTCATTTGAGTTAAGAGTAGCTTATAGCTTCAAACAGAACTGTAATGAATTATATATATTTTCAATTGTATTATTAAATACATGTATTAAAGACATGCAGTAAGTAAATGTATTTTTGTTGAGTTAACAATAGTTCACAACATTGTATTTGACTTGGGGGCATAGCTTCATACCTTTTCAGGTGTATGTTACTGTTCCATGCCCACCACCAAAACTCCCAGAGTCCTCCACCATAGCCCATTGTGCTTGCAGGGGCAGGAAGGCACTGTGCAGGTTTTCTGATCCAGCAGACTGGTAAAGGAGAGTCCTGGAGCCCTCGGTGGGTTTCTCAGGCTTTTATTGAGCTTTACCTGCATTGCAGCAACCAGGTACATGGCATGCAGGGGTGCCCGCCCCTTCTCTCTCCTGCCTCTTTCTTGCTTCTTTCTTCTGCTTCTCCTCTATTGCTTCTCTCTTTTTTTATTTATTTATTTATTTATTTATTTATTTATTTATTTATTTATTTATACAAGCACTGGGTACAGTCTGAAGCACAGGAGGGTGAGAGAATTCACCAGAGCCAGAGTGGGGGACAGAACAGACAAACTGATGAAGTACACTGCTGAGGGGAGCAGCGGGCACGGCAGGAGAGGTCTGTTGCACCATGTGGGACCCCCGCTGGTGGCTGGGGATTGAACTGGCACTGCAGAGGCTGCAGGCAGCTTTGCAGCCCAGCGCTCAACTGCTGCGCCACCAGGGGAGGCCCTGCTTCTTCTCTTGGTTACTCTCTCAATACTCTTCCCATGGCCCACCAAAGTAAACAAGATAGTTTGCAACAATATAACAACTGTGGGTACCCCATCAGGCAGGGCAATCCTAATGGATTGCCTGAAAAACCATTTACCCTACAGTGCTCCTTCCCCTCTTTTCTCCCTCTCCTGTAGTTTCAATTCTACATTCAGATTTCTAGAGTTTCTTTTCGTTTTCATTTTCTCTTCCCTTGTTTTGTTTCTCTGTATTCCACATATGAGTGAAAGTATTCAGCATTTGTCTTTCTCCTGAATTATTTCACTTAGCGTAATCCCTCCAGTTCCATACATGTTATGATAAATGTCAAGATTTCATCTTTTTTAAAGGTGTTATATATTTTTTAAAAAACATATATTTTGAGTTCTTTAACTCATAATTATTTCATTGACTGATAAAATTTTTATTGTTTTTAAAATGCATCTTTAATTATGTTAAATATATTCTGAAAACTGCTAAACTTTTATAAATCACGAGAAGTAATATATTTCTCAGTTAAGAATTCCCACTAAAAATGGTTTTATACCTGGCTTAAAAGTTGCTCACCATAAATACAATTATATTAATGTGTTCACTCATTTGTCTGTTCCTCTATAGTTTCCAAACATGCGTATACACAGTAGAGAAATATGAGCTGAATTCTTATGTTCTCACTCAGTCTACACTAGAGAATAATCACTTATTTTATTCATAATGTCATTGGTATGTATTTTGTTCCTGAAATTGAACTAGAAAATCTAATTTATTTTATTTTGATGAGTTCTAAGGCTAATAACTATTTCATTATCATGTCACACAAGTTGTTTGGCTAGCTTTTACTGGGAGAATATATGAAAAAGTCTTAGCAAGACAAACATAATCAAATCAAGATTTGACTTATGCTGCCCATAAAGTATTATTTTGGAAACCGTGGTTTACAAAAATGTTGACTACTTCAGCTGTAAATCTCAGTTTTATTTCTCAGTAGCAGCTTGATGATAACTAATCCATGTTTCTCATTAGAGACTCAATAATATTGGTTGATTATCGATGTGGAGCACTTATTTGGACACAGTGATCTCTCAGACCTCCAAAAACTTAAGCAATTGGGAACCTAAATATTAACAAACTTAAGGAAGACCCTACAGGTTAAGAACTAAGTCCCACAATATTACCCCCATCAGAGGCCAATCACAAGCGGTTGGTCCCCAGGTTGCCGACAATTTCTGTCCGACTTGGCTATAAATTTTAAGATTCCTACAAATTCCTTCTCATGTTCTATCATTTGTAAAAACAACTTATAGAAATCAGGGAAACACTTACTTATGTTTCCTTGTTTTTCATAAATAAGATATGGTATGATTACTATTGATTATAGTAGAAAGAAAGATAAGACAGAGGAAAAGCCAGGTGAAGAGGCACATAGGGTTAGGTCTGCAAGAGTCCTAAACTCATTATGTTTTTGTCTCTGCAGAGCTGGGGTGTAACATTCTCCGGGCATCTAGATATGTTCACCAACCCTGAAGCTCCTTGAGTCTCCTATTTTCTGGATTTTTATGGAGTCTTCATCACATAGAAGAGAACGATTATTAACTCTATTTCCAGTTCCTACCTTCTCGGAGTGAAGGATAGGGTGGGTTTAAAGTTCCACACTTTTAATCATGCCTTGGTCTTTCTAGTAATCAGCTCCCATTAAGAGCTCAACAAGAGTCCTCATCAGAACAAAGGATGTTCCTAGTTACTTAGGAAATTCCAATAAACTTGGGACACTGTGTCTGACACTCCTATCACTCAAGAAATTGCAAAGGTTTTAGGAGCTCTGTGTCACAAACCCAGGCAAAGACCAAATGTTAACAGAAACTAGGGGCAGAGAGTAACATATACATTTCTTCTCATTCATTGGGCTTAGGACATAACTACAATGCTTGTAAGAAGGGACTAGTGTGCTATTGCTATATTTTATAACAGTTTTAGCTGATAAGAAAAGGAAACTTTTCATATATTTTTGATGACAAAAATAGCCTAAATAAAGAGACTAGACTTGACTTTCATTTGTTTTGAAGTTCATCATTTTGCATTTAAAAAAGAGCAGCACATGGATTATACATAAATGCCACTTTCTGCAGTAACAAAACCACATCAGTCCAATCATTGCTTTCTGAATAATGCATATTAACAGCATGAAACAAAGTATGCGGTCCTCTGCACTCATTGGCAACAAAAGTAGAAAAATGTCTTCATGTGAAGTGTTAAAACCATTGTTTAGGAGTAGAAAAACAGACCAAAAAACCATTTTCAGAAGCAGACTAAGCTTAAATGTGTTGGAGGGGAGGTGGCTTGGGAAGCATTTGTTCCACACCTTCAAATTTTCAGATTAAGAAAAATAGTCATGGTTGAAATGCAACAGAAAATTGTCTAAAGTAAATGCAGTCAGCTATATAAATTGGAATATAAACCACAGGGTAGGGTCAAATGCAAATTTATCGTTAATATAGAAAAGAATAAGCTATTATTACAGAAATAAAGTAATTTGTGATGACTATGATATTGTTAATATTTATGTGAGTATTGATATTGATAGCTATTTCTACAGTTAGATTAATAAATATTAGTTAATTTCATAATTATGCCTATAATGAATCCTTTTCTACTTTGTTTTCTTTTTATTTCTAAAATGAGATGGAAAACCTACAAAAAGATCAGATACATTTGTTAACCTTTGCGTCTTTGAGATTATCATTTCTTTTTTAAAAAAGACAAAAACTCATTTAAAGTTAAATAGAAAAGCAAAATGAAATGTGAAATCCTCACATTTCTCCTATCATTCAAACCAGGTGCCCTTATAAAAGGGACTGGGTTTGTGCTGATACAGTGTGTGATAAAGATGGCACGTGAGAAATATGTTCAGGAGAGTGTAAAGAAAGAATGCATTTATGTGCAAGATCTAATTTCTTTTTCATTCCTGGTTAAGTTTTGTGGAAGACTAGGTTGGCTCTGTGTACCTCATATTCCCAGGGGGTACTTCAGAGTAAACAAATATACAAACAACCCTAACTGTAAGAGGGGTGCCAAACGTAGGTAACTCGGAAAGATGGTTAATGAGTTTGGGGAAAGAGACACAAGCAGCAAAAGATGAAGAAAAATGTCAACTTGTTTATTTGGCCTTAACCCTATTCATGGGAAAATATTAATGTGTGACTTTCAGATGATTTTTGCCTCCTCTAACTGGGCAATGCAGAGGCCGTGTATATGAGCACATGGTCTTGATGCAGAACACCACAGACTCAGGAGAGAGGAAGACCAGTGGTGAAATTTCACCCCAGCTATTGCAACCATGAGAGAAAACCTCATGGTTCAGAAAGACAGTTATGGCTGAAAGGGTTTCCAAATGAAGGGGGTGAAACTTTTAGACAACACCTAAAGCTAAAGCTTTAAAACAGGTGGGTGTTTCCAATACACTGCACTCTTCCACTGGAAGCGATTTTCCTCGTGCCATTGGTAGAAACATTCACAATGGATGTGGTAGGTGTGTGGAATAAGAGCAAAAGTAACCAAAGTGATAAAAATGTGACTTAAGAAATCTGTAGAATTCTTGAAATTTGTATACTCAGATGGGGAAATTGAAAATATTTTGAAATCACCTTACTGGATACAACACATTCAACTAGACCAGAAGACAGTGCTTTGTGGTGGACATACCCAGGCCTTGATAATCTAATTCCTGTTGGGCTCTCTAGCCAACTTGGACTCTTAAACTATCGGCCTACAACATGCAGCTCTCTTTTCCCAAGACTCCTCCCCATAGCTTTTACTTTGTAGTGGATTCTCCATTTTCTTCACCCACCCCCTCCCATTCCTCAATTTTCATGCCCAATTTGAAGATAATCTCCTCCAGGAAAAACTATACAATTATAGGTCTGTCATCACCTATTTTCCTGTTGATATCCCAACTAGATTATAAACTCTTGTTCCTTCTTTATCCATTCATTGGACAAGGATTTAACTTTCTGTGAATAAAAGGTACTTAAAAACAAGAACAAAGTGGAAACAATCATCCCCCTTCTCATAGTTTATCAGTCTAGGGAAAGATCTCAAATCTTTGATATTCCTGGCACCTCTGTCTGAACTTGAAGATTTTCACTGAGTTGCCAGATGTTTCAAGAAGTGATTCAAAAGGACTGGAGTTTCAGAGGCCTCCCTGGTGGCGCAGTGGTTGAGCGCTGGGTTGCGAAGCTGCCCGCAGCCTCTGCAACGCAGGTTTGATCCCCTGCTGCTCCCCGGCCACTGGGTGAGGGTCCCACATGGTGCGCAGACCTCTCCTGCTGCCCGCTGCTCCCCTCAGCAGTGTGCTTCGGTCCTTCTGCCTGCTCTGCTTCCCGCTCTGGCTCTGGTGAATTCTCTCACCCTCCCTCGCTTCTGACTGTACCCAGCGCTTGTATAAATAAATAAATAAATCTTTAAAATAAAATAAATAAATTTAAAAAAAAAGGACTGAGTTCTGAGTGTTAATTTTTTTGTTTTTAATTAGCTTTTTCTAATCGAGGTAATGGTTTACATTGCTGTTTGTATTTTGGAAGGATAGGATTCCTGCCTTTGGATGATATTACCATAGCGCTCCCACCTGAGAGTTAATATTTAATACTTGTAAGACATTGTTTGGAGTACCAGTTAGCAATGGGTTTGGTTGTATGTAATTGACAACCCAATATACAAACAAGTTTTTAGTGCTTTTCACATGCTAAGAAATGTGTAGACAGAGAGTCCATCGTTTCCCCAACACGAGCAGGGATTCAGGCTCTTTCTACTTTCAGACATTCTTTAACACGTGGCTTGTATTTTCAAGATTGTTACCTCATGGTGACTAGGTGACTGCATCATCTTTATCATCATGCAGAATTCCAGGCAGAAGGAGAAGGACAAAGGGTGCAGATGAGTGAATCTGCTCCTTTTCAGATTTCCCAGTAACCACACCCAGCAAGTTTTGTTTGCATTGCATTGGTCATAAAGTACTTACAAGAGCACAGGCAGGCTGAAAAAAACATGTAAACTGGTTACATATTGTCACTTTGAACAAAACTGGGTTGTCTTTGTAAAAAGAGGTGAATATGAACATTGGGTAAGCAGCCAGCAATATCTGCGTATATGTAGAGAATCGTTGTAAGTCAGTCTATTCATTGGTTTGCACATATGTAGGCAAGGCCTAACTCTGGATTGACTGAAGTTCTAAAAATGTTCATTTCTATGTTTACTGTTGTGACTCAGGTTTTACTTACTCATGGTGACATTATAAAAAAGGTTTTGAGTGCTCATTTATTCCCAATGTGTTCCAAGCAATACAAAACAGATGAGTGTTATATTATACAAAGGTAAACTTAGAAAGTACTGGAGGATTTTAACTCCCTTGACAGTTGTGTGAGGCTTAATCTTGTTTGCCATAAAGTCTAATAGCTGATAACAAGTGAGCATCTCAAAAGATACAGGAAACCATGGTGGATATTAACACTATGTACTTAATTCTAATCAATGAGAAAGAACTAGACAATAGTACACTGTATGGTCCAGACTTTAAAGTCAGATAGTCTGGGTTTAAATTCTTGGCTTTTATGCTTATTGACTCTTTGACCTAGGGTTATTTTCTCAATTTCCTGAGCCTTAATTCTTTCACCTAGAGAACTACAATAATGAAAATACTTCATGGGATTGTTGGAATAATGGAATAAGGTAATAATGTATACTGAAGACCTAATACATAGAGTCCGCACCTTTGCTATAGAAGGCATTTTTGAGTTTTGAAGTGAAAATAATTGTAATATTTATGTGGTATCTTTTTAGTGTTAGTAAACCTTAAGGAAAGGAATTCTACATATAGACTGGCTTCAGAAATATAAATTTGCTTTGTGAGCATATAAATAAAGGCATTTATGACATGGAATATGGATTTAAAATTTTTCTAGGACAAAATAGATATGAATTTACAGCCAGAGATTTTAAAAGGGAAAATGATTGGATGGGGTTGGTAGGCATTAAGTGATAACATTTAGAACACACCATTACTGTGATGTGAAAGAAACAAACAGCATTATCGAGCCTCCCAATCAATAGTCATAGATTTTTTTTTTTTTTTAACAAACACAGAGTGTGGAAGAGGCATCTCTAAGCATAGACACTGGCAAGCTCTGGAATAGCCATGTGTCCAGCTGGACAGAGCCTCTGCAAAGCTGTCTACACCTCTGTCCATAATTCAGTTCAGGAAGGATTTTTCACAAATCAGTACAAGTTAGACAGCCATTCAGCATAGTGAAGAACTTGGAATACTTCATATACCAAATGGTTAATGGTTAAAGAAAATGGTGACATCTGATCTGATAAAAAAGAATATCTTGGTGATTCACAGTCTGTCTCTAATGTTCAGAGGCTTTGACGTGGTCCAGCCTTTAGAGTGGAGGTAGCAAGGTGCTGATCTACAGATGGCTGGTGTTTGGCCAGCTCAATGTTGTTCAGATTAATTTTTTAATTGGTCAAAATGTGGCACAAAAAAGTGAGTGTCATAGTTATATCTCTGAACTGTAGAACAACATTGGTCAACCTGGGACATACAGAGATTCTTTGTGCAGCTTTCAGGGCACAAGGAGACCGTCCCTTACTCAGGGCTCAGGATTTTTTCAGGTTAACAAGTATTCAAGCAACATCAGACAGATTTATAAGAGAAAAACTCTAACAGTAATTTTAATAATACATTATATACATCCCATAGCATGAGGGAGACCCAGTGTGACTGGTTTACTGTTGTGGCTTCAGATGCTATTTTAACAAAGATAGGGAGTTAAGCTAAAAAGACTTTGTGAATGAAGAAGGGAAGGTTAGGGAGTTTACTGAGGAAGGCACAGTATAGACAATTATATAATAAATATATGTACATATGTTTAAAATCACTTTCCAAAAAATCTATAACAGGATAAATCTTATACTGTTAACCTAAACATTGTGTTGAACTGTTGGGAAGATAGAATATATGATAAGGTTCAGTCTGTTGCAATTACAAGATAAATAAAAAAGCTTGCATATTCCTGAAATAACTAGTTACTATGCCACTTTACCTGTGGATCTCTAAGATGGTGTGGTCAGGGGCAGAAATAGAGACACAGCACTGAAGGGCAATGTTTGGTAACCAGGAATGGTGTTCTTGGTAACCAGAATGCTTCACTTCTGTGAAGTCCTGTTATGTAAGATAGTGACTCTATTGCAATCATTGCTAATATATTTAGTACTCTTTTCAGTCTTTTAATTTCTTTAAGGTTACTGCCAAAATGTTTAGAATTTCTAAGTGTGCTACAAACACAAAACAACTTGAAGGCAGACCTAGAAGACAGAAGTGGACAGTCTTTGCTTTGGTCCAAAAATGAGAGTACTAGTTCATGTTCATTCTAAGCAAAAGAAAGCTCTACTGTAAACAACTCATTTTTTAAAAGATTACAAGAAATGTAGATCTACAAGAGTTCAACTCTTTGATGTGTTAAAAAATATGAGTCAATTGATGCATTTTTTTCACATTTAATCAACAGACTATATTTCTTCTCTTAATAGGAATTAAGAGATGAAGATTAAGGGTAAATTTGCAGATAAATGCAAACTTAAGCAAAATTAAAATTTGAAACGGCAGGGGAGAGAGGTGTAAGAACATGTGTGGAGAGAGTACAATGGACTGGTGGTGAATTATGGGAGTGCTGGTGGTGGGTGAACGATAGTAGCAATATCTGAAGGGAGGGATCCTATACTCTCAAAATGCAAACAATGATGTAAATCAGAATTACTTCAATGAAAAAAAATTACCAAGAAAATTTGAAATGGGAGTGACAATGAAGATTTAGTGTCAAGAGAACAATATTCAAACTGTCTTTCCTTTCATCTACTGTTTGATGGAAGGGGGCTTTTTTTCATGGCAATAAAACTTTTCAAACCACTGTGTTGTTGATTTAGGAGAATGTTTCCTCCCTGGGGCAAGTTTTTCTTCCTTGGGAGACTCTTCTTTGTTTGTGCCTTAAAAAAATGGCATGAGACTTGTGGCAAAAAATTAGACAGCTATTTGCAACTCAAGGGTCCACAGAGTCATTATGTCAAATATTTGTTTTTTTTTGTTTTTGTTTTTTTTTAATAGAGGCATGTTCCATTTATTTATTTGTCTGCTTGTTTGTTTGTTTTGTTTATACATGCACTGGGTACAGTCAGAAGCGCGGGAGGGTGAGAGAATTCACCAGAGCCAGAGCGGGGAGCAGAGCAGGCAGAGGGACCGAAGTCCACTGCTGAGGGGAGCAGCGGGCGGCAGGAGAGGTCTGCGCGCCATGTGGGACCCTCCTCCGGTGGCCGGGGAGCAGCCAGGGATCGAACCGGCGCCGCAAGGGTTGCGGGCAGCTTCGCAACCCAGCGCTCAACTGCTGCGCCACCGGGGAGGCCCCATTATGTCAAATATTTGTAAAAAAAAAATCGAGACTATCCTGTCCCTTTTTTCTCCAAATGCCAAAAAGTTTCTTCCATGTACAAAGCAGGAAATACAAGTTCATCATCTTATTATTTGAGAAGTGATTTAATTTAATGGAATATAATGAGTGTATTTGAAACAAATACACATTTTGCAACATGTTACAACATAAGTGAAATTGCAAAAAATATAATAAACATTGTTTTTTAATCGAAATTTCGATTTAAATCATTAGTTTCACAAGCAGTTTTAAGAAATGGGACAGGGAGGTCCTTGTAAACTTTGTTCTCTTTCTCCCAATGGAATCATTTAGAAAAATTATAGTTTGAAATCACAATGGAGATATTGACATTAATATAATCCACCTCTAGTATGCAGGTTTGCCCCAGAGTCCCTTGTACTTGTGTGTGTGTGTGTGTATGAAGTTCTAAAAATTTTATTGCCTTTGTCACTTCATTTACTGAACCGTTGCAACAGTCCACTACAAGGATCTCCTGTTGTTCTTTTACAAACCCAGTCATTCCTCATTCCCCAACTTCACCTTTATGGGGGTATTTAGGCTATTTGCATTTAAAGTATTAATAACATATAAGGATTTTCAGGGTATCTTTTTGTGTAATTTTTATAGTGATTCCTCAAGTATTATAAACATGGGATTTATATAGTCTATTGAAATCAACATTTACCACTTTGAAGTGTGGAAATCTTCCGACTAGTTTCCTTTATCTTCCTCATTTTTAAGTATCATTTTCTTGAGTACAGATGGTAGTATAATTTTTGTTTTGTTTCCATCATCAAATACAATTTATAATACTCATGAGAAAAGGATAGTTGATATTTTCCCCCTCTGATGTTACCTTCCTTTCTGACACTGTGATTCTTCAAAATTCCTTTGTCATTTCCTTTCTATTTGAAGAATTTCCTTTGTGTACTCTTTCATGGCAGTGTCTGCTAGAAACCAATTCTTTTAAATTTTCTTCATCTGAGAATGTTTTTCTTTCTGAAGAACATTTTTTGCCAGATACAGAACTCGTAGCTGATAGTTTTTTACTTTCAGCATTTGATATATATTGTGTTGAGGCCTTCTGCCTCCATGGTTTCAGAAGAGATATCTACTGCTATTGGAACTTGTATTTCTCTGTAAATAATACATGGCTCACCTTTGGATTTTTGTATCAAGATTTTTATATTTCATTTTTTTAAAGATTTATCCATTTATGCATACAAGAATTGGGGGATAGGCTAGAAGTGTGGAGGGTGAGAGGACTCACTAGAGACAGAGTGGGGAGCAGAACAAAGCAGACCAACTGAAAACACTGCTGAGGGGAGCAGCAGGCGAGTCAGGAGAGATCTGCTGCACTATATGGGTAGCTCCCTGGCCGCCCAGGGATCGAACTCATGACACAGAGGTTGCGATAGCTTCATAGTGCTGTGCTCAACCCCTTGCTCCACCAGGGAGGCCTGGATTTTTATATTTCATTTTCAAGGGCTTAGTTATCATGTGTCTTGGTACACATTATTTGTGAATATTTTGTTTGAATTTCAGCTTGTTGGATGGACAGGTTTGTGTCTTTGTTCAAGTCTGGGAAATTTTCAACCATTGTTTCTTCAAATAATCTTTCTGCCCCACTCTCCTCTTTCTAGAATTCTGACTATACAACAGTTGAATCTTTTGTTGTTATCTGCAAGTCTCTGAAGCTGTATGTTTTAAAGGTGATTTTCTCTTTGATTTTTTAAAATTGAGTTAATTCTATTGTTCTGTTCTCAAGTTTAATGATTCTAACCTATCACCTCCATCTTCATTCTAATCTATCATCCATCTTCTACTATTGAGGCCAGCAATTAAAAAAAAATTCCATTATTGTATTTGTGATCTCCATGATTTCCATTTGATTCATTTTTACATCTTTAATTTCTTTGCTGAGATTTTTTTGTCATTTGTTTCACGAGAATTTGTAATAGATTGTTGAAGCATTTTTGTGATGGTTGCTTTAAAATTCTTGTCAGAGAATGCCAACATTTGGTTTATCTAAGTGCTGCCTTAGTTGATTGCTTTTTCTCTCACAAATTGTGATTTCTTGGTTCTTTTTTTTTTTTAATCTTTTTTTTTTTAATAGAGGCATGTTTTTTATTTTATTTATTTATTTTGTTTGTTTGCTTGTTTTGTTTATACATGCACTGGGTACAGTCAGAAGCGCGGGAAGGTGAGAGAATTCACCAGAGCCAGAGCGGGGAGCAGAGCAGGCAGAAGGACCGAAGCACACTGCTGAGGGGAGCAGCGGGCGGCAGGAGAGGTCTGCGCGCCATGTGGGACCCTCCTCTGGTGGCCGGGGAGCAGCCGGGGATCGAACCAGCGCCGCAGAGGCCGCGGGCAGCTTCGCAACCCAGCGCTCAACCGCTGCGCCACCGGGGAGGCCCTGATTTCTTGGTTCTTAATGTGACAGGAACTTTCCATTGTAGCATAGGCATATTGTTTATCATATTCAGAGTTTCTCAGTCTTATTTAATTCTTTTATTTTAGCAGCAGTCACCCTGTTTAGGTTCAGCATATAGGTCTTAGCCTATTTTATAGGTTGTTTTTCCAGTGGCAGTTTCATTTATAGAGAATTTGGAAGTTATTTTCATCTGTTTGGTGTACAATGTACCACTTGGGTTCCACTGGCTCCAGCTGGCATTGCCTAAAAGGTTAGAAGGGGTTGTTGAGGTACACCACCAGGTGTCTCTGTGGGAAAGTGCTTGGTGGGTTCCCCATACTGACATCCCCTTCCTTTCCTGGTGTGTCTGAAGGGTGGACTCAGGGGGAGTCAAACAGGACAAAAAAGACCTCCTGGGTCAAGATGCCAAGATGTTGCTTCTGCTGAGCTGTTGATCAACTAGCTGTGGCATCTCTGGCCCAGGGAGAGTCTCCTTACCTGGCTCTACATACCTGCCCCGGAAAAGCATATCATTTAAAAATTACCTTTAATGGTGATTTGTGGGAAAAAAACAGTTTAATTGTGGTTTAAAGTATTTCCAGGCATATTTGTACAGTTAACTTTTCAGTGCATTTTCTAGAACCCAAACTCCACAGGTTTTTCATGGGACATAATCTAATATTGCTGCTTGGAACATTAATTTTTCCTTATCTGCTGGAATGTTGTTATCCAAAGAGTGCTGAGGCCATGTTGGAGGGAGATACAGAGAAGGAGCATAGGTTTTACCTTGGTTGTTGGTTTTATAATAGACTTAGAAATAGCAAAAAATAACCCAAAGGATTCAAAAACATGAACCTGCACCTCTATGTTTATTGCAGCAGTGTTTACAGTAGGTAAGCTATGGAAACAACCCAAATGCCCAAAAATAGATGACTGGATCAAGAAGATGTGGTACCTATACACAATGGAATATTATGCAGCAATCAAAAATGATAAACCCATGCCATTTGCAGCAACATCGATAGAACTGGAAGGGATCATGCTCAGTGAAATAAGCCAGAAAGAAAAAGAAAAATACCAGATGGTCTCACTTATAAAAGCAGGAATTTAGAAGACCCAAATAAGGGATCAGGAAAACAACTAATTATAATAAAGTGAAAATCAAAGTCAACAGACAACTATAAACCAGAGACATACTATAGGGGGGGGAAGGGAATAGGATCAAAACAAGGGTGGTGGGAATTTTACAGGGACTATAACCAAGATGAAAATGCACACATTGTACAAAAATGAAAAATGATGTAAAAATATATAAAATTAAAAAAAATTGAAGAAAAAAAGAAATAGCAGAAAATATAGACTTACCAAATTTGATAGCACTATAATAATTGTAATTAAGTTCTCCTAATTAATAGAACTGACTCCCTTACCTTTTTGTTGTCTTCAAATAAAAAACAACAGCAACAACCAAACTTTGGTACAGACAATACACTGTTATTCAGCATTAAAGGAAATGAGCCATCAAGCCACAAAAAGACATTAAAGAATCTTATATGCATATTTGCAAAGTGAAAGAAGCCAATTTGAAGTGGCTGCATAATGTCTGTTTCCAACTATATGACATTTTCCAAAAGGCAAAACTGTGAAGACAATAAAAAGATCAGCGGTTTCCACAGGTTGGGAACAGTGGTAGGAAGGCGTAAGTGGAGCCCAGAGGATTTTTAGGACAATGAAACTATTCTCTATGATACCATAATGGTGGACATATGTCATTATACACTGTCCAAACCTATAAAATGAACACCACCAAGAGTGAGCTCTAATGTAACCTATGACCTTCAATGCATGACTATGAATCAATGTAGGGTTCAGCTAATATAACAAATGTACCATTCTGGTGACTGATGTTGATGGTGGGAGAGGTTATATGTGGGGAGGGGGTATATCAAACTCTGTACTTCCTACTCTGTTTATTTTGTGAATCTAACGCTGCTGCAAAAAATAAAATATATCAAAGAAAAACAAGCTCTTTATACAGTTTCTTCCCTTCCCTTTGCTCAGTAGAAGAGGTGCTATTCCTTTGCCCTATCTCTCACTAGTTCTCAACTCACAACTATAAGGGCTAATGATTTACACAAATCCACAGAGTGCCACTTACACAGACTAAGGTGTGAATGTGCCTCCCCAGGAGCTGGATCCTATAATCCATTTATCCTAAATGTCCAAAGCTTTGTGATCTCCTCCACCTCCAAGACTTGAACAAGGTATTTTCTTCCTCTGAGCCCAAATAACTCCCACTCTTCATTTGGATAAGGTCAAGTGTCACCTTCTTCCTTCATAGCTCCTTTCCCCATCTAACTCTCATCATCTCAGATTCTCCTTCTTGAAGTTCCTGTAACTTGCTGAGATTTTCTCACTAAAGCTCTTACCAATTGGGATGGCAACATCCATCCACTGGGCTGCTTGTCCCATCAGACTGAGCCTTTGAAGGTGAAGTGTGTGTGTTTTACTTCTGTATTTCCAGGCTACTACTTTGCTTATCACAGAAAAGGAGCTTGGGACATGTTTGTTTAATAAATGAAAAAAATAAGTGAGTTAATAGCATTGTTATTGCTAAAGTCTGGAGTAATTCAGCATTCACTGGGGCTGGAGGTGCAGTATTCCATTGGATTCTACGACTTGATACAATGTCCTCAGTGGCTCTACCTTTAAAATACTTCATCCTTTGGTCCATTCAACAATGCTTAATATCTCTTAATTCAGTGCAATTTCATGTTTTTTAGGCTACCTGACTCTAGAGTCAGCTCTATGGGAAGGAGCACAAAACAATTATAAAAATAAAATCTAGGAAATTCAAAGAACTCACACATAGTCATTTGGCATGCTTTCTTTATACTTACAAGTATAACCCTATTTTTCCAAACTACTTTTTTTAAGGAATGAGTTATTCTTTCTGGCTTAAAGCTTCAAACAACACTTTTAAGAATTCTTGCAATTCTATCACATAGAGTAAGAAAATAGCCTTTTATCTACTGTATCTCTAAACTCAGAATAAATATTCCCAGTGCTGAATAAAAGTATACTGTGTAGAGAAGAGAGGCTTCTGGAAGGAAGGTGACATGTAACCAATACTGATATTGCAAATGAAATAGTTTGGTGGTTTTTTTTTTATCATAAATTACACTAAATCCCAAGTTATTGTTAGTGCTTGACCTTGAGCTCTCCTCTGACAATTGATCTATTAAATACTGAAACATCTGCATCTGTGTTTTCTCTTCAATGTATTTTATTTCAATATATTTTGTAATATCTTTAGCATGCTAATATGTGTTTGTTTGCATTTATGATATAGGGAGCTATTTACATTAAACTTACCTAGTTTGACATTATAGAATACAGCATGTTACAAAATCTTCCAGTTTTCTGTTCAAGGTTGTTAGGATTGACAATTCCAAAAAAAAAAAAAAAAAAAAGTGTTTCTGTTTGTTTTGACCACTTGTACACTGGAGTTGAAATATACCTAGGCAGGGCCTCCTGCTGTTAAAAATTAGTGTGCACATGCACTAGGGCACGTATTGTATGAGTGGCCTGGTTTCAGGGGGAATGTGTCCATGGTAATTTTTGTAAGCTAATGTGAGCTTGTGCATCAATACTCGGTCTTTCATTGATTGGAATACTAGAATGTGATTCAGAAAACCCATTTCCATTTTTGTCTTTTTCACTGACTTAATGTATGACCTCAATTTCTTAGCCCCTCTGTCTCAGTGTCCTCACCTATGTAGTGCTTTTCCCATCAAAGGGTAAGTAGTGAAATATTGCTTGACAGGAAAAAGAAGTGTTTTGCCACAGCAGCATATTGATTTTTAAGAATTATTTCTATAGACTTATTCTTTGTAAGCCACAAAATGAGATTCATAATAGAACACGAGGATAGAAAATCTGCATAGTGGTACATTAAAATAATCTTCCTGGTCACTGTGACCATTGTTTCCAATATTATTATGACTCCTAGCTGAATCTATGGCGTTTTACTACAGAAATGTCATGGTTTGAATTTATGTCTAATTAGATATGTTGCAACATAATAGGATGATGATGATACTTTATATGTATGTGTGAATATCCTCTCTTTCCTCCCTTCTTCACTCCTGGAAATAAGGCAAAGAAATCTCTTTACCAGCATGCTCGGAGACAGTAGAACAAGGGCAAGGAAAGAATCTTGAGGAGGAAGAGGATGAGATTTGATTGTCCACTTAGAAGTAACAAGTCAAAACCCTGATAATTCCTTCCCACAACTTAACTGAGCAATAACATATATTATTCACTCAATAATCAACTTCTATTTCCTAGTGGACATGTACAAATCAAGAGGATTTTCCCCTTTATTTCTTTGGCTTACAAATTGTCACTGACCTTCCATTATAAGCTAGGTCCTACTTCAGTCACTGAATAAACAACACATATAAGCTCTTTTTAGACATAGTGCTTTTAAACATTAGTCCACGTTTAAAAATAATACATAGTCTATAGAATTCCAAATTTGGACTTTGGCTATTATGTCTAGTACTGGAAGTGAATTTGTATTTAACCATTCACTGTCTCTTACAAGGTTCTACCTCTAGCCAGAGGCAAGATCCCACCACCCCCCATACATCCTTTGATTAACAGCACATTCTCAACTCTGATCAAAAATATGTTAGGTAATAACTGACATCTAGTTAGCAAATAGAAATTCAAATCCAAAAAGATCTAAGCATCAATTTAATCCATTTAGATTTTTTTTTTTTTGAATGCTGGCAATTTTCAGCTGAGGAACAAGAGGTAAATTAACATCATGACTGATGTTATCTATAAAAGTTGTGTGTCTTGACTCCTAACCTTATTTTTTTTAATTGTAGCCTTCTTTGCTAAGGTCACCTTGGTTTAAAATACTGTATATGATTTAGGGGTATAGGTTCATACTTCTTCAGATGTATGTTACCATACTATGCCCTCCGCCAAAGCACCCCTAGTTCTCCACTGCAGTCTATTGAGTCCCTTCCCTCTTTGCCACCCCTTTCCTGTCTCCTCTGGTAACTTCAATTCTGCAGTCATATTTCTAGGGTTTGTTTGGGTTTAGTTTGTCTGTTCCTTTATTTTGTTTCTCTAGATCCCGCATATGAGTGAATTGGCCTTTCTCCTTCTGATTTATTTGCTTAGCATTATCCTCTACTGTTCCATCCACATTGTCACAAAGGGAAAAATTTCGTTTTTTTAAATAGAGGAATAGTATTTCATTATCTATATATACCATATTTTCTTAACCACTCATCTGTTGTTGGACACTTAGGTTGTTTTCATCACTTAGTTATTGTAAATAGTGCTACAATGAACATAGTATCTAATATATCAATGCACTAAGTGAATTTCTTTCATTTATAAGAAGGAAAAGCTGAAATGCAATGTAAAAAATATAATTTAGGCATTGACTTAAGCACACAAGTCAGGAATCAGGCTGACTGAATTCAGATTTTGATGATGCAAAATTTGGGAAAGTTACTAATTTACATAGTTTCTCCATTTTCCCATCTGTAAATGGATAAAATAATAATAATAAACTCATAGGGGGATTTTTTGGAGGGGGACAAAAAAATGAAAGTTCATAAAATGGAGTTATTATAGTCTGTAGCACAATTTAAGCAGGTAACTCATGGAAGCAAGAAAATAAGTATTTTTTCTCCTGAAGCATTTTTGCACAAGTCCAGTTATATTGTAGTGATATATTTTGTGTTCATCCATGTTCTTAAAACTTGAGCTTTAGATGTCGTTTTAAAAATAAGATCCAAAGAGCTGAAAGAAATAAGTTTGAGAAATGTGTGGAAAGTTCCTTGAATATTTGTTTATTTAAAAATGGGCTGTAGATTTCTGGAGTCAAGCCTAGAGCAAATCTTAAATGAATGTAAAGGAACAAAATAAATCTAAATTTGGAAGAGGTAAAGAGAACTGCAAAGAAGGACAAATTTTCTATGAAAATTCCATTTATTATTTTTCCTTTTTAAAAGCTCTAGGGGCTAAACTCATCTCCCAAGTTTTACACTTGGCCCTGATAATTTGTTTCACTGCCCTTCACAAGACAGAAATATGGTGAGACATATGAATCCAGTCATTGTGCGGATCAAATAAAAACCAATGACAGGTTAGGCATTTCCCCACTTTAATTTTTTGTCTGAGTTTAATGGATGAGGTGCATGTAATTTGAGCCAGCTTTAGACTACAAAATACAATTCCAAATCTGCTCCAGGAAGGGGACTTATCCATTTTGTATCTCACCTTTCTGTGTTTCATTTCCTATGCCAGGCTCAGGTGATTTGGCCTCTCTTGCCCTCATCCTCATTGCCTGTCTGCAGGCTGCCAAGGTGCTCAAGTTCAAGTTTAATTGCAGTGTAAGTAATGGAACCTCAAGCCACAGTTCTTCCCCATTATCATTTTTAGTGCATTTCACCTTGGCCATTACCAACCCTGTATATGACTTTTCAATATAGAATGAGTACAGTTGGCCAAGGAAATTCACAAGCTAATTATTCCAGAGGAGCTTTTTCCCATTGCATGGTTTTTATATATTATAAATAAGCATATAGCCATCTAAATTGCTCCCTTCACATTTTCTTCTATTATAAACATTGAAAGCTATAAAAAGTTAAGCTTTCTTTTAAAAATTCACTGATTCCTCATTTGGAGAACCAAACAGGGACTGATATGAAAGCAACAAGATTTAATTTAATCAATGCTTTGAAAGCAAATAACTTAGTAGTCTCTGTAATGCATTTTTGTCATACATTTCTTTCCAGGAAATTAAATATTAAATAATGAATTTGCCCAGTGTATCAATGTAGAAACTAAATGACGATCATATTTTATGATGGCAGCTTTATGAGTACATTTCTATAAGCATTGTTCTTGAAAACTGGCGCTCATTTGCCCCTTTGGTGAGTGCCCAGACTTCTATGGCATATACTTTGTATGCGCATTCTACCCTCTCTTTTTTTTTAATTATATTATCCTACTTTAATTTTTATCTCAGTTTCTACAAGTAGATTTTATAAAACAAATGCTTTTCAGAATGAAAGCATGAATAAGTGAATAATGAATAAGACTCAAAATGATCTGTATGTTTATCTTTAACTTTAAAGTTTTAAAATTAACCAGAATAAACCAACAACATTGTGCTTAGTAATAACTTTCTGGAGGAAAATCAATGCTAAATTAATGAATGCATTTGTTGATTGCTAATTTTGTACCAGTTTCTGTTCATGCTAACGCTGTGGTTTGCAAATAGACATGGTTCCTGATCTCAGGGAACACAGTCTATATAAATAAGGTTTTCTACTAATTAATTACCAATTGATCTATTAAATAAATACTGAAACATCTGTATTTGTATTTTCTCTTCAACATATTTTACTTCAGTATACTTTGCAATACCTTTAGCATGCTAATATGTGTTTGTTTGATTTATGATATAGGGAGCTATTTACATTAAACTTAGTTTGACAATAGAATACTGCATGTTACACAATCTTCCAGTTTTCTGTTGCAGGTTGTTAGGATTGACAACATAAGACTTATTGATTAGGCTTCTGCTGTCATATAACTAATAGATTTTGGCTTATCTTACTATAGTGGTTTACAGCATAAAATTAATTTTCTTTTGTTCATTATAAAAGGAATTCCCTCTGAAGGTCATGGACAGTCTCTACTACTATATAAGTCAGAACTGAACATTCAGCTATTGAACTAAATCAAAGAGTTATTCAGTTAATCAGTTATTGTGTATACATGTGTATATATGTGTACATGTGTGGATACTTAAACATTCATTAATATGCAGCAAGTAGTTAAATCTTGGTTCTCGTTAGGCACACATTTATTTCATATCTTCTCTTTTCTTTCTCATTAAAACATTTAGTTATCTACTTGCTTATGGACTAAGTGGGTTGAATAGGCGTCACACCTGCCCTCTCATATTGTTAAAAGCTTTTACATAAGCACATAATTGCGCCAGACATTGGGTGGGTTCTGCACCAGAAGAATTTCACAGCCAGTGTTTCTAGATTTCTTTCCCTGTCAGAGATAATTCTTATGCAACTTGATCACCATATTCATGGAGTGAAAATATTATATTTTATTTCATGGAAGATTGATGCAGTTATATCATTTATGTGACCTTCTACTTTAATAACTAGTGCAAGTAGCGATTTTTAGTTTTCTGTTTTTATATTTTCTTTTTTTTAAAGATTTATTTATTTATTTATACTAGCACAGGGTACAGTCAGAAGCATGGTAGGGTGAGAGAATTCACCAGAGCCAGAATGGGGAGCAGAACAGGCAGCGGTGAGACAGGAGAGGTCTGCACGCCATGTGGGACCCTCCCCGGCGGCCGGGGATTGAACTGGTGCTGCAGAGGCTGTGGGCAGCTTCGCAGCCCGGTGCTCAACCACTGTGCCACCGGGGAGGCCCGTTTTTATATTTTCATAATATCATCTCCTCTTCCCTTTCCATGATTCTATCTCTCTCAAATAAGAAATCCCAATTTTATTTTTTCAAGAGTGTTAGGATAACTTTATTAATGTTATTGTTTTATTTTTTAAAGATTTATTTATGCAGATAAGAACTGGGGTACAGGCCAGAGGTGCTGGAGTGGGGGTGAGAGGCATCACAGAGACAGAGTGGGGAGTAGAACAGGTATATTGACAGAAATACACTGCTGAGGGGAGCAGCTAGCAAGTCAGGAGAGGCCTGCTGTGCCAAACAGGTCATCTCCCTGGCCGGGGATCAAACTCCTGCTGCAGTAGCTATGGATTGCTTCATAGTGCTGATGCTTAACCCCTTGTGCCACCAGGGAGGCCCCTATTGTTATTATTTTTAGTTGAGTTACCATTGGTTTATATCTCTGCATATGTCTTAGGGGTACAGGCTCACATCTCTTCAAATGCATATTACCTTACCACATCCACCAGCAGAGAACCAATAACCTTCCACCATGGTTCATTGGCCCCAGTGCTGACTTATCCTTATTGTTTGTAAACCACAAGGGTTAAATACTGTCATAAACAGTAACCTTTCCTTCATAACTGGTTTTACCATTGCATCAGTAAAGGGAAGTCCTATTATGAGAGACTTATGCTAATTCATCTTAGAATTATAGATTTTCAGTTATGGCAGTAACCTGAAAGTTTATTTGGTACCAGCAACTATCTCAAACTTCAGATTATCACCAGTAATCTCACTGCTTGCCAAGACACTGCTTCCTGACACTGTATTCCCTAAAATTTCTAGAAATATAGCCAAATAAATAAACACTCAAAATGAAACATAATAAACAACAGTACACAACAAAAACAATTGAAAGGCTATATGTCTGAATTCCCTTGCTTTCGCAAAATCTTTTGTTCTATCATGAAGATCTCTGTGCAAACATGATGTTGCCACATGAACTTCATTAGGTCCAGGTCTCATGACTGCCGTAGAGATAAAGACTAGGCTCTGTAGTGTCCAATAAAGAGTAACACAGAGTAACACATAAAAAAAAAGAAAAGAGTAGGTGCAAACTGAACAGGAACCTAGGATATATTCTTTTTTATCTGGTAAATCCTCTGTAAATCTAGAGGAATAACATGAATCTGCACTAGCAATTCAGCAAGACTGAATGATAGATTCAACAAAAGATTGACATATTGAACAATTAGGATCAGGATATTCTAATAATCTTCTTTGAGACATTCTTAATTGATTGCACCATTCTTTCAAACACAGGATTTCAATGGATACAGAGATATTCTCCTAATCTTCAAATCAGCTAAAGTTGCTGCTGGAATTATTGTGCCAAGGAATCCATATGTTACATACAACTGCCATGGAGCTGTGATTGTTTCAGGAAAGGATTTAGGAAGAAAGGAAGTGAAGATTAGAACCTGTATCTGCCTGACTCTAAAATCCATACTAAATCCATAGCACTATACTTTCTCTGAGTCAGTGTGAAGGCTATCTTCAAAACAATGTGTTATCAGTTTCCTGAAATAAAATGGAAATATTTCCATCAAATAAATTTCTCTATAAGTAAGCAATATGTGTTGACAACACGTGAACAATTTGAAAATTCAGATGTGACAGATGAGAGCTCAAAGATAATGGGTAATCTTAGCAGTGATTGTTTCTCTATTTAACCAATTATAAATTATTTTCATGTATATTTTTTTGTTTGACCCTTACAACTCAACTGAGACTCAAAAATATTTTTTAATAACTTATTCAAGGTCACAGAAGTAATAATGTAGTTCAGTGAGACTGAGACCTAAATGCAATGATTGATAGATAGCTATTAAATTGATCAACCCCCAACTCCCAGTATTTAAAGATGGAAGCCATTTTGAAATAAAATAACATTTGATGCTGCTCTTCCAATTTATTAACTGATGTGTTTTTGTAATTCCAGACATTAGGTTCATATTTAGGAAAAGTCCCCAGTGGAGAAATACTTCTGACTTAAAGATAGGATGCTCTGGTTCCAAATAGTAGACTGAATACTCACTGAATTCTGACACGCTACAACATAGCTGAATTGAAAGTGTCTATCTATCTATATTTATATCTATCTATCTATCTATCTATCTATCCAAATACATAGTTATACTTACCTTAATAAAAGAAAGAACATTTTCAAAAATTGCAATGAATCCCTAATTTGCTTACAACAAATGAGATCATATTTAAAGAGATAAATAGCAGCCCTAAACAGAAGTGACACCAGTAAATGTGAAGGCAGTGCGAGATGTGATTTAAATTGAGTGGTGGGAATCAAAGGCCAGAGAGTAGGTTAAGGATCAATCAGGAACATTCTTGATAGAGTTACTGCAGTGAAACCTATTTGACTGATTGTAAGTCCTTAGAAACACACACACACACACACACACACACACACACACACACTCTCACACTTTTAGGGTTGAGAAGCTGCAATAGAAATATCTGATTCTAAGAGAAGCAATAGTTGGGAAAGAGCATCAAGCTCTGAGTAATAGATAGAGAGCAGGGGCTCAGATCATGGGTCAAAACGTCCCATTAGGGACTTCTTGCCCTCCCCACCCTCCTATTGAAAGTCTATTAGAGCCCAAGTTCCATAGCAACTTCTACCTTTCCCTCCAGCTATCCTACCTCTAAGAGGCAGCTGGCCATCTGCAGGAATTATAGTAGAGACATAAGAATGAGAGACTGGGAAAACCACCTAGGGATTTTGTTATAATCAGGAAACAATGTATATGCAGTAAAAGAAGGACCTAATGAGAAATTGAAAATTCAGTATCTATATATGATTAAAATATACACCTACCCCATCTTTTCACACCCACAACTAATAGCTAACTAGGTTTGGAAGAAACTTTCCTTAGTCAGATAAAAGTTATTTACTAGAAATACCTAGCAAAGATTATAGTTAATGGTGAAACATTAGAAGTTTTGTAAGCAAAACTAGGAATAAGATAAGGATGCTGATACCTTGGATAATATTCAAATTGTATCAAAAATAAGAAGTGAAAGATATGGTGTCTACAAGAAAAGAAAACCTGATTGTTTATAGATAATTGTTCCCTTGAGAAACACATAAACATATAATAATGAATGGCAAACCATTATAAGTATATAAACTAGTCTGAAAGTCAATCTTACATGATATCAATGGATGAAAGCCAATGGCTTCCATATGCTCAAGCCATTGCCATTTAGAAAATTCCCAATTACAATAGCAATAAAACTGATAAAGCAATTGGAAATAAATTTAACAAAAAGAAATGTATTTATATACAAAATTACAAAGTTTATTGAAGCACACAAAATTAGATCCCAGTAAGTTGTGAGATACTATGGTTGTTGAAAGGAGGCCGTGTTGTTATAAAGACACAGTGTCTTTATGTTGATGCAGGAATATTGGGCCAAAAAACAGAGAACCTAAGAATAGATTCATACACAGGTGGATACTTGGTATATGAGGGTAGGAGAGAAGAAAGAATGGACTACTCAAGATAGTTTCCTGTCAGCTGGCTAAATACAGGGGAAAAAATAATAATTAGATCCCCACAAAAAGTAAATCTAACTATATCATAGACCTAGATGCAAAGCAAATTAGAACTACTCAAAGAATATGACATATCTTTATAATTGGCATATCTTTATAATTATAATTATAATTATAAGATAATTACATAATTATAATTATAATTACATAATTATAATTATAATATAATTACATAATTACATAATTATAAGATAATGACATATCTTTATAATTATAATTATAATATCTATATAATATAGTTTCTTTATATATAAAGAAACTACTTCTTTAAACAGAAAAACAGAAAACAAAAACAAGAAACATTTGTAATGTCTGGCATTTTTTTAAGTTAAAATATGTTAGCAATTTGATTGCTGGGCATATTCAGTTTTAATCAATGCTTAATCCACAAAAATATGAAATATTTATGAAATATATATGAAATATTTCTAGTGATATTTATAATCAACAAAAACTGAAAACAAGTTCTGTGCCTAAATGTAGAATGAGTAAATAAGTTACATGTGTCCATACTTTATAATAATGCACAGCTATTTTAAAAAAGTATAAATAGTGAATATTATAGATGGATTATTGCCTGATATCCAGAAAACAAAAAAGAAAGCACTGAATGATATTTACATAAAGAGCAAGCTCAGACGAAAGTAATCTATGAGGTTATGAAAGTCAAAAGGATGGTTATCTTTGGGGATATTATCTGTGAGAGAGCATAGGGAAGGCAACATTATGGGTGGTGATAATGTTCCATGTTTTGATCAGCATGGTGGTTACCTACTTGTACATATGCAAAAAATATAGTCATTGAGCTGTATATTTTAAATGTATACAAGCTATTTTGTAAAGGTTAGACTTCAGTAAAATGTAAAACAAGAAAGCATTTGTAAATGCATCTACCTCAGTTTGTAAGATCTTCTATATCACAGACTTCATTAAAAAGTTAAAAATGACAGACTAGAAGAATATATCTGCAGCTTACATAACAAAAGATTCATATCTAGCACATACAAGAAAAGGTTAAGAAAAACAACATATTTTACATTAACCAGCATGGTAAAAAATTAAACACTGGAAAATATCAGAAGTTGGAGAGGACTTAAGGAGACAGGAGTATGTATAAACTTATTGGTGGGAATGTAAATGTAAATTGATATGACTACTATATAAAAGAATTTGTCAATGGCTAGTTAAATCTCAAATATTTATACCTAGCAATTCTACTTCTGGCAATGCCTTTCATGAAATTTTACACCTGTGCCAAGTTTGTCCGTAACATTGTTTTTGATAGGGACACATTAGAAGGAATCTAAAAATATAACAATCAGGAATGAGTAAGTAAAATGTGTTAGGTTCACAAATTGGAGTGGGCTGATAAAAAGAATGCACTAGATTTATTTCTTTTAAGATTTATTTATTTATGCATATAAGAACTGTGGTAACAGGCCAGAGGTATGGGGGGAGGGGGTGAGACAGAGTGGGGAACAGAACAGGCAGATTAACCAAAATACACTGCTGAGGGGAGCAGTGGGCAAGTAAAGAGAGGTCTGCTGTGCCATGTGGGTATCTCCCTGGCCAGGGATCGAACTCATGCTGCAGTGGCTGTGAACAGCTCCATAGGTTGCGTCTTAACTCTTTGTTCCACCAGGGAGGCCTTAATGCACTAGATTTAAATATAATAACATAGCCTGATCCCAAAAGGATGATGAGTAAAACCCATAAAAGAATTATTAGTGTCGTACATGTAGTATCATAGCATTTAATGACTGATATAAAAAAAAAATCTAAAACCAAAAAAGCCATATGTACTTTTACATACATTTATGTTTAAATAAAAAAAATTCTGTAATACTGATCAACTCATGGGAGGTAAATAGAAAAACATTTTTAAAAAGGGTTGTAGAGAGATCAAAGTAATTGTTTGTAATTTGTCAAATTTTAAAGGGAGAATGTATTCTTTAACTTGTATAATTGAAATTATTTTTTTCATATCTATAAAAACAATGTCATAACTTCAGACACATACACATACTCATTCACTTTGTGCAATTTTTCTCAAGATTTATTGTTCATTCTTGTAATAAAATTAAGTTACAATTTGTTGGTCACCTACCACATGTTAGAGCTGCACCAGGAGTTTGAAACACAATTCATTAATCCTACTCTGAATCCTGGGAATTAAGTTTTATGACAGCATCATTGGTGGAAATAACTGATCCTCAGGGAGGTTAAATACTTCTCTGTCAGGGACTAAATTTGCAGAACCAGCAATGCAAATTCATTTTTTGGTAAGAAAAAAGCCCTTGCAACTCCTATTGTCAAGGATTACATTGCATCATAGATGGACTAAAGTCAACCACACTTTTGGTTAATATGAAGGTGATACAATTAAGAAGTCTTCCTCACGGCTGTTTTTTCCTGGGTCCTTATAAGGTCAGTGTGAAACTACATGGCCCCATGTGCATTATATCTCCTTTCAGTTTATTCTACTGGACTTTCATCATTCAGAATGAACTCAGCTAGTCTAAGGGTTTTATTAGTAAAATGACCCAGTCTGCAGAGCTAAGAATATTCTCAGATCAGAATGTACCAGCCTGGAGAGAGTAAGAATGATGAATGAGGCTTCTGTTTATGCTTGAGCAAACTGCACATTATGCATTTCATAACACTGAGGTTGAGAAAGAGTACCTGGCTTGGATGTGGTGGTCTCTGGAATATATTTTGTTAGAGCAGAAATATGCTTGGCTGATATTTATAAAGCTAGTTTCAAAGAGGGAACAGTGATATGCATGGAAAGTTACATAAACATTGTCATCTGCAATATCAAAAGTCCTATAGTAAGGTCTTAAGGATGGTTCCAGAGGCTGTATCTGTCCAGGATAATGTAATTCTCTCTGCCCAGGCAACCCAGAGAACATTGCAATTGAATGGAACCTCTAGGCTCAGGCAGTGTGCAACCATGGCAGCCTCTCTGGGGCCCTACTGCTGTGTTTCCTGAATGTGTTGACTTCTTTGTTGGTCTCTAATAAGTAGTCCTCGTTTGAGTGGTCCTAGCAATGCCTACATAGGTGTTTGTAATAATTATGCACATTTATTGACATGGGTAATACAGTAGCTATGTGTATCTTATTCTGGACATTGACCTTTGTTTTTGATGAATGTTCTGATTATTCTCCATGAAGGCACATTTGTCAAACCAATACTTCTCATGTTCCCAAAGTAACCACATGAGTAATCTGTCAAACACATGTGCAATCTTTCAGCATCTTATCACTAAAATCCTTCTGAAGGGATAAATTGGATTTAGAATCAACAATTCACTCACTAATAAAATAAGACATTATTTTATATAGTCTGTACTTTCATTCAATCCAAATGCTTTTGTTCACATTTCTACCATATTCATGTAAAAAAAAAAAGTTCTATAATCCACATGATTAGTTCAAATTGTAAAAGCACCCAAGCATTATGGTGAGGATGGGGCCTAGGGGGAGGTGTCTTCTTTTTTTTCTTTTAAAGATTTATTTATTTATGCATACAAGAGCTGGAGTGTAGACCAGAAGTGTGGGGAGTGAGAGGATTCACCAGAGGCAGAGTAGGGAGCAGAACAGGTGGATCTACTGAAATACACTGCTGAGGGGAGACAGGAGATTGGCGAGACAGTAGAGATCTGCTTTGCCTTGTGGGTTAGCTCCCTGGCCGGGGATCAAACTTATGTTGCAGTGACTGGTGATAGCTTAATAGTGCTATATCTTTAATACCTGTGCCATCAGGGAGGCCCCTGGGAGATGTCTTCTTGATCCCTGCATAACAGCAAACCCTCATTTGTTTGCGTATACTTTCATCTGTAGATGGCATTTTTCTCATGCTGTTGGCAAATTATATCTTAGATCCATTAGGCAAATTGATGCTAAGTTTGTTACAATTCTGTAAATTGCGACATAAGTGATAGGAAACAGGAGCTTTCCATACAAGCATGCAGTCATCATAACAAACCAGTCCAGACACGAAAGTCAGGAAATACTTGACATTCTAAAAATTGTCCTGAGGACAATTTTGGTGATTTGAACTCCATAGATTTTCCTTTTTAGTGTGAGTTATAGGCACCTAGAAGATTGCCTTTTAAAATATTAATAAAATAAAGTAAACTTGGTAGATGTTGAATAGCTCCAGGACAAACAAGGAGATTACTTTAGTTAAAGCACACCGTCATCATTTCATTATGTACAACATAGCTTCTCATGGAAGCAGTGGTCTCACAGAGGAATAGCTGTGTGCTATGCCTGGAAGCCACTGATGAGGTAGCAAAAATGCTAACAATCTCGATTTTCATGCCCCTTGAATATGGTGTGTGTAAGACTCAAACAGCTTGCTGAAACATTTTAATGAATATATCCTCTCATAATTGCACTGTCAAGAGATTACAACAATAAGGTACCACACCTGGAATCCTATGGAGACAATGATTTCAGACAGCTTTTAAAAATTTCACACCCACAGAAATTATAAAACAAAGACATTTTCCGCAGTGCTTCTAGATGAGACAACAGACAGAACACAGAGAGCACATTTCACAAGCTGTTAGAAAGCTGGAGAAATGTCAGAATTTATGAAGACTCTTTCTCAGTTGTAACAGGGAAGGATTCGATTGGCTGCCCTTGAGGTGGGTGCAGAGAAAGAATCTTGTAGCCAGCGCTTTTTGTTATCAAGTTCTTATTAGGTTGTAGTGTGGCTGAACAATCTGAGGACACTGTTCTGACCAAATGCTGAAACTCTTCATGCAAAAGGAACGTTAACATACACCAAAGAAATTAATGGAACATTAATTAATTAACACTGAGTTGGGGTTTATCTGACTCCCGTTAAGCTCCCATAGGTATCACCGCAGCATTGTAACTCCGGGTTGCTCCCGCCCTGACCTCCTGTGAATATGGAGACTGCAGGACCACAGACTCGCACATATGAATATTGAATCACAGAGTTATTTTCATAATACTTTGGAACACACAGCAGATGATAAATAAAATTGCATAGCCCTCTCTTATTTTATTGAATCTTACTCTTCTGTGAGAGAAATAAGTCCCAATTTACAGATAAGAATTTTGAATTTCAAAATAGTGGTACAACTTAACCCCAAATAATATGACCTGTAAGTGACATGTTTATGATCAGACCTTGTGTTTCTGACTGAAAAATCTGTGGTTTTTTTCACCTTCTTGTTGGATTTTACTGCTCAACTTTTGATTTTTTGAAGTACTTTTTAAATCATCTCTGTTAAGCCAATTAGTTAATGTTTTACTACCACAATGATAAATATAAATAAGATTGTTTCCTACTTTGTTTTCTTTAAAAAAAATTGGAAGGAAGGGGGCATGAAAATTTGCATTTTCTAAATTGGGCTAAATCAAATGAGATTTGTTTTAAATTGCCTTTCTATAATTATATCAAATGTAGGGTAGCCTAAACTTTCAAAAGCCTTTTTTGCCTTTGAGATTGCTCCTCCCTAAATATAAAAAGAGTGAGGCAAAGAGATAATATGATATGAAAATCAATAGTTATCCAGCTATCAATCATCTACCATATGCCACAAACCATAGGTGAAGGTTCCATATCCTATTGTAATCCTTCTAAAAATCCTGAAAGATATATTTTATTGCCCTCATTTTATACTTGATGAAGTTGAAATTCTGAGTTAAACGCTGAGAACAGATGTTCAGATTTTTTTCTTTGCACTATAATTACTATGAATTGAGCATTAAAAGAGCAGGATATTCGCCAACAAATGCTAACCATACAGTTGCGATTGTAGCTCTTGCCATATCGTTTTGTTAGACTGAGCAATATGGGGACAGTGGCTGGTAAGACTTTAAAAAACAATGAGGGGCCTCCCTGGTGGCTCAAGGGGTTAAGACAAAACCTATGAAGCTGTCTGCAGCCGCTGCAGCACGAGTTCAATCCCCGGCCAGGGAGCTTCCCACATGGCGCAGCAGACCTCTCCTGACTTGCCCGCTGCTCCCCTCAGCAGTGTATTTCAGTCAGTCTGCCTGTTCTGTTCCCCACTCTGTCTCTGGTGAATCTTCTCACCCCCCCATATCTCTGGCCTGTACCCCTGGCCTGTACCCCTTTGAGATGTGTTCTTGTATGCATAAATAAATAAATCTTAAAAAAAACCAAACAAACAATGAGAACTGAGCCCATTTCTCATGTGCTTCCCTTTGGATGAGAGATTAGTGATTATCAGCTGCTCATTCTGGCTAAGGGAGTAAAGGAAACATGTAATTGGAGAACACAGGCCTGATGCTGGCAAGATGGTACGTATGGTACACATCCTACTTAGCAGATAAACCCTGATGCTATTAACTTCCACTTGAACAAATATATGAAGTTAGGGGCCAACATTGGCCAGCTAGGGACAAGAGCCTCAGTCCTACCCCAAGATAGAAGAAATTCAAAGGACATCCTACATGCACATATATAACATCTTTAAAGAAAACAGTGCAATATAATAAATTTGCAAAGAGCTAATTCAAGATAATATTCTGAAATGAAATATTTAAATATTTAAAAACAGTATACTGTTTCAGGGAAAGTTGGCCAAGATCAGTCCACGCGAAGATATATCTTAATTGGACTTCACAATAACAACAGCAAAAAAAATGCCTTTGGTTAGTCAAGTGAAAAATGACCAAGTCTTTTCTTAAGAGGAAAAAGAAAATCAACTGACCACAGGTTTCTTCACAGCTACATTTATTGCGAGGGGACAAAGGAGCCATTCCTACAAAGTACTCATCAAGGATTTTATCTTTGGACAAGCTGTCCTTCAAATATAAAGGCTAGAGAAATATACCCTTTTAATGCAAGATCCCAGAGATATTGTTACCATGAGCCTTTCTTGAGGACATCTGCTTAGAAGAAATGTCAAGCTAGAGATGACTGGGAAAACTATAGGAAAATGACTGACAGTGAAGACTGAAAATAATTCAATTGTAATACATCTAAAAATCAAATGTGAGAATCAGAATGTCAGAGCAGAATGTAAATATTATTGACAATGTAGAAATAGAATGTGAGAGAAGAGCAAAAGAAGGCAGGTGAATAAAGTTCACGGCTTTATCTATAGCAGAGATGAAAAGATTTTTTTTCTGTTTATTTGGAAGTTATTTCATATTTATAGAAAGGTACAAAAAGAAAATCTGTACAAAGAACACCCATTAACCAGATCTAGTTGTTGTTAATATTTTATCCTGCTTGCCTTATCACATTCATTCATGCATAATTTTTTTTCTGAATGATTTAAAAGTGAGTTACATACAATGTAATCTCTTTCCCCTTAAATAAACAACAAGTTTTCTAAGAATAGGGATATTCTCTTACATAATTACAATTGGCAACTTTATATGTTTACATTGATACAATATTTATTACCAAACCTACCAGCTATATTCAAGCTGAATCTCAGATAGTATGTTTTTCCCTCTAATATGAGACACACTGAAGGGTCAGGTATCAGATTTTTGACCTTCATGTCTTTCTAGTTTGGAACATTTCACAGCCTCTGCTTTTAAATGCACTCCCCCCAACTCCCACCTTTTCATTTTAATACTGCATTCCTTTTTATTTTTGAAGATTTTATTTATTTATACAAGAGCTGGGGTACAGGTCAGAGGTGCAAGAAGGTGAAAGGATTCACCAAAGTCAGCGGGGGGAGCAGAATAGGCAGACAGACCGAAAGCACTGCTGAGGGGAGCAGAGGGCGAGACAGGAGAGGTCTGGTCTGCCGTGTCATGTGGGTATCTCCCTGGCAAGCCAGGAATCAAACCCGTGCTGGAGAGGCTGCGGACAGCTTCACAGCGCGGCATGCAACCTGCTGCCCCTATTTGTGTTTGTCTGCTATTACCCCATTCGGTTGTAGCCGAAATACTGCTCAGGTGATACTGTATCCTCAGGATAGCACTTCTGGAAGCATGTGAAGGTCATTTAGCTCTCACAGGTGATATTAATTTTGATCATCTAGTCTAGATGTCACCTGATTTTGCCTTTATATAATCACTGTTCTGTTTTATTTATTCTCCCTTGCAACTAATAAAAAGTCTGTAGGGGAGACACTTTAACTTTATGCAAATAATTATTTCTTGCCCCCAAAAAATCTTTTAAAGTTGTCTAATCAAATAATAGAAGTGTGAGCATATTTAAGAGTACAAAATTAAACATTCAAAAAGATAATATAATTGACTAAAATAGGATGGTGGGGAAGAAGGATGGAAGAGGAGAAAAAGAGAAAATATTACTCACAGTAGGAAACTTATAGAAACCATATACAACAAAAGAGCCTAAAGATAGTATATAAAAGTTTAATTCTACATGGAACCACTGAAGCTAAATATAAGCCTTTCAATATATTAAAATTGTATTTTTAGAAGAAAATATAAGTTAAAAATAAACTACATAATGAAAGACTTTGATAAAACTGTATAAGCAAACAAATAAATAACAAAACTAAGATGACAGAGCTGTCACATCTATGTGGAAAAAAACAAAACAAAACACAACACCTCATTCACCCATTAAAAGATTTTCAGGTAAGTAACTCTTTGCTCTATGGGAAGGATATGTAAAACAAATCGGAGATACTTCAGGAAGTAATTAAATTAATTCAGGAAGTTTGAAATTTTTAAGTAGATAAGTAAAAAGGAGGTAAATACATACCCACTAAATCCCAAAACAACCCAAAAAAGTATGAGGTATTTAACAATAGAAAACCAAATACTAAGCAAGATAATAGCAGTGACTAAAACAGAGGAGGAGACAGATGAGAGAAGGGACGAAAAAGAAATATTAGGTCACAACCTGAGTACCCGTATTGAGCAGCATGGAATTTAGGCCAACAAGGATCAGTGAGTCAATGCTAAAATGTGCAATTCACAATGAAGATAGAAATAACATAGCAATAGTTATATTCACATGGCAGAATTTATAGAGAAATGAGACATAAACAAATACAGCAATGCTAGGAGACTTTAATTCACTTCTTACTTGACTGATCAAGTAAATAAAGCAAAAATTATAAAGAAGCAGTAATAACATTAGCAACTATTCATTAACAATAATCACATTGCACAATTAATAGATATATTTAATTGATATATTCAAAATTGGTACCTTTTTTCCAAGTGACCATGGCAAGGACTCAGAAATTAAGATATACAATTTTTAAAAATCAATACCAAAGAGCAGAAAGAACAATTTCTAACACAATGCAATAAATAATAATTTTATTAATCAAATTAATGAAAAAAATATTTAAGAGAAAAAATTAAAAGGTATCCAGAAAAATAATAATGAAAGCACCATATGTGTACCTAAAAAAATGATTAGAGGACAATTTATTGACTTATATATTTAGAGTAACATAAATGACATAGGAAGAAATTGAGCACCTGACTAAAAGAGTTTACAAAAGAAAAGCAAAATAAATAAGTAAACCAGAAAGAAAAAATTATTAAAGTGAAAATGTATGAGTTAGAAAATTGAAAAACAGCAGGACCAGTAAACAAATATAAAGCTGTTTGAGGTGAAAAATCAATAAATTATGTAAACCATTACCCAAACCAACCAAGAAAAAAAGGAGTGAATACAAAATAACAAATAAATGTTACCAAGAACCCTCTGGTGAAGTCACCTGAGCCTGGCATACATGTGAGCGCCAGCAATTTCACAACTGCCTCTCTGTCTTTTATAAAAGTCAGCAGGTTTAGGTTTTTTGTTTCTTAAATGGCTCAGTTTGGTAAATAATATATTTCCGGGAAATTATCCATAGTATCAGGGTCTTCAAATTTATTGGCATCAGTTTGAGGAAAATAGTCTTTTGTAATTTTTTTCATTGTTTAAGATTACCCAAAAGAGGAAAAGTATATCACGAGGGTTCATGATTTACTAACAGAATGGTGAGCAGACCTGTTATTAATTATGTTTGAATTGCATATAAAGCAAACCCTAATGTAACAGTAAGTACTGGAGAGTAGCAGGACATAGCCCCTTAAACAGTAGCAAACCCAGCCTGCTACTTCGAGGTGTCCTTTATTTACACAGAAGTCTAGAGATATTTAAAGACTCATAGATTGGAGAGTTGTCTGCCCAGACAGAAGGATGCAGTCTTCTACCATCCACCCCTAAGCCACAAGAAAGCTGACTTTAAAAATGTGAGTTATGTATTGGACATGGGTTTAGAGCCAGTATTTCACCTTGTGCTGAAGGATCTATCCTCTGGTCTTTTTGAATCAGTTGAAAAGAATCAGGAGAGTGGCAGACCAGTAAGAACTGCCTACACCCCAACCCCTACCCACCAATCTGACATGACTGGACTGTTAGGAAAGCAACCAGGCTTGAGCCATCTTCCTGATAGCCCTGGCAAGGTCATAACTGCAAGGTCACAGGCTTCCAAATGAAGAGCTCACCCTGCAGGAGTGAGCTGCTAGTGAGTGGGGAGGAGAGAGGAGCCCTGTCAGCAATCTAGTGGGGACCCGGATTACATTGGGCAAGTAAGAGCCATTTATTGTCTCCTTTCTCTGCCCCAAGCCCTGTTGTGTGAGCATTGAAAGTATGTTTGTGTGGAGGGGAAGAGGCTGCAGACCATAGGCTCTCCTCACCTGGGCCCTCAGTGGAGATGGGGTGGCCCTGGGGGAGAGGAGCTGAGCCTTTAGTTGGCTAGTTTTTGAATCAAGTGAACCAGACTGCATGTTTTCTGTCTGCAAATGATAGGCCAGCAATGGCTTCTGCATGAAGGGTGTCTTTAAGGGACAGAAAATGGGGCTATTCTGTAGCTCTGTGAGGGGCAGGGATTGGAGGGAGATAAAAATAAAGTTATTTCTTATTCAGTTCTCCTGAGTTCAGGCTCCTCCACACACATCTAACTGAAATAAAATGTGGATGCAGGTTATTGTGAACTTGGACACTGCAAACCTCTTGCTTTGAACCCAACTTTATTGTTAGGTTCAATCTGGTGGCTTGGAACTTAGTGTGAGCTATTCTGTGCTTTACCATTTGCAATAAAATTAAATAAGAATGAGAAACAGATTGATCTGAAACATGTTTCTTTAGAACATTCTTGTCTTGAAGTATGTGGAATTCACAACCAGTAAATCCTAATTTGAACTAATTGACATATGTCTTGCCTCACTATTTAGCAATATTTTAACATGAGCTATGTTGCATCTGAATAGCTGACCATATTTCCAATTTTTTTTCTTTAAAATATAGAATGTATATTTGCCTTCAAAAAGAAACTTAAATAAAAAAAAAAGTTCCGGTTTTGTTACTATAGCAATGGCTACACATATAATGTGAATTACCCAGATGCCTTCTACGCTCAGGGCCATTTCATTGGTCATACAGGCGATATCCAGACACGTGACCCATAATCCATAGCAAGAGCACCCAGCCCATCTCCAGGTAGTCTCTGTCATTACCATCAATATAATCACTTTCCTTTGAAACAGAAACTTCTGGTGTCCAGAGAGCTCACAAGGCAGTGAGCAATAACTCTCCCTCACTCCTTACTCTACTCCATAAGAGCAGACAGAAGCTATATTTTATTTTCTCAAGCTAAAAATAACTCATTTGTAAGTTTTGTTGCCATGACTCATCCTTCATGGCAAAAGTAAAATAAAATTCTACTTCCTGATGGTGAAAGTATATAGGTGGGGGCAGGCAGGTTTGGACAAATAACTGTCCTTCAGCTGATATTCAGTTAAATATATTGTGGTGATGAGGGCACAGCCTTTGGTAAAAATCTCACTTTGCCATTAGCTGGGCCACTGTATGAGACTCACAGCCTATTTCCACCAAGGTAAAGAGCAAAGATGGACAAGGAAATATCACACTGAAAACACTTTGCAACCAGGAAACCAGAAACCATTTAAATATTTGTGACAGAAGGAAATTCACAAAAGGGAATGGGTAGAACTGGGGATAGAGATTGTGAAGCCAACCAGGAAATATCAACAGTAAGAGACTGAGAGATGTGCCTCAGGCCAACATTACCTATTACCCTGAGGAGGCTGAAAGAGCATGTGGTGTAATCTAAAGGTCACCAGTTGTTATGGGTTCGACTAGAAGTTTTTCAGTTTTAGCACTAAAACATGCATCCTAGAAAACTTTTGGTCCCAGGCAAATCTAGATGGTGGTCACACTGGTTACCACAGCCCAGAGCTGGTTCCTACAGAAGCTAGAACCACAGTGGCCTGTGTGGTGGGAGCTGGAGTTGCAGGGGATTTAGCTGCTACCTGAGAAGCTGTTTCAGGTAAAGAAAGAGGGGATATGAGACCCTGGCTTCTTCCTTATTCCTGCCCTCCCATTGGTGTCTCCTATTGGCCAAACCTGGTTGGCAGTCAGGTGACAAGGAAACCTGGGATAGGTGGGCTCCCTTTTCCCCCACAGAGTAAGACAGGGAAAGGCTGAGGGAGGAATCTTAGCAGGAACGTACCAGCCTTGCTCCTCTGACAGTGGACAAGTTACTTCACCTCTCTGAGCCTTGGCTTTCTGGTCTATGCAGTGGTGACATGGCCAGTAGCTGGAAACTGCCCTATATCCTGGCATGCTGTAGGTATTTGATAGATGGTAGAGCAAAAGGGAAATACTTTTTTTTTTTTTTTCCACTTTCCTAGCTCAGAGGAGAGATGGGCAGTGAAGCAGTCCATTACCTTTTGAGCTTTCTATCACTTGCCCAGGCAAACTCACACATCACATTAACTAACACAGGTTTTACAAGTGGAAATGTGGGGAGAGGTTAGAAGCTAGGAGAGATGTTAAGATTAATGAGATGGAGAGTTTGTGTCTCAGTACAGTGAACGTTTTGAGGGGCAGGGGGGGTTTGTAGTCATCAGATAACAAAACTTGAATCTGGGGTCAAACTAGCCATAAAATAGAGCTGCATCTCGATGTGACTAATCAGCTCAAAAACGGAAACTGTGTACCCACTGTTGTTAGGAAATGCACCTGTGTAACCAATGAATGGTTGCCAACATGATTTAATTTTTAGAAATCTGCTTGTAACCCTATATAAGATCCCTGTTCCCTTTGTTCAGGGCTCTTGACCTCTGCCATTGCATCGGTGCATGTCGTGAGCCCGGACTCAAGCCCATAATAAACTTCTTTGTGTTCTTGCATCGGCTGTCTGTGTGTCCTTGGGGGCTGCACTGGTCGACGTTGGGCACAACATTAGCTAACAATGTTTATGCATACACAGCAATGGAATATTTTAGCTCTGGCATGTGGCAGAATTTGTTGAGTTAGATCAATTTATTCACACACATTTTTCAAATCTCTTGATATTTCTGGACATTGAAATTTCAATGTCATATTTTTTGTAAAACTAGAATTAGAAACTGGGTCCTTACTTCTCCTTTCTCCATCCTATCATTTGTAGCAGGACAGTCCCATGACACTACTCTCTGCCTCAAGAAAGAAAAGGTAAGATTTCAAGTTCATTTTGTGAATATTGTTCTCATTTCTCTTGTTTTAGCAAAGATAGCAGAGAGTGATATTGCCAATGTCTATCTCCTATATTCTTTTCTCAATCCAATGATGGGTGGCTATTCTGGGAAGGGAAAGAGGTTAAGATTTACTGAGGGCTGATTCTATAATCTAATTTATAATCACTGAAGGACACTGACCTTATCAGGAAGATCCAATAAGAGCAACTTCTTGTAGCGTAGAGAGGATTTCTGTGGATGTTTATTCTCCCATCTCTGTTAGCAACTTCAGAAATGTCCATCTGCCATGTACCATTTAATTTTCAAACATTTCATTTCACCCTTTCCTGGAGTAGGACATAGCAATAATCATTCTTTCCATGGGGTGAGCATAACAGCTCCCTTAGCTTTGGTCTTATTAATTCAAATACCAAATTTGTTTTCTTAATAAAAACTTGTAATTGTTTTTTGAAATAACTTTATAAAATATTTTATAATAGATACATAGTATTCTATTCTAGAATTTGTACTGTATTCTCATGCATCGAAACCCTTAGTGAACCTATTAAGAATGATCATCAAACAAACCTTTTGTTAATAAAAGGATACTGATATTTCACACAAGCTGTCAGAAAATTGATTCCATATAGACACAATTTATTTTATGCCTTTGCATTTAGTTTCAGTAGTAACTACCAAAGCTGCCATCTAATTCTAAATACAGTTTTTGTTTTCTATAATGAAGAAGTCTGTTCAACTAGGAGAATGGTGACAATATTCTTCTTTATAGTAGTTAGTAACATCTGCGGGAAATATTAATCATCATAATGCATATACAAATTTGAATAAAACTTTAACAATTTTTAAGGATAATTTGGTTTTATGAAAGGAATCTGAGAATAATATATGCCATTTTTATCTTGTGACACATAGCAAATTATTAAATGTAATGGTTGAATGCAATCTTTTTCTTAAAATGGAGGAGTTATTTTAAAAAATGAAATTCAGAAGACCAGGGTTAATGTCCACTTGTAACCAGCAAAGCTTTATGAAAGTAGATTAACCTGTTTAGAACTCAGGCACCTCATTTTTTTTTAACAGAGAAAAATAATCATGCATATTTTGATGCAAATTTTTAAGTGGCATAATTTCTATGAAAGTACTCTAACACCTTTCACAGATGTTAAAGATTATAATGACTCTGAAGTTTCATAAACCATTTTGACTTTCAGGAAAATAAGGGGTTTCATATCTTTTTGCCACAATCAGCATTATCCCAGTAAATGGCCTGACTCATTATGCTTTTCACAATCCCAAAGTCAGTAGATAGATATTAGTGATTTTGTCCTCAGCTCATAAGCCTGTCTGATAAGCTGACTTTTATTTTACTGATTTTATAATAAAAGAGACTGTTAAGTAACAGTTTCGTTATCTCAATTAGAGTCCAAGCCATATTTGGAGGTAGGGACTTATGCCTCAAATTTTCTTGTTCTTCTCTAGACATTACCTGTCTGGGGAGCTTCTAGGTCTTTGCTAACATCTTCCATCAAATGAGTATTTCAGTGTAGAGTTAAGTGAAAGAGAATGGGATATGGCTATTCACATTCTGAGGTTTTTTTTTTTTTTTTCTAGGACATGAGGTAGCCAGAGGCAAAAGGACAGGTTGGTGCTTCTCTGCACTGACTGTTCCTGTTGCCTTGTGAGTTTGAGGCATCACTGGAGAGGCCAGACCCAGGACAGCCTCAAGTTGGTACTGCACAGGTTGATTGTGTACATTCTTCCAAATATTGATGAAGGAAAATAAATAACTCTCCCTTTCCCCTTCCAGATTTTTGGCTGAGACATCCCCTATAATAAGTGAAAGATTAAGAGGAAAATACAGAAGTACACCTCTGTGTACATGGAAGAGACCCAGGGAAACTGTGTCTTTACAGAATGGCCCAAGCCACCCTCTTAAGTACCATCTCAGCTAAAGACAAGACAAAGATTTGTTTGTGTATATGTGAATGTATGTACATGAATGTATGTTCATGTGTGAGTGTGTGTGTGTGAGAGGAGACTAATTAAAGGAGGTTATAGGAAAAGCACAGTAAACATGGTAAGGATGCTATGGACATCTAAGCTTTTGTATTTACTGTTAGAGTTTCTATAGATATTTATAATCATCTTTATTTTCCTGACCCAGAGAAGTAGACACTCTTATAAAATAATTTCCTTATCATTTACAAAAAGACAATTTCTATTTATTTTAAAAAGCATTCCCTAAGTTGTATCTAAAAATGATCAGTCTGAAATAATCTTCAGGCCAAAGAGTCTTATTTTTGCTGCTCTGTTTCATGCAGCAAAACAAGGTGTTGCTTCCCTAATCTGATATTTGAGCACAGGGGAAAATTTCCACACCCCATCTAGGTTCTTCTATGGCTAAGCAGTGAACAAATTATCTTCAGACATACTAGTAGTAGAAAAAAAGTTTAAAATATAATGACAAAGGTATGGAAAACTTCATGGTTTTAAATTTTAAAGAATAATGGAGCACACTGGGGATATTTATCTACATCTACCTGGGGCATTAAGGAGGGAAAAGGGAAAATTTACATGATGAAAAAAAAAGGTCACCTCATTCATCCTTAATCTGAGAGTAAAGATGATATTCTCATATGTTCACTGATAAACCTACAATACCATGAGACTGCCTCAATCTATGTTCCTCTAGGTAATAAAAGGGGGAGACATGATCACATCTCCCAGTAGGAAAAGGGCAGGAGTTTAGTACCTGATGATCTCTCCTTAGATTAGGGAAGGTCAAAGGATTTAGGAAAGGGCAGAAGTTTCTCCTCAGTCTCAAGGGATTTCATTGTTCTTTGCTTAAAATACTCCACATGGCAGAGTGCAGTATCTTTAGGACACTAGTTTTGAGAATCTTGAAATGGTCTGATTAGGTGTGTTCACTGAGAAGACTCTCCCTATATCTCAATGTCACCAGAGAAGGCACACACCTATTAGCTACTTTCAGAAGCTGAGAGAACACAAGAAGACCAAAGAACACTCATTAGATTTGATCATGGGTTTGGAACAACAAAGTCGTCACTGCAGTGATGTGTCTCAGATATTAGCAGTGGTGTCCTTTGTTTTTATAAGCAATGAAATGGAAACAAAGCATTTCTCCTATGTAGCTAGGTAACAGAAAAAATCTGGAATTTTTCCCCCAGCGGTGGATTCTTTTTTCCTTTTACTGACATTGATAGATTTAAGCTATCCTCTCATGAACCACAAGGAAGCATTTTATTTACATTCTTAAATGTATTCTACATTGCTAATGTTCTAATTAAATATCAATTAGATATTGGGTGATTGGAGTAATGGGTTCCAGTCCAGCCCTTGGCACTGATATGCACTTGTGGTCTTAAACAACTTACTTAACTTCTCTGGGCCTCTGTGTCCTCATTAATAAATGAGAGGGTTAAATAAGAACTTGTGTATTTAATTGGATTCTTAGATTATTTTGTAAGTTAGGCTATTGATATTAACAATTATATTATCTTCTAGAAATATTTAATTAAAACAATTAAACAAAAGAGGAAATTATTAATAGAAAACTTCATCTGAGAGTAGTAACTTGAAGAAATCAAATGACTGGCATGAGTGTTAGAATACGTGTATAACCTGATAAAAATGCCTCTTGTAGAATATGTTAAAAAAAAGCCTTAAATATACAGTTGAAAATCTATTCCCACTTGAACTGACTCAGATTCTAATTACGTAGATTTTGTAGTTTCAGAATCTTTTCATTCACTCCATTATTGTATAGTAAAATTGAATTAATTAACACTATAAGAATTTGTTGCCATGATTATCCTATATGTTTTAAAAAGAACTGGAATTTAAAAGCATTTTGTTCACATGACCCCGTCACCCCATGGTGGGGCAGAACTCTCCTGTTTTGCCTGCTGCTCCCCTCAGCAGTGCTTTTGGTCTTTCTGCCTGTTCTGCTCCCTGCTCTTACTCTGGTGAATCCTCTCACCCTCCTGCGCCTCTAGCCTGTACCCAGTTCTTGTATAAAAATAAATCTTTTTTAAAAAGTGGGGGGAGAGGAACCCTAATCATGTCTCACTCCAAGGAAAATTCATCCCTTCAGCGTTCCAGTTTATCTAAGAGCATGTTCAAGGTGGGCAGCCAAGTCCCTTCTGAACCATCCAGAAGCTAATTGAGACATAAGCAGTGCTGCGCTCTCTTGTCCTGTTCTTTCTTATTAATTTTTTAGAACCTAGTGAAGGGTCTGATATGTAATTTTACCAAATCCCATGGAATTGATTTAATATGTTCATTCAACATACCTAAAATAGTATAGTCACCTACTCCCCAGATTTCTATCACATCCACATCCTGAAAAAGTTCTTTTCTATTGAGATTGATCAAAATTGAAATGAAACTTTGGAAAATATGTATGGGAAGGAGTTTGCTTTGTAAAATGTAAAGCCCTTATACATTTCATTATATTCTGCTGAAGAGTGGGTTTTCCCCTTGTTCTTTCCTTAGTCTTAAAATTCACAGCAAAGCAATTTAAAACATAGACTCAGTCTGCTTTTAACACAAGGAGACTTTCAGATGTCAAATAGTTGAAATCTCCTGTATTCCCTCTGCATCAGATCTATGGTTGTTTTTTTTTAAGATTTATTTATTTATGCATACAAGAACTGGGGTATAGGCCAGAGGTGCAAGGGATGAGAGGATTCACCAGAGACAGAGTGGGGAACAGAACAGGAAGATTGACTGAAATACACTGCTGAGGGGAGCAGCGGGCGAGTCAGGAGAGGTCTGCTGCGCCATGTGGGCAGCTCTCTGGCTGCCTGGGATCGAACTAATGCTGCAGTGGCTGCAGACAGCTTCATAGGTTGTGTCTTAACCCCTTGCGCCACCAGGGAGGCCCCAGATCTGTGGTTTATGTTGTGGAGGTATACACTTTTCTATTATAGTTATCACTTCTATTTCTCCTCTTTCTTTTTATTCTAAACACTCTTCTTTTATTCTGTATTTCAGTTATAATTTTATATTTTATATATCATATGAACTTGACATGTTTTAACAGTTATTTTCAAATTCTACCAAGTGGATGTTCCATGCTAAACAAGAACATTTCCCTGTTATATGAAACTTGGCTTGCTTCAGACTTCTTTAAATAAACATTGATGGTTTGTATTGTGATTTATAGAGTGTTTATATACCTTACAATTTGTTTCTTTAGTATGGATTTTTAGTTCTTGATAAATTACAGCAATCTTTCAAAGATTAAGATAAAAATGTTTGTAACTCAAAAATCCTGGTTCTGGTAACATAATCTCTAAGATAAATTTTAATGCTATAAATTGGATTAATTATATGTCTATTTAAAAACTGAATGACTGTTGTAAATTTGTAAACAATTCCCTGTTTTCCAAAGGAAATAATATCACCTTTAAAATATATGCAAGTTAAGGAAAGTGGTTATCATTATTTGATATTACAGGTTTAAAATATTCTAACTTAATAGATACAAAACAAAAATAGAACTTTGGTTTAATTCCCAAATATTTGATTACCAGCCAGGTTAGATATCTTTCAAAATTTATTTACTAATTGCATTTCTTAATTTGTGAACTACCTTTTTCTCTCCTCTGGCTGTTTGTCTAATTAAATTTCTGAAAATTACTAAAAAATATAAAATTAATAATAATGATAACTATTCATGCAATTGTTACAATCATTCCTCTATTTCCAACCTCACGTAAATATTTCTACACCTATAAAGTAGATGTGAATTATGTTTTCACATAAAATGCTAATATTTATTTTTTTAAACAAACTGTTTCTTTAGTCTTACAAAATTTTCTTATTAGCATGATATGCTAATATGTTAATTCATATTAATATGATACTGTCATATTAACAGAATGGACACTAGCCAAGAGTCCATATGATTATGCACTTACTCTTAGTTATTTGTTAGTGTTTCTGTTCACTTGGTTTTTCACACATGGTTGATGCTTGCAGACTGTGCTTATAGAATATTCCTACATACTTCAGAAAATTACATCAAAGCAAGAAGCCAAAAGCTGCAGAACCAATCTTAGGATACTAGTGTACAAATTACATTAAGACCCATACCAGGACTTTTGAAAACAAGCCTGAAAAAAAAAGCACACAAGGAAAACATTCAGGTTTGTGTGAGTCATAGCAATCAACCTAATTTTGGAAACTAAGCCCATTTCTATTAAAAAGTGATAAAACAAAAACATTGTGTACTTGAATTATTCAATTCAGGTGTAAAACATCTTTATAGTGGTCAATTTGTCAAGAATCATAGAGTTATATATGACTCACTTGTGCATCAATTTACTAGCAATACTGAGGTTGTAGATGCATCAAGAGATTTGAAATATTGACATTTTCAGTAAGAGTTCCATCTGAAAATTCCTATAGCTTATTCCAAATTGAGCATCAATGAGGCTCTATTGGTACCGATATAAACTTAGTGTTTGGCTCTTCACTGACTGGGGAGCAAAGAATTTGGTATCTTTGTGGAGTGTTGAAATTTCCCCTCTTAATCTCTGGGTATATAGTAGTTTTCATGTTGTTGTCTGAGGATAATTGAGGTGCGTGAAAAAGCACATCAGAATAGCTGGTTAACATGTTAGTAATTCATTACATTCAATTTTTTTTTATGTATAGAACAGGGAAAAATAATGCTATAGTACTAGGTCTGCATAATCAAATTCTAAGGTTATATCCATAGAGGCAGACTAAAAGGTCAGAAGGTGAGAAATCTCAATATCCTGAAGAAACATCAAATTAAATAATGGTTCTTGATAGGGGGCAATTTTGCACCTGTAGAGGACATTTGGGGATATCTAGAGACACTTTTGATTACCCTAACTAACTTAAACGGCTGCACTGCCACTGGCAGTTTGTAGGCAGAGGCAGGGGATGCTGCTAACGCCCCAAATGCACACCACAGCCCCAAACAACAAAGAATTGCAGATATTTGAGAGACTGTGAGTTAAAGCAGCGTTTTTAAACCTAGGAATATGTATAACCCTTTTTACTCTCATGTTTTTATTGATTTGGTCATAGAGAGAAAACTAAAGGGAAAATATTTCTTGTTATCAAATTTGTTTACGTGTTTATTAATACATAAGATGTGGAACTCATATCCTAGAAATAAGTGTTCCATTTCTGACCCTGACAATTCTTTAAAAAGATGGTGCTCACCTTGTGCTGTGACAAACTAATCAGGTTAACAATGAATTTACATAGACTAATAATAAAACTAAAGAATGCCTCAATACCACATAAGATAGAATGGTATTTGACCAAGAGGTAGTTATTGTGATTAATATAGGTACCAAGCTAGGTGCTTCAGGGCCCCAGTGGAACATTTTTTCTGAATTATCTGGGTTGACTACTTTTATTATAGGAAGTAAAAGAAAGCCAATTTTCTCTCCATGTGGTGCAGACAAGACTGAGATGATGCAGTGTATATCAAAGTGTAAGCAGGAGACATAATTATTGTTCTTAGCTAAGAACTTAACTTAAAATAAGGGAAGCAGAAATAAGGAGATAAACATAACAGAAAGCTCCATTTGTCATTATTGTAAAACTGGCAGTTCATCCCCCCCCCAAAAAAAATCTTCTACTGCACAATTTCAGAGCAGTTTCTTTTTAAAATAATGGGACAAAAAATGAAATATGGGTGGAATTTGTGGTTGCATTAACATTTTGCTGTTGTGGTCTCACTATATTTAATACCTCATTTGTGTGGAAAAATATGGGTTTCTTTTCTCTCCTTTCATTGTTTTAAGTGCTTATCAACAAGTTGGTAATTTTATTGGTTGTCTGTGTGTAGGAGAAATGAAATATTTTGTAAGCTTGGAAGACAGCTGTGAATAGTTTTGATAAAACATCAATCATGGATATTTCATACCTTACAACATCTTTTTATGTTAAAAAATAGGTCCTTAGAAAGCCCAGTTATATGGAAAATTTTAATAATTACAATGAAATAAAATATTTGAGATATTTAACAGATTGTGATATGATATGAATATTCCTTTATTTGGTAGTTATTTTTTCAGTAAGATACTCTCACCAATTCATATTAAATAAAAATGCAGGTAGTAAGCAAATTCCTATGCTTGTGCTTCAGGTCAAGTTACTATTGTGGAGTTTGTACAATGAGCTTTGTTCCAATGAGAGATAAAAAAGAAAACCAAAATTGTATGTCCAGGTTCAAAAGCAAGATGAACATCTTTATGAAATGTAAGCTGCACAGAAATGAACACATAAATGGGACTCAAGCCATTGGCATTCTGGGATCTGCTACCAGAAGCCAGCAGTGGTGGCCAGGAATTCCATTCCTGCCAGGTAAAGGGAGCCAGATGCCTCCACAAATGTGGGGCTGAAGCAAGACTTGCTGTGAGAAGCCATGGGCTCAGGTACAACTCTCCAACCCTTGAAATGAGAATAAATAGATGCTGCTAAACTGTCTCTTTTATGGGAAGCTGAGGACCTAGATAAATGATGGCAACAAAGCCACAACTTCATCACCATGAGCTAATTCATCTGCTGGCTCAGTGTCTGCATTTGCAATGTCCTCAATATCGTCACAGTGTAGGAGTCCCAAAATATCATTATGAGTCTTTGTTTGGATGAGGAACCAAAATGCTGGGTGGAAGCAAAACCACTTTTAGGGAAGAATGAGTTCAAATTTATGTGTATTAGGAGGACAGACAGTTGTTGGTGAGGAGAGATGAAGAGAGAAAATAAGGATGGTAAAAAAGGGAAGGGGAGAGGGAGGGGTATGGGAGAGAGAAAAAGAAGGAGGGAGAGGGGAAAATCACAAATCTTGAAATCTTAACATTCACGACAACATGGGTGGAGCCAGAGGGGATTATGCTAAGTGAAATAGAGCAGAAGAAAGACTTGAATACCAGGTGATTTCACTCATGGAATATAAAGGAACAGACAAAACTAAACCAAACAAACCCTAGAAATCTGACTATAGAACTGAGACTAACAGAGGGGAGAGGTGGAGAAAAAAGGGGGAAGGGACTCAATGAACTATGGTGGAGGATGATGGGTGCTCTGGTAATGGGGGTGGTGTGGTAACATGCATCTGAACAGGTGCGAATCTATCCCCCTAAATCATGCACGGTGTTGTAAACCGAACTTGCCTCAATGAAACAATTTTTTTATTTTTTTTTAATTTTTCAAAATTTTTAAAATTTTAAAATCTGAAATTTTTTTAAAGATTTTTTTTATAATAAATTTTATTTTTATACTCCCCATACAATTGCAACCCCCCATTCTGACCCCAATCCCTCCCCTCCCGCCCCCCACCCCCCAAAAAGTGTCTCTGGTTCATAGTTTTTTGTTGATTTTGATTTTCACTTTCTTATAGTTATTCATTTATTTATACATGCACTGGGTACAGTCAGAAGTGCGGGAGGGTGAGAGAATTCACCAGAGCCAGAGCGGGGAGCAGAGCAGGCAGAAGGACCGAAGTACACTGCTGAGGGGAGCAGCGGGCGGCAGGAGAGGTCTGCACGCCATGTGGGACCCTCCTCCGGTGGCTGGGGAGCAGCCGGGGATCGAACCGGCGTTGCAGAGGCTGTGGGTAGCTTCGCAACCCAGCGCTTAACTGCTGTGCCACCGGGGAGGCCACTTTTTTTTTTTTTACATCACTGTTCATTTTTAAACAATATTTGCTTCCCCCTACCCCTCAAGTGTAGTCCCCATAGAGTTTTCTTCACCAATGCACCTGTGCACCATCACCTCAGTCCCTTCACATAAACATGCAAAACAAAGGCCCAACTATGTATAGAAATAAATGATACAGAACACTAACAATAATATTAAAAGGAAAAAATCAGATGTGAATTTTGCTTGAGATTATTGTAGATTCATGTTCAGTTGTAAGAAATAATGTAGAGAGATTTCATGTACCATTTACCCAGTGTCTCCCAATTGTAACATGTCCCAAGACAACAATACAATATCACAACCGATTGCCACTGACACAGTCAGACATGGAAAATTTCCTCATCAAAGACCCCCTGCCTTGTTGCCTTTTTATAGCAATACCCAGTTGCTTCCTGAGATCCTAACTCCCATTCTGAACTCCTTGCAATCACTAATCTGTTCTGCATTTTTACCATTTATAATTTTGTCATTTCAAGAGTGTCATATAATTGGAATCAGACAGTATGCAACTTTTGGGGACTAGCTTTTATAACCCAGTAAAATTCTCTAAATATTCACCTAGACATCTATAGTCTGCTCCTATTTATTGTTAAACAGTATTCCATGACAATGATATACCACAGTTTAGCCATTCACTTGTTGAAGAACACCTGGTAGTTTTCAGTTTATAACTTAGAAATAAAGAAGACATTTTCCAGATAGTCCAGCTATATAATGAATTGTCAAAAAAAAGTTTTACATTTTCTCTGGTTGGTGACAACACAGACATTTTTTTAATTTTTAGTTGTCATGTTTGCTGTATTCTGACTTGAAAAGTAAGTACCACAAATGTCTGCCACTTAGGAGACAGAGGAGAGATGTAACACAATTGAAGAAGGGACCTGAAGAAGGTTTTTTGTATCTATAATGTATTAAATGAAAACACTAGGAAGTCAAATAAAAAAGTAGACTTATAATTTTTAGATGTTGGCATGGCTAACATTTTTACAGACGAGTTGCCCCTTTTGGGCAACTGAACTCTGAAAACATGAGTCATGTCTACAGAAAATATTGCCACAAAAATTAAAGCTTAAAAAACTACTTAGTTTTATTGTCTATTTAGTTCCTGACGTATATACAGACAGAAGACAAAAACAATGCATAAAGCACCAAATAATTTTTAGTTCAACATGCCTGAACTGAAACTAGATCAATATGAATTTACTTTTAGTAATTAGAAAAATTGATCTCAGCTTGAGTGTTTTCAAAATCTTAACTCTTTTGCTGAATTTCTGTTTAACATTATATTGAAGATTTTTCTAAAAGGAAGGTTTTCATTAATAATGTAAAATTCAGGAAAGTGATGGAAATTTACATCGTGATAAGTAATGCCAACCATGATGACGTAACAAAGATAGGACTTAACTTTCCACCATGCAAACTTAAATTGGTAAATATAGATCAACAGCTATTTTCAGGCATAAACTACATAGATGACATCTTAGCACCTGTGAGTCCTGAGGAGGAAACAAATTGTGTCCCTTGGGATGGGGCTGTTTTCTGTCTAGAACCAAATAAAGACTTCAGAAAACAGAGGAGCGCAAACATATTCTGGCATCCTCAATGAGCTAAGGAAAGCGAAATTAGGGTTCAGTAAATAAAATTGTTAACATCCCTGCTTTTCATGGAGGGGATGTTAAAACTTTGCCAGAACCGAGGAAATTAAAGCACTGACTTAACTACAGCTTCTTCTTTTTTTTTTTTTTTGAGATTTATTTATACAAGAAGTGGGGTACAGGCCAGATGCATGGGAGGGTGAGAGGATTCACCAGAGACAGAGCTGGGAACAGAATAGGCAGACTGATGAAATGCACTGCTGAGGGGAGCAGCGGGTGAGACAGGAGAGGTCTGCTCACCATGTGGGTTGCTCCGAGGCCGGAGGGGATCGAACTGGCAATGCAGAGGCTGCAGACAGCTTCACAGTGTGGTGCTCAACAGCCTGCACCACCTGGGAGGCCCTTAACTACAGCTTTATATAAGTATATAGAGTCATTTTTACAAGTTGACTTTCTATAATGCTGTTCTCAACATATCACTGCTTCAAAAATCTGGGGGTAACTTGCTGTCATCCCTGTGTGTCACCTACATAGGTTAATGAATGGTTGAAAAACTGAGAAAATTTCTTGTGAAAAACCAGTAGTTCTCAGGCAGTTTTTATCTTGAAACATTCCCTAGTGTTCCTGTAACTTCTCTTAACTCACAGGTCACAGAATTCTTCAAAGATTTACAAAATCTCCAAAGAACCCTATAAGCAAGATATCACAGTTGCATTTATTATAGTCGTACCATAAATGTCATCCATTTTGAGTGCTTTCTCTTCCTAAGGGACTGCTGGTTTGGTTCTCACGTACCTTTTATGCTTAGACCTTTCTGAGACACTGACTCCACAGTGGTTAATGTCAATGAAAATGCTTCATAAATCCATACCTGGAGATCTGGGGATTTCACATGGCACTTATTTTTCTCATCAATAAGAGGATCCTACAGTCCTGACTATGTCTTATTTACTTTTTATTCTAGATTGTGTTGCAAAAGATACTGGGAGAAAGAAATGGGATGATGATTAAAAATTGAAGCTCTATGATTATATAAGAATTTTGATCAAGATGCTACTTGTAAAAGAATTTGTCCTAATATGAAAGCACCTTTGCTCTCTGCTCCCCCAACTCCTGCCAAAATGAAATTTAAAAAACTAATTTTTAATGTATTAGAAAGTCCTTGTTTCTATTAGTGATTAGATAGATTTGTAGAATAGGTTTAAATCAAATTAGTTTCTGCCTTAAAGCTGTTTTCACTCAAAGCTGAATGGCATATAGTTTATAGACATACTAATCAATGCCTCAGACTTGCTTTGAGAGGGTGGGTCAAATTCTGCCTTTACCATTAGCTTGTGAAATCTCCATTACTTAGCAAGGCAGTAGAGCATAGGGGTTGAGTGCAACAGCTAAAGTCAGATTGCAGGCTTTAACCCCTAGCATGGTATCTACTATGTGAGTAATCATGGGAAAATTACTTAATCTCTTCATACCTCAGTTGCCTACGTTTTATAAAATGTATCTTAGTTCATTTGGGCTGCTATAACAAAAACCATAACCAAGGTGCTTCATACAACAAACATTTACTTCTCTCTTTTCTGGAGGCTAGGAAGTCCAAGATCAAGGTGCTGATAGATTCAGTTTCTGGTGAAGATCCACCTCCTGGTTCATAGATAACATTTCTCTGTGTGTCTTCCCATACATGGTGGAAGGACAGAGCTTTCTTGAGCCTCTTTTCGTTAGGACACTAACCACATTCATGTCCTTATCATTACCCTAGGGCCCCCACTTTCAGATACCATCACTTTGGCAATTAGGTTTCAACATATGAATTTGAGAGGAATATAAAATTACAGTCCATGGCACAGTAAAATCCTCAGAACAGCATCTGACAAAGGAGATATGCTCAATAAATGTAGGCTGCTACACAGTGCTGGCCAACTCAGTAACACAACCTTTGGCTCTCCATTTCTGCTTAATTTCCCTTTACCCTCACTTTTGCTTCCCTGGGATTGGACTTTCCAGTAACACCTTAAAAGATACATCATTGCTTGAGATTTGCTTTCTAGAAATTGATCGGAATGACCTATAAAATTCCTTAATATTCTATTTTAAAAAATCATATGTTGTGGTGCAAAGATAATGAGCTTGTAGTAAGAGACCTTGTTTTATGCCCTTGTTTTAATGACATCCCTGTGAACTTGGGTTAGTCAGTTGACCTCCTCAAATGTTGTTTTAATTTTTAGTAAATGAGGATAAAATGTTCTTGACTCTGTGAACAACTTCACAAAATGATTGTAAGAATTGGCTGGGATACTTACATGAAAACAGTTTATGACAAAGGTATACAAATATGCATCTGTTTGGGGGGCAGCCATTATCCTTCCCATGGCACATTTGCATAACTTGGCACTTCAGCTCCCCTCCTTCAGGGTGAGGATTAGGAGATATCTTGTGGCCTCTTATTTCTCCTCCCCATAAGAGTAGATTGGCCCAAATTTTTAGTGGGTAGTGTACATTGTTCATGTAACAGGTCCTTTTGCTTCAATGCATCTCCGTAGAACCAGATAAGGTAATGTGCATTTAATTTACCCCTCCTAGCTTCCTGCTACCTTGTTACCAAAAACTCCTAATGAAGGTGACAGTTGGAAAGACTATTCTTTACTAGGATGGACTCTCAATATATGGTACTAGGAAAACTGAATGACCACATGTGAAAGAATGAAGTTGAATCACCTAACTACATGCACAAAAGTAAATTCTAAATGGATAAGACCTTTACAATAAAATATATAGAAGAAAACATTGGCAGTGTATTTTATGACAATAATAAAGAAATCTTGGGAAACATGACACCTGTGACAAGGGAAATAAAAGCAAAAGTAAATAATTGGGACTACTAAAGTTTTTAAACAATAAAAGATAATATCAGTAGACTAAAGAGACATTCAACTTAGTGGTAAAAATACTCACATATTACACAACTGACAAGGGATTGATATAAAAAGTATTTAAGAAACTTACACAATTTAACAATTGAAAACAAAAACCAATTAATAAATGTGTGGCAGACCTGAATAAGGGAAGTCACCAAAGAGCATATTTAGAAGGACAATAGATATATAGAGAAATGTTCATCAGCAGCGCAATGGAAGGAGTTTGAGAGAATCGTGGGTAGTAAGCCAGTCAAGACAGCTCTTCTGTTCACCTGTGACATGCAGGTGACTCTCTTTCTACTTTTCCTAATAAAACCCATCCTTTTAAAAATATAAAATAAAAATAAAAACAAAGCAATTCAAAATGACAGAGACAAAACTAGACATTGACATAGGGATGACTTGATAAAACAAAATACTAATACTTATGAACATTAGGGAACACTAGTAAACAAAGTGAGGTTTCTGAGGTTAAGGTTCAAAGGGATGTAAAGGCTAGTGGTAAGGGGAAATTTTTTAAAATAAAGAATAAGATAGGCTATAAATTTAGGTTTTCACAATCTTTACTGAACACTTGTTAAATGTTGAAAATGCTGTTCTGGGTTTGTGGATAATCTAAATAAACTGCAAGTAACTTCAGCAATCCTTGACATAAATGACTGTAAGACTTATACCCCAGTGCTAAAAGGTGTAGGGCAAGGGCAGAAGAATAAACAAAATGATTACAAACCACTTTATAGAATTTTTAAAACTAGCCTGAGTCCAAAAGCTCTTTATCAACTATACAGAACTTAAAACAATTGTTAAATTCTGCTACAGAAATAAACAGATCCTACAGATGTAATCTGATGGAAAAGGACAGTAATTTCAATTGAATTGGTCTTTGGGAAACTAAGGTAATTGTACACACAACTACAAATTCCAAAGCAAACCAAAAATACAATTTTCTGTAAGTAATCAAGAGACAGATCTATCTCAGATGTGTACCTAACTTTCCTAGATCTTTACTAAATACAGTATAATGTCATTGTTTTAGCTATTAGTAGGGAGGCTGTTCAAGAAATGTATTAAAATTAAAATAAATAAATCCCAGTGGTTTTATTTTTTGATGGAACCTTGACTGATACAGAATTTGGTACTGGAAGTTATTTTTCCACAGGTGCATACCTTAAGGGTGGGTTTTCTGATTGATTTTGCATTATCTGGAATTGATTGGTATGATTGGGATTCATTTATGGCTGTTCCCAGTGATAATAATTAGTGAAGAAAAGCTTACTCTATTGACCAGGATGATTGATCCTTATTTTTTTTTTTAATTTAAATTTTATTTTTATATTCCCCATACAATTGCAACCCCCTTATTTTGACCTCAATCCCTTCTTTCCCCACCCCCCATCCCCCATAGAGTGTCTCTGGTTCATAGTTGTTTGTTGATTTTGATTTTTACTTTCTTATGGTTCTTCTTTTTCCTGGTCTCTTATTTAGGTTTTCTAGATTCCTGCTATGAGTGAGACCCTCTGGTATTTTTCTTTTTCTTTCTGGCTTATTTCGCTGAGCATGATCCCTTCCAGCGCCATCCATGTTGCTGCAAATTGCATGTGTTTATCTTTTTTGAATGCTGAGTAATATTCCATGGTGTCTATGTACCACATCTTCTTGATCCAGTCATCTATTTTTGGGCATTTGGGTTGTTTCCAAAGCTTAGCTATTGTAAACAGTGCCGCTATAAACATAGGGGTGCAGGTGCTCTTTGGAATTGATGTTTCTGTGTCTTTTGGGTAAATACCTAGGAGTGGAATTGCTGGAGATTGATCCTTATTATTAAAGAGAAATTGGAGTTGTTCTACACGACTGAAGTAAGAAAGAGTACTGTCTGGTGTGCAAGAGATCCCAAAGGTTACCTTTTAGCAACCCTGTGGCCTGTGACTAAGTCAGTGAAAAACTATGCCAACTTAGTTCAGGAAGGACTGCTGATAGTCCAGAACCCTTCAGGAATAAAGGTTTAGGCCCCACTGCAGGCAAGGATACATGACTTGAAGGCAAAGGGAATTGAGCTGAGAAAGATGGTTGATTTAATCACCAACTCTTACCACATGACCACTTACTCCTAGGCCAGTTGTGTGCTGAGTTTTGTTATAAAAGAATACTTTATCATCAATTTGGAGGCTTGGAAGTGGGTTCCAATTTATTATGAATTCCAGCTTGTACTGCTGGGTTCTATTGATAGTTCATCCTCTCTCACTCCTTCACTTCACATTCTTTGTCCTTTTCCAACTGCCTGACCTAATTACTACAAACTTTAGTACAGATGAAAGAACAACTGTTTTACTTAGACCTTAGCCAGCTATCATAAATGTGTACAGTTCAATATGTATCTATATGCCCACATATTTGCCCAACTTAATACATAATTAAAACCACCAGCATCTAGCATGACACTGAACAATTGGTAGAAACTCAAAACATATATGCTGAGCTCAGTAATGGGGGAGATAGTTTGCATGAACAAACTTAACATTTTAATCAATCAAAGTTTATTATCTCACAGATCTATAGGTCAGAAGTCTGGTGTGCTTGACTGATATTTTCCACCAGGTCCATGAGCCTGAACTGCAGTGGCTGCAGATAGCTTCGTAGTGCTGACACTTAAACCCTTGTGCCACCAAGGAGGTCTCTAGATTAGTTTTTGAGTGAACAACCAGGTGAAGAGAATTTTGGGAGATATAATTATTATTCACCCATCCCAAAGCACAGACACATTGGTCTTTATCCTAGAGTGTAAGGCTCCACAAGATGGACGCTATAGTGGAAAACCTTGACTAGGTCATGGACAAATTCAGATTCAGTGCTATGGAGTAGAGCCTTTAATTTGCAAGTAATTGAATGGGTTGCAGCAGGGAAGTCAGCTTTGTGTTTTAGATTCTTGGCTGCAAAAAAGAAAGCTAGAGATTATCATTGAAGGTCAAAGATAAGATAGAACTGAACTGTGAGACTGATAGTGGAAATTAACAAGTAGTAACGCATTCTAGAAGTATTTAGAAAGTAAAATTGCTAGGAGTTGGATGCTGATAGTGGGAAGGAGAATAATTATTCTGAAATAATTTTGAAGTTTCTGGCTAAAGAAAAACAACTAAGAGCATGTACTGAGATATGAAATACAAGGAAGGAAGCAGGTCTTGGAGGGGAGAAGACAAGGTCTGAGAGCTTCCATCTTGGACAGATTGCCTCCTTTTTATTTTTCTGAAAAATACAATCTCTCTCTCTCTCTCTCTCTCTCTCTCTCTCTCTCTCTGTGTGTGTGTGTGTGTGTGTGTGTGTGTATGTGTGTGTGTGTTGTGAAGTTTTCTTTCTAATTTAATTGTAGGGTAACAGTTTGGAGAGATTCATTGTAGCACTTAAAAATTGTAGCTACTTGGAAATAAACAGACCAAAAAATACCTCCCTAAAATTAAATCTTATACAGATTATTAGCTGATTCTTCATAATGGGTCATACCTAATTAGTGGATTTCAGAGAATTTTGAATGCAATTTTATCTGATTAGAATATCAAACTTGTTCAGGTTTGTTCAGTGCCCTTCTACCCATGGGTACTATTTACCTAGTCACAAGTTAAATATATAGGAATGGAGCTTAAAGAGGAGGAAAATAAATTATTTAGTAACTTTAAAAAAATGGGGTCATTCCCCTCTTTATACTCCATACCTCAGCTTTATGACTCTCATTTTTTTCTTTTCTGTTACTTATAAACAAAATTTTGGCAGTGAGACTTAGAGACTAGTTATACAGCATGAGTCACCAGTAGGAGAATTAGGAAATTAAAAAGAAACTGTAAAATCCTATTGCCGTTACCCATCAGAGGTTTCTTCTGAGGTACAAAAAAATTAATGGCAATGTTCAAATTCAACCTTTTCCAAACCAGAGAGACTATCAAAGTGCATAATTGAGCCTATAAAGCATGAATGTTTAATACTCAGGATTAGAATAGAGAGTGAGTGTAACTTAATTAAAAACATAATTGCAACATGAATTAACCATGGAGCTGGTACTGGACTTTCCTGCTGGTATGGTCAGAAACTTCAAATTTTTTGCTTCATGCATTTGATGACTTAACATCAATTGTGCTATCTCAACAAAGGAGCAATTTTATAAGAACTTATAACTATCTTTTGAGAAAGCTAAATATAGCAAAATTTTTAGCTATGGCACACACTGTCACACATGTGTACTATAGAAAAGGCTTTTGCCCACAGCATCTAGCCCATGCCCTTACTCCTCAGAGGAATGAAGTAAAATTGTCTTAGTATGTTTTCTAATTTGAATTCTTATTTTATATCACTTTTGGAAATATTTCAGTTACTACTGTAAAAAGTAAGCAACGAGGAGAAGCTTTACCCTGGACTAAAAATAGGAAGTGATCTGCTGAATTAAATATAAAATCACAAGGCGTCTTTATAGCTTGTGAGAACATTCCATGTCATTTACCAATTAATTGAAGGGCAGATGTGCATAGATCAGGGTCTTCAGCCATTTGAGGGCTTCTTCCTTCCCAACTCCTCATTATCATCCTAGCTCGGCCCTCGTTATCACTCACCTGGACCATTGTAATGGCCTTCTAACTGGTTCCCTTCAAATCAGTCCCCTACTGAACGTGTACCTTCAAAATATCACTGCAAGTTCACTTTCCTTAAACTCTATTCTGATCATGTCACATCCTGCTCTACAGCTTTTAAAGTATGCCCACTACTGATCAAATTAAATGCAAGCACTCAGTCTGCTGTGGAGAGGCTTCTCACCCCACTGTCAAAAAATGGGCAGAAGAGCTAAAAAGAAACTTCTCTGAAGAGGAAATGCAAATGGCCAACAGGAATATGAAAAAATGTTCAACATCACTTGTAATTCAGGGAAATGCAAATCAAAACTACCATGAGATACCATCTTACACCAGTGAGAACGGCACATATTAAAAAAACTAGCAACAACAAATGTTGGCGAGGATGTGGAGAAAAAGGAACTCTCCTGCACTGTTGGTGGGAGTGCAAACTGGTCCAACCTCTATGGAGAGCTGTGTGGAGATTTCTGGACCTACTAAACATAGAGCTTCCATATGATCCAGCAATTCCACTCCTAGGTATTTACCCAAAGGACACAGAAACATCAATTCCAAAGAACACCTGCACCCCTATGTTTATAGCAGCACTGTTTACAATAGCTAAGCTTTGGAAACAACCCAAATGCCCAAAAATAGATGACTGGATCAAGAAGATGTGGTACATAGACACCATGGAATATTACTCAGCATTCAAAAAAGATAAACACATGCAATTTGCAGCAACATGGATGGCGCTGGAAGGGATCATGCTCAGTGAAATAAGCCGGAAAGAAAAAGAAAAATGCCGGATGGTCTCACTCATAGCAGGAATCTAGAAAACTTAAATAAGGGACCAGGAAAATGAATAACTATAAGAAAGTGAAAATCAAAATCAACAAACAACTATAAACCAGAGACCCTCTATGGGGAGTGGGGGGCGGGGAGGGGAGGGATTGGGGTCAAAATAAGGGGATTGCAATTGTATGGGGAACATAAAAATAAAATTTATTTTAAAAAAAAGATTTATTTATTTATGTATACAAGAGCTGGGATACAGGCCAGAGGTGCGGGGGCAGGGGAGGTGGTGGGAGAAGATAGGATTCACCAGAGACAGAGTGGGGGACAGAATAGGCAGACTGACTGACATACACTGCTGAGGGGAGCAGCTGGTGAGTCAGGAGAGGTGTACGGCACCATTTGGGTAGCTCCTTGGCCAGGGATCAAACTCATGCTGCAGTGACTGCCAATAGCTTCATAGGTTGTGTCTTAATCCCTTGTGCCACCAAGGGATCAATTGCAAATTTCTTAAGATTTATTTTTGACCACCTCTTCCCCTTATTAAACCAAATGAGACCTTCAGTTCATGCATCCTTTGAGGCATTTATCTTATTTTACTTTACATATAGTTATTTGTGTATTTAATTCCACTGGAATAATGTTTCTTATGTTTCTCAATTTCTTTAAACTATGATCTCTTATGGGAAAAAAATCCAATACCTTCATTTTAATGTTTTTTTTGAATCTCAAAATAAATGAATTCTCTTGACTAACAACAACAGAAAAGCAGCTATAGTATTTATCATGCTTCTTAAAACTACAATGGCCCCAATAGAATCTGTCCATAATTGGTAATTAAATATAATGGGTTATGCTGAAAATGTATATGAAAGTTAAGCATAGTCTCTGTCACATGTTAGGTGCTCAATCAGTGTTAGTTTTATGATTATGATTAGCTCTTTGAGAGCAGTACATTAACTATTGGTTACAATATTCACAGCTGGGTGGTCCATTAAATGCTATAATTTTTACTTCATGGCAAATTTAAGATTATATTGTCTCAATAATGATAATCCATTGTAACATTCCACTCCATGCTTTTTATGGGCTTGAAGAATAAATGAAATTGTGGCCAAGAGGGGACAATGTAAATAAAGTTAATGCTATGTGCATAGCAAAGTACTTATCAGTTTACTCTGGGAATTTCTGGGCATCACTCTTGATTCAGAGCTGGTTTGTTTCCATATTGAAAGTGATACACAAGAGTGTTTTGTCAATAATTCAGCAAATCAGACAAATATCTACTTCAGAACTTTATTCAACTATAATCACCAATGTGTCACCTCAAGATTTGGATCAGAAATATGTCATATGATTCAGATGATTTGCTGAACCCACACGAGAGAAAATATCTCAATGTTGCCAACTCAATGTTTTAAAATAAGTGTTATGTAACAAAAGGACAGATAAATGATATCAAACACCCATTTTAACTTAGGAAAAAATCATCTAGGGTAAAAAAATTTCAAGCCTAAAATCATCCAAAATGGGAGTTTTCTGAAGATTTCAACTGTTATTTATTATTAGAAAAGAAGTTTCAAAATATTGAGCATCAAATACAGCATCAAAAGACAAAGCAGGGGACTAAACATGTTCACTTCTGTTTAAAAAAAAAATCTAGGAACATTTCTTTGACGGATGGTTTAGAAAAATATAATCTAGAAAATCATGGTCCCACCAAAGTATATCATTAAATGCTAAAGAATAAACCATCAAACCATCCAGAAAGTATTGCACTGTCCCTTCAAATTAATTTTATTATTTGATGTTTAAAAAACTGCATTCTGGGCCTCCCTGGTGGCACAGGTGTTAAAAGTCTCAGCACTATCTAGATATTGCCAGCCACTGTGGCCTGAGTTTGATCCCTGGCCAGGAAGATACCCATATGCCACAGCAGACCTCTCCTGTCTTGCCTGCTGCTCTCCTCAGCAGTGTATTTCAGTCAGGCTGCCTATCTGCTTCCCACTCTCTCACACCACTCCCCCCACCCCAGAACCTCTGGCCTACACCCCAGTTGTTATATGCATAAATAAATAAAATCTTAAAAAAAACCCTACATTCTACAAAAAATGAGGAAAGCTATTCATATGTATTCTTTAAATTATTACAGATATGGGTATGTTTATAGAGTTAGACAAAGAACTAGGAATTCAAAGCAACACGTCAACTGGTTTTGGATCTTATCGAAAAATTGAGTCCTCTACATGATTTTCACTCTCTTATTTTTAAATTGAAAAAATAGTGTAAGAAATAATTTTCATTAACTTAAGACTTTTAAGCAAATACCCAAACAGGCTCTGAGGAATTTTACAATGTGTTGTCTGTATTTATGTTCTGCCCACACAGCTTCCAGCAGTTGGTGATGCGTTTGTGGCAACAGACTGAATTTGTAATAAAGAGCCTTCATCCTATGTTCTGCTAGTAAATATAGTCTGTGAGTCTCAGGGCAATCTTTAGTTAGAAAGTACTAGCTGGGGTTGCTACCCAGGAGGCAGAAGGTTTACAAAGCAGATGGCATTATCAGGAATACCCTTTAAGCTGTTTAAAGTTGTTTACTTAAGGGTTTCTGGCCCAAACTGGTTAAACTCTAAAGCATGAAGCTCAGAGAAGAGCCTAAAAATACCCTAGGTTCTTTAACATTCATTTGCATGCTAAAATCCCTGCCCATGGGAGCAATTATTTACCATATTTTGAAAATGTGATCCAAGGAAAGCTTGGATCCAAGGAAAGCTTTATGATCTGGTCATAAAGCTACACTGCACCTATGCTACCAAGATTTCAGACATCCCACCGTGCTCCTACCCTATCCAAATACTAATATAATTTTTTTTTTTTTTTTTTAATAGAGGCATGTTTTTTTATTTATTTGTTTGTTTTTTTGTTTATACAAGCACTGGGTACAGCCAGAAGCGCGGGAGGGTGAGAGAATTCACCAGAGCCAGAGCGGGGAGCAGAGCAGGCAGAAGGACCTAAGTACACTGCTGAGGGGAGCAGCGGGCGGCAGGAGAGGTCTGCGCGCCATGTGGGACCCTCCTCCGGTGGCCGGGGAGCAGCCAGGGATTGAACTGGCGCTGCAGAGGCTGCGGGCAGCTTCGCAACCCAGCGCTCAACCGCTGCGCCACCGGGGAGGCCCTAATATAATTTTAACCAATAAAACACCTATAAAGATCCTAACTCTCCTCATGTCTCCTACCAAGTAATAATACTATCTTTACCACAAATCTCCAAGGTGGTCTGGTTGATTGGCGACAAACCCCTTGAGTTTAGTCACAGACTGCAGAATCTAGGAAGACTTCCAAGGTAGAGAAACAGTGAGATGAGAAGGAGGAAACAGTGAGAAAATATTCCCTCTGAGGAGGGAGCAGGAAAATCTGAAAAGAGGCAATAAGGTGACAAAGTCTTCTTCACAAAACTTAGGTCAGGTTCCTCTGAACCTTTGACTAGGCCTTGACCTTGTCCTTGTTTCCTTGCTTCCCCCGCCCCTTCCATGTCTTTGGCCTCTCTTGCTTTGTTTAGAAAGATCTCTGCTAAGGCAGTTTTGAAAGAATCTCCCGCTCTCAATGTCTAATCACCCAAGAATCAAGTCCAATTAATGAGAATCAGCCTCTGACCCTTTTATATTTCTTCTTAATGATTTTCTATCACTCTCCTCACTCTGCTCATTAACAATAAATTTCCACTATCCTTATACTCAAGAGTAGAGGCAGATCCCTCTCCCCTATTTTGATAGTCTTGACCCATGAGAAAGTTAATTCTTATATCAGGACCCACAAAATGGCAGCCTCCTCTTATATCCCTGGCACAAAAGACAAGTTGTATTTCTTGATGATTTTGAGTCTTTCTCAAGGACATGGAACTGCCAAAAAATGGAGGCGCCAAAAAAATGGAGGCTGCCACAGTGGCCAGCCCTAGGTCACAAATCTAAACTTAAGCTTGCACTGACAGAAACACCTGTCAAGGAAACCTTTCAAACACCCATCATAACCCTCCAACTCAGTTTTATTAGCTTGTGTTATCCTAGAAAATAAGACCTGCCTTTTTATTAAATCTCTGACCTCCTAGTCCATCATGCCCTGTCTCCACATAGCCTCTGCTAATATTTTATAAAACTCTCTTGCCCAAATTCCCTCTGGAATCCTCTGCTTATGAGTTTTCCCCCAAGCCCATGGATTGTTTTCCCTTGAATAAAGGATAGAAAACTCATTGCTAAATTGCTTTGTTTTTATGACTTGATATAAAATAGTCCTGAATAAATAAAGTCTTTATTCCCACTTTAACAAGTTTGGTAGTATAATTTTTCAGTATAATTTTTGAAAACGAGGAGTGGGAAAGAGGAGACTATGGGGTAAGGGATGGAGGGAAGAGGAATTGGAGGAGGACAGGCCATATCAGGCAGGGGCTCCTAGGCCCTATTATAGATTTTGGTCTCCATGAAAGAAGAATGGAAAGATATTAAAGACTTTCAAATCACATGGTCACATGATTTTTTCACTTTTCAAAGATCATCTGGTCTTTTTTTTTTTAGATCATCTGGTCTTTAACAAAGAACAATACAAGTTTAAAACTTCTTAACAATATGTAAGGGCACATAAAATAAGCTCATTTTTATATATGCAAATCTGCACCATCAGAGGCTGCATTATCAGCAGGAATTTGAAATCTTTGTCAACCTATCGCTATCAGTGCTCCTCAAACTTGTTTTCTCCTACCTCAGTCCACCTGCAGCTAAAAGATGTCAGCACTGTGAGGCCTTGACCATCCAACAACAAAGCCATCCCAGGGGCTGGAGGCACGTGCTGTGTGGGTACTTGCAGTCAATCGGCAGCCTGACCTTAGGATGATGGGGTGGTCCAGGGACAGTATGAGCTCTCAGAACAGTTGATGCCCCTGGGTTGTATTTTAAAACGTGATGACATTAAGACATTACTTTGACTAATCACCTTTTTAACTACACATCCAGCGAGTTCAGGGGTGAGTCGAACAACACAGCAAACTGTAAGTAGTCATTAACATGTTAGGCAAAATCAGCTCATTGAAGTTAGTAGAATAAGAGCTCTTTTGAGAAAAATAGAATAGAAGCGGTAGATTTGGGGTGAAAAGGGGTCTGAGGTGTCCATACTGTGAAACCATGAACACTAAGAGACAGGACAGCAGTGTGCGGGTAGTGGAAATAAGAGTCAGATGGTCTAGAAATGGGGTCCAGAAAGGCAAAGAGACCAGAGACCCCAAAGAAGCAGAAGAAAAGTGTAGCAGTCAGGCTGTGGCTGTGTCTATGCATGGCAGGCCCCCAGGTGACCGATTCTGTCAATGGCTAAATTCCATTGATAGAGAAATTTTGGATTAGCAAAATTTCAGGATTATCTCAACAAAGGAGTACTCTGTCTCCTTTGTTGGCAGGGTAACTAAGCTCACTTGCATGGTTTCCCTTTTGCTTCTCAGAAGAGCATTGTCAAATACACTTTCTTCTGATGTTTGCCTCAAGAACACAAGTATGCCATCTCATACTAAACTTGCCAACAGCTTTGTTTTTCTCTGATTTAAAAAAAAAAAGTGTGACTCTGCATTTTGCTCTATAGTATTTACCCATGAGCTGTGGTATGTTGTTTTTCCATTGTTGGTCAAATAATTAACAAAGCAGGTAAACTTTCCAGCATGAAAATTAGGGAAGCATTTTGCTTCATGATTTGGCTGCCAATTCCTTTGAGATCTTGGTTTTGGTTGTGGTATGTTATCTTGCTCCCTAAGTGTTTGAAAATAGGATTGAAATTGACAGATGGAGACATGAATTCTGTCTGACAATGCTTTTCCAATGAGCAATGAAGTCATTTTAAGGAATGGAGTTAGATGCTCTTACGTACCCTCTCCGTATGACTAACTGTGATAATGACAACAAACAAAAGGACTAGCTGTCTTATAGGTACGAGCCAATGTTGTATTATAATAGCTAAAAAGCTCAGTCTCTTCTAATCCATTATACAAAAACAGGCTGCAATCAAGGCCCCCTGGTATAGTCATCACACAGATGCAGGTATTTTTAAAAAGCTAGAAAACTAGGCGAGAGTAACTAACATCACATGAATTTTTTTTTCCTCCCACCACTTTTTCTGTGGGTGGCACTCAGCAGTGGATATTCTGTAGCAATTGACCTTTATATAAATGAATGAGCATTAGACTAGAACATCGATTGGTAAGAATTTTGCTTTCATTAAGCAGTAGGAATTGTGGTTTGCCGTTCAGGTCAAAAACACTTGACACGATTAGAGTTTTAATTAGAAATAGCTAGCCTTAATTACCTGTTTGTCAGTCTTGTTTGATATCAGTGAAAAATGGTACTCTTTTTGATACATGCCACCTAGTTCCACCCACAACCTACCCCCAATGGCTAGTTAAATTGGTTGGACTAAAACCTAGAACATTTAGTATTAGAAAAACCCCTTAAAAGTGGAAAGAGATCATCAGAGGTAATCATGCTATAGAAATTAGAAAACCACCTCCTTTTGTGAGAAATAGTCATTCAGGAGCATCTGAGATGTCTTTCTGTGGTCCCACAAAAGGTTGAAGATAAAGCTAATCTACACAAAACAGTCAACTCCATTCCCGCCACTATTTCCCAAATGTAGCAGGTAACTTCCCAGTGGCCTCACTGCCTCCCATGCTATCGTCCTCCTGACCCCCAAAAACCATCCTTGCTAGGGTTCAACACCACCCAGGGCACTACACGATCTGGGTAGTACAATGACCCTGGAGGAAGAAGCCAGAAAGTCCTGTGATAGAGTGAACTCATAGAAGAAAGAAGCCCTTCTAATTCATCTGTATCCCATAAAAACACACACCACATAGACATACACACAGGGACACACACACACACATCTTGCCCCAGGGCTTACTGCATCACTGAGCACACTGAAGATGCCTAATGCACAGTCACATATTGACCAGTTGATATGATGGCTTGGGGAAACTCTGACTCCCATTCTCATACAAACAAATTTGTCACATGAGGGAAATTCTGTAATGAGAGATAAAGCGATTAGTGTTAAGGTGCTATTTTGAAAAACTCCAAATGACTTGAAAGAAATAACAAGTCATCAATACTCATTACTAATGTTTACTGAGTGACACCATGTGCCAATTGCTTTCTCTGCTTCCACTGACTTTTTCTGACTCTGACCCTCTGCCTGTCTCTTATAAGGACTCTGGTGATTATAGAGTGTTAGCTATATGGTGTAAACTATATGGGTGGTAAACCATTTCTCTCCTTCTCAGCCTCTTTATTTTGATCACATCTGCAAAGTTCCTTTGCCCAAGTAAAGTAACATATTCACAGGTTGAAAATTAGGATGTGGACATCTGGGGTACCATTATTCAGCCTACCAGAGTTAAAATCCAAAACCACAAAGACTGGAAATCATCTGGGTAGTTGAGGATGTGAAGAGTTAAGAATAGTTTTGCACAATCAGTGAGTAATGATGGAAAAAGAGGAAATGTGGTGAAAATTTTTAAAACTTTAAATATTCTTCTGATTGTTGTGCTGTTTTGGGTGCAGTCTATGTGGAAGGTAAGGAAGAGGAGGGACTTCCTTTCCCACCTCTCTCAGGAAAAGCCTCAGTGTTTCACCTGCCTACTTCTTTCTATGGTTTTGCAGCTTTGCTCCTTATTCCCTTTACCAAGCAGTTTTGAATAATGGCATTGAACCACGGTGTTTTAAACTTATTTGTCCTCTTTTCCCACATTAAGCCATTCATTGAAGAGCCCCTGTTTTAACACACAGCTCACAGAGTCCATAAAGTTAACTGTGTTTGGTGATAAGGAATAGAAAACTCAAAGCTTAAACCTGTCTGTAGCTTTCCTCCCTGAGGAGGAATTGAGGGCATGTTGAACTGGACAAGCGCTCAGAAATGTCTTCAGGGCTGCTCCCCTTTCCTTAGTGTGTGGCCTTAACCTCATGGTGGCAGGTGCACTATTGCACCTGTTGGCTTTGAGCCCCTGTCTTAGATGGAAGAGAGGTGCCACAGGACAGAGGAGAGTGCCAGCTTCTCTATATGTATTCCAGAGCTCTTCACAGTGACTTCTGCCTGAATTTCACTGACCAGGATTGGCTCAGCCCAGTCTGAGAAAGTCTGGGGAGGTGAGTGTTGTATCTGTCTGGAATCTCCTGGTGGAGGAAAAGAAGGAAAGGGGAGGTAGTTGTAAATGGCCATGGGAAGCATCAGTCTGCTCCAGAGGTGCTTTAGAGGGAACTTTGGGTTTTGAGATAAAAAAAAAAATCTCTGCTCTACAGGTGGAGATAAGTTTAGCTTATACCAAAGGCACTATGATGGTGAATCCTGCTCACATCATAGGTGCCCAGAAAAAATAATTTTGATAATAACGGCCACAATATCTAGACAATTGTCAGAATTATAATTCTGTGAGTTAGGCCAAAGTAGAATACATCTATGCCAATGAAATATCCCTAATACAATTTCATTTATACCATTATTATATACTTTGGAGTTGCAATTTTAAAATGGCATTTTAAGAACAAAAGATACTGCAGAGATTATCCTGATTTACCTTCTTACTTTACAGATGAAACAACCCAGGGTGATGGTGACATGATTTACTCAGGGTTGCACAAAGGGGCTGTTATTGAAGTCACCTTCTCTACATGAGCTGCTTGGTGGTCAGCCCACGAGCTGGCAATAAGGCTACAGGACTTCATGCTTACCAGGGCCCTGCCCAGCAAGCTACAGACACAGAGGTTTTTATAATCTCGGTCTTTCTTTTCTTTCATACCCAGAAAATCATTTCATGCAAGTATTGCAGTTTCAATCAATATTCTATTCATATTTTTATAAATGTAAATTTGATTTTAAGGGGAAAATTTGTGAGCTGAAAGTGAAGAAATTCCAATGATTGTGGGCCTGCCTTAATGACAACCGAAATGTACCCCTCAGTCTACATATCGACTTGTTAAAAATATAAACAGAAACATCGTGAGACTAATGTTTATTTTTAAATGCTGAAGATGCTAATATCGTCAGTGAACCACAAAATTAATACATACTATTTGTCTAAATAATGTTGCCATAGTAACTTTAGATTCAGGATCAGCTTTGAGATTTTCATATGTTCATAATTTTTTTATTCTAATAAACTTTTTATTGATATTTTTGAAGAAAGTGATATTCATTGCCTGTACTATATACTATATAGCTTCCTGTCAGATAGTAAACAACAGTATCATAATAATCTCCTATTTTCTAGAATAATTCTCCAAGGAGTATCAAAGTACTAATTATTGCTTTGACACATTCTTTTTTTTGGTAAGCAAATTGATTTACAACTCAGTAGCTTAAAGTGTGGCTAGAGTCATTGTTAAGATACCATCTGACACCAGACAAGTCAGTAAACTGGAGTGCCACGTTTGCGTGTAGTGATAGTAATGGTAACGCAAAGTCTCTGGCATCCTCAGCTATGCATAAGATTAGTGACTATATTCCCTTTATGGGGATCACCATCAAGATTTCAAATATCTGGGGCCTCCCCGGTGGCGGAGCGGTTGAGTGCTGGGTTGCGAAGCTGCCTGCAGTTTCTGCAGCGCCGGTTTGATCCCTGGCCACCAGAGGAGGGTCCCACATGGCGCGCTGACCTCTCCTGCCACCTGCTGCTCCCCTCAGCAGTGTACTTCGGTCCTTCTGCCTGCTCTGCTCCCCGCTTTGGCTCTGGTGAATTCTCTCACACTCCCGTGCCTCTGACTGTACCCAGTGCTTGTATAAATAAATAAATAAATCTTAAAAAAAAATTTCAATATCTAATTTACATTGTTGATTGGGGGGGGTGGTTCTCAAACACTGTTCACACTGTGTCAATCCAAGAAGCCAAACCACTAAGAAGTATGAGGTAATTTATTTATTACAGGAATTAAACCTTTCACAATTGCGGGAGAGTGTTGGGGGCTGGTCTGATAGGGGAGTTGGAGGATCAGTGCAGTGCTTGATGAGTCCTTTTAGGGACTTAGGCACATGAAACAATAGAAGTGAATAGCAAAGGGGGAGCTGGTAGAGATGTCTATAAAAGTTTGTGAGTGCAGAGTTCAGTGTCTGGAGATAGGTGGGGGCTGCTCTTGGTCAGCAGGGTCAGAAGTCAGGAAGAATCGCTGAAAGAGAAGCAGAGGAGGACCTGGAACCTCTGAGCACATAACTTCAGAGAGGGAGGCTACTGCTTAATTCTGCCTCCCAAATCTTGCACAAGGATCTCTTTGGGACAACCTCTCTATCTCAGAACCTCTCAAGGACGGGCTTTCTAGGTAATAGAATTTCAGCTTCATTAACTTGGTAATAGATGAGTATAATGCCAACACAATCCAGCAAGTTGGTAGGATCTTTGCACCAATTCCTTTGATTATTTATTCAATCCTTGTACATTCTAGGCACCTATGTAAACAGTCTCAAATCTTTCATGGAGAAAGTTAGGTAATAAACACGTTTAAAGAACACTTTTTAAGAGGTGGCCATGAAAACATCTGAGGACTAAAGGACCATGTGGACAATCTTAAAGTGAAGTTTTGGGCTAGAATTAACCTTACTGCCTGCTCACACCAGCCCCTCCCTCCTCACAGATGCCCAGACTGTGGGAGGGAAGAGTAGGAGGTTTTGCAGAAATGGGACACAGAGCCAGAAGGGAAGGGGAGGCAGTGGGAGGAAGTGGCAGGTGGAGACACAGGATAGAGAAAGACAGAGAGGAGTCTGGGAGAAGGGAATAGGTGGTAATAAAGGAATGGGGGAGGAGGATTGGATGAAGGGTGAAGAACAATGCAAATTGGAGGGACAATGCTGAATGTACATCTAGCTGATCCCAAGACTTACGTTGGGAACTTTTGACTTGTAATACAATGAAATATTTTATATATCCCAATGATTGTAGGCAACATGTTTTGAAAGTTCAATGCATTGTAATACATCAAATATCCAGTTTAAGATAAAGAATATTGCCCACATTGCAGTTCCATGGGTGTCCTTCAGACCACCTCTCTTGCCCTGGGAAAGTAACCTCTGTCTGATCTGAGAGTCCAGAAATGTGGCTTTACTTTTCAAAAGAATGAAAGGAGAATGAATTGGTAATGGAGAAAGGAAGAAGATGGGGTTTCTTTGAGTAACTTTTCTTTTTCTAGAAAAGCATCAGAGTTCTATGTACTTTGACCACAGCCAACTTCTTGGTGATATGGGGACCACCTGATAAGGTCTGAATGGCTGGCAGGTGTTATTCCTATTCTGGCTTCAGTCTGCTGCAGTTCAATGTCTTTTTGAATTTTTCCCACCAGGCACACTTGTGTGCTATGGTTATGATAGAAAACTTGCAGAACAACCTCATTTTGAATAAGAGCTTTCTATGAATTAGAGTCATTAACTAAATTGCTTTTCTATATAGAAATTCAGTATTTAATAGCTGTATTAAAGACTGTTACTTCGTAAATGATAAATGAGCAGAACCTTCCTATTGCCTTTTCTTGGACTTCTAGAGTGGTCTCTCTGTGTCTTTTTAGCTTGGTAGGTCCTAAGCAACCAATAAGTAGAAGTAAATTATAAGGAGGTTTTCTAGGCAGGTGAGGTGGTAGCACACAGCAGAGAAGAAATGTGGAGGCAGCTGAGGCTGTGAGTCCTTGAGCTAGGGACCATCTTTTCCAATTTTGAATCTCTCCCCATGTCTTACACTTTGCCTGGCACAGAAAGTGTTTGTTGAATTGCTGAATTGAAATCAGACAGACATAATTGGTCAGCAAAACCTCCACAGTTTTCTAGTTTAACTACACTTTTCTATCAACCACTTCAATTCCAACTCCATTGTTTCAGAACCACAAGCAGAATTGAAATCCATAGAGAAATCTCTCCAGCTTCTCTGTGTCTGCCAAGTGCAGCGGTGACTCAGGAGTAGCCACATCACAGCCAAACGTCATTCAAGTCTCAAGTATAAAGACCTCAAAACGGTCAGAGAGGAGTCCTCACTCTCCATCCCATATCTTCATGCTCAGGTTGTCAAAATGCTCTACGGTAAACTCCTGAGACAGCGGACACGGTTGGGTTAAGTAATGAGCCGACACCATGCACTCTTGACTCATGTGGAAACTGAAACCAAAGCAGAATGTTCTCAGCTTTGGGCCCAGGTCTGACTCAGTCAGGATGGCTGTAAGTCAGGTTTGCTGCACTTCAACACCTTTGTCATTTTCAATCAGTTAATTCTTTGTTATGAGGGTCTTCCTGCAATTGCCATCTATGCAGCAACACCTTGACTTCTATCCACCTGAAATACAACATACAGAGTCCTAAAGACCATCCCATAATCTCTGAGATGGTTGCCTTTTTTTGATGAGATAAGAATTCTAATGTACATGAGCTTTGTAACCCATGCATTTGACTAGTAGTTGAAATAAGGACTTTTTTGATAATTCAATAATATGTGATCGATAGGTAAAATTGTTTCAATGAATTTTCTTTAAAATCAGGATTTTGCTAAAAAAAGAAAAAAACATTTTCAATTCCTGAAGGATAGGGCTTGCATTGTCCCTCAATGTAATATTTTCCAATGGCAAGTGTAGCTACTGGCAGGGCACTGACACTTCTTACTGCCCTGATCAATGTCTCCTCCATTTGCTGGCCAGCACATCCTGCAAATCCTACCATGGACATTCAGGTAACTCTGGACAAGAAACAAACCTGTTATAACAACAAACCTTTCACCTGATAGAGGAAACCCTTTACACCTTAGTACCACTTAATTTTAAGATTAGTCCTAGTATACAGTGAATGGAGGAGTGATATGCAGATTTCTAAATTTAGATGAGAGATAAATTGTTTTCTGAGTTTGGAATATCAAATTATTTTTTTTAAAAAAACTGAACAACATCTTAAGATACTATGGAGGCCACTTCAGTCTTAACAGTCTCTGATTCATGGGGACTATGTGCTATGTACCTGGTTAAATTGCAGAAGTGGCTTCGATGTTGTCAGTGTGTTGTGGAATGGTTGTGCTGGTTCCAGGGGTCCTGGAGGATTGAAGCTTCCCAAGGAGATGCAGGAGAATTAAAACAAGGACAAAGCGCACTGCAAATGAACAGAGCTTGCCTTAAATTTTTGCCCGAGGGTAACTGTCAATAAAAACTGCTAACATTTGTAGTGCACTTTTTTACACATTTAATGGACCTTATCTCATCTAATCTCAAAACCCTTGGAGGAAACCATGCTTATTCTCCACTGTAGATGGAAAACTCAAGTTCAGGGGCATAACCACAATCTGAATACAGATCTCTCTTCTCTTACGACTTATGGGCTACATGGATTCTACAGAATTCAATTTGGAAAATACCTTCCAGGAGGATGTAGGTTTCCAGGTTTCTGTAGATCTAGCAGTTAATGTATTATGTGAGAACAGTTTGATTTCACTCACCATTTGGATAATATAGATAGTTTCAGCATCTTAAGTCTCTGTGGGTTGTGGGGTGAAGGAGCAGCGCTGTCCCAAGGGTGAAACAGCAACCAGGAGGAATTTACACAGAGTCAGCTTGACCATCCCCCAGGGGCTCACCAGGAGACCAAGGGTCCTGGTATCTTAGGGGCTGAGGAACAGGAAGCTGTTTTCCCAGCTGGTGCCAGGGTAGACAAGAGTCCTTTAATTAGCTCATGGATGTCTGATCTCTTTTCCAACACTGCCCTTCTTCAGCCTACTCTCTGTTATGTCTCCTTTCCCTAATTCACTTAAATATAAAAGGCAGGTGAGGTGGATGATACCAACTGATTTTTCCTGCTCTGAATCACTGCAGGGACTCCAGCGCTCAGCTGAGACTGGGAGGAGACTGACAGTCAAGGTGAGGGAGAGAGAAGGTCAAGGCTGAAAGAAAAGTGACTGTCAGAGCTGAGTGTCTAAAGAGAAGAGGCAGCAAATACCTCCTAAAAGGTGGAGAGAGAGAAGAAGAGAGAGAGGAGAGAGTCTGACTGGGCGCTATCATCTCAATGTCCTAGCAAGTGTATGAACATTGGAATTTACTTATATTAGTCCCCTCTGTACTTCCAAGATTCTGTCATCATTGCTGTATTTGACTCTCTTTGCTTCTGCTCTCTCTTTTCACCTAGTCAGAAAAACATGGTGCCTCCAGACCAGGCTTAAGGCCATGACACTGTGGCTTGTACAGTTGCCAACACCCTGTAACATCTGGTACAATGATATCTGGCTTATAGTCTCCCCAAATTCAAGTTCCCTAAGTCACCTAGTAAATATGCATCAGAACATAAAATTGAGCTACAGTTTGTCTTGAAAATATATGGAGTGTGCCTTCCTGGTGGTGCAGGGGGTTAAGATGCAGCACTATGAAGCTATCCGCAGTCACTGTAGCACGATTTTGATCCCCAGCCAGGGAGCTGACCCACATGGCACAGCAGACCTGTCTTGCCTGTTGCTCCCCTCAGCAGTGTATTTCAGTCAGTCTGCCTGTCCTGTTCCCCACTCTGTCTCTGGTGAATCCTCCCACTCTCCCACACATCTGGCCTGTACCCCGGCTTTTGTATAAATAAAATAAATCTTTGAAAAAAAAAGGAAAATGTTAGGAAATTCCTATTTCTATTCATCTATTCACCTAGAGGCAGCCCCAGACCCTGTGGCTCACTTTCAAAAACATAATTTGGTTTTAAAGAGTCATATCAATCTTGTCTATTTGAAAAGCTTCCCCAGAGGAGTGTCCACTCTGAATAGCCACCTCAGAGATAAAGCCTCCCTTTAAGAAAACTGAACTAATTACCTTGTTGTCCAATTCAAATGATTCTTGTTATCACCATGACAGTGAACTTTAAAATCAGTATAGGATTTTATGAGTTTTTTTCCTCAACACTAGCACAAAAGCATGGCCACAAAGCAGACCTAATTACTGTGTTCCAATGCTGGTAATTTTTCTTTTGCCTTTCCCCTTTTTTATTGGAAACATTGAAAGAAATAAATAGGAAAACTTCATAATTGAGTTTCAAATTTTGGAGAAGCTCAAGATAGTATTCATTCTATTTGGATACATTTGCCCATCTGGGGATATCACTGTCTTCCAATTAAGGAGAATTGTAAAAGAAGTTCAGAAGTTTGACTGTGTGCAACCTAAGAGCTCTTTGTTTTCAACTGTGCCCTTTGGCTGAAAATAAGATTTTTCCTTCCATGTTCTTGCAGTCTATCCCCTGAGCACACAAGATAAGGACTCACTCCTGGATCCTTGGCCTCCCTAAACTTTGTTTCTTCTACAACTGCCAGGTACTAGGTCTGAACACTTCTGAACTTAGTCAGACAGCTCAAAGTAGAGAGACAGAATAGGATTCCCAGTGCCAAGAGCTGTGGACTCCACTAAGTGGTCAGCTAGCCTTGTTGATTTTGCCTTCTGTCCTCACACTCCCTCTCTGCCCCTGCCCATACCTTCCCCTAACTCTTGCTCTCAAAATGACAAGAACAGGTGTCTAAGAGGGCAATGTGCTAATTTTTGGTACCATTCCAACCCTTGTCAAGGGAATAAAGATGGGGCCAATTTTGTGCATGAACAGGAGGGAAGTTACTTATACATCTGTATTTTTTTTTAAGCCTAGGAGAGTTAAAGTTTATCAGTACAATGGGATAATTAGTTGCTTTCAAAGACCTGCAGGGTAAAAAGTACTTGAAGAAATGTGACAAGGATACAAACGCTGTTGATTCAAGGGACCTATAATTTTGTCCCAGACAATCTTTCAGAAAAGGCTTTCTTCTAATTTCTGTCCACTGAGACTTTTGACAGAACTATGTTCTTCCATTGTTTCAGAGACTCTTTCTAGGAAAATCTTGATGTCTGGTATAATATTTATTACCTCTGACAAAGACAGGAAAGATTGGAAACTTTTCCTCATTTACAATTCACTATTGAATTTTATTAGATTTAATGAAATTCAGAAACTTTAATTCAGTGTCAGTTGAAATTGATTGATATCACTTTCAAAGAATACAGCAAGTTGTGGTTAATACTGATTTCTTTTTCCTTGAGGGAGTTATAGCTAACCTCCTTAGTCTATTTCCATATAAATACAATAGTGACACATTATGTATATTTAATGTTATTATGGAAACTTGAAAACAAATACCAGGAGCTCCTTTAGTCAGCAAAAGCCCTGTGGACCTTAAAGCCCAAGGACCTGGAACTAAGGACAGAGTTGGCTCAGAACACCTTTGTAGATCCATTGATGGAATACAGATTAGTAATAATGCTTGGAAGTGGTGACCTGGTTTTCTAATATCAGCAATGAGAATTTTATGACTAAGACTTAGCATTTCAGGATTACTCTGCCCTCCTAACCATAGGAGACCAGCCACTGCTGTAGTGCAAAAATAAATATTATAGTTGCCATGGAAACTAAGATCACCTTGGAGATTATTAATACCAGTAGGCTAACAGTGGAGGTTGCAATCATATAATTTCTAGCTAAATTAATCATAATCAAAGAACAGCAAACTCTTTTATAAAGGCATATCAGCTCAAATCCTCTTTTCCAGGCCATTTAAGAATTATTATCAAGTTTCTTTCTCTATGAACAAAGAAATCTCCTAAGAAATAGTTATTTTTTCATTGACTGAACAACTTTTTACTAGGTGTTGAATGACTCAGGATGCAGAGAGGGAAGTTTGATAATGAAAGTTCATCTTGTAAAGGAAAACTCACAAACATTTTTTAAAATTATTTTTTTCTTTTACTGTGATAACATTTTTTGAGAATCTAGTTACTAGATTATTGTAATCTTTGATGTTTTAAATTTTTGTGACTTTTACAAAAATTGCCGTTCTTGAGAGCTCTTTGCCAAATGGTTAAATGCATGGTGATGTTATCAAGAAAGTCTACTATTGGAGAGAAAGAAATTATTATTGTTTAAACAAAGAGTTCTTATTGGAATCTCAAAACAAAAAAAAAAATTTATCTGGCATGGTTGGTTGGGGATTAGGCTGGCCTGTTATTAAAAGATAATAGAATCATTATCGAAAAAGAGACTATTCTAATCATAAATATCCCTCTGATATTTCAATATTTGAGAGAGAAATAATTATAGAAATAGTTGTGATATTCAGGTAAACAGCAAAATATTATTAAAAATTGATAATGTCAAAGATAGTTGTTTTGATGCTTATAATTTACTTTATTAAAATTCCTTTTGGACTGAATTATGCTACTCTAGGCTTATGAATAATGACAAGTAACAAGGTCTTGGTATTAGAATATCTCAGGGTTTTAATTCAATAAAGATTATCAATTCCAACACAATCCATGTTAACAGTTCACTTAACAATCTTGACATCACAAGATCCATGAATTGGATCCCCCTTGCTTCTGGAGTGGATCCAAAGAGAAGGATATAATACCATCTATAAAATGCTCTTGCCAAAAATCTGCACTCATCAGACATCCCATATATAGAACATATGGGACAGAGAAGCTTGTCTAACACCAGAGGGATGCAATCAGCTAAATCCAGAATGTAGAAAACTATATCAGACAAATGGTCTACTTTCTTCAACAAAGAAATTGCAAGGTTAGAAGTCTAAAGGTGGAGATTTAAGAGCTATTAACCAAATAGTCTGTGGACATTATTTGTATCCTGATATGAAGAATCCGAGGAAAATAATTAATAAAATGGGAAAATTTTAATACCAAGTGAGTATTTGATAATATTAAGAAATGATTGCTATTTTTTGTATGAATTTTGGTACTGTGGTTAAATTAAAGAAAACTCCTTTAGGGATAAATGTTGAAACATTTACAGATGAAATGGTATGTCTGGGATTTGCTCCAAAATAATTCGGTGAGTAGTTATAGTTGGGAATGAGATCTTCACCTTTTTGTTTTGTTAATCACTCAACAACAACAGAGACTTTGCTAATTGGTATAATGATATTAGAAATGAATTTCCATAGTTAAAATTAGTAGCCTTTTAAAACCAAAATGGATGTGAGTGATGGGCTTGTTTCCACCTATGGAATCAGTAGTATTTAAGAGAAGAGGATTAGCTTAGAAAGTCCCTTTAATGTCCTTCTTTATCTTTCACCCTTGGGATGGTCCTTGAGGTTTTAGTCCTTAATTGTCATATATATATATATATATATATATATATATATATATATATATATATATATATATATATATATATATATATATATAGATGTTGATTTGGTCGCATCTGTTCTTTTTTTAATAACTGAATGCTAAATTTAGTTCAGTGATTCTGAAAGTGTTTTAGGAACATCCAGAGGCCCTCAAGACTTGAAAGAGGTCTGTGAGGTCTAAATTATTTTCCTAATAATATTATGTTTGCTTTTTTCACTCCTGTTTTTTCGTGAGCATATAATGGTTCTTTCCAGAGGCTACGTTATATGTGAAAACACCATTGCTCTGACAATTAGTGAGATGTGTGATTATACTTATAAAAGTTCTCAGCCTTTTTTCCAATACTCTAAATATCCATAAAACAAAATCTCTCTGGAGACTCAAAAAAATTTTAAGAGCATGAAGGGTTCCTGAATCACCAAAGTTTGAGAATGACTACATAAATAATTATGTCTAGTTTGAGTGAAACTGCTATGCAAGGTGTTGATGGGAGTCAGGACATGCTACCCCAAAATACGACACTTTAGCATATCAAATATCTTAAGCCAATGGAGTCTGAGAAAACAGCTGATACAGGAAGTAACTCTAAGTCCTCTCCCCACTACTGATACTTTTTTCCATGAAAACAGAAGGTAAATCTCCCATATGAAAATACCCTCAATGTAGCAGGAGAAAGGGAGACATCTTTATCACCAGGCATGGAGGATTTAAGACTAAGAAGCCTATATAAATAAACCTTGTTACTGCTTCTCCATTTACTACCCATAGCCCAAATCCCTTTGTCTTGTCAGGTCTTCCCAAATATATCATTTCTTTGTCTAAAAGGTATAAAAATTTACTGCTCTGGTATTTATTCTTTTGTGAAGGCTCTCATCTAAATGTAAAAATCTAATAAAATGTATATGCTTTTCTCCTGTTAACCTGTCAGTTTAATTTATAGACTGAGTCAGGAACTCAAAGAGGGTCAAAGAAAAGATTTTCTTCTCCTGCAATGTAATAGGTACATACATTTTTGAAAAATTATGACTTTTTTTCAAGCTTACAGAGCACACTTTTTTTAAACCTATTTGCTAATAAACATCTATATTGTCAAAGAACTTTCTGGGACACCTGCCTACATTAACCTGGCAGGAAGTTAAGAAATTAGGCATATCCATCTATAACTGTTGGTGAGTATTATAATCAACCAAAAGAGCTTTGTTATCTGGCCTATATTGGCTTAGATCACTTCATACTAGTATGAAAACCTTATAAAACATATTCTTAGAAGACTTGGAATCGAGGATTAGAAAGTTGGAAGAGAGTCAAGGATAAGAGAGGAGAAGATAGAATGGAATCCAAACTCAAGCAGAGAGAGAGAAGGCAGAGTTGGGGGAAGAACGGGTAGAGAGGGAATATAGCTTCTAGGTCCAAGAAAAGGCAGGTTATTGTGATTTAGGCCCTGCCATACCCAACCATTTCAAAAAAGTACTCAGTAGCTGTCTATGCCAGCCTTGGCTTTATCTACTTGAATAAAGAGTTTCCAGAAGGGTAGAGCTTGCAGAAGTATAATTTCCCCCTGCTCTACTCACTTCAAAAACTGGGATTCTTTACTGGTGAACAAAGATATTCAATTCACATGGAGAAATAAAAGGCTTAAGAACAAAGTTCAATCAATTAACAAGCATGAATGATCATTTTAGAGCTTCTCCTTTTAGAAGGGAATAAAGGAAATTGCTTCCAATGAGCCATGTATAGATATAGATAGAAGAGTAGAGCAAAGGCAAATAGACTCATATTAAATATTCCTTAGGATATCTCTGGATTCAGTCAAGTATACTTCCTTACCTGGGTGCTTGTCAGGTATATCTAATATGTGCCATTCTGTTTCTCCGCAAGGGTTGAGAAGAAACTGTTTTAGCCTAAGCAACTCTCTCTCTCTCTCTCATAATGATTTTAGTTCTCAGAATTGTTACACAAAAATAAGAAACTTAAAATATGCTCAAATCCATTCAATTATAGGTGACATGACTTAATAGTTTTTGAGTTTCTGGATCGCCTCAGAAACAGTGTTTTCAAAACTGTTTGCCTTTGGTCTTCCTGGTCTAATCTTATCTCTTTATTCAGAATTCATTTTTTTCCCACCTCCTCATCCCTCATACTGCCAGCAGGGGGTTCTGTGCATTTTCAGAGCTACAGAAAACCAGAAAGGCAGGAAGGTGACCCAGGCCAGAGGGGATGGTTATAGTGTCCAGAGCTAGGACACCAGTGTGAGCTAAAGGTCACAGCACAGTGGCTATGACCATGCAGTAAAGGAGGATTTGGTTATTTGAGCTTTGTAAGTTCTCTGAATGATGGTTAATGTCTTTTTGGCTTGGTTTTCTGAGCAACAAACACAGTGCCTAGTATACAATGGGCTCTCAAAAAATGATTGTTACCGTGGCTATCTGAAGTTGGGATCAAATGGGACAATTTATTTTCTCTTACAGTGTTGTTTTATTGGAGTGTGTGTGTGTAAGTGTATGGGCAGTGCATGTGTTTATAGTGACCAAGCATTATTTCCATGACCAGTACTATCATATAATTTTAAATGTATGAATAATAGTTGAAAAAATATGAAAGCAAAGATGTAGTTAGTGGCATAGAGGTTTATATCAGAAGGAAAACCTAGACATAGTTAAGTATACAGTGAATAGTTAATGATAGAAAAAAAATAAGAAAGGAAGATATAGCTCTTACAAGAATCAGCCTCCTTGTCCAAGTAAGGCAGGACACAGATGTAGGTTCAAGCTCTAACTCACAGAATTAGGGGAAAGAAAGAACATGAGAAAAGAATAAACCATAAACATCATCTCAATATCTGAAATGAAGTAGATCAAAGATGCCCCATGCATGCTACTTGATAGGAGAAGGTGCAGCTATGTGGCGGAATAGTATTGCAGACAAAATAGGCTCACACTGTAGAAAGCTTTAAGGCAGGCAAATGCCTGTTATATTCTATGAAGAGAAGAAAAGCAAATGCCTAGAGTTGAGTAAGGAGGAAATAAGGTCAGGTGGTTGGCAAGGGGCAGAGTGTGTAGGGTCCTGCCAGGAAGCCATCTCATGTCCTGAGAAAACAAGTGATATGACTGCATTGTTGAGATTGGATTACATGGAAGCATGAGTGGGAGTTGGAAGACTATTTGGTATTTCCAAATGCCCAATGAGATATGATGATGGACTGATAGTGGCAGCAGTAAGAAAAGTTAGGACTGTTGATATATATATATATATGATTTATTTATACAAGAACTGGGGTACAGGCCAGAGTCATGGGAGGGTGATAAGATTCACCGGAGACAAAGTGGGGAACAGAACGGATCTACTGAAATACACTGCTGAGGGGGAGCAGCAGGCAAGACTGGAGAGGTCTGCTGTGCCATGTGGGTATCTCCCTGGCCAGCTGGGGATTGAACCCATGCTGCAGAGGCTGCAGACAGCTTCACAGCGCTGAGCTAAACACACTGCGCCACTGGGGAGGACCTGTGGATATATATATATTTTGTGTGTGTGTGTGTGTGTGTGTGTGTGTGTGTGGGACCCTCACCGGTGGCCGGGGATCAAACTGCTGCTCCACCAGGGGAGGCCCTACCTGTGGATATATTTTAAAGACAAAGTCAATTAGCCTTTATTGGACTATTAGCTGTTGGGTATAAAATAAATTGAATGTGGCGTGTGAGAAAAGAAGATATAATGATGACACTAAGACTTTGGGGCTGGCATTTGGAGTGATGGTGTTGGCATCAACTGAGAAGGGGAAAACCACAGATAGACCAGGTTTAAAGGTAATGATTGTGATTTCACTTTTTCATTTATTAAATTTCTTTTCTCTATGAAATATTCAAGAGGAAAAAGACAAAAGTCTAGAAGAAAGGAGAGAGTTTGGGAGTTATGAGGTGGCACTGACATTAGATGGCTTTAAAAGTCATTAAACCGGACCTCCCCAGTGGCACAGCGGTTGAGCACTGGGTTGCGAAGCTGCCTGCAGCCTCTGCGGCGCTGGTTCGATCCCTGGCTGCTCCCCAGCCACCGGAGGAGGGTCCCACATGGCGCTCAGACCTCTCCTGCCGCCCACTGCGCATGTATAAACAAACAAATAAATAAATAAATAAACATGCCTCTATAAAAAAAAAAGTCATTAAACCACCAAGTTAGTAAGGGTAAATATGTATGAAAAGAGAAAAAAGGGCTTTAACCCCAAGAGCACTCCAATATTAAGTGGTAGTTGAAGAAAGAAAAACTGTCATGAAGACTAAAAAGGTACTGGTGAAGCAGGAAAAAGAACAAGGAAGATGTGATATCCTGGAAACCATGGATGAGGGAGAGAAAAACAAGTAAATCTGGAAAATTAAGTATGTTGATAAATTAGTTAAGATGAGCTCTAAGTAGTGAACATTTTCTCATATCCCTTGCTATTACCTTGATCCAGGTCCCAAACACTCCTTTCTTCCAACATTTCTCAAACCACTCAGCAGATTGGCAAGAAAAACTCGTTCAGTGTATTTCTTTTATGCTTAGGAAGTCTCACCACTACCATAAGACACCATTCCTTATCCTGAGTTTTAGTCACTGCTAATCTGAACTTCATGTTCCTTCATAATTTATCTTCTGTTCCTCTACAATGCAAACTTAATACCGTAGGCAGGCCAGGTGTCCTGCTATAAGTTTTATGTCTCCCTGATTCTAGGTCATGCCCATGATTGCTATTTCCCCTCCAAATTATTGTCTTTGAAAATAAAAAGTAATTATAATAAAGTAAAAATCAAAATCAACAGGCAACTATAAACCAGAAACATTCTGCGAGGGGTGAAAAAAAATATATAAAATAATAACCAAAAAAAATGTTAAAAATTTTTAAAAATTTGAGAAAATTAGAGCTCAAAAAATAAATAAAATATTGTGCTTGAAATATTTTCTTAATTTATACAAATCCTTCAAAGTCTCCTTGAAGTTGTTTGATCTCAGAGGACATGACCTTCTTTTTATAATTCCTTCAAGGTGTACAGGGTAATACAGGGTAATACAGTCTCACGGTTGGTTCCAAATGCCAGAAACAGAAGGCACATTAATGTATATAAAGTATTTAAAAGTCTTTTTATGAAAGAATAACATCATGATTTTTCTCAGTTAACTAGAAAAAGAAAATATTTGCATCTTAAAATTTTGTTTTCCTACTCTTGGTACCTGCAGTTGGCTCATATGTATAAAACTTCTCTAAAAGCAGATTTCTCTTTAAGGTTTATGTGGAGATTGAAGGTAATTTTCATGTTGAGGTAATGTTGGAATTTCCAGGATACTAGAGAATGAGGAAGCTATGCAAGACCAATCACAAAACCTAGATAAATGAACTGAAAACTGTACTCTCAACAAACACTGCAGATGATCTTTTTGACCTACAAATTTATGAACTTACAATATTATGTATACTGGTGTAATTGTGTCATTGATGAGATGGAAATATCTGCCTTCCTTATTTCAAATAGATCTTGGCAACTATGTGGACATGAAGGCAATACAAAGTTAATGTTCCCAAAAAGCCAACGGGCCAACTCTGTAAGTACTGAATTTCTTTTCATTTCAGAAAGTGTTTCTACTTTCTACTTTGAAAAGACATACACAATCCCTGAAATTACTTTCTTTGTTCATTCTATGATCAAATGACCAAGAGTATTAATGGATTAATTGCTCTTATAAATTTCTGCAATTTGTTTACAGACCAGTCCATGCCTCATATAACAGTAAGACTTAACATTTTACAACAACCACGTATATTCTCCTTATCATAGTCTTTTGCAAACTGACCCATAGTGTGGGACAATTAAATAGAGCCTATATTTATCATCATGAATTGAAAAGTAAATTAATTCTACCAGGATGCATTGGGAGGTCAATATGTATCAGCATTTTGCAAGATTCTGAAGTATCTTGATGAATGAAGTCTGTATTAGAAAAATGAAAATATTGTGGAGGGAGTGTACAAAGGATATATTGAAATCACTTCCATGATTTTCTGAACAATATTGCAATACAATCAGTTGGAGACATAACTGGATTGACAACAACTTCCATTGTGACCAAGACTAAACTCTTGGTTGAAAATGACAACGGGAGTAGGAGAATGAAAATAATACATGAATTACATGTTTAGAAATAAATACCCCACATCAAACCTTCTCTGATAGTCTCCCCTTTCTCCTTTTATAAGACCAAGGGAGGGCCTCCCCGGTGGCGCAGCGGTTGAGCGCTGGGTTGCGAAGCTGCCCGCGGCCTCTGCGGCGCAGGTTCGATCCCCGGCTGTTCCCCGGCCACTGGAGGAGGGTCCCACATGGCGCGCAGACCTCTCCTGCCACCCGCTGCTCCCCTCAGCAGTGTACCTCGACCCTTCTGCCTGCTCTGCTCCCCGCTCTGGCTCTGGTGAATTCTCTCACCCTCCCGCGCTTCTGACTGTACCCAGTGCATGTATAAACAGAAAGAAAGAAGGAAAGAAGGAAAGAAGGAAAGAAAGAAAGAAAGAAAGAAAGAAAGAAAGAAAGAAGGAAAGAAAGAAAGAAAGAAAGAAAGAAAGAAAGAAAACATGCCTCTATATAAAAAAAAAAAAAAAAAAAACCAAGGGAATGTTACTATTATCTTTTGCAAGGTTAACACTCAGTTTTACCTCTCCTCGAACCTATCAGTCTTACAATAAAACCACTAAATTGGATTAACAGAAGTAAATAATTAAATGTATAAATAAATAAAAGAAGCAGAAAGCATCTGAATGATCCACAGATTAAATGCTAAATATTTAAATATTTGAGAGCTAGACATACTTCTAGGACTAGATCTTTTTGGTATAATTTTATAAACATAGGGGGCCTCCCTGGTGGCACAAGGGGTTAAGTCGCAGCTCTATGAGGCTATCCCCAGCCACTGCAACATGGTACGAGTTTGATTCCTGGCAGGCCAGGGAACTAATGCACATGGCACAGCAGTCCTCTCCTGTCTCACCCGCTGCTCCCCTCAGCAGTGTATTTCAGTCAGTCCGCCTGTTCTGCTCCCCACTCTCTCGCTAGTGAATCTTCTCACCCTCCCCCACCTCTGGCCAATAGCCCAGCTCTTGTATGCATAAATAAATAAATCTTTAAAAAATTTTGTAAATATAATAACTCTGTATCAGAACTTCTTAATGTATATCAGTGCCAGAATTCTAGAATAAGAAAATAAAGGCTTATATTAAATTTGCTTTTTAAGTTGTGAAACATCATGCTAGCCAATATAAAATGCCAAAGAGAATATAATTCACTTAGATTACTTCACAAGAGAGCTTTTTCCTGTCTGTTAAATGATAATGAACATGCTACATAAGAAAGGATTTTTAATTATAATGTACAATAAATATAATCTAAATAGTCTTCATATTTTTATTCATATACATTTTATATGATACTATTAAGGACTTGAAACTGTAATAGACTATAATAACAAACTTATAAAGTTCAAGAGCTTTGAAAGATTCTTTTTAACTCTTCAACTAACTGGCTAGAAAGTTAATATGACTTTTCAGGTAATTAACATTGTAGATGATAACACAAGGTAACATTTTTGAAATTTGGAAATGCTTTAGGGTAAAATACATACCTAATGAACACAGAAAATATCTGAATGCGGAAAAATAATTTCATTTTTTAAAATAATAATCTGAATAACCTTGAGCTATTGATGACTCATTAGTTGATAACTTCAAATTAATAAGTTATTTGCTAACCCTAGGGTGACTGACTCAAATGAGCTGAATAATAAATACTGTTAGTATCTACTAAAATGTATTTTAAAATCAAATAAGAATATTTTTGACTGCCTCAGTGATTAAAAATTATGAGCTTGGTTTTATAAAAAAAATGTTGAACAGAATGCTTTCTGCTATGCATGGATTTTCATAAGCAGGAAAAACATATGGCATTCTCTCCTCTCTATCCCCCAAATCCCACACCTCTTCCTTTCCTCCTCCTTGTTTTCCTACCTCCTTTCCAGTATATGGGATTTATTGAATATGGATGCAAATGACTCATTTTAGTTCTGTAGATCTTGTGAAAATATAATATAATGGTTCACAAGGGCATCATAGCATGATTTTCATTGCAGTTACATAGTTAGTATATTAAAATACAGGAAATAAATGTATAAAATAAATATTAAACTCTGTGCCTTCTCCACTATCAGTTCTATAAATCACTCCCCTCCCACCTCCACGTACTCAAGATGTGATGATAATTTCAACACTATCTTCTGTCTGAAAGTCTAGATAGTTCTTTTTTTTACCATTTCTAATAAACCCCAAATCTATTCATTAGATTTTGAGGTATGTTTTTAAAATCCTTTAAAAAACAATCAAACCTGGCTTGATTCTAATTGATGGGGATCCCGGTTTCCAGTACTGATTCTTCTACTGTGTGTTCTACAAGGTGTCAACTTAAATGTCCTTCCAGTTTTTATTTTTATTTTTTTTAAGATTTATTTATTTATATATACAAGAACTGGGATACAGGCCAGAGTTGTGGGGGGTGAGAAGATTCACCAGAGACAGAGTGGGGAACAGAACAGGCAGACTGACTGAAATACACTCCTGAGGGGAGCAGTGGGCAAGTCAGGAGAGGTCTGCTGTGCCATGTGGGTAGCTCCCTGGCCAGGGACCGAACTCGTGCTGTGGCTATCCTCATAGGTTGCGTCTTAACACTTTGTGCCACCAGGGAGACCCTCCTTCCAGTTTTTTTGTTCCTTTTAGCAAGAATAATACCTTTTGCACTACTTATGGTAATTTTATCTAGATTATAAACAGATGCACTGCAACAAGATCTCTAAATTTAGTTTGTATAATATACACCCTTCTGGAGACACAATCTATAATATTTGGTGATGAGAAAGCAGTGGAGAAGTATTTGGAATATCAAACTGTTAACTTACAAATTAATGGGGGAGGAGACAAAAGTAAAAGGAATTTGATCAACACTTCTGTAATAAAACAAGTACTGAACCAAGCAGTAGTGAAAGGAAGCAATAAGAAATGAATACATGGATTTTAAGATTATAATTAACACCAGTCTGATACAGTGAAAACAACAAGTTCCTCTGTGTAGAAATATCCTGTGTCTTCTTTATTACTTGTTTTCTATTTTCTTGCACTGTTAGAAAAAGAAGAAACAAAAATATAATTAAATTTATCAAATGTGCTTCAAGAATAGGAATTGACCTACCAATATAGAGAGGTTGAGTGACCAAATTCTATCATTCTAAGGAACCCTGTTCCTGGGTAGGCCTATTCTTTAAATTACTGTCTTTAGGTGACATCAACTGTCAAGTAAAAGTCATTTTCAATGAAGTGGGCCATTTTGCTGTGGCCTTCATCCTGGGTGAAACAGTGGATAGAAATCAACTCAATTACTTCCATTTGAATTCATATCACAAAGGACTTAAATCATTAAATATCATTCTATATCAAGGTTATATATTTATTGTGATATAAAGTCTAAAGCAGGGTTACATGTAGGATGGGGAAGGGTAACGGAGCCCTTAATTGATAATGACAGAATAAGTCATATGGGGCTTCTCCTATAGTTCCTATATATAGGACAGGTAAGCAAGATCTTTGGATAATCTGAAAACTGTAGCAGTGGAGTACATCATGGAGCAGGTGACACGTTAATATGTAAATCATAGGCAAAGTTTTGGTACACTGTTGAATTATTTTTTAAATGTAATTTATGTCTTCTAGTTATTCATAGTCTGTTTCTTAAGAACTTAAAGGGTTAAATTTGAACTACTAAAGTAGCTAAAATTTTATCTTTATCTGGTAAATTGTTAAATGTTAACATGATAGTGAATTATGATGCAAAGTTGTGCTAAACTCTTTTTCTTTTACTGATATTATCACTGTTTCTTCTAAAATTATATATATCGGGCCTCCCTGGTGGCGCAGGCTGTTGAGCACAGCGCTGTGAAGCTGTCGGCAGCCTCTGCAGTGCTGGTTCCATCCCCAGCCAGCCAGGGAGCTACCCACATGGCACAGCAGACCTCTCCTGTCTCGCCTGCTGCTCCCCTCAGCAGTGTATTTCAGTCAATCTGCCTGTTCTGTTCCCCACTCCATCTCTGGTGAATCCTCTCACCCTCCCTCACATCTGGCCTATACCCCAGTTCTTGTATAAAAATAAATACATCTTTTTAAAAAATAAAATAAAATTATATATATTAAAACAGAAATTTGAGCCTGAAAGCTTTTAGAATTTACTGCTGCTGTTAAACCAACGATGGGGTTTTATATTTTTTTATCTGTCAAAATCAATATTTCTTGCTTCAAAGGCACTCTGCTTCTTTTTTGTACTTATTTTTATCAGTGCTAAAGTAAATCTAAATTTGTTTTAGCTTTTTCTTAAATTTAAAAAACATACAATTTTTTATTGAAGTGATATTGGTTTCCAACATTTTATATGATTTAGCAGTAAAGGTGCACACATGTTCAGATGTATGTTACCACATGACACCCACCACCAAGACACCCATAATCCTCCACCAAAGTCCACTATCTCTCCCCCATTTGTTTTCATCACCAGCCTTCCTCCTCTGGTAATATCAATTTATTTTTTTTAAGATTTATTTATTTATGTATACAAGAACTGGGGTACAGGCCAGAGGTGTGGAGGGTGAGAGGATTCACCAGAGATAGAGTGGGGAACAGAACAGGCAGATTGACCGAAATACACTGCTGAGGGGAGCAGCAGGGGAGATAGGAGAGGTCTGCTGTGCCATGTAGGTAGCTCCTTGGCCGGCTGGGGATGGAACTCATGCTTCAGTGGCTGTGGATAGCTTCGTAAGTTGCGTCTTAACCCCTTGCACCACCAGGGAGGCCCTGGTAACATCAATTTAATGTAAATTTAAATTCGATCACACAGGTCCTCCCTGGTGGCGCAGCGGTTGAGCGCTGGGTTGCGAAGCTGCCCGCGGCCTCTGCGGCGCCGGTTCAATCCCCGGCTGCTCCCCGGCCACTGGAGGAGGGTCCCACATGGCACGCAGACCTCTCCTGCCGCCCGCTGCTCCCCTCAGCAGTGTACTTCGGTCCTTCTGCCTGCTCTGCTCCCCGCTCTGGCTCTGGTGAATTCTCTCACCCTCCCGCGCTTCTGACTGTACCCAGTGCATGTATAAACAAAAACAAACAAAGAACCAAACAAACAAATAAATAAAACATGCCTCTATAAAAAAAAAAAAAGTTATAAATTCGATCACACATTCTGCTTTGGATCGCCTGCCATCCCCTGGCATGGATGACTTTCATCTTGCTCAGAAGTCCCTTTACTACTGACGCACAATTCTGAACAAGTTCTCTGGTTTGGGAGACTGTATCAGTTTCCTATGACTGCTGTAATATATTGCACAGATTTAGTGGATTAAATAAATTTAATGGATTAAAACAACACAGAATTATTCTCTTAAAGTTCTAGAGGCCAGAAGTTTAAAATTAGTTTCACTGGACTACAGTCAAGTGTTGGGAACACGCTGCCCTAAAGGGAGCTGGAGTTTTTGGAGAATACCTGTTCACCCACTGCCCTGGGCAGGACAGCTCATGAAGTTCTCTGCCACTAATGAAGACTCAGAGTCTAAATAAATGTGCAGCAGGGGAGGCTGGGGAGAGTGTCATTGAGAGCATCTCTGCCTTTCACTCTCCCAGCTCGAGATTTTATTAAAGATATGAACAAAACAACAACAAAAAATAGGATGCAATTGTGTTTTTGCTTATACAGATTAATAAGTTACTGCTGAAAACAAACTTTTCTGGTTAGTAGGGAACATGCGCACAAACCAGTTCGTCTTCAGAAAACAGGAGTCAATTCTGGGAAGAAGTTCTGTTTGCAGAACTTTTAATGTCCTGGAACTCTATGCAGAGTAAACAGGTACTCTCAGAAAACCCCAGCTCCCTTTAGGGCAGCAGGTTCCCAACAGTCAAGGTGTCAGTCAAGCTGATTTCTATAAAAACTCTGAGGGGAAATATGCTTCCTTTCCTTTTTCAGATTCTAGGGTTTCAGACCCTGCACTTCTTGGCTCCTGGCTCTTCCCTCCATGTTCAAAGCCAGGACCTTAGCATCTTCCATTCTCTCTCTGCTGTGGTCATGTCATTTTCTCCCATGTAGTCAAATTTTCTTCTGCCTCTTTTTTATAAGGACCCATGTGATTACATTACGTCAATCTAAATAATTTAGGATAATCTCCCCCAACTCAAGATCCTTAATTGAGAAGTCAATGTTGCCGTATAGGATAATTTAGGGTAACATTCACATTCTAGACACTGGGACATAGACATTTTTAGGATGTCTTTGTTTACCACAAGGGGCATACTGGAGGTTCAGTAGAGACAGGGTAAAGGTTGGAATGCTCTTTGAAAACACTTTCAGATAGTAAAAGAATGCATATTTTGAAAGTGGTATTACACATATGCCTATCCTAGACCTTCTATGAGTATCTACTCATTTAATCTATAGTAGCTGGGGAGTGGTACACACTGTTGGCCTTGCCTTAGCAATTCTCAGTATCTCTGATGGGTCAGAACCCACATCCAAGGCCATATCACCAGAAAATGACAGTGTCAGTAATTGCACCTGGTGCTCTGGCTCTGGCATCCTTGAGTCTCACCAGTCTACTCTATTGCGCTCCTGTCCCTATTCCAAGAAGCAAACTGCTGCAAAGAGATAATGGGAGGAAGTGCCACTTCCTCCCAGGACACCAAGATCCCTGGACCTTTAGAGTTAACAGGACTTTATGTTCTTACTCATCTCACTTTACAGTTGAGGAATCTAAGGCTTGAAATTAAGAAATTGAGATTGAATTAAAATTGAGAGATTAAGTGATTTATTTACATTAACTCAGCTGGGTGGCAATGCCATTGAGGGCATATTGTGCTTTTCTTATCTACTGTAAGCTAAGAACACTCAGTTCTCCTACTTCTCAAAGGCATGCCCCATGGTATGGGTTGAATTGTGTAGCCCCCAAACCACCCTCAAATTCCTAGGTTGAAATCCTAACCTTTACAACTCAGAATGTAAACATTTGGAGATAAGGTTTATAAAAAGCTAATTAAGGTCAACTGAGGCCTATGGGGTTGGGGCCCTAACCCAAAATAATCAATGTCCTTATAAAAAGGGGAGTCACCAGCGATGCACCCTCCCAGAGGACATGTCATGTGAGAACAAGCGAGAAGCCACAGAGACAGACCTCAACGGAAACCAAACACCTTGATCTTGTATGTTTGTCTTCCATATCTGTAAGGGAAAATTTTTCTAAGTTTCAACTACCTAGTTTGTGATATTTATTATGACAGCTTGAGCAAACTAATATACCCCAGATGAGCCACAGGCCTTAGAAACTCTTAGCCTGGAGGTAGCCAGTCCACCATCCAGATTCCTGGGTTTCCAAGACGAAGAAATAGGGTTTACAAATAATTTTCAATATTTATAAAATCCTAGGGCAAATGTCAAAATACAATCTAAAATTTCATGTTTCATTGCATTTGGGTGGAACTATGGCAAGTCAATTAGGTGATATCACTATCTCACATTTCTCTGAAGCTTTAATTAGCAACATGTTTAATTAAAATGAGAAAATTATTCATTATTTAATAAAACTCATTTGTTTGGTAAATAAAGACTTGGACTTTTTGGTGGAGAGAAATTTCAGTGGTATCACCTGTTTGAGCTTCCAATGCCTTTATTTGGATATACCAATACCTATGCTGTTTAATCCTATTCATATTGGTCAAATGCTCTCAGGGTGAATTAAGCAAAATATATGGCTTCAGTCATTTGTCACATCAGGGGTTTTGGGAGTATCAGTGACATTTGCCAGATGCCCCTGTATCTGGTTCCTTTCCTGAAATCAGTGAAATTTGAAATAAATGATGCCAAGTATATTAGTCTTGGTTACCAAGGAAAACTGAACCAATAAATTAGGTGGATGGATGGAGAGAAAGAGAGAGAGAGAGAGAGAGAGAGAGAGAGAGAGAGAGAGAGAGAGAGAGAGAGAAAGAGAGAAAGAGAGAGAAGTGAATAGATAGATAGATAGATAGATAGATAGATAGATAGATAGATAGGGAATTTATTAATTATGAGGGCTTGGCTCACAAGACTATAGAGGCAGAAGTCCCATACACCATGATGTGCCAACTACAAGCTACTGAGACCCAGGGAAGCTGATGGTGCAGTTCCAATCCAAACTAGAGGGCCTAAGGACCAGGCAACTCAATGCTGTAAGTCTTCGTCTGAGTCCAAAGGTCTGAGAATAAAGAGCTACAATGTCAGAGTGCAGAAGAAAATAGATGCCCTAGATTAATTGGGTAGTGAATTCACCCTGCTCTGCCTTTTGTTCTAATCAAGCCCTCAACATATTGGATGATGTCCAGCTGCATCAGTGAGGACAGTCTTTACTCAGACCTCTGATTCAATTGCTAATCTCTTCTGGGAGACATACTCAAAAATACACCCAGAAATCTAAGCATCCCTTAGCTCAGTCAAATTGACACATAAAATTAACCATCATGGCAGATAACAAAATATGAAATTCGCCTAATTCAATAAGTGGGTGGACCTAGCTTTCTAACCTAATAGAAGCAAAATAAAAAGACACAGCACCTAGTACTAGGATATCAAGCATTTTCAGTAGAATGTATCTGAAAGCTTGAGAGACAATATTTTAAGCAGAAGTGTACATTTTATTTAAAAATAATGGCAAATTCATGAAGAACACAAACTTCTATTAAGAACAGTTTATTAAATGCTTTATAGTAAAATGTTGAGCCCACTCTTATAATACACAGCCTTGATATTCTAGTAAATAACATGTACCTTTTTTCAGGGAGGTTGATGATGATGATGATACAAGGTGGAATTATGAAGATCTACAAATGTAAAATATTTTCTTTCTGTTTTCCTCAACTGCTGCAATACTGATGTTCAGGAATGTTTAGGTGTTGGGCAAAACCTGAAAAATTTCCTGAATATTCCATTAATTAATTCTTAAAATTATGTATTACCTTAAAGGAAAACATGAAAATTTTCTAATGGAAAATTTCATTTTAATATTTATTATTTTCAGTAACTGAGCATCACAATCCTAAAAAGTTGTTACACCATACGAAAGTCTTTGGAGTCATCATAAGGCTTTCCAGAACAAAAGTAAATTTCAAGGCAATTTATAAGGACTAAATTTTCTTGAACAAGCAAGTTAATGATATGTAAAGATAAAAAGAAACATCAAAGTCAACTGATTATTTTCCAAATAATATGATCTTAAAAAATATTGGGGGAAAATAAAGATGTTGGAATAAGGGACTATTGGATCAGAACAGAGATGGATAGGAAAAGGTATTGAGACTAGTTAGCATTAGCTAGCATATGATGTTTTCTTTATCCACAAGTCAACATGTTCCTCATGTATACAATTATTTCAAGAGAGCATATCTAAAAACTATTTTGGTTCATTTTTTTAAGTCACTTGCAAAGAAATTTCAATTCTGAATATCTAAAGCTATAGCAAATAGCATTTTGATATTTATCCCTAGGATTATCTGGTCTTCTCAGTCATAACTCTTGAGTACATGGTTTCTTGGTAAAATAAAATATTATAGAAATAGAACTGATGTTGAAAAAATACTACATAGCTAGAGCTAGGCATAGGAGGCACACCAACCTAATCAATTCATATTAAACAGACCATACAGAACTAACAAATTTAACCAGTTCACATTATTTAGCTTACACAAAAGCTAGATCTTTTCCCTTTTAAATAATGTAACCAATCCTATTAAAAGCAATTATTCAGGAGATAATGTCTATGATTTGCACTCACACATATTTATCAATATATGGTGAGCCTTGGACTTGAACTTGATACTTCTAATCCACGTTTTTCAAATTGACCATTTCATTCTGTGAATTGAACATCAATAAAAGAAAAGGAGCTTTAATTCAGATGGAAGTATTTTGTATTCATGTTAATAAAAGAGATCATGCTTTCAAACAAACGGGAAAAGAATTACATGTGGTAATGTAGAGAACTGCAATCATAAGGAACCCAAACATTCAACCATCTCTATTACTTAATTAAGCAGCCAGGTCTAATACACTACAAACCATTTGATTAAAAAGGCTGCCAACCAATGCCTTAACAAAGATACAATGATGAAAAGAGTTTTAAAATGTATAGTCTTGTAAAACATCTTTTTTTAACATTAAAACCTTGTCTCAGAAGTTCCCCGCTTTAGGTTGTTACTCAAAAACTCATCATGTTCAAAACTCAAGTTATTGTGAGATCTTGAAATCATGAGAAGCTTCTCCTTATTGGTAAAGTCTTTTTTGATTGCAGCTTGGGGCACGAGCAATCTCTCCATGGGATCCTCTTTGTTCTCCAGTTTCATATATCCTTTGCTGTTGCTTCTATCCAACCGAGGCCAACTTGGATGCTTCCGCTGTTCTGCTTGAACAGTTAGGGTAGAGGGACCCCGCTCTAAGTCTAAAGATTTTGAGTGTGAGGAGAGCAAATGCAAGGATGTGTTAGACCCAAACTGTCTTCTAGCAGCTCCGGGAGACAAGAGCTGACCAGTCCCAGGCCCAAGGGCCACTGAAGACTTGTACTGACCAGACAGTGACTCCCCAATGGAATTATTACGTGGGAGGATTGTGCTGACTGGCTGGAAGGATTCACTGGTGTTGGGCAAAGGGACCACAAGGGAATCCATTGACAAATTCCTTGACCGACTTTTGAGGTTATCAGCATCCTCAGTGATGTTATCTATACTGGGTTCATCAATGACACAGTTGTTAAGCTTGATCACAGGCAATGTAAAAGCACTGATTGATGATGACACAATGGACTTGGTTTCACATTTCTTAGGACCACTGGTCTTATCATCAGTTGTGATGGAAGGAGGTGGATAGAGGCCAAAGACAGAGACAGAGCTGTCAGAGAGCAAAGGGGGCATAAGATGTCCCAAACTCTTATTTTCACCCAACACAAGCTCATCTTCCTCGACAGAGCTGTCCATCCGAAAACTGCTCCTGAAACCCGACAGAGAGGCAATGGTATTTGCTGCCAGTTTCGAGGCACAGGAGCTCCCATTCTGTTTTACTTCTGCTTCTCCCATCAAACCCGTGTAGATGCCATTCATATGCTTTTGTTCCTTGACTCTTAGTGTGTGGATGTCAATGACTGTGGAATAGATATCCCTCATGTGTATGATCTTGGTTTCTCTGTCACGGTTCTCATGGAGAATGGCATTTGCACAAATGAAAATGAAAATGCCAATCCCCATTGTGAAAGGGCCAAGCATTTTCATTTTATCGGAATGTAAATGTTGCTCAAAGAAGCGAACCACCACACCACCTTGGTTCCGAATGACCTGGGTTTCGTTTGTTGACAATGTCGTCTCAGCATCGATAAAATGTTCTTTTTGGGGCCAATAGCCAAGGACTGCCATTGCAATTCCAACGATGGAGATAAGCACTCCTAAAATGAGGAAAAATCCAGATGGAGAATAAAGCCGGATTTTGCCTCGAACAACCACAACATCGGCCCGAGGTCTTCGCCTGGCAGGTTTCTTCTCCTGAGCAGCAGGCGATGGGCTGAGGTTGACATGATGCTGTGATCTGGCAGAGTCCTGTCTTTTCAAGGCAGCCAGGCCGGTTATCACTCCACCAGTTGCTATCATAGCTCTGCCTTTTTTTCTGAAAAGAAGGGAAAAAACATGATGACCTAAATGATCTTGGGGTCTAGTCATCATCTCAACAATCGTTTATATTATTTATTGTTGTTTCAGGCAGAAGGATATCTTATTAATAGAAATAGTTTGGAATAAGTTTTGTTTATTGACTAATGTAAAATTCTGGAGATTGCCTTTTTCATTTTTTAGTGTTTCTATTATCGATGAAATGTGAACTGAAGATATATTTTATTTAAATAATTTTATCACTTATTATATAAAACAGTCCTCTGGTCATATAACTCTCCCTTTCTCCCTCCTTCCCCCCTCTTTTCTTTCTTTCTCTCTTTCTCTCTCTCTCTCACACACAAACACACACACCATCTTTCATTATCTGGGCTATCTTAAAGAAATAGAAAAATCTAGAACACTTATGCCCAAAAAAAAAAAAAAAAAAAAGAAAAAACCTAGACTCACAAAACAGAGCATATTTCAGCAACTCATATAGTCTTAAGACCACTCTTATAAGAGTCACCAAAGAACTCTTAACTCTCTTAACTACCATATTTAATTTCCCCCTCTCAATTCTCATCTTCTTCTCTGTTTCCATGGATATTACCAACTCCTCCTTCCTTGAAATTCTCTCTTGTCTAGTCTTTTATGATATTAAGTCTTCCTGGCTCTTCCCTGACCTCATTATTTCAATTCTGGCTCATATTCACTCATCTAAAAGCAGACCACTTTCCCCTAGTGTCCTGTCCCTGGCCAACTCCTCTTCTGTAATGACCCCTGGCATTCATATTCACTCCTCCACCTTCTACTACTTCCTTTATGCTAATGAGTCCCAAGTCCATATTTCAAATCATAGTCTGAGTTTCTGTCTCACATTTCTAACTCTCCACCGGGAGCCATACACACATGCACTGCTAGCAAAGCTGAACTCACCCTCCACCACACACCAGCTGTACTACCAGGCATGTTTGACTTTTCTTATGGTGTCAATTCTCAGATTTGACTTTTCAGAATTAGTTTTAACTCCTCCCTTTCTTCCTCTTCTCATCTGCTGGTCAGGTTCTAAATCTCAGGAGTTTTCACTACACAAAGTCGAGCCCTCCATTCCAATCCTACTCCTCCTAGCCTGGTGCAACTCTTATTAAATCTTACTAGCACTTTAATAATCTCCCAACTGGTTTCCCAGATTCCAGCTTTTCTTCCTTTACAATCAAGTTTACATCCTGGAGGCAGATTAACTGTCTTAAAACACAGCTTTGAAATTCTTCAAAGAGTGGAATAATGAATAAAACTGGCCCCTCTACCTACCAAAGTTTAATCTGGGATTTCAGACCCATGGAGGTTAGCTTTATCACTGTTCCTTTTCATTAATTTACGAAAATTAAAACCTAATAATATTCCTTGTATGCAACACTGTATTATTTCTGAGAATTTTTTAAATAGTGTTGCAGGTGTATAATCTCACATATTAACATCCGGCACTGAAGCTCATATCCTACTTCTACAGGCAGTATAAGACCTTCTCTGACTGGGCCTCCCCTGGTGGCACAGCGGTTGAGCGCTGGGCTGAGAGGTTGCCCGCTGCGCAGCGCTGGTTCGTCCCTGGCCGCAGGTGAGGGTCCCACAAAAAAAAAAAAAAAAAAAAAAAGACCTTCTCTGATTGACTCAGCAAATCCAATCCACGCTCTCATTCCGCATTTTCTGTGACACTTGCTCTATTACAATGTCAACCCTTTCACTTCTTGTGGCCAGGCATGAAATTTCATTCATACATTTACTGTCAGAAACATTCAACATAGTACCTTGTCCATAGCCAGTGTTCAAGACGTTTTTGTTAAATGCTGCATAAAGAGGAAATTTTCCTGGGATTTACTGGCTGATCATCATATTACTTTACCAACTTTCCTAGTTAAAAATACGAATAAACAAAATTAATATCAAAACAAAAAAAGCAACATTTTGGGAGTTAGTAAAGTGTCTGTCATTATCTGTAGGGAAAAGTTCTCAAATTGCCAAACGTGGCTGGTAAGAAACAGAGGCTACGTAAAACCCACAAGATCTCATGCACATTTCTTAGAGGATTTCTTCCTAGCCTCAAATATTATCTTGCAAAATGAAGCTCTCTTTGAATTTCTATTTATGATTTCTGAATTGTGTTTAAATAACAGGGTTGTGGATAGTACCTACAGTTTTAGTTAGCTGAGCAAGCTGATGAGTAAATTCAGCCTTCAGGGAAATTACAACAGGATTAAAATAGTTTATACTGTTGGAAGAACAAGCTATATTGTAACCCATAGCACTAGTGTTTGAAATTTATCAAAGCACACATAGTATGGCTTAGAACTCCCAAATCTTGGCTAAAACAAAGCTCAATGTCAACCTATGCTTTCATGAAACAAAAATAGTTTCAAAAGTTTTAATATAATGCTTAGATAAGATAGCAGTCATCTAACTATTTCCAGATGGCAGGATAAGGATTTATCTTGAAGTCCTTCTGAATAGAATGAAAATAAGAGCGAAAGTCTTTCATCTGGTTTAATAACAGCCCCTGTGAATTATCATTTCATCCAGGTTCGTAGTTCTCTCCCACTTGCTAAAACATTTTCTACTGTCATTTCCATTTTCTATTTCTGATGCTGGTGGAGGAAAAGGTTCTGGAAGAAGAAAAAAAATGAAGAATGATAGATGAGTAAAGGAAAAGAGAGATGAATGACTAGGCTCCTTCTGAGCTAACAAAGCAGTTTAGACTAGACAAGAAGGATAAAAAGCAAGAGCAAATTTAGAGTGTGAAAATTTATATATAACGAAAGTAGAGAAGATTCTTGGTGGAACTTAGAAATAAAGACTGGAGTGGGGCAAATGAAAGGCTCACAGGTCTTCTTCAGCCCCTCACAAGACTCCAAGATTGAGGTCCCTCGGGTTCAGTGCCCTGCTGCCCTGTATTTCCATTCAAGGCTATTCAACACTAAGAGGACCCTATTGTGACTCAGGACCCCAAACTGTGCAAAGGTGAGCAAACTCAGTCGCAGCTTCACAGAGCTTGAAAACTAATGAGGAGCTACCATATGTACATGAAACAGGATGAGATAACCTTTAGAAGGCAAGTTTCAATTTGGGCGGAACTTTACTACAGGCTTCATGCAGGCAACAGCATTTAAACATTTATCATAATAAAAGAGTGAATGGCAGTTCCAGTGAGATAAAGATAAGGGTCCAGCTGGGTTTGTGAGAGGGAACCCAGTAAGCCAGAGAGGAAGGGAGAACCAGGACTTGGACCTCGCAAGTGTCATTCCTCAATGCTTGAATTTTCACTCATAGCCAGTGGAGTTGGAGTAAGACACAACATTGTTGTTGTTATATTAGGAAAATTAATCTCAACTTGTACTTGAGAGCAGTAATGAGGGACTGATATGGGGAATAACACAAAGATTCTAAAGGCATTTTGCAATACATAGCCTAAAAAAAACTGTAAAACCGAGAGTTTTGCCAGCCTCTGCATCTTCTAACTACAATGTCAGAATGTCAGCTTGCTTCAAAGTGTTCAGTATATGATAAAAGAGCCTAAATGTACTTTGGTATTTATCTGCAAAGCTGCATCTTCTCCATTATATGCCTTTATCATTTTTGTTTCTTTGTTTGCTTTGTTTTATTTATCTTTGTGTGAGGCTAGGGTGGTGGGCATCCTTACAATAAGCGTCCTTATTGGAATGATGGAGTTTTGTGGAGTTGCAGGTCTTTGGGTTCACTCTGGGAAAGGTTTCACCAGAGCTCCCGTTTCAGCAGCACGCGGCAAGTTCCCCAGGTGAGTTTTTCCATGAGACAGAGACATTAGTTATATTTAAAGAGCAGGTTTGTTAGGGAAAGGAAAAAGGGACAGGTTTTGCTAAGAGAAGCCTGCATGGTTGTAGGCGGGCGGCCTTGACAGGTCATGGGCAGGCAGGAAGCTGCTGCCCTGCAGAGGAAGAGAGTTGGTGAAAAGAGGCACCTGCATAGTCACAGGTGGGCAGTGGGAGTGTTGCCCCAGCCTGTGCAGAGACTGCATTGATATAGTCCTTTTTTCTTTGGGAGGGGTCACTCCTCCGTGGAGTGGCCTGCTTATTGCCGATGTTGGGTAACAGGCAAAACTGGAAAGGGACCAGAGATTCCAGGGTGGGCCCAATCTCCATATCTTTACCTCAGGCCTGTGCTCCATTCCCTATAGCAGTCGGATCCTGCTTGGGGCTCATACCTTGTGACAAGGCCCTGGTGCCTAAGGGTCACAACCTCTACTGCTGGGCTAATGGTCATGTTATTCCCCTCAATCCCCACCTCCTTGTGTGAGTCAGGTTTTAGTATTGTGAGGGCTCCTTTCCAGTTTTTCTATTCTTGTCCTCCATCAGTAACATCACAATGTTCTTTTAAATTTGAATGACAGGGGCCTCCCTGGTGGCTCATGGGGCTAAGTCTCAGCACCATGAAGTTATCCCACAGCCACTGCAGCACAAGTTTGATCCCCAGCCAGGAAGCTGACCCGCAAGGCGCAGCAGACCTCTCCTGTCTCACCCGCTGCTCCCCCTCAGCAGTGTATTTCAGTACATTTATTTGCCTGTTCTGCTCCCCACTCTGATGAATTCTCTCACACCCTCCCAACCACCTCTGGCAGACACCCCAGATCTTGTATGCATAAATAAATAAAATAAATCTTTAAAAAAAACAGAAAATTTTTGAATGACAGCAGTAACAGTAATAATAGCTCATACAGACTAGTCAGGCACTGCTCTAAATGTTCAGGTATGAGAATACATTATCCTCATGGCATTTCTGGGAGTGGGTATAATAGTTTATGATCTGTATTTTAAAGATGAGAAAACAAAGTTCATAGAGTTTAGGTAACTTGCCTGTGGTCACACAGCTTGAGGGATAGCTCCAGATTGTACACCCTTACAGAATTTGAGATAAGGATGGATCTCCAAATTTGCTTCACTGGAGGTTTTGTTTTCCTTTCAGTTTTTATTTTGGCACCTGTTTTTGTCAGAATATCAGTCCCTAAGAATATTGCCTTGCCCTTAAAACTGTGACAGTGTAGGGCCTCCCCTGGTGGTGCAACAGTTGAGTGCTGGACTGCAAGGCTGCCCGCAGACTCTGCAGTGCCAGTTCGTTCCCCGGCCGCCCGCGAGGGTCCCACAAAAAAAAAAAAACAACTGTGACAGTGTACCCACCAACCTCCATTTCTCAAACACACTGGGAAAAGCCATGGTGAGCAAAAAAGGTTGAAAATCTGTCCCTGGGTGAGCATCAGGTGTTTTACACCTGACCAGGTCCCTCCTTCAGAGAAGATTTATGCTTTGTGTGCCATGTGTTAACATGACGTCACCCTATCTAAACTTCAGATTTATCCTTTCCTATTTTTGTTCTATAATAATAAAAAAAAACTTATTGTTGTTACCTTCTGCTCCTTTTGCAAGTTTAAGCACATTCTAGAATTTGTTTTTTCTGGCAGCAATCCATACTGGTTTTTAGTATTCACACAATCATGGAAGTTTATTCCTGTGCATTTAGGTTCTCTTCTAACCATACTGACAACTATTCTAACCACACTGCAAGTTGAATATACATAAGACATGGTTCTAGATGTAGTCACATATGTGCATCTCAAATAATATAATGATAAATAAATGGACTTTCAGAGTTGAGAGGCTTTAGAAAGAAGTCTTTGACTCCAGACAGTCCTGTTGGCCAACAAAGAACCAGGAATGTTGTCTAAGATCCAACAATGAATTAGGAAGAATAAGGCTGAAATATTAGAATTCCAAGTTTTCAGACTCCCAGACCAATATTTATTCTTGGTTTAATATACTCTTTCTATTGTTTTTCATGTTATTCCAATGATGAGTGAGTGCCTAGAATATATTTGGAAGTATCTGAGGACTGCAAAGTGAGCTGATGAACACTTGAATATGACTGAAATGTGCTAGGTATTAAGGACACAGAGTTAATAAAACATGGTCTCTGATTTTGAGGAGAATGGAGTCAGTGGAAAATTGGTCAAAGCACATATTTAAAACTGAAACACGCTAACTGGAGTGATAAGAACACTGGGGAATCTCTTCCACAGTATCTGGAGGAATCAGGGGAGACTTCCAAGAAGGAACAGCAGCTCATGGAGGCTTGGTGCCCCAGTTGGCATTTGCTGGAAAATAGATCGAATTCATCTTTGCCCCTGGTTGTTTCATAAGATCCTTTTCTTAATCTTCTCAGTTGAAATGTGCCTATTGTTGGGCCGCCCTGGTGACATAGGCAGTTGAGCGCAGCCCTGTGAAGCTGTCCCGCAGCCTCTGCAGTGTCGGTTCCATCCCCGCAGGCCTTGGAGCAACCCACATGGTGAGCAGACCTCTCCTGTCTCGCCCGCTGCTCCCCTCAGCAGTGTGTTTCGTCAGTCTGCCTGTTCTGTTCCCTGCTCTGTCTCTGGTGAATCCTCTCACCCTCCCGTGCATCTGGCCTGTACCCCAGTTCTTGTATTTAAAAAAAAAAGAAATGTGCCTATTGTCTTAAATATATTTGCTATTGTCTTACTTATATGCTTTAATTTTGATCCTTATACCGAGGTTTAAAAATTCACCAGAATGTGAGGCTATCTGCCAAAAGGAAGTAAAAATTAATTTATGCCTTCAGAACCAAACAAAAATATTATATAAAAGCCCCATGTGGTATCCACAAATGTGACAGATGGAAATATTTTCTGTTCAAGCGAGAACAGTTTTAGAACTTTCTTCCCAGTAAAGACATTTTAAACTTTTAGAGTAGGATTTTAAATCAATATCTTTATCAGAATTGAAAAAGAAATGCCTATAGGTGACTAATAGTTCAATCACATTAAAGTTTAAAGAATAAGAATAGAACAGAAATCATTTTTTAATGTATAACATAATGGGTTTGCATATGGGACACTGGACTCAGAGAAAAATGAGTCTGTATCTTAGCTTCATTACTTCCTAGCTATGTAACCTCAGACAGTTGCTTTAAACTCTTACCTCAGTTCCTCCATCTGCAAGATGACAAAAACCTTCCTTAATACACATATACATATATATACATACACTTATAATATACTTCCTTAATACACATAATACTTAATATAGAATGCAATATACTATAACCTGGTGGTGGGGGCTTATATGCCTACAGACTGCTTCATAGCCACACTTGAACAACTGATTCAAATTACTGGAGCCTCGGGCCTCCCCTGGTGGTGCTGCGGTTGAGCGCTGGGCTGGGAAGCTGCCCGCAGCCTCTGCAGCGCTGGTTCAATCCCCAGCTGCCAGCGAGGGTCCCACATGGCGCGCAGACCTCTCTTGCCTTGCCCATTGCTCCCCTCAGCAGTGTACTTCGTCAGTCTGCCTGCTCTGTTCCCCACTCTGTCTCTGGTGAATTCTCTCACCCTCCTGCGGTTCTGACTGTACCCAATGCTTGTTTATTTATTTATTTATAAATAAATAAATCTAAAATATATCTAAAAAAACTCTTCAAAAAAAATTACTAGAGCCTCAATTTCTTCATCTGCAAAATAGGATAGTAGCTGTACCTAGCCAATTGTCAGGAGCAGAGGACGTGTAGAACATAAAGCTTAGCTTGGTGTCTGGAAATTAAATATCAGCTGTGTCTGATTATAAGGTCTTTTTTTTTTTAAGATTTATTTATTTATGCATACAAGAACTGATGTGTTAGCCAGAGGTGCAGGGTGTGAGAGGATTCACCAGAGAAAGTGGGCAGTAGAACAGGCAGATCTATTGGAATACACTGCTGAGGGGAGCAGTGGGCGGGCGAGGCAGGAGAGGTCTGCTGCACCATGCACCACAGCTCCCTGGCTGTGGTTTGAACTCATGCTGCAGTGGCTGGCAATAGCTTGATAGATAGGGCTGTCTCTAACCTCTGCACCATCAGGAAGGCCTGATTATAAGGTATTTTTTAAGGATAAAATGAAATAATATACTAAAAATTAGTACTATAGTGTTGATTTTAACAAATTCTCAATAAGCAATAGCTATTATTATTAACACTTTCATTGCTCAGCTAGACAAATTAAATATATATTTTAATATTAAATAATTAATGGTGGCTCACTGTATATAGAAAGAAAATTATGACTGCAAGTTTGTATTGGGATTTAGAGGCAAAGCTACCTGAATGGAGTCTGTACTTTAATGGAAGAAGCTTTAATATTATGATAGTTACAAGAAGAGTTGAGTTTATATGAACAGACAGTTGGGAAATATATTAGCAAAAGACTAAAGCATGCCTTTCTATTTGATTCATTTCATTTCTTCAGATTTTGGAAACTTGTGACAAACAAAGCAGTAATAAAAACAAGGTAGGAGAACACAAGCTAGTTCAATGTGTGTTTTTCCTTATCTTCATGAGCAGTTAAATCAAATAAATGTGTAATCTGATCAATTCTGCAAAAATCATTTTGTTTCCATTGGGATGCTTAGACATAAAATGGACTGAAAACAGAGGAATGTGGGACTGTGGGACATGGGACATAAAGAAGATACCATAGATAGAAAGTGAATATGACAATGTCAATTTTGAGACAAGAAGATAGCTATGAATTTAGTACATTTTGAAGATGTTTGTTGGTTGCCTTGGAAGGAATGGTTTCTTAATATTCATAACATCATAATAGAATTCTGTACACTAGTATGCAATATATAAATATACATAGTATTTGTCTATATTTATAAGAATGCTGGAACTAAAATGAAACCTTTTTGGATGATTAGCAGAATGGTACTCAAATCATTATATATAAAATATCACTTTATGGTCAAGTACATTCCAAGCAAGCAGAAAATACTAGGGATAGAAAATGCACTGGAAAATCTATACAGTTCCTTTGTTACTGCTGCTTTCAAAATCTGCCAGTCTGACAAAGGGAAAATATGAGGCTAAACCAATTCTGAGCTATGTAACAAAGACAAGGAACAACTGCTCTCCAAGGATTAAAAGCATACGGCCCATGGAACACAAAAGTCTTGAGGAGGCCAAATAATGGATCCCTAATGGGCTGTTAGAAAACCCCTGCTGAGCACAAGAAATATTTTCTGCAGGAACAGAAGAAATCAGAAGCCTATTTTCCCCAAGGTAGAATTAAGTTTCCCACCCTGTATCCCAATTCTTCAAATTTTCACAAGGTCTTACAAGGATGCTATACATTCCCTGTTGACTACATTCCTGCCAGGAAGTCAGCTTGAACCTGTCTCTGCAGGAGAACATACATGGTAACTTCACTTAGTCATGTGGTGACCGTATCTTTGGAAATAACTATGGGCAGAGCTCTGAAAGTGAATCTGACATACCTTGGGCTCCTATCAGGCTGAGAGTAAGAAGCAAGAAGACAAGCAAGGACTACGAAGCCTCTAGACACAATGACAGAAGTATTCAAGGGGTACAGAGAAGGCCAAAAGGAGAGCTGACCTTAGGGGACAGACTGAAGAGGAGGTAGTAAGCAGTAAAGGTTACATAAAGTGATCCTCAAACTATCTTCAAATAAGGGAGCTGGAGAGGCAGAGAGGAATTCCCATCAGAGAAAAAAAGAGGGAAGATGAGCCAGAAATATAGCACAAATTGACTTCCACGGAATCACATTGATTGAGGGTTTAGTCCTGAGAAGCTTAACTTTTTATCAGCAATCCCCAAGTTAGCACCAGAGTCTCCCCCTTCACCAGTGCTGCTGGCTTGCTCAGTGACCTCCAGAGAGTAATTCCTTTTTAGAAAACAGTTGATGAGCAAGTGCTGCTTAAAAGGTCATTTTAGGATTTACTCAGATTTAAAAGGTATAAAGTTGACTAAAGTCTACAGTCTTACTCAGATCAAAGTAAATATTAGCTAAATGGTGACTTTTTAATAATGATGAACTCCAGAAAGAAAGAAAAAAGTTTTATCCTGAGTCTTTCCCAAGATAACTGCCAAGAAGTTCAAATTAGTCAACTGGTTGAGTTCTGATTATATTTCAGGAACATGATATATATTATTGTATTTAATTTTCAGAAAAAGCTGTGATGGAGGAAAAACTACCATTTCTTTGAAGTTCAGAGAAGGTAAGAAGTTTGCTCAATGCCACACAGTTTAGAGGTAGAAGAACAAGGTTTCAAATCCAGACTGTTTAACTTAAAGAGCATGTGATTTATTCTCCAATCACACCACACATGAACAGAAATAGGACGAGGGGAAGGAGACATAATTGGAAATGTTGAAAGAAAACAAGGATATGAGGGGGTGAAAGACGAGTTTATAATCATGAATTTAGAATGCAGTGAGGAAAAAATATGTTATTTAAAGAAAGAAAAAAGTATGTTAAAGAAAGAAATCATATGCATTTTTGAATTGCATAGCACACTATGCCTTTATAACTTGCAATTTTTGCTGATGACAGGGTGAGTTCAACTACATTTTATAGGAACCTACTTCTATAAAAATTATCAAAACTGTGTATGAACATAACCAAGCTCTTCAAGGCAAACAAAAACCCCACATAACCCAATGCACAGACAACCTCAAATTTTAAAAAGGAAATAAGGTGACATCACTCAATCTACTTAGTTCCTTATGAATCTTGTTACTTTGAGGCATAATTTTTGGTATTTTATCTTTTTATCGTTATATATTTGATCATCTGTCTCCAAAAATAAGAGAACACCATGAAAATATGACTCCTCACCCTAAACTGATTGATAATATTTCTAAATTCCATTCAAAGATTTTGTCTTTTCCCCTAAAGTATCATATGAGAAGTATAAGCTAAGGAAATGTCAGCAAAAGATTTTTTGATTATTAGTAATGTTTATATAAAATTTTTTTCTCTCTTGCCAGTGGGTAATTTGGCAGCATGTACGTTTTCTTTTAATTATATTAACACAGTGATTTGACCAACCAATTGTGCATTCAAACCAAGAAATATTTACTAAACAGTTATTTTAATGTAGAGTATTATTTAACGACAGGGAGAAATTTTCAATAAATATGTTAACTGAATACAAAAGCAAAATAGTAAACAATCTCGTTTATTTGAAAACTATATTTAAAACATACACTCAGAGGAAGGACAGGCACCAAAATCTGTCCATAGTCAACTGCTGATTGAGCTGCAGTACGTGCCTCTATGGTATGTAGAGGTACACTAAGAAAAGACAAACAGAGAAAATACCTAGAAAAGTCATTTGAAAAAGAGCTTATCACCAAAATGAATATTATCATAACTATTCATCTATTAATAAACATCCCAAATAGAAGATCGATTTTAAATGATCTTACAAGTTAGCACTAACCTTTCTTTATCTCAAAATGCAAATTACTTTGTTGGTATATCAAGATTAATTGGAGAACTGCAAACTATGAATTTATAGCTTGAATCAGTTAACTAAACAATAAAATTCCTTTTGTAAAATGCAGACAAATTAATTTTATCTCCCACTAATGCAGCCAGAGGTGTGGGGGGGGTGAGAGGATTCACCAGAGACAGAGCAGGGAACAGAACAGGCAGTTTGACTGAAATACACTGCTGATGGGAGCAGCGGGTGATTCAGGAGAGGTCTGCTGTACCATGTGGGTAGCTCCTGGGCCGGGGATTGAACTCATGCTTCAGTGACTGCGGACAGCTTCATAGGCTGTGTCTTAATCCCTTGTACCACCAGGGAGTTCCCTGTAGTAACTCTTTTTTTAACAACTTCACAAAGCCAACTGACTAACCAGCTAGATACCAGCAGTATAATGAAGACACTCATATGAATTTCTTAAACAGTTGGTGTAGGGTAAGGTAAAAGTATCAGGCTTTTCTGCCCTCCTGCCATTAGGATAAATAATGGAACCCTGTGGTCCCGAATGCATGCCTGATGGCGGGCACCTGGCGTAGGGTGTGGGCATATGTAGATGGGATTCACCTGGGCTAAGATTGGGCTTTTAAGGGCAGCGTCACAGGGACGCCAGCAGAAGAAACAGTAGAAGCAGAACCACAACCACGAGAGAGCAGAGCAGAGCTCACCAGAGAGCCCAGGCAGAGCGAAGACTTGCTGGGGGCTGGGAGGCCTCTCAGCCCCCCAGCACCCCTGCCTGCTGTATACCTGGTAAATCCCAATAAAAGCCTGAAAAGCCACTGAAGACTCCAGGATTCTCCTCCTTTACCCCCATCTGCTGGATTAGAAAACCTGCTCCGTGCCCATCCTGCCCCTAGAGTTGGTTAAATGTTCAAATGTCTGCTACAAAGGAAACCATCTGTAGGGGTTGGAATAGACACAGTGCAGGTTTTCTGATCCCATGCAGACCGGGTAAAGGAGGAGTCAGAGTCCTTAGTGGGTTTTTGCAGGTCTTTTATTGGCAGACCGGGTAAAGGAGGAGTCAGAGTCCTTAGTGGGTTTTTGCAGGTATTTTATTGGGGTTCACGAGGCATATGGCAGGCAGGGGGGCTGGGAGGCTGGTAGTCCTCCCAGCCCCCAGCAAATCCTCACTCTATCTGGGCTCTCTGGCCTTCTCTGCTTCTGCTTCTTTGCTTCTCTTCGGCTTCTTTCTCAGCTTCTGCTGGCGTCCCGGTGACGCCGCCCTTAAAAAGCACAATCTTAGCTCAGCTGTATCCCATCTAGCTATGCCCATACCCTATTCCAGGTGCCCGCCATCAGGCATGCATTCAGGATAAGGATCCGTCATCTCTCCTGATGGCGGGAGGGCAGAAAAGCCTGACATTTTCTTTACCCTACACCATCCCATTATTATTCTAACCACACAGTCTTCCTGAGTGCTGGGCAGGCAACTCCCTGGGCTTTCTCTCCCTACATAGTCTTCTGGATGAGACAGTTCCCAGATGTAGGAATTCATAATCCATACAATCAAAAGTGTTTGGGCAGACATATAAAAGAGAACACTAGTGTTATACTGTCAGAAGGAGAAATAATTAGGATCATTCCAACAGTTCAAAAGGAACATGAAAAACTAAGCAAAACCAGTGTCTGAAAAAGAAACTAGCACTAAGAAGTTTTGGGACATGGGGAGAAAGGAGAACCAGAAGGATTCAGTGCTTAGTCTAGTAACCTGGGTATAATTGCTGAGCTTGTTTGAAATGCAAATTCATGGGCCCACTTCTACCCATTAACCAGAAAGCCAGGGATGGCCCAGCAATCTGTTTTAACAAGTCCTCCAGGTGATTCTTATTCCTACTGAAGTTTGAGAGTCACAGCCAAGGAGGAATTTCCTCAATGCACCCAGCCTCTACTCAGATGAAAGAGGGGAGGAGATTGCTGACTTTATTTCTTCTAAAATGAGACTATTTGCAGGTATAGAGGTAGGCTTGGAAGGAAATACTATTATTAGAGAAATATGGTTTAAGCCAACAGTGTTCAGCAGTGTTGCGGATTCGGGAGACTCCTCCTTGCAGAGCTCATGGTCTGGTTATGAACGATAGAAGTTATACGTAGGAGGAAAATAAGTACAGGATTTCAAGGGGCCCCTCACTGAGATAATGTCTCTTTGCTGCTCTCTTTAAAAGGGGATAGTATCTTTTGTTGCACATTATGCTCTCTTCTTCATAATGAAGACTAAAAGTTTCCACTCACATTGGGTACCCACAACCAAGGATGATGGGGCCTACACTCTAGAAGAGGTTGCACACTAGAATAATACATTTTAAGTGAGAGTGTTGACTGAAGTAGCACACTTAAAGTTGTTTGCAGGAAAATGGAATCGATGGGGCCTCCCTGGTGGTGCAAAGGTTGAGCACAGCACTGTGAAGCTATCTGCAGCCTCTGCAACACGAGTTCAATCCCCAGCCAGCCAGGGAGCAGCCCACATGGCACAGCAGACCTCTCCTGTCTCGTCTGCTGCTACCCTCAGCAGTGTGTTTCAGTCAGTCTGCCGGTTCTGCTCCCCACTCTGTCTCCAGTGAATCTTCTCACCACCCCGCACCTCTGGCCTGTACCCCAGTTCTTGTATGCATAAATAAATATATCCTTAAAAACAGAAATAAAATGGAATTGATGAACCAACCATCAATCACAATGACAAATTCTTTCCCATTTAGAAGGAAAAAGAAAAGATCTACTCCCAAGGAAAAATGGGGGTACAGAATGGACTCTGAAAACTAAGATGTCTGCCTATTTCTGCCTGAAACGCTTTTACTATGATTTGACCTGCTTATTAGCATCATTCTAGGAGAATCTGTGAACCATAAGTAGGGCCCTGTGTTCTACAGCTTGGCATGGTTCAAAGAAACATGCAGCAGAAACAGAATTAGACGCTCAAAAATCATGAACTTGGCTCAATAAATTGAAATGTATAATTCCAATCCTCTTTTGTTCTTTAGCAGTTTATAAATCACATATTTCCCATCTGGATAGAAAAGAGTAACTCAGATGATTTACATCTCAGTCATCCAAGTCCCCTAAGTGTTCATTACTATCTCTGTGCAGTACACTGAAGCATTTCTGTCATGCAAAGTTATGAAGTTATGCAGCCCCCCCCTTCTTTTTTTACACACAGGCTATCAGAAGTTTCAGTTTCTGAAGGCTCACTACATGCAACAAGCTGGCATAAATTGCAAGTCATCAATATCAGTACAGGTTAAAACCAAAATAATTCATGACCATCCCAAACATTTACTTTGTTCTTGCAGGGTAGTAGCCTTGTGCTTAATGGTTTACATTCACCAACCTAATCCTCTGACAACCCTTACAGGGCCAGGTGGTGGTCATGAGGGTTGCTAACTGACATTCTCATTCTCTTACCAGGCCTACAAGCCCATAGTGTGATTGCATTTTCCCAATCCTATAAATTAAAGCAGAAAATGAGAGAGGCAATTTGCCTTGACAAGTGAAATGTGAGTAAAGAGGCACAAACTTCCTGGCAAAATCTTTTTCAGAGCCAGTTTGTTATTTGCCATGATCCCTTCTCCTGGTCATGGTGACCAAAAACAGTTCAGATGGTAAAAATTCAATCACTCCAGGTTCTCAAGTAAGGATGATATGGAACAGCCATTGGTCAACCCCCAACAGATGGGGTTAGTAAAAAATACATCTTGGTAATTCTAAATCATTGAGAGATTTAAGGTAGGTTGTTACTGCACATGACCTATTCTAGCTGGCAGACAGGTACTACTGTTATTACAGTGTTATAAATAAAGAGACTTGAGAGTCACAGAGGTTAGAAAATAACTACCAGAATGCAGAAGTCTTTTTGTTTAGTGTTTGATCCTTCCGCTTCAGGAGTCAAAGGGAATATATTAACTGGTCCCTCAAAATTTTCCTCTAGTTGCTCCAGTTTATATTTCACCAAACTGATACGTGGTAACATTATATGACTAGTAATTGCTCAGAGGTTACCCTCATTTAGAGAGATTAAGCATGTTGCACACTGTGACTCAGTTGGGATATGACAAAAAGGATTCAAACCTAAATTTTGTGATTTTTTTTTCACAAGCTACATTGCTTTTATGGCTAAATAGATCATGAAAAGACTAAAAGTACTGGCCTTTAAAAGCTGTAAACTTGAAGGAATAAAAACGTGAATCCATAGCTTAAATTACTACTTCAAGGTTAGTGCTGTTAAGGGTCAGAGCTTTTAGTCTTTTTTCAAAAATGGATTAAAGACTAGAAGACTTAAAACCTTAGTGATGCGTTTTTGGGTCTAATGCCAAAAGCAAAGGCAACAAAAGCAAAAATAGACAAGTAGAAGTACATCAAACTAAAAAGCTTCTGAGCACAGCAAAGGCAATTATTAACAAAATGAAAAGGCAAACTACTGAAAGGGGAAAAATATTTGCAAATCATATATCTGTAAGGGGCTAATATCCAAAATATATGAGGAATTTTGAAAGCCCGTGAAAAGCCAAGATCTCTCAAGAAGTTTATGATCGGGCCTCCCTGGTGGCCCTAGGGGTTAAGATGCCGCCTCTGAAACTATCCACAGCCACTGCAGCACCGAGTTCAATCCCCGGCCAGGGAGTTACCCACATGGCACAGCAGACCTCTCCTGACTCACCTGCTGCTCCGCTCAGCAGTGTATTTCAGTCAATCTGCTGTTCTGCTCCCTACTCTGTCTCTGGTGAATCCTCTCACCCCCCACACCTCTGGCCTGTACCCAGTTCTTGTATGCATAAATAAATCTTTAAAAAAAAAGAAATAAAAAAAAGTTTATGATCAACAATAGGAAATGTCTGTAAAACACAGTCATGCCACCAGATGAACATGGTTAGTGCTGTTACATAAGCAAAGCTCCAGTGAGTCTGGAGAGGGTGAGATGACTCCTCGGTGAGATGACAAGCAGACACTGCCATTGGGGCTGGTGGGTTACTGCAACTGTCTCTCCCCATCCCATTCTTGTTCGGGCTTTGACTTTAGAAACGAGATACCCTAGTAAACAGGTTTGTTGATACTACGTGCAAATTAAAAGCAAGCAAAATTAGAGTTAAGACTGTGGGGTTACATATTCTTTGGTCCTGTGACATTTATTTAACTTTTTTTTTTGACTTTTTGGATGTATGTCTGCTTCCTGGTTTTGCTGGATTCTTAATAAGTTTGCAAATATCCAGTGAGTGTAGTTATTATATTGGATCAGCCCTTGTATATTAGAGAGTTGTTTAGATATGTTGTAGCAGGAGCTAAAGAAAATCTTTTCTAGATTTATTCTATATGCATTCTTATAAAGAACCCTTTCCACTTGTTTAGAGGTTACCAATATATTTAAATGTCTTCACCTGAGATTCTTGCCACACGAACTCACACAACGCCAAGTCAATTTGAACCTAAGTAGGTAAGTTTATGATATTTTTCAACATTCTTTTAAAAAGTTACCCATTTGGGTCAAATTTTTATTACCTTTTTAAAACAATAAGTTATCAGACTATTTCAACACCAAAAGTAAGTGTTTGAGTGATATTCATGTCTTTTATTCATTCATTTTCTGATTTCATTTGTTTTAATTAATTAAATATTTACTAAGCATTCACTGTAGAATAAGCACTCTGCCAGGGATGAGAGGTAAAACAATGAACTATTTGTACTTGTACCTCACTTTCTCAAATCTTGCTGTTGGGTGGGTGTAGGGTCAGGAAGGACCACTGAGCAGGTTTTCTATGATCCCACAGATCGGGTAAAGGAGGAGTCAGAGTCCTCAGTGGCTTTTGCAGGCTTTTATTGGGATTACCAGGTACACGGCAGGCAGGGGCGCTGGGGGGCTGGTAGGCTGGCAGGCCTCCCAGTCCCCAGCAAGTCTTCACTCTGGGCTCTATGGCCTTCTCTCGGCTTCTGCTGCTTCTTTCTCGGCTTCTCTTTTGGCTTCTGCTGGCGTCCCTGTGATGCCGCCCTTAAAAGCCCAGTCTCAGCCCATGTGAATCACATCTACCTATGCCCACACCCTACTCCAGGTGCCCGCCATCAGGCATGCATTCAGGACCGCAAGGATCTATCATCTATCCTGATGGCAGGAGGGCAGAAAAGCCTGACATTTTTCCTTACCCTACAGTGGGGAAGACAGACATTGAACAAATAATTACATGTATGATATGTATTATTAGGGAAAAAATAGACTAGCATGGCAGTGAAAATCAAAGTGATCTGTCTTAGTCTGACCAGTTTGAGGAATTAACTTTAAACTGAGATAGTGCAGAAAAAGGGGAGGCAATAATACGTGACAAAACTCTAAAATAATGGAGTACCCAATCTGAAAGAAATAAAAAGCAATGTGGCTGGGGCAAAGGTGTGAATGAAAAGGCGGCAGAGACAAAATTATATGAGATTTGATGGCTCATGTTAAGAGCTCTTAACTTTACATTGTAAGATATAATGAGTGGAACTTAAGCAGAGAGAGACAAGAGAATCAGATTTGCATTATTATAAGACTACTTTAGCCATATAGAAAAGGGCAGGAAGACCAGATGAGAAGCCCGATAGCCATCAGGAGAGAGAAGATGGTAGATGAAGTCAGGGTGGTGGCCATGGGGATGCAAACAGGGACAGACTGGGAAGGCAATTTGGAAAGCAGAATAAAAAGTCATTCATGTTACAGTAAATATGAAGGTACAGACAGGAAGTTATCAAGATGATGCCCAGTCGCTGCCTTCAGTATTTGGATAGATGATGGTAACTTTCACAGAAATAAAGAAAAAAATGGGAAGAAGCTATTTGAGGGAAGAGTTTAGTTTTAGTTTTGAATGCATTAATGGCTCTCATATTCCTAAAGACATATTGTTAATTCTCTCTTTTTTACACACACACACACACACACACACACACAGAGAGAGAGAGAGAGAGAGAGAGAGAGAGAGAACAATCATACCAAAAAAAGCTAGGTTAGTCCATTGATAAAACAAGCACAAGTCTTGTAATGCTTATCTCAGTGAAATAAACTCTTTAAATCTTCAAATTAAAATCATGCTAATTAATTAATGTGATTTCAGAATTAATTCCTTTTCTCTTACAGTAGTATTTGTTCTATAACTTGAAGGAGAATCTCAGAGGCAACTACTATGGAATAATTGCTAAATTTAATTTAATCTGAACAAGAAACAAAAGTCTGCTTCCAAAATAAAAACCAGGGGCCTCCTGGTGGCTTAGGGATTAAGTCTCAGCACTATCACTCCTATGGCCTGAGTTTAATCCTGTAGGGTAAGTGAATGATATCAGGCTTTTCTGCCCTCCCGCCATTAGGATTGATGATGGATCCTTGTGGTCCTGAATGCATGCCTGATGGCGGGCACCTGGAGTAGGGTGTGGGCATAGGTAGAGGGGATTCACCTGGGCTAAGACTGCGCTTATAAGGGCGGCGTCACAGGGATGCCAGAAGAGCCACGAAAGCAGCAGAGACCACCAGAGAAGGCAGGAGAGCCCAGATAGAGTGAAGACTTGCTGGGGGCTGGGAGGCCTGCCAACACCCCTGCCTGCCGTGTGCCTGGTAAATCCCAACAAAAGCCTGAAAAGCCACCGAGGGCTCCAGGACTCACTTTTCCTTTACCCAATCTGCTCGGGTCATAGAGATTCTGCTCTGTGTCCTCCTGCCATTACAATCCCGAGCCAGGAAGCTAATTAACCCACATGACACAGACCTCTCCTGACTCACCTCCTGCTCCGCTCAGCATCTGCTGTTCTGCTCCCCACTCTGTCTCTGGTGAATCCTCTCACCCCTTGCACCTCTGGCCTATACCCCATATTTTAAAAAAATCAATTAAAAAAATCAATATAAATATCACATTTAAAATGTAAAAAAAGGAAAGAAAGCAACAATATCTATAAGATGTTCAGTGGAAACTACTTGGAAACCCTGAAAGAAAAGGGAATTCAAAGTGTTACTAGGACCAGATTATTTCTATTTTAATTTCAAATAACTTGTTATTTACTAAAAAAGATGATAATTATAAACACTATATGAATTTTTTATGGATGAACAGCACTGTAACTCATCTATCAATCAGATTTGAAACTTTTTTTATACAAGAGCTGGGGTATAGGCCAGAGTCATGGTAGGGTGAGAGAATTTACCAGAGACAGAGCGGGGAGCAGAACAGGCAGATGCACCTAAAGCACTGCTGAGGGGAGCAACAGGCAAGGCAAGAGAGGTCTGCCTCACCATGTGGGAGTCTCCCTGGCCAGCCAGGAATCAAACTGGCGCCACGGAGGTTGCAGACAGCTTCACAGCGAGGTGCTCAACGCACTGCGTCACCGTGGAGGCCCTGCAATATTTTTTTTTTAGGTAGAAGGGTTCAACCTCAAAAAGAATTTTGGGCAGGAAGGAAGGTTAAATCTCACAATACTTAAATAGAGGTCATGAGCAAGGAAGGGATAGGCATATTTATCATAATTTACTAAACTTTGAAAATGGATCTAAAGGAAACCCAATGCCTTTAAATTGAAAGATATACTGTGTTGGGCCTCCCTGGTGGCGCAGCGGTTGAGCGCTGGGTTGCGAAGCTGCCCGCAGCCTCTGCAGCGCCAGTTTGATCCCTGGCTGCTCCCCGGCCACTGGAGGAGGGTCCCATATGGCGCGCAGACCTCTCCTGCCGCCCGCTGCTCCCCTCAGCAGTGTACTTCGTCAGTCTGCCTGCTCTGTTCCCAGCTCTGGCTCTGGTGAATTCTCTCACCCTCCCGTGCTTCTGACTGTACCCAGTGCTTGTATATATAAAATAAATAAATAAATAAATAAACAAACAAATAAATAAACAAATAAATAAATAAATAAATTTTAAAAAAAAGATATACTGTGTTAAGGAATTTCTAGTTTTCTTATTTGTTTTCATTTTATTTTAGTTCTCTTATTTCTAACTATTGACACGTATTTCTCTTTATGCAGAACTGATTTCTTCACCAAAGAATCATGCAATTCATTAATAATGAGGCCTGTTGTTGGCAATCAAGCACAGAGAATTAAGAATATATTAAAGGACTAACCTTTCAAGTTCCGATTTTATCTTTTAGTCTCTACATCATGTAGAGTGTGTGTACTAATGGTGGGAGAGTTTCATTTACTCTTTTCTGCTCATCCTCCAGACTTGAAATCTGGGACAAAACCTTACTTCATTCCATTCTTCATGGTCCCTGACTCCCTGGCTCTTCTCTATAGTAATACCTTTCTTTGTTTTCTTAGTCTACATTTACAAGTCCTCTTATTCCACTGAATTTGATTCTGGATGGGGTGAGTGGGATGGGTTTTCAATTTTCATGGACAGATTATTACAAACCAATAAAATCTTTTATGCTACTCCCTAATAATTTACCTTCCATGAGTTAATGCATCAAAAAGTCTCTGACTCTTCCTTTCTAGAGTTTGGAAATTCAGTATATCACTCCAGAAAAATAGCACGAATAAGCAAGGAAAAATATCCAATATGTATATGTATTGGTGACTTTATTATATTGGAGTTTATTATATACCACTCCATTAAGTTATAAGCTCTAACTCTAAGGGAACATTGTTGTTCACAAATTCCAAGGATAATGCCAAAAGTATTATATATTCTCCCACAATGTTTATTGAATGAAGGTGGTTTCAACAAAGAAAATAATCCAGTCAAAAAATGGGCAGAAGAGCTAAAAAGAAACTTCTCTGAAGAGGAAATGCAAATGGCCAACAGGCATATGAAAAAATGTTCAACATCACTTGTAATCAGGGAAATGCAAATCAAAAACTACCATGAGATACCATCTTACACCAGGGAGAATGGCACATATTAAAAAAACTAGCAACAACAAATGTTGGCGAGGGTGTGGAGAAAAAGGAACTCTTCTGCACTGTTGGTGGGAGTGCAAACTGGTCCAACCACTATGGAGAGCTGTGTGGAGATTTCTGGACCTACTAAACATAGAGCTTCCATATGATCCAGCAATTCCACTCCTAGGTATTTACCCAAAGGACACAGAAACATCAATTCCAAAGAGCACCTGCACCCCTATGTTTATAGCAGCACTGTTTACAATAGCTAAGCTTTGGAAACAACCCAAATGCCCCAAAATAGATGACTGGATCAAGAAGATGTGGTACATATATACCATGGAATATTACTCAGCATTCAAAAAAGATAAACACATGCAATTTGCAGCAACATGGATGGCGCTGGAAGGGATCATGCTCAGCGAAATAAGCCAGAAAGAAAAAGAAAAATGCCGGATGGTCTCACTCATAGCAGGAATCTAGAAAACTTAAATAAGGGACCAGGAAAATGAATAACTATAAGAAAGTGAAAATCAAAATCAACAAAAAACTATGAACCAGAGACACTCTATGGGGGGTAGGGGGCGGGAGGGGAGGGATTGGGGTCAAAATAAGGGGGTTGCAATTGTATGGGGAATATAAAAATAAAATTTATTATAAAAAAATAAAAAAATAAAAATTAAAAATGATGTAAAAAATTTAAAAAAGAAAAAAAAAAGAAAAAAAAAAAAGAATGAATGAAGGTGGTTTCTAGGGAATTACTTCCACTAAGTGATATTACCTGTCAGTTCTCTGTGCTCATAAGGTTGCAAATGCAAGAGATGCAATGCATGCACTATACATTCTACTATACTAGACTGTGCTTTGTACATGTAAATAATGCCTATTTACAAACACCATTAATAAAAATTCATCATTTTTATTGAAATTAGTCATTTGAAAATTAATGAAAATCTGGTAATAATACTTTGAATTCTCTTTTCTTCCAAAGGTTTCAGTGTTTCATGTGCTGAACAGTCTATAGATACTATGGCTTTTTTCTTTTTACATTTCAAATATCATAATTAGTGTCATTTTTATTAAGGCTTTTCTTTTGGAAGCAGTTGGAAGGAGGCTATTTTTGTTGTTGCTCTCTTAATAGTAAATTAAGTTTAACAATTATTCCACCCTAATTGCAACTGGGATTCTTCAAGTGCAAAATATATAACAATGTAAAAGAAAAGAAATTAGTCCCCAAATCACACTCATTACTTAGTATTTATCTCAAAGATTCTACTTAGAATAGGGAAAATAATGATATTCTAGGCAAATGGTGTTTGTTCAGGGACAGAAAGCCAAAGTGACTGGGACACAGACAGTGGAGGGGTAAATATCATAAGACTGGAGAGATGGGGGCCTCCCTGGTGGTGCAGGGGTTTAAGACAGCATTGTCAGGCTATTGGGCTATCGCCAGGGAGTTTGCTGTCTAGCCAGCCAAGGCGCAAACCACATGGCGCAGCAGACCTTTCCTGCTAACTCGCTGCTCCCCTAACAGTGTATTTCAGTGGATCCGTCTGTTCTGCTCCCCACTCTTTCTCTGGTGAATCCTCTCACCCCCGCACCTCTGGCTTACACCCCAGTCCCTATATGCATAAATAAATAAATCCTCAAAAAAAAAAAAAAAAAGACTGGAGGGATGGACAGAGGCTGTCATGCGGCTATACATAATTGTGGAGTTTGTTAAGTGTGTTTAAGCAGACTAATTACACTATCTGATATGCATACATCACTTTGCCTGCTGTGAGGATAATAAATCACAAGATATCAAGAATAGAAGTAGATCAAGTGAGAGAAGTTTGTGAGCTGAGCTAGGGTTGAGACAAGAGATGCCAGGGAGAACAGAACAGACCACAGAATGCACTAATCTGTTCTAGGTAAGAGATGAACAACCTTTCCAGATCTCTGATTGGGGGGATGCCACTTACTGGGATTGAGAAAAGGAAGATTTGTGCTGGGGAAGGTGGTCATGGGAAGCAAGGGTTCAAGTGTGGGCCTGCCAAGTTTCAGATGCCTGCGAGCTATCAAAAGGGAGATGTCACATATGTACTGGCTATAAGGGTGTGAAGTCACAGATAACAAAATATCCATTTTGATATCTCATAGGCACCTCCATGACAAAGTTTTAGCACAACTAGACAAACAGTCCAAAGCAGAGGGCTTATAATGCAGTTTCAGCACCAGTATCTGGTCTGGAAATATAAATTGGGGTTTTTCAGTATTCAATATGGGAAGTACCTTAGATTATTTATCTTATTTTAAAGACCACAGAGAAAAACTGCTAGTACTTGATTCTGAAGTTCCCATCATGGATTACTTTGGACACAAAATCCTCTGAGGGAACTTACTTCAAAGAAATTAATAACATGCATGTTTTGAAGAAGATAGCCTATAAATATGTGTTCAGTGCTCAGTGAATCAATTAAACATCAATGAATTGACAAAAGGAGACTTAAGAAATCACTTCTCTTCAATGATTTGTTCCAGAACCTTGGTTAAAAAAATATGACCACAGATTTTCATCTGTTCTCCCAGGAGCCCATGTATCTTTCCAAAAGTTGTTTTTCCACAAGTGCCCTTTCTTCCTCCTTCTCTTCTGAAAAAGTCAGAAGTGCCCCTTCAGCCTTCCCTGTGCCCCCAAATCGAAACCACTTCTTTGAGTAACACTTCTCTGTGAACTTCTGTACAAAAGTAATTAAATGTGGGTTTTTTTTTTTTCTCTTGATAATCTGTCTTTTGTCAGTTTAACTTGCAGGCCTCCAAGAACTGAACAGAAGAGAGTAGTTGTTACAAATGACATTATTGGGACAACTGGTAAAACTTGAATCTGAGGAGCCTGAGGATTAGATGCAGTAATATACCAATGTTAATATTTTGAACTTGGTGGTTATATTGCTGATGTAGCAAATGGCACTGTGTATAAGAAATACACACTGAAGTACTTGCAGGTGACAGCATCATGCTAACAAGTTTTTTTCAAGTGGTCTAGGAAAAAAACTTTCTTTGTACTCACAAAATTTCTGTAAATAAAATTTTAAGAAATAACATGCTTTTTTAAATGATATCTTTTTGCTTTAATGCCCCATCCACTCTTTCCTACAGTCAATTAATGGTTTAAAATAAATCTCAGGTGTCAATATAAGACACCAAATTGATTTTCCAAACTTCCACTTGACACAGGCAGCCTCCTTATGGTAACCAAGTCTACAATTACCATGATTTCATGAGAGCTACAACAGCACGGATAACTTATTGTTAATTAGATAAGGTCATGCCCCCAAATTCAATCTTATCAGGATTAAGACGTAAGTTCATTAACATTTCACATGGGCTTTTGAAGTAATCACTCTTGTCATGTTCACTGATTATCACTTAGCTTTGTTTAAAGAGGGATCTACCACACTGAACCAGAGCAGCTTCTCATTTTGCACAGGTTCTACATACTGCAAAGTGATAATATAGCAAATCCTTTTCCCAAACAGACATCCTCCCTCTAGTAGACAATTTTACAGAATCAGGTTTTTCTTTACATAGTTCTTTTCATATTTAAGCAACTACTAAATAGTCTCTTTAAATAAAAACTTTCTAAAAAATCTCCACCATCACTGGCTCACTAGGACGTGTTTAAAAAAAAAAATAGAAAATTTCAAGTTAAAGGCATTTAACGTTTTATCACACCACATATTTTTTAAATCCATTTGAATTTTTCTTGGCCTTTTAGTTGTATCTTACTGAAGAGATTGTAATGTGTAAGATGAGAGCAAAGCAGAGCATCCCAAACCAAAGGTTGGTTCTCAGCACCTCCCTGAGCTCTGGATCTCACAGGGAATTTCATCCACAGAGAACTGATGAAGGATGGCTGATCATGGAACACCCAGGAGATTAAATGAGGCTCAGTTCCACAACTTAACTCAAATACATTTATTTGAGTTTCAAAAGACATGTATTCAACCCAGCATTTTATTTTAAACAAATGTAGCATCCAGGTTTGCGTTACAGCCATATTGTATAAACCGCAATAAATATGACAGATTTTCTACAAACTGAAAATTAACTTCCATACATTTGTGATGTTTCAAGATAGTGATATGCACTAAGAATATGATTCACTCTTTTACTTAAACTGTGAAATGTTATCAAAAAGAGAGAGAAAGGAAGTGTCTTTCATACATAAAGCAGCCGAATACTACAGAATAGCCTCAAAAAAATCACAAGGTGGTTTGCTATAATTAATCGTGTCTTCTGAAATGCTAGATCATAGGCTGTTAAGATACTGAATTATCTTCATCTTTTATCTAACCACCTGCTAATCATGAAATATCAAAATACTTTGTAAGAGTAATAGTGAGGGGAAAAAATCTTATCTGTCTGAAACATTTCCTGTCCATCAACTCTTTGAACCTGAGCCAATTCTTCCAGGAGTGGATGTGGCAAAGACATACACTATGTAGAACTAAGCAGGCTGGCCACTCTGCACTGCTCCTGCAGAAGCCTGTAGGTCCCAGGTAGTTGTGATGATAAACTTGTGCAGAGAAGCGTGGCATGCCCAGGGAGCCATTAGATCCTGGGATAATTTATTTAAAATTACCTCTGACTTCCTAAAAATGTCTATTCCTTCTAAAGGAAAGCATGCTGGTTCCGAGGGTAAAACATAAATAACCACTTAAAGACAGATGCTAAAAATAGACTCCGAGGCATCATGTGTTGGTACATGCCCTATGGGAGGCAGATGTCAAGACAGAATTAGCAACATAAGAGATTATTGAGGGAAACACCTGTGACAAATAAAGGGGGAAAATAACAAGAATAGGCAGAAAAAGCCTCAGACCGCCAGAAGCCTTGGCATCCATGAAAGGAGAGGGGGAAGAAGGGGAAGGTTCTGCCCACCCCACTTCAAGCAAGGACTGCCTACTAGAAGAGTCCTGCATGGGCAGAACTGGCCTGGCTCTAGTACCCAGCCAGACTCAGTCATTGCCTGGGAACAGCTGGGAAGAGTGTGGCCCTATGTGAATGCAGAGGCAGGTCAGCTGAGGTGGCACCTGTGGGTTCTCTCTTGAAGGATACCTGAGTGGCACATCTCATCAATGGCGTCAATGCAGAAACAAAACTAGTTCAACAGTGTGCATACACTAGTCACGTCTGTTCAGGTCCCCCATTACCTACACAGTGACTTCCAGAACACAGGCATTCTCCTGTGGTCTGGATCCTGCTTTTCTATTCAGCCTCATTTCCTCCCTCTTCTCCATTAGCACCCCACCTAGCCTCAAGTCATGCATGCTTACTCAGGCCCCCCAAATCTCATGCTGCTTTTGCTTCCCTGACTTTCCACAAGTTCTTTTTTATCCTGTGTATAATTCCCCAACTCAGTCTAAAGCTCAATAACTACCAAGTGCATTCTGGACACTAGATCTATCCAGAATGTAGAGACAGAGGTCATGGAAATTAGGTAAGTAGCAGAAGTTCTCAATCAGACAATGGTGCAGAGAGATAGGAACATGCCAGAAATAACCACAGAGTCTGGGAAAAGCTTTGTTATAAACCTTTTCTAGCTTTAGGTATTGTTGGAGAAAAAGTCATGAAAGGTGTTCATGTGGGCAAAAAAGTCTGAAATGCTCTCTGTTAGTGCTGACCTGGTAAATTCCTACTCATCCTTCAAGAGCCCCACTGGGACCTGAAGATTGTGTGGTCTGCTCTACCTAAGCAGCCAGGTTCACCTTCCCTGTGAGCTGCTTGAGTACTATGTACTGCACTGTGTACGTGGGGCACATTCTGTACTGTGCTGGCAGGTGGTTTCCATCACTGCCTCCTTACTGCTCTGAACCCCTTGACCACCTCTTACCAGCAAAGGTGAGCCTACACTTTTAAGCAGAGCATAGCAAGGAGTAAACACATCTTTTTTGAATCAACCGCAGTTATCACAAATGTTTGATAGTATGCAAATAATATGTTAAAAGTCGTTACATGAAAATAAAAAGGAGAGGAGAGAAAATAGATATCAGGTCTCAGAGCAATCTATTAAACCTGCTTTAAAAGAGAATCAATTTCAATGTCTGTGAGAGTCAAACTTCCCTATCACATGAACATGTATACATCTCTTCTGTTTCTCAAACACCCTTTGTAATCTGATTTGCAATATAAATAATTTTTTTCCTCCTCTGGATTGGAACAAATTTGAAGGCTAGATCCCACTTTCATATCTGGGTTTCTTACAACATCAGTGTTAAAACATATAGGCATTTACGATATTGACCAAATCAAGTATTTTCATGTATATAGGAGTAAAGGCATAAGAATAATTGATGCTAAACTACTGAGATAAATATTTGAATAGAGATAAGTAAGCAACAAATGTGTTAGTTTAAAATTCCCTGGATCATTACTTGAATTCTCTATGAAACATCGCAAATGCAGACAAAATATATCTTCTTAATATCAACAATCCCACTATAGTAAGATCCTTGCCTGAATGAGAAGCTATTAATCTTGTCACCAAACACATGTTATATTTCATAATCTTGATGCCTGAACCACATTCCAAAGTGAATTGCATCCCTGAATAAAAGCAAAACATTAGGTTAGACTTTTTCAAATTAATGTAGCTTCTATTATTATTAATCAGAAGGATCTTAAAATATGTTTAAGCATATTTGCAAGGTCAAGATCAAGCATAAGATGCCAGGTAAAGTTTACCCACCATGCCCCACTCTCTCATTCATACTGTCTTAATGGTACACCCTGAAATTTGCAAAACACAATTATATTAATAATTCTAGGAGCTTTTCACATTATACAAGGGTGTCTTCATTCTATCCACATAAAAATGAAAGGAAAAGTGCATTAAAGGTAGGTACTAATGTGCTCAAAACCAAGAAAACAAAATTATAAAATTTTTGAGGCTTACATTTAACATTTATCAGAGACCAAAAAAAAAAAAAAAAAAAAGAAAGAAAGAAAAACAAAGTGTGTCATGAATTTTGTTAGGAAAACCAAAAGAGGAAATTTTAAAAACATGGAGAGGTCAGCCATCAAGAGAGCGTATAAAATCTGGATGAGAGTCATTATGAGCGCCTGTAAATTATGAGCGCCTGTAAGTAATTTCAGCTTTTACTGAAGGAGAAAGGCCAATATTAATTGGAATGGATACATGACATTTAGGACAGGGGATTTCGTTTTCTGTTTCCAGCAACAAGACTGACAAAGTGAAACGAAATAAGCTATCTTCACGAAGTAAAAATTGCGAAGTGAAAAAGAAAACAAAAAACCCCTGAGAAGTAAAGAAAGCTATTTTGTTTGGAAATCAGGACATTATGCATCAAGCTACAACAGAGCACCAGAAAAATGGGTACCAGATGAGAGGAAACTACTGTCACACATGTTAACATAGACTAGGTCAGAAACACAAGGGCAAGTGAAAAGGCTGGTTTCATTTTTCCATTTATATTAAAAGCATGTTAGAATAGCCAAAAGATTTTTTAGAGTTCCATACACATGTACGTGGGGCACATACACATGTGATTTAACTGTAAAGAAAAAGCAAGCAAGAAAATAATATAAAATTCAGGATATTATTTGTGAGCGGAAGGATGGAGGCATCAGAGCACAAAATACCTTCAGATGTATTGGAAAAGACATAAGTTGTGTAGCATTTTCATACTATTAGCCAGATCCTCAAATTAAAACAATTTATGGGGGGCCTCCCTGGTGGTGCAGGTGGTTGAGTGCAGCACTGTGAGGCTGTCCACAGCCTCTACAGTGAGGGTTTGATCCCAGCCGGCCCTGGAGATACCCCCACAGCACGGCAGACCTCTCCTGTCTCCCCCACTGCTCCCCTCAGCAGTGTACTTCGGTCAGTCTGCCTGTTCTGCTCCCCGCTCTGTCTCTGGTGAATTCTCTCACCCTCCTTTACATCTGGTGTGTACCCTGGTTCTTGTAAAAAAAAAAATTTAAAAACGAAAAAACATGAGTAACGTCACCATCCACACCACTGCGCCATTTTCTTCAGCTGCACTGAGCAATACAGTTGTCAGAGGAATGTGAATGACTCTTCACATGGATGTGACTGCACACAACTTCTCACTCGCAGTTGGAATGACTTTCCTATCATGACACGAAGTCAACTAATGGAAAGTGAAATTTAAGAAGAAACAAAACACACTGCAACAACAGTGTACTGAAGTGATAAAAGCAAGTCTGGCATCTCTGAAATAAGAGTTACTCAAAAACCAGAGGATTTGCAGGCCTTATCACTAAACAATACAAGTTATCAAACTTTATGAGATTTTATTCAAAATTCTTATAATTCTAAATATATGATTTGCTTCTTCCAGTAATGGTCTGAGTATGCAAATGATCAGTATAAAACATCAGGAAATATATTTTTTAAATTAAAAGGAACTACTTCCGGATACCATTTATCAAAATAATAATGATGATAATGAGAAAGAAGGATTCACCATTACAGTACCTAGAACTTACTTTGTATAAAAGTGATATTAGATCTGTATGTCAATCCTGTCACTTAATGGACAGTTGTTTATTTTGTTGTTTTGTTTTTTGCTTCTGTTAAGTTCACATGGGGACTGGTGGTATGCAAGAAAGACCACCCAAGGAAGAAGACTGAACTTGGAGCCTTTGCACAGAGTGAGCTCTAGAAGATCAGTTTTACTAAAAAGCAACCAGAAAGTGACTTCATTCCCTGACTCAGTGAAATGAGAAGGACGCTGATCTTTCCTAGAACTCCAAGTCTGTGACTAAGCAGAATCCCAACAGTTAAAATAATCAACTACACTTGCAGGGATCAATCTGGTAAAGTTCACAAACAATATTTAATAGCAAAATATGCCAAGAGGAGGTGGGTTAGGAAAACATTTCTGTAAATTTTTAAACACATAAGCCAAAGTTCTAAACAATCATACATACAACAACAAACAGAAAAGTATAAAAACAGGGAGATGAAGGCTGCATAGGGTAGTAGTTACCTTTGAGGTGGGAGGACAAAACAAGGGATAGGTTGGGGGTGGTCTCCAATGGTACCTGAAGCATTTTATTTTTTAAAAAGTAATTTTTTTCAAAAGTATTTGTGGCAAAAATTTTAAAATAAATTAAGCATGGGTGATAGGTACATAGGTGCTTCCTATTCTCTGTATATTTTTGCATATTGGAAGTACTTCACTATCAAACATAAAATACTAGCAAGATTCAAAAGCAGATAAATGTTGATTCCATTTTTGTTAAATACTTTGTTTATAATGTAACATGTGTGGTCACATACATATATGCTTTTTTTGTGTGTATATGCTTATATATACATACAGGACAACTATATATGTTATATGTATATAATGTGTATATTTTTAATAAAGAAGGTTATGACCAAATTATACAGTTAGTATTACTGGAGAGCTTACTGCTGACATTATTTTCCTCTTTATACTTCTATAAATTGTCTGATTTTTTTTAAAGTAAGCATTATTTTCACAAATACCATTACCAGTAACAGTCACAAAAAGAGCAACTCCTTCGTTTCTTCTTCAGAAATTTGATTTTTTACAACTTTAATCAATTTGGAGTATTTCATAATTCCAGTTTTGATAAACTGATCAAAAACCAAAATACTTCTGAGGAATTGCTCCAAGTTCCAATAAATATATAAGCAAACCAAAATATATAAATAGGAAATTGGTAGAAAAGATTTTCCTTAAATGTTTTAACCTCTGATATCATCACCCACAGAGTATACTGTAGATTCTATATCCACAAATATCAGAACTAATTAAAGAAATTTTATAGCGGGCCTCCCCGGTGGCACAGAGGTTGAGCGCTGGGCTGTGAAGCTGCCCGCAGCCTCTGCAGCACCAGTTCAATCCCTGGCCGCTGGCGAGGGTCCCACATGGCGCGCAGACCTCTCCTGCCGCCCGCTGTTCCCCTCAGCAGTGTACTTGGTCAATCTGCCTACTCTGCTCTCCGCTCTTACTCTGGTGAATTCTCTCACCCTCCCGCGCTTCTGACTGTACCCAGTGCTTGTATAAATAAATAAATAAATCTAAAAAAAAAAAAGAAATTGTATGCCTTTAGTTGAAACTTTTAAGTCAGAAAAGGTAAGTCATATTGATTTTGCACACAAGTGCATTCCCTAAGTAAGCCTGATACTTTTCTTTGAAAATGATTCTGACGCCCAAATGTCCCTTTTCACTATTATTTTCTTCAGGCAGGAAGATAGAGAAGTTTAAGTGTAGATTTAGCCCCTAAGGGCACTATCCCCAAGCTCCAAATCTCTGTCCTTTTTAAAACTGCCATCACAAAATGATTAGTTGTCTAAATGACCACACTACTACTATCTCTGTATTTTAACCCCCACTATGTGCAGCATTTGCTTTCAATTCGACTGGATTTGAATACAGCTTGAGTTACCTTTTTAGAAATATAACACAACTCAATCAAGGGAGCATGTGATAAACTTGTCTATTGGATCATTACCAATAAAAGCTCTTAACAACAGATCTGAAACAGCTGTTGAGCAGAGATCTGGTTCATTAATCCTTTGTTTTAATAAAGATCATTTCCAAATATCAACTTTTTAAAACTTAATGAACTGAGCACTTAGATTCTCAACCAGAACCTGAATAAATTTTCAGAGATACTTTCACACAAATGAGTTGTTTATATAATCATCCTCTTTGAAGAAATAATTTGTGAGATCCATTCTTCCTGCATATGCCTTCACAAATCTGCTATTAATGCTTCAGATAGTATGATAGAACAGACTGTTCAGGCAGACAATTGGAACTGCTTTTCCACAGCCTCCAAAACCACAGATTTATTTTGACATGTTTCAGCTGGCTGGCATTTCAACTAAGGTTTGCAACCACCTAATAGAGGGGAAACTACTGGAGTGACCCCTTTGCCAGGCAACTCAACCTAGCTGTAGAAGGACGGCCAGTCCATCCAGTATGGGGATGTAGCTAGTCATAACTTTTTTGGAGGGGAAAAGGAGAGAGGATTTCACCCCCATCCTACATGCAAAAAGGGAAATATGAAGATAAATTCCATGTAGTATAATTTACTGAGTGCCTATTACTTTCAAAACACTTAGAGAGAATGCAACATAGGACCAAGAGAAAAGGTCAGCATTCTGGCATAGGAGCTAGCCCTGGCTAGCTGAGTTGCCTTGGGCAAGTCACTTAACTGTTTCTTGCCTCCAGTTTTTTTCGTCTAGGAAATTAAGGCAACAAATCACATGAACTTTCAAATCTTTACCCCATCACAAATGTACATTCCATGATTCACAGTTCACTAAATGCTCTTGAGACTTTTTGCAAGAAGGCAAGTAAACCATGCCCACAACCCTCCATTTACCCTATACTGTAACCTCTATTCCACAGGGAAAACTTCTAACATCTCACACTTACTGGAAGCTCCAGAATGTAAAATCAGCCCTCACTCCAATGCTTTGTACATACCTTTTGACATCTTAACAAATGCATAAAAGAAATGCCCAAAAAATAATTTAGCATGGGCACTGTCAGCCAGACATGAAGGAAAGATAATTCATGCCAAAAAATGTCCTCCCACATGTAAAGAAACTGGTAATTGGAAATAAGAGGAATCCCCCACCTCCCAGAGCAGACTGTGCAGAGGCGGGTCGCCCCTGCCAATACCCAAACTTCAGCCAGAAGCAGAAGCAGTGTGGGGAGAGAAGAAAGCTCTCCCACCCCTTACTCTGTGTATTTACAGGGATTCATTCCAGATCCTGGCAGGAACCTGCTGGCAGAAGTAAGTATTCCCTTCTGTAGAATCGGAAGGGAATTTCAACATGACAGTTGTGAAACAGCAAAATCACATCAAGCCTTGATAAAGGTTCTCTCTTATCTATCAATTCAGCTTTTCCCTTTAAGCAGACTCAGGTTTACAAACTCCAGGCTGGGTTTAAGAGAAGAGTTTTGGCTCCTTCGACAAAACAGTGAAAAACCAGATCATCCAGGATTGGTATAAGGTTTTGAGAAATGGACAAATATTGACATCAAATTCTAACAACTAAGTCACATGTACAGTTTATTGAATCACTAAATACAACCAAGGAGGTGACTCATTGCTATTTTACCACAACAACAAAATAATATATGAATAATGGGAATGTAAATTCATTCTTCATTCTAATTGAAGAGTAATATGTGATTCTGGAGCTGTAAGATCAAGGAGGAAGAAAGTTCTTTCTTAGAAGGTGAGGTGAGATTCCAAACAATCAAACATGCTTGGGAAAAAAATAAAGTAAAAAAATGAAACATGGTTAGAGATTTTTCCGTTCCCTACTGCTTGAGCAATGTGGAAACACGTTCCTTGGACCAACAAGATCCACATGGTTCCTTTGAAGAAATCATGGGTTAATGATCTCACTAAATGATGTCTTGGTCCTCTCCTCAGTGCTGAGAAAACTGTATGCCATAGTTCCCTGCTGTATGTGACAGGCCTGAGAAATAATCTTCCTGGGAAAAAGACTCTTGGGACTCTTGGGCTTAGGTAGGAAATGACAAAGCACTGGCACTTACTGAGGCTGAGGCCATGTGTTCCCAGACCATCTGGCCTGCTGAATGTGATCTTTGATCAGGCTCTTTACATGAAACTGTTATTGACACTGGAGGCTTGAGGGTGATGTAAAACATCTGTCCATCGCACCCTCTGCTTCTGATATTTGATCTGGTCATTTCTGGCCTCCAGGCAATGACATGACTTCATTTGCTGGAAAATTACTTCATCTCAATTTCCATAACACCGGGTATATTACCTTGCTAAATAGCACTCTAATGTAAGAATTGACTTTTCTTTCTGGTGTTTCTTCCTCGAGAAATCAATTTCCTTTAAGTAAGGAATAATAAAAGACAGTGTGTCTTAACACCCATCCCTTTAGGTATTTCTCTCCCTCCACCTATCAGAATATCTTACTCAGCTAGGAACTCTAACTTGATCTCAGCTGTAAGATTCTGTTTCAGATTCTATATCTAATGATGTCCTGATTCTATCCAGTGATAGAGCAACCTGCATAATTTTTTCATTCCTAATTTTGCTGGGAAGGTAAGAGATGGGATTGGGAGTGGGGGGTGATGAGAGGTGGAGATGGTGGAGGAATGGGGGTAGAGGCTGGGTGGGTGAGAAGAGAACAACCCCATGATGATCACACCACAAAGCAGGTAAAACATTGTGACTGCCCTAGATACTGGTTCTCAACTGCGGGCAATTTTGTCTCCAGAGACAAAGAGGCAATGTATGGAGACATTTTTTTTATTGGTACAAGTTGGGTTGGGCGGGGGGTGTTACTAGCATTTAGTAAACAGGGACTACAGATGTGGCTTAATGTCCTACAATGCATAGATGGTGCCCCACAACAAAGAATTTATTCAGCCTTAACTGTCCATTGTGTGGAGACTGAGAATTCCTGTCATACTGAAGGAGTTGACAAAGACCACATTAGAGCAAATGACATAGTCAAGGCTACTCTGGAGGGTCAGGGAGACCTCACAACATTAGTGCTGACTCCAGAAAAGGGAATTTGCCAGACTATGTGCCTATATCTTGTCCTAGAGGACATCTGCTCCTTGTTGGGTTTTTTTATTCACTGTTCCAAGCCATTTCAGCATTTATTAAGCACCTACTGTATACAATATTTTTCTTCCATGACATACAGGGTTCACACCTTTCAGTGTACTCTAACTCTTGTCTTTTTCATATACTCTATCCTTAACACCTCAGAGCATTCCTTTGTAGCAGCACTCATCACACTTCCTAAATTCAGAAATGGCTCACTGAGATTATACTTCAGACTACCCAGAAAGGGGAAAAGTTGCTGTGAACATAAGTTACTATCATGCTGCTCCCATCCTTTGCATTAGTGACCCCACATCATGCCTGCTGCAGTTGTACTACATGGAAAAGGCCTTGATCATTTTATCAAAATGTGACACATTTGTATTTGCTTTACAGCTACAGTTAACTTCAGAACACTTCTTGGCTAAACTAGGTGACCAAGAGGCATATAATAAGATATCATTTCTCTGGGATCCAAACAATGGAGATTAAAAAAACAGAATTGTATGATTTACAATTATGTCTGTCAGACCCTGAGATATTGTAATCAAAGAAAGATTAAATTGTAGTCAAAAATAGTTTGGAGGCTATTGTGCATTTTATATTTTTGCACTTTTTGGAAAACTGATAAAGCATATAGTGATTCTTAGTTAGCCAGAACATCCAAGAAACTAAAACACTTATATCTGGCCATTCTTGAAACATGCTTGAGGCACTCGGACGCAGAATAACTCTTATTAGTAATGTAAGTGTCATTAAGAGCAATTGTTACACGAGAGGATCTTCTTGAGTAAAGTGCATTAAACATTTAGGTGGAGTCTCTACAACAAGAACCCACATTATTAAATGAGCCCTTATAACCTTGAATATAAGTCCTTTACTTAGCACAACTGATAGGGAAATTTTACTAAGAAATTCTGAAATTTCTAAGAAAATCTGAAATTTAGTTAATCATTGGAATCAAATGATGATTTAAAATCTGGTTTGTGATCGCCTGTATCTAAAATGAATACTTTCTCAAAATTCTACGGAGCTCTACCATTGCTTTCCTCCTATCATATTCAAAAATTTTGGTGGAAGCCTCAGGGATCCCTACAAACTTTATATATAATTTTCAAGTTTATAACATTTCATCTCAATTTTTTTCTTATACGATGATGGGGTTGTGGGTTAAGGGAGGCAAGAGAGTATTCAAAAAAGCAAGATCTCTGGTGACAGACTCCTATTGGTAAGCATTAAATACAAATTTCTTCACTTTTCTAGAATAGTCTTCAGTGGAGAATTGTACAAGATAAAGAGAGGATGAAATGAGGAGGCAGGAACAAAGTATTTATCAAAGCACACAAAGTACTTCTTTCATGAGAGATGGAATCCAAGTCCTAAGCATTTCCCTCACATGCCCTTTATATGTGAAATGGTTGCCTTACACAGTGGATGCACTTGTATAGTGGGGTTGGCATGGGAACTCCAGTTCTTGGTTCGAGCCCTCCTTAACACTTCTCTGCAGCCTATGCCTTGCTCTTCCCCTAACGATACAAACACTGAAATATCTGCTCTCCTCAACATTATTTACAGCATGTGTCTGTACTGCTGCAACCTACATTTGGCATTCTGAACAGTGCACTGTAGTGAAATGTGTCTTGGATTGAGACTTAAGAGACCCATTAATCCTTCAATCCATGAATGTCTTCCTATAAGACAGGGTCCCAAATCTACCAATTCTAAATCTTTACTTATTTTAAATCAGTGTTTATTAATTCAACAACTCATAGTTCTAATCTAAAATATCGAGAGGCTCTAATTTGTTGAGATGAAGTGAAAATACTGACTTAGCTAATTACCTAAAGATAATGGACTAGAATACAGCATTTTCATATTATGTTTATTTTATATTTACATATTATATATGGATATATTATAGTTTATATTCAATAAATATCAGATTTTTTAAATAAGTTTTCTAACTTCTTAAATATAATAATTAGTGTTAAAAAAGTATTGCTATTTACCGATGTGTCAAATGCCATCAGTTAAATGGTTTCATAAACACATATACCTACAGTGCTTGATGTAATTCACATAAACTGCAATAATTATGTTTTCTGTAAGGATATTCAGATGGTTTCCTATTTTAGTCTTGCTAATTTTAGTATTATAATGGACGAATGCATGTATTTTTCAAGTCCTGGAATTATTTTAAAAATCAAACTATACATACAAATATAAAAATTAAGTCATTGTTCTAGCTGACAGGATTGAAAAAACATGATTATTTAATTATGTCACTAACAGATGTAATCACCTAATCAAAAATATGAAGCATAGGGATATATGAATTTTGATTACGAAATGCTGTAAATGAGCAACAATATACATAGGCAAGAACGCACATATAGTATCAATAGAAACAGAAATTATCTAAGCAAGATAGGTCTGGTTTTTTCATTCTGGGGCTTATCAACTTAGTCAGGAAATATCTATATAAAGTTAATTCTGAATGTAATTTAAGCACATTTCCTTTCTAGATTGGTTTATCCTTAAAGATGGAGATACAGTACTACTAGTGGATCAGCAGTTTCATTTTGCTTGGCTTCAGTTATGCATGGTCAACCACAGTCCAAAAATTTGATGTGAAATAAGATGTGTTGAAAGAGAAAGAAAGAGAGAGGCAGACCACATTCCCATAAATATCATTGCAATATATTATTTTATTATTATATATTGTTATCAACCTCTTTACTGTGCCTGATTTATAAATTAAACTTTACCATAGATATGAACATATGGGAAAAACATACAATATACAGAACTAAGTAGTACCTGTGGTTTCAGACATCCATAGTGGGGCTTGGACCATACTTCCCAAGGATAAAGGGGGGCTACTGTAACTGATTCTTTTTTTTTAAGATTTATTTATTTGTTTATTTATACAAGCACTGGGTACAGTCAGAAGCACGGGAGGGTGAGAGAATTCACCAAGCCAGAGTGGGAAGCAGAGCAGGCAAAAGGACCGAAGTACACTGCTGAGGGGAGCAGCGGGCGGCAGGAGAGGTCTGCGCGCCATGTGGGACCCTCCTCCGGTGGCCGGGGAGCAGCCGGGAATCGAACCAGCATTGCAGAGGCTATCGAACCAGCACTGCAGAGGCTGGGGCAGCTTTGCAACCCAACACTCAAACGCTGCGCCACCGGGGAGGCCCTGTAACTGATTCTTATATAAGGAAGCCACCAGCCCAAACCTTCTCTTCCCCAGAATAAGCTTAATTCCTTTCACAGTTTCCAACTTCTTAATCAAGCCTTATTGTTCACCCTGTGTTTTCCTCTTCATATGTAGATTGGTGATGTCCACATGATAAACCCCAAAGCAACCCTACTAGTATAATACAATGAAGTTATTGAAATTTAGCATTTTACTCTTCTCCTTCCTGAGTGGAATTTGCTATTCTCCCATTTCATACCACTTGTTATGAAAACATCCACCTGTGAGATGAGAACTATTTTGAGAAGCAGAAACTATAAATTTTCAATTCTCTGAGACACAGGAATACCTTCTTTTGTATCTTCACGAAGACACAGGGTTTTTTTTAAACTTCCAAAGAGGAAAGTTCCCCCCAAACTGAGCAAGGCTCTAAACCACCCTAGTCAGAAAGCCAGAAAATAAATACTCCAAGTCCAGTTACCAAGATCTCAAGTATGATTGTCCCAGGGAAATATACCGATGTGTATGGAAACTGTGTCAAGATTTTGGTCTGGTATTTCCTCTACAGACTTAAATCCTGTTGGCTCAACCAACTGCAAACAAACTTTCAAGATTTACGAGGTCAAGTCCACATAACCACTCTCAAAGATTCAAGGTTGCCTACCCTACTAAAACTCTCTATCAAACAAAAACATCCCTTCTGCTATAAATAAATTAAGGGAGTTTTTGCAAAGGCTTTTAATGTTGTTATTATAAATGCAAGAGGTCCAGGTGACATTAACAGAAATGTAACACCTTGTTCTTTCATTTCAAAATTTCAGCTACCTTTTACCACCACCTTCATGTAAGAAAGACACACTATCACACAATGTTAGAGCTAGAAATGCTCTTAAAGGTCAGATCCTCTTACAACTGATAATTAAAGAAGGGTCCTCTTCTATACACTTGCTTCAATGGCATTAAAGGATTATTAATGTAGGAGCTAAGTGACTTCCTCTGCCACACAGAAATGTGTCAGGTTTAGAAACAGGTTCTGGTGCAGAAGTGCTGCAGGATAATATAAAAGGACCCGATTTTCAAATGCTGCTGTTGAAGAAAAACAAATAGTGCCTTTTGAACACTGTTTAAAGTAACAGTATTGAATAGTGAACTAAATGTGGTATATACAGATGTTGATATACAGTGATCCATATCTGATAAAACTCATAGAGCAATGTTATTCAATAAAAAATATTTGAAAAATAAAATCACGGTATTGTAATACAAAGAAAATGCTTTATTAGAGTATGTCCCGATGCCATATTTCTTGGTTTTATATTTTTACTAGTTTGTTTTTTCATCTCCTCCTCTTCCTCCTCTCCCTCTCCCTTGGCCTTCATCTTCTTCTTTGTTAGAAAAAAATTAAAATTTTAGTCCTAATTGCCCTGAGTAGCTTGAAAGACTTAGGGTTTCTTTTCTGCACAAGAAAGCGGATGTTTGGAAGGGGCAGAGACAGGGGCAATATTGCATGGAGATGTTGAGGGGGTAGCGTGGAAACTGACATCAAAGGTGAAGCGCACACACATCTCTAATCACTTGCCCAGATTCTCTCTACTGTTCTGAAAAGATCATCAATTCCCATGTGCCAGTATCTTTGGCTGACAATAACCTGGTTTCTGACATTTGGTAACTCTAAAAGTATCCGTAAAAGGTTAGAGCAATCACAGCTTGGTTGACAGAAAGAATCGCAGAATCTCAGAGAATCACAGAATCTCAGAGAATCACAATCAGAATCTCGCAGAATCACAGCAGACTTCAGCTCCGCCCCAAGCAAACTTAGCCTCCATCTTCTTCAGATTTTCTTCATACTATAATATTTGTTTTACTCTTTTTTTTAAAGATTTATTTATTTATGCACACAAGAGCTGCAGTACAGGCCAGAGATGGGGGGGGGGTAAAAGGATCCACCAGAGACAGAGTGGGGAACAGAACAGGCAGACTGACTGAAATACACTGCTGAGGAGAGCAGCGGGCGAGACAGGAGAGGTCCGCTGTGCCATGTGGGTAGCTCCCTGGCCGGGGATCGAACTCGTGTTGCAAAGAATGAGGATAGCTTCACAGTGCTGTGCTTAACCCCTTGCGCCACCAGGGAGGCCCTATTTGTTTTACTCTTAAATAATGATGCTTTGTTTTAAAAATTTGAACCAAACCTGAAGAAAAAAATTTTAATCACCCATAATCTCTTTACAAAGAAAATTACAGTTTTGAAAAATACATCAGCTTGTTTTTGTTGGATAATTTATGTTGTTTGTAACCAACATTTTTCAGATAACAACTTTTCCACTAAAATAACACCTCTAAGTCATAACTCACTGCTCATATGTACCTTATTTTTTTCTAAAAATTTTTATTGGTTTAAAACATTATACAAGTCTTATTGGAAAGACTTTCAGCTTTTCAACATCGAGAGCAATGTTGAATGTGGGTTTGTTATATATGGATTTTATTATGTTGAGATGTGTTCCCTTTAACCCCATTTTTTGAAGGTTTTCATCATAAATGTATGTCAAATCTTATCAAGTGCTTTCTTGGCATCTTTTGATATGATCATATGGATTTTATCTTCTTTTTATTGATGTTGTGAATTACATTGATTGATTTTCAGATGTTGAACTGTCCTTGTGTTCCTGGCATGAATCCTACTGCTGTTGTAAAATCCTTTTAATACATGGTTGGATTCAGTTTGCTAAGATTTTATTGGGGAGTTTTACATCTGTATTCATTAGGGAAATTGATCTGTAGTTTTCTATTTTAGTGTTGTCTTTGTTTAGTTTTGGTATTGAGTAATGTTGGCCTCATAAATGTGTTTGGAGTATTCCTTCTTTTTCAATTTTTTGGAAGAGTTTGAGCAGTACAGGTATTAGTTCATCTTTGAAGGTTTGGTAGAACTTTTTGTGAATCCATCTGGTTCTGGACTTTCGTTTTATGGGAGAGTTTTGATTACCATTTAAATTTCTTTGCTTGTGATTGGTTTCTTCAGGATTTCTATTTCTTCCTTGCTCAGGCTTTTAGCCTCTGAATTTATGCAGTGTGCTACAACTAGTGCTCTTTCACTTTTGATCCTTCTTATTTGTGTTTTCTCCCTTCTTTTCTTAGTGAGCCTATTTAGAGGTTTTTCTGTTTTATTTTTTCAAAGAACCAGTTTTTAGATTCCTTAATATTTTGGACTATTTCATTAGTCTTTTTTTACTTATATTTTACCTCTTCTATTTTTATTATTTCCTTTCTTCTGCCTTTTGGTTTTGTTTGTTCTATTTTCAGTTGCTGAAGAAAGGTTATTTATTTGAGCTTTTTCTTGTTTCTTGATATGAGTCTGTATTGCATAAACTTCCCTCTTAGCACTGTTTTTGCAGTTGCCCTCATTGTCATTTATTTTGAAGTATTGATCTCTTCTTTGATTTCCTCATTCACCCAGCAGTGTTTCAATAGTGTGACGCTATCTTCCCATTTTAAAGGATTTCAATTTCCCTTTCTTTTTAAAAAAATATTTATTTTTACTTATTTATTCATACAAGAACTGGGGTATAGGCCAGAGGTGCGGGAAGTGAGAGGACTCACCAGAGACAGAGTGGGGAGCAGAACAGGTACATCAAATGAAATACACTGCTGTGGGGAGCAGCCAGAGAGACAGGAGAAGTCTGCTGCACCATGTGGGTTAGCTCCCTGGCTGGTGATCAAACTCATGCCACAGTGGCTGGCAACAGCTTGATAGTGCTGAGACTTAACCTTTTGCACTACCAGGGAGGCACCCCTGCTTTTTTTTTTTTTTTCTGTAATTGATTTCTAGCTTGTTACCTTTACAGTCAAAGATAGTAGGTATGATTCTGGACTTGTGAATTTGTTTGACTTCACAATTTGTCTTGTGATCCAATAAGCAGTCAATTCTGGAGTATGTCCCATGTGTACTTGAGAAAAATGTGTATTCTACATTTTGAGGGTAGTTTAAGAGCCCTGCCCTCACAAATATAAAAACAATTTACCTTAGATTATCAAGATGACTTCAGAAAAAGGAGGCTTCTTCCTCAACTAAAGAGTTAATTTTCTCATTTATGCATTTTGCACATGAAGTCATGGCCAAGGATGAGATGTAGTCCCCAAAACTCATCCATTCTTAAATTAACTTAATTTATAAAAGATCACTGGCTACAAGATTATAAACTTCCTCTTTATTTCAAAAACATAATGTAATTTTAAGGTTAGGGGAGTACAAGGAAATTAATTTTTTCTTTAGAGACTAAGCTTCCAATTAATGGCATTTTCTTTTGGGGATTTGGTAGAGATGAAAGAACTGGAGCAAGGTGAACAATTCTGTTAAGTGATCTATAAACATTTTTACAGTGACTGTTTTACTAGGATTATGATATATCTTTATTGTATATTAAAAGTATTTACTGGAGGACCTTTGATTTGGCAAAATAAGACAACTGCCTTATGAAGTAAACAAAAGAAATGACAGAAAAATCCCTTACAATAAACTGTGTTTATAATTTACTGAACTCTGTTAGATCACTGGAAGAATAAACAAATTATAAAAATAATCATTAAAAGCTAATCTGTGCCAAGGGCCATGATGTCTTCAATTTCCTCCAAGGCACAGGGTGCAATAGGGACCCCTGGATTCCCTAAGTCCTGGTAATGGCTCAATGAAATCCTGCTAATGGCTCCATGCACTAAGATATTTTTAATTGTATTATTTGATCTCCAACACTCATATGCATGAAGCATAATGTTAACAAAGCAAATTCCTTTTCTAGATAAACACTGATTTTTTTCTTGACTACTTCCTTCCATATGTATATCCAATAGGTTATTTAAAAATGACTAGGTGGTGCAGCAGGTTGAGCGCAGTGCTGTGAAGCTGTCCACAGCCTCTGCAGCGCCGGTTCCATTCCCGGCCAGCCAGGGAGATTCCCACATGGTGCTGCAGACCTCTCCTGTCCTGCCCGCTACTCCCCTTAGCAGTGCTTTTGGTCATTCTGCCTGTTCTGCTCCCCGCTCTGTCTCTGGTGAATCTCTCACTCTCCCGCACCTCTGACTGTTCCCCAGTGCTTGTATAAATAAATAAATCTTAAAAAAATAATTAAATTAAATTTTAAAAATTAAAAAAAAAAATGACTAGCTTATTTTCCTGTGTTGGTACTGCTTGGTGAGATGCTGTGATAAAGATAAATCCTTCTGCAAAAAGATAATAAATAAATGTACTCCAAATGTAAACTTTTATAATATTATTAGAAAGCAAAAACAGGGGCCTCCCTGGTGGCGCAACGGATTAAGACACAGCACTATGAAGCTACCCACAGCCACTGCAGCACAAGTTCAATACCCGGCCTGGGAGGTGACCCACATGGTGCAGCAGACCTCTCCTGACTTGCCCGCTGCTCCCCTCAGCAGTGTATTTCAATCAGTCTGCTTGTTCTGTTCCCCACTCTCACTCTGGTGAATCCTCTCACCCCCCCCCACAAATCTCTGGCCTGTACCCCAATTTTTTATGCATAAATAAGTAAATCTTAAAAAAAAAAAAGGAAGCAAAAACAATCTCAAACTGCCTGACCCTCTGAAACTTCAGAGAAGGAAAAAAAAATCCATCAAAAAACTTTAGAGGAGAGTTATCTGCCCACTGACAAATTAACTTCACTGTCTTTTGATCATCTTTTGAAATGTTAAACTTGATAGGAAATACCAATATATTCAATGATACATCTGGCAAACATAATTTTCTTTCCTGTATCAAAGGAATTGAAAGTAAAGTTCTAAATGTCACACAAAAAAATTTTTATTAAAACCTATAATTTAAAAACATAGGTAACAAAGTATCATGCAGCCTTTACAAAAATATGTTTACCAAAATTTCAATATCATGAAAAATGTTAATAATAAAATAAAATACATTTATAAAGAGAAAAGTTACTTTATGTAAAATGCTGGTAAGAACAACTTAGAATTTCAGAAACTGCTTAAGAAATTATTTCTTTTTTTTAATCTCTTTTTTTTATTTTATTTGTACAAGAGCCGGGGTACAGTCCAGACACGCGGGAGGGTGAGAGGATTCACCAGAGACAGAGCAGGGAACAGAACAGGCAGACTGATGAAATACACTGCTGAGGGGAGCAGCAGGCATGGCAGGAGAGGTCTGCTTGCCATGTGGGTTGCTCCCTGGTTGGCCGGGGATCGAACTTGTGCTGCAGAGGCTGCAGCTTGCTTCATAGGGCGGTGCTTTACCCCTTGTGCCACAGGGAGGCCCATGGAAGAAGAAAATTTCTAATGCAGGAACTGATCTTAGCTCGATAAGACTTCCATCCCATTAGGACACTTCTAAGAAGCTCATGTCTCAGCTACAGAGGAGCAAACGGGGGCTCAGCAAGCTTTACTACTTTGACCAAGGTCCCATTGTTCTTAGGTGGTATTAGAGCAAATCTCCAGTGATTTTCACATTATTCCTGGCAATGAGACGCTTTTCCACACAGAATCTCACTGAAATCATAAATCACCCAGAAAATCAAAAGTTGACTCTATATTCTTAAAAAATATCTTTGAAGGGGCCATTTCAGCTAGATAGCCAGACAGCAGTGGGTTCTGCAGTGAATGGAAGAGAGCACAAAGAGCTGGGACCCCAAGCAGAGATGTCCCAGGCAGGAAGGCTAACTCCCACCTTTCAAAGGTTAACTTCCAGTGAGCAAATCCCCAAATCCCATTAGCTAAACTCTAGAAAACTAAAGGATAGAAACCAAACTAACCCTTCTGGTCCCTATATTTAAATTTTAAATGACCCTCTGACTCTTCTTACAAACTTCTATTAACATAAGAAAAAGAAAAGGGGTCTCCCTGGTGGTGCAAGGGGTTAAGAACCAACCTATGAAACTATTCGCAGTCACTGAAGCACGAGTTCTATCCCCAGCCAGGGAGCTACCCACATGGTGCGGCAGACCTCTCCTGACTCACGCACTGCTCCCCTCAGCAGTGTATATCAGTCAGTCTGCCTGTTCTGTTCCCCACTCTGTCTCTGGTAAATCCTCTCAACCCCTGCATCTCTGGCCTGTACCCAAGTTCTTGTGTGCATAAATAAATAAATCTTTTTAAAAAAGAAAAGGCCGCTCCCCCTCCCCCTCATTATAGCATTCCCACACTATGATGTCTGTCTGGTATAGCCGGGGCAGCTTTGGGACTGTCACATGCAGTTGCCACAGTTGCTGATATTCTAAGAGCGCTGGACTTGGAGGGAACTTAGAGCAATCGCCAGCACAGGAACTGGGCTATGGGTTGTTCTTCACTATAACTTCTGCACTAGATATGCATGCCTATCCAGGAGGGAGTCAACTTCCATAAATATAAACATTCTTTCTGAGAGAGTCTCTCAAAACTGCCTCACTCAAGAGCTATCTTCAGAAAGGGTTCACCCAAAAGCACAGATTTAAAACCCTCCTGTCAATTTTTTTTTTTTTTTTTGCTCGAGTACAAGCAAGGAAATGGATTATCAAATGGAGTAAGTAGCATACAGCTCTTTTTCTTAGAATACATTACTGATGAAGGTTTTCCATGAGTGATGGGCACTTATTATGACAGGACAGATTAAACCAATGGCAAGTCCCCCCACTAAGCATACAAGTAAGAAGAGAAAGGTCCCCATGGAGTGACTACTGGCTTCTCCCTGACAGGACAGCCTGTGCAGCACAGTGCTAACCTCAGTGGATTCAACATAACTTAAGAAAGTACGTGGACACAAAAGCATTATGAAATGCTTCAATAATTTCATTTAATAAATAAGGTTATTTCTGAACCTTAAATAATTTTTAGTATGATAAAAAATTTAAAAGGAATTAAAAGACTATTATTAGAAGATTAAAAATGTAAAGTAAAAGCAATTAATCACCTCTAATTTGACATCATTCACAGAAGGATTCTTTTTTATATTTGCACAGTAATTCATATATTACCGGCTACTTTCTGCTATGTCTTTCCCTGCAGGAAAATAAGAACGGGGTGGGATGCTCCTGCAGAGTCCACCATCACGTACAGAATCGGCTAAGCTCAGGTCCCAAATGAAGAGGCTAGAGGCAATCTCCAATACCAGGTGTCTTGTCTCTTCAATTTTAATGAGCAAAGTTGTATTTGTAATAAGTGCCAGAGTAATCCTCAAAGTCTTCCTGCAAGCTGTTCAAGCACTTCTCTTTTAAATTATGTACTTCCCTGATAGTTCACTGGAACATAAATCTTCTACTTAGAATAACTTAAACTTCTATTTGTGGTTTTGACAATCTATCACCATGATAACCCATGACCTAGCAACGCGTTAAAAATTATATGCAAATATTTTAAAGAGTATAATGGCCTATTAAATGGGAATGCAGCAATGGTGCTGATAGTAAAATAGATGAGTAATAGATTAGTAATCAGTGTAATCATGAAACTGACCTTTAGATGTGCTGTTCTGTCATGTATTATTGTGAAGGTAAGACTTGTGCCTCTATTCTGTTCTAATTCATAATTAACAACTACAGCATAAAATTCAGAAAATTATTTTCAGTAATTTCTAACCCCATCTCACCCATAAAATTGACGACCTTATACATCGGGATTGCATCTAGAGATTTAGGTGGAGAAAGAAACTGAACTCAAGTCTTTAGGAAGGTTCAGTAGGGGTATGTGCAAGCAGTTTTATGGCTGCTATCATGTCCACACCATAATGATATCGCACTCCTGGCTTCTCTACTACCTCCTTTTCTTTATTTTTTTTTTAAGATTTATTTATTTATACAAGAACTGGGGTACAGGTCAGATGTGTGAGAGGCTGAGAGAATCCACCAGAGAAACAGCAGGAGACAGAACAGGCAGACTGACTGAAATACACTGCTGAGGGGAGCAGCGCGTGAGACAGGAGAGGTCTGCTGCACCATGTGGGTATCTCAGTGGCCGGCGGGGATCGAACTGGCACTGCAGAGGCTGCAGACAGCTTCACAGCCCGGCGCTCAACCTCCTGCGCCACCAGGGAGGCCCTAGTACCTCCTTTTCTAACTACCCTTAAATGTGGAAATTTCCAAAGTATGTTCCTAAGCCACCCTCTGCTGAATTTCTATCCTCTCCAAGGCTTTATTACCCACTGTGTGCCAATGACTCTCGCATTTGTGTCCACTCCAAATTTCTCATCTGAGCTCCAGACCCATCTGCCCAAATATCTAACCTACTCTTTCCATGGGATGTCTCACAGGCATCTCAAATGTAACATGTCCAAAGGTAAACTCAAGAACAGAACATAGGAAAAGTCTTCCTCATCTTTGAAAATGCTACCACCATCCATGTACTTGACCACGCTAAAATCTGGACTATCCTGGACCACAGTTTCCCATCTGCTACCAATTACCAATGTCTGATGAGGCTGCCTTCAAAACCTGTTTCCACTTTGTCTATTTCTCTCCAACATCATGGCTGCCACCCAATCGAATTCCTTGTTTTCTCTTCTTCCAGGCATTCTTGCGCTCTCCAATCCTTTTACTGAAAACTGCCAGAGTGTTTTCTAAAACATAAATCAGTTCATATTATTTCTCCTTATTTCAAAGACAGCTCTTCCGATCAAGTATCCAATCCTTACCATTTCTCTTAATGTACTGGTCCCTGCCCAGCTTAAAACCTTTCCTTCAGCCCTCTCTCCACCATTCACTATGATCCAATAGCAGGATTTTCTTTCTGTTCCTCAAAACCACAAACTCCTGCCTCAGCATTCTTGCATTGATTTTTCCTTTCTGGTGTATACCTTCTCCCGACAAGCTCCCCTAAACTCTGATCCAATTTTACAAAATATTTTGGGGTGATTCATTCTCTTCTCTTCTGACACGAGACCCTTGTTCTTCCCTAGCAACAGATATGTCTTCATAGCAATAATGAGGCTTATAATAACATCATTGATTATGATGTGATTTTTTTTGTCCCCACTACCAGATTATATACTCCCCTTCCACTCCATTCAAAACCTTCTCCAGCATCACACCCAGTCACTGCTTAGAACATGCTAGATGTTCTATAAATATCTATTGACCCAACGAATGCTGATTGTGAGGTTTTCTGGGCAAGCACCAAGTCTTTGACCCTGAATGCTCTGGTTCTCACTGGGTGGCTAATTTCAGGGTTTTTTCCCCTTTAACATGTGTATCACCCACATTACGCAATGAACAAGATTCAGAGGAGAAAGGCCTGGAATTTAATTCTGTATCTGCACCATGTAATTAATGGACTTAAAAAAAAAAGTGAACTGCCAGGCCTCACTGGTGGTGCAAGGGGTTAAGCACAGCACTATGAAGCTATCTGCCAGGCTGGCCAGGGAGCAACCCACACGGCACATCAGACCTCTCCTGCCTCACCCACTGCTCCCCTCAGCAGTGTATTTCAGCCAGTCTGCCTGTTCTATTCCCCATTCTGTCTCTGGTGAATCCTCTCACCCTCCACACCTCTAGCCTATACCCCAGTTCTTGTATGCATAAATAAATAAATCTTAAAAAAAAAAAAAGTAAACTGTCTCCAAACCCCAGATTTTTCATGGGTACATAAAATACCTCCTCATAGCTCTCATCCTCTGAAACTGGGAATGCATAGTTTTCAACCCATAAAACCTTGTTCATATCCAAAGTAAAATATTTCCCATTGCCTTTGGAATTCTCTGGGCTGTTTTCTTGCTTCAACTACTTTATCAAAACCCTTTGAGCATATGATTTCTGAGAACCTTGAATTGGAGTTCAGCTGCATCAGAAAAAAAGACGAATGCAGGCAATGAAAGGATAGCAAACACCTGAACCTCTATTCACTATGTATTTCCTACTGAGCTCAGTAGTGACTATGAGGACAGAGCCCAGGGAAGCCCCATCATAACTTAGGATCCTGGCAAATGCTCTCTCTGTTACTCTGAGTAAAGTTCAAAGTGCCCTCATGACTCCAAGGCCCTCTATTGGTCTCTGCTTTGTTTTAATCACAATGGCTCTTTGCAATTCAAACACCCCAAGCCAACTTCCACCCCACAGCTACTGGGGACAGCCATCACTCTTCCTATTTCCCTTCCTGGCACTGTCATCCCCCGGACATCCTAATGATTCCTCCCCTTGTTCATTCAAGTCTCCACTCAAAATCAGACTCCATCAGGAGGCTTCTGGTGACTGAGCCACACTACCCCCATCCAATTGCTCTCTGTCCCTGGACCCTGCTTATTTCTTCTCTGGTTGTTTGTCACAACAAATTATACATGTGTGGGCTATCTCCTCCAGCTAGAATGTCAGAGTCATAAGAAGAGGAAGTTTGTTTTGTTTCTTGTTACAGACCTTATGACTAAAATAGCACATGGTAGATACTCAGAAAATATTTATTGAATGGATGAATACAGCCATGTGCTGCATAATGTGTCTGTCTCAACAGATGGCATATTTGATTGAGGTCCCTATATGTAGCCTAAGGATGTAGTAGGCTAGACAATCTAGGTCTGCCCTGTGTACTCTAAGATGTGCACACTATGACAAAATCGCCTAACAATGCGTTTCATGGGATGTACCCTCATGATTAAGCAACACATGCCTGTAAAGGACTGACTGGGTGATGCTCCACTGGAAATCGACAATGTGCCAATCTAAAGCTGCAGGAGCATGTGAAGGTCAGGGAGGACTGGTGCAGATGAGGACTTGGAGGAGAGGCTTCTATCACTGGACCCTTAGCAGAACAGCCAGGAAGCAGCCCCCAAACCTCCCTTACCCTGTGCAGGAGGCTGAAGAATGGAGGATGCATTCATGGGGCAGAAGGTAAGGATGAATCCTGGGGACCTGCCAGTCAGTCAGTCTCCTGTCAAATGAGCATTAAGCCTCTGGCCATTGGGGCAGAACAGGCAATCCACAGAGTAGTTTCTGTAGAAATGAGGACTAGAACGCAGGTGGCCTTATAATGTGATAGCTTAGATAAAAGAAACAGAGCCGAGGGCCTCCCTGGTGACGCAGTGGTTGAGCGCTGGGTTGCGAAGCTGCCCACGGCCTCTGCAGCGCCGGTTCGATCCCTGGCTGCTCCCCGGCCACCGGAGGAGGGTCCCACATGGCGCGCAGACCTCTCCTACCGCCCGCTGCTCCCCTCAGCAGTGTACTTCGTCAGTCTGCCTGCTCTGCTCTCCCCTCTGGCTCTGGTGAATTCTCTCACCCGCCCGCGCTTCTGACTCTACCCAGTGCTTGTATAAATAAGTAAATAAATCTTTAAAAAAAAAAAAAAGAAAGAAACAGAGCCAGTAGGATGAGTTGCCCCAGTCCTGTTTGAACTGGACTAAAATGGGCTAGGACCCCTATCAAAGCAATAAGGTCCACCACACTGACCATGAGGCTTCATGATAAGCAAAAAGTGTTAGATTCTGACCAATGATTTTCTCACAATCACTTAACGCATCTGCACATGCCCCAGCATAGCCCTACAAGCTATAATGCTGCCCTCCTCCCGGGCTTGTGGACTTACCCTGTAAATATCTCCTCCTAACTCCAGAGAGCCACATTATGTTCTCCTTTCCATCACTGGCTCCCTCATACATGAGTCTCTAATAAAGCCTTGCTTGGTTCAACTTCAAGTAATGCTCTCTTGTGAATTCTTTCCCTAGAGGGCAAAGGATCGACCTCTGGGGTTGAGCCCCTATAGCAGTTCCTGGAAATGATAGCATGTGCTGCCTTTTTCATCATTCTCTCCTTTTGTAATGTCTTTTTAAAAATCACTTAACCAATTAATCCAGTTTCGCTGACTGCCATCTTCTGTCCCCAAACTAAGACTCAGAGAAACCCATTTATCATTATTCAAAACTCTCGTGCTCATTCTAAGTACTTAGAGCCTCACCCACTGCCCTCTAGTCTGTGAGTCCTTGAGGGGAAAGGCTGCGAGGCTCTCAACACTGACCGCAGAGACTGGCAAGTTCACAATAACATGTCCAATGACTCAATAATTTTATTTTGTACTAGAACACCTGGAAGACACTGAGTTAGATATTCATTAACCTACACCACTAATTGTATACTATTATTGCCTTACATTCAACCATGCAGATGTTGGCAGAGGTGGAAACTCACAAAATAAATAAGGGATTTCTACATGTGTCAAAATAAATTAATGTGTCAAATAGGTGTTGTAAGACCAACTGATGCTATGGAAAGCTCTATCTAGTGTGGACTTTTCAAAGATTTCACCTATACTGGAAGGGACACCTGGAGGGAGTAAGTAAAGAAGATCATTATAGCTATGCATTTTATTTTTACTTCATTATTTCAATTTTAGCATGAATATCAATATTCAGAGTACAGTTAACATTAAATCTACATTTTTCCCAGTGAAATGATTTTTTAATTAAAATACTGTGTTTTAAATGTGATTTTATATCCTAGGGTGATGTTTTTTGACATTATACAGTATTCAATATAATTAATTCTGCAAACATTTGCTCAGTGCATACAATACACAAGTCATTATATCAGATATGGTAAAAAAAAAAAAAACACATAAAAACCTTTATCACATAAAAACCTTTGCAGTGGCTTTGCTAAGCTATTTACATTCTACTGAGATGACTGTTTTTATATTAATAAACATTTTTATTTATATTTTAAAGCCCCTCAAAGCTGGGTATACTGTCTGTGGAATGTCTTCTGTGACATTATGTTATACAGCACATCTCTGCTCCCAACCCAATACCCTCATTACAGTGAAGAACTACATTCCATTCTCAGCCTTAATCCTTATTTTTAATAAACAACCTCAAACATCATGTTCCAAAAGAAAAATGGCTTCATAAATCCTGCCCACCCTGGCCCCAAATAGGCAAGGCTGTATTGCAGGTCTCAGTCCCAATATTTCAAACACAGAAAGGCCTTCCCTTCCCATCCACTCTACAAAAGCCCAGAGACTCTACCTGCATTAGATTCTTCCACTTCCCCAAAGCACTTGCCACCATCTGACAGAGCCCATTTGTCTCCCCCATTTTTTTTTTTTTTTTAATACAAGCACTGGGTACAGTCAGAAGTGCGGGAGGGTGAGAGAATTCACCAGAGACAGAGCTGGGAACAAAACAGGCAGACTGATGGAATACACTGCTGAGGGGAGCAGTGGGCGGCAGGAGAGGTCTGCGCGCCATGTGGGACCCTCACCGGTGGCCAGGGATTGAACCGGTACTGCAGAGGCTGCGGGCAGCTTCGCAGCCCAGCGCTCAACCGCTGCGCCACCAGGGGAGGCCCACCCCTATCTTGAATGTACACTTCACCACCACCTTTGTTTTGATCCCTACCTTACTCCCAGCTGCGAGCATATATTTATTGTGTCAATTATTAACTAGTAAACTTCCAACAGATTAAGTTGACTTCTGCATACATGTTATAAGAAATTTTACATGTCTTATGAGTCAGCAAATATTAAATGTATTTTATTTGCTTTCCTATGATTCACATTTGACAAAATGAGTCATAAGTATAATTTAACAGCAACTCTTGAATGAATCTCACTAAATGATAATTCAGCAAACGAATGAAAATAACTTTGTTCAAATTATTAACTGAGATCCATAAAAGAAAATGGAGTTATAATGATATCACATTCTCCTTCAACTCTTGGGAGACAATGTAAGTTATTTTTATTTTAGTTATGGATTATATTTATAGGAAAACAGAAGTTGTGGAAAAATTGAAATTGGCACTCAAAAGCCACCTCAAATTGACTGCCACAGTAAGGTTACTAGTGCCTTATGGCCTCAAGCAATGTTTTTGGATAACAAAAGATTCAGTGAGATCCAAGTTCCTCTTTCTTGTGGACCAATGTAAAACTCATCATTGTGAAAATAACATACCGCAATGAGGTTGGCTTCTCTTTGGAAACAGAGTAAAATCAGTAGGTTTAAAACTTTGGATCTTTGGTTTGTTTTGGAGCAATCATAACTAACAGAGCAGAGGCAAATCTCAAGTGTTTTCACTTCTCATCTCCCATCCTACCATGACCAGGGCCTGTGTCAGTTCTGGGAAAACAGGAACAAAACAGACATAGGCCTGCTCCCACCTGGCTTACAGCTGCTAGGAATAGCATAGGGATCTGAGCACAACAGTGACAGCACTCCAGGATCGTGAAGACCTGACCACCAAGCCAGAGCTGGATCTGGCAGAAGGTTCTCTCTGCAAAAGGGAGCTCTTGTCCTGCATCACCCTCACTCATTTGTTCTCAATACTGTAGTCTGAAGGGCATCCTCATAGGAATACTACTCAGCTATAAAAAAGACAAAATCTTGCCATTTATCACAACATGCATTGACCTTGTGGGTATTGTGTTAAGTAACATAAATCAGACAAAAGAAGGATAAATATGATTTCACTCATTGGTGGAAGATAAAGAAACAAAGCAAATGAGCAAACAAAAACAAACTCATATACAGAGAGCAGATAGGTGGTGACCAGAGTGAGGAGTGGATTGAGGGGGCGGGCAAAATGCGTAGACTTGTTGTAATGATCACAATGTAGAATATATTGTTGTCCAAGTATAATGCTGCACAACTGAAATTTACACAACTATATAAATCGATGTTGTCTCAATAATTTTTTAAAAATCATTCATAAGCTAACTTTCTCTGTCATGGCTCTTATCTGCATATTAGAAACACCTGCAAATGAATTTTAAAAATCGAGTGGTTCTTCATATTATTTTATCAGTCTTTCCTCTTAAAGAATTTTTGGTAACAAAAGAAGAAAACCAGCTGTGAGCATAAACTATTGCTCATTTTGGATGGGAGCTTTTCTTATTAAAATAAGTGAAAAACCATAGGGCAGCCATGGTAAGGGTATATTTCCCTGCACTGTGAACCACCAATCACCCTACTCTGAGAAACAGTTTGGCATTGTCTTAAAATATCCACACCCTTTGACCCAGAACTTACCTGCCATGGGTCTTGCTTAAACAAGTAATCTGAAATTTGAATAAAGATTTTATTCAAAATGCTATTTATAATACCAGATAATTGGAAACAGTTCAAAAGTACAATTTTAAAGAATGGTTCATAGAATATCTATACAATTAAGTATTATATTAATAAATTTTGCCCAGAAGTTGGAAAATATTAAGGACATAAGATTAAGCAAATAGAGCAGTTTATAAAATGTTATGAACAATGGGAAAAGTTCATTAAAAATAAGGAGAGAGAAAAAGCCAGAATGTTATATTTTGGGGGGTCATGAGGTTATGGGCAAATATTCTCTCTGCTTTTTAATAATTAATGTATTTTCAAAAGATTTTATTGGGAGTGTATATTGCTTTTATGATTAGAAATAATAACATCTCTTCAGAAATCGAAAGCAACTCTATTGTATTATAAATACTTTGACATGTATGTTCACAAGCTAATCTCTTGCATGGTTTAAAGCTTATCTGATATGCAATAAACCAAGTGAGCCAAAATTTGTACCTCTCCTATGCTAAACTTAGCTTAGAGAGAGGATTAAGATTCTTTGGAGTACTCCACATTTTAGCCACCATGTACTGATTCTCAAGCAAAATATAACTAAGTAGTCACCAATTTCAGCACCTCTGTGAGAACTGACTAGTTACAAAGGAGCCTGTTCCTTCTTAGCATTACTTTTATCACAGGGGCATCTACATCTCTGCCTATTCTAATATCGCTACCAGTCTTTTGTAATGTGTTACGATCATTGATTAATACCTGGCTCTCCCATTAGAATATGAGATCCTTGCGATCTTTGTAATTTTAATATCTCCAGACTCTACACAGTACCTGAAAAACAGTGGGCACTTAATACATGTTGTTAAATTATTAAGTGTAAGAAGAAAAATCACCTCAGGGCCTCCCCAGAGGCACAGTGGGTTGAGCGCCACACTGTAAAGCTGTCCGCAGCCTCTGCAGCGCGGCCCACCAGGGAAAAACCCACATGGTGCAACAGACCTCTCCTGTCTCGCCCGCTGCTACCCTCAACAGTGTCTTTGGTCTGTCTACCTGTTCAGCTCCCCGCTCTGTCTCTGGTGAATTCTCTCAACCTCCCGCGACTCTGACTGTACCCCAGTTCTTGTATAAATAAATAAATCTTTTTTAAAAATAAATAAATAAAATTCCACTTTAAAAAAAAAGAAAAAAAAGAAAAATCACCTCCATAACTGGAGGAAATACACTCACCAACAGAATCCTGTTACAATGGAAATCTTGGTTGGTACATGGAATCAGATACACTCTGAAATATAATTTCCAATGTGTGGAAGAGCAAAGCAGCCCCTGAGACCCAGGAGCTGGCCTGGCACTCACAGCTATGCCCTGGTGTTCTCCTGTTGATGTAAAAGCTTTCACAGAACATCAATACACCGGGCAACATCACTCTGGATGTTGATGGCTCACGACAGAAACACCACCACAATGTAAGCATACCTGAACACAAACAAAAACACAACACTGCCCAATTCGCAAAGGCCAATATCACCTTAGTCTGGCTAATGAGTGCCTGGTGTTTCTTTGCCAATTATAGGATGGTCTCTCTACTCTTGTCTCCTTTTAGATAAGATTCATTAAGAAATAAAATCATAGGATTATCCTTGCTTCAATCCGGAACAAAGCACTGCTTCTCTAAACCCCCTTGCAAATCACTTAATACAAGCCCAAATTGAATAATAACTAATTTCTAACGCTCTTACTGAGACCTTTTACATTTCTCTATGCTACACATTCTCCTCTGTAATGAGTAGCAAACCCAACCTGTCAACCACAGGTGATTTTCTGGTGGCCTCTGGCTTATCTGTTCAACCACAGGTAATTTCCTAGTGGTCTCTGGCCAGAGGGCATTGGTAAGTTCTTTGTCTTAACTAGAATTCTTTCCTCTTTTCTTTCTGTCAATACATATTTTTTCTTTCTGTCAATACAAATTTGTCAATACTCATCTCTCTCCTCCTGGAAGCCTTCCCTGATTTAGTCTCCAGATTTCAGATGATTCCATCTTTTAGTCTCCAAAACATTTATGTTCAACTAGTATTATTAAGTTGGTATTTCATTAAACTAGCTAGCACTATGATCTTAATTACTTTCCAAAGGATCTTTCCAATTCTAAAATCATATTACTATACTCCATTGCTTTAGAAGTTTTATGCATGGTTGTTTTACTTCCCATGACAGGCCATAAGTTCTCACAAATATAGCTTTCATATATGTTCTCAATGCCCTGACACTATGTACACAGTCCACTGTATACAGCAAACATCTGCATCCAGTCACATATCTAAGTAGATATAAATTTGATCTTGCATTTTCCGGAAAATATGTCACTCATATTCTACTAGTAAACAGCTTTCATTTAGACCATCTTCAAGCATAGACCTTTATAGCTGGACTTACCACATTTAGTATGTGCTAAGGCTAGCCCTCTCTATCTCTCTGTCTCTGAAGTTATTTATTTCTTATTTTTCTTGTATCAGGTAAACTACCTGTATTTATAAAGGTAAATTCAGGCCATGGCAGCTGGCAGAGGTTCCCTTCTCTTCAAATGAAATCAGTAACTAAAATTAAGCCTTCCAAACATCTGACTGCTGACGTACCTATCCTGCATAATGACCGAGATCTTACACTAAGGGAGAAAAACCTACTGGGTTATTAAGTTTTCTGCCAAAACTAGAAGTAATCCTGCTGGACAACTCTCTTTAGAGAACCTGCTCTTCCCATAGAGTCAGATGTCTAAAAGTTAACTTCAGTCTGTCTTTATAGCCATATATGTCCCTACCAACTTTCCATTTCTATCATCCAGACATGAAATTGACCTTATCCTTTCAGGATAAGATGACTCCCAGAAGATGCAGGATGAGGTCTAGATTCTGACAGATCTGGGTTTCCAGGATCGTGCCTTTCATTTTACAGTCTGGTTTCAGGAGCTTATGCAAGTAATTTAACTCTCTAAGCCTCCATTTCCTGACTCAAAAAAAAAAAAAACCAAGCAAACAAACAAGCCATAATATTTACTTTCCCAGGACTATAACGAAGATTTGGTGAGATTATGTATCTAAGGCACATAGCAGATGGTCTACAAATGTTAGTTTTTTTCCCCCCTAAGAGTGTCTGACAACTAATAGAATCTCCCTCTCAGGAGCTGCCCATTCCATAGTCTTACTGACTTAAACCAAGAATATGTTTAAAGCCAGGGCAGCTGGTATAGTTCCTGTTCTTAGATCAACAGTCAAGCCCTGGTTGGTCTATTATCTGTCCACCTGTTCAACTTCCTGACACCTTTCCCATTCACTTTCCTTCTTACACCCAAAACCCCAGACCAAGAATATATTAATGTGACATTCTTGGTTAAGGTCCAACCTGAGTGTTCCTGCCAGGTTTGCCTGTGAGCATGGAAGCCCTGCACCTTCACCTGATAACCTCTATTCTATCCCCTCTGTCTGACCTGGATTTCTAGCATTCTCATTGGCTCTTAGAAGGCTAGAAAGTCCAACATTGCAACTGTCCTTGAGTTCAGCCTGATGAACTATATTCTGACCTTGATCTGGAGTTACAGAGTTTATTAAGTGCAGACTTTTTGCTTGAATCCTAGTTCTACCTTTAATGAGCAAATGATTTTGAACAAATAACTTACCTCCTTAATATTCAGTTTTCTCACCCTGAAGGGTTTGTATGACATTTAAATAATATGATGAATGTATAGCACATAACATGGGACTTACCATACCAGGTAAGTTTTCAAAATGCCAATATTTCACACATAAAGTTTTACCCCTAGGACTCCTGATAGTCACAGTCCTCCTTTCTACACAATTCAGTTGCCACGAACCTATCAACACAATACAGAGTCATTTTACCTCCTGTCCCTTTTCTCCTATTTCTTGATCTGGTCCATCCTGATCTATTTCATCCCAGAAATATGTCTGGCAAGACAAATATGACTTTATCTTGACATATAACGTTGCCAGACTTTCACAATGTGTTTACATGTGCCAGTATTCTAATCTGGGACCTATAACTTTACGTTGCCCAAATTAATTAATCTGTGCCTGCTGCCTTCCCTCTGCCCATTTTCCACAAATCCAATCAATTTACATAAACAGTAGTTCTATGTTTGTCTTCCATCCAAGTACTCACCAGACCTGATGCTGCTTAGCTTCCGAGATAGACTAGTTCAGGTGCATTCAGGGTGGTATGGCCATAGACTATATAAACAGTAGTTATGTGTTTGTCACTTCATTTTCCTGTTCAAACTTTCACTGGATCTATAATAACCAAAGTAGGAGTCTGTAATCTCATGATCCCTAGATGACCAGGGTTTCTGGAAATAAAATCCCTTCACTGAAAATAATGCACAGGGGTATTTGCTAGCAGTACATGGATATGGATAATTGTGGGCTCCCCATTCAACAATATTCTGGAAAATAGATGAATCTGTTAAATTGCCACTGTGATAGAATAAGATATTCTGGGAACCACAGTTCTTTCGGCTCAGTATATACGTGGAGAACACTATTTCATCACTGGGCATTGATTTGGCTGGAAGGAGGGTCCCACTTCTGGAATTTGCATGGCCTAGGACACCTCAATGGCTTTCGTGTACTAAAATCACATGAAGTACAGGGAGCTGTCACAAAAGAGGAGGGGGAAATTCTCAATAACAGAAATGTTGTTTTTAATTGATCACAATGTTAGCTTGGGAGAACTACACTTCCATATGGTTTTGATACAACTGCCTGTCATAGTGCCCCTACCAACTTCCTCTCACCCTCCCTTGCATCAACCTCACATACACACAGGGCTGGGCACATGAGCAAGGCCAAGACTACCACAGTAATAATCTCTGACGAACACCGAGATTGAGTTAATGACCACTAAAGCAGGGTTGATCCCTCCCCAAGTATGTCTATAAATAGGACCTAGAAGAGACAAGACCGCTTTCTTATGGATCAAAAGTGCAAGAATTCAGGTTCAGAACCACCAACAATCACGTTTTTCAGCAAATGTAAACAGGCCACCAAATGAAGCTGATTCAGAGAAAAGAGGAGCTGAGAAATGGGAGAAAAAACCCTGACCCAGTTAGTGTGAGTCTCTGGGTGGCAGTCATGATGGAAGCAAGTCCACCTTTGGACGTGCCAGTCACATGAGTCAGTAAGACCTTTTTTTCTTAAGCTAGTCAAAGGAAGTTCCTCACACATATAACCACGTGAATCCTAACCAACTCCCTTCCCCAGGAACATAGAGGATGAGGGGGAGGGGTGGTCACCCCAGTGCTCATCCTCCCTGCACTGAAAGCTTGGGGCAGTCACAACAGCAATGGAGGAGGAATGTCAAAATTCACATCTTCAGACCTTGCTCACATTCCCTTAACTTCTTTCCTAACTTCAATTCTGGTAACAAAGAATCTAAAGCTAAATTGTTATTGGAACACATCAGTTGGTGGCACAATGGACCACAAATCTTTACACTCAAAGTTTGAGAGAAGTCTTGTCAATGACTCTATAGTAGTTAAGTCCCCAGAATTATAGCTGGGAAAGACAAGGTGGGGAGGAAGCACATGACAGGAGTAATCAGACTAAACAGCAAAAAGTTAGAAATATTTCAGGAGGTCTGGAGCTAATAATTGGTGACTCTCCCAAAATATGATCAAAATTTTGACAAAAAAAATTTGAACCTTCACTAAAATCTGACACCAACCTTACTTCTTTCTCTCCAATATACACAATCTCTAGCTTCACCTACCTCTACAGATGCTGCAAAAAGGCAATGGGGTGTGCTTTGCAGGATTAGTCCTGGTTTCATCACCTTTATTTTCCAAATACCTCTTGGGAATGGTTATGAAAACCAATTGCCATTATTTGCAAAAATTCATTGAAAATCACCAAGTACTAAGCAAAGTTGGTATTTGTTCTTTTGTCATGTATTGTGAACTCAGATGAGTGATAAGACTTCACAATGCCCCAGGTCAGATCTCCTTGACCTCCTATTAGCATAGTGTTACCTTTTACCGATGTCTGCCCAGCATGGCTTCAGTCTATCTGCCCCAACACAAACCCTAGTAATCATACCACCAACTGCCACTACATTCTGATTTCTCCCTCTCCTTATCCATCAACTCACATGCAGCATTTCAAAAAGTCCAAAACCTTGATCCAAAACACTTGATCTGTCAAGGAGGGCACAGGAGCCCAGAGAGGCCAAGAAAGGAATCCAGAGTCACCTTATCAGTGGCTCAGTCAGGAAATCAACTGGGTTTTTCCAATTCCACATGGTGCCCTTGGTAACCTACCACCTTATGCTCAGCGTGCACCAGTTCTCTGATTCTCAAGAACAACCCCAGGGTCTCAGTGATCTGTGGCACATTTCCCTTCTTTACCAGCTTGTCAGCTCCCTAAGGGAGGTTATCTCTCCCTGCATCAGCCAGCATGGCACCTCAGCAAGTGTTCACCCTAGTTCTCTGTGTGCCTGGGGACTATCAGATGTTAACAGACAAAACAGCTTTAGTCCTTAGGAGGATACATTCGATGAACTGCAAATCATAAATTCCTTAATAAAATGGTCCATCTCACTGCAGGTTTGTTTTCCTGTCTCTACACAAGTTCTATTTCCAAATGTGTATGCTTAATGGAGACTTCCCATGCTGTTTCCTAATTAGGGGGAGCAACATGAAATGAGATTTATTTTAAAACTGTCTCTTCTTACACTCACATTCTGTTTGTAAGTATGGTACATTACCAGAAGGACTTAATGTTTTTATCTTCTACTAACTTTGCGTAAGAAATGTAAAAGGTGACATTTGCTTTTATCTTTGTTCTTATCCATTTTACTAAGCAAATATGAATTTCTTTTTCTTTATACTGAGAATCATTGTAGAAATGAGAGAATTTAAATAAGCAGTTCATATTCACTCTTCATATGTCAGCATTTCTTTCTCTGCCCAATGAACTGTTGTTAAAATTCGAAACTACAAGTACAACTATAGAAATTAGATTCAAAAGCTTCAGTAAAAATTCCTTCGAGTTAATATAATAAGTGCAGTCATCCTACAAAGCTCTTTCTTGAAAAATTCCTTCTGATTATGGATGCCTTATGGGATGCCACATGCACTCACCTGGACCTTACTCAGAAGCAACAGGTAAAACCTTTCTGTGCCAACTGCCTGGAAACTGTACACAGAGACTTCCCACATAACTCTCTTTCATAGAAGGTTTCTTTCAGCCTAGGATACTAAGCTAAATATAACCAGGGTTACAAATTATAGCTAAATTATCTAATAATTATAAGCTTTCTAGTAGAACTTCATTAAATAAAATCATTCCTAAAACCTCAATATATATTTTTAAGAGTAAAAAAAAAAAAGAATGACATTAAATTGTTAAAGCATGTGACTATAAGTTCTACTTAATGGAAACATATTTTCTGTTTCTAGTCTTCATTTAAGCTGTACGAAAAATGTGACTACAGTCAGATGCTTCTGTATGGGTAAACAGTAGTGGGATGACAAAGGTTTAAGAAGTATTAAAATTCAGCCTACATTTCACAAAATGGTAATATATTCTAGTATCAGTAGCCAAATAACAAACTGAAGGTCATATTATAATAAGTTTTTCCATAATGCATGACATGACAAACCATTAAAGGAAATAGTTGTCACAGAAGCTGTTAGGCATAAAGCACTATAGAAAGTATACCTAAGAACTTGGTTTGACTGCAAGATTAAAAAAGAGTTCACTCTTTTTACTGACAAAAATAAGAATAGTTGTCAGTTATTGAAATGTTTTCTATGCAACTGTCCGCAGCTACTTCTGAAGGTCTTCAGAAGAAAAAACAACAGACACTTTAGTTCAAGTTTAGATCTGGAATACACCAGACTAAGGTGCGCTGGGACTAACTCCAATCATTAATTAACTAAATGTGAAACATCTGACTTTCCAGCAGTAACAATACCTGATACTGAACAATGAATTGTTTTTATTACAAATATCCACACCCATACACACAAACACACATCACTTCTCAATCTTTATCTACGGGCAGTGAATACAGACAGAGCTTGAGTTACACCATATGAAAATGTTGGCTTGGACAATTAATTATAGCAAAAGAATGACTAATGAAGCAAATTTTGCAAACCCTCAGTCTTTTCTTCCATGAGCAAACTATCTAGGAAGAAGAGAGGGGCTGAATTTGGGAAATAATTGCTTCGCCTCTCCATCTTGCCATGTATATAGTACCACACACACACACTGCTTTAGGAAACCCTGGCCATACACTGCTCCTGCCAAGGACTACTATAAATTAACGCTGTGGACATCTTTACCGAGAATGCTGACTCTCTGGAATGGAAACAAAGGAGGGTGTAGCTTGAAGAAAGCAGCTAGGCGCTCCAAGGCTCTCAGAGGCTGCACCTCCTGGCTTTCTCTCGCGCTCCGAAGACCTGGGAGTACCGAACTGATGGCGGACTTGGTTTATTTCCCAAACTTCTGGAGACAGTGCTTACCTAACTCTGAACACTGGGGTGGGGGTGGGGGGGTCGGGGGTGAAGAAGCTTCCCGCTTTGGTTGCCCACCCAACTCCCCACTTCAGGCAAGACCCTTCCCTTCCCGCTCACCTGTCCTGAATGCGGAGCCTCCGGGGTCCAGTCGCCTCTCCGGGCTGTCGCTTCCAGGAGCTGCTGGGACGTCGGGAGCCTCCCCGAACGAGCAAAGGAAGCGGCAAGCGGCGGGGTCGGGGGCGTCAGCAGGAATCTCCGCAACCTCTCGCAGCCGCTGTCTCCAAACCCATCCCGGTGGGGCCGGGGTAGCGGCCGCAGCACGGCCGCAGCGGGCGGATGAGTCAGGCGAGGGGGCGCGCAGCAAGGGGGCGCGGCCGTGGGAGGGCTGGGGGCGTCCCTACCCACGCGTTGGGTGGGCGGTGGCAGCTTCGGGGCTGAGAGCGCGCGGGTGCCCGCCCCGGCCGCGGGTCGTGAGGCCGCCGGCCACCTCCATCGGGCGCACAGAGCACGGGCTCGCCGGCCGCGGAGGTCCCCCGGAGCGGCGCGCCGGGCAGGGGACGAGGACTCGCAGCTCAGAGGTCGTCGTCGCCGCCTCCAGGAAAGACAAAAGGAACCCAGGGTTTAAAAGGGGAAAAGTTTTCTGCTCTGCTCGTGGCAGAGCCCAACCCAATCTCGCTCCCACCCGCGGGCTAAGGTGAGAGGGTGAGGGCGGGGTGCGGCGCAGGCTTCCAGGAGGGTCTCCTTGGGGTCCAGAGCCGGCTGAGAGCCAGTCTCGCTGCTGCCACGACCCGGGGGGACTCCCGGGCCCTGCTAGCCCCGCTCTCAAGGACCGCCTACTCCTGGAGCACGCAGACAAGATCTGCTGCTCCTTTTCCAAGATCCCCAACCTGCCGGCACGCACCCAGATCGTAAAGTTACACTTTCTAGAGCCGGGGTCGCCCATAGACAAATTCTATCTTTGAGAACAAAATACCCGCTTTCAGGAGCTCTTCTGGGGCTTGGAGGGTGGAAACGGACACACCCACCCGCGGGGCGCCCCTCTCGCGGCGCTGGAATCGCAGATCCTGGAGCCGGGGAGCCACCCCCTCCCCAGGCCCCGCGCGCAGTGGGTGAGCCCCGATTGTTGTCAATTTTACTGGAGCAGGCGCCGCAGGACCCTCGACTCCACGCCCCTTGGACGCTTTCCTATCGTTTGCCTCCTGGTCGGGTCGGGGTCCCCCTGGCGGGCTGCGCCGGCTCTGCGCGAGCGGAGCCAAACCCGCGCCCTGGAGACCCTGAGCGCTGCCTCTGCTGTCTGCACAGCCCGGGAGCTCGCGCCAGATCAGTCGCAGCTCTGCTCTGGAAAGGGCTAGCGAGAGCGGCTTGGGGGCCAGAGTCATGGGCTGGGGCACAAGGGTGAACCGCGTTGTTGAGTGTCTCCGTGAGACGAGGTTCAATTCCAAACAACAAAGCCAAGTTGGGTTACAGGTTACTCCTGCTTGTCCCAAACCACTAAGTAGAGTAAATCAACATGAAGGTTACCTCCGTGTCCGCGGAGCCAGACCTGATGATTGTACACACGCACGTCAATTCAGTAAGTAAAGTTGTATGTAAAACACTGGATTACCCAATGTTCCTACCATGGCACTACACAGCCCCGCGCACTGGAGCTGGGATATACCTGTTTATCTCCTGAGTGTGTTTTAAGTGATGCACTAGAAGGCAAGTCTGACATTCTGGATAGGTGTATCTGTGTATTTCCAGATGGGATCTGCTGATATCATTCTCAGGAAGTGTTTGTTTGCAGTTTGGTGGAAAATGTAATTGTTGGAAAAAGAGAAAGGGAACGTGTGGGGAGGGGCAGAGAATTCCATGAAAAACTCACCACATTAAAATAATCTTGGGCAGCAGATATGACAATGAGGAAAGACCATAGATTTTGATTTCTTGTACAATGAACGTCCCAGTGTTGAATAAACGTATTTAGATATTCAACACTTTTAGTAAAAAAAAAAAAAAAAAGATAATGGAAATATTATAGAGCAACCCCGATATTAAAGGGGTTCCTGGCTGTGGGTCCTCACCCGCGCGCTTTAAAGGGACTTATGAATACTCTACTACAGACACACACAAAAGGTTAATAAAAGGTTTATTTACAAGAGAAAAGAAAATAAGGAAAATGTACAACTCAGGGAGAAAATAGGGAAATAAAGTCTTTAATGTGTCCTACCTGATCCGACGACCTGGAAACCCAAAGGCACTCTCAGAGCTGGCGAAGAGCCAAAAATGGGGGGCCCAAAGCCCACGTGTCTGCCTTTTATATCCACCTGGCTACTTAACCCCACCCTCAGGTCCCAGCCACCTTTCCTTTGGTGATGATGGGATTTGGAGTTCCCAGTGTCTTTGGCTTTGACCTGGGGTGGGGGTGGAGTCCACAAAGCCTATATGGAATTAGCTTTGGGACATCCTTTTCCCCCTAACAGAAACACTTTTAAAAAAACTAAAAAAGTTGGGAGGGCGGTAGAGAAATGAGTCACCCCTATTAACCAGCTGTAGTTTTATTTTTACCTTACCTGTCTCTTGTCCTCCTTAACCCAGACCTACCTGTTCAACTTCCTTAGGTTTTCTTACACTTCGTTAAGGCAATCCATTAAAGGAATGTGATCTATTGGGCCTTACCTCTAGTTATAGCCTCTACATTTTCTAACTAAATGCCCTAAGCCACATTTCCCATTGCTCCAGAGCATCTCCAGCGTACACCTTCTGGTTACATCACCGACTTCCTAGGAAATAAGTAACAACAGAAGTGCCCATAAAAATTCTAAGAAGTGCCCATAAAAATTCTTTAACATGACATCTTATCTAAGATAAGCAGTGACACATTTTAAACCATCATCTAAGTATTTTAGCCTTTGAATGACTGAGGCTTTTTCAAAGAGGAATTGATGAGGGCCATGATAAAAGTAGGAACATTTTTATGGTCACAGGTATTGATGATCCCTCATTTCTGCCCTTAGATTTCAGTGATTCAAACAAAAAAGAAGCAGTAGCAGAAATATGAACAATATAAGACCACCAAAAAGTTCTTTATATTTCTATTAAAAAATAAATACTATTAATTTCAGAAAAGACCAGGAGAAATTACTTATAGAGAGAGGATTAGCTGTAATTTTGTAGACCAAGAAATTGCCAAGATATTAGTTATATATTCTTTGCGGTATTGAGTGCTCAAAGCAAGTTTGGGTAAATTATTTAATCTCTGCTAATGGCCAGTACCTCTCCATCTGAAAAAAGTCCAGGGAATATACCATGCCAGTAATGGGTTTTGAATTTAGTTCCATATCTACTTATGAAGTAATGGATTCAGCTTTCCACCATCAAGCTGCAGTGTGCTTCACACACAATATTCTTTTCTGTATCCTTCTGAGATGTGTAAATTTCCACTAGAACAAGGCCATCTTGTAAGAGTGGATAGTGCAAAGAGAGAATTCCTCCCTCAAATTCAGCTACTTGCTAACAGTTGACTTTGGATCACATTTCTCCCAGCCTTTAAGTAGGAACAATGTGCCTATTTTAAAGTGTTTCTGTGCAAATTGAGTGAAAAAAAATACATATATATGACTCATCTTGCCTGTTACATAGACCCTAACACATATTTAGTTAAACACACACATACACACACCGAACTAGTTTTAATGTTATTAATGTAGTAAAAAAAGAAAACTTCTTCTGGAATTAAGAATTAATTTGAGAAAAATGTTGAAATATGAAGATCAACATTTTCACTCTCGGTACATTATAAACTAAGTCCAATGGATGGCAACAAAGTTTTAATGAATTAATTTTGAAACATGTAATTTTAAAATGAGTGTCAATTAGATCGTATAGCAAAATGGAAGATTGTTAGAAAATTTTATGTGAGCTTATATCCATTTTCTTTTTCTATAAATGTAACCCAAATCATCTCCAGATCTGAAAAGCATCTCCAGACAATAAAAATAAAAATGAAAAACAAATGGAATTGTTTGCCAGACTCTTACCTGAATTATTTTGCTACAACTGTGAAATCAATTGATAGTCTTGAAGCCCTTAGGTATCTCTGCTGACAGTTATAGTTGCTGTTTCAAAGTAGGAAGCAAAAAAAAAAAAAGATAAAATCAAAGAAAATGATCTATCTGATTTTAACCTTAAAATATGGCACTAGGTGGGAGGATACAAGAAAAGAAGGTGGCATTAAAAATACATTTAAAAACAAAAAATCATTTTTATATCACTGATTTTTAACATAACTTCATCACACTTCTAATGTTTTCTTTTTTATAATGGGCAATTGACTAATGACCCAGTATAGGCAGTAAAAAGATGTTGCTAATTTTTGATCATCAAATATGCAAGTGAGAGAACTAACCCCTCTCAAATAGATGCTTTATAATGTTGAGGCTGATAATACTGCTCAGCTATTAATGAACTCTGTATTAACCTCTTTATTTGACAATGATCCTAATTAGGTTCTTTTTACCTTAGAAGTACTGGCAGCATATCTTTAAAAAATGCCAAAGGGGCACCCACTCTCTCCTGTAAAGCTCTAGTTCTTTCCTCTGGACAGTTTTGTACCTATATGAAAGTAAGAACTACCACATATCTTCTGGCCATTCATGAAGTATTTTGGGAAAAAAAAACTATATGTTGATTTAAAAGAATCTACTCATAGATATACTAGAGATTTGACAAATGGAAACAGTGGCCCAACTGTTCCACTGTCCATGGTGCTGAATTAATGATTGGGCATTAACGCCTGGCTACACAAAGCAAGTATTGAGAACTTACTGGCAATCTTTTTTTTTTAAGTCTCTTTTTATTATTATTATTATTATTATTATCAAGATTTATTTATTTATTTATTTATTTATTTATTTATTTATTTATTTATTTATACAAGCACTGGGTACAGTCAGAAGCGCGGAAGGATGAGAGAATTCACCAGAGCCAGAGCGGGGAGCAGAGCAGGCAGAAGGACCGAAGTACACTGCTGAGGGGAGCAGCGGGCAGCAGGAGAGGTCTGCGTGCCATGTGGGACCCTCCTCCGGTGGCCTGGAGCAGCCGGGGATCGAACCGGCGCTGCAGAGGCTGAGGGCAGCTTCGCAACCGGCGCTCAACCGCTGCGCCACCAGGGAGGCCCCTTACTGGCAATCTTACTATTACTGAGGGAATCGGTAGAATACAGGCTCTCAGGCCCCACCCCAGACCTACTGAATCATACTCTGTAATTAACAACATCCTCAAGTGATTTTTCTGCTCATTAAAATTTAAGAACCGCACTAGAACACAGTTCGCATTGCCTTGTGACTTCCTGGAGTTCATTCCGCCTTTCAGTGCCCTCTGGAGGCACAGTATGAATGTTGTCTTATCAGCTACATTTTATTTTATTATGACAATATGGTGTTATGCAGACCACACCACCTTTGAATCAAACAACTAGGTTAAAATCTCAAATTGAATTGACCATTCTGAGCTCTTATCCATAAAGTGTTAATAGTTGTATTCTATCCTTATGATGCTGTTTTAAAGATTTATTGATAATTAAGTGATAGGTGTAAAGCACCTAACCTGGCAATTAACAGATGTTCAGTGAGTCTCTAAACCATTTTGTGAGTGCTACATTCTCTACTAAGGCGAGGAATCTTCTTAGCATAAATAATGATATTTATTATAAAAGAATTTCACCTCTAATTTCTGCTAAATCAAACAGTCTATCACATTAAATTAATTAATATAATAAAAATTTGAAACCCACCAAATCTTTATTCAACTTGGTGTTTTTCCACCCATCATTATGGACCTTGAGCACAGAAAGTAGTCTTTCTTGACAATGATATTGGATCTGTTTTTATCAGATCACTTGGTAATTTGCATTATATGATGTTTATGAATGCTTAATTCTACCACCAATAAAATTCTCTACACATGTACAGTTGAATTTGTAAACAGTAATCATTTATACTTACATATAGACCCTAATTAAGCATCAGCGATGGTAAATAAAATGTTGTTTAAAACGCGTTACTAAAGATTCCAGGGAATACCCTTTCACACATTTATTTTAGAACATGAGGAAATGGTGACACATTTATTTTTCAAAAGAAATGTCAAACTTTATCACCTGTTCTATTACAATTGTCATTTAATGAGGTTTGACACTTGGGGTCATTACTCATTGTACCACTGCTGATACACAAGCACCCATTTCTGTGAAGGAGTGAGCTATAATGAATTTCAAAGGACAAATCTTCTTTTAAGCACTACATCCAGTTGTTAAAATTCCTGAAAATAACCTTTAAAATATCTTAGATGTCATTACTTTCAGTTGCCTCATGTTGCAGTTCATGAACACAAGTTTAGACCTGGCTCTGGATCATATAACCAGGGAATGGTAGGGCCATGACAAGAACTTCGGTCTTCCCATTCCTAGTTCAGTGCTCATTCAACACACAGAAAACATGACTCATATTAGACTGTGTAAAAGAGCCAAGGTCACTGTTTCAGAGATGTTAGCATATATATATTTAGCATATATCCATTTCCTCAACTATACCACATGTCCACACCTAAGTAAACAGCCCTATGATAAGATATAAGTAGAGTTACAGTTTTATTTTATTTTTTAAAGATGTTATTTTTTAAATTTTTGTGTAGAAGAACTGGTGTGTAGGCCAGAGGTGTGGGGTGAGAAGATTCACTAGAGACAGAGTGGGTAGCAGAACAGGTGGATTTACTGAATTATACTGCTAAGGGGAGCAGTAGGTAAGAGAGAAGAGATCTGCTGTGCCTTGTATGGGTTAGCTCCCTGGCTAGGGATCAAACTCAGGCCTTAGAGGTGATAGAGCTGAGACTTAACCCTAGACCACCAGGGAGGGTCTAGAGTTTCAGTTGTAGATTGTTCATTCATTAATTCAGAAAGCAATCATGGACTGTATTTGACATTATATCCAATTAGGGCTATAGAAAAGTGAATTATTTCCCTCTATGTATTGTGCTCTGGTATTTTTGGCTTTCACAAGCATAACTACAGAATGAAAAGTGTCCTGACAGGGTACAAAGTGGTGATAAATATACACTTCTGGAAAATGGATATAGTGAGGATATACTTGATTTAATACTACAAATCAAAAGATTGAAGTGGGCAGCCTAATGGATTAGCAATTTTGTTGGATGACTGGAAGATTTTTTATATTAAAAGGAAAAGATGTCTTTTGAGACAATTTTCCAAATCATATGGACTTTTAAAGATAGAACACAAAATATCAAAGATATTTTGCATTCCCATCTAAGATTTGACCTATGCCTCCAGTTCATGGCACAGGAGATTTAAAGCATAAGTTTGCTTTTCTTAGCAAAAGGAGTGTTTTCATGAAAATGTTTGTGAATCACTTGCAAAATGAGAAACTAAGAAACATTGCGATATAGTCACTCAGGTTTGAGATCCTGTGAAATATGAACTAATTACTGGAAGTCAGTGTCTTTTTTTTTCCTTTTAGTGTCTAGAAAAGGAAATATTGAGGCAGAGTACATTTTACAAAATATTGAGGCAGAGTACATTTTAATGAATCCCAAACTCAGGGTAAAAGAAAAAGAAAAGTCAAGAAGGCTGTTGGGCCTCTGGTAACTGCCACGGGAACATTAGCAACTATAAACTTGTGATAACTATTTGTTCCTTTATCAACACATTCTTCATGAGTTCCTACTATTTTGTGCCAGGTCCTATTCTGGGCCAACCATCTCCACCCTTAGTGACTTGGTTCCCAGAGGGGCAGAAAATCATTACATTCAAAATATAACATCAGGAAATGACTCATGTTATGAAGAAAATAGAGAAAGAGACTAAAGAGTGATTCTGGTAGAAGAGGGGTGGGTGTGTGGTTTCATAGAGAGGTGTCAGGGAAGTCATCTCCCTACACTAGAGTATACCTTCTTACAGAAACAAAAATTCCATTAAAAAAAAGTCTACTTTTCCCATGGGTACCCAACTATTTTTCCACAACAAGTGTTTCAACTTAAGAGAAAAAAAATAAGTCTACTTTTAAAAATGTTTAATTTCTAGCTTAATGAGTGTGAATGTAGTAAATTCCAAGAAAGAGAAATATTCACATTTTTCAATGATCTCCAATCTAAGTGCAATTACATTGCTTTGTCCTTGATTTTGCACTGGTGTTGCCGTTAATAATAGAATGGATATTTGGGGTCATTTCGATCGGAGGCAATTTACAATCATAAATATGAAAAAAGGTGGTTACTGGTGATAGGGGTAAGAGTTTTATTTATAATAAGGAAACTCATGAAGAGAAGAGGTTCTGACTCAATACTCCTTAAGTTGTGAGTCACACTGGATTTTTGAAAATGATGAGGAAAACTTCTGTTGAAACAATTTTAACAGACTTTCACTCATAATGCCTTAATATATTTATTCATTAATAGGGCTCTGACTTGAGCTGATCTTTCTGTCCTTCATAAAAAAGACCATATTAATTGTTAATGCCAATAAGATAAAGTACAAAATATTCAGTTTGTCATTTTTACTCCTCTAGATTCATCTGTATCCCTCTCAAGGAACTAAAAGAACTGTATTATCTGACTGTCTAAACATTCAACTTAGGAATAGAATACAATTCAGGACCCAAGACAGATATCAAGAATTTTCTACTCCTAGTTATAAGAATCTCTTCTCTGTTTCTTCTTGAGCAAACTGAGTTCATGTGTGAAGTTGGGCAGTCCGACTTATTTTCTACCACTTGGAGATATCTAATTCTAGCCTCCCTGCTATGAAGAGGGTCTTAGAAGGTTCAGTTTCTGTATTAACTTGTAAAATAAACATTTGCCAAACTCCTGCCATGTGAAGGATTCGAAAGCATCCCAAATGCTGTTGTCCCTGAGGGGGATCCTAGACACTCAGATTCTCTCAAGACCTATACCCACTTCCTGCAAATCAATCTCACTTATAATTATGCCTGTCTTTCTTAGCATAGGGAATTCTTACTCAACTACACAAATACAAGACTTTGTAGACTAACTCAGCTTTTTCTCCCCCATTTGATACAAAGCACTTTCCAATGAGCAACGCCCTCTCAGGGAGGAAAAGTCAAGTCGTTTCCACAGTTGTCTCACAGGAAATACCTCAGTGGATGGTGGCAAATGCTCATTTCTGCTAGATTGAAAAGACAAGATTGTGAGTTTTTGAAATGTATCCTTTTGATCCTTAGGTTCTTTTCTTAATACCTCTCTCCCTTGAATGTGGTCCTTGGTCCACCATCTTCAACTCCATGCAGGTGACTAATGCCTTCCTATCCTGTTCAGACTTTTATTCACTCTCCACCGTACCCAACATAAGATTATACTTGACCTAACACTCATTAATGTCTATTAACTATTTTTTTAAATATTTATTTATTTATACATACAAGAACTGGGGTACAGGCCAGAGTTTTGGGGGGTGAGAGGATTCACAGAGACAGAGTGGGGAACAGAACAGATAGACCAACCAAATTACACTGCTGAGGGGAGCAGCGGGTGAGCCAGGAGAAGTCTGCTGCGCCATGTGGGTATCTCCGTGGCCAGGGATGGAACTTGTGCTGCAGTGGCTGCAAATAGTGTTATAGGTTGTGTCTTAACCCCTTGTGCCACCAGGGAGGCCCTATGTCTATTAACTATTGAGTCACTTGATCAAAGAGGTTTAGAACATTTGACAGAAATTTGCTCACAGTTTAGTTTTAGGTCAATGAAAAGTCCTTATTTCCCCCATTTGTATGCTGTTCTTTTTCAAGTATATACTAGATACTCGAAATTTTAATAGTGGAGAGAAAGGGCTTGAGTTAAGTGGTAGTCATTTTCCTGAAATAGTAGAAGAAAAATTGCCTAGCCCAAAACACAACTAACATAGACTTTCTTCCCTCCATTCCTCCCTTCTCCCCTCTCTCTTTCCTTCCTTCCTTTAGGGTGAATTTTCTTTTTTACATATTTCCAAATTTCTTACAATGAACATTACTCTACAATAAGGAAAATAAATTGTGACTAAGACAAGGAAAGCAAAAGCCAGAAATACATTCCTCCTGAGGGTTGCCTGCTGCTTTGGGGGAGTAGAGTAGGGTCTTAGTCAGGGGCTCTATTGAAATAGAAGAGGTATCCATGTCTCATTGTCTGTGATTTCTTCTTGAATTGGTACTTCCTTTCCTACCTTTTCCCTCCAACTTCTCAGTATTCCATCCTCTGGCCTGCCTTACTGTTCTGCCTATTCTTTGCCTTTGGGGCTGAGTTCTCCCCACAGTGAATTAGCAGTCATTATCTAACTCTAGAGAGAAATATGTGGGCAATTTTTGAATTGGACAATACCACAGAATTGGGGCTACAGGATGCATCTGGATTTGCTATAAGGACATAAGTTTAATTAATTATTTCTTTACCCAGACATTAATAGATATTCTTGTGCTAGCCAGAAGTTTCTATGTACTAAGTGACCAGAAAGCATCCTTTCAATTCTCTTGGTAATGATTTATGATATCAGTGGGTTCATTAAAATCCTGAGCTATGGAGATTTTAAGCTAACTTCAGGGATTCAGGAAGGTCTGAAATCTTTTCCAAATTTAAATAGATTATTTGAAAAATTTCTGAAACCTATTGATAATGCATCCCTGAAATTGACTTTTATACTAGATTCAATACAGAATTACACAAAACCTTAAAAGTACTAAAAATCAATAGTAATACTCCTAGAAGTAATTAAATTCTGTTATCATTTCCAAAAAGTTTTCTTCTAAAAGTTCTAAAATTACTTAATTAATTCCATTCCAAGGAAATAAAATTCTATTCCTAGTAGCTTTTTAGAATTATATTATTTTTATTGAGGTAACATAGGTTTACAACACTGTATGGGATATAGGGGTAAAAATTCATACCTCCTCAGATGTATGTTACAATATCATACTCACCATCAAAAAAGCCAATAATCCTGCACCATAGTCCAGTGAACTCCACAATTTTTTGCCCCTTATCTCCTTCTGGTAGTTTCAGTCCTGCAGTTATATTTCTAGGATTTGTTTTGGTTTAGTTTTGCCTGTTCCTTTGTTTCCTTTATGTTTCAAATATGAGTGAAAACATCCAATATTTGTCTCTCTCCTTGCTAACATTTTTTTAGCATCAGACTTTATATTTTATATTTTTATTGCTAAATAATATTCCATTTTGAGTATATACTATATCATCATAATCTGCTCATCTGTCATTGGGTGCTTAGATTGTTTCCATATCTTAACTATAGTAAGTAAAACTGCAACGAACATAGGAGTATATACAACCTGTTAGATTAGTGTTTTTTGCATTTCTTGGATAGACCACTAGGAGTAGAATTGTTAGATCGTATAATAGATGTATTGTGAATGTTTGAGTAAACTTCATACTGTTTTCCATAGAGGATGAACCAGTATATATATTCCACCAACAGTGTATGAGGGTTCCTTTTTCTCCATACCCTCACCAACACTTTTTCTTTCTATTTTTTTTTAATATGGGTCATTATTATGGGTGTGAGGTATATTCTCATTGCTGCTTTCATTTTCATTTCCATAATAATAAGTTATGAAGAGCATTTTTTCATGTATGTCTTCTTAGAGAAGTGTCTTTTAGCTGTGTTGCCCATTTTTTTTCACTTTTTTAAATTTTTATATTCCCCATACAATTGCAACCCCGATTTTGACCCCAATCCCTCCTTTCCCTGCCCCCCACAAAGTGTGTCTCTGGTTCATAGTTGTTTGCTGATTTTGATTTTTTTCTTTCTTATATTCTTTTTCCTGTTCCCTTATTTAGGTTTTCTAGATTCATGTTATGAGTGAGACTATCCGGTATTTTTCTTTTTCTTTCTGGCTTATTTTGCTGAGCATGATCCCTTCTAGTTCCATCCATGTTGCTGCAAATTGCATGTGTTTCTCTTTTTTGAATGCTGAGTAATATTCCATTTTGTATATGTACCACATCTTCTTGATTCAGACATCTATTTTTGGGCATTTGGGTTGTTTCCAAAGCTTAGCTATTGTAAATTGTGTTGCTATAAACATAAGGGTGCAGGTGCTCTTTGGAATTAATGTTTCTGTGTCCTTTGAGTATATACCTAGGAGTGCAATTCCTGGATCATATGGAAGCTCTATCTTTAGTAGGTTGGGGAATCTCCACACAGCTTTCCATAGTGGTTGGACTAGTTTGCACTCCCACCAGCAGTGCAGGAGAGTTCCTTTTTCTCCACATCCTTGCCAACATTTGTTGTTGCTAGTTTTTTTAATATGTGCCATTCTCACCCAAAGCAGTGACAGTCAAGGCAAAGATAAACAGCTGGGACTACATCAAATTAAAAAGCTTCTGCACAGCAAAAGAGACAATAACCAAAGCAAAGAGAAACCCCACCGACTGGGAGAAAATTTTTGCATCCAACACTAATGATAAAGGACTGATCACAAAAATCTACAATGAGCTGATGAGACTCAACAAAAACAAAGAAAATAATCCAGTCAAAAAATGGGCAGAAGAGCTAAAAAGAAACTTCTCCAAAGAGGAAATACAAATGGCCACCAGGCATATGAAAAAATGTTCAACATCACTTGCAATCAGGGAAATGCAGATCAAAACTACAATAGGATACCATCTCACACCAGTGAGGATGACACATATGTGTTGCCCATTTTTTGATTGGATTCTTTGCTTTCTTGCTGTCGAGTGGTATGTGGTTTTTGTAGATGTTGGATATCAACTCCTTGTCAGATTAATAATGTGCAAATATTTTCTCTCATTTGGTAGGTTGCTTTTTATTTTTATGACAGTTTCTTTTGTTGTGTAGCTTTTAAACACAATAAATCAGTATGGTGAAGTCGACAATATCATGAACAGTACAGTGAATAATAAATTAATACAGGCTACAAAATCAGCATACAAAATAAATCTGTTTTGTTCCTATGTGAAAACAATGAACTCAAAGGAAATAAATTTTAAAAAACTATCTCATTTACTATCACATCAAAAAGAATTAAATACCTAGGAATAAACTTAACAAAGAAGTGAAAGATCTATACAATGAAAATGATAAGGCATCATTAAAAGAAATAGATGAAGACTCAAAGTAATGGAAAGACTCAAAGCAGGGAAAGATATTCCCTGCTCATGGATTGGAAAAATTAACATTGTGAAAATGGTCAAATCATGCCCAAATCAATATACAGATTCAATGCAATCTTTGTCTAAGTTTCAATGGCATTCCCAAAAGAAATAGAATGTACATCAGTGGACTTCATATGGAACCATAAAAGACCTGAATAGTTCAAGCAAGCCTGATAAACTAGTTTTATGTTTTCACACTCCCACAGTTTAATTATACTACAAAGCAATGGTAATCAAAACATGATGGTATTGAAATAAAAATAGACACACAGATCAATAGAATAGAATTGCAATCCGAGAAATAAACTCACATTTATGTCAATAGTTAATTTATGATAGAGAAAACTAAGGTATACAATGGAAAATACAAAGGAAATTCTTTTCAACAAATGGTGTTGGGAAAATTGGATATTCACAAAAGAATGAAGCTACAATGGAACTACATCACACCATATATAAAGATTGACTCAAAATGGATTAATTACTTGTACTTCAATGTAAGACCTGAAATAAACATAGACGAAAACAGGCTAAATACACCACGACATTGGCTTCAGTGATGTCTTTGTATTTCCAACTATAATGACAAGTAAACAAAAGCAAAAATAAACAAATGAGTCTACATCAAGTTATTCCTAGTAATTTTGAATCAAGACCCCCACATGATTTGAATTATTGAGGTTTGCTGTCTAAACTGTTTACCAAATCATGGTTAACAATTTCTTTTTACACATTATAGATGGACTTTGATAATTTTATAAATTTCAATAATACGTGATACTGCTACATTTCAAGAAAGCTACTTAGCTTTTTACCATAGGCCAAAGACAGTTAAAAGGTTAACATATGAAACTTCCCAATTATGCATTGGGTTAAAATATTCTTTTTTATTTATTTTAACAATAGTCTTACTTTTAAAGTTATAATTAAATAAAAATGTGTACATTTCTAGTATTTTGGATCTCTATCAGAATGATATGGTGTTTCATATTTTTTTTTTAAATAGATAAATTCTTCAGAAAAAAATTGCTATGGTTTGCAAAGCTTCTAAACTGAGTTGTAAAGTAATTAACTTTAATTAATTCAAATGCAATTGCAAAATATTAAAATTAATAGCCCAATTCTTAGCTAAAATTAATTGAAAATGATGCTTACTGCCCAGGTTGCTTAGCAATTACATTTTTATATCTTCACATTCATTTTTCAAAACTGCTACTTAGTTTGTGCATGATGGTCCAGAACTGCTCATTATGATTCCAACACAAATTTTCTGAGGTTTGTCAACATCCTATACAAAAAAAATAGTCTGGGGTATTCTAAACCTATGGGTCTTTAACCCTTTTATTTTCTTTGTTATTTATTAGACAGTGTCATTTGAGATTTTGATGAGAGATACGAATCCTTGTTCCAGAAAAAGACACATGGGCTTTATCAACACTTTCTCCCTAAGTTTATAGAGAATTCACTGTCTGGTATCATTTTGAACCATACAATTATCCACAAACATAAGGTTAATAGCTCTCATCCAAAAGCCATGTCAATATTTTATGTTAAGATCAAAAGGTATGTTTGTGTTTTTATTTTATAGGAACTCTATTTCCCTGCCAAGTTGAATCCATTGGTAGAAAAAAAGGAATAGTTTATAAATACTTGAAATTTACTGAGGTGAATTTTCTAGGGTGTTTGTGTGTAGAAAGCACATAATTATACATTTTCCATTTTAGCCAATGAGCAGGGTAGAAAAAAATAGAGAAGATGTATTGAAATGTCATCATTTTGCCATTTATTTCTTGAAAGACACCCAAAGAGCATGTTTCAATGTGCTTCTCAACCTGCTAAGATAACAAACTTCCCACTCACAAGTGCTGCTATCAACTCCACTCACAGTACATCAATTCCAAGATTCTGTTCATGTTTTCATCATGGACAGATGACAACAATTTCATACTGATATAAAATTCTCATTGTAAACTGTCCCCTTTTTTATATGCCATGGAATCCACTGCCTCAGAGTATCCTCATTCCTGAATATAATTTAAATATTATTGAAATGATTGATCCAGATTGAGCTTCAACTAACTAGAGTAGGCTTCATTTAATTTTGAGGTAATTAAAGCCTGATTTAATTCCACTTATTATTCACAAATCTGTTCAGTAATTCCTAAGTGAGAAAAAAGAACAAAAAATAAACTTAAAATGTGAATTAAAACCAAAAGTTTAAAATGAGACATCCCATGGGAGATTTCCAGTTAGATCAAATACTGGGTCGCAAAACAAGTGCAATAAATTCTTGAAGATTGAAATCTTATCAAGTGTCTTCTCTGATCACATTTGTATCAAACTAGAAATTAAGCACACAGATAAAACAGGATAAACCTCTAATATGTGGGGATTAAACAACACACCCCTCTGAATGACTATTGGGTTAATGGGGAAATCAAAGAATTTTAAAGGTACCTTGAGACAAACAAAAATGAGGACAACACCTTCAAGAGTCCCATGGAACATAGCAAAAGCCATCCTAAGAGGGAAGTATATAGCAACGTCAGCTCATTTCAAGAAACAAGAATGAGCTCAAATAAGTATTCTTGCCTCTTGCCTTATAGAAGTAGAAAAAGATGAACAAACTAAACCAAAAGATGGTAGAATGAAGGAAATGATAACAGATTTAGCTGAAAAATTCTGATGTCATCTATTATGTAAAAGCAAGGCAGTGTAATAGACCATTTCAGTTTATTACTAAGTTTCTTTTTCTTGAGAGAAAATTGTTAAACAATACACAAATAAACATGGACAACGCAACTTTGCATGATCTAATGTAAAAAGGCACCTAAAACTTTGTGTTCAATTGTTTTAGAAACTTTTTAATGCTTTTGAGATCATATTTTGTTTTCAGATCAATTTTACTCAAAGATGAACAACTTCTCTGGAGACCTGAGTATATCAGAAAAATTAAACATCATCATCAGAAAAGTTTTAAGACAAATCAAAATTTGAAGCCACATAACCTTGAGGTTTTTTATATGGATGCTAAATGGCTAGTTATAATAGGAGCAAGCCTCACACTAAAATGCTTGTGATAAGTTTCAAATAATATAAATACAATAAAATCATAGATTCAAACTGAATCAGATCTAGTATTTTCTTCCCTTCAGATATTTCCAAGCAATTATAATAGAACTATGAAATGAAATTATAAGAATTCAGTCTGATTTTACCTTAACTGTTTTTATTGTTTCCTTACTAGTTTTTATTTATGGTAGGCAGAATAATGGATCCCCAAAGTTTTCTAGACTCTTCAATAATGGATACCCAACCCAATTCCCTGGAAACAGTGAATATGTCATGTTACAGAGCAATGAGGAACTGAGGGTGTTGGTGGAATTAAGGTTGCTAATTAGCTGGCCTTTAGATGGGGAGATTAGCTTGTATTATCTAGGTGGACCAAATGTAATAACCAGATTCCTTATAAGTGAAAGAGAAAGCAGAAGAGCCAGAAATTTGTAGTTTATGATACTGATTTTGAAGATGGAGGAAGAGGCCATATATCAGGAAATGCTGGAAAAGGCAAAGAAACTGATTTTCCTCTACACCATACAGAAGTAACCAGTTTTTCTAATATCTTCCCTTTAGCTCAGTGAAACTCATTTTGAACTTCTGACCTCCAGGATACAAGATCATAAATTTGCACCATTAAAACCCCTAAATGTGTGGTAATTTGTACAGCAATAACAGAAAACTAGTATAATATTATTGAACCTATAACATACAACCATCTCTACATTATAGATTGTTCACATATTGAGGTAAAATTCATGGTCTCTATCTTCAATAAGTTTAGTGAAGGATACAATTATATTTGCAAAAGAACTCCTTTGCAAAACTTGCAGTTAATTCTGTGGGGTAACTTTTGCAATATTAAGAATCCTGTGACATTTGAGGTGCCACATCAGGAGAATAAACTGGTGCGTATAAAGTAGTCTTAGAAATATAATAGAATATTGAGTTGGAAAGGTCAGCATCTTCTTTTGGACACAGGACTGGTAGCCTGATCTTCAGACTGCTGACATTTTTCTTCTATACCCAACAACCTGCTGCAGAAGATAAATTCTAGTCCTTAGAAGTTCTGTTTTCTACAAGAGGTGTTTGGGGAAAAAGAATAAGAAAGGAGGAGATGCAATTGTGGATTTAGGTAGCTAATGTGCTCAGTGCAAGTGGCAGATGGTAAATGGTGCTGCACTGGAAATCAATATTCCCTCCAATTAGTGGTTTCCTTCAGGCTGGTTTTTGCTGGTATTAAGCATCTGAGGGTACAGTTAAGGTTTGGTTATAACTTGTATTCGGGACTTTATAGCTAAACCAAAACACTTTATATCAGCCTTTCATGAGTATAAATATTGTTTCATATGCCCAGTAACTGGAAACCAATCCTATGGAAAGAACATCACACTATATTGTCTAGCAAGGTGCAAACTCCACATCTTGCATGGAAAGCTTGAGATCTGAAGAACCATGATTACACATACAGATTCTAACATAAGTGCAAGGAACTCCTTCCCTTCTGTCAAAGGGTCACAATGTATAGCAATTATCTTTCCCTTATGACATAGAGCCAAAGAGTCATCAAATAGCTTTCTGCTAGGTATTTGGGCACAACATACAGATGTGAAGAACAATAATGGATGGTTCTCCCAGTTATTAATGGGAACAGCTGAATTTTTAGATACTACCCTTGATAATGGCCAACATTTTGGACAATGATTTTTCCAGTTTAGGATTCAATACACTTGCATTTCAGAGTTCTTAAATAATGCTACCTACTGTAGCAAAATTTATTGTACATTTCCAGGCAGGAAATGACTACAGTATAATAACTGCTCCCAGAAGACTATTACTTTGCTCTGTGTTGGGAAATATAGTTCATTTTCAATAGATTTACTGAGACATCCCATTTTACTTATGGAAATGTACAAATACAGAATCAGTTACCCAAAATATTACTTCCACTCATCCAGTATCACCTTGACTAGTATAGTTAATACTCTGTCTTCTTTTTTTTATAATGAAAATTTTCCAGAGAAAGTCTCCTGTACTAGATTGGAGCTCTTGAATATAGTGCCATGTAGTGATGAAACACAGACACACCAGGATTCAAATCCTGGCACTATCATTTACATATCTCATAGGGATTTTTCCTAGTTGAAGAGATAACCCATGTAAAATTCTTAACCCATTGCATTAATAAATGCTATTTTCCACTTTAATAGCCAAAGTATAGAAATCTACTGATGTAGGATATGTGTTTGATAATGTTGGTTTACAAAGTCCCAGATTTTATAATGTTGGTTGAATGAATAAATTAATGAATGAATATATACCTGATTTGTTGAAGTCTTTAACATCTACTAAGAATGTAAGTACATTGTCCCTTAATCAGTAGGATATAGTTATCTGACAATCAAGAAGGTTCGCTAATGGGATTGTCATCTAGGTGGTGATTGACTTGAGTTGAGCTGTCACATTTGTTGGTATCTGTCCTGGAGACAAGTCAGACACCTTGGAGAGTTGCTTGGTCAGGATCTGGATTGGACTTATCAGATTGGGCGCATTTTTTTTTCCAATTTCAGAATGTACCTTCCCATAGGGGGAGAACCCATAACCTTGGCCTCATTTCCATTCACCCTGGAGCATAACAAATGCTGCTAATTGACTGCTTGCTGACCATTTGGCTCTTCTTTGGGAATAGGAAAGCCAACTTGAGAAAAACAGCAGCTGGGAGCTTGACCCTTTGCTACGGTCACATTGTGACCCATCCCCTGCAACTCAGGGAGAAAGGCAATTGCTGTTGCTAAGTATTTTTGCAAATATTGCACATCTTTTAAATAATTGATAAATGCTAGGTTGTCCTTTTCACACAGAGCAAGCATACTACCTGTCTGCTTGTAACAGATTTGTCAACTATTAGTACAGCCTGGGTGTCTGTATTTCATTGCCTTTCTCAGATGACCATACAGAAGGTAAACATGAAAACACCTATACTGGAATTAAGAGAATGTGGACTTTAATTTTGGATCTGCTGCACACTGAGCATCTGACTTTGAGCAAGGGGAAAGAAACTAGCATTGCTGAATGTCTTCTGTGTACCAGTCTCTAAGTAAGGTGACGTAGGGACTAAATGGATGATCTACATTTTCCCTGTACAGAATTACACAAAATCAAAATCCAGTACTCTATAGACGTCTTTCTTTTTTTCCCTTTTTCTTTCTTTTACTTTTCGAAGCATTTTTTTAAAATAACTGTGCAAGTGTTATGTAGAAGTGTTGCAAGATTACCCACTGAGACAGTAATTTGTTTAAATGTGTTTCCCTCCCCCTCTCTCCTCCTACTGCCATTTGCAAGTAGTAGGCAGGACTCTGCTCCTTCACCTGAGAAAATTTTTGAGGCAGGGTAGAAAGCAAAAGTCACACAGAACTTTCTTAGTTTTTACACTGTGATGAGTGCTCCGGGAGGAAAGGAATGAGAAAACATTAGCTTTAAGGTCAACCAAGGCAGTGGAAGAATTTCTCCAGAGAAGGAAAAGAATAGAGTACTCTGTGCAGGAACCTGAATATAGCTGGAAGGCAGAACCCCAGGCAAGTGGCAGCCCACAGAGGAATCTAATTGTCCTCTGACCCCCTAGAGGCTTGGTCTCAAGCACAGGATTTTCAACCTCCATGTGGCATGAAGCAGAGGGTGCACAGACTGAGGGCATGAAGACAGTGACCATGACGACCTGGAGATGAAGCAATAATCTTTCATTTGTCAGTACCACGTACACTTCTTTCATTCTTATGCAGCCTTAATGACTAAAACTGAATTTGTCAGTTGTCTGACAGTATAGAAGCTTAGAGCAGATTTTACATGGATTAAAAATAATAAATAAACATGATATTTCCTGCCACCAGAGTTTATATACTGAATCACACCTGCTTTGCAATATTGGATGTGACTCAAATATGAGTCAAGTGCATATGGAAGTTTTATTCAAACCAATCTTCCTTTTGTTTATAATCCTTCCTAGACCTCTTTTTCATGAAGTAATTTTAAAGGAATTAAATATGAGCTATTCAAAATTCTACATTAAGTTATACCCAGCTTTCACTAGAATTGCCAATTGATCCACATCTATTTAACAATGTAATTGCTAGTCATCACTCATGAAATAATCATGCAGGAAGGGTCTAAGGATACACTTGTCCATACATAGGTTACTTCCAGGGACAAGGAAGAGCAATAGGATCAGAGAGAAGCTTGCATTCAGGCTGCTGTAAAATAATACCACATTATGGGTAGCTAATAAACAATAGTAGTTTATTCAAAGTAGTTAATAAACAATAGTAGTTTATTCAAAGTCCTAGGTCATAGTGCCAGTGTGGTTGGGTGAGGGTCTGTTTTGTGGCTCATGGTTGGTGCCTTTTCAATATGTCCTCCCATAATGGAAGGAACAAGGGGTCTCTCTGCAACCTCTTGTAAGAACATTAGTCTCATTCATGACCCTCTAACATGATGGTTTCAGCACCTTCCAAAGGCACCATCTACTATTAATACTATCACAGGGGGCATTAGGATTTCAACATATGAATTTGGAGGGACACTGATATTAGACCATAGTAGATGTTGGGAATTTGATCCACATAATATAAATTTCTCTTTTCTAAGTTGTGAACCATACTCAAAAAAAATAGTTACATAATTAAATCTCACTATTTTGAGCCCATCGATGTACTCATATTTAGTAGATTTTAAATTATGTGGATTAAAACATTAATGGCAACATAAACTCATAAATACTATTTAAGTGGAAAGTTTTTAGCATAAAATGTAGCCATTTCAACTTCACCCTTAGTCCTGGAAGTCAACACCTCTACATGTCCTTGCTTCTTTATGCCTCCATAGCCTACAAGTCACTTCAAGCCTAGATAACATCCTCTTATCCCACATGTCTAATTTTCAAGCAAGCAACTTTACTCTATCATACGTGAGATATATCATCATGCAATCATTCATTGTTCCCGCACTTACCAGAGTCACTAGCCTATTGGGACCTCATTTTGTCTGAAAGTGGATTGGAAAGATGTCAGCAGATATTATTGGTCCCCAAAATAAATGTAATCTCAGGAATAGAGGCAAGTGTAATCATCAGTGCTAAACTCTACAGGACTTTTTTACTTTTTTTTTTTTTTTAGAAATTTTGATGCTACTAATCTCTATTATTTAGCCACTATAAACAAGGCAGTGACAAATATGGCAGCTACCATCTATAGAAGATAATCAGTAAAAATATGGTGTACTTACTTCAAAACAGAAAGCAGAATGGATTAATAGTGACCAAAACCAATAAATGTGTGTGTGTGTGTGTGTGTGTGTACATACAGTTCTCTCTACCTTGTGCCCACTTCAAAGCATTGTCGAATACTTTGATTTCCCTCTGACACACTAACTTTATTTGGCAAATACCATCATTCCTTTGTACTTACAAACCTTATATTTATTTCTTACCTACTTATATTACTCTACATTACATCCATCTACTAAGAATTTCAAATGACTTTCATATTTTATCCTGAAGATTCATTAAAATAGAAAATAAATGATCTGAATATTTTTCTAACAGGTGGATTTTAGATTTCTGTGGAAAACTCAGACAATAGATGAAAGACAAATAAGGACAGCTAGCAGTTGAATAGATCACATAAGAATTACAATTTCCTCGGCTGGTCCATATTGAAACCACCTGTGGGAGTAGATTATGAGGATCTCATCTGTGTTGACTGCTCATTCTCCAGCATTGAGCCAAAGGGGGTGGTTAGATCCTGACTTGTAGTGAACTTGGTAGAGATAAGTCAGTAATGTCCTTGAGGAGGAGGGAGAGCACACAGCTGGGAACCTCATCAGAAACTACTCCAAATGGGAGTGTTTCCAGGGAAGACATCGGGTTAGTCATTGTCACTGGATCATTCTGATTTCTGGGAACCTGATGTCTTTCTTACAAGGTGATTTGATACATTGATATGTTGTGCTTATGGAACATCTTTCCCAGGGTGCTTCAGACTTCTATTGCTTTAACAGAATTATAATGTTCCTTACTTTATTATGTTAATGACTTAGTAACATGACTGAATCTGGTATAGCTTTTTGATGTATGTGAAATTTTTATTAAACTGCAATATTTGTGAATGAATTGTCTTGCAATATGAATGTTAATAAAATGTGTAAAGGGAGATGAAAGAATTTGAATTATTTAAAAAATGTCTACCCTTTAATTTTTCATTTAGTTTTTCCTTATTTTATTTATCTGCCTCTCCATATGTTTTCTCAATCAAATACGGGTATTAGAATCATTTTTATTATATAAATACTTTTGAGCATTAAAATGACAAAATGTCACAAGTGCTTAATATTTAGCTTAGTGTTTAATGCATAACCCTCAATATGTGTTACTATAAATGCTAATATCAATATTGCTCTATGCAAATGATAAATATCAGCTGTCAACTTAATGTCTGCACCAGGCCTTATGCCATGTTGACCATTACCAGGTTTTTATTTTGATACATTTTGAATATGCAAATCTAATAGTTATTTTCACTAGATTCATTTTCTTGAAAGAATTGTCTGTTTTGTTGTCCATTTATTTTTAATTTGTTAGCTACTAAATATAGAATTTCATGACTTTAAGTCTTAAGTTCTTTAAGAGTTTTCTACTTTCTAGAGAAAATATGTCTTTTTTAAAACTATAATTTTGAAACTTAATCATAAATTCAATTATTGAGTCTTCTAAAATCTGAGGGATGATAATGTCTATTTACTGGCAATTTTCTTTATTATCAAAAGTTTTATCTTCTGATTAAAAAATAATGTTTTGGATTGAATTTTTTTTTTGATTGAAAGTACAGTCTTACAATCTAATGCTCATTTTTCATAGTTAATACCACTGACATATCTGTCCATCTACACAAACTTTATGTTTTAGGAATTACAAATTCAATCGAATATATGAGTATGTGGTCCAGGGAAGGGAGGTAAAGCATTTCAGAATTTATGAGATACATAGGGGAAGAAATATATCCTGCCTCCCTATGAAAATGTACAGTGCCAGATAAATTATCACAGCTATTCATATGGTGAAAATAGATTTTCCATTTATTTATTTATTAAAGATTTATTTATTTATTTATATAAGCACAGGTCACAGTCAGAAGCGCAGGAGGGTGAAAGAATCCCCCAGAGCCAGAGCGGGGAGCAGAACAGACAGACTGGCAAAGTACACTGCTGAGGGGAGCAGCAAGCGTGGCAGGAGAGGTCTGCGCACCATGTGGGACCCTCACCAGTGGTGGGGATCAAACTGGCGCTGCAGAGGCTGTGGGCAGCTTCGCAGCCCAGCGCTCAACCGCTGCGCCACTGGGGAGGCCCTCATTTATTTAATTTTTATTTTTATTTATTTATTGCATAGAAGAAGGGATAGAACTGAGGCCATAGCAGTGATAGCACTGAGACTTAACCACTAGGCCACAAGGGAAGCCCTAGATATGTCTTTTAAAAACTCAAAGTAAATTTCAATTTTAAATACAACTGTTTCACAGTTAATACAGTTACTGCTGGGTCTCCTATGTACCCACAGGGGCAGCTGCCTATAGCTGTGTGACATGTGCTGTTTATAACTCAAGGGTATAGTGGATATTCACATTATAAACTGTGGCACTAGTACCCGTTCCCTGAGTTGTGCAGTGAACAGTGTGTACAACTGCACACAATGGCCCTCAACATGCTAAACACATTTATAATAAATGGCAAATTTATATTCTTGTTTGTTTATTCCTCAAAAAGAAAAATGCAAGTACTTACATTTTCAATTAACAAATACTCGTGGACTTCCTTTTGAAGTTCCTTAATGCTATGGAAAATGTTCCAAGCCTAAAAGGAGCATGAAGGGAAAGTGAGACAAATAAATAACACAATCTGATATAATACAGGTATTCAGTTAAGGAAATACACTAGATAGAATGGGACAAAAGAAAAAGGTATTTACCACAACCTGGGACTTCAGGAAAGAATTAATAGAAAATGTCGCACATGAACTGAGCAGTGAGGATGAACAAGGTTTGCAAATAAGGACAAATGACCAGGCACTTCTAAAGAGGGACTATCATGGATAAAGTCATAGAGGTAAGAAATACAAGGTGATACAGCCATACCATTACTATTAAAGCATAAAATAGAAACTAAGGAGTAAAGAAAAACAAGACTATATTTAAGGCAGGTGTGATAAGATATAAAGAATGAAAGTCCAAGTTAGAGGCTGTAAGGACAGGAACGCCACAGGGCAGGTTTTCTAGGATCCCGTGAAGACCGGAGTAAAGGAGGAGAGAGTCCTGGAGCCCTCAGTGGCTTTTTTGCAGGCTTTTATTTGGGTTTACCAGGTACACAGCAGGCAGGGGTCCTGGGGGGCCGGGAGGCTGGCAGGCCTCCCAGCCCCCAGCAAATCCTCACTCTATCTGGGCTCTCTGGCCTTCTCTCTGCTTCTCTTCTTCTCTCGGCTTCCGTTAGTTCTTGGCTTCTTCTAGGCTTCTGCTGGCGTCCCCGTGACACCGCCCTTAAAAGCCCAGTCTTAGCCCAGGTGAATCCCATCTACATATGCCCACACCCTACTCCAGGTGCCCGCCATCAGGCATGCATTCAGGACCACAGCGTTCCGTCATCTATCCTAAAGGCGGGAGGGCAGAAAAACCTGATACCTTTTACCTTACCCTACAGAGGCTATTCTTATCATTCAGATTAAGAACATGTGAATATCAGAACTGTGGAGGAGGTGGCAGATGTGGACAGGAAGGAATAGATTAAATATCATTCATTCTGGGGCCTCCCTGGTGGTGCAGGGGTTAAAGACAGCGCTATCAAGCTATTGCCAACCACTGCAGCACGAGTTTGATTCCTGGCCTGCCAGGGAGATACCCAGACAACAGCAGCAGACCTCTCCTGACTCGCCCACTGCTCCCCTTAGCAGTGTATTTCAGTCAATCTGCCTGTTCTGCTCCCCACTCTGTCTCTGGTGAATCCTCTCACCCCCTGTACCTCTGGCTTACACCCCAGTTCTTGTATGCATAAATAAATAAATCTTTAACAAAATATATCATTCATTGATTCCTCAAATATTTATTGAGCATGAGAGACTGTACTAGCCTTTGAGTTTATAGCTCAAGCCCCTGCCCACTTGGCAGCTGTAGTTACATAACTGTGAAATACATATACACACAATGTAAACTCAAGGACTAGGTGTCTGATAAATGTAGTAAGAGAGTGAATGAAAGTAGTACAGGATGGCTCTGGATTTCTAGTTGGATAGATGTGCATTTCACTGGATTTTAACAGGACAGATGTGCTCCTCCAGTCCCTGGAGTCAGGAAGTACTAGGAATGGAAAGGGGCGATAGCCAGTTCAGTAATGGACACACTAAATTTGAAGCACTTCAGCCATGACATTTAATCTCAGCACTGAACTGTGCCAAAAGTACAAAATCCTAAATGAACAGCAATAAGATTTCTGCAAACTAAAAATCTGCCAGGTACACAGCTCTTGTGTGAGAATGGATGCAATTCTCTAGGGCTCACTTGTACCTGCAATGCATCATCCAAGGCTGTGCTGATATTTGTGGCAATAAAAAGATATTTAACTTGAAAACTGTAATATTACAATTTCACACAGTTTTAAAAATATATCACAAAATGCCCTGACTCCTAGGGAAGCTGGCATGGTAGTATTTTAGTGTGAGACACAAGGAAAGGATTAGTTCCATGGAGAGGCTGCACCCAGACCAGATTAGGTGATTGTATCTGGGCACATTCTGTTTATTAATTCACGTTTTTCTGTTCCAAAAAAAAAATTTTCCAGAATGTAATTTTTGTTATTTTCATTTCAGTTATTTTCATGGATGATGTTCGTGTCTTTCAAGTTTAGTAATTTACTTGATATATTTGAAAGATAATTTGTCTTTCCTCTGAGTCTAATTTTCCTGTTCAGCAGAGTTTTAACTTAATTTATTCATGAAAAGAGAAATAGTTTCAAGAGAAAGAAAGCACATAGTTTCAAGAGAAAGAAACTTGTTATACAGCATTACAGGAAGGGCTTATAATTTGAAAAAAATCTAAGTACAAATCTAAGAAGAAAAATTTACATTTTGACAGTAAAGAAGCCAGTTAGTTCCAAAAATAATTACACTTAATATTATATAAATTGATACAACCACAAAAAATATCTAGAATGTCAAGAGGATTCCTTACAGATTTTTAACAACAAATTAACCACTTCACCTACTCACCACACTAACGCTTTTGGCAAATTGGGGAAGCAAAATGTTTTAAAAGAAAAAATCCCTGAATTTAAAGGATTGGTTTCTAGTCTGGAAATAAAAAGATTACCCTAATTATCTTTCAGGCAATTTTTAAGTAAAAAATCTACTATTCTAAATCAATATTTTGAGATTCAAGTAATCTTTCTTAACTACTATTTTAATGCTTAATAATATTTGATTTATCCAAAATGTTAAAAAATATTTTAAGGCTGATTTATACTTACTGTATAAGAACAGAATGTTTAGTAAAAAGGTATTAAATGGCAGATTGTATTTATTAAATCACCCTTTGTGCATCTCATGTGTACCATCATAGTTTGGCCTTTCACTTATTCATTGATTGATTTAAATATTTATTAACTATGTGATACATAGCCAGCATTTAAAAGTCATTAATAAAATGGAACCAGAACATGCAGTTTCTTCCCTTTCCCTTACATTCTGACCAGGGAGCAAATGTGTCTACTATGTGTCTCACTAGTCTAAACAACTAGTTTAACTCATACAAGTTCTGCAATAACCTTATGTATTTAATACTATTATTATTCCATTTTACAGATAAAGAAAATGGAGCACAGAGGGGTTAAATAAGTTGACAAGGTCACACAGCTAATAGGTGGTAGTCGCAGAACAAAAAAGAACAGAGAAATTTTACAATGCGAACATTAGTTTGTCATTGCACATATTTTTGGAGAAATACAAAGGAAGAGTGAAGCAAAATAGTTAGATGAGATGACTTGTCAATAGCATCTCAAAAAGAAAGAGGAAATGTGGTTCTTGATGAGGGGCCTAGGGAGAGAAAACCCTGGAAACTTGCTAGGTAGGGCTTAGGAGCCTGCCTTTTGTTAGGCCTGGGAAAAAGGTACCCATTTTTCTATTATCTTACCTGTCATATATAGCTATGTCTCACATTCACCTACCACAAGGAGAAACTTACGAGTATTGCAGACAACATTCTTTACTGTTTTGACTTTTTATAAAATGCTCCACTGTTAACTGCTTGTAAAACAGTTTTATTTTATATGTCAATGACTATTTGCATGATAGTCATTGTTTGACTTTCCATCCATTATTCCACAAGCTTATGAATGTCATACCAAAAAACCTGGTAGTCGTTGGAGATTGAATTCTAATGATTCCATTTGCTGTGATTTACGACCACACTGCCATCTAGTGGATCTTAACAGCAGTCGTCACCACTGACAGAAACTAGAACGCGTTATCACCAGCCCACAGTTCTTTAAAATTTCTCTTCTGACACAGATTCCTTAACACACAGCTCATTTTAATACAGAAATATCGTGTTTGTTAGGTTTATAACTTTCCACACAAAGGTACATCCCATAATGTATTTTGAATGAACGCTTTCCAGTAACGTTGATGCATTGGTAATTGCAGTTTCTGGAATCTTCTATTGTGTCTTATGTTTTTTCCGCTTTACTCCTGTTGCAGTTTATGAGAAAATAACTCCACTGCAGCTAGGTTATCTCAAACTGTACTGTGGCCTTAGGCAGAAAAGGGACCTCACTGAGGGTCAGTCTCCTCTCCATCATTCTCTGGTTCCTGATGTTGCAACTCAACCACCCTGCCTTTGCCCTGTGCCCCGGCTCATGCCAGCCCGCTTTGTATCTCCTCCATTTCGTCCCTTCCCTGCATCACACAGTTCTCTGCAGCCTCACTTTGCCACAGGCCCAGTTCAGTCCTCACTGATGAGTTCTTTACAGTGAACCTCACCCTGACTTCTGGACTCCTCTTGTCTAGAGAGGCAGTTTTCTTGCAATTTCTTCCTCTTTTCCAAATATTTTGAGTGCTGCATCAAGTAATATGTTGGCTGCCTGATCACAAGGAAAAAGGAACATGGTAGCTTAAGGGATTTCTTATTCTTCTGGTTCCTTGTGAAAGCTTCTCTCTATGAGTTAAGACCTATGTATGTCTATAAGTCTATTAGGTAAGGAGTACCTGACACACAGCGGAGGCTTTTGTTCAAATTATATGTGCAGTGTCTAATATGTTATTAAGGTGTATTCCAGCTATGTTACTATGGCAGCGACTTTTATATACTTCATTGCATCAACAACGCCTAGAAAAGAACCTAAAGTATATTAAGTCTTCAAGAAATAATTTTATGAATGTTCAATGAGTTACTTATAATTTCTTCTTGGGAAGATGCTTATAGACTGGGCAATAATTAATTGAAATATAGTCATTCAGCCTTCCCAGCAGCATTTCAAGATTATAGGAAGGGATTCAACTTTGCCACTATCTTTTTCCTCCCACTCCCTTATCATCTAGTTACTTATGGTTGCTAGGGATAATGACAATCCCCAGCACCTGGAAGAACAATAAGGCAGGTAGTTGGTGGTAGCTGAGAAGTGAAACCAAATTGTGTTTCTTTGGATTTCTCATTAGTCCATCCATCTGCACTAAATTCTTAAAATATCACAACCAGGAGTTAGAGGCCTAGGTGTCTGCTCTGTCACCTGCTGGCTGGACAAATGAGGGCAATTAACTACCTGTCTGAGGCTGTTTTCCCATTTATTAAATGGGGATGCTACTAACACAGCTTTACAATTCCTAATCTGCAATTCAAGATCCTACAGGCTATGAAAACCAAATGCTTTTTCATTACTCATTTGGCATTAAAACATGACCTTATTGAAGAGATCATTGAGAGGATGTGACCACAGGTGGACCCACCCAAGAAATTGAAGTCTCTTCCTCTCTGGTGCATGGACTGTACATCTGTTTGTCTTCACATTAGACTTGTCCCAAGGACACAGTCTTGAGATGCTAATGTGTTATTAAGACCATCTGGACAGTATAATGTACCGAACACAGTTAAGGCATCATTTTAGACTTAATATTTGGTGGGTGGGTATAGACATCTCCATGTTTTGCAATCACCCAAGACAAGCTTCTTTTGTAAGTTTCCCTGCTTATTACAACTGCCCTCTATCAACCTGGAACTGTCTGCTTCTTTCTTCAGTCTCTCCCTGTTCTCTACTACCATGGCCAACTATATCACCTGGAAACTACCAAGTTTGCAAACCAGACCTGTATAAAATGAATTTATGTAAAGCTATTTAAAACTTGTATTTATCCCATTAAGATTATGAGGGAATCTCTCAGAACCTCTTCGGTATATGGTTTAATGTATGGTAAAGCACTAATTTATCTTCCTAGAAATTAAAAAATCCAAATTCTGGCCCCAATAAAAAGATGTATGCTTAATATAACACATGCATTTAATAAAAAAGAAACTATGGGTCATTTCCTGTCCTTTGGGTTGGTGTGGGGGTGTCATAACTTCATGAATGAAACCCATTAGCCACAGTGCCTAGATGTGTTAAGCCCTCAGGGAATGACCATCCGGACAGTATGCTTGACCAAACTCAGTAAACTACTTGCATCATGATGATGGTGATGATGATGATGATGATGATGATATTGCAATTCTTTTTACTCAAAAATAAAAGCTATTATCGCAGACTTCTTGATGGGCACAAACAACCTCTACCGTAACTTCCAACAATATCTTCATTTTTTTTATTTCCCTGCTCTTCTCTTCCCCTTTTGCTCACATTTTAATGGCTCCTTCCTTCTTTGCCTCTTAAATTCCCTTTCTTTTCATTTCTTTAAGCATATGATGAGCCATATGGATTTTCTTTCTAGGAAAACATTCCTTAGCACATATATACACACTTTCACACCCACTTTAAGGGAAGCCACAAAATCCCCTAACATATATCAGGAGACCCCATCTTCATGGAATGAAGTAGTAGCTTATGTGTAAAACGAATCCCAGTCAAATGGTAGATTATTGCTTTAAGATAATTTAAAACTAATTTCAAAACTATTTCATACTAAAACTACTATGCCTACTTTTAAGAGATACAATTTTTAAATGCTAGGAAAAAGTTGAAATGCCATCAAAATAAATAAAAGGGAAAAGATAAGTTACTTTCCTGAACGGCTTAAGCAGGTGAATGAATCAAACAACCACTTATGGATATTACCATTCTATTTTTCTATGATTCTGTACTTGTCAACAGTTTACATTCACTTAATACCTATAACTTATAAAGTGATTTCACATTTATTATCTCAAAAAAACCTCATAAACCTTAGGAAATACAAATAATTCCATTTTAAAGATTAAAGACAATAAAATGTCATAGAAGCCAGATGATTTCATCTGAAGTCACAAAACTGAATTTCCTTCTGATGATACAGTGATTATGCCATCATATTCCACTGGCTTTTTTTTTTTTAAAGATTTATTTATTTATTTATACAAGAGCTGGGGTACAGGCCAGAGTCGCGGGAGGGTGAGAGAATTCACCAGGGCCAGAGCAAAGAGCAGAGCAGGCAGAGTGACGAAGTACACTGCTGAGGGGAGCAGCAGGCAGCAGGAGAGGTCTGCAGGCCATGTGGGACCCTCAACCGCTGCACCACCGGGGAGGCCCATATTCCACTGGCTTTTATGGCAATTGGTCCCATACCTATCTTCTCCAGTTCATATTTTATGGACATTTCATATCTGCATTTAGACATATAGACATATGTTATGTGTATATTCTTACATACAATTTTATTTATAGAGGTTTTATAAATACTCTGTTTATTCTAACATATGTTCCAATATACAATACACAATGACCTCTTTTTCTCCACTGCCACGTTTTCCATTGATGTCCATCTCAGCATCTTTACACTGCAAAACAAGCCATGGAAAGTCAACAGATGCTATTGTAAACATCAAAGTCATCAAAAGAACAATATACCACATAATTATCAGGCTTGTTGTGGTCTGCCCATTGATAGGAATTTAAGTAAGTCAAAATACTACAGAAATAATAATGTATCTTTAGCAAATATGTGGGAATCAAAATTTTTTATGATGATAGCATTAAAAAAATCAGATGTAGTTACATAGAGCTATACCCATAGGAAGCACAAAGGAAATCAAATGCCAGGTCAAAGTTTTATTCCATTTCAGCTGTGATGTTTTTATAAATCCTCTATTGAGAGAGATTTATTCTTGAGGGATCTAGTAATTTTCCTAGAGCAAGATATCTGCCTGTGAAAAATTTCCACCTGTCATTTTGTTAATTATTTAATTTAAATTCAATATCCTCTTTGGTTACTTCTGATGAGTAAATCCCCACCTGATCCCCAAAAGTCACAAGCTGGGCTCTTTCTTATAAATAAGAGCAGTTATACATGAGCAACTATGACTAATCCTTAACAGCACTCTCAGATTGTGTTCAGATTTCGGATTGTTAATATTTGGGAGAAGTAGCAAAGTGGCTCCATTGACTATGGTATTAATTACAACAAAAAAACAGAATAGTCTCTAAATTTTTCAAGGGGTGGGATGTTTAAACTTATTTTTAAGCTACTTGGATTAGTGCCAGGATTATTTTTTACATTACAAAAAAGCTAACTGTAAAAATAAATGGCTTTAATATCATGGATAAAATTAAAACCTATAATCTTTATATTTCAAAATAAGGAATCAAAACCCAACATAGGCATACATCTGAAATTTATAGAAGGTTTTAATAAATACTACCTTGTTCAAAGATATCTACTTTCTGGAATTATGCTCAATGAAATAAGCCAGAAGGAAAAAGAAAAATATCAGATGGTTTCACTTATAACAGGAATATAGGGGAACCAAATAAGACATCAGTATAAAAAAGAATAACAGTACAAAACACAACAAGGCAAAAATAGACAATTATAAACCAGAGACATCCTGCAGGAGAGGAGGAGGGAGAGGGATGAGAGGGAGGGAGGGAGGAGCACAGGGGACTGAGGTGATGGTGCACAGGTGCATTGGGGAAGGAAATTCTATGGGGACTCAATCTGAGGGGGTGGGGGGAAGCAAATATTGTCTAAAAAATTTAAAAAATGATAAATGTTAAAATAAAATAATAAATAAATAAATTTAAAGAAAAACTGAAAAAAAAAAGATACCTACTTTCTGTGTTCCTTTAGTTCAGAGTCTCTCAAGAGCTATATTTTCAAATTTAATTCTAGTTTTTATTGAATAGATGATAGGAAAGTATAACAATGAGGGTACTATTTAAAAAATGTTAAAAAAAAATATTTTGTGCCTTCAATTTTCTGTTCTTCATTTTTAACCAAAATCATTAACACCTTCCCAACTCATTACATTTATGCCCTTTCCACCTTCTCTCTTATCAAAACCTCATTTCAAAAAGGCAGCTGGGAATTCTGGTCAAGCACAGTAGATTAAGCACATGTTTATTATTGTTGCTCCTTTGTGATATTCCAAAATGAAAATAAAAGGGCATATGGGCTACAAGAACAAAGAGAATGGGGGAGCAGATAACAGCAGATGAAAGATGTCAACAAAACTTTGGACTCAGGAGATCAGACAGATGAATAGTAGTTGATTCAGTTCAGAGAAAATGGAGCTGAGCTTACAGGAGAGGAAGTTTCTTAGTTCTGCTGAACCTCAGAAAGACTCATAATGTAGGAGCAGTAGTTATTTCTAAATGAGAACTTCGGAGCAAAACTGCCAACTGGAAAACAGGTTAAAAGTTTTTTTTTTTAACATTTTTTTTAAAAGATTTATTTTTATTTATTTATACAAGCACTGGGTACAGTCAGAAGCGTGGGAGGGTGAGAGAATTCACCAGAGCCAGAGCGGGGAGCAGAGCAGGCAGAAGGACCGAAGTACACTGCTGAGGGGAGCAGCGGGTGGCAGGAGAGGTCTGCGCGCCATGCGGGACCCTCCTCCAGTGGCCGGGGATCGAACCAGCGCTGCAAAGGCTGCGGGCAGCTTCGCAACCCAGCGCTTAACCGCTGCACCACCGGGGAGGCCCACAACTGGGCTTTTATTTTTTTAGGCAGGAGATAGACAAACTCCTTAAGGTTGTCAGTGGTCCTCAATCTAGGGTGATTTTTTCCCCCAGGAGACATTCGGAAATGTCTTGAAAAAAGTTGGTACTGGCATCTAGTGAAGATTCCAGGGATGCTTAAGCATCCTGAGTGCTTGGGCCAAGCCCTACACCACAAAGAATTATCTGCGCAAACTCTCATTAATATGGAGGTTGAGCGCCTCCCCTGGTGGCGCAGGCGTTTGAGCGCCACGCTGTGAAGCTGTTCGCAGCCTCTGCAGCGCCGGTTTGGAGGGTCCTGCATGGCGAGGCAGACCTCTCCTGTCTTGCCCGCTGTTCCCCTCAGCAGCGTATTTCGTCAGTCCGCCTGCTCTGTTCCCCACTCTGTCTCTGGTGAATCCTCTCACTCTCCCGCGCATCTGGCCTGTACCCTGGTTCTTGTATAAATAAATAAATAAATCTTAAAAAAAAAGTATGGAGGCTGAGAAAATGCACTAAAAGTGATTTTTAAAAGGTGGTCCCCAGACCAACATCTGCATCACCCAGAACTTGTTCAAATGCAAAATTTCCCAGGTCTCTCTCTAGACCTACTTACTCACAAACGTTGGGGTTGTGACTGAGCCCTTGGTGTCTTAAAAGATCCTCCTTGTGATTCTGTGCAGCTATCATTTGAGAACTGGGGAATCACTTCTGTACGGAAACTGCAACCCAAGAGAAAAGTCGTTCCAATACTGAGAATTGTTGATCCTTCAAGGCAAACGTCTGTCACTGCCTGAACATTCTTATCACAGATACAAGCCAGCTCCCATCCCAAGAGGTTACCATCAGCTTGTTAGTGTCTTATTTCTAGAAAAAGAGCAGATAAATCACAAGATAATTGAGAAAGTCAGGGGCCAAAAAATATGAAGGATATATAAACGTGTATGTGTACACATTTACATTAATACAATGATTTTATTATTAATTTTTAAGAATTATTAATATAATTTATAATCTATGGAATTTAAATTAATGTGAAATATATCCTATCACTAATACCTCTACCGAAAGCGGTTAAGTTTGAAAAATAAGGTACAGGGCCTCCCTGGCGGCACATGAGTTAAGACGCAACCTATAAAGTTGTCCGCAGCCACTGCAGCACAAGTTCGATTCCCGACCAGCCAGGGAGCAACCCACATGGTGCAGCAGACCTCTCTTGACTCGCCCCGCTGTTCCCCCAGCCGTGTATTTCAGTCAATCTGCCTGTTCTGTTCCCCACTCTGTCTCTGGTGAATTTTTCTTACCCCTCCACCCCCCACACACACCTTTGGCCTGTACCCCCAGCTCTTGTATGCATAAATAAATAAATCTTAAAAAATAAAATAAAATACATAAAAGATAAGGTACAGAAACAGAACAAGGAACTCAAAATTAGGGCCCAAATTGTAAACGAATAACTTGACACTGAAGACAAGAGAACAGAGGAAAATGACTTCACGATTTCCTTCCTAAGGACTGGGTTTGTTCCAGATGCCCAGGTGGTGCAACTCTAGGCCATAACAGCCCATATTTTCTTTGTTGACTAATGCATACTTATAAAAACTCAGTCATTGTTAGGGGACAAGTAGGACTTCGGGCTGGAACCCCAGGGATAGGGTCAGTCCAGCCAATTGATTGGTGACCAAACCCAGATCTTAGGATAAGAAATTTGTATTCACCAAAGTATTTCCTTTTCCTTTTATGTACATTTGATCTTTCTCAATGGGATGTCTCCAGACCAAAACCTAGAAGATGAATCAGGAAAGAGACTAAAAGCAGTAGTTCCACAGATGTCTTTATAAATTTTATTTTCAGTGCTTCAGGTGTTTCCCTTGCTCGAAGCTTCAACCAATTGAAAAAAAAAAAAAAATCAGGATGACCTGCCCCTGGACAATAACCTTCCTTGCTTTTCTTGGAAGACTCAGAACACTGATCCATGGGCACATGGTACCCACCAGGAGAGTGGCTGCAGCAAGTCCAGGAGGGACAGTGGAGTGGGAGACCTGGCCTTGCTTCTGGCTTTGGGTGGGTGCACAGCTTCTCCAGTCCCTGTCACCCCATTTCTCATAAAATGCATCTTTAACAAAATTTAGATGGTATCCAAATAAACTTCCTGCCTTAATATGTTGTGATTCTGGTCATATAAATAAATGTTGGTAACTGGGTGAATAAAATTGAAATTTGCAGTATGAAAAAAACTCAATTATAATAAAAGGTTCAATTTCAATATCTAACACTGTTTATGAAATTATGGAAAATGAAAAAAATAGAGGCGGTAGATTCTATTTGCTTGCTTTATTGATTTTCTTCTCTTAAATAGTGTCTTCTCTTTGTAGCTACATGATTTGGGGGAGGTGGGGTGATGAGGCACATAACATGTGGCTCATTGTCAGGGCTCCCTGGTTCAGCTTCAGCCTTTATTCTCTCCTCCCAGCAGCGCTCAGCCTGCACTTCCATATCCTTAGTGCTGTAGCATCAGACTTCCCCCTTAACAGAATCTTCCTTATCAGCTCCCAAGGGAAGAATATTAATGATTTTTTAAAATCTAGACCTGTTAAATCCTGTGTATTGCTGTGATTATTAAAGACCTCACACTCAGATTCATCCAATTCAATGCAGTAGAAAAATTAGAGGCTATGTTAGTAGATATACATTTGCAATCAATCTTCAGCTCATTATTTTTGCAATATAATTTAGATCCTTAAGCCTCTGAGATATGCAATCTACAATTGTAAGGCTTGGGAATTTACAGGTGCTAAATTATCTGCACAGCACACATTTACTGTAATTTTGAATTCAATGATAGTACATTATTTATTGCCAGGAAAAAGTATAGCACTAAAATAGAATAAAAAATCTCTAGAGTTCAAAGAAATTGTTTTGCCTAACTCACAGCCAGAGCTATATCTATGTACAACGTGTTAAAATTTTGTTGTAGTGTTGTGGGGTACCTTGTCTTTTAAACAAATAGAATTTAAATATTTCCACTAATCAAAAATTAATTTTAGAAGGCAGAGATAATTAACCTCGAAAACAAGACATTCCTTGGTCAATGATGAAATAAAATACATGACTAATAAAGGATTCTAAAACTCACTATATATGAAATGAACTCATTTCAAAAGGCAATAAGGTTTTATTAAGATTACATTCAAGTTACAAATATCACAATATTCAGGAAGATATGGAGGCAATTATGGTGGTGATATTTTACATTTTTTGAAACAACTGAAACACATTGGAACTGATTCTGTGACTCCAAGGATAGGCACTTCAGAAAATTCTGGAAGACTATTATTCTGAAATGTAAACAGGGATAATCCATGGTTTAACTATTCTCTCATTTTTCTGAGTCTAAGTAGCTACTTAGAGTTTCAAATTAGGACAGAAGTTTATGATGAAAAAAAGGTGTTATCTTAATTGAATAATGGAATGACCTGCAATTTTGTAAATTGAAAGTGTTTTTCTTGTATATGTGTGATTAGGTGATTGCTTCCTGATACCAAAAGAGAAAAGTGTGAAGGTAAGTAGGCAAATAAAAAGGCATGGAGCTTTTACCAACCAGTGACACAGGAGGTTAGAGGAAGACAAATCAAGGACATTGACTAATAAATACAGTTAACACTGAAGATGGCCTGGATTCTGACTCCTCTCTCAACACAGTAACTTGTTGCCTCAAATTAAGTAATTCTCCCTCCTTTCTTTGGCAGGAAGCTCACACTTGGTGACTTTTAGGCTACCTCCTGTTCTTTTTCCTTTACACGGGTTGTGTGAGCTGTGAGGTAGCTACCCCAGAGGTCCAGTCCTGTGCCCCTCACTTTGATTACTCTGTAGCTCCTGGGGTCAATGATTTTAAAAGCACTAGCAATGAGTTGGAACTGAGATCTAATATTGAAAGCAACAACAATTGGGATAAATTCAACAACAGTTACCATTTCTTGCACATTTGCTTCACTAAGTACAGCACCATCTCCTTTGATGGCCATTACCACCTGACAGAGAAGGGAATATTAAGAGCTGTATTTTACAAGGAAGGAAAGGGAAACTTTTTAAAGTCACACAAGCTAGAGGCCTATTACAAATGCAGAATTTAGATTCTAACACTTTAACCTCTTGTCCCTTACATTTTAGTAAACTAGTAAGATATTTGACTGTTTACAAGACACAAGGCAGGCTTACAAGTATTCTACGTGCATCCTCCCATTCGTGACCATAATGCTTGAGATACTTTGACTCTGCTTCAGGGAGCTTGGAAAAGGTAATCTCCACACTGGGTTAAGTAGTAGTGGAGCTTTAACAGCAGAAAAGAGACTATGAGTCTTGATTTTGCTACTCACTAATTTTGCACAGTAATTTAAATTATCTAAGACTATGATACTTTATCACTAAAATAAGGATAATAATTGTATCTGCCTCATGAGTTATTAGGATAATTAAGAATGATAGCATACAAAGAACTGTAGGTACTCCTGTTGTTCTCGCTATACATGTTGGCTATTCTGATGTTAAAATTGATAATTGTCACCTGAAAGGTGGCCTCCAAAATCTCTCTCCCAAGTACCTCAGAGCACCTTTGCTTGGAGCTAGGCCAAATGGCAATTGTGGATCAATGTCTAGTGTTGATTTTCTTCTACATTAGACTAATTTCAGTTCTCAGAAAAGAAATTTTTGCCTTGATTTGAGGCAGATATTATCATTCTTTCCCATTTGAGGGAATATTTAATAATGTTAGCAGAAAAGTTGTTTAACTACATGGAAAAGAAAAGACTATTGATACAACCCCAGGAAGTTTAAAAATTAAATTTGAAAGGGAAAATATTAAAACTTTTAGGAGAGGTTAGTTATGTTTAGATGCTCAAGTTGGGATTTATGGAATAAAAAACAATGACAAATTTAAAAACTGAAATATTCAGTGGCTTTAAAATTCAAGTCTTATGGAATCATATAAAGATGTAAATGAGACAAACTATAAAACATAGGGGGTGGGAATAAAAGATGCAACCTTTGAAATATATTCAAAATTAAGGGGTTATCAACCAGAAACTCGGAGAATATAGTTACAACTCATATAAATAAATAATAAGAATTAAAATCTAGAATATTTTTAGGAGAGAAGTGAAATTTTTTTCAAAGATTTATTTATTTATGCATACAAGAGCTGGGGTACAGGTCAGAGATGTGGGGGGTGAGAGGACTCACCAGAGACAGAGTGGGGAACAGAACAGGTAGACTCACTGAAATACACTGTTGAGGGGAGCAGCGGGTGAGTCAGGAGAGGTCTGCTGCGCCTTGTGGGTTGCTCCCTGGCTGGCCGGGGATCAAACTTGTGCTGCAGAGGCTGTGGATTGCTTCATAGTGCAGTGCTTAAATCCTTGCACCACCACGGAGGCCCGAGAAGTGAAATTTTTTATAAATGATTTTAAAAGCTCACCAAGCTATTGCAGTCCAATAAGTTGTACAGGTGCAGAAGTGAAAATGAGAGAGGAGTTAGGTGGCATATTAGGTGAATAGTTATGGAATTTTAGACTGGGGTAATAGTAGTAGAAAAAGGTAAGTAAACAAATTTGTGCCAGCTTTTTACATGTATGACTGATAGAACATGCTGATGGATTGTGTAAGAGTTTTGAAGAAATAGGAAAACCTTCATATTTAATTCCAAAACTTACAGGTTTAATTAACTGGATAAATGGATTTTATTTTAGAGATTTATTTATTTATGCATACAAGAGCTGGTGTACAGGCCAGAGGTGTAGGGGTGGTGGTGAGAGGATTCACCAGAGACAGAGTGGGGATCAGAACAGGCAGATTGATTGAAGTACACTGCTGAGGGGAGTAGCGGGTGAGTCAGGAGAGGTCTGCTGCCCCATGTGGGCTGCTCCCTGGCCAGCCAGGGATCAAACTCATGCTGCAGTGGCTGCGGATAGCTTTATAGTTTGCGTCTTAATCCCTTGAGCCACCAGGGAGGCTCGATAAATGAATTTTTTTAATGGAGGTGCCTGGAGGTGGGGGAGAAGTTGGAATTGAAGAGAAATCCAGACTTCCCTTTTGGGCATGTTAAGTGAGTTGGCTATTAGATATTCACATTGACTGCATGAAAATAGACATTGCTGCTTTTGCTCAGAACTCAACAGAAGGATCAAGCTTGAACAGTTAATTGGAGGTCATTGACCATATATGATATGAAAAAGAAAGTTGATTTCCTTCTCCTTAGTTTTGAACATGGAGCTCTGTAGTTCCAATTGCTACTGACCACCAAACCATGACCACAATGGAAATTTGGAATAAAAGTGATCCAGTCAGTATAGTGGGGAAAGAGAGAAAGTACATGGTCCTTCTCATCAAACAACAAACCACACCATACCACTGGAGCTCCAGTGATTTGAGTCAATATATTTCATATTTAGGTAGGTCTTCATGCTATTTGAAGGTAAAAACATTTTAACTCATACAAATCCTGGTATACAAATGGAAAAATTAGACATTCCATGAGTTTAAAAATATTAAATATTATATAATTATATTAATATGAAGTTATATAAATACTAGATCAGTAACTGGACCATGGTTGTTGATTTTCAAGGGGAAATTGACCCTAGAATGAAGGACTTGGAGACATTTAAGACATTCTTACACTATCAAACTTCAGGGAGTTAAATAATTTTGAGACTATTCTAATAGTGATATAGAAAAAAAATCTTTGAAAAATAAAATCCTTGGTAATAGAAACAATAAATATGTAACAATAATGATGAAAGTGTTCTTTGAAATCAATACAAGAAAAAATGAACAATAAAATTTTACCCTGGTATTTAATTATTAGTCCTTTCAGAAGAATTTAAAGAGCTTCACAAATAAGATAACCTGGAGTCGGAGTAGAATTCTTCCTAAAAAAAAAAAAAATACAAAGTGACAGTTTGGGCAAAGATTTTCTCAAATAGGTTAGTCTGAAATACCCTGAAGAAAAGCTTATTCAAAACTCTCTGACGTAATTCTCAGAGTTGTGTAGAACGTTTAAAGCCTTTTGAAGTCTAGTATGTATATTATATGACATCGTTAGGCTAATCCCAATTGAAATACAAAGTAGTATTCTCTTAAGAAAGCAGTTTCCCTAAAAAATATGAAGCTATGATTTTAAAATAAAGTTTACTCTTAATTGTTGGTTCTTTAAATTTATGTCCCAAAGAAATGTTTTAGAAGTGAATCAGTGTTGGACCTCCCCTGGTGGTGCAGCGGTTAAGTACTGGGTTGCGAAGCTGCCCGTAGCCTCTGCTGTACTGGTTCGATCCCCAGCCACTGGGCGAGGGTCCCACATGGTGTGCAGACCTCTTCTGCCACCTGCAGCTCCCCTCAGCAGTGTATTTTGTCACTCTGCTTGTTCTGCTCCCTGCTCTGGCTCTGGTGAATTCAATCACCCTCCCACGCTTCTGACTGTACCCAGTGCTTGTATAAATAAATAAATAAATCTTTAAAAAAAAAAAGAAGTAAATCTGTGTTCTTTACAGACTATAAATTTAAAATTAGGTAATGACCCAAGAGATTTTCTGCCCTCTTATGTCAGTCTCAAAGCCTAACTTGCCCCAGCTATCTGCTAGAGCCTCCTGTACACAAAGACCAGTCTGTGAGTTTCTCCCTGGCTCACTAGCATAAGACTTTTGCGAAACAAAATCAGTCCTTACCTAAAAAATTTGGAGACTTAAGAAATAAGTCCTGGTGTTTTGTAGTAGGAAGCACTAAAAACAATTTTTCTGTGTAAAGTGGCATAGAATGCACCTAAAATGTAGAGATACAATCAACTCATTTCTGACAAATAAAATAGACTACACCAAATGTTAATATCACATATTTTTCTTTATCTTTAGGGAATTGTATTTTTGATCATTTTTTATTGAAGTGACATTGGTTTATAACACTACATATATGGGCCAAAAGCCATGGAATTACATGCCCACAGATGCATGTCACGATATCACACCCACCACCAAAGCACTCATAGTCCTCCACCATAGTCCATTATGCACCCTCCCTACTTTGCTCTCCCTCTTGCCCTTCTCCTCCTTCATTAACCTCAATTCTACAGTCTGATATCTAGGGTTTGTTATTTATTTGTTTTGTATGACCCTTTGTTTTGTTGCTTTATATTCCACATACAGGTGAAACCATCCAGTATTTGTCTCTCTCCTTCTGAATTAAGTTGCTTAGCATGCTCCCTTCCAATTCCAACCATGTTATCAAAATGACAAGAGTTTATCATTTTTTACAGTTGAGTAGTATTCCATTGTGTATATATACCACAGCCTCCTAATCCACTCATCTGTTTTTGAACATTTAACTGATTTTCATAACTTGGCTATTGTAAATGATGTTATAATGAGCACAGGAGTGCATATATCCCTTGAAATTAATAGTTTTCATTCTTTAGTTAGAAACTTAAGTGTATGATATATCTAATTTTAATATTTTAAGAAATTTCCATACTGTTTTCCAGAGGAGCTAGACCAGTTTACATTCCCACCGACAGTTTACACATCAACATCCTCACCAATACTTCTTGTTTCTGGTCTTTTTTTTTTTTTTAAGATTTATTTATTTATGCATACAAGAGCTGAGGTGCAAGCCAGAGGTGGGGGCGGGGAGCCGGTGAGAGGATTCACCAGAGACAGAGTGGGAAGCAGAACAGGCAGATCCTCTGAAACATATTGCTGTGGGGAGCAGAGGGTGAGGCAGGGGAGGTCTGCTGTGCTATGAGGGTCACCTCCCTAGCCCAAGATCGAACCCATGCTGCAGTGGCTGCTGATAGCTTCATAGTGCTAAGACTTAACCCCTTGCGCCACCAGGGAGGCTCCTGTTTCTGATCTTGTTGATATGATCATTCTCATAGGTGTGAGATGGTATCTCATTGTGGTTTGCTTTTCATTTCCTGATGACAAATGATAATGAGTATTTTTTCATGTGCCTATTGTCCATCTGTATGACTTCTTTGGAGAAGTGTCTATTTAGCTCTTCATATATCTGTCAAGGGGCTGATATTCAAGATATGTAAAGAACTCATGCAACTCAACAAAAATAAAACAATCTAATTAAAAAATAGAATTTTTAAATGTTGTTTATGGAGACAATGGAAAAAACACAAATCTAGAACCAGTCTTAGGAAAAAGAAAATTCTACCTTATTTAAGAATATTGTCACCTACTCCAAAAATATAGTAATTAGCTGGAAAATAAGATTTTTAGAATCTTTGTCTAAAGGAAAGTGGAAACGTATCCAGAAGACATTTGTTATTCTCATGGCACTGCAGGAACGACAGCGTGCACTGTTCTGTGGGTGAAGGATGAGGATGCGTGAGAGGTTTTTTTTTCAGTATGGGCCTGTGTCAAAGATTAGGGTTACTTGGCATGCTCGGCTCACAGCAGGAAACCCAGGCAGACAGAAAATGTTGTCATTTAATCACTGCATTCCTTTCAACTGGCCTCTAATATTGTCTCAAAATACTTTCCCACCTAGCACACCAAGAAAATACAGTTGACCAGTAACATAAAAATAAATTGCTCCTTTAGCATAGGTACAAATGTCTGGGTGTCTTTACACTAACTGTGGACACTCTATGCATGGGTTTAAATGCTCATTCAGGTTTTCCAGGACTTGGCGATGCAGAAAGGGGAATACCCTAGATAACCCTTTGGATAGAAACAGCTTCCAGTGTAATAAATAAACTGACGTTCTGATTTATTCAGCTTTTTTTAATGAGTGTGATTCTTCAGAGTGGTTCCTGAGAACCAAATTGACCTGATAAAATAGAGGTTCTAGGGCCTTCCTGGTGGCGCAAGGGGTTAAGCACAGCTCTGTGAGCTATCTGCAGCCTCTGCGGCATGAGTTCGATCACCGGCCAAGGAGCTTCACACATTAAGCAGCAGACCTCTCCTGCCTTGCCCGCTGCTCCCCTCAGCAGTGTATTTCAGTCAGTCCGCCTGTTCTGTTCCCCACTCTGTCTCTGGTGAGTCCTTTCACCCCCCCATACCTTTGGCCTGTACCCCAGTTCTTGTATGCATAAATAAATCTTTAAAAAAAAAATAGAAGTTCTAAATGTCAAAAGCCAGAATCCAGGCCTTCAGTCAGACTCACTGCCAATCTGAGATCCTGCCTTGGTGGCCTGTTCTTCATCTCATTTTTATAAGTGCAACAAAAATTAACTACTTACTTATTCATAATTTAGTTAATCCACATTAAATTTTCATCATAAGAACAGGTATTAGATTAGCTCTAATAATGAAGATCACCAAGTTGGTCCTGTAATATTGTAAATTCCTGTCTTAGTTTTATTCTCCTCTTAGCTAAATTAGTTTTTATCTAAACAAATCTGGTATAGAGACACATTAAGAACCCATAGATCTGCCCCCATATAGTTACTCTAATTGAATTGGGAACTTATTAAATATACACTTATCTGACTGAAGGAAAACTATAGTTAATTAAGTCTAAAAAAAACATTAAGAGTTGGAAATGGCAAAATCACATGAGTATTACATAAAGCCACATAACAACAAATTGTTTTAGATGATGTTGGTATGTTCAGATGCAGAAAAATAAACAATAGTCCCCTGAGATTATGGTGAAAAATTAGTGAATAACTTTGCATGATATTAAAAATTCATCACACTACCTACAAAGCAGTGAGGGGTTTTTTTTAGCTAACTAATTTGCTAGTTCTTTTTTAAGCCATGTAATAAACCATGCGCCTGAATATTAAGGTTTAGCTACCTACTTAAAAAGATCAGTTGCCTTTAATATTTATAATATGAATATTTTGTAAGCCAAACATCAGAATGAAAGCTCTGAAAAATAAGGTGTGCTGTTAATGGAGAAATTGGGGCAAGATATTAAAATTGTGACTGTTCCAGTGAATTCAGAGTGATTGGTTACAATCTTCGTACCTAAACCTTGAGAGGAAAACAACAGGACTGCCAAACATGAAAAATTTTCTTTTAAAATTTAAGATTTTTTTATTTACATTAAAGACATGTTTTTATATAAAATTTCTATATTTCAAGATTTTAAAGCAATGATAATAATGATGTATACTTAATAATAATAGCCATAATTTTCTGCAAAAGTACTCTGTGCTACCTAATTTTGAACATATTACAACTCTCAGCTAATCTCATAATAACTTTCTAAGATGCTTGAACAGATGAGGGAACTGAATCATAGAGAGAGTACAATATTTGCTCAAAGGCATGCTGCTTTTCAAAGGCAGAGCTAGGATTATATCTAGGCAGCCTAACTAAAGAACCCAAGTATTAATCAAAATGCTGTGTTGTGATAGTTAATTTAACTTATCAACATGGCTAGGCTATTGCACTGTTAATTGTTGAAACACCATTCTAGGTGTTGCTTTGAGGGTATTTTTAAAGAGTGACTAACATTTAAATCAATAAATGTCAAGTAAAGCAAAATATTCACCATAATATGAGTGGGTCTCATCCAATGAGTTGAAGCATTTAAGAGCAAATTCAGCCTCAGGACTGCAAGTTTTCAGCCTGCTTGAAATTGCAACACCAACTCTTCCTTGACTTTCCAGCAGTCCCTCATAATCACAATAAACAAATAAATATATATGTGTATATGTTTATGTATATATATGTATATATACACATTTATATGCATATATGTGTACTATTTCTATGGAGAACCTTGACAAATATATGCATATTATTAGTTTATAACATTATTGTATTTAATCTTTATCATAATCTATGCCATAAATAAAACAAGCATTATTAACATGTTAGAAATAAAGAAAACAAAGACAATAAAGGTGTATCATTTATCTAAATCATAGCACTAGTCAATACCAAGCTAGATTCAAATGTAAATCAAAGATTATAAGATCTATAAGCAGATGTGTTATGTTTGAGTATAGCAGATTTGTAATATATCTGTAGGGATTTGAGTTTGCTACAACATACTTAGGTCTTTTGATTCCATAGTTTAAAAAATATTTCCTCTACCTCTCAAATAAACCATATTATATCAGATAATTCAAACAAAGAAAAGGATAACACTGAATCAAAAACTTTAGATAGATTCTGTATCTTAGGAACTTTCTGGCATTGATATGCAAATAAATATGCAAATAAACAAAGATGTTGAAAATAGAATCAAGGAAAACATCTTCATTTGTTTACTCAAATACATATGGAGGGACTATTACACAATATGTAAGTTTGTTTTTGAAAGATGACAAAAGAAGTATGTTAATACTGAGTCACAGAACAGTAAATCTATGTTAAAATCTTATAAAGTACTTCTAGCATTTAAACTAGCATACATCCTTCTTCAGCTCTCATACCATGTCACCTGTATAACACTCTAAACATTGTTATTTATTATACACATAGCATTAAAAGGCAAACAACAGGGCCTCCCCCGTGGCGCAGCGGTTGAGCGCTGGGTTGCGAAGCTGCCCGCAGTCTCTGTGACGCCGGTTCGATCCCCGGCTGCTCCCCGGCCACCTGAGGAGGGTCCCGCATGGCGCGCAGACCTCTCCTGCCGCCCGCTGCTCCTCGGTCCCTCTGCCTGCTCTGCTCCCCGCTCTGGCTCTGGTGAATTCTCTCACCCTCCCGCGCTTCTGACTGTACCCAGTGCTTGTATGAATAAATAAATAAATCTTTAAAAAAAAAAAAAAAAAAAAGGCAAACAACAAGATCTTCAAATAAGCAGACCACAGTTGACACTATGTAGTAGTTAACTGAGGAGTGGTGAGCGCCAACTAAAGTGAAGAGCTGTACTCTGTAAACACTTGTAAAGCTGCCTTCTTAACTAGAGTGAAATAGTTATGCAATGAGCAATGCACTGAGTATTTACTTAGAAGACTGTACTCCACATGAGATTGTGATCACCAGCTCTTTGCTCTGTTCAGCAATTTTACTTCATTTCACTTGGCAATGCACACTCCCACTCATTTCAGTGAGTTTTGCAAACCTTATTGATTATCTACAAATCTTCAGTCCCTTCTCCCCATCCAAAAGTTTTCATCTAGTACACTGAGGAATAGATGCATCTGATGGGAACTCCCTAGTCACCCATACCAGTTGCCATTCTCATTTTCCATTTACATCAGAAGACTTGACCCTTCTTCAAACTAGAGTCAAACCGTCACTGGATTTCTTGCTTCCTTTCTCTGATGGTGAATTTCTCATGTCAACTTGGCTAGCTATGGTACTAATTTTTTTGGAAAACACCAAAGCATTTTTTAAGAAGTTGTTAGCATTTAAATCACTAAGCTTTTAATAAAAGTAGATTACCTTCTAGGATCCGGTGAACCTCATCCAACCAAGGTTGAAGGCCTTAAGCGAAAAGACTGAAGTCTCCAGAAGAGGAAAGAATTCCTTCTTCAGACTAGAGACTAGCACATTAATTTGTGCAAGAATTTGGAACCAACAAGCTTGCCCTGCAAATTTCAGACTTGCCAGCCCTCAGTCATGTGAGCCCTTTCTTTTTCTCCTTCCTCTCCCTGCCCTCTCTCTCAACAAAAGACTTACTCTAAGAGCTCATTTAGAAAGAAGAAAAAAAAAAAAAAACTGGAACTGACTAGAAAGACAATAAGAAGTAAGGTAACTATTAATAATTCTGGGGGTAGGCAAATGTTGGAGGAGAGCTTTTAAAAGAGCATGTTTTGGGCCTCCCCGGTGGTGCGGTGGTTGAGTGCTGGGCTGCAAAGCTGCCTGCAGCCTCTGCAGCGCCAGACCCCCATGGAGGCGAGGGTCCCACATGGCGCGCAGACCTCTCCTGCCGTGCCCGCTGCTCCCCTCAGCAGTGTACTTCAGTCCTTCTGCCTGCTCTGCTTCCCGCTCTGGCTCTGGTGAATCCTCTCACCCTCCCATGCTTCTGACTGTACCCAGTGTTTGTATAAATAAATAAAATAAATAAATCTTAAAAAAAAAAGCATGTGTTTCTCTAGGAATAAATCAGTTGTGTATTGATGCTTATGAAGGAAAACATTTAAAGAAAGTGAAGAAGTTTTAAGGAGACTAGAAAAGAAAAATGGGAATGAGATTAAAGAGGAGGAGCAGGAGGAGCTATGTATTTGTTTTCAAATAGTAGGCCAAAAGTGAATATATAGAGAGCAATTTTTTAAAAAACAAGAGTTGAGGCAGAAGTTAGATTATTGTATGTTAAGGACTGTGTGAACAAATGAAAGCAGAAAATACTATATGTCCTTTCAAGGAGAGAGGACCCAAGTGAGACCATGGATGCACCTTGACTGCTTCACTTTCCTCCATCCCATGTCGTCTATCACACTCACTATTCTGCTCATGGATGCATCCCATCTTGAGCCTTCTTTCTCCTCCCACAGTGCCCCTCTCCTACCTTAATTTGTCCTCTTGACTCCCCTTGCTGCTTCTTCCAGGCCATCCTGTATATAATGGAATGAGAAAGATCAAGGCCACAGGTTTCTCAGGAGGGACAGTGTAGCATGAGAGACAGTAGTAAGAGCCCAGCCATGAAAACTGGACTAGAGGTTGGTACCCAAGATTTGTTTAGGAACCTAAAAATCTAGACCAGGCAGATGAAGACTATTTAAATACATGGGGAGAACAAGGAGGAAAGCTTGGTGTCACCAGTTATGTTGTGGTCTGGTCAGTAATTGTAAAGCTTACAGACATGACCTATTTTCTCTCATTCTCATAACAGGTAGACCTGCCCTCTGCTTATTGTTACTACCTGTCTGATTAGGTCTGTTTGATCTGCCAGGATCTGAGAATTTATTCTTAAGTGTAGTCAACTGTCAGAAAGGTGAACAAATATAACTATATGTAAATAATGCATCACACTGCATTGACTGGAGAGAAATAATTCTTTAATATAGCTATAGCTGTATCTCTCTGGGCACAGAGATAGAAATATCATATGGGACAAGGTGGCAGTGTTCCTGCCAGAAGAAACAATCTGGACTGTCTCAATTCCCCATTTTCTCTGTAAAATGAATCTGGCAAACCTCTAGATGCCTGGCAGGTGTTTATCACTTCATTCCTACTCCAAGGGGAGAGAAACAGCATGACGATGTGATATTCCAAATTTAAAATAAAACCCACTTTACCCCAGATGATGAGCTCTAACTGGTGATGCTCCAGGGAAGCAACTGCTGTTACCTAGTTTTTGTGTTCTTTTGGGATACACAAGCTGTGTCTTTCCCATCTTGGCAACAGCACCTCTAACCCTAGTTAAATATCCGCAGTGGTACATGCCTGACAGTCCTGAAATTTAAATAAAGAGAAAGTAATACTATAAAGTCAATAAGCCAGAGATTTCCCCTTTTTCAATCAGTTTGAACTAAGTGATTCCTACTGTTCTCAATTATGTTATACCAGATTTTCAGTGTGAGCAGTTAAGTCCAAGTCCATTATTACACATATTCCAATGATCAAATAGATGGTTGATGCTCATAGAAACAAATGATTTATGAACTCTTTACACAAAAAGAGAGAGGTGGCAACAAGATGAGGCAAGAATAAGAATATACAGACTACACAATACTGTCCAAACAAATTCAACAATCTGCAATACAATGTCCCAGACTGCTCTGTTATAAGATACTGTGTGGGCCTCCCTGGTGGCACAGGGGTTAAAGACAGCACTATGAAGATATCCGCTACCACAGCAGGGAGAGTTCGATTCCCAGCCCGGCCAGGGAGCAACCCACATGGCACAGCAGACCTCTCCTGTCTCCCCCTCTGCTCCCCTCAGCAGTGTATTTCTGTACATCTGCCTGTTCTGCTTGCTACTCTCTCTGGTGAATCCTCTCATCTCCCATCCCTGCCCCCTCCCCACCTGCACCTCTGGCTTACGCCCCAGTTCTTGTATGCATAAATAAATAAATCTTTAAAAAAAAAGATACTGTGTGATATGGGCCAAAATAGAAGCATAAATGGGCACAGACATAATTTAGACATACTAAACTTGAAGTGCAGGAATGAAATTCATGTGAAAATTTGATTAAGTGATTGAGAAGCTGTAACAATGCTCAGATAAGAGGCTAGTGTTGGAGACTGGAAGGTGTCTGTGTCGAGATGGTATTTTGAAGCTTCGAATGTGAGCATCAAAGAGAAGCATGAGGAGAGAGAAGAGAGACGCAAGAAGCGAAACTTCTGGAAATTACTCCTAAAAGCACAGAAGAAGAACCTTGTCAGGAAGGGCAATTTGGGGATAGTGAAAAAGGAAAGAGTTGTGAGACTGTATACCTTCATCAAAGGCAAATGAAATGAAGTTGTCAAGCCAGAGGAAAGTCCTACCCTGCAAAACCGCTTGTGAAGTTTAATAACTTGCTCATGATGAGAGTGGTTATAATCTGCAAGAAAAAGCCCTCAGTGAGTAGAAGAGAAGAGCAAGATTATGATGAGCTGAGAGGTCAATGGGAACCTAAGAAAAAGCCACTAGTGAAAATAACACCACATTAAACAAATATCTGACAAGTTTGGTGATCAAAGAAAAAAAAGTAAATATAGCCAAGGGACAGTGAGTGTGAGAACAAGGCATTTTAATCTTTTGATTGGTTTGGTGTTATTTTTAACATGGGAATATAATTGTGGATTGAGCACAAAAAGTCAAAAACGGAGGAGGAGTTAAATTTTAAAGGAAAAGGGAGCATACCATCAGATTGCTGAGTGACAGCAGTTCCACACGAAGATAATAACAAAGACTGCTTTTTTATTTAGTGCCGACTGCAGGCCAAGTAGAGTGCTAGGAATTTTACATATGTTAGATAATGCAATCTTTGCAACACTATTAGACAGGTGTTGCTATGCTCATTTAATGATTTAGGAAACTCAGGCTCAGAATGTTCAAGTAACTTGCCAGGGTTGTAGGGAAAGTTAAGTGGTTGGAGGAGGAATTAAATTCAGACCTAAACTGATTTCTAGGTTCATGATCCAACTCCTATATACACTGATCCTAACAAAGACGAATGTTCAGAAAGAATTACAAAGAGTATGATGGCATCCACGTTTTCCTGTCCTGTCCAACCACTGTAGTGATAGGATAATTTTTAAAAAATTATTTTTTAAAAGATTTATTTATTTATTTATTTTTTATACAAGCGCTGGGTACAGTCAGAAGCGTGGGAGGGTGAGAGAATTCACCAGAGCCAGAGCGGGAAGCAGAGCAGGCAGAAGGACCGAAGTACACTGCTGAGGGGAGCAGCGGGCGGCAGGAGAGGTCTGCGCGCCATGCGGGACCCTCCTCTGGTGGCCGGGGAGCAGCCGGGGAGCAGCCGGGGATCGAACCGGCGCTGCAGAGGCTGCGGGCAGCTTTGCAACCCAGTGTTCAACCGCTGCGCCACTGGGGAGGCCCGAATTTTTTTTTTTTTAAACTGGAGTACAGGCCAGAGGTGGTGGTGGGGGAAGTGGTGAGAGGATTCAACAAAGACAGAGTGGGAATAGAACAGTCAGACTGACTGAATTACACTCTTGAGGGGAGCAGTGGGCGAAATAGGAGAGGTCTACTGCCCCATGTGGGGAGCTCCCTGGCCTGCCAGAGGATCGAACTCATGCTGCAGAGGCTGCGGATAGCTTCACAGTGCTGTGCTCAACCGCATGGGACCAGGGAGGCCCAGATAGGATCATTTTAATCTCAGCATGTAGTAGGCATTAGCATGGTCCCCAGAGTCATCCAGTTCTTTCCAGGCACAAGGAAAGCATATATCTCAATCCCTTGTTGTTAGGTGGGCAGTGTGAATACTTCAAGCAGTTGATATTAAGTAACATAATCTGCCATTGCTGGGTTTAGACCAACAAAAAGCATGATTGTTTTATTTCACCCTTCTTCCCAGTCAGGTGTGGAGGGGGCTCTTGGAAGATGACTCACTGTATTTTTCTTTCAACTGGTGTGTAGAAAGAACTGAAATCATTTTTTAACAATTACAATTATGTATGACAGTTGAGGATGAATATGTTAATTGATGTGTCTCCCAATCTATTAAATTTTTTCTATGAATACCCCACTCTTCTGGTTCTAAATTTACCATAAATGAGTGAGCCATAGTTAGAAGTTGAAATCAGTGTTGAATATCAGCAAAAGCAAAAAAACCTAATGCCACTTTGGGTGGAATTAGTCCACATCTTTAATTTTGAGTTATCAGCTGAAGATTATCACAAAGTGATAGTCCACAAAGTGATCATCTTGGTCACTTAAGGGAACACATTCCTGACTCTGCTTACTGTTGGTAAAAGTTAGAATTACTGGACTTTTTTTTATTGCTATCTTAGGACACTGTAAAGCTATAACTTAGATACAAAATAATTTACAGTGATAAGTACACAAGTAAATCATTTTAGAGAGTGGGTCTCCCAATCTGACCCTTGCTTCTCAGACAATCTCAGAAAAAATAATTTTAGTCATCCCCAAATAAAGGACTAATAAATAAACATGAGTATAAGTATATGTTATTTATGATATTTTGAATTAGAGAGAAGATATATTATTTAATAAACATAGATAATGGTTGGCCATTTGGAAAACAAATATAGCTTCATCTTTCTCTTATTCTTTTCACAAAAATAAATTACAAGGGGATCAAAACTTTAAACATAACAATTTAAGATGATTATTTGTAACCTTGGAAAGAATAAGATCTTTTAAGCCAAATACAAACTCAATAAACCATGAAGAAAATGATAGATTAATTTGTCTATGAAAAATTTAAAAATTCTGCTTGGGGGGAAAGAGAAACAAAATTAAAACATGAAAAATTAAAAGAACATTTGCAATATATATGAGAGACTAAAAGTTATTTTCTAAATATAAAAATAGTACTTACAAACCAAGTAATAAAAACAAACAATTCAGCAGAAAACGGGGAAGAATATAATCATAAAAAGAATTTTAAAAACATAAGAAAAGATATTCATAATCTTAAAATTAAAATTACAATGAAAAAACATTTTAATCAATCAAATTTATATAAACATCAAATAGTTTGATAGTACACTGTTACAGAAGTTTGAAGGGAAAAAGAAATACTATAAGCTGTTGATAAGGAGAGAAACAAATTATCTTGGAGGTAATTTGACAGTGTCTAACAATACTTCAAATGTCATATCCTTTGACTCAGAAATTTCACATCCAAAAATTTTCAACAGATATGTTCATACAGATGTTCCAAGAAATACATGCAAGTATCTCCTACAGTATTATTTATAATTTAAATCACTGAGAATATCATAAAATCCTTTAGTAAATGATTAGCTAGATTAACTATTATCTATGCATGCAATGCAATATCATGTAGCTATTTTAATGAAAACGATGTCTATTAATGAATCTGTAAGATTGTTAGAGGGCCATGTGAAAATATTTTGAGTACAGAATTCCTAAAAAAGTGATTTTTCAACTATCCATGGTTTGTATTTATACGTGACCACATCTTGTTTAGGTGTAACTATATAGGCAAATTCTTATTTGTTTATCCTTCTTACCTACAATCCTGGGAGGGATGTTGAAGTTGAAATAAAAAGGGAAAACTGCTTCAAACCCAAAAAGTCCCAGAAAGCATCATGAGACCTGGAGAGGACCAACATGTTTGAGCCATAATTTCATGGGACTTACTAAAATGTACAACTATATCCTCAGACTTTACAGATGTAGAACTAGAGGTCCTAGAATATTTATGGAATCAGTTATATTTGATGCTATTTGAATAGTACATAAGGTATAAAGCAGTACACATATATTACTCATGGAGTGATTTGCATTTTGCTATGAAATGACATTTACCCAAGAAGACATTAACCCAAATGGCATTAACTCAAGAAGAACTGTCTAAATGATCATAGATGATGATTATAATTATAGATTGTTCTGAACAAAATGACAATTGTTTTTGTATGTACTTTTAAGTTGCTATGGTTGTTAAATTCCTTCCACAAATCACAATGATAAAATTGAATTTAAGATTACCAAAATGTCTGTAAATATAGAAACCCAAGCTCTGAAGGCACTTATATTCCTACTAGTCTAACCATGTGGTTCCATTTACGACCACAAATAAACCTTCAAAAACCACAGAACAGATCATGTTTATGAAGACTGGGACTTTTCTCAGAGCTTGATATACAATTGTGCACTGATTAGATGCCCAATAAATGCTCAAATTGATTAATTGTTACTGAAGATTGGATAAGTGGAAAGAACTTGGTCTTGAGAGTGAGACTGGATCCCTGTCCTGATACTTCTACCTACTAGTTGCAGTGACTTAGAGCAATTAATTTTTTTCATCTATGGATAAAATGTATTTCTTCAGATTTCACCAACACTTTCTGTGCCATTTTGGACACAAATGAAGTCTGGCCAACAAGATAATAAATTACACTGGCCCATTTCCTCCATGCAAACTCCCTGACTCAGTACTGTACAAACTTCTCCCGAAGTGTTTCTAGAAATCTTTAAGGGATCTCACTTACGTTTGTTCCTTCTGGGCCCTGCCTTACTCCATGGACACAGGCCTACCTCCATCTGCACTAGGCACCTCAGCAACTCTGTTGCTCCACCAAGGTCAATATGTCAATGGCGCTCACTCTACCTGCTGCTTGTCCTGGCAGCAACCTCTGCCCTTCTCCTAGGTGCCACGGCAAACAGCTCACTCAGGAGCTCAAGGCTGCACAACTACCTCGTGATTGTGGCAAGGACCCCGCAGTACTCTCTGCTAGAGTCCCTCTGAAACATGGTGCTTTTTTGAGACAGTGACTTTTTCTTCCTTTTCTTTCCATCTTCCTTCCCTCCCTCCTTCTCTTTCCCGCTCCACCTCTCTCTCCTCTCCCACCTATTGCTTCTCCTTTCTCTTTCTCTCTCTCTGCCCCTCTTCCCTCCTCCCTCCCTTTCTAATTTAATACTTCAGTTCCTTTTTCTAAGACTGTTTTCAATGGAGAAGTTAATGTCTAAGTGAATATTTCATATTGTATTCATAATTCCTTTTCCACTTCTAAGTAGCTTAACTATTCATAAATAGTTCTACTCTCTATGCGTTACTCCTCTTTCTTTTAGAAAATTGTTTATCCTAGAAAACACTTGAACTCCATGAAAATAGAGTTGTGTTAGTCCATATAAACTACTTTGCCACAGATTCCAAATATACCGAAACCCAAATTATAAGACTGATGCAGTATTTTACAAACTGCTTAATAAGGTTTTCAGAATTTTAAAACAATTACTGACTCATTGAAAATAGTAAGTATTACCTAACAGTACGAGTAGTAGTAGCAGCATATGGTACTTCTTATTATATTATTATGAATAATTTAAGATTATTGTTAGTCTCTTACTTTTATGTTCAATATAAATTTCTTTCTGATGTATTTTAAAGTATTTCTGATTTTTAATTTTTAATACCTAATATTTAGTTTAGTTTTGCTATATTCCTTCTATCAAAAACTTTTGTAAGTTATAAATAACTTACAAAATAACTAGGAAAAATTAGCAAACTATACTTACAACATTCAAGTTAAGGACTTTTAAAAGAGTTATTTTAACAAAATCATAATTGAAAATTCTCAGTGAAAATTTTAACTGTGAGGGCCTCCCCGGTGGCGCAGCAGTTGAGCGCTGGGTTGCGAAGCTGCCCGCAGCCTCTGCAGAGCCGGTTCGATCCCCGGCTGCTCCCCAGCCACTGGAGGAGGGTCCCACATGGCGCGCAGACCTCTCCTGCCTCCCACTGCTCCCGTCAGCAGTGTACTTCAGTCCTTCTGCCTGCTCTGCTCCCCGCTCTGGCTCTGGTGAATTCTCTCACCCTCCCGCGCTTCTGACTGTACCCAGTTCATGTATAAACAAACAAACAAACAAATAAATAAATAATACATGCCTCTTTGAAAAAAAAATTTAACTGTGAATCATTCATCATATAAATGTAACTATAAATTGTAAAACTGTAAACTGTTTAATTTGAAAAATGAAAAAAATAACATGAAGATTTAATTAATCAATCAATATATTTTGAGTGATGTCTGCCCAACACTAAACTATGTTCTGTAGGAGAAACAAAAGAATTAAGACCAGGCCTTCTCTAAAAATATGAGAGGTAATATTTAAAATTAAAAATTAAGAAATAATTACTAAATGCTAACCCACGTGGTTAATTTTACATCTAAAATAGGATATCAGGGGGAAGATATAATCCAATATGAGTTGTCACATACAGCTTGATAGAAAGAATAGGACCAGAAAAAAAGTCTATGAATTAATTCAACCAGAGAGATCCATGGGATTGTGGAAAGTGTTTTGACTGCATATTCAGCAGGCTTACATTTTGTCTCTGATTCCAACTTTTTTCAGTCACTGAGACATTGAGAAAATCACATAATGTCTATAACTTATTTTTGTCTGTTGTTTCCATTATAAATGAGTTACCTCAATTTTAAAGTGATGAGTTGCACAAAATTATTTTAAAGTATTGTCACAGTTCTAAAAATCTATAATTATGATTTCAGATTGTTAAAATCATGCAAAAAATTACAATGAAACTAAGAAATATAAGTACTTCACACTCATAAATTGTACAACTTAGAAAAAAATGAATTAAGTCCTCAAAAATCATAAGTGAATAAATCTTAACCAAGATGAAATAATCTTAAATGTCTCATAAACATGAAAGTAATTGGAGCCATATTTTTTTAAAAAAAAATTGTGGACAGGAATCTCCAGTCCTAGATTATCTTATTGGAGATTCTATCAAACATTTGAAGAATTAACACTGATTTTACACAATTTCTTTCAGAAAATAAAAGAGGAAAACTTCCAAATTATTTTGTGAAACCAATGTTACTGTTATTAAACTAGAAAAAGACAGTGTAAGAAAACTATAGACCAGTATCTCTCATAAACTTAGATATAAAAATTCTCAACAGAAGATTATCATATTGAATCCTACAATATATAAAAAGAATTATATACCACAAGCAAGGGAGAATTATTCCAGGCATGCAAAGCTGGTTTGATATTTGAATATCAGCCCACTAATTCATTATATCAACAGGATAGGGAACAAAATTATCTGAACTTTTTATTCATTCACATATAAATTTTACCCTCTTAAAGTACATAGCTTTTATTTTTTTAATTTAAATTATTGGGGTTTTTTTTAAAGATTTATTTTATTTATACAAGAACGAGGGTACAGGCCAGATGCGCGGGAGGGTGAGAGGATTCAGCAGAGACAGAGTGGGGAACAGAACAGGCAGACTGACAAAATACAATGCTGAGGGGAGCAGTGGGTGAGTCAGGAGAGGTCAGCAGCGCCATGAGTGAATCTCCCTGGCCAGTGGGGATCAAACCCGAGCTGCAGAGGCTGCAGACAGCTTCACAGTGCGGCGCTTAACCACCTGTGCCACCAAGGAGGCCCTACATTAATATTTTTTAACAGGAGACCAAAAAGCATATAAAGAATTTTCAAAACCATCTTATTCATGATAAGCAAAAAACAAGAACCTTATGTGAACATTAATAGCAAAGCCAAATCTGTGATTGTGTTTTCATTTGGTGGAATACTAATGAATATAAAGCAGAACAAGCTACTACAAAGCAGTGACATTTATTGTATGAATATGAACAGATAAAAACATGTATTATTATAAATAATGACATGAATCTCACAGATTTAAGTGCATAGATGATATTTTTCTATTCACATGAAGATCAAAGAGGGAAAACTACTCTATGATAACACAATTCAGAATAATGGTCACCTCATGGGTATCAGCAGGCAGGGTCACAAGAGACTCCTAGTAGCTGGAAATGTTCTATATCTTTCCTGAATGCTGGGTTGCTGGGTGTATATATTTTTATTAAAAATATTAAATTTTATAGTTAAAATGTATAATGTGCTGTATATTTGTTAAAATTTCAACAAAAATGCTTATGATTTATGAAGTAAAAATTCAACAATTCCATAGTATTTTCAATGAACTAGATATGAACAATAACTAGAAAAAATTATTCAATAAAAGGGGACAGATGGTTTTGAAAGGTGGTGGGGATAGTATTTGAGGGATAGAAAACTGATGTTTTGACTCGGTTTTAGCAGTTAATTATTTTCCAAATTCATTTTTAAATGGATGAAGTAAATGACAACTACTTATATTAACCCAATTTCTCTGTTATTTCTTACAGTCTTTAGATCAGGTCGATGAATCCTTGGGAACAAAAGATATATACTCACAGAAAATATTTTTATAGAGAATTATTTAACATAGAAGCTATTTCCAAAGGATGTGAACTAACCAAATAATGATTTTGAATACTTACAAAACACCTCTGTTTCATGCCATTTCATAAAACTGAATTAAAATTGAATGTCTTACAGAGTGATAGAAAAGTTAACTCATCCATTTAATGACATCTGGATTAGCTAGAACATCTGGGAAACCAGGATATATTTTGTTTCTTTTTTCAATTCTGTTTAATGTATTACATTGGGAAAAGATCTTAGGCAAGAGCATCTGTTTCCATGAACACTGGGAGAGGAGTGTATATAGACAAAACATGTAATCATAAACAGACAAGTCAGGGACAAAGATTCTTCAAGTTTAAAAATGGAGTGACATGGAGCAGTTAAATCTAGAGGGATTGCTGAGCAAGAGATTTGTTTTCAAGAAGAATCATAAAAGAAAAGGAAAAATCTGCAAAGAATGATAATAGCATCCAGTGGCACTACAGAACTGATACATCTTGTATCTTGGACTGAAATGTCCTCATTTCCCCATCCCCCCAGCCCTGAGAACCATTCATCAATCTGGTTTTATGAGTCTCACTATATTAAATTCCTCATAAAAGTGGGATTGTGCAGTGAGCCTGTAGTTTACACTACCATATTGTATATTCAAAATTTTGTATAATTTTAAGATGTATGTTAAGTGCTTTTACAGAAGAAGAAAAATAATAATTTTTAAATTTTATATTAATATTTATGAGTAAATAAATAAATATGATGCAAGAGGAAACTTGAAGATGTATAAGTTTATGGCCTTAATCATGGTAGTGGTCTCACAAATGTATACTTTTCTCCAATTCACCCAGTTGTAAGTATTAAATATGTGCTGCTTTTTTGCATGTCAATTATACTTCAAAGAAGTGTTGTGGTTTTGTTTTTTTTTTTAACAGGGTGATTGTGGGTATGCATAAGAAAAAAAAGTCCTTTATTTTTATTTTTTTAAGAATTTTTTTATGCATACAAGAACTGGGGTACAGGCCAGACGTGTGTGTGGGTGGGGGGGGTGTTGTGAGAGGATTCACCAGAGACAAAGTGTGAAACAGAACAGGCAGTCTGGCTGAAATACACTGCTGAGGGGAGCAGTGGGCAAGTCAGAAGAGGTCTGCTGCGCCATGTGGGTCACCTCCTTGGCCGGGGATCTAACTCACACTGCGGTGGCTGTGGGTAGCTTCATAGGCTATGTCTTAACCCCTTGCGCCACCAGGGAGGCCCCAATGTCCTTTATATTTACAGGGTAGCAAGTAGTTAAGACTTAGTGAGCAGTGATCATTGGTCATGAAGGATCTCTGGAGTCCCACAAGTGATTGTCTTGAATTCCAAGATAAAGGGTACATAGTTTAAATAACAAGCTCTGCTTTATAGTGTTATAACTACCAGCTACAGAAGAGAATCTGATATAAGGATCTCATTCTTAATTGTGCTCCTAATTGTGGAGTTCCACAATTAAGTAAGCAGCTCAACAAGAAAACCACAGATCAAACCCTTTCCCTCCCCCTATATGGTTGGATGGTAGGTATTACAGGTGATTCAAATATCCTTTCCCAGTCTGTTGCCTTTTTGTTTTTGGTGATGGTTTCTTTTGCGATACAAAAGCTTTTTCATTGGATGTTGCCCCACTTATTTTTTTCATTGGATGTTGCCCCACTTTATTTTTCCTTTTACTTCCCTTTGCTATTGGGGTTGCATCCCCAAATACACCTTTGTGGTTCATTTCCTCTAGGGCATCCAGTATGTTTTCTTTTAAGTATTTTATAGTTTCAGTTCTTATGTCCAAATATTTAGGGCATTTTGAACTAATATTTTTTTAAGATTTATTTATTTTTATACAAGAGCTGGGGTACAGGTCAGAGGCACAGGAGGGTGAGAGGATTCACCAGAGACAGACAGGAAGCAGAACAGGCAGACGGACCGAAAGCATTGCTGAAGGGAGCAGTGGGCGAGACAGGAGAGGTCTGCTTAGCCATGTGGGAATCTCCCTGGCCGGCCTGGAATAGAACCCGCATTGCAGAGGCTGTGGGCACCTTCACAGTGCAGCGCTCAACCCCCTGCACCACCGGGGAGGCCCCTTGAACTAATTTTTTTAAAGATTTATTTTATTTATTTATGCATCCAAGAGCTGGGGTGTAGACCAGAGGTGCAGGGAGTGAGAGGATTCACCAGAGACAGAATGGGGAGCAGAACAGGCAGTTTGGCTGAAATACACTGCTGAGGGGTGCAGCAGGTGAGACAGGAGAGGTCTGCTGTGCCATGTGGGTAGAGTCAGCTCCTGGTAGAGTCAGCTCCTTGGCTGGGGATGGAACTCATGCCGCAGTGGCTGCAGATTGCTTCACAGTGCTAAGACTTAACCCCATGCACCACCAGGAGGCCCTGAACGAATTTTTGTTTAGGGAGTTAAGTGTAGATCTAGTTTCATTTTTTGCATGTGGCTTTTTATATTTCCCAACATCATTTGTAATCCAAAAAGAAGGAATATAACAAATGAGGAAAAGAAACTTTACATTGAAAATGAGAAGACTCTGTTAAACAAAATACAAGAGGACACAAATAAATGGCAACATATTCAGTACTCATGTATGAAATTGAAATTATAAACATTGTTAAAATGGCAGTTCCTATTAAATTTACAATAAATGTATTTTTAACTCAAAACTATTAAAATGTATTTTGAATTTACTAAAAAAAATCAAGGGGGATTAGCAATCTATATCAATGACTTGTTAAATAGATTTGTTAATAAGCAGGGAACATTATCTAATCAGTAGTGACACAAATTCATTTAACTGCAATCCTTAATGAAAGATTTCTTTCCCAAAGATACTCTTGAATTTAGGTATTTTGTAGGACCTATCTGTATTTATGTCTAAATATAAATAAATGAGATAATTCAGATCCCCCCAAAAAACTATAGAATCTCTCTGGAATCACCTTATAAATGGATGCCTATATAAATGTATATAGGTGAGGCATATAAGAAGCTGAGGCATATAAGAAGCCGAGGCATATAAGAAGATTACCCACAAACCCCCTTTTTACAAAGAAGTAATTTGGTCTTTTTTTTTTTTTTTTGAAGTAATTTAGTCTTAACTGCAGAAGCAATTATCCTATATTAGGGAGCAATGTTCCATAAAATTAATTATTAAAATAAAGTTGATTTTTATATCTTGAGCACTAGATTAATCTTACATTCAGCAAGTTTGCTTCCATGTGACAGGAATCCAGTGATTCTACTTCAGCGTTTTGATTAAAAAAAAGAAAAACCAGCATATCCCACAGGTCAAATGTCACCTCTCAGTCAGTACTGCTTTTTAAAATGACTCTTTCTTACAGAATCAGGTTTGAATAGAAATTCAGTCAGATGCTTGACATATATTCTTTCATCAACTTGGAATCCTTGATGACCTCATTTACTTTCATCCTCATCACTTGGTTGCTGGGAGGAGAATGGTGTGAAACTTTTGTTAATCTAAAAATTAAATCAAATCCTTTCCATGTTGAGTTTGAAACTTAAAGTCTCAATGATCATTAACAATTACATGAGAGAATTAAGCTTGTCTAATAGTTAAGGTCTTTATACAAGATGATAAATCTATTTGGGAACAGTTTTTCTTTCTTAGCAGCTTTCATAGTACAAATCAAAACTCTAAGCCAGCCCATGTCATCTCCATGCTAGGACAAAATTGACTTGGAATGGTTTTTGTGCTGACATAGCTCTCAGCTCCAAATGGAAAAGGTGAACCCTGGGTGACATATGAAGGCCCACTGCCCCATTAATTCAGCTCATACCTCCGCATGATTTTGAGAAACGAACAGACAGATTTTAGTTGCAGGTGTTTATTTCATGGAAAGAAGTCAGAAGAAAGGAAAGCTTTCTAGTTTGCTTTCTGCTTCCTTTGTTTCTCACTTGTCTGTTTTCTCCCTTGGATGTAGAGAACATCAAGTGAAAATTGGGTTGTAGAATATAAAAAGAAGGCTCTCACATTTCCCCTACCCTCCATCTGGGTCAGCTCAATTACAGCAGTGTGACAAATTTTCAGGAGTGTATGAAGAGGTCCGTGGCTGTGGTCTGCCATGGTCTGTAATAGAGTTCTCTTCATGTTATTTCCCTTTTAAGTTTTGAAACCAAAAGCTTTCAGACTGATCAGCGAGAATGAGAGCACTGGGTTCACATATTATGTCCTACCTTCCCAGTGACTATGAAGTTTATGGACTCACTGTATTTCAGTCCAATTACTGTCTATCTCATGAAGGATTTGTCTGCTCTTTATCTCTAGGAGATAGCATTTAAACCCTTGGCATTTGCCAAGTGGTAAAGATGTCCAATAGTAATTCAATCAAATGTGTCTATATAATGAAGTCTCAAACTAGACAATAAAGATTGTGTGAACTTTCCTGGTTGGCAATACTCTGAGTAATGTCACCCCTGTGCCCCAGCAGACAACCTCCTGAGCATGGTGGATGCTTGACATTTGGAACTGTCCACTGTCATGCCAGAACTTGATATCAAAATATCAAAATCTGGTTGAGTTACGATAGCCAGATTACAGCTCAATTGTTACAGCTCTCTTGCCATAGCAGCAATGTTATAGCTGTTGCTTTACAGCTCAAGTATTGCAGAAGTGTTACAGCAAAGGTGTTACAGCCAGGAGATTACAGCAAACACAAGTACTACAGCAAACATTTGTTCAAGGCATTAAGATTATAGCCCAGGGAACACAAACTCAAAGCTCCTGAGCTGAATGCCAAGGAGGTCTACAGGGAATTTGCTTATATGGGGGATGGGGTGAGCTAGACCTGCTCTATACAAATGAGATTTTCAGGCAGTGCAGTTTTGATTAATGAAAGTGTTTCAAGTCATGATTGATCAAATTTCAATCCAAGGCATGGTTTGCAGTGTGGCTTCACTTTCTTCTCAGCCATGGACTTGTGGGTTATGCCCCAACATGCTTGAATACCTGGATGTGCCTGGCATTTGAACTTCAGCAGCCTCCAGGACCTGGTGTTACCCAGACTGAGAATGGCTCTAAGTTTCCTTTTCTTATTTCATTTATCAGACCCTTCCCAGACTTTGCCCTATGTGTCTCTTCTTTTAACTGGTTCTTATGTTTATCCCTTTGTGATAATAAAACTATAATTGTAAGTACAGAAATTCTAGTGACTTCTGTGCATCTTTCTAGTGAATTCTTGAACATTAATTGTAAGAAACTCCTAATTTGTTGCTAGCTGGTCAGAAGTGAAGGCAACCCTGGAAACCCCTGAGTTTGCAACTGGTTCTGAAATGAGTTGTTGTAGAGAGCTGTGCCCTCAGACTTTGTGGTGTGACAAATGCATTACATGGTTCTACATGGCTGCCTCTGTCTAACAGAAACTTGGCACAATAAGCTCAGTTTGTGTCCACTAAATGCCCCAATGCTTGTGTCATGCCTGGGGGATAGTCTCTTCATCGTTCCACTTCTTCCTAAATCTTCCCATAAAAGCCTGAAAAGATATTCCAGATTTTCATTAAAAAATTGGCCCACTTTCCAAATAGCACTCCAAACCATTATTCAAAATGTTATTAATTAAATAATAAATGCCACGTGTCAGTATTTGCCCATGTCCACTGTCACAGTCCAATGAGCAGTTGCAGTGATTATCCTTATTTAAAAAAAATTGTTATATAAAGTTATTATTATATTATTATATAATATGTTATATAGATTGCCAGAGGTCATACATCCAGAAAAAGGAAAAGCCAAAATTTGAATCTCAGCTTTCTGACTCCATTAGAATCCTTAAGCTTTATACTCTCAGACTATACATGGTCTCCAATTGTTTTAATATTTTTATGTATTTCTGGAACTACTTTTCCAAGAAGAAGACCTAGGGAGAACTTGGGTATAAGTAAACATAGGAGAAAGTGGAGAAATGATACAGAGAAAGTAAGACAGTCCATAAAAGGTAAATTAACAAGCCTCTCTTGAAGTCTTTGTCATCCCTGCACCTCCTGTCTGTGCACCTTCTAGTAACACTGCTTTAAGATTCACCTCGTGTCCTTTTCTTACTGAAGTCAGACAGTACTCAGTGCAGCAGATAAAGAGAATTTAGTTTGATTCTACTGGCTAAGTCTTATAGGAGGATGCAGAAATCAACTGTCATGTGCTTGAACAGATGAGTGACTCTGAAGACACAGTTTAATAACTGTAATATTTTAATAACTTAAGTTCTTGCCACCATTCAGAGCTATAAAACAAGCAATTCTCACCTGCACTATCACATGCACATTGAACTATGTAATAAGAATTACACTAAGCCAGTGTCTGCTCAATAAAGTTTCATGCATTTTACTTCCAGGTTGCAGTTAGCAGGAAAACAAAAGGCAGACCCAGCACACTGGGGCTTTCTGAGACACAAAGTTTTTAGTTCTTGACTTTTGATTCTAAATTGCCAACATGTGTGTTATCATCTCTGCCTTAAGGTTGCTATGGCAAATATTCTTCTGAGAGATGTTTTCTTCTAAGAACTAAAAAGGCCAATTAATGAAGAATTAGGTGTATTTTAAGATGTCTTTTTGTGCACACATACACTCGTGGGTATTCATTACTTTTCTTAAAATCTTCCTCAAGAGTAGACAAATGTTAGTAATCTCAGATCCACGCTGTTTCAAAATTACTTTCTGTTTCCTGTACCCAGCAGAGTATCTCACAGAGTGTCTTGCTCTTCTTTACGGGGACAGTCACTATTCAATATGTTGCCATTCAGAAACAGGAACACAGCGTGGCCAGACTTCTAATCTTTTAAGAGAAAAATCAGAAAACCAAGTTTCTCTTAATTCAAGAGAAACCACCATTGCAGATTTGTAGGTGAAATCTTCCATTTGTGAAATGAAATAGGATGATCAAAACCACTCCATGTATTGAGTCCAGTCTAATGCTCTCTCCTTCCATCTTCTGCTTCAAAACAGATGCCACGAGGCCTCGCCACCAATGGCCCATGCATATCAAGCTTTACCATTTATTTTTAACACCTAACTTTCCTGAAAATAGCAGCAAAATTCTTTCAATGAAAAAATTTTCACAGCAGATTGGAAGACAAAATGCATTAACTCCACTAAACCAAGAGACCCAGAGGTAACTGAGGTGTGTGTTTTTCCAGTTTTTGTGCCACCTACATATGCTTTTTTAAAATTATTTTTTATAAATGACATGTTTTATTCTGTAATTTGAGAGAATAGCAACATCTGTCTTTCTAAAATGAAAGAAAATTAGTGCAGGTAAGAATGTTCAGTAAAAGCTTACGTCCTTCCATCTCATATACAATTCACTCCAAGAAATAGCACTCTTGTAATTTATCTGTCTCAACTGCATTGTCTTTCTAAAGCATGGACTAACTATCATTTTAACGATCTCTCTAAGCTTAAGTATATCTAGGAACTCTACACCCAGTGTTCCAAGCTCTGCTGTGACCTCTCAGACCCTGTTTGCTGTCATTCCAGCAGCAAAGGTGAATTCACCATTCCAGGCAGTATAGTCTGCTCTCAGGTACCAAAACATCACTTGTTTGTTTTTGTTTTTTTCACTTTTTGTTCATCACATTGACCCCACTTCTTCTGGATCCTTCACTATCTAAAATGTACCTTTCATTCAAATTTCAAATCAAAAATCATTCATTTCCAAGAGACTATGGGAAAATCCAGTGCTTAGTGTTTTTGATGCATCCTCCATAATTGACTATTGTCTAATCTGCTTATGTATGTGTCTTATGTTCTTGGTGAAGCTTCTATCTTCTTTAGTCTATTGCCTTTCACTTAGTTCACTTAGTTCTACTTAGGCAGTGAGCATTTTGATGACTAAGGTATGCAAGGTATTTTAGTTGACTATTTCAGGTTTCATTCTACTGGTCTGGTGATGGTTGACCTAAAGTAGATGAGATGTTTTGTTCCACAGGAGTGCTGCAATGTCACCACTTCATGCCATAACAAGGCTGCTGCCCAACAGAATTACCTGGGCCTTGTCCTATGTGATAGTCACATCCTTATTTTTGTACCAAGTTATTTTTAACCAACACGATTTGCATTTTGTTAAATAGCAATTCCTTTCACATACAACTACAGTAGAAGATGTACTTTCACTGGGTGGAATGAGGCATTGATATAGAAAAAGATATATCCACTAGCAAAGCTTTTAAAAATTGCTTTGTGGGTCAGCTTTTGGATTCTGAAAAAATAAAATCAAATATACAAACAAAAAGAAAAATGACAAACTGTTTTCATATTTTCTTAAAAACAACCTATGTGTTGTTGATGTGGCTATGTGCTACACTGCTTTTCAAGATTATACAAGATATTCTTAGCAGCTTGCATTATTGTTTTCTTTTGGACTTTTAACACATTAATTGAATAAAACTTGCCCACATATAAGTTGCTTTAGCTAATGTCTTACCTCTTCTGGTTTTAATTAGATGAAATCTTATAAAACTTAATACAAATTCAGTATTGAAGAATAATCTAATCAAATAATGAGACTATTTTGACCAGAGTATTCACCCATGTTATTATTTTTATTTTTTATTATTGTGTCTTAAAATATTTAATGATAATAATTGTCCTCACACTTCAAAATCTTATCAGATGTTTCTGAAATTGCTGGATATGGTATAAAGTGGCTGGGTATAGTTTTTTTTTATTTTACATATCTTTTATTCCTTTCTGGTGATCATAAATAATATATCCATCATTTATCAAGAAGAAGTTCTAAGTTTGCTATTTAAAGATGTTACATAGTATAAGCAATAGTATTAGCTTATTTTCTAATAAAAATTACGTGAACTCACACTGCACTATTTTTAAGCTATTATAGTTATAATAGCTTAAAATTTGATAATTGCGCCTCCCCCCCAGGAGTAGAATTATGTAAAAATCTGGGAATTAAAAAGTATGAGGTTTACAAGTGTTCATTTTATTTTCAAATTTCCTTTTATCCATTGACAGCTGCATGGCAGTATCTTCTGCTCTGCATACCTTTTAATCTTGGAATTCAGAGAATTGTTTTCTTTTTTCTTTCTTTTCTACTTTTTGTCTAAGTCTTACTCTTCACAAGGAAGCCAGAAGTGTGACAAGAAGGTGTGATTTTTAATTTACACCAGAGTCTCGCAAATAATGACTTTTCACACCCTGCTGTAGCTGCTTAGCCTAGGGGAGGAGTTCTGTGGCTACTGTTGTCGTAGCAAATTAAATCTGCTGCTGTAATTCAGAAAGATGTTCTTCTATATTTAACCCTTGTTTTTAATTTTGAAACTTGGCATTTGTGAATATTTGTAAGAATACAGTTTTAACTTTGAAGTATACTTGTTTTCTAAGAAATTATTTTTGAGGGTTGCTATCTTTTAGATTTTCAAGTATGAAAGATAAACATTTTTTCTCTTTCCATCATTCTGTGATGTTGGAAAATAAAACTGAATTGAAATACATAAGAATGAAAATTACACTAATATTTATTTTTAGAACTACTAGCAATACAACCTAAATACATGGCTTAATAAATATTTAATCTTTCCTTAGCGTTCCATTTCTCTAAAAGAAGCTATTCCCTCTGTCTTTATAGAACAGTATCTTACAGTACCCATAAATCTTTATGATTTAGGTAGAAAGATAAAATAGAAAGTAATGTTAAAAGACTGAAGTGTTTTGAGATTTTTCAGTTTCTTCACCTCTATTAAATAGTTTGCATTGAATTATAAAAATGGAATGAATTGGCTAAGAGAAATAGGGAGTATTATTGAAATTAATATATTTGTTTTGAATTTTCTATGTGGTTACAGAAGACAAAACAGCATGCTAAAATAACTGAATAGTTAAAGAAACTGTCTTTCAGATTCTGTATACACTTCTTTCATTTTTAACCTATTCAGTTATTTTCTTATTTTGAATCAGTCCAACTAAGTTTTTTAAAAAAGTTTTCAACCACCATGTTAGTTTTCTCTTTATTACTCTGCCAATCATAAGAGTATTCAGTCCTTTTCTGGAACTGAATAATATGAGTATTATAGGTGGGGAGGAAAGTAACATTCAGGTTATTCTGAAACACTTGGCTCCTGTTCCCTCTTTCTGCTTGGTAAACCAAAGCAATTTGTAGCAGTTGTAAGCTCTCTTCTGTCTGGGGTGAGGGGGGGGGAAGAGGGGGGAGCTGCAAGGGGTTAACCAATCTTGGTTTACTAAGTATCTCTGTTAGGCTTTTATCTGATCCTTCCTCCCTTCCTCCCCTGCCCACCCCTTTTGTAAATGTCAACCACTTCCTGATGAGCCTGGTAGTGGTGAATTTCACACCTTTCTTCTCTTTGTGAAGAAACCTGGGTGTTAATGGTACAGCATTGGGAACCATTGTATGTCTCTGGCTGTCAGTTAGTATAGCTGAGGGATGTCTGTGGAAAAAAAGTAGGAGTAGGTGAAGAAATTTGAGAAATGAGACTAGGAAACAGGTTCATAGTGGTCTCGTTTTTAAAAAGAATATTTGTTTTATTGGTAACTTTTGTATGTGCACTCAGGAAACAGTAACTTTAAAGAAGCTCAGTATTGAGAGTCTAGAAGAGTCTTGCAAAGGAGGAGCTGAGATTAGCGAGCTGATCAGGTAATAGTAATAAAAGAACAACCATTAGAAAGAAAAACAAGAATTCCTCCCTGGCCTTTTATTCTACAGGTGTATTTGCAGGATACTGCGATGGAAACTTGGTCAGTTGATCAGGTCTGCAGTTGGTTGGTGGAGAAAAACTTAGGAGAATTAATTCATAGATTTCAAGGTGAGTTGTTTATACTTTCAAAAATGTTAATTGAATTATTGAGTGTCCTCTGTTATTTAAAATTGCTTTTATTGTCTAATGCATGTGAATGTGGGTATGATGTCCCTGCAGTAGGTAACTTTCTTTTGTGACTGTGATGATTTGCATTTGACTTAGCATCCATGGAAGAATATTGCATTTCAAAAAGAATTAAAATAAAATTAGATTCCACGAGTTCATTAGAATGCATGTTTGAGATATGTATTTGATATTGCTTTTGTCTTTAAGGAATGCAGCATGTGTGTGTGTGTGTATGTGTGTGTGTTTTGCAGTGTTGGATTTATAAGTATTATATATTGTCTGGGAGGTACTTTGAAGAATAATTTCCAGAGTCCCCCCATGCACACCCTCATCAAAACAATGCCTGTTACAGAGAATCAGAAGGGGGTGGTGTTCATATGGAAGTAAAGTTTTTACTGTGACTCATGATCTGGTGCTTTCTTAGGAGCAGACATTGATTTGGAATTATGCACTATGAGGGTTCCATCTTTGTCAAAAATAAGATAATTTTGTAACTTCAGAGTACAAGTTTAAATGATCCTCTTTTTTAAAAAAAAATTTATTTATTTATGCATACAAGATCTGGGGTACAGGACAGAGATATGGGAGGATGAGAGGATTCACCAGGGACAGATGGGGAACAGAACAGGCAGACTAACTGAAACACTGCTAAGGGGAGCAGCGGGCAAGACAGGAGAGGTCTGCAACCATGTGGGTTGCTCCCTGGCCAGCCAGGGATCGAACTCGTGCTGCAGAGGCTGCAGATTGCTTCGTAGTGTGGTGCTTAACCCCTTGAACCACCAGAAATAGTTTTGCAAGCTCAGAGTGCTGTCTTTTACAATGTTTTACCAGAAAGTCATCCAGAAACACGTATTTTTCTTCTTTTTCCCAGAAGAAGAAGTAAGTGGGGCCGCTCTTCTAGCACTTAATGATCGGATGGTTCAGCAACTGGTAAAGAAAATTGGGCACCAGGCTGTGCTGATGGATTTAATTAAAAAATATAAGCAGAAGAGTCAGGGACTGTCTTTCCCTGGAAGTCCTGGAGAAACAACTGTGGTCATACAAACAGAAGCAGCCCCTGAGTAAGTCTGTTCATGAATGGCTTTATTTTTGATGCCCTGCCTTCCTGTCATTGCTATATCATGACATTTGGGGGATTAAACCGCTTTGAAAATTTGTGTCCACTTTCAGCTAGGTTGTGTGGACAGTATTTTTCTGATATTGCATAAGAGACATTTGATGCAAGTTTCTTTGAATGGATACATTTGTTTAAGTGCCACATTTTAAACACTCTCTCCAGTTATTAGGGAAGCCCTATGAGAGGGCATTCTTATGCAGAAAGTCCTGTAACAAGTTAACTGTAGCTCTAACCCCAGTAGCAAGGACTCCTGCAGCTTAGGTCTTAAAATCAGTGTCTGAGAAAGGCATTTTTGGCTGCTTTTTTGCTTTTCCCAAAACTACTGATTCAATTATGTATTTATTTGCCAAAGATCCCTTACAGTAACTAATTTGTATTCTCCTCTAGAGGCCGGCACAACACAATTTGCTAAAGACTCTCGCCACCATGGGTTTTCTAATTTCTCAAGAGAATTCTTGGAATACTGGATGCTATAATAGCATCCTGCAAACTCATCTAGAAAAATTTGTTGTGGCTTTGAGGTTTAAGGATATTTTTATTTATTTTTATTACCAATGACTGCAGTGAAAGGGAATGATTACAACAATTATAAAATTAAAATTTTTACTTTGCAATTCTATGTCCCAGGGTCATTTCAGGTGTTCAGATTTGGTTTTCTTGTAGCAAAAGTGTTGTTGTTTTGGGGGTCTGTGGGTATTGAGGGAGGGGTCCTTGGGGTCACTGGGAAAGGTTTCACCAGAGCTCCCCTTTCAGTGACATGTGGCGAGTTTCCCAGGTAAGTTTCTCCACGAGACAGAGACATTAGTTATATTTAAATGGCAGGTTTATTAGGGAAAGGGACAGAAGAATAAAGGACACTTACACAGACACAGGCAGGCGGGAAGAGCTGCCCGGAAAGGAACAGGTTTGCTGAGAGAGGCCTGCATGGTTGCAGGTGGAAAGCCTTGAGGAGAGCTGCCTCCCCTGAGGGAGGTTAGTGAAGAGAAGCCCTGCCAGGTACAGGTCACTGGCAGGCAGGAAGCTGCTGCCTTGCAGAGGGAGAGAGTTGGTGAAAAGAAGCACCTGCTTAGTCACAGGTTGCCAGAGGGATTGCTGCCCCGAGCTTGTGGAGAGACTGCACAGGTGTAGTCCTCTTCTGTGTTTGGGAGGGGGTCACTCCTTGTGAGCCTTCGATTTGTTGCTGATTTTAGATAACTATGTAGGATCCAAAAGGGAACGGAGATTCCAGGATGGGCCCAATCTCTGTATCTTTACCCTCAGGTCTGTGCTCCAGACCTTCCCTACAGCATCTGATATCTGCTTGGGCCTTATGCCTTGTGATAAGGCACTGGAGCCTAAGGATCTTGATTTCTATAGCTGGTTTAATGGTCACATTAATTCCCTCTACCCCCACCTCCTTGTGTGAGTCAGGTTAGTCTTGTGAGTCCTCCATTCCAGTTTTTTTCACTCTTGTCCTCCATCAAAAAGAATTTTTGCAGTGTTTCTGATGTTAAATAATCGCTGTAGACCAATCATTCATTCATCTTAAAATAAGATTTTAATGTTTGATGAACTGTTTTGTGTTTTTACATTCTTTCAGATTATACCTGTAAAAATAGGGCTCTGTCTTCTCTTTGATAAGCAATACAATGTTAGTGAGATCTGGCTTAAGGAGTCTGATTTCTAGACTATTTGGGTATGTGAAACATAGAGGGGGACATGTAGGCTTGAAGGGATGATCCATAGTTGAACTGGAGAGTCTACTATCTAATTTGTTTGAAGAATTTATCCTAAACACTGTTTTGACATATTTACATAAAAGCACAGCCTTCTATTTGTAACTTCTTTTTTTTTAAGGTTTATTTTATTTATTTGTGCATAGAAGAACTGGGGTGTAGGCCAGAGGTGTGGGGGGTGACAGGATTCACCAGAGACAGAGTGGGGAACAGAACAGGCAGACTGACTGAAATACACTGCTGAGGGGAGCAGTGAGCGAGGCAGGAGAGGTCTGCTGTGCCATGTGGGTCACCTCCCTGGCTGGGGATTGAACTTGTGCTGCACTGGCTGCAGATTGCTTCATAGTGCTGAGATTTAACCCCTTGTTCCACCAGGGAGGCTGTGATACAAACTACTTAAAAAAAAAGATTTATTTATTTATGCATACAAGAACTGGGGAGCAGTGGGTGAGATAGGAGAGTACTGTTTCACCATGAGGGTTAGCTCCCTGGCTGGCGATGGAACTTGTGCTGCAGTGGCTGCCGATAGCTTTGTAGTGCCGTGACTTAACCCCTTGCACCACCAGGGAGGCCCTGATTTGTGACTTCTGATGAATTTCCCATGGCATGTTTTTACTCTTCCCAACAAAGGGAACAGAATGTCTGAACCTCAAAGACAACACAAAACAATTTCCCAGCATTCTTGGATGTATTGGACTTTTGAGCTCTAAGTTCTTTTTCGAACTTAGAATTTTGCTGTTGCCTTAGGCACAGCTTGGAAGAATACAGACAACCTTGTCTCCACTGTAAATCAGTTTATAATGTTCTCTAGTAAATGAGAACTCACTGGGCTGCCAGAAAATCTGGGCTTCAGTTCTGGTTCTACCATTGACTTGATTGATTATACTTTGATTATATTAAGTATTGGCATGCCTATTTCTTCATCTGTAGGTTGTAAAAAGCAATACTGTACCTAACTCCACATGGGTTCACACTGATATTAGCAGTGTCACAATCTTTGAACACTTTTCCAAAATAGACCAAAATAGTCTTATGTTAGACTTTGTTAACCTAGTTAAGAAAACCACATCTCAAATGTAGCCAAGTCTTGGACCACAGGCCATCCAGAGATTTATGAGTAGGGCTTTTCATGATACTAGAGTGGAACATGAAAATAAGCTAGTTAATTAAAATCTTTCAGAAAATGCTTAATAAAATGGGGAACTTGGTATTGTATAAGACACTCTGAAGCTAGACAGGAAATACTTTCAACCTCCTGCTCTGATATTAGCTCTTTGCCTAACCTTGGATGTTTTCTTGACTGTTTAGATTTAATTGTAAAATGAAGTGGGTAGATTAAATGGTGCTTAAGACCACCTTTAAAGACACGTAATCACACTCCAGATCAGAGATTAAAGATGGGTTTCAACTTGAGTGCAAATTCATTTAATTGCTTAGGATTGTCTGGTATGTTATTTTGAAAAGGTTTTGTAGGCCACATCTGGACAGAGTATTTGGCATTCTGTTTGCACTTAGGCAAGAGATAAGAATATGTATATAATATCTAGAAGTATTTGCAGTTGCTTTTTGGTTGTTCTTCTTGTTGAATCTGATAGAAAAATCAATGTCTAGGAAGTTAAGAAAACTGAGGTCAACTCCTGTACTGATACTGAGTAGCTTGTGGTGGTGAGGAAATTGCTTTTCCTTCTAGTCTTTAGTTGCAACACTCAGAAAATAAGGGCATTAGTAGAGTGTAGTTTCAAGATCTTGAGATTTTGTAGATAAACAAATGTCTTCCAAATGGCAGGGAGTAAAGAAGGGAGTCAACAAAGAGTTAATGATTTTATTTTGCCAAATGAGACTATTAGCCAATAAGTTTATTATCACCAGCATTTCACAAAGGAAAGGATTATCTTAATAGCATTTATAAGATATGAATGATTGGTGAAAACAGCATTGTGAATCAGTCTCCTTCAGCTTGTATGAACCATGGCATGAGATGACCACAGAGAGTCCTTTCAGTTCTCTTAGTCATGACTAATGTGGAGCTTAGAATGGGCACAGAACATGTATTCCCGGGCTTACTCCTACCTCCAGGGGTCCCAGGAGATCAAGTGTTGTAGTTGACCCATCTCTTCTTTCTTGCTGACAGGGATGAACTGTCCTCCAGTCCATCAAGCCATGGGGAGCAGACGCAATCTCTTTATCCAGCTGAAAACCTTGATAATGGACTAATTGATCAAAGAGTACTAAAACAGAGGTGGGATGCAAACTTCTAAAGATGTAAAAGCTAGATGATAATATTTGTATTTATTTTTTGAGATGTCATGTGCTCAAATGTATTTTTACAAATATAGTTTTAAGTACACTTTTTTCTGTAAAGGAAATTTTTATCGTGATGACGATATTTGATAAAAGAAGGTTAATTTTTTTTGACAATTAAAGTTTTAAGATAATATTATAAATATAAGTTCAAATTTTCTGATCTGGATATTGTACATATCTGTATATGTATATTGAAAAAGTAAATTAAAAATATACATTTTAAAGCATATGTTGTTAAGGAAAAGAGGGATTTTGCTATCATAAACTGTCCAGAATGACTGATGATAGCCACAGGTGTCATTCATTCAGTGAATAATGTCCTTTAGAATATGCCTTTGGTGGAGTCTTTGTTTTGTTTTGAATTTTGTGGTTGTTTTAACTTGTTTCTGATGGTGGCACATTCGGTAAACATTATATTCCTACATATATCCATTTTATTATATTCCTATATTGAAATGTAGTGTTTCAATTTCAAATGAAATTGAATATATAATACACTGGAACAAAGGAAAAATACAGACCTAGAGAATCAGATCCAGATTGTGTGTTTAGACACAAGGCTGAGAATGGGTGTAGGGAAGGTGGGACACAAGAGTCACAGCAGCATTTCCTAGTCCTTGAATCTGCATGTTTCATGCATCACATATTACATAGCTGCTGATGGAAACACCATAAAATCTATCTTATTTTCTGAATCTAAGTTCTGACCTCATGCAATTTGCAGCAACATGGATGCAGCTGGAAGGGATTATGCTCAGTGAAATAAAACAGAAAGAAAAAGAAAAATACCGGATGGTCTCACTCATAGTGGGAATTTAGAAAACCTTATAAGGGACCAGGAAAAAGACTAATTATAATAAAGAAAAAATCAAAATCAGCAAGCAACTATAAACCAGAGACACACTACAGGGCGGGGGAGAGAGGGAGAGAGCGAGGGAGTAGGATTAAAACAAGGGGGGTGGGAATTGTATGGGGACTATAACCAAAATGAAAATGCATACATTGTGCAAAAATGAAAAATGATGTAAAAATATATAAAATAAAATTTAAAAAATAAAATTAAAAAAAAAGTTCTGACCAGGGAGGTGATGAAGACTAAGTCTCACGTAGGACATCTCCTTCCTGAGTGGTTTTCTCTGTTTTCTTTCCTTTCCATCACCTTCCTCTTCAAACCCACACTCCTGGGTGCAAAGGCCACATGCCAGTGGGAGGGCCAATCTTCCCTCACACCACTGACTCCTGTTTGGGGTGTGAATAAGAAAATGGATGGGGATGTCCTAGGTGAGACTTGGCCTCCATCATCTTCATCATCAGAACTTTGGTTCAGAAAATAAAATAGATTTTATGATGATTTCATCCCCCTCCTTTCTGCTGACTGGTGCTTATTGATTCTGGATGCTTTCCGTTGATGTGGCTTCACGTGCAAGAAGTAAGCTATGAGTTCTCAACTGCCCTTCTATTGCAAAGCTTCCAAAATCAACTAGTCTCATCTCTAACTGTTCATGTGGATATAGCTGGGAAGAGAGATGTTTGTTCCTAGTGGCTGGAACTTTGTACTGTGAATCAGTATCCTTATCTGCAAAATAATAACAATGATACTTTCCTTATGGTGCTCTTGTGAGCTTTAGAAATAGATAATGCCTACCCAGCACTAAGCACAGGGAAGTCACTCACTAAACCTCTGTCTACACGCCACCACTCCTGGTGGTGTTACTCTTTTTTTTTTTTAAGATGTATTTTTTATTTATTTATGCATATACCAGCTGGGGTGTAGGCCAGAGGTTTGTGTGTGGGGGGGGCGGGGGCGGTGGGAAGTGAGAGGGATTCACCAGAGACAGAACGGGGAACAGAACAGGCAGATTGACCAAAATGCACTGCTGAGGAGAGCAGCGGGCGAGTCAGGAGAGGTCTGCCGTGCCATGTGGGTAGCTCCCTGGCTGGGGATCTAACCCTTGCTGCAGAGTCTGCAGATAGCTTCTTAGTACTGAGACTTAACCCCTTTCTCCAACAGTGAAGCCCCCGATGTTACTATTTTCTTTGAGAATTTTTCCATTCCCTATTTGGTGCGGGTGTGAGATGGGGATACGGTTCTCTATTTGTGTAGAGGCTTTTGCTAAGCCTGCTCATGATAATCCATCCCCATCACAGTCCTGAGGCTGGCAGGGCAGGTTTCTTATTCCCATTTTACCACAGGGCTGGTACAGGAGCAGCCCTATACTTCTTCATATTTCTCATTCTTCACTGAGTCTGGCAAAAAGGAGAACAAATAGAACTGGTTTAGAAATAGAGAGAAATAGCAGGATTTGGAAACTAGAGTTGATGTTCTTGTATCTTTCTTTCCAACAGTCCTGCTTAACCTGTGTGACCACCTGCTGCCCATCTCTCACCACAGCACCTCAGAGTTAAAATGTCTAAAAATGAACTCATGTCCCCTGCCTTAGTATATTTTGGGGTGTAAGAACCACAAGTCTACTCAAGCCAGCTTAAGACAGAGAGAGTTTATTGTAGGCAAAGCATTCCACAGCAGCCGAGGGGAAAACACATACATTCCCTGGATATGAAGCAACTGGTGTTGCGAAGCCAGGGGTGAAGCTGTGGCTCCTTCTCTCATGGAGCCACATGACAGCCATCTCTGCCTGTGTTCTGCCTCCTCAATCGGCCTCGTCCCCCTGCTTCTCCTGTGAGGACAGATATGTCCTCCTATGCATGGCTGCTCTGCCTGCCAAGCTCTCCATGAAAACAGCTCACGTCCTCCCAAACAACTGACATTGTTGCTTAGTCCTGTATCCGGGAGGAGGAACTATGAGGCACAGTGCTCTTTTAGCACTTGCCCCTCTGGACAACCAGCTGTGTGTCCAGGGGATAACAGGATCCCCTGAAAGGGGATAACAGGAACAAAGCATGGTACTTATAGATATTTCCTCTCCAGGCTTGCCCTTTATCAGGGATGGATAGGGGAGGGACAGAAAATTCTCCACCTTCCATGTCCTTCCTCAGACAGTGGCTCCATCACCTAGCCACGGGAGCTAACATGGTAGGCACCCTTAATCCCTTCCTCCTGCCTGTCTGCTTAGGGTGCTATTCACTTGCCATATGTTGGTTAAGGACCCGTTGTGTCAGGCTGTATTGTTCCCTTCCCTTCCTGCCTATTTATACTCGAATATTCTGTATAAGCTCTCCTTTTTTGGAAGCCCTTCCACTGATACTACTGGCAGGCAAGGAGCCCTTTTCCAGGGCTTTGTATATTGTATGGCTGGTTCCTGACTCACTTATAAGATAATGAGTCATCTGAATGAAAGTTTGTAGTCCAGTCCTTTGTTAGATTAGAATCACCTCAAGCACAAAGACAATTGTAAACACATCATTTGACACGGTTTCTGATACAGAGGCTAAATGGGAACTTTTAATGATCCAATGAAAGACTTTTCACCAGGAAAGACAAATATTTGAATGTTACCAATTTCTTCTTAAGCCTTTTGATTTAATTTGTACTAAATATGCAAATTTTGGAAAACACATTTAAACTCCAGGTCTTTATAAGCCACATACACCTAGCAGACTGGGAACCTGAGAGGTTTGGCTAACAGCACATTTGTGAAGCCACCTGCTTCACAAGGCCGGGATGGGATGGTGGGACAGGTGCTGTGGGTCTGACACACCTGGACTGGGGAGCTGATTCCTGCGCTCGCCCACCAGCTGGTCTCTGCGCCCACCTGCATGTGGACCCCATATGAGATAGCATGTTAAGTACCAGGCACCTCTTGTTACACCATGGAAGGTGCTTCATGGCTCTTGCAAGAGCTTTCCCTGTGTTGCCTGAAACCAACATGTACCTTCCATCCAGATTATTTGCAGACAAGGAGAAAAAGGAGGCTGTAGAAACAGGGTATTTACCTGACTTTGGCTCCTGAAAAGTCTCTTGTTAAGGTATGTGTGTCCCAGTGGATGACTTTTGTGTCCCCAGGAAGCACTAGAGTGCTCTTCTCTTTGGTGTTATGTTCTCTTTACTGAATTGCTTAAATGATCAGCTCACCATTATCACAAAGTGATTAATACTCTGTGATGTGAATTGATTAATACTCTGTGATGTGAATTGCTCAGACACTTCTTTTTTGGTTGGAACACCTCAAGGGCCTGTCTTCAATAATTGTTGGTGATCTGTTGGAAAAACTTTTTGTAATTCTATTCCTTATTTTTAGTCTACAGTATTTGAAACTGTTTAATTCCCCTTTTGTACCTAATAGGGCATGAAATCAGATAAACAGGTAAAGATTTCCTAAATGTTACTTTCAAAGCATTTTGCTTGAAGCTTAAATGTATGTGTAGAGATATTTTGATTATGCCTTTGGGAGTAATTATAAATTAGTCACTGTTTCATGCATGTCTTAAAATTATTTAAATGATTTCTTCCCTTAAAAAGAACAGAAATTTACTATTCACAGTGAATCAGGGTTTTTTGGGAGCAGACCCAGAGTTCTAGACCCCAGGTGGCTTCTTTCTCGGTTCTTGCCTTCGGCGAGGAAAGAATTCAACATCGAGACGAAAGATACAGAAAAGCAAAAGATTTATTGGTAGATAGGATGAAGAACAGGAAAGCTCTCTGAGTGGTGGGGGGCCCCAGGGGATAACACTGAGGTGATGAAAAGTAGATGTTTAAAGGGGTATAGTGTGCACGGAGTGGGGGGTTTGGTTGTTGGGTGTCTCCTTGTTGTGTCTCCTGCTGAATGGCTGAGTCTAAGTGGTTTCTCCTAAGCTACCAAGGTCCACTAAGTTTGTGGTGTTCTCCTAGGCTACTGAGGTCCACTAAGTTTGTGGGGTTCTCCTAGGTTACCAAGGTCCACTAAGTTTGTGGGGTTCTCCTAGGCTACCGAGGTCCACTGAGTTTGCCCACATTACCTGGCCTATCTTCCTGAAGCTAGCTTTGGTCCGTTGCTTTAGCATTGTGTTATTGTGTTAGGGTTCTGAACATTCTACTCTTTACTCCATTGGTGCCAGGGGTTCCCTCCTGGTCTGGGATTGTTCTCCAATCAGACTGATAAATGGACCTCCCCTTGGGAAGGGGGAAGGGCACCTTCCTGGTTCCAACTGAGTGGTTCTCCATCAGACTGATAAATGGATTTTTAGGGGCTTGGGGCACCCTGTTTCTAACTGACTGCCTAAACCCATTTCTTAACTTCATCCTTCGACTACTTTGGAAACTAGGAAGTCCAAAATCAAGGTGTGGGGAGATTAGGTGACTGTGAAGGCCAGCTTCCTGCTTCTCACCGTATCCTAACTTATTAGGACCAGGCAGCGCCCTGAGGTCTTAAAAAAAAAGTTATTGAGGTAACATTTCATTATAACATTATATATGTTTCAGGTGTGCATCAACATAAGTCAATGTAAAGATGATTTTTTTCCTTGGTCTGGCTGCAATTATGAAATGTTATAGAATGATCCTACCCATCTGCCTGTGCTCAGTGATACACTGTTAGTGAGTCAACATGCTATGTGTTCCTTGCAGACACTGTTACACACACAGCTTAGATGAGGGCGACAAGGGCATGTATGCATCTTAGCACGTAATGAAGGGAAGGTTTGATGAAGAACAGCCTAGTTACATGTCCATTAGGGCAAGCTCCAGCTGGATGGGCAATGACTCATCTCACTTCCTACAGCTCTCTGTCCTCTATAGGTCCAGGGATCTAGGGGAGTCAGGAACCAGTCTGATTCACTTTTGCAGTGCCTGACACAGAGTAGGTGCTCAACAAAGGTACATTACATGAAGGAGCAGATGCATTAGGTATTTTCTGTGGTTTCATCCAAGTAGAATCAAATATGTGTGACCATATTAGAGACAGAACTTCATAAGATGTCAGGATGAAATGTGGTATCTTGAGATCCTCCTCCATAACATACTGGTTCAAGCATTAGCTGTATAAGGTAGATGGGGAAGGAGACCAGATTGGGTAAGCCCAGAGAGGAAGGATTTGCAAGCAGTTAAGAGTTTGAAATCCTACTTCTGCTGTTTACTTGTTGAGTAACCATGGCAAGTTATGTGACCTCACTGGACCAGAATTTCTCATCTGTAAAGTAAATAGGAGAATGAGGTCATGTATATTAAAGGTTTAGTGCCTGGGACATAGTAGGACTTCATAAATTTTAGCAATTTTTTTTATTACCAGGCTAGTCACCAAGGCATAAGTTCCAAAGCAACTCATGACATTCTGGTCTTAGTTCTAAAACTTAGCCCCAAAGTAGAAGCAACAGGGTTTACACTAGAAAGTGAAGCTGATAGCAGTGACTGGAAATCTTCCCAGAGCTCTGGGTTCAGGCAAAAAGAGGACATGTCTCAGTCCTCCCAGCAAGTCTGTGACATCAGGTCAATGAGAAAGTGGGAACAAGGTTAATGAACAAGTGTGTATCATGGTTAGAAGAAGACAGGATGTCAAGAACCTGAGCCAAATTCCTGCCGAGAGGGAGCATCACAGAAAGCAATGGTGATAAATTGTTACATTTAGATGCTGAATCCCAGGTCAACAAGGATCCCCATCTCCTGTCCCATGGATATGTAGTACACCCAGACTAAACAGACTAAACCCAGACTAAAAGTTCTGTGTTTTGGAAATATTATATTTACTTTTTTTTTTAAGAACCTCCTTAAAATTTAATTAACTAAATGTTTTACATTAAATATTCCATGGGTTTCTTCTGGACAAAGAACTGCATAAATACAAACAATACTCTGGGCTGTTTTCCCCAATCCATGAACAGAAAACACAGGAGGTGAGTGGAAGTATTATATTTGAATTCTATTCCTTGATTGGAGATGTCCAGTATACATTGATGTATTAAAGGTGATGGGGGGGTCATATAATAAGAAAATTCATTTAACTTTATCCCAGAACTTTCCTTTGAGTAATAGCTATTAAAGTTAGGGAAGACACCTTTGGGAATACTAAATTAAAGATCTTACCTATGTAGTAATTCATTCATTCATGCGATACATTGATTGATTGCTCAATCTGTGTCAGGCACTGTTGTAGACACTTGAAGAGACAGTAGTGAGCAAGGTAGATTAAAGCTCCCACCTCACAGAGTTCACATTCTAATGGGGGAGAAAATAAATCAATATGACATTACATTACAAATTTAAGTGTGATGAAGATCAATAATGCAAAGGAAAAGACAGGATATAGAGAGGAAGTAGCCTGGATAAACACGCGTGTGTGTTAACGTACAATAATGTAACATATTTCAGATGGGTTTTCAGGAGAGCTCTTTCCCTTCAGCTAGGTGACATTTGAGCAGAGGCTGTATAAAGTGAGAAATATTGGCTCATTAAGCTAGAACCAAAACTTCCTTCAGAAGAGGATCTCCACGGACCCAGGCAAGCAAGGGTTGCAGAATCAAAGGAAATTGGTCTGATATGACTGATAAGTAACTCTTTGACTCCTGCCTATTCCCATTAAATTTAATATGTAGTCTAGAGAGAGCCAAAGTAAACTTGATTTATAATCTATTTTCCCCCTTTTATTCAATCCTAAATGTGTTCGGTATTATTTTGAGGGTAGGGATGGAGGATGGGGCAAATTTAGCACTTGCCTAGGGGAACTTAGAATTTCATAGACAAAACAGATAGGTAAGTGAGTAGCTGCAATATTGAGAATGATATGCAGAGATAGAAATGCACAGGGTCCACAAATAGCACAGAAAAAGAAGAAGTAAAACTTTCAAGGAAATGAGTGTGGAGACAGATTCTGAAAGAAGATTTCACAATAACTGAAGGAAGATTTTGAAAGATTTTTAAAAATCCACTGAAGGAAAATAATGGCAGGAGGGAAAAGGGTCATTCATATCAAAATGAATAGTAGGTACAAAATTACAAACACCTGAAATAGCACAGGAGCTTCTGTATAGAGAATTTGGGAATGTGAGAGATGCTGAGAAAATGGAGTTGTTAGAAGTGGTGAGAGATGCTGCTAAAGAACTAAGAAGTCTCTGCATGGTGCCCATGGTCAGGGCTATGCTTCCTTCCACAGGCTGTACTTGAGATGAACCTGGGGCCTGAAACTTATCATCACCCCAAACAAATGGTAGGTGAGATGACAAAAAGTCTTTAAACAGATGCCTAAACTAGCTCTAGCTTCCTTCTTTTATGTTCCAAAAGCATTTAAACTGTTAGATGTTGCTGTGGTAGCAAAGTTCAGAGTTGATGCTGTAAAGCTGGCCATCCCAATCTATATCACTCTAAACCATTCTTTGTGTATAAAATCTGCATGCTTGGTATGAAGAAGATTGAAATGAAAATGAGAACCTTAAAGTAGAGTGACCGGTGGAAAACAATCTTTCAGTTCAGCAGGCCCTGGAGAGCATGGTGTTGGTCTTTTCTCTCCCAGTGGTGGGGAGAGTTGGAAGGCTACCACTGGTGGTGTTCCAAATGTCAAAATCCTGTAGCTGGGATGACTGTCCTTCACAGAAAAGTGTTCCACTTGTCCCTTGCTCTTCTCCCTCAAGGGCTAGAGAACAAAGTCATTTCACAAGGATGGGAAAACATCAGTCCCTGAAGGTAACAGATTATCTCCAAGAAGTTGCTGTTGGAGAAGGTATCATTTGTATGAAGTTTAGGAAATCAGGGCCCATTCATGAGCTATGATGCCAAAAGTCAATCAGAATTCAGTTTGAGTGTCTCATAAACTCTGTCTTTGGTTTTGTAAAGAAGTCTCAAGGTATGTAGCTGAAGACCAGTGAGACGCTAAGAAAATTCCTTTGGGCGGTGTTCTTTGATGGTGTTTAATCATTTTATGATTCTCCACAGCCACAGTCTACTTCTTATGTATATACCCTTTGTGTCTAGTGACTCCACGCCAATTCCCAGAGCTGTCTCTAGGTCTCACTGGTATTCATGTCTCAAATGTAAGCTCTGGCATTTCTTCCCACTGGCATATTGGCTTGATACCTTGCTAGTCAATGGTTCCTTTGTTATGGATGAGCTATTTTTAATATAAAAGAGCTCTCTCTTTTTTTTTAAGGAATTGTAAGTGTGAAAGCACAAGTTTATGGAACTATGGAATTGTTTATCTGTGATAGGATGTTACATTTAATATTTTATATCTCAAATATTCCTAAACTTTTCTATAACAATTTTGTTACAAACCATCCTACTCTATAATGCCATAGGAAAATGGAAACAGATATAGTTAACAAGACATGGTTGAGTGTCCATGGAGCAGGTGTTGCATAAGGCCATGTGGGGAGAGGACCCTCCTAATGTGAGGATTTTAAATGAGCCTAGAAAAAATGAGGGCAAGTGAGGATGAACTGCTGACATATGCACAGTGCTCTGGAGACTTGGTAAGGCTTGTAACTTGGCTGGATCTGAGAGTCCACAATGGTAACAGTTGATAATCAGACAGTACACCAAACTGGACCATATTCTTAATAACCCTAATTATTGAGAATAAGGAATTCAAATTCGGATGTTAAAAAATTAAATACTATGATTTTCTTATAGAATCTGAAAATCCTATCATCTGCTTTATTTCTGGATATTAATAAAGGGACAGTGAGAAAATATCTTTGAATATAAGAGTCAACTAAATTAGAAGCAACAGTTTGGAATGCATAAGATTCCTCTAATTCATAAAACTTTCTGATATGGAGGTTTAAGAATCGATGTTCTCCCTAAAGCAAGATTGCAATTTCATGGGGATAAAAATAATTGCCAACACTCAATACGTCAAAAGGGAGTTTCATTGTAGAAACCAGGTCCAGGTTTTTTTTCAAACACCCATTTTAACATTCAGATATGTTAACAAATCCTAGTTATTTTTCTCTTCCTGAAGAGTACTAGGAAAGCAAATTACAGAATGGACCTGATTCAGAGCTGCACTTAGAAATAGGGAGCAATAAGCCTGCCTAAGACCAGGTATTGAAGATGCTACTGGGCAGTGTGATGAAGGTAATATGTTGGGTCCCAGATGGCCTGTCTACCATGTTCACTGCACAGTGTCTGATTGCTTGGGATGGGAAAAAACGAACCCTCTATGTGATTGGTTATATTGTTAGGAGACAAGATTATCACACCTATAACAATTGGGGAAAGGATGGAGTTTGCATGATGAATTACAGAAGATGAGAAATCTAATAATGGTCAATTATGGAAAGTGAAGTTTCAGCTCCCCCATACACTTGGTCTTTAAACTATGGGAATTTTAGAATCTAAGTTAAATTTACACTTTGTTTCTAGGTAATCCCATCAATCTTTCAGTATCTGAAAAAGTATTTGAAATTCTTTTACAGGGAACAGCCTGTGGAAATGGAAGATTCTTAGTTATTTGGGCTGCAAGTGGCTCATACATGAGGTACAGATAACAGACCACAAACCCAGAGACAGCCCAGCTTCTCTATAAACTTGAGTTATACGAAACAAAGTCAGGAGCCAGTGAATGAACTTTCTGATTAAATTAATTCAAAAGACAATAACTGAAGTGATAGTCAGAGGGTTCATCAAAGTAGGTAAAATACTGTGATCAGGACAAATGTAGTTGCTCAGCTACAGCTAACTAACTATCCATGGGCTATACCTCTCTTTCAGCTCTCTATGGTCTTTGTAAGTCTTGTTCTTCTCTCCAGAGAGTTTGTTATCCCCCTCAGTACCCATTTTATCATCATCACAAGGTTACGCAGAACCAGAAAAATCATCTTTATGGGAATCTGGGACACTAGAAAGCTACAAAGATTTTACCATTGAAAAGCATTATTGACCACTTTATTCATCTGTCCAGACCACAGATCGACAACCCTGACTTGGTAGATGATCATTCAACCTGACCAAAGGCAGGGGTCCAGAACTTGAGTTGCTTGCTTCTCTTGGGCATGTTTACTATGTCCAACAAGATCCTGTTTAGTGTGCTTTGCCTTGGGTTAAGAGGTAGCCTGGAAAGACTTTGACCAACTCCATGTGATCCCTGTACTGATGACGTGATGAAATTAGTGTTTATGTAAAATTGGGTGGATCAAGGAGGTTTTATGGCTTGGGGAATAAAGTGAGAACTCAGAATTAGAAAAATGAGCAATTACCCCTATTTTTTCCTACCTCTTTTCTTATTTTTTATACTGGAATATTTCTGTTGTTCTATCTCTAGTTTCACTGACAGCTATCTAGGTAATCACCATTCTGCTGCTAATTCTTCTTACATTTTAAATTTCAACATTTTCTAATCTAAAATTTCTATTTGTTTCTTTTCAATAATTTCTATTTCTTTGCTAAAAATTTCTATCGTTTCAATCACTAGCTTATTTCTCTTTGCCACTGAGCATAGCTATAATAGCCACCTTAAAATCTTTGCCAGCATGCAGTCATTTCAACCTCACACTTTACTCTTGAGAATGGGTCACACTTTTCTGTTTTGTTTGTTTGGTTTTGTCATATTATATATTTTGAAGATTTATTTATTTATGCATAGAAGAACTGGGGTACAATTCAGAGGTGTGGGGGGTGAGAGGATTCACCAGAGACAAGAGTGGGGAACAGAACAGGCGGATCTACTAAAATACACTGCTGAGGGGAGCAGCAGTGGGACAGGAAACATCTGATGTGCCATGTGGGTCACTTCCCTGGCCGGGATTCGAACTCGTGCTGCAGTGACTGCGGATAGCTTCATAAGTTGTGTCTTAACCTCTTGTGCCACCAGGGAGACCCCATATTACATATTTTGGATTGTATACTGGACACTATGAATGTTCCAACATTGTGAATGTTATAGAGATTCTTGATTTTATTGCCCAAAGAATGTTGATTGTTGGTTAATTTGCTTTAATAACCAGAAAAATTGGTTGAATTCAAATTGAAAATTATCTCTGGGTATCAACTCAAATCTAAGTTTACTTATTTTATCTTTAGTGGGGTTATGCACTTGTGTGGTTCAGAATCAAGCAGAGATTTGGACAGTTTATATACATTAGTTTTTCCCTTTCTGGAATTTTCCTCTCCCTTCCCAAAGATGCAGTTGTTCTGAGATCTGTTCCCTATTTTTATAGTCCATAAAAACTGCAGTTTTTAAATTAAACTTGTAGTAGCACTGAGGCTATAAAAAGTAATGAAAGGGAAACTCCATGCCTTTCTTTTCTTCCAAATGTAGACTCCTCTTCAGAATATGCCTGTTTTTTTACACTCTTCATGGTTTTCAGTTAATTTTTAAAATTGTATCCAATTTTATCCAATGCCTGTTAGTTGGTCCAGAGTGAGCTAATCATATCAATGCAGAAACAGAAGTCTGCTCTTAGACTGTTGAAGTTGTCCACATCTGAGTGCTGAATGTCTGGATTAGAATATGACGTAAATCATAAGGAGAAGTTGGCAAATATAAGACACAATATGTCAAGAAATTACCCTGGCACCTATGTGTGAGAAATTCAGATAAAAAGCACGTCAAGGTACTAAATAACAAGGTATTATGTTTAAATTGTTAAGAGAGAAAGAGGACATTAACAGAACCACAGAAGCTAGAATGGTGTGAGTTCAGACTGCCATAACGCAATACCATGGACTGGGTGGTTTAAATAGCACAAAAATATTTTTCATGGCTCTGGAGGCTACAAAGTCCAAGATGAAGGTATCAGCTGATTGGATTTCTGGTGAAAGTCCTCTTCTTAGCTTGCAGAGAGCCTCCTTATCTCTGTGTCCTCAGGAAGAGAAAGAGAGCACACTTTCTGATGCCTTTTATGAAGACACTAATCCTATTGTATCAAGGTCTGATCCTTACAACCTCATTAAGCTTTAATTATTTTTCTTAATACCCTATCTCCCACACAGTCGCATTGGGGTTTACAGTTTCAACATATGACACAAATCAGTCTATCGCAATTGAAACCTTACTGTAAAATGAAAAGATTATGAATTACTTTAGACATGTTGAATTGAAATGAACAAAGGACAAGTTCTCAGAAGTCTGGGATGAAGCATGAAAGAGAGAAAATTATTGAAGATAGATTTATAATCCTCAACATAGACTCAGATCTGAGGGTAGGGGGTGAAACCTCTGATAGAGAAGGCACAGATCAATATAGGATTAAGAGGGCAAAGATAAAACTACGTGTAAAGTCTGACAAAAAGTGAAAAAGAAATAAATCAGCAAATAAAACAAACAAGTTGTCAGAGAGATAGGAAGAGAGGCAGGATAAAATGATGTCAAGGAAGATAAACAGCTAAATCAACTAGAAAGATCTTGGAAATGCCATTGTCAAAAGGTTCTGGATTTGTAAATTGGGAAATCATTATTGATTTGAAGGAAGTAGTCTCAGTAAAGTGATTGGAAAGAAATTAATGTACAAGAGGTTAAGGAAAATCAAGATGGAGTAATAGAACATATTTGGAGCACAAATGGAATTAATTTACCAAAGGAACCACTAAAATGCTTAAAATATTCCCAAGAGCAAATTGAATTTAGACCTACACAAATAACTACTCTGTCCAGCTAACAGAGTCATTCTTTCCAAAAAATTCATTGTACACCAACTCTATAAGCAAAGTTACATACACTAGAAATAAAGCAAATAGTCCCTGACCTCATGTAATTGCTCTATCTCTTCTGCTCCCCACCAAGGCTTTACAATTGTGCACAAGATTTTTTTTTTTGAGCAAGTGTTCAATGGAGCATGTTCTTTTTTTTTTTTTTAAGCAGTTCTCTTTTTGCAATTTTTTTAAAAAAGATTTATTTATTTATTTATACAAGCACTGGGTACAGTCACAGGCGCAGGAGGGTGAGAGAATTCACCAGAGCCAGATCGGGGAGTAGAACAGTCAGAGTGACGAAGTACACTGCTGAGCGGAGTAAGCAGGTGGCAGGAGAGGTCTGTGCGCCATGTGGGACCCTCGACCAGCGACCGGGGATTGAACCGATGCTGTAGAGGCTGCAGGCAGCTTCGCAACCCAGCGCTCAACCGCTGCGCCACTGGGGAGGCCCTGGAACATGTTCTTAATAGGCCATCCTCCTTACCTAGGTGAGTCCATCAGACCACACTGTCTGAATTTTGGGAGCAGAAGAATTATTAGACGATTTTTCAGTCTTGTTAACTTAAAGACGTCTTAAAGAAACTGTAGACCATAGTTACTCTCATGGGTGTGAGGTGATATCTTATTCTTGTTTTGATTTGCATTACATAATAGTAAGTGATGGTGAAGATTTTTTCATGTGCCTATGGGCCACCTATTTGTTTTCTTTGGAAGAATAAAGATCTTTTTAATCCAATGCAAATATCATTTTATGGATGAGAAACAATTGAGCCTGCAGATATCTGATTCCAAATTAGAATGTATTTTTAATTTCTGATGAGTATCTTATCTTATGCAATGTTAGTTTTGACTTGTATTAGTTGGCATAGCTGTATTCTAGTCACTTCCATAATTACTTATTGTTTCAACATAAAGGAAAAGAAAAGAGATGCCTTTGATTTTGCCAACTGACTGTATTAGCAGCAAGATGGAATATCTGGCTTCCATGGAGCCTGTATGTGTCTACCGACATTCTGGCATATGATATAAATAATACCATGCTATACAGACCTTACCTGATGCTGGAGAGAAGAGACATATAGAAAAATACGTAGAATAAGAAGGTAAAAATTGTCCAAACCCAGTTTTATAGCATTGCAATAGTGTAATTATCTGTTAAGAGGGTACAAAATAAAAGATGCCAACCTCAAAAACCTAAGGGGGTGGGCTTCCCCGGTGGCGCAGCGGCTGAGTGCTGGGTTGCGAAGCTGCCCGCAGCCTCTGCAGCGCTGGTTCGATCCCAGGCTGCTCCCCGGCCACTGGAGGAGGGTCCCGCATGGCGCGTAGACCTCTCCTGCCGCTCGCTGCTCCCCTCAGCAGTGTACTTCGGTCCTTCTGCCTGCTCTGCTCCCCACTCTGGCTCTGGTGAATTCTCTCACCCTCCCGCGCTTCTGACTGTACCCAGTGCTTGCATGAATAAATAAATAAATAAATCTTAAAAAAAGGTAAAAAAAAAAAAAAAACCCTAAAGGATCATGAAACCAGTTTATCACTAGAAACTCCCAGAGGAAATGAGATAAGTGCTACAATGTTGTTTCGAAGCCAAGCCTAACACCTGTGCAGTTACATCACATTTTAAAATATCTGAGAAGGCATAGCAGACAGTTAACTAAACCTACCATTACTTTACACCCTTCGTTTCAGTAGATTAAGGAGAGACCATGAGCGAAAGAAGCAGGCTAATAGAAGGTGAAAAAAAATACCAATTGTAGAAGAGAAATTGCTAGATTGTTAGATCTTCAATAAACATTAGTTGAAATGAATGAATAAAATGAGAGAGAAACAAACTGGAAAACAGTTTGGATGGAAGCACAGATTTCATCTGAAATTACCCGTTGTACAACATCAGGTATTAAATTATTGATGTGCTTGTTTTAGTCAAGGCATATTTTCATGGATACAATGACGAGGAAAAAGGTGAAAAAAAAAGGAGTATTAGCACATATAAAAAGAGAGGAGAGTGTTTGTTCCTTTTTTCTTTCTCTACCCATGCTTCATTATACCTCATGAATTTTTATCAGGTGACCTAAAATTCTAAGGAAAGCCTGGCCTTTCAAAACTCATCTTAATTTTGTTTGCACTTCTAAAGATTCCATGGTTATGCCGGAAAGTTAACCTACTTACTCTGAGAAAATCTTTCTTTTCTTTGTCTTCAACTTGACTTGCTTCTATGACTTCACCTCCATTCCAATCAGTCTGAGTAATGGAATGTATTGAAAACCATCTAGAGCCTCTGAGTAGCTTGTTTGGAGATTTTACTATAGAATTATCCTTTTATACTCTTGATGATCTCTGACTAAATTTAAGATTTTACAAACAGCTTATTAAGGTAAAATTTAATGTGAAACAAAATTCACCCATTTAAAGTGTACAATACAACTCAGTTCATGTTAGCAGTTGTGTACAGATGTGCACAATCCATTACAATCCATTTTGGAACACTTCTTGCACTGTAAAAAAATTCCTCGTGTCCTTTTGAATTCAATCTCCACTCCCACCTCCAGTTCTAGGCACCTCTGACCTGCTTTCTGTAGATATAGTTTCTTTAGGCTTTTGTGGCACCTTCATCTAAATGGAATTAGAATATATCTGATATTTATTTTTAGCTTAGAAACTAAGTTGACCATATTAAAATAGCCAAAGATCAACTAAACAACAGCAGAGTAAATTAATAGAGAGCTTGACTAACTCAGGTCCTAAGACTTTATCGTATGCCTCTTGGCTGAATGCAATTTATTCTCCCTGTGATATATCTCATTTGGTTTTGAACTACACATTACATATTGATTCTTCGAAATCTATCGATCAATATTCTTCAAGCTTCACTTTCTATGTAATGTATATTAATACGACATTTTCTCCAGAACCACAAGCATTTATATTCATGCAAAGCAAAAGCGAATATATGCATACCTAATAAATCCTCAAATATTTGAAAACTGATGAATGGAAAGAAAATGAATTAATTCGTAAATTTATGTCTTGGGAAACTGGTTTATATCATAACTTCTCATGATGTAGTAATTAATAAGTTGCATATATTTGGAATACAATTTTACCTTTTTGTTGTTTTTATTTAACAGAAGAAATGTGAAACATACTCTAGCAAGGAATAAGGCATTACAGTGGACTAAGTCCTATGCTTTACCAGAGTTTCCCTATGATGTCAAATGCATGTTAGCAGAGCGGAAGTGCCCTGATCACAGCATGAGAATAAGAATCATTGAGTTTCTCCAGGCCGACATGACCAAGTATCTGGAAGGCTCTCTGTGAGTAATAATGGGGCATACTTGCTGTTTTGGGAGAGGGATTCTCCAAAATCATTTGGAGAGAGGGGTTCTCTGAAATCATTTGGAACCAACTCTCTTGAGATTTTGGGTGACGTATTAGTAAGAAGTTCAGTACCATTTATTCACGTAACATAAAGTTCACCTAACATAACATAAGCTTTATGACATAGAGTTGAATGTCTACATGGCTAGATAGAAAGAATGAAGAAAAGTACCCCTAAAATATATACTGTGATATAAATCACATTAAATATAAGTTAGAAAAAAGTAAGAATATAGTTAAAAAAGAGGAAGAAGAAAAGGCCCTATAGCAAAACAGAGGAAGTATAGTTTAAAACAAAGTGAGTGCAATTTGGATTCATCTTAAAGGAATGAATGTGAGGGGCTTGAAGTGAATATCTCCTCCTTGTGCTGAACAGGTATCCCACCACCCAGCAGTACAATGATGTGGTCAATGCGCTGCTGCAGGCCCACCCTTTCCTGGACGAGGATGGCTGTGGCTTTGTAAGTGCATGCGTGCTACTGTCTGTGCGTCTTAGCCCACCTTCAAGTAATGACCTTGTATTGTCCAGTAATTTTATCCCTCATTCCCCTTTCCTCAGTCACTCTCTCTCTGCTCCACTTTTTTTTTTTTTTTTTTTTTGGATACCCTCTCTGTTTCTGTCTGTGTTCCTTTCTTTTCTATTTTTTAGATTTATTTATTTATGCATACAAGAACAAGGGTACAGAGGTGCAGGGGGTGAGAGGATTTATCAGATGCACAGTGGGGAGCAGAACAGGTGGATCTACTGAAATACACTGCTGAGAGGGGAGCAGCAAGCAAGACAGGAGAGGTCTGCTGCGCCATGTGGGTCACCTTCCTGGCCAGGCATCGAACTTGTGCTGCAGTGGCTGCCTGAGGACAGCTTTATAGTGCTGAGACTTAACCCTTGCACCACCAGGGAGGCCCATTCTTTTATCTTCTTTCACTTTAATAATTATTTAAACCAGTGTCAAGTTCTAAGCAAAATCAAGAGGAAAGTACGAAAGTTGCCCCCACACATGCATATCCTGCCCATCCTCCCCCCTTACGAAGGTCCCCCACCAGTGTGGTCATTTGTTACAATTGATGAATCTTTATGGTTATATCATAATCACCCAAAGTCCATAGTTTACATTAGGATTCGCTCTTAGTATTGTACATCCTATGGGTTTGGACAAATGTATTCATTACTATCGCATCATGCAAAGTTTTTTTCACTGCCCTAAAATTCCTCTGTGTTCTGCCAGTTTCTCTCTCCCTCCTGCCTTTCTGTGTCCTCTTATTTTTGTCATTGTCTTTCTTTTTCTCTCTCAAAGCTGTTTGAAGTCTCATGTGTAATGCGAGTCCTTAAGAAGGACCTTTAAGAGATGCCAGCGGGCCTCCCTGGGTGGCTCAGCGGTTGAGCACTGGGCTGCTAAGCTGCCCATAGCCTCTGCAGCGCTGGTTCAATCCCCCGCTACCGGCGAGGGTCCCACATGGCGTAGCAGACCTCTCCTGTCTCGCCTGCTGCTCCCCTCAGCAGTGTGTTTCGTCAGCCTGCCTGTTCTGTTCCCCTCTCTGTCTCTGGTGAATTCTCTCACCCTCCCGTGCTTCTGACTGTACCCAGTGCTTGCATAAATAAATAAATAAATTAAAAAAAATTAAATTTAAAAAAAAAGAGAGATGCCAGCACAGAAAGAGAAGGGTGTGTGATGCCCGCTTCAGTGCTGTTGTCAGTATAGCGTTTCTTGCCTTTGGTTTAGACCCAGAGAACTTGTCTGGCTTCTAGAGGCCTTAACCTCCGGCTTCACCCGCCCCCTTGTCTCTCCTCTCTCCTGATGAAAACAGTTTCTAGAGATATTCTGGGCCAGCCACTTGACGTTGGCGGCACATTAGGGCCCCCAGAGACACCGATATAATTGATCTAAAGAAGGGATACTAACATTTTAAAAAGTTCCCCCAAATGATTCTGAAGTGCCATCTGCGTTGAGAAATGCTGTTCTAGAGGTTTCAGTACAAAGTTTGCTATCTTGACTGCCTGTCTCCTGGCTTTAGAAGCCTGCTCAGCAATGTGAATATACTTGATAGAACTGAGCTGTCTGTTAAAAATAATTAAGTTTGTAAAAATCGAGTGTTTTATTGCATTGGAACTATGTGATTTAAGGAACAATTATGAGGAACTGCTGCTACGTGTACACAATGATAGGCTGCCTGCTGTCCTAGCTCTGTCTGGCACGCACATACACAAACATCAGTAGCCATATCTAAATAAGATAGACTCTTGTACCTTGTCATCTTGGAAATCTGTGTTTTTTGTGAGGACGCAGAATGTAAGCAGTTTGTTCCATTTTCAACAACAAAGGATCAATGCTGATATCTATCTGTCATAGCAGATCAGATGACCTCAGGCCTATATCTTGTTTGTAGTTTTTCCCACAGCCCTTCTAGTTGGAAAACTATGGAAAAGGTAAATGATTATTCAATGGCACAAATATTTGCTAGCGAGGTGTCTGTGTAAGGAACTCAAGGTGTCAGGCATGTGGCAGATGCTGAGTTGATTCTAGTTGATTGCATACTCATGTGGGCAACTGAATTTGATTTGTCGTTTTCTGTTCCTCTAAGACAGTAAATAAGGAGAGAAGGGAGAAGCTGGGAAGAAGAAATTGACAATTTAGAAATTCCTTGCTGTTGATTGCTATAACACCTCCCAGTGAGTCGGCAAGTTTAAAAGAACTTCAGAGCTGCAGGATCCATAAAGCAGAAAAAGCATTTGCACTACTTCATAGCTCATGCCTAAGAAGAATAGAAACCATCGGTTATTTCTGTGCTGGTGTAGAACAGTGCTGGTGGGGTCTAGGGTCACCAGCTTGTGGGAGGTGGTAAAGCGCCTCTCACTCATACTTACTCCAGAGCTTAATCAGTGCTGATGCCAATCCTCAGCCCTCAAGCAGCAGCTCCTCATCAGGGCTGCTGAAGGGTTTTCTGAGAAATAGTTTACAAATATCTTCCATGAGTAGCTATTCATTTGAGTCTCTGCCGAAGGGTTTTACGAAAAATAGTTTAAAATTTCTTCCGGGAGTAGCTATTCATTTGAGTCTTTCAAAAACTCAGTACAGTTTTATTATTTTTTGACAGAACTGACCTTTACTATTGCATTTTGTAGTTTAGGAAACTGATATTAAGAGGTTATTTGTTAAAATTTTTTGGCTAATACACACTAGAGCTAGTTCTAGACATTGGGTCTTCCCAACCTAAGGCACAGTGCTTTCTGAAGGGTAGAAAATAATCTATTGGTGCCTAAGCCAGTGAAATAGTCATGGCAAAATCTAAATGCCAAACACTTGACTAATTTTATTTCAGTGGCATCCCCATTTGCCTGTGAGAAAGCAGAACTCATAAAATGTGCACAAGTCACCCAATGCCAGACCACCCTCTCTCATGGCCAAGACTAGGAGTTTGCCTGACTACAAATGTTATTTCCCTTCCCTGCCCTGTTTAAGCATTTCAGGGACAATGATGAGCCTTGAGCTTCAGGCTTTAAAAAGTGCTGAGTCATTCTTCAGAGTAAGTTACTCACTAAGAAAGAATAGGATTCAGTATCTTGTTTCTATTCTATTGCTTCCACTCCTGGACCCCTCATCTCACAGAGGACTGAGAAAATGTCAATATTTATAATTTCCAAGATGCATGAAAAACTGGACTAGGCTTGAGCAAAACAGACATGAACATGTCTTCATATACTTATAGCCTAGTGGAATGGAAAGGAAGGGGGTGGGGAAAGCAGTAAAAAGAACAGAACAGAAACAGAAACACCAAACTTAAGGCAAATTCAGTGTGATAAGTATTGACAAGGAAAAGTGAGAGCCAGTAACCGAGGGAAATGAGCTGTTTGGGAGACCAGAAAGGACTTCCCGAAGGACATGATGTCTGAACTGAGATCTGGAGGCAGAGTAAGAGCTAACTGCATACCAGCACGGTGGATCAAAAGAGGGAGAGAACGTTTCAGGCCCAAACCAAAAGCTCAGCTTAGGGAGGACATGTTGGGAACATCCTGAGAAAGAAGCCCAGATGTTGTCCATGTCTCTGGTCTCCCAAACACTTTCCAAGCCAGACATACACTTGCAGAGCAGAAATCTGACCATTGACCCTGTCAATGTGGCTTGGGAATGATTCCTAATATGACTCTGCAGACAAATTATCTATAAGGCTTTAAAAAATATAGACATCTGGGTTCCATTAGACCTGCTAAATCAGAATTTCTTAAGTCTAAGCCAGAAAAATAAGCATTACCTAGAAACTTGTAAGAAATGCACATTCTTAGCCCTGTCCTTGACCTATTGAATCAGAGACTCTGAAGGTGGGTTTTAGTGAATTGCTTAGGAATCCTTGCTTTAGAGGGAAGACTGAAGGCAAATGTTCCCTGTGAGATTCTGGCTACAGAGACATGTCTGGAAAGCTCTGCTTCAAGCCCTTCTGGATTGGCCTGGCTTCTCTTCTGCCTTCTTTTCTACCCAGTCTTGATCATTCCTCAACCTGAACTCTATATGCCATCTAAGCACAGTTCTTGACCATTCTCCAAATAGTGCAGATTGCCTTTTCTCCATTGCATAAGCTTCTTTATCTGTCTGTCCACCCACTCACCTAGCAATTCCTAATGCCATCTCCATCCCCTTCCATCACCCATTCCCCTAATCCTTAGACCTAAGTCTCAACTTAAAGGCACCTCTTACAGGAAGGCTTCTGTGGTCTCCTAATGTAAGACAATGTAAGACAATGCTTTCTGTTTTTCTGTTATTACACTTTTTACTCTACATTAAAATTACTTGGGCCTCTAAGACTAAAATCTAGGTCTGTACACACCCTCCACCCTCCCAGGGTAGATATCTGATCTTTTCTGTGTTTGAAACAGTAGATGCTCCACAGATATTTGGGGAATGAAAGCCAAAAGTGAATGTTAAAGACAGAAAAAAAAATGTTTAAGGAAGAATTATCAGCCAGATATGCATAAGCCACTATCAGTTCTTTTCTAGAACCTATGAGGAATGTGAAATAGTGTTGTGGAAAGAGCAGAGTATAGTGAAAATATCCAATTTGGGGATTTAGAAAATCTAGATTCATGAGTCAGCAGGTTTACTCAATAGCTATGACTTTGGGAAAATATTTTTATTTCTCTGACTCTGTTTCCCTAGTTATAATTTAGGGGTTGTAATTTTATAGGATTATCACAAGGTTATTGTAATTCTAAATGGAAGGTAAATAGGTTATTTATTTACTGTGACGTGAAAGTAATTTCAAGTCCAGGAGTGACAGACAAATAAAGATTTTATTGTTTGTAGAGGATTATCCAATCTCCTTGAAGATTAAGTGCCCTGTTTTGTTATATTACAGTTTTTATGGAAACGAGCCCTCAAAGATCGCTTCAAATATGTCCGAAGACCCATAGAAGATGATGAGCAAGTGATGAGAAATAAGTGTAAATTTGGACACCGAAGAGGTCAGACAAGGAAATCTCTCGCTGATACAAGATTGGAGGAAATTAAAATTGTCCACATAAAAGTAAGTTTAAAACTCTAATTTTTCTGACAACTTATTGATAGATTGATAAGAAAAAATAATGGCATCTAAAATCATTAAAACAAATTTGCAAATTTGACTTGTGATCCAAAACCAAGAAAATCGTATTTTCCATAACTAATAAAGTGAATGAGATTATTTCCAAATGAAGGCTTTTAAACACAGTTTGAGCAGAGTAGATTGTGGAACTTCCTAGGTTTGTTCTTTCACAACCTTCCAAAACCAGGAGGAATCGTCAAACTGTGCATAACTTTGAATAACTTTTTCTTCTCACTTCTAAAATGCATCCTATGTTCTTGCTATTCTTTATGGAATCCCCTGCCCTCCTTATTCTTGGGGATATTGTCTTGGTGCCCAGAGTTCCTGTTTGTCAGCCTGGTGTAAGGTCAGGCAGGGGGCCTCTCACCAAGGGCAAAAGTCCTGATATGAGGAACATACTGGAAAACCAGCATCTGCTGTGAACAGCAGGCAGATATTAGCATAGAGATAATATGCTTAGACTGACAGGAACAATGGAGCCCCCCAGGCAATAGCCCCTGGTTACTCCACCCTAGTTTACATTTGTAATTGCATTAATTGCATCACCCAGGCAAGTACACTCCCTGTATACTTGCCCCACCTTTGTATTCAATGCTAATAAATATGAGACTGCCTTTGCATGGGGGCTGCACATTACTTTCTGTGTAGCCCCTGTAGGCTTCTCACCGCTCCACCTGGACTTTGAGAAAATCTTTCCCTCACCCCTCATCCCGCCTGCATGGTTGCCAACACTGCTGCCCACAAGGCCACAGTTCTTATTGCTACAAATGTCTGTCATGCTTACATTGTCCGGGATAGGTAGCGTCCAGCCTCAAGTTTTCATGGAGGAAGGTCGTCCACATTCTTTTTTTTTTTTTAAAGATTTATTTATTTATGCATACAAGAATTGGGGTACAGGCCAGAGGTGTGGGGGGAGGGGTGAGAGGATTCACCAGAGACAGAGTGGGGAGCAGAACAGGCAGATCTACTGAAATAACACTGCCGAGGGGAGCAGCAGGCTCAGGAGAGGTCTGCTGAGCCATCTGGGTTGCTCCCTGGCTGGTCAGGGGATCGAACTCGTGCTGCAGAGGCTTCAGATAGCTTCATAGGTTGCGTCTTAACCCCTTGCGCCCCAGGAAGGCCCTTATCCACATTCTTGAAACAAAACTATCCTGCCCTTTTTTGCCCAGAAGGTGTCCCACACCAACCCAGAGGGGACCATGAGGAACTGCAGGCTGAGAGCCCAAGAGGGTATAGAGACCCTCCCTCAGCAACAGGTTTGCTGCATATATTGTCCACCTGGGTCCTCATCTTGTTATAGAGCAGCCCAGATTGAACGGGTTGCCTGGCTGTGGGTCCTCACCCGCATGCTTACAAGGGACTTATGAATACTCCACTACAGGCACACACAAAAGGTTAATAAAAGGTTTATTTACAAGGGAAAAGGAAATAAGGGAAATGTACAACTCAGGGAGAAAATAGGGAAATAAAGTCTTTAATGCTTCCTACCCGATCCGCCGACCTGGAAACCCAAAATCACTCTCCCAGCTGGCCGGACGCTGCTAGCTAGTGGAGAGCCAAAATGGGGGACCCCTCCAAAGCCCACGTGTCTGCCTTTATACAAACTTGGCTGCTTAACCCCACCCTCAGGTCCCAGCCACCTTCCCTTTGGTGGTGATGGGATTTGGAGTTCCCAGTGTCTTTGGCTTTGGCCTGGGGTGGGGGTGGAGTCCACAAAGCCTGTGTGGAATTAGCTTTAGGACATCCTTTTCCCCCTAACAATCTCAGCTCCTATACATGTTCCTCAACTACCTCAGAGTGTTCAAATATCGTCAGAAACAAAAATACACCCTCCTAGTGAAAATAGATTGAACAGTTTAAGCAGGAGTATCCAAATTAGCAAAATAGAAGCCAAATCTCATGTCCCCCCACTTCTTTTCCCTATCAACCCAATAGAATGCAGTATATTCAGTCCCCCTATATTCACGGGGCTATGCTCTAAGACATCCAGTGGATGTCTGAAATCACCAGAGGTGCTGAATCCTGTATATACTATGTTTTTCTCTATACACACATACTTAGGACAAAGCTTAATAAATTAGATACCATAAAAGATTTACAATAATAAGTAATAATAAAATAAAAAATTATAACAATATACTGTAATAAAGGTTATGTGAATTTATGTGAACCTCTTGATCTTATTGTATGTATTATTTCTGGACTTTGGTTGACCTCAGTTATTGTATGTAATATTTTTGGCTCTCAGAAAATGAAACCATGGATAAGTGGGGACTACTCTACATAAATCTTCACCACAAACATTAATGTTGGTGAATGTAAATATGCTATTTTCATAGTGTAGATATGCTATTTTCTTTTTCAGCTGGTGTATTTATCGAATGTTAATAGAACAACCTATTTATTAACTTCAATTTTACTCACTCCGGGGGACAAGAATATTTTAAAACATATTTTGTAAACCATTTACAAAAATCTCAGCATCATACATAGACAAAAATTTTATGATGAAGGCTTATATTTGAAATAGGTTATTATAATTTTAAATGGAATTCCATATGATAGGTCAATTAAGATAATATAATTCTGTGTTTTCTCTTTGATGAAAAAATAAGACAGATGAAAGTTACCTAAATTTAGTGGTGTAACTTTTTAGAAATTTTGCAAAATTCCAATTATGAACTAAAAGTGTGATAAGGTAGAATTAGATCCATTCAAAGTATCTCTTATACACCTAAAATAAAAAGTCACTTTATAAAGAAACATTGTGCATACATTTTCTCAAAATATTTGATTTTCACTATGCTAAAAATAGTTTGTTAATAAGTACAAATTTTTCAAATTCAGTTTTTCCTCTTTTCCTGTGATACATGTCTCATCAAAATTCATTGGAATGCATAAATGATATAATTGGAAAATTACCCACTGTCCACAATATTCATACTCAAGGGAAATCCATAGGGTCAGAGAATACACCTGGGACAAAGCTCAATGGTCTCTGTTTATATGCCATCATTGAACTAGTTTGTATGCTCACCTTTCTGTTCTTTCTCAAAACCACCTATTCTTTTAACTACATCCTACATGACTTTTTCCTCTTGGTTCCCCAGGTATACTTGAAACCTAAAATGAAGTCTACCCAAAGCTCATGCAGGGGTCTTTGCTACAAAGAGAAAAGGAAGTTGAAGGTACCAGGGCCCAAGATGAGTTAAATTGCAACAGAATTTAGTTATGATCAGCCTACAAGCTGGGGCAAAAAGAGATTATAAAGTGGTCATTGTTCACACTAGTGAGACAGCAGTTTTCCTGGCAAACAAATATAATAGGCAAAGATTTGCCTTTCTCCCCCTTATAGTTGGTGTTGCAAATTGCTGAGTCTTTCAAAAACCAGCATCCTTGCTTACAACATAGTGTTCTATAAAGCTTTTAGATTTTAAAGAAGAGACATTTTGCACTAGAATATTACAGAATCAGTGCGTTTTTGTATTTGTACTCTCCATCATGACTAAGTAAAAGTAAAATCACTAAGTAGAATGGAGAGACAAATACAGAGAATATATTACTTATCTCATGAAATTTTATACTTCAGATGAATTGCCTAAATTATCTCTAAGCACCATTTTGAACTTCTGATAGCTTCTTTTTAATGTCTTTAAAATTTCTGAATGTCAGATATTTAGATTAGGATACATGTTGGTAAACATCACATCTTATACAATTTCTTGATTGGTCACAATATTTCCATAACATAGGAAAATGTTATTTGTTGTGCCTCAGAGATGGAAATGCTGATGTAGGCAGGAAGCTAGGAAAAAGAGCTTTGTCTTTCTGCCAGAAAAGGGAAGGGGTTTGGCTAAACTGGAGGAAGATTTTGGGAATGTATAAAGGAGGGCAAGAGACTTTCCTATGTTTCTGTTTTTCCTTTGGTGGCTGGGTGGAATAACTAAAGATTTGAAGGTAAATGACTCAATGAAGGAAGATGGATTTCTCAGTCCTCTTGTTATAGGACAGGGAGAGGGGTAGCCCAAGCCCCGCAAACCTGCCTATTCTAAATGGGTTCTGCCATCCGCCGCATCAACACAAAACATATGAGACTTTAATGGGAAGGAACTTTAATAAAACTAGGAAACAATACAGGTAAGGCAAAGAGTCTAGTTTCTAAATGAAGCACCCAAAGTTACCCGTCCCCTCGTGGGTAAAAGTCCATCCATATGGGATCGGCCCAGAACAAGGCCCCAAAGCCCGCCACAAGTCTAAAGCATCTTCCAGTGGGGACCCACAGAAAAGGGTCACAAACAACTGGACAAGCCCGGAAGGAAAAGAGCAAAATCAACATCAAGATAAAAGCTGCCATTGTCACCTCCCCACGGGTCTCACCCACATCTGTGTCACCCAGTCCACGACCAAAAGACAAGCGCAGTTTCTTCACGTGTCTCTAGGCTCCACGCGCCTCCTCCAGGTCTCCAGCCTCCATCCTGCTTCCTTCCTCAGTCTCTTCTGCTTCTTCTCTTCCTGCTCAGCTCCACCCTCCCTTGGGTGGGGCAGGGAACCTCCCCCTTTCCTGGGGACCACCCTGTTACACTCTCATATGAATTTCTGCAGATATCCAGGCAACTGCAGGATGTGTATGGGTCTGAGCAAAGCCCACCCTACGATCTTTTGTCACTAACGCTCCTCCTACCCCAATCTTCTAGGCCACTTACACTCTGAAGTATCAGTAGCACCAAAGCGCGCACCTCCGTATCAGTATAACTGTGTTCCTCATCTCTCAGTACTAAAAGATTTATGACCAAGGTATATGGGTGGCTCTATATTTCAGAATCCCAGACTATGTTCCCAAAGCAAATCCTACAAAATGAAAGAACACAGTCCTGTTTGGCAATGTTTAAAAAAATCCCTTTCCAACCTTACAACCTCATGTTGGTCGTGCAGCCAAATGCGGCAGCTGTGCTATTACTTATGCATCTGACTTTTGCTTTTAGGTCCAAATACTTTGTAGCCCAGTGAATCAATAAATCTGTTTCCTTTGCATAACTGTCTTTTACTGTATTTCATTGTGTATTTATAAACAGAGATATAATTAGAGTCTCAAAACAGTTGACTTAACAGAGCAATTTCATAAATTGCTGACATTATCCTTTTAAATGATGAAAGCACTGGTTTTAACAGCTTTGGGGAATTGTATGAAAATACATTGCAGTGTAGTGGAATTGTACTTTGCACTGTAGTGCTTTTTATAAAAATCCCCAGGTGTTAATTAAAGTTGAATGGATGAAACTTCTCAGTTCATAAGACATTATTCTCATTGCCTGTGCCAGGCTTGTCGCTGGTTTCAGCCACTGCTTTTTTTTTTTTTTTTTTTAAAGATTTATTTATTTATTTATACAAGCACTGGGTACAGTCAGAGGCGCTGGAGGGTGAGAGAATTCACCAGAGCCAGAGCGGAGGTAGAACAGGCAGAGTGATGAAGTACACTGCTGAGGGGAGCAGTGGGTGGCAGGAGGGGTCTACACACCATGTGGGACCCTCGTGGGGGCCTGGGATCAAACTGCCGCTACAGAACGTGCGGGCAGCTTTGCAACCCAGCGCTCAACCGCTGCGCCACCGGGGAGGCCCTCAGCCATTGCTTTTTGTCCCATTCCTATTTGCCCTGCTTCCTACCTGTGCCATTGAATAACCCTTCTGCTGTGTTTCATATGCATTTTTTGTTTATTTTCAAGTGTTACAACCTGTGTACTGTCACTTTAATGTAAATGGTATTCTGTACTGCATCCTTATTTCCCTTTAATCACTGACAGTTGCAAGACTCATTCATGCTACTATATATATATCTAGCCCATGATTGTAATGATTTTTCGGTATTCCTTGCCTCAAGTTCTTCTCTGGTGCATTGCAAATTTTATTGCAGAGAACACTATCATATATGTCTGGTTATACATCTACCTGTACATGTCTGTTTGCATACACAGAAGTGGAACTGATGGGGCCGAATACATGCCTGCACGTAATTTGACCAATTACCCTTTAGAACGTCTCTGTTAGTCTCGCTTCCACCACAGTGCATATCTCTGTGTTCCTGCCAACCCTTGGCATTTTCCAGCCTTCGAAGTTTTGCCAAGCCTAATAGGTATAAAGTGTAATCTCATTCTTGTTGTGATTTGCTTCTCCCTGGATAATTAATGAGTCTGAGCATCTCTTTACATGTTTGTTAGCCTTTTGAGTTTCTTATTCTAGAAAATTAGCTCTTTAGAGCCATTGCCCATTTTTAAAATGAGTTGGCAGCTTTTTCTTATTAGTTTGTAGGACGCAGTCCTTCCCATGTCACAAGTCACAAAGATATTCTCCTACTCCTGCTATTAAGTTTATAGTTTAAACTTTCATGTTTATGCCATTAAGTCATCTGGAGTTCATCTCTGCTTGTGTTATTATTAAGTAGGGATCTCCATATAATTAACTGCTTTCTAAGCACCAATTAAGAAATAATTCGGTCTTTTCTTACTGGTTTATGGTATCGCTTTTATTGTATATTATGTTCTTACATAGACATGGGTATATTCTGGGCACTATCTCTTATTCCACTGATCTATTCATATACCATTGCTATGTTGCTTTTGATTACTTATATATTACTTAATATCACTTACTTAGTTCTTGATATAGAGACATTTGCCAGTGGAAGGTATGCAGCTTCAGGGAAGTCCCTCAGCAGAAAGGATTCTGTCCTCATTTTTGTAGAGTAAGGTGGTCCTTTTCTGAGGTACCAGACCCTGAGACTCCTTTAAACTCCTTCTCATAGGAGAACTAGAGCCTGGCCTTGAAGTGCTGATTTTGGTGGGAGGGCTGGGCCAAAGGAGCACCTACTGCCCAAGGAGCACCAGGATCAGCTCTGTCTTGCTCTAACAGAGGATCTGCTGTGACAGCCTGGAGGTGACACAGGTCCTGTCATGCTGACCTGGGGGCGAGGGTATGTGGCTGGTGGCATCTGGTCCTCAGGGGCACTGGAACCTGGATCTTCTCGTTATCACAGTCTGATGCTTTTCTTTTTAGGAATCTTATTTCATCCAGAGGGTTCATTTGTGGTCCTCTTTGGTCTCTGCAAATGCCCCATTTAAAACATCAGCTAGAAGGAATTTTACTCAGTGAAATAAGTCAGAAGGAAAAAGAAAAATATCGGATGGTTTCACTTATAGCAGGGAATATAGGGGAACCAAATAAGACATCAGTGTAAAAAAAGAATAATAGTACAAAGCACAACAAAGCAAAAACAGACAATTATAAATCAGAGACATCCTGCAGGGGAGGAGGAGGGAGAGGGATGAGAGGGAGGGAGGGAGGAGCACAGGGGACTGAGGTGATGGTGCACGGGTGCATTGGGGAAGGAAACTCTATGGGGACTACACCTGAGGGGGGAAGCAAATATTGGTTAGAAGTGAACAATGATGTAAAAAATAAATTAAAAAAATAAATAAAACATCAGAATGTAAATGTGCTTTCAAAATGCTTAATGCTTTTTCATTAATGTATGCATTTTCTTTTTAAGTTATTGAAATTTCTTTCAGTCAGTAGAGCCTTCAGCCACTTATCATAAATTTTTCGTTCATAGGATATAAGCTGATTTTGAGAATAGATTGTTCTTTCAAAATTTTCTGAAAAGTATTTGGCTTGTATTCTACAGCTGTCCAGCTCTTCACATTTATGACTGATCTTTTTCCCCTACTTTGGAAATACTAGCCTCTGTCTTTATAGGGAAAATTCACTCTAAATTGGATATTTGATGAAAATTCATTGTGCTCCTTTTCTTGAAGGAGCGCAAGAAGGATTTTGAAGTATCCTCAGTAACATTTGTTTCTCTCTGTTTCTTTTTCTAGTTGCTATAAAGTGTTCTTAGTTTTGAGGTTTTCGATGTGGTTTTTAAGTGCATAGATAATTTTATCTTTATATCAGTCCACCTAGTCTATATTTTGTTTGCGTTAAGTTTTTTTTTTAAAGATTTATTTATTTATGCATACAAGAACTGGGGTACAGGCCAGAGATGCAGGGGGTGAGAGGATTCACCAGAGACAGAGTGGGGAGCAGAACAGGCCGACTGACTGAAATGCACTGCTGAGAGGAGCAACAGGTAAGTCAGGAGAGGTCTACTGTGCCATGTGGGTTGCTCCCTGTCTGGCCGAGAATTGAACTCGTGCTGCAGAGGCTGTGGATTGCTTCATAGTGAGGTGCTTAACTCCTTGCGCCACCAGGAAGGCCCTGCTTTTTTTGAAGTTTTAATTAAATAGCTTACTCATATCAATCAAATTTTCCAAACTCCTATTGTTATAATCTCAGAGTCCTTTGTTTTATGGTGCGATCTAAGAAGACCCCTTTTGTCCTCAGCTTCCTTTTCCACAGCTTCAGTTACCCATTTGCATTCTGATGTTTTATTTCTTATTTAATATTTATTGTTGCTTATCTCTTTCGGTGCTTAATTTATGAATTAATCTTTATCATAGAATATATGAAATGAAATACACGTCAATGAAAACAATAAGTATATATAGAGTTCAAAGCTATCTGTAGTTTCAGGCATTCACTGGGGATCTTGAAATGTGGCCCTTACAGATTAGTATAAACTGTTCTATTTGTTATATTGAATTCCAGTTTCCAATAATCCATGTGATCTTCAGTATCAACAATTCTAGTTTTTCTTGTCTTGCTTATGATTAGGACACTTGTTTAGTGTCTTAATCACTACTGAAAACGGAATATTGAAATCTTCAACTATTATTGGATTGCCTATTTTTCTCTTCAGTTCTGTCAGTGCTTGTGACTTAAATTTGGGGAGTCAATTGTTAGGTGTGTGTAAGTTTATAATTTTTATCTTCCTGATGAATTGGTTCTCTTTCATTATAAAATATCCTCCTTTGTCTCTAAGAATAATTTTTCTCTTAGGGTTTATTTTGTTTGGTGTTAGCATAGCATAGTCTTTTTATCTCTTGGTTACTGTTTGCATGGTACATTTCTCCCCACATTTTTACTTTCAACCTATTTGTATCTTTGAATAGAAAATGTGTATCTTGTAGAAAGTGTATGTAGTTGGATGGTTTTAAAAATCCATTCTGCCCATTACTTATTGTAGTTACCAATAAGGTAGGATTTATTTCTACCATTTTGCTATGTTTTCTATTTTTTTTTTTGCATTTTATTCTTCTATTACTGCCTTCTTTTGTGTTAAGTAGATATTTTGTATGTGGCAATTTCTCTTATTGTTTCATTTTGTATGTATATTTTCATTTATTTCCTTAGTGATTGTTTTGGGGATTACAATTAACATCTTCATTTTAATACTTTAGTTTGGATTAATACCTATTTTACAGTAGCATACAAAAACTTTGCCTCTCTATAATTCCAACCCTATTTTTTGTTATTGCACTGTTATTGTCACATAAATGACAATTTATACATTTGGTGCATATCAACAGATTTATTTTTATTGCTTTGTATAATTATATTTTAAATAAGACATGAGAAAGAGTTGCAAACAAAAAATACATTTATACTGTCTTTTATGTATACCTAAGTAATGACATTACCAGAGCTCTTGATTCTTTTCATGTGGATTTGAGTTACAGTCTAATATTCTTTCATTTTTGGCAAAACTGATTTGCTAATAACCAATTCTTCCAATTTTATTCATCTGGGAATGTCTTACAAAATCTTCATATTGGAAGGATGTTTTACTGGATAAAGACTTCATTTAGGAAATTAGTTTTTGGTGTCTGGTGTCTCAGTTAATGAGGCTGTGGTTGTAGCTAACAGAAAACCATCTGAGACTGAACAACACTATCAGGAGCTTTCATGTAATAGACAACACAAGGTAGATGGATGTGAGTATTGCTGCTGTTCACTGCTCTAACCAGTTTATCTCCTCCAGAAATACAACCAGCAGGACTGTACTTCTCCAGCCCCCTGAAGTTATGGTGACATGACTGACTTTGACCAATGAAATGTGAACAGAAGTGCACACATGGATGATTTCACCTGCAACACCCTGCTTTCCCCCTTTTCTTTACAGTGATATTTGGCTGCATTTTAGGTGGTGGAGCCAATGTTCCTGGGCAAGGAGGTTGAGGAGCTGGTTCCCAAGATGGACATTCATATCAGTGATAAATAAAACTTTGCTACTTTAAGGTCTGGAGTTATTAAGTACTGCTTCACAATTATGTAACCTGAGTAATATCTGGAGCTCCAGGAACAGTAATTCAGGCTTTGGGTTAACATTTCTGATACACCTCTCCTTGACCTGGCTTCATGCAGCAATGGAAGCATTTTTGAGGATCTGGCTGATCTTGTGATCCTCCTCAGGGATTTCACAGTCTGTGTCCTATTACTATATCTAGGGTGGGAAGGTCCATGAAACATTTCCATTGTTATAATAGAAATTTTAAAATTTAGGAAAATACTACTTCAAGTAAGAATATCTGGGTTTCATTTTTACAACAAACTCATTTGGTGATTCTTTTTTTTTAAGATTTATTTTAATTTATTTATGCATACAAGAACTGTGGTGCAAGCCAGAAGTGTGTGGGGTGTGTGTGTGTGAGAGGATTCACTGGAGACAGAGTGGGGAGCAGAACAGGCAGATTGACTGAAATACACTGCTGAGGGGAGCAGCAGGTGAGACAGGAGAGGTCTGCTGTGCCATGTGGGTTAACTCCCTGGTCAGGGATCGAACTCATGCTGCAGTGGCTGCCAACAGCTTGATAGTGCTGAGACTTAAACCCTTTCACCACCAAGGAGACCCCATCATTTGGAGATTTTTTTTCCAGACCTTAACATTTGGAGTAGGTTGTATCCATTGTGACCTAAGTTTTAAGAACATTTCTCGGAGTCTGAAACATGGAGGAAACAAAACTTGTATTTTGCCCAATTCTCATGTGAAATATCCTGGGGATGTTGTGGCAGTTGCTTTTGAGAGGTTAACTTGTACTTTTTAAAAAATATATACAAGATGTCTAGGATAGTGTCTTAGGGATTTAGTAAATGATTGTAGGGTGTCCTTGAACTCAGAGGCCTCCAAATATTTGCTAAATGTATTAATTAGTTAACTGCCAGGTGTTTAAATACTAAAACTACTCTTGTGATTCATTTCTCTCTAAAATATTTTCTTTGTTTACTTACTGGATATATAACTTTGGAAGTCATGAAGCAGTCTTGTATGGTAGCTTTCTTTGGTTTGGCAAAAATGTGGAATGAAAAGCTATGCAGAAACTGCCTAGCCAGACAAATGCTAAGAATATCTACCGAGTTCTTTTGGATTTCCTTTATGGATTTACTGTTTGTTTCTTACTGCACCTGACACATAATGGTTTATTATGCAAATACTACTCGTTTTTCTAGCCTTTTTCACAGTTGTTTTTATGGTGCAAAACTGAACAAGACAGCAAAAGCTGAAGAAAAAAAAAAGTTGAAGAAAAAGGTTGACAGTTCATGGCTTTCTGAGTATGGTAAATCTTCTGCCATCAGTAGGTGGCAATGTTGCTAATACTGTGAAGTTTTACAAGTCATCTGTGCGCTTGGAAACATGGGTAGATTTGCAGCAGTTTTCCTGCTGATTAACTGAGGCACCGGACTGAATGTTAAGAGAAGAGATTTGTGCAAGTTACATAAAGAAGCATCATTTGCAAATGCAATTTCATGATAATAGAAGTGAAAATGGGGATGACTGGAATTTGGGATAAAGAAAATCCTGGCGTCTAACACAACTCTGTCCAATAGAATATATAATACGGATCACAAAGACATTTTAAATGTTCTAGTAGCCATCTTTTTTTTTTTAAAAAGAAGCAGATGGAATTATAATGTTAATGGTATATTTTATTTAATCCAATATAGTCCACAATCTTATATTATACTGCCTTTTTTTGTTGTTTATAAGAAGTCTTTGAAATTGAGTGTTTTGGGCACATCTCAGTCAGGACTTGCCACATTTCTAGTGCTCAGTGGCCATATGTGGCAAGTGGCTACTATAAGTAATGACTCAGATAAATACAGCTTTAGAGGAGTCACAGGGTAAAAGAAACGGTGCTCTGTGAAGAACGCCATAATGAGCTGGCAGCTCTACAACTTATTTCTTGTTTTCAGAGTCAGTTTCCAGACTATAAACACAGGACCTTTACATACTACTGTTAATGTAGGTTTGTGGGGTTTTTTTGCTGTCAGTTATTTCCTTCCTTGTTTTTCTTTTTGAAGTTTAATAAAATTTATTTATTTACATCTATTTTACATCGTTCATTTTTTGTACAATGTTTGCTTTCTCCTCTCAGGTGTAGTCCCCATAGAATTCCCACCAGCAGTTCACCTGTGCATCATCACCATAGTGCTCTTCCCGTCCCCTGTTTTGATCCCTCTCCACCCCCTCCACTGAAGAATGTTTCTGATTTATAGTTGCCTGTTAATTTTTTTTGTTATTATATTTTCACTCTGATCCCATATTTTGTTCCCCTATATTCTTCATTTAAGTGAAGCCATCTGATATTTTTCTTTTTCCTTCTGACTTACGAGAACAAAATTATATTTAATAGAAGTCAAGGTGAATTTTTATTCATCTCTGGGGGACAAAATGATAAGCTACATTTTATACTTTGTTGTATCTTACAATTACAAAAGCAGTCTCAATAAATATTCTGTTAAGATCTAATATAAAAGTATTATCTTTGTTTTCAAGCCAACTGATAAAAGTATTATCTTTGTTTTCAAGCCAGCTTAGACTGAAAGTTGGCTGGAGCCAAGCTCTCAGCTCTCTCACCCAACTTTCGTTGGGTGGTCACTGTGTGCAGAAGTAGAGCCCCATCTTAGGTCAGGGGCACTGGCATGTGAAGGAGGCATGGCATAAGTTTGTTATCCAGTTGTTGGGATCTAACCCAGGTTAATGTTCTGATTAAGTTGTGCTGATTTCTATGAAGTCACAAATCCCATTGGTGATTCTTACACTTCCCTTAAATTTATCCATTCCTTGGCCATCTATTCCCTGCTTCATGACTTCTTCTTTCCAGTATTTTTTGAGTATGTTCTCCCTGTTCATCTTTACTTCCTAAAACAGACACACACACACACACACACACACATAGTGGTTGATTCTGCTGCTACTGTTCTGTGTCTCTCATTCGCCCATGTCCTCATCTCAATGTGTACTGCTCAGAAACCAGCCTTTCAGTACAAGGCCATTCATCTCATTGGGGAAGTATTTGGCTACCCCAAGATAGGAACCCCCCAACACATCGCTATATTTGTGCTTGGGAAAGACACTTTCCTTTTGAGAGGGGACTCTCAAACAACAAAGGGGACTGGCTTGAGCCAGGGGACTGGCTCAACAACAAAGTGAGAGGCATGGATCAGATGATTTCTAAATTCTTTCCAGCTCTAAGAATATAGAAATTATTAAAAAGGTGAGAATTTTAAATTCTGATAGTCATTAAAAATTATTCCTGGGCCTCCCCTGGTGGCATAGGCGGGAGCTCAGCACTGTGAGGCTGTCCACAGCCTCTGCAGTGTGGGTTTGATCCCGATCTCGGCAGGCGAGAATCCCACATGGCCCAGCAAACCTCTCCTGTCTAGTCCGCTGCTCCCCTCAGCAGTGTGTTTCATCAGAATGCCTGTTCTGCTCCCTGCTCTGTCTCTGGTGAATCCTCTCACCCTCCCGTGCATCTGAACTGTACCTTGGTTCTTGTATGTATGAATAAATAAATTTTTTAAAAAAGTATTCCTTCTGAAAAGAACTGTAATCTGGGATACAATCCAGTAATATTATGTTAGTACCATCAAGTAAAAGCTCCCTAAAAACTCTACATGACATTTCATGAAGTGCTTGTGAGGTTTGGGGGAGCAGTATATCATGTGTATAATAGTCTATAATGTTGATATCAGCAATTGCAGAACTATATTTCAGTAAAAAGAAAGAGGTTCAAATCATTTTTTTTTCCTTTACTATTTAAAATTTAGGTTTTTACTTTATTTAAAAATTATCATATCTTTGGGCCTCCCTGGTGGTACAAAAGGTTAAACACAGCACTGTGAAGCTATCTGCAGCCTCTGCAGCACAAGTTTAATCCCCGACTGGCCAGGGAGTTACCCACATGGCACAGCAGACCTCTCCTGTCTCGCCCACTGCTCCCCTTAGCAGTGTATTTCAATCAGTCTTCCTGTTCTGTTCCCCACCCTGTCTCTGGTGAATCCTCTTACCCCCTGCACTTCCAGCCTGTACCCCAGTTCTTTTTTTTTTGTGGGACCCTTGCCGGCGGCCAGGGAATGAACTGGTTTAGCCCAGCGCTCAACCGCTGAGCCACCAGGGGAGGCCCTGTACCCCAGTTCTTATATGCATAAATAAATAAATGTTTAAAAAATTATTATACCTTTGAGACTGATAAAATGTATGTAGCATGTATAATTTATAAGAAAAAATAAATGTTGTGAGTCACTATTCAGCTTTAAAATGGGAACACAGCCCATACTGTTGTGTCCAGTGATGTTTTCCACCCCCTTCCCAGCATTCCAAAATTACGGTCTCCACTTTGAATTTTATGATAATCACATATGCATGATTCCATGTTTTGTTGTGCTTGTTTTTGAAGTTGACATAATGATAAAAAAAAACTATATATGTTATTTATGATATCTTTTTTTTTCACTCAATATAATGTCTCTGGGATTTCATTCAGTCCGTCAATTTAGGCTGTCTAGTTCATTAACTTTTATATTGGCTTAAAAATCTATTGTGACAGCAAAATACAGCTTATTTGTATGCTGCACCAGTCATTCATGTGCGTGTGCGTGTGTGTGTGTGTCTTTGCGCACATGCGCGTGCCTATATACAGCATTTTCAAGGATATACACTTAGGAGGAATTCTTGGCACTTGGGTATATAAATATTCAACTTTATAAAACAGTAGTAATATTTTCCTAGGGGATTGTAGCCATTTAAACTCACTGAGTAGTACTTGTTATTATCTCCAATTATTGTGAGTAAAACAGTACCTTGTTTGGTCCTAATTTTCAATTTAATTATGTATGAGTTTTATCATCTTTTCATGTTTATGAAGCATTCAGCTTTCCTTTTCTGTAAAATGCTAGGTTCTGTCTTTTGTATATTTTTTTCTGAGGTTGTCTTTTCCTTATTTGTTCGTAAGAATTCTATATATATTCTGTATTCTGGTCCTTGACAAATTGTTGATATATCACTGTAAATATTTTTGCCCATTTTGTTCCATGTTTTTATGGCACCATGTTTCTTAATGGTGTCTTTGCACAAAGAGAAGCTTGTAATTTTAATTTATCAGTCATTTCCCTTATATTTAGTCCTTTTGGAACAATCGTCTCCTACCTTAAAATGATAAGAAATATCATTACATTAAAAAAAATGTAAATGTCTGTTTAACGTTTAAGCTCCTAAACCTAGTGAAATTATTTCTGCATAAGATGTGCCATTTTCCCCATTTGTCCCAGATAGTTATAACTCCTGTGCATTTTATAAAGTAGTTCTTACTTTTCCAGGGATCTGTGATATTGTCTCTACAGTCTTCATACTCTTATATAGAAGGTCTACTGTGTTCCACTAGTAAAGTTATCTGTTCTTTCATGGATACCAAATTTTCTATTTACATAGCTGTAAAATGTCTTAATATTTTCCCATTACAAGTACATTAATTTGAGATTTCTCTTAATCATATCACCTATGAATAATGACAATTTTCTTCCCATCATTCCAATTTGCACCTTTTATTTCTTTTATCTTACTACCCTGGATAGGATCATCAGCAAAACTCTAAATAAGAGTGTAATAGACCATCTTTATCTTGTTTTTAATTGAAGGATAATTATTTTAAAATTTCAGCATTAAAAACTATGTCAGCTCAGATTTTGGTAGATAATTTTACAAGTTTTAAAAAATTCTCTTATTTTGACATAATTTTTTAATCATAAGGAGATACTGAATTTATAAAGTGCCTTTTTTCTACATTATTTGAAATGATCTTTTTTTTTCTATATCAGTAGTTAAATGCAGGGTATGATATTTATATGTATATAGATAATCTAGGCAAATTAGAGAAGTGTTAACATGCACATTGTTTAAAAGTTTTTTTGTTCCAAATCTTTTCCAAAAGGTGGCCTCCAAATTCTGACTTCGGTATGAAATTATGTGAAATGTAGTGGATAAATCAACCATACTTACTTGACTATAGTTTGCTTTCTAGCGTTAAATCATAGGTGCATTTTTGTAGCAGTGGAATAAACTCAAGTTAGTTCCTTGTTTCTAATATTTGCAACTTTGTTCATGAATGAGATTGGCCTGCCATTTTCCTCTTTTATACTGCTCTTCCAGGTTTGAGGATCAAGTTCACAGAGGCTTCATAGAATGTGTTGGAGAGTATTCATTTTTCTTTCCCCTTGTGACTCCCTGAAGGAGTTTGCATAATTTTGGAACACTCTAAAAATTAGTAGAAATTTTCTATAAAACCTTCAGGCCTTAGCATTTTCATGGTGGAAAGACTTTTGTCTTCTAGTTAAATTTATGTAAGATTATAGGAACTTCTTTTTAGATGGTTCTATTTTTCTAAGATTTTGTTCATTTGATCTGCATCTTGCTAGTGATCCTATCTGCACAGATAGCAGATCTACATCAAGTGCTTGGAAAGCCTTGATGTAGGAGCATTCCTGACTCCCAATGATCTTTCTCTTCTTTTTAAGATAGCATCTGTTCACGCTCCCTCCAGGTAGAGTTTGTCAACTTGTTAATGAAAGTGCAGTTCAGCTGAGTATCCTTTCAACTAATTTTGCTAGGAAGATTGCTTTCTTCTAGCTTTAAAATCAATTGTCTTCTATTTTTTAATTATATGCAGGATATTTCTTTGCCATCCACCCCTACCCAATATACCCAAATGTATAGTAAATATTATTGACATTTGATGATTTAGCATCCTAAAATACCTACTTAATATTTTTAATTTGGATTAAATGACATGGCTCCGTAGATCACAAAAGGCAGTTAAAAATGAAATACATAAATAATAATTACAACAATTCCTTAATTTAAAACTCTAGCTTTTCCTAATATTTTATCTTTTAAAATTTAAATAAGCAAAAATAAACAACATTCCTGTTGAGTATGAACTTTCTAGATAACCTTGTTTTTACCTGAAAAGGGTGCATAGGAAATAAAGTAACTCAATGATCTGTCAAGAGAATAAGTAAGTAATTGACTGATTTATTACACAGTAAGTAATTGATTTATTTATTTTTAGCATTAAAGGCTGCCCGTTCAATCATGTTGAAGGTCAAGTGTAATTATATAAGCTAATGCTAATTATGGGTACTTTGTTATGATACATGTAATCCTATCTATCATATATAACTAGTATGTGTGTGTGTGTATATATATATATATGTCTATATAATGAGTGCAATACAACCTATAATTCAAATCTTTATAAGGCCACTTGAAGTATGGACCATGTTGATATTTTGAAAATATTTTGCAGGAAGAAACTATTTGTTTAGACTCTGAGGTAGGAGAACATATTAACTGGCTCCAGCAAGAGTACACAAAACCAGAAAAGGACTGGAGAGAAATTGATAAGAAGATGAGCCAGACTTTGGAAATCAGAAGGAAGGTGATCAACAGCAGAACTCCTCTGAAAGACGTTCTCAAAATGTTTCCCTTCTTGAAGTGCCCTTATCAGGTATCTTTACTGATTTATAATATTCTCTAAATATAGTGTCCAAATTAATTATTCTCTTTCCTCTTGGAGTGATAATAGGATTATGTGGCAGGACAGTGGGTATAATCTCAGTTGGGTGTGTGAAGCCCCAGGGATTAAAACTGGGGCCATTTTGTAAGAATTTCTGAATGCCTATGTTGATGACATGCACTGGAGGCATATGCTGCCTGCAGATTTATTTATTTATTTTTAAAACATTTATTTATTTATGCACACAAGAGCTGGGGTAGAGGCCAGAGGTGCGGAGAGACAAAGTGGGGAACAGAACAGGCAGACTGACTGAAATACACTGCTGAGGGGAGCAGTGGGCAAGTCAGGAGAGGTCTGCTGTGCCATGTGTGTAGCTCCCTGGCCGGGGATGGAACTCTTGCTACAATGGCTGCGGATAGCTTCATAGGTTGCATCTTAACCCCTTGTGCCACCAGGGAGGCCCATGCCTGCAGATTTAGAGTTGTCTGTTACTGGAGGTTGGGGAACCAGTATTCCTGGGCTTTTGATAGCATGAAGTGTTGTCCCTTTGTATGCATTAGACAGTTAAGGTCATTTATTAGGGAATTGTCTGTGTGCAACACTACTCAAAGTCTGTTTTCTTTATGATTCCCAAATCATTTAATAAAGGGGTCTGAAATATTTGAAGTTTAATGGTTAAGTAAAAAAACCTGCATTTACCTTACTTAAGGTGGCTATGAAAACGTCTTTTACAGTTTTCGGGTAATTTAAACTGTGGTATGTAGTGAAAAATTCATCAAAGTTTTTACCTGAGAAAGTATTTCATGGAAGAATTCTGTGGATGCAATCAACCAAACATGTAAAACATGTTTCTTCTTCCATAATAACTGAAAAACCAAAGTAAGAATTTGTTTGTTTTAATTACAATGTGAGTAGCAAACATTTGAGTGTTTTTGTGTCAAGAGCTATTAGTATGTTCTCAGTGCTTACATGATTTATTTTATCTAATCATCTCAGCAACCCGCCCTTGGTTATTACTTGCTTTCTCCTTTCTCTTAATCTTTCTGTTGCTGGGAGTAGTAATAGCCAGTAACTCTGACTATTAAAAGAATAGGCCAATTGATAGACCTACAAAGTATAGTCGGTCAAACCAATATTATACAAATTCTCTGAATGCAGGGAACATGTCTTCAACATCTTAGCAGTTCCCAAAGTGCTTAGCAGAACACTCTACATGTACTGCAAAGAAAATGTTGATTTTTTGTTTTGTTTTTATTATTATTATTTTTAAAAGATTTATTTATTTATACAAGAACCGGGATACAGGCCAGATGTGCGGGAGGGTGAAAGGATTCACCAGAGCGGGGACCAGAACAGGCAGACTGACGAAATACACTGCTGAGGGGAGCAGCGGGCGAGACAGGAGAGGTCTGTCACACCATGTGGGACCCTCACCTGCCGGCCGGGATCAAACTGGCGCTGCAGAGGCTGTGGACAGCTTCACAGTGCTGCGTTCAACCGCCTGCGCCACAAGGGGAGGCCCAATGTTGATTTTTTTGAATGCTGAATGAGTTCCTATAATAGATATATGGTATCTTACTCTATTTGGCTCCTGTAAGAAAAATGCCATAGACTGGGTAGCTATTTATTCCTGTTTTGGAGTTATTCCTCACAGTTCTGGAAGCTGGGAATTCTAAAATCAAGGCACCAGCAGATTTGGTGTCTGGTGAGAGCCAGCTTTCTGATTCATGGACCAGAACCTCTCTGATTCTGTGACTTCACATGTCTGAAGGAGCAACCAGCTCTTGGGGTCTTTTGTATAAGGGCAATAATCCATTCATGAAGACTTGGCCCTCATGACCTAATTACCTCCCAAAGGCCCTACCTCCTAAAACCACCACAATGACCATTACATTTCAGCATATGAATTTTGGGGGGACACAAGCATTCAGTTCACAGCAGTTGTTAGTTTCATCTGCTCATTGATGTTGCAGCCATAGGGGCTTTCATTAGAAAGTCTCCTGAAAGGCTTAGTGATTAATTCAAATGAGTTATGGTTAAATGACCTTTTAAAGAACTATAGTGAAGTAAGTCTGAGCTCCACGACAGATGGAGTGAGGAGCAGAAAGATTTAGACTGTGTCACTCATGCTTTAAGACTCCCACTGTGGTGTCTTATGTCTTTTTTTTTTTTTTTTTTAAATATTTATTTATTTATTTATACATACAAGCACTGGGTACAGTCAGAAGCGCGGGAGGGTGAGAGAATTCACCAGAGCCAGAGTGAGGAGCAGAGCAGGCAGAAGGACCGAAGTACACTGCTGAGGGGAGCAGCGGGCAGCAGGAGAGGTCTGCTTGCCCTGTGGGACCCTCCTCCTGTGGCTGGGGAGCAGCCGGGGATCGAACAGGCGCTGCAGAGGCTGCGGGCAGCTTCGCAACCCAGCACTCAACCGCTGCGCCACGGGGGAGGCCCGGTGTCTTATGTCTTATTCCCCAACCCGCAACCCACATACACACTCTCTCAGATTCCTTCACGTTTTATATTCAAAGTGTGCATTGGAGTGTGGTTTTTGTAACAACTATATTTACTGAATAAATTTTGTTTCACAAAAGAGTAAAACATTTTAGCTCTCTCCAGGAAGTTGATCTCCCTAACTCAGTCTTGTGCAGCCAGCTGGAATATACACTTGTGCTTCCTAAAATAGAAGCAGGTTTATCATTACTTATTATACCCAGTTAACAAACAATCCCTCTAATAGGGCAGCTGCCTCTGCTCTAACCACCTTCAGCACTAGTTGCTACCCACCTTTGTGAAAACCCTTGGAGCTTAGAGAATGAGCGGGTAGCTACCGAAGAGAAGCAGCAGGTGTGAGAAGCTGGTCCTAGGAGTTGACATAGACCTTCTTTCACCCCCTGCATGTTCAACTCCCGGCCTACAGAAAACTTTCTTGCAACAGAAATTTTTTTTTTTTTTTAGAGTATCTATAGAATGCTGTTAAGTTTATTTATTTTATTTTATTTTTTTAAATAATAAATTTTATTTTTATATTCCCCCATACAATTGCAAACGCCCCATTCTGACCCCAATCCCTCCCCTCCCGCCTCCCACCCCCCAAAAAGTGTCTCTTGTTCATATTTTTTTGTTGATTTTGATTTTCACTTTCTTATAGTTATTCATTTTCCTGGTCCCTTATTTAAGTTTTCTAGATTCCTGCTATGAGTGAGACCATCCGGTATTTTTCTTTTTCTTTTTGGCTTATTTCGCTGAGCATGATCCCTTCCAACGCCATCCATGTTGCTGCAAATTGCATGTGTTTATCTTTTTTGAATGCTGAGTAATATTCCATGGTATATATGTACCACATCTTCTTGATCCAGTCATCTATTTTTGGGCATTTGGGCTGTTTCCAAAGCTTAGCTATTGTAAATAGTGCTGCTATAAACATAGGGGTGCAGGTGTTCTTTGGAATTGATGTTTCTGTCTTGCAACAGAAATTTAAAAATGAAATATTATAAAAATATTTTGTTAGACTATCTAAGCTATAACTAGGAATTTGTTGATGGGATCTCTGGGTGTGGCACAAGACAAATAGGAAGGGGTTATGGAAAGGAAAATGCAAAGCATACCTTTAAACAGTGTTCCCAAGTTTATATATCCCAAGTAAAACCTCTGAAAAGGCTTTCACCTTACTGAGAAGCGATTTCAATAATCATCATAACCGTAAGAAATTGGAGTTTGGGAATAAGGAAGTAGCTGGCACTTGCAGGACAAGTGCTAGAGGAAAGCAGGGGAAGCAGAGGTCCCTGGCTGAGAGCTGGACTGTAGAGTATGAGATCACACAATGGACCGAAAGCTGATGTCAGAGCCCACTCTGGCCCAGCGGGACTGGAGAGACTTTCTGAGCACCTTGGCACCTCCATGAGACTCCAGAAAATCCACAGTATGTGAGAGATCTACACTGGAGTCAGGGCCATACCCTAAGACCAAGGACAAAAACCAAGAGACATGTCGAACAAATGATAAAATCAAGTCTGACAAGGCGCCTCCCCGGTGGCGCAGCGGTTGAGCGCTGGGTTGCGAAGCTGCCCGCAGCCTCTGTAGCGAGGGTTCGATCCCCGGCTGCTCCCCGGCCACCGGAGGAGGGTCCCACATGGCGCGCAGACCTCTCCTGCCGCCCGCTGCTCCCCTCAGCAGTGTACTTCGGTCCTTCTGCCTGCTCTGCTCCCCGCTCTGGCTCTGGTGAATTCTCTCACCCTCCGCGCTTCTGACTCTACCCAGTGATTGTATAAATAAATAAATAAATAAATCTTTAAAAAAAAAAAAAATCAAGTCTGACAAGACCAGAAGGATCAGCTAGTATTTTCATTGCCAGCCAGAACAAAATGGATTACCTTGAAAGGGATGCCACATAATATAGACTCTCTTCTCATGGGTCACTGGGGTCATAGTGAGGGGTGCTACTCGGCGTCCACTGCTTGACTCCTTGACTGGTGACTCCTGGCTGTGTCCCCATATTTTGGGAAACAGCATAATATATTGCCCTGGTGGAGAGCACATTCAGGCTCCCGGAGAACATTTTCCCAGCCCTGCCAAGTATTCCTACCTGACTGGTGCTGTGCCTCTGTCTGCACAAGGTCATTCCACCATTCTGTCAAGTCAGTGGCTTCAGGATTGTGCGGAGCAGGGTAAAATCGGGGAACTCCAGGGATCATTACTGTGGGACAACTCAGTAGAGAAATGGAAGATATGTGAAAAAAGAGGAAATTGAATTTCAGAACTGAAAAGTCATCTGAAATGAAAACAGCACTAGAAAGAGAAATGCATATGAGAAATGGGAAGAAAGGCTCTATGAACTTAAAATTAGATCAACAGAAATGACCCAACCTTGCATAATCAAAAGGATTGAATTAATAACCTGTGGGACAGCCTGGACCTGTACAACTGACCAGTCACTGCTGGAAGTTAATCTCTATGAAGTATGGAGAAGATTTATGCAAATAAGTAAAGGGATAAAGGGAGTCAGGTTTCTGGGTATTGAAAAGAATATATGGAGGGAAAAGGTTAGAATAAACCCTGTGGTATTCAACTGAACTGAAGGTATTGGTGTGAACTCACGGATTTTAATCATTTATATAGAGATATGTAAACAGAGATGCTTGTATGTCTCTGTATGCTTATGTAGCTACACATATATATATTACTTACCTTTGCTCTCTGAGAAATCCTAGCATAATAACACCTTTGAGCAATGAAGTATACCTAGGGCTGAAGTTTTAGTTTCCAAGTATCATTTCCACTCAACGAAACCAGGCTTTCTGGAGAAATGACTGGTTCCAGGACTCGGGCAGAAATAACATGAGGTGAGTCTGAAGCACCATGCAGTGCCAGAAACTAAGGAAGTGACACAGACACTTTAAATGGGCCAAAAATATTAACATTAGGGGAACTTGGATGAAGGACATTTATGATCTCTATTTACTCTTTCTGCAACTTTAATGTAAACTGGAAATTATTATAAAAGATTAAATATGTTCCTAAGTTAGGCACCTGGAAAGTGGAGGAATGTTCACCTTTTTCACACTTCACTTCATATCTCCCTGCAGAGAAAAACCCTTTAAAAGGTATTAATCCAGATTAGTGGCCCACTGCAGGTTGCCTGGTAACAGAGCCCCTACACCTTTATGAGATAATGTGCATTCAGTTTTCTGATAACTTTGGGTGCTAATCTTTGGACTATTTTTGATCTACCAAAATTCAAGGAACAATGAGACCCAGTGGGCCATACCTAACTGTTCTTTATAGAGTTTTAGGGCAGGAGATGTTTACATTAATTCCTATTAATGTGTGTGTTGCATAATCTCATAATGCAGCTTTGTCAAAAAAACAAAATAGGGAGGGGGCAGTGGTGATGGGGTTCTCTGGGGTTGCAGGGTGTGGGCAGCAGCAGGAAAAATTTTTTAGTCAAGGGGTTTCCATTAAGATAAAGTGATTTGGTACTTATATATTTTTTATTCTTTTATTTTTATCCCTAAGGAAATAGCACTTTCTTTTTCCTTCAGTACGCAATGGTTGGTATTTTTCAAGGTCTGTTTCCTAAAATACAAGAGGTTTTTTTTTTTTTTTTTTCTTTTGCCCCATGTTGGACACTGCCAAAACATAACAATGCCATTTATAAAGAAATGTAAGATCACAGAATCTTAGCTGGGTAACCGGAATAACCAAAATGTGTGTAGATTTTGAACCCCTCATGTAGTTGAGTCTGCAGCCAAGCTTTTAACTCTACAAACTTAGAAGTTCTGCCATGTCCATTACTTATCTTTTCCTATTTACTTTAAGCTTTCATTCTTTTCTTTGTGCTGTCTTTACTTCTCGACTATCGCTACTCAAAATATCTATTAAATAGTTGAAACTAGCATTCAAAGCTTACTATAATCTTAGAGTTCCTTACTTCCTGGTGTTCTATACATTATTTTTTGATATATATTTTTATTTCCTTTACAGATGTTCAGAGAGTTCCAACTTCTTACAAGAACAGATATTTATAAGAAAACAAGGCACATCTTGGAATCCTATTCAGAAAATATACTGACTTCTTTTTCAGTGGTGGACAATCCCATCCATTTTGCATTGCAAGAAAAGATGAAACAGCACACAGATGAAGACATATTGAAACGTTAGTGAACCTGGAGGGGGAGGAGTTTGCTAGTCTCAGGAGTGATCTAGTCTCAGATAGCTATGTAATTCAGGATAATTAGAAAAGCTCTGTTTTGGTAATAGGTAAAAGTCAGTGAAACAATATGAGGGAAAAGAAAAATAATTTTCAAATAAGAGTTGAACTATAGACTTTTAAAATACACTTGATATTGAAAAATTATATTTAGGGAATTAGTAGCTTGTTAATTTCATAACACAAACTACAAGCTAAGGCATGATCAAATTATCCCGTCTGATGGAAAGAGTGCACAACTCTTGTCTTCACCTGGCAGTGATCTGAAGGGCAGAATATGAGCTCTTGAATGTAAGTTTTAGAAGGGGATGTTGGTTAACAATGGCTAGGAAATACTGATCTAAGAAAGCTAGTGTGTTCTCTGTAGAAGGTAACAACTTTCTAAAAACCCAAATATTTTAATACTGACTTTATTTGCAATAGGTAAAGGCTTGTTTGTACTTGATCTGTATGCATGTTTGCTTGACAGATATGAAGATGACAGCCACATGTTTACTCCTACCAGAAGTTTTTGGGGATGATCCCAACCTTTTTGTCATTGTCAATGACAATGAGGTATGTATATGTCATATGTCAATGAGGTATGTATATGCCATATGTCAATGAGGAGTTATTGTCAATGAGGAGGTATGTCAATGAACATTGGCTTGGCATTTTATATCTTCATATAATAATTTATTTAAAAGGAGGATGGTGGTCTATTTTGAAGTATGTATTGTTATATTTAGAAATAGGTTAAATTGGGGCCTCCCTGGTGGTGCAAGGGGTTAGAAGCATAGCACTGTGAAGATAACCGCAGCCTCTGCAGCATAAGTTCAATTCCCGGCCGGCCAGGGAGGTACCCACATGGCCCAGCAGACCTCTCCTATCTCACCCGCTGCTCCCCTCAGCAGTGTATTTCAGTCAGTCTGCGTGTTCTGTTCCCCACTCTGTCTCTGGTGAATCCTCTCACCCCCTGCACCTCTGGCCTGTACCCCAGTTCCTGTATGCATAAATAAATAAATCTTTAAAAAAAAGAAATATGTTAAATTGCAACAAGTTCTTTTATTACAATATCATGATTAAATTGTGGCACTTTGTATTATTTAGCTATTTTACATACCATGGAGTGCTGACTCTGTTCAATCTTTTTTTCAGGTACGAGTGTCCACACCTGTGTTAGAAGTTAAGAACCCTTTCAACATTGATGTCTGTGAATTTTCTTTGTATTTAGAAAAAGAGAAACTCACAAAGGTCGATGACTGTGTTATGGCTCTGGCTACTCTCATAGCTGCCTTTCGTGTATTTGGGATTGAGTGTCCAAGACAACTGTCCCAAACCCTCAACTTCTTAGAGACACTGATTTTTGATACTCACAGTCCCTATTTTCCTTCTATGAAAGAAAAGGAAATCAATCACTTAATAGCATACAAACAAGGATCATAATTGATTTCTGGGACAGCTGAAACTTTATAAAAATTGTTTTAAGATTGGGTTGTGGTAGAGGTAGATACTACAAAACCACCTTGACTCACAGATGTGAATAAATTTCAATGCCTTCTATTTTTAGGCTTGAATAATTATGTTCTTTGTGAAATTCTGTAATAAAATACTACTTAGAGTTTGCAATCTAAGGAATTCTATGCTCCTCCGTGTATTTTCAAGGATGCATTAGTTTTTAAGACACTCCACCAGATATGCTCAAACACTTCAGATTAGGGTACCTTGCGCTTCACCCAGCTGGCCCACCTTTGAGACTTGATGTCTGGGAACTGCACATCTGTGCTCTGAGGGTTGCCTCTTCAGTCTGAACACTGCTTGCAAACATATTGAACTTGAATATTTTAAGAAAAGGCACCTATCCCTCAACCTTTTCCCCAGCTGAACCAGCTGGCCTGGGGTTTGGCTTTTTTGATCCCATCTGTTAAGAACCAGGGCTGGCTGGACCCTGAGGTTTCCTCACTGCAGGTGGATCTCGCTAGGACACGTTCCACCATCTGACCTGGCTGTCTCTTCCACTGCTTCCCTCCCTTAATATATGGTGTTGCATTTGGTTCTTGCCTCCCGGCACCAGTTCTGACTTCCCAATGCCTTGCCCTCAGGTGTCTGTGTCTGTCTTGGTTATTACTCAGGTTTATTGGGTCTGCGGTAAGGACTTGGGTACCGGCCGCAGTTTCCGTCTAGGCCCTTCCTAGACCTGCTTTCCAGCCGCAGGACTCCTAGCCCTGATGCCTCACATGACCCAGAGTTTCATGCTTTCATTCTCTCTGTTCATAATGATAGTTGCTTTAAGTACTTTTTAGGCCTCACAAGATTCAGTGTGCTCTTACTATAACCAAGGAAAAGACTTTTGTCTTTTGCCTCCTTCTGTCACCATTGCAATATCATTGTTACTTATCAGTTTTGAACAGAACAGTTTGGTTTCGAAATTGGAAGATTTGTGTGTGCTTACACCTGCAACACACAAGCACAAGAAAATTTACATCACAGTGTGATGAACATTTCCTGGGATATTTCATCAATGAAATTTAGAGTTTAAGAAGGGGTTCATATAAATGACTGAAGAATCATTTTATAACATATCTCTGGAAATATTGTAAAATTTGTGCTAATAACTTCCTTGGCTATTTATTAAAATACTGACGTCAGTGAGCTAAAGACCATGGACGAAGAGGTGACAACTCTATCAGATTCACTAACTGTATACAAGAATGGACAGGAGATAATTTACTACCTGTGATTTTGACATAAACTAGTCCCTACTCATTTTCATTTTGCCCCTTTCACTTGACTGTGCCTTTAGTTCCTTCCAAACTTTCCTTTTTATTCCTCCAATTTTTATCTACTCCCTCTCCCTTTTTTAGTTTCACCATCTCTCTTACTCTTCTTCCAAGTGGATTTAGGACCAAATTCTTGAAGATTCCTTTCCTCAGGAGGCATGCGATGCCTGGCTGAAGCTGAATGAAAGCCTCTCTGTTCCTCCAGGCTGGGGGCAAGGTGGATCTGCAGGAAAACTAGTCAAGTCTGGCTCCAAATATGACAGAGACATGTGCTAACCACAGGGCTGTCTCACATAAGCTTTATTGTCTCAATAGTGACTCTATCCCCCATGCCAAGCATGACCTTCTCATTTGGTCAATATTCAATTGTGCTTGACAAACGTGACCCTGTTTTCTCTGGCAGTGGAGTCCACTGAATCTAGATGCTGCAAAATGGCAGCCTCGGGCCATATTTCAACATGCAGACTGACTTCATTTGGCTTGCACTGTATTTATAATTTTTAAAATATCTTTACATGGAAGGTTCTACAAGTTCCACAATCCCCAACCCTCCCTGTTGTCTTACCCCAACCAAGACCACTTCTCTCATGCTATCATGGCTCCATTTCCTCTATTAAAATTTAAGACTATACCTGAGGGCTGGGTTGGTGAAAGGTTTCTGCTTTTTGAGGTACACTGTCTTATCTTAAGGCTGCTTAATGCTTTGCCTCTAAGAAATCCCACCAAGCTGGATATTTGTAGTAAGATTTACAAGCCTCTTTTTGTTACTACATGCTTTAAACCAGATAGGAAACATCTTCAATGGGTGCAAATCCTATTTGACCTAACAACATAATTTTTGAATTTTTGTCTCTCTTCACATCATCTGGGACATGGTTTGACGAATCTTTCTAAATTTGCCAGAATTATCACACAGCTAGTTAATGACCATAATTAACATTCCTGCTCTGTTTACACCCCTTCTGTCTTAAAAACTTTGTTAAAAATCATACATATGTAAAAAGGTATCTGCATTTAAGATTTTATTTCATTCATGTCAGATATAACAAGTGCAACTTGAATGTACAAATTCTGAACAAAATATAAAAAAGAAAAAGAAGCAACAATGAAAACTTATTAAGCAAGTTCATGCAAAGCAATGAATGGAACACCGCAGAAGTCACAGACCCTGTTTTACCTTGGCTTATGACAAATGCAAAAGACTGCTAATAGACTTTCAGGGGGACATCAAAGGAAGCCCTATAGCAAGAAAAGCAAGAGCAACAAGGAGAGGTGGAACTTTCCCCAGGATTCAGACAGCATGCTACAATCTTACTTTCCACTTTTAAAGTAGGAAAGTAGTCCTTGAATAAATGTCCAATCATCCAACAAGAGCTGATAAAATAATTTACCTTTTGGGTTGGAAATGCATTCTTGCAAAAGAAACACTACCAGCTATCAGGTTAGGGATAATCAAGGGCTTTCATTTAAAGTGCATCTGTACGCTTAGTATATGGAGGCAAACTGTTTTGGACAGAAAACAATTTTTCCAAAACAGAGGTTCTTGAATAGCTGCTTTGGGAAATCACCTCCCTGATTTGTGAGCATTTAACCTCTTTGTCTCAACTGGTGTTGGTTCCTCACACACACCTTGCCTTTTCAGTAAAATCTATACACTCTCTCTTTAGTCAACCCTGAAGAAAATCTTTGGGTTTTGGAGGACACTACAAGATCTGAGACAGAGCTCTTTACAGATTGGTGTTTCTATCTACAAAACGAGCCCTTCATCTCTGAAAAGCACCAGTTACCTCCATGACAACTAGAGAGAAGCTCAGGATAATCTCATAAATAGTTCACTTACGAACAGCGTCCCCCTCCCCTCCCCCCAATGTAACTGCATATTCCTTTGATAGCACTGGACACTTGTAAACACACAGGGCACCACAATGTATGAGATTGATGCCACTCAAATACATCACCTAATTTATTTATGTTTATATATTTTATTTTCAATTCCATTGTTTATATACATGTTTTTGGTAATTATAGTAAAGATGCTGGTGAAAAGTAATTTGTTTAACATTTCATAATGCGTGCAAAAGTAAAAACACTGATTGAAAGAAAAGTAATTTTTTACAACTAGTCAGCCCCAACAAATGATGACAAGCAGTTAGGCAGTATCGTGACTTGCAAAGTTATACTTAGCATAATGTTGCAATTCAAGAATATGGCACAGAATTAACAATACAGGTAACAGTCCCACTGGCAAAACTGCGCCAGGTTTTGACTAATTTGGTTTAAGTTGAAATTTGATTATATAAAAAGATTCCTGAAAGTATTGAAAAAGAAAGAGTGTACATGAAAGAGAATTCAACAATGTTTACAAAATGCCAAAAGTTCTTACTCAGCCCCCCCATCCATAAATAATTAACGAAGTCCCCCACTTCCCCCCAACCCCAGCCACAAAAAGATTTACAAAGATAAATTTAGCTCAGTGAACAGAACCAAAAGATGACTGCTGTTAGACAGTACCTGGTTAAAAGCTCAAGCACTTTCATAAGAATTCATATATATTGTCTCTTGAGGAATATAAATAATCCGACAGCACTGCTCTTTTGAGTTTTGGAGACTTCTCATTCAGGAGTTGTAACTGTCCTTGTGCTTTGAATAAAATACGAGCTTTAAAGCAGAAAGCCGATGGTATTCAAAATTCACCATCTTCAAAGTTCATTGTGAGAGTTCTTCTCTGCAGCTTTGAACATCAGGATAGAATTGAAAATTTTGAGAGCAGGGCCCAGTTTAATGCTCATTATTTTAACAATGTCTGTTTGGGTCATAAGCAGAAATGCTTCTCCATCTATTTGCTAAAATCAGAGAAAAAGAAAAAAGATAGTGAATGCGTCAGATGTAGTATTGCAGGCAATGTTCAAAGCTATCAGTTGTCTTCTGCATAGCAACACTAAAATGGCACAAGGAGGAGTTCATGTGTATAAACATTTTCCAGATAAACGGACCTTTCTTACCTACAGCAACACAGACCAAAAGCAATGAAAAACTCATTTGTCTGACAAATCAGTCTCAGGAAATATCTTCCTGAGATTCCTCTGACTGAGGCGCCGTACCAACAAATTCTTCTTGCCTGGGGTGAGCTCAAATGGAGTTGCTATCAAGGTAGGTTTTAGAATTAGACATGCAACAATTAGGGATAGAAAAGGGCCAGGTAAGGTCTGGGAGGCCTGAGAAGAGTCTTTCAAATACCATTTCTCCTGGATTCAAAAAGTGGGGAGGGTGAAATCCTCCCAGAATGGAAGCACAATATGCATAAGGACTTCTTTCTTTGGACTTGTAGACTCCACAATTGGGTGACAATAAATTCCAGTTTGTTGTACTTTGTTATGGCAGCCCTAGTAAATTAATACTACTCCAAATTCTGTAAAGAATTAACTAAATGAAGGTTGAAATAATTAAGTAGTTGCTTCTTAACATTTCCCTCTTTCTTCTAAAAATAAAAACCTGCAAGTCTAATGTGCTTACATATGTTATCAGTAAGAACTGGAGTCATCTTACACAACTTCACTAACAATTATCTGCAAAAAAAGTAAGTATGCTAATTTTCAGTAAGGAAACGTCTCGCTCTTGTAAACTCGAAGGAGATATTCGATGTTCATTTCCAAGTGTAAGATGAGTTTAGTGTATGACAAATGCTGTACTGTTTTCTGGAAACATTTGGTCTGGTCTCATTTATTTGTGCAGAGAGGGAAATCTATTAGCACTTTACTCAACCGAGGCAGATTTTATCAGAATGAATGGTCTGACAGAAGTTTTCTAAATCATTAATGAAATGTCAACTTACACACCAGTTCCCCAGGCGCTCACTACAAAGACTAAATGGCTTATTATAATCATGGGTTCTACAAAATATCCTTCTGAGATTGTGTAAAAATTTAACATGACCTATGGCTGATGAAAAGGGACTTTCAAAGAACTGCAAAGCTGGGATGTGAAAGTTAGAAGAGGGATGAGAAGGGCAAGGTTTGGTAGATGATTATTTGTATAGTGACACTAAAAAGAAAAACTCTTTTTAAGGCAGGTGCCAGATTGCACAATACACCAGGCTGCTCTGATATGTGGCCACCAGGAAAAGCCTCAACTGGGAGGAAATAAATTTAAGAAAGTGCTTCCTAAGAACAGTGATGACAGGCAATGTATTACTGTCATTTTTTTGCTTCTGTGATGCACATAAACTGGTCTAACTCCAAAGAGTCTACAGCTTGCTAGTGGCCCAAGTGGAGAAGGAGGATTTGGAATTCAGGGCATTCCACATTTCTCCTTTGCTCTCAAAGTTCTTTCCCAAAGCTTTAACTTTGCAAATCACAGCAACATGCTCTTTGCTTCTCATCATTTAAAGGTATGAGCATATTCACTCAAAAAAAAAAAAAAATACAAAAATGCCCAGGCTCTTTTTGAGCCTGGGGATACAGTAGAGAATTAAACAGATAAAAACTAAACCAACGTAATAAGCAAACAAAAACTCCCTGTGGAATTTATATTCTAGAGAGAGACAGGCTATTAGCAAAAAACATACATAAGCAAATTAAGTAGTAATTATTTAGTAGCAATTAGTTTCAAAAAGTCATCAGTGCTATGTTAAAAAAAATGCTTTCTGGGAAGATGAGTTGCAAGGTGGTGCAAGGATGCATGAGCAATGGCAGGTGGCCTCTCTGGGTAGGACTAACTGAGAAGGTGGCAGATGAGCAACAGGAGTCCTGTGGACATTTGGAGGAAGAGCATTCAGAGAGAGAAAGAGCCAGAGAGTACCCGGACAATGTGGGGAATGGCCAGGAGGCTGGCATGTGGAACTGACTAAGCAAGGAACACAGTAGACAAAGAGGTCAAGGGTGAGAGAGGACATGGATGTCAGATTTAGGCCAGTGAGGAGGATTTGACTTTTTACTCTGATTTACTACTACAAAGATATGCATGGAGGAATGACATGGTTTGACTTAGTTTTAGCAGGATCACCCTGGTTACGCTGGGAATAGATTGTACGAGGGCAAAAATAGAAACAGAGAGAGTGGTTAGGAGGTTATTACATTAATCCAGAAAGGAGATAGTGGTGGTTTAGAGTAGGTTGGCAGCAATGGCGGTAGAGGAAAAAAAAGAATCTATACATGTTTTAAAAAATACATACAATAGTCGTTTCAACAGACGAGGTGTAGTGTGTGTAAGAGAAAGAGAAATTAAGGATGACTTCAAATAATAATAGCCCATCCTAACACCTGGACCTTGCCATTTAAAGATGATTTACATGGCTTTAGTTACATATATATTATGGTTTATGTCTAGGATTCAAAACCAGAAACTGCTGGTTTTGTAAGATATTAAGAGAGTAAGGATTGTATCCTATTATTTCTGAGTGAATTTTCTCATCAGAACATTACTTGGAGTAACAGACACATTTAGGAGTTTAACAAGAGTTCACAAGATGAGAGAATAAAGGTGAATGATACTTGTGAACAGAAAAATATTCACTGTGTCACCCCTGATGAGAAGGATTTAACTTGGAGGCTATTTGATGTCTGAGGACTATCTCCAAAGAAAATATGCCATGAATAAAAAGTTATTCAAAAAAATAACATATTTCAATTTGAACTTGAATCTTATTTAAACTAACAGGGTGGGTCTATATGGATTATCCAGGTATCTGCAGAACCAAAAATAGAATTTATAAAATAGATATTCTATAAACTTATTTTAAAAATATTTTCTTCTCATTTTCAAAGGTAATAACATCATCACTCTTCCAGAGAAAGACTAACAGCCTGTACTAAAGTCTAGTCAGGGGATGAAAATTAACAGAGTAGTCCAGAGGACACCATTTAGGAGTGATGGAAAGAAAAAGAAAATCTGAATAACTGCCAAATAAAAATCAACTAAAAAGAAAATAAAACAATTTTGAAATAAGGACATAAATCTGAAAAAGGATGTTGAAAAATCAGATCCTCGGGCATTCATCCCACTACACTCAGGCCTGCTGGCTGGATTATGAGCTCTCCAGGTACTCTCTGAAGCTCTTAATGGCAAGTGGGCTCTTCTTAACAGCTGATGGCTACACGTATAACAGGAGACAGCTCGTGTTTGGGGAAAGCCTTCTGAGATTAGACTTCCTTCTACCATCTGGTAGCCAAGAACAGAGTGATAATTGACAGTGCTGCTTAGAAAAGTTGACAGGCAAGTAGCTTTTTTTTTAAACATCTCTAGCGAATGGCCCCTGCTGTACTTAACTAGCATGACTCCCATTATAGTGAGAAGCTGAATCCCCTTTTTGTTTTAAGGCTCAGTACAGGTGACATCAATATTAATCATCCCTCACACCGACGTTTTGGACAGTAGGTGAAAACAATTAACAAAACAATCTTCCAATAGCAGACATTAATGAGTATCAGTATTAGTTACTGTAAACATTGCAGAGATTTAAGGGTTTGTTACCCCTAAAATATATACAGTGTTATAAACCATTACTTCAGTAAACATAATAAAAAAATACTTTTATCAGTTTATTACTTTCTAATGCGACTACTAGAAACATTAAAGTTTTCTGATCTTAAGAAAGATTTTAAGGACTTCTATAGCAAATAGTAATATTGCTTATTATAAGCATAAAATGGAATTAATATTGTCTTAATAAACATTTTGTTTTATTAAAAATATAACATTGCTTATTTCTTTCTGGGTTATAAATTACATAAATATGTGCTATTTACTTTTGTGTGTATGTATTTTTAAAATGAGTCCAGTGCTACTGCTATGAGGCATCATGCTATGATACTTACCAATATTCCCTATGTAAATGGCATTGTTTTTACATATAGACATTTTATGCAACTGATCAATGCTTCTTGTTAGACAATGCTATATCCATTTGTCAGCTTCAACATGATCCATCCCTTCCCCCACCTGTCAACTGAGAGCATTCCCGCCCTTTGATCCTATTAAGGAACATACTGCAATTTAGTGGAACACTTACCTCATCTTTAAACACCTTTCCATGCTCTTCACATCCAGGTAAGCTCTGGATGAATTCTGACACCTGTCAAAACCAGTAACAAAACTCCAGTTTAAAAAAGAAATCTAAATCTAAATGCTACAAGTTTAAACCATTTAATATAGAGATGAATGTTTTAGCTGCTATTCAGAATAATATCTTCTTTTTCAGAATAAAAAGACTAAATCCTACACACATTTATTATGTCCACTCTTTAAGCCAACAATCCTATATCTGTTTCCTGGCAGACAAGAAAAAAGTATACCTCATCTGTGCTCCACTTCGAAACTTTACTGGCAGGGATTCCGGCTACAGTTGGAAGAAGTTTGCTCTGCTGCTCCCAGCGCAAGGGCAGACATGGAATTGGGGACTTAAATGACAGAAAGACAGCCGATCGACGCTGTGCCTGCTGTATAGGAGGTTCTTCCCGTGTACCTGGTTAATTGAAATAAATGGAAAATCACTCTGAAAAGAAGCAAAAGAACCTCAAGTCCCAAATGTCTGTGTCTCCCTCCAACAATGAGATGAAGAGGGACTAGTCAAACCATTGCTTCCTTTCAACATTATATTAACTTGCGGAAAATAATATGCAGAAACCTTACTAAATGAGGTTGGGTAGGTAGAGAGGGCCCGCATACATGTACAATCAGTGCACAGCACAGAATTCAAATGGAAGAGCCATTCCCTGACTCTCCAATGGGAGGAAAGAAGAGTCTCCTTCCTGCCCAGTACAGTTCAGTCAGTAAGAGATAAGCAGCAAATTATAAGCCACTACACTTCAAACTTGCAGATTCTTCCAATGGACTCTTGTTTAAAATAGCGCTTCTAAAATCTATATATGGTGGTTTCTTTCTTTGATCGGGGAAGTATGAACATGTTTTGCCATGAGACCTCACTTTTTAAATGCTTTTGGTTATATCCAAATAAACCCATTTTGTTGCTGAAGTACAAAGGTCACTATTAAAAACAATCTATAAATTCTACTTACATTGTTTACTACATCATCTGCTAATGTACACATGCACTACGTGACTCAATGTTGCCTCTGAATGCATCAGAAAAGAAATTTGCCTCAGTGCTTTAGCAGAAAGGAAAATAATTCCACCTTAAAAAATTGCGTTTGTTTCCCTTTCGGTTTTGGATTTTGCGATTCACAGCCAAGTAGCAGGCTCAGGTCCAGCCCTTTGATTATCCTGTAGCTACTGTATCTGTTCTCTGCTTTCATCTCAGCACTGTTTGTTCTTCCCACTTCTTTGTACTATTCACATTGACTTTTTAAACAGTCAACTTTTTTTTGCAATAACTAATAGGAAATTATTGCAATAAAAGTAAGATAGCATAAAGGCAAATGCTTCTGTCATTCTTCATAAATGGGGATCAGAATTGAAACTACAGAATATTTATCTCCTAGATCTTCTGAAACCAAACTTAGTCTGCTGCTGCTCTCCTTAGGTAACTATTTTTTAGCAATGATTTTATGTCATTGGGACTCAGTTTGTCATAAATATTCCCTTAAGATCCTTGAGAAAAGAAATCTCCTCTGGAAACTTCTTATTCAAAGCATCTTAGAAGAAAGTTATCGCCCCCCCAAATTTACTCCTCCCCTCACCCAGCAGCTCAGCTACAGTGATATTTCAATTCCATCACAAATTTCTGCCTAATATCTAATTTAGGTTATTGTATCTCTATGAATATTTAAAGGTATTTATCTTGAAGGATACAATTTAAGAAGGCCACACATATCCTAAGTTTGTACACATATCCTAAGTTTGTTCAACTGAGAGAATCTTCACCAACTGAGCACACCCAAGTAATCAACCTGAATTTTAATAAATAGAACAGAATATGGTGACATACTCTGAACCCCCTCTATCCACCTAACCAGCAAGGGTAATGATTATGCTGACTTCCAACACCAGAGATTTTTTTACCTCGCATTGGTTCCTGGTCTCATTCTCTGCACAGCACACTTGTGAGATTCGCCCACAGTGCTCTATGTAGTTATAGCTACCTGCTCTTTGCTATATAGTTTTTCATTGTTGGGAATATCCCACAATTAATTTTGAGCTTATGGACATTGAGTTGTTTTAAATTTTTGGTTATTACAAACAGTATGCCCGTGAACATTCTTAAAATATTTTCTGGAACATATGCATGCATTTTTGTTGCATAAATGAGGAAGAATGAAATTTGGATATCATAGTATTTATGTACACTGAGCAGCAAATTCTGCCACTTTTCCAAATAAGTTGTATGTACCAACTAACACTTAAGAATATTTCAAATGGGGCCTCCCTGGTGGCGCAGCGGTTGAGCTCTGGGTTGCGAGGCCGCCCACAGTCTCTGCAGCGCTGGTTCGATTCCCGGCTGCTCCCCGGCCACCAGAGGAGGGTCCCACATGGCGCGCAGACCTCTCCTGCTGTCTGCTGCTCCCCTCAGCAGTGTACTTCGGTCCTTCTGCCTGCTCTGCTCCCCGCTCTGGCTCTGGTGAATTCTCTTACCCTCCCGCGCTTCTGACTGTACCCAGTGCTTTTATAAATAAATAAATAATATATATATTAAAAAAAAGAATATTCCAAATGGTCTACATCCTTATCAGCTTGTGGTATTGTCTTTTTCATCTTAACCACTTTGGTGGTATATGTTGTGGCATCACATTGTGCTTACAATTGCATTTGTCTGATAACTAATGAAACTGACACCCTTTTCCTATATTTACTAGCCATAGCAAGAACTCTTTTTGTGAATAATTTATATTTTATGCTCATTTATCCAGAGGACTATCTGGTTATTTGAAGTTATCTATATATAGTCTGGGTTGGACTCTTTTTTAGAGATATGTTACTGACATTTCCTTCCAACACAATAGTTCTTAATTGTAATATAGCTTAATTTACTAATTTTTTAAATTTTATAGTTAGTGCTTTGAATGTTCCTAAATGAAATCTTTGTTTAACCCAAGGTCCTGAAGACAGCCTCCTCTGTTTTCCTTTAACTACTTTATATTTTGCCTTTCACATGAGATTTATTTTTGGGATATGATGTGAAGGATCAATACTCATGCTTCTTTCACATGGACTTCTATGTGTCTCACCATCATTATTGATTAGTTCATCTTTCCTCCCATTTGACTGCTGTGCCAGCATTAATATAGCTATTAATGTGTTTGTGTTTCCTGATTCTCTATTCTGATTCACTGATCTCTTAACACCAACCCACAGATTTTTTTTTACTATCACTCTATAAGTGTACTGATATCTGAGATCTAGGTATCCTTCAAGATTGTTTTGACTATCTTTGTCCCTTTGCATTTTAATAAAATATTGGGTCAGTAAATACACACAAAGCTAGGATTTAAACTAGGAATGCTAGACCAATTTGGTGAGAAATGACATCGTCACAATATTGAATCTTTCATCCAAGAACAAAATATATCCCTCTATATTTTTGGATCTTTTTTTAACATTTCTCTTCAGTGCTTTGTCATTTTCACGAAGCCGTCTTGCACATATTTTGTTAAATGTATTCCTATGTATCTGGTGCATTCTGATGCTATTATAAGTGGCAATTAAAAAAAAATGTATTCCTACTATTCTGCTGTGCTTCTTTATTAACTTCTCTCTTAAACTACCCTAATCTAAAATTTGAATATCTCTGAAAGTTAGAAAGTCATAATAGTGAATTTAAAAAAAAATAAAATCTCTTACTGACTCTAACCACTGGTCCTGTTTCTGACTGACTGATTCTGGAAGACATTTCTGCCACCACCATTGTAGTAAAGTCATATTTCTTATCACCCCACTCTTATGCTATTTGCCTGCACATAAAAAGAATATTTTTTTAATCTCCTGAGTTTTTGAAGTTTCCCAAAATGAGAACCTACCAAAAAGGGATATGGTCAAACTCTTTTCTCCCCACCCTGTTTGGTTTATGGTCTTGTGCTTACACAGTTCTTCAGTTCTATTCAACTCAGCACCATTGATATAGAAGTGACTGGGTGACTTTTAAGTCTAGTTCTTATTGACTTTTTTTAAAAAGACTTACTTATTTATACAAGAGCTGGGTACAGGCCAGAGGAGCAGGAGGGTGAGAGGATTCACCAGAGACAGAGTGGGGAGCAGAACAGTCAGATGATCGAAAGCACAGCTGAGGGGAGCAGCAGGCGAGACAGGAGAGGTCTGCTGCACCATGTGGGTAGCTCCCTGGCCAGCCAGAGATCGAACCCGCACTGCAGAGGCTGTGGACAGCTTCACAGCACTGCCCTCAACCCACCGCACCACCGCAGAGGCCCTTACTGACTTTTTAAAGCTAATATATTACTATTTAGAAGCTTTTCACTTTGTCTAGATATTGTCAAACTGACTTTTGATGTTTTGTGAATCTGAGGGATATTTTTTTTTGTGGAACACCAGGGAGTGAAGGAAGGAAGGACAGGGAAGATGGAGTACCCGTAACAAAAATACGTGAGACACAGAAATTCTGAAGTGACTTTTAGGAAGGTATGACCATAAATGCTCTCCCTCCCACCAGTAAAAAGCAGTAACTTCCTGTGGCACTTTTTTCCTTCAAAAAAAAAGCTTTGCTTTTCCCTTTTGTGGCCATCGCTGAAGCACCGGCGGCCAAAATGAAGTTCAATCCCTTTGTGACTTCTGACCGGAGCAAGAATCGTACAAGGCATTTCAATGCACCTTCCCACATTCGTAGGAAGATCATGTCTTCCCCTCTTTCCAAAGAGCTGAGGCAGAACTACAGTGTCCAATCCATGCCCATCCAGAAGGATGATGAAGTTCAGGTTGTTCGGGGACATTATAAAGGACAGCAAATTGGCAAAGTAGTCCAGGTTTACAGGAAGAAATTTGTCATCTACATTAAAAGAGTGCAGCTGGAGAAGGCAAATGGCACAACTGTTCATGTGGGCATTCACCGCAGCAAGGTAGTTATCACTAGACTAAAGCTGGACAAAGACCGCAAAAAGATCCTAGAGCGCAAAGCCAAATCTCGCCAAGTAGGAAAGGAAAAGGGCAAATACAAGGAAGAAACAATTGAGAAGATGCAGGAATAAAATAGTCTTATACACAACTTTCATTAAAAACTGCTAAAATGAAAAAAAAAAAAAGCTTTTATTCTATTTTAATAGAGGAGAAACAAATTAGGACATAAACGCTATAGGTAATAGTATTTTAGACTGGCAGGAAATAAAGGTATAAATTTTTTAGATTGACAGAGAATAACTAAAAACAGTACAGAATGGGAATAGTAATTTCTCCTGATTCTTGGTCCAACAATTGATATTATTTATTGGCAGAACTGAAGGTGTCATCCTCTAGAATATATTTTGCTGAAACAAGAAACAGTACAGTGCAGAGAAAAATAATTTTCATTATATTTATGAACAAATCAATCTAATCAGACTAGGAGTCAATCAAATAATCGCTTTCTTTAAAAGATTCTTTAAAAGTGAAACATTTTTAAATAATAGGTAGGACCAAGACAAACAGAGATAGATACTGAGGATCTTCTGGCCATGTAAAGGAGACATAGAGATCAGATTTTTTGTTAGAAAATAGAGGAAAGGAATTTTTTAAACCTAAATTAGAAGATTTCCAGAAGTCAGGCTAGGGCGAACTAAAAAGTAGTTCCCAGTCTTAAAATACAACACCATAAAGATCTCTGGTTGTACAAGCCAAGAGATATTGCATCGTATGTGGACTGTAATATGAGGATCTCTTTTTACATTTAAATTTCAAATATTCACTCCCTGCATAGAACCTGCAGGTGCTTACCACCATCAGGGTCTGCAGAACTTTCTAGATTGATGGGGTCACAGTTTGCAGTGAAACAAAGTAATGTTTCTCATTCTTATCATCATCATACTATATAACTCTCAAAGTCTGAAGTCTTTTCTGTCACCTAAAACAGTTTCCCTGTGAGTTATTATCCTTTGACTCAGTAACTACAAGTCTAGAAATTCATCCTAAGTAAGCATGAATGCTAGCAATCACCTGTAAGAAAGTTACAGTGGTGGGCCTCCCTGAGGGTGCAAGGGGTTAAGACATAATCTATGAAGCTGTCCGCAGCCACTGCAGCATGAGTTCGATCCCTGGCCAAAGAGAAACCCACATAGTGCAGTAGACCTCTCCTGTCTCGCCCGCTGCTCCCCTCAGCAGTGTATTTCAGTCAGTCTGCCTGCTCTGTTCCCCACTCTGTCTCTGGTGAGTCCTCTCACCCCCCACACCTCTGGCTGTACCCCAGTTCTTGTATGCATAAATAAATCTTTTAAAAGAAGTTACAGTGGAAGTTCTCTGTGAAAGTACATCTCTGAACCCAGAGTGAAGATTCCATGTTCCCATCTAATCTTTTTTTTTTTTTTTTTAAAGATTTATTTATTTATTTATACAAGCACTGGGTACAGTCAGAAGCGCGGGAGGGTGAGAGAATTCACCAGAGCCAGAGCGGGGAACAGAACAGGCAGAGGGACCGAAGTACACTGCTGAGGGGAGCAGCGGGCGGCAGGAGAGGTCTGCGCGCCATGTGGGACCCTCACCGGTGGCCAGGGATCGAACTGGCACTGCAGAGGCTGCGGGCAGCTTTGCAACCCAGCGCTCAACCGCTGCGCCACCGGGGAGGCCCCCCATCTAATCTTGCAGGTGGATGTGGCCTTATGACTAATGGAAGAAACGATGTTTGCCACATCTTGGAAGTGCCCTTAAAGGATGAGAGAACCCTAAGGCACTTACCCCTTCTCCCTCACCCCAACTCTCCTTCCTACCATGAATGGCTGGCACTCAAAAGATAGGGCCATGAAAATAAACATTGCAAGACAGAGCCAAGAAGAGAAATGGAATTTGATTTCCTGCTAATATTGAGTACCATTAAATCCTAGACCCATGTACCTCTGGACTTCCTTTACATGAGAGAGAAATAAACTGCTTTAAACTTACATAAGTCACTTATTAGTGTTCTCTTCTCTCTCTAACACACACACACACACACACGCACACACACACGCGCGCGCTCCCGTAATCAAATTACCACAGAGGATTCCTGCCATAGCATTTATAATAGTAAGAGACAGACGAAAACAAGCATATACACCTAATAGAGATTGGTTCATTAAATGATACTAAGTCCATTCATAGAGGGAATATTTTCTTCTAAGAAGTATATTTATGTGAAAATGGCTACACTATTATTCAGCTAAAGAATCAGTTTGCAAAGAAGTCTGTATATTATTTCAGAGATAAAACATTTAAGAAAACAAACACCAAAATTCATAAGATGATATCTTAGAGGGCATCCCTGGTGGCGCAAGGGGTTAAGACGCAACCTATGATGCTATCTGCAGCCACTGTGGCATGAGTTTGATCCCTGGCCAGGGAGCTACCCACATGGTGCAGCAGACCTCTTCTGTCTCTCCTACTGCCCCCCTCAGCAGTGTATTTCAGTCATTCTGCCTTGTCTGTTCCCCAATCTGTCTCTGGTGAGTCCTCATCCCCCACACCTCTGGCTTGTACCCCAGTTCTTATATGCATAAATAAGTAAATCTTTAAAAAAAAGATGATATCTTAGAAATTAAGTTACAGCTAACTTTGATTTCCTTCATTTTACTTACCTGCATTTGTTAATTATTCTATAATAAATAGGCATTACTTTGATAATAAAAGTTATATAAAGCCAGAAGATAATATTAAATAAACTACTTATTGTTACTCAAAAATGGTAAGATACAGAAGCCTTACTTCAGTAACTTGCAAGAAAATGTCAAGTTGGAATAATATTAAGAGAAATAACTATGGATGTTTGTATGGTTTTACTTTTTTTTCAACCTTCTAGACAAATATCAAATCAAATATCAAAAATATCAAATATCAAAAAAGGAGTTTTTTTCTTAAGCTGATATATAAAGAATGGTAGTTTACTACATGGAAACCTGTTCATTTGGCAATAATTTATCCAAGCTTACACTGTATCAAACCCATAGAAGTTTATGTCAATATGGCATAGACTTTATTTTTTTTAAGATTTATTTATTTATGCATACAAGAACTGGGGTACAGGTCAGAGGTGTTGGGGTTGAGAGGATTCATCAGAGACAGAGAGGGGAGCAGAACAGGCAGATTTACTGAAACACACTGCTGAGGGGAGCAGCAGGTGAGTCAGGAGAGGTCTGCTGCACCATGTGGGTAGCTCCCTGGCCCGGGATTGAACTCATGCTGCAGTGGCTGTGAATAGCTTCATAGTTTGCATCTTAACCCCTTGCGCCACCAGGGAGACCCAATATGGCATATTCTTGCAGACTTTTTTGAAATGAAGTTTAATAGCTAACAATGTAGTTATGCAAAGTAGAAATCAGCATCAAGTCTGGCCACCATGTTTCAATTCTGGTTGGGAGTACAGGTATTAAAATTCCTTTTTTGGCTTAGGGTAGGAAAAAGTGAAGCAGAAGATTAACCTTTGTGAGAAGACATTTTTGATGAAGGTAATCCCGAAGGAACTATCTTCCAATGTTTCACACAGAATCAAGACAAGAAATCTTCAATGTAGGGAACACTATCTAAGCTCAAGGCCTTCTAGTAAAAGAGTGTCCTCACCATCATGGAGGGAGAACCTATAGGGACCGTTCCCCATGGCACAGGGGCCAACAGAAACACTACCTGATAGAGTGAGCAAGCAGGGCAAGTCCCAGGGAAGGGCAGAAGCACTGTCATGCTCCCTGCTACTTTCAGACAGGATCCCCAGTCTGTTTCCTATTTCCAAGCCTCAGTCACATGAAATGACAAGCAACAACATGAGGCTCTTGTTCTGACTCATTCCCATCCTTCAAGCCAGTGACAGAAGTGAGACCAGAGCCTCCAACAGCCTTGTTTCATTTTAGGGTCCAACAATTCTAAGAGGTAGCTCTCCCTAAAGTGAGGAAGCACAAGTCCAGACTTTAAACACCCAGACTCACACTGTCAGATAGTGACCCAAAGTCACAGTGTGAGACAGGGATAGCATCAGACAGTGACCCTGGACCTCCTAGTACAAATTAAGGCCATGGTCAGTCAAGAGGATGAGTTTAAGAGCCCGATAAACCTTGATTCAAATCCCTGCTTTGCCACTAATGAGCTCCATGATCTTCGTTAAAACAATTTAATGAATTCTAATTGTCTGACTATAATAAGGAATCCACAAAGACGAGAAGTGATCCCTATCTTGAAAGAAAGGCATAATACTCGAAAGAATCAAATGTAAAATAAGCAAAAATGAAAGTAAATCGATAACCTTTTTGAGCTAACAGTTCACAATCTTATAAAATGTCTTAATGTGAAAGGGAAAAGTGAAACCTTAAAGAGGAATACATCTGTCAGCCAATTTTATTTTTTTTAATGGAGTTAGTAACTTGGGACTAAATACAGAACAATGAACAATAGTAATTGGTTAAAATAAATGGATCACAGTATCAAGGACCATAGCTAAAATTAGCTCCAAAAGACTTAATTCAGGATCATCTCAAGGTTAACAGCCAAAATAACAAATCAATTGATATGGAGGCAAAAAGCAAGTCTGACTTTTCAAGTGAGAAACTAGCACATTACAAAAGTAATACAACCCTTTGTGCAGGAGAAAAACAAACAAATCAAAAACCATTACCTGTCCCAGGAATCAAGTGTTTAATTTTATTAATGTGCCTTCCTAATAGTGAGAATGAGTTATTTTATCTCTTAGGAAGAGGAGAGAGGAGGAAAGAGGAAAAGGAAGAAGAAAAGAAAAAAAGTGATGAATTATGATCCAAAAAAAGCCCCTAAAGATCAAAATCTGTAGCCTGGTGAGAATCATCAAAAAACTTATAATTACACATATTCCAATGAATTAAACAGAAGTAGCTGAAAAAACATGGTGGGCTGGGCCTCCCCTGGTAGCACAGGCAGTTGTGCGCAGTGCTGTGAAGCTGTCCACAACCTCTGCAGCACCGGTTCAATCCCTGCCGGCGGGCGAGGATCCCACATGGAGCGACAGACCTCTCCTGTCACGCCCGCTGCTCCCCTCAGCAGTGTATTTCATCAGTCTGCCTGTTCTGTTTCCTGCTCTGTCTCTGGTGGGTCCTCTCACCCTCCCACACATCTGGCCTGTACCACAGTTCTTGTATAAATAAATAAATAAATCTTTAAAATAAATAAATAAATCTTTAGGAAAAAAAAAAAAAGCAAGCACGGTGGATATTTCTTTAGGAACAGTTAAAAAAAATTGTCCTAAAACATCAAACAAAATAGTTGTCATGAGAAGACTGAGTCTTAAATCCCATTGACATTATAAAGAAATTTAGGGCGGTCTTTCTTAGTTGCCTCTATACCAAACACTGTTCAAATTGCAAGAATATTCTCTCCCTTTCCTATTCCCTCCCTCACTCAGGGAAGTCTTGAAAGGGGGTGGTTTCACCATTGGGGGAATGAAATCGGGAAGGACAGTGGGTTGAAGAATGTGAGCCCAGAGTGGAGCAGATTTACCTGCCCTTCAGGCTCAGCTGGGAAGGGAAATTCTGCCAGTACCCAAATGGGAGCGTGAGGGTAAGTGTTCTCACAGAAGACTTGAGGAAACTTCTCTGGACTCAAAAATGATAAAACATAAAATCACCATGGGCTCTCTGATAAGAAGTTCTACAAAATATCAGAAAAAGAGAATGGATTGATTTATTGACAGAAAAGTGACACGATTTTAGTAGGGAACAGGAGCCCTGACCTCTACAAAACAAAAACAGGTTATGAAAGAAGAATAAGCTAATGTAGGAAATTATAGGAAAATAAAAACCAGGGGAAGGAGAACACTTGTAATGTACATGTGGAAGGGTGGGCATCTAGAATCACACAAGCATGTGGATTGACAAGGAAGCCATCTTTCCTGTCCTGAATGGCCCTGGGTGCCACAAAAGTCATAGATTTGAACCACGGCAGAGCTATTTGCTGTAAATGAAGCCAGTGTTTGAGAATGAAGTCATAGGTGAGACCATGTGAATAATGCATACAAGTGTTTTAGCTGCTTCTGGAGTTGAAGCTGGGGGCCTGGCTGAATTATCAACCATGTGCCTGTGAGGCTGACAGTCACCCTACTCTGGCCACCTAGATGACATGTATTTCTGGGGCCCTGGGAGCTATCACAGAACCGTACTTGAACTGTTTTCTCTGAGCCAAACTCTAAGCCTCCCTTACATCAAAAATAAGCTGGAATGAAGTTAAAAGTCACCCTTAGTAATGTTAAGTTATACCCAAGATTGAGACATGTTCTCGATATAGTACATCCCATAGTTCTTGAGGATACTTTTAAACACCAATAATCTCTTGACCACAACTGAAGAACTAATTCTAAGCTTTTAACTGTATAAAAATAATTTCTAAAATATAATTATAAATTATAATTAAAAAAAGCTTTGGACTGTTTTTGTATTTCTGGTAAGTATCCACATTATTTAAGTTGTTAAAAATTCATGATAAAGTTCATGGAAAGACAGTACATACTAGACTTGACAGATCGATAATCTGAGTAAGATATTTCCACTTGAGAAACAATGACTAGAACATCAGAAATGTGTAAGTTGTTAAAATGTTAAAAAACACCTTCACATTGGTGGGTATAGCCATTCCCACCATGAGGCCAGCCTCAAGTGGAAGTTCCCTGAGAGCCAGCTGTGAAGAGTAACTCCAGGTATAGCTGGGAGCCTCTAAGACGCCGCTCCAGCATTAAGATGCCAGTGTTTATTTTAACTGTGCTGCTCAAGGTGGCTGCCAAACAAATTGTTAAATATTTTGAATATCATCTCATGGACCTAACCCAAGAATAATAGTTATGAGCAGTCAAAATGGAGAACAAATAGACCAGAAATAATAATCAAAATATAACCAAAGGAATCTTTTTGTATTTAAGGAAGATCTGGTTCTAAAAGTAAATCAATAAAGGTAATGACATTTTGAGCAAAAAGTGAAAGATTAAATTTAGTAGCCAGGCTCATTTTTTGAAACTAAAAAACTGGGCTGAGTTGGGCTGGCCTAATCCCACATATGTGAAAAGATATTTTGGTTTATTTTTCTTCAAGGAAAATCAGAGATCAAATAACTGGTTGAGTACAGTGGACATTGTGAGGTTATCCAAATTGCACTTCAGAACTAAGACATTCATTCTCCTACTTGACGAATGTCTCAGAGTTGCCTTCCCCTCAGCCAATGCTCTAAGCCTAAGGAAGCCTCCTTGCTCAAGGTCATGGCCCCCTCCCAAACAACACCCAAGGATTGGTCAATATAGAGATCAAAGGCCTGAATTCTCTTGCCTGAATTTGGGAATCTCCAAAGACCATCTGGAGCTCTTGCTGGTATTAGTGGAGGCCTCTATTGTGACTGTCGCACAGTTCAACTTCTCATTCTACCCAGTGTTGTCTCACTAGAATTATTTCCAGGAACACTCACTAACAAATATCCCACACACAACACTCTCAATGTCTGCTTCCAGAAACTTGCTTACCATATCAGTTGAGAACTGAGAGCCAGGAGAACACAGTCCCTCGCTGACTAGGACTGAGATAATCCCCAACTTAACCAAAGAAAGGAGCCCTCAGATACCGAAAGATTTTGTTTGGGACTGAAGGTCATGGTGTGCAAATAAAGACAGCCAACATTACGAAATGGCAAAATCAGGAAGTGACATCCAAAGCTGTTCATACAAAATGAATCTGGAAAAAAAAATTCCAAAAGATAAAGAAAATCTAAAGCTAAGAAAGAAGTTGGATGAAAGCTGACAACCCTGAGATGAGTTTACTCAGATAAAATTAATTTTATACAAAATATTTCAAGAATTTGAAACAGAAAAGTTGTCACACACATTTTTGTAGGCTAAAATGGGATGAGATATTAATAGGCAAATCCCATTTAGGAACATATGTGCAAAAATTCTCAAAGCAACACTTTTTATGAAGTACCCTTTCGCTAATAAAAAAAATAACACAGAAGTAATATGTGCATATTGCACTATACAGGCTTTAAAGGTAAGTAAAATAATAAAAACAAATGACTTGGAAAACCACAAGATTAAGAGTTACATATAAAACCTAGCAATTTTTTTTTTAAAGATTTATTTACTTATTTATATAAGCACTGGGTACAGTCAGAAGTGCGGGAGGGTGACAGAATTCACCAGAGCCAGAGCAGGGAACAGAGCAGGCAGAAGGACCAAAGTACACTGCTGAGGGGAGCAGCGGGCGGCAGGAGAGGTCTGCGCGCCATGTGGGACCCTCCTCTGGTGGCCGGGGAGCAGCCGGGGATCAAACTGGCGCCGCAGAGGCTGCGGGCAGCTTCGCAACCCAGCGCTCAACTGCTGCGCCACTGGGGAGGCCCCTAGCAATGTTTTTTTGGAAAGAATAATAAAACAGAAAAATTCATACAATTTGAATAAAAAATAGGGCAAATATACATAAATTTTGAGAAGACATAAATCTATCAGAGAGAGCAAATAATAAACCTTAACTTTCCATTAATAAACCTTAACTTTCTTTTCTTTTTTGAAGATTTATTTATTTATGCTGATGCGGGGGTTGAGAGGATTCACCAGAGACAGAGTGGGAAGCGGAACAGGCAGACTGACTGAAATACACTGCTGAGGGGAGCAGCGTGCGAGACAGGAGAGGTCTGCTGTACCATGTGGGTTGTTCCCTGGCTGGCCAGGGATCGAACTCGTGCTGCACAGACTGCGGATTGCTTCATCGTGCTGTGCTTAACCCCTTGCACCACCAGGGAGGACCAATAAACCTTAACTTTCCATTAACTAAGTGATTTTCAGAAAAAAATATCAAAATCAGTTCAACAATTAAAATGAAAAGTTAAATAGATCAAAAAGTTAGGAAGAAAGTAAAAATGTCAAAAAGTTCAGTCTGAAAGATTTTATTAGGATCTATCTAAACTTTCAATGACCAAATATTCCATGCAGTGGACAAGGATTCCACAAAACAGCAATTGCGGCAACTAGTTGCCAATACTTAGACAACAAATGATTGAATCCTCACCATAATCCAATGATGCAGGAACTATTAAGTCAAATTTACACAAACAGGTTAAAACCTCTGTCCAGAGCCAGCCACACATCTAGTAAGTGGTGGAGCTGAGACAAGAATAAAGGCTATGCTCCTGACCTCTCTACTGTTACAACTCACAAATAAAAGCTGAAGCCTTTCTCTAAAAAATCCAGTAAGGCATGATGTCTAAACTTCCATAAACTGCTTTTCTTCCTTAAATGACCAGATACATTTAAAAACATCAAATACTTGCATAGCACTTACAATATGCCAGGCACTATTCTAAGCAAGTTATTGTACTTAGTCCCCATGACAACCCTATGAGGAAGTTACCATCATCATTCTTCTGGACAGATCAGTAAACCAGCTCTGAGAGGTGCTGTGAAATGTCCAAGACCACAAGTCAGCTGGCAGCAGATCCGGTATTCAAACCTTGGTCAACTTCAGGGTTTGTATAGGGTACTACACTAAGTACCGTAAAACATTCTGATGATAGCAATGAATGTAACTTTTAAATTAATCATAAACTATTGCTTTATGAAAGCCAAAGCATCAGTTATGGAATATTCACTACAGGCAAAAAGTTTTTTAGGTGCCACTCTCAAATCTTATTTAAAAATCAGAACTCTGCATGTGAAAAGCAATGTCCCCAAGGACAATTATTAAAATCATAATCAGACCAAAGTTTTCTTATAATAAATAAATAGTAATTATACAGCTATGCATGTATTATGACTAAAAGTCATCATGACTCCACTGTTTAGTTAAACCATTGGAATGTCTTTTTGCAAAGACGTACAACAAATTACTCTGATACAACTTAAAACAACGTTCACACAAGGGATTTTCTTTTCGTCTTGTAATATTAGGTTAAGACCATGTTAATTCTATTTGGATTTCAATGCACATTCTCAGTTTTAAACATATGGAACAGGTGACATCAACATAACAAAGGAAATGTATGACAAGGACCAAGCAGAATTGTCTTACCAAGCTTTATACACAGTGTTATACAGATATATGAGACAGTTCAAATAGATTGGAGATGAGTCCATATCTTTATTAATTATGTACTATATTTATCCTGAATAGTAATCTTTTATGGCCTGAGACAAGGAACAAACCAACCAAATAGAGCATATCTTTAATATAAAAATGATGCTGTTTTCCAGTTAAGTTTTGATTACTAAGTATTAATAGTAAGACCCATCAATAACATAAGATTATTGAGGCTACCTCTGGCTTCATGTGATGTCCTCATTTCACTGTCTGTTCTCTCTTCAAAGTCTTCTTTACCATCATCAGCATGCGGGTCTCTGAGAAAAACAGTATTCAAATATTTTTATTTAAGAAGCACTAAAAAAAAAAAAAACAGTTCAAAATTGCTCTCAGCAATTGCTTTTATTAATTTAATAACAAATGTACCACTAAAATGTTAGAAAGGATTGGTAGTGCAACTAAACTAAGATGCAATTGATACTAATAACATCTATAAAGGTCCATTTTCCTCATTATCAATTTTCATTTATTGCTTAGATAGGAGATTTTAAAGCTAAGAATGATATTTAGCTTAACTATTCTGGAAAATGTAGCTATTGAATAATTCAGCTCCAAATTGGAGAGAATTTGATTCATGAAGAATTTCACTAGCACAGTCTGATAAGCGTTTTATTTAAATAAAGAAAATGCTTTCCAAAGTCCATACCATCAATTAGGTCACTATATATACTTAGCTCAAGATTTGGGATTGAAGTTGAGATTGGCCCAGAAGATTCAAACTCAATTCTAGAAAGCTTTTCCTGGCTGAATCAGGTCAAATGCATAGGTGGAACTGATTCCACTTATTTCTGGACAAGAATGACCCAATGCTAATCAAGACATGCCAAGATGCTCTAAAATGAAATGGACCATTATAATCTTAATTCAGAGCACTACCCTTAAATCAGGGGCACATTTAGCATGAAAGAGAACCAGGCACATGCTACTGATATTTTCTTTAAAGCTAAATTTCAGGGATTTAAAAACTTTCAACCTAATCTATTTCATTCTCAGAGTTCAAATAAACCCCACTTTGCAATTTCCTGGGACTATCTAGGGTATGATAACTACTTTAAAATATTTGGTATTTATGATGCTGTCTTGTATCATGTGTGCTGTTACTTTTACAAATACATTCTGAGTTTTTTGAAGACCCAGACCATCCTATTGTTAGGTTTTTAAAAAAGGGCAAATATATTGGAAGCAAAATATACAAGGAGTTTTATAGTTTATTTTTTATTTTTTTTATTTTTTAAAGATTTATTTATTTATTTATTTATTTATTTATTTATTTATTTATTTATACAAGCACTGGGTACAGTCAGAAGCGCGGGAGGGTGAGAGAATTCACCAGAGCAAGAGCAGGGAGCAGAGCAGGCAGAAGGACCGAAGTACACTGCTGAGGGGAGCAGCGGGCAGCAGGAGAGGTCTGCGCGCCATGTGGGACCCTCCTCCGGTGGCTGGGGAGCAGCCGGGGATCGAACCGGCTCTGCAGAGGCTGCGGGCAGCTTCATAACCCAGCGCTCAACCGCTGCGCCACCGGGGAGGCCCAGGAGTTTTATAGTTTAAATACAAAGGCACTAACTGTTTACCATTTGGAGCTATAATAATTTAATACAATAGTTTTAAGACAGTAAACATGCTAAAAAAATAGTTTTAAGACAGTAAACACTACTTCCTAGATCATTTCTAGGGACAAATGTAAATTTCATTTGCATATGAATAACTCAGTTCATGTTAAAAATAACTCAACATAAGAATACTTGCTTGTGGAAAGGACAATTCTTTCTTATGGAAAGAATCACTGTTATTATACAATACAAATATATTTTTCCAGGAGAAATCAGGTAATGGATATGGAAGTGCTTACTTCATAGAAAGCGAGAAAAAGGAGCTACAGTGCAAACAAATACAAGAAAATCAGTGATGATTAGGAAAAATCTTAGTTGAAATGCTAACAGAAAATTTCTCCTTTGTTAAAAAGTGCTAAAATTATACTTGATAACTTCATGTTATAATTAGTTTACTTAGCAAATATTACATTATGCTGTTCTGAACTCATTTTAAAATAAATTGGAAATGGCGTTCTTTGATCCACAACTCTATCCCAGTTAAGTCTCATGGCCAATGGAAGAAAGTCATCTGTCTTGGCTATATTAATATTTATTAAGAACAATCACATTACACAGTGATATAACACTGGCATTTTTCAGTCAAAAAATTCACAAATTAGTTATTGTAGATTTCCTAAACTTTTGATGAATTAAGGTTTGTTTAAAAAAGGGAAGGGACAGGGCCTCCCCAGTGGCACCCGGGTTGAACACAGCACTGTGAAGCTGTCTGCAGCCTCTATAGCGTAGGTTCAATTCCCGGCCAGCACGGGAGATACCCACATGGCGCAGCAGACCTCTCCTGTTTCACCTGCTGCTCCCCTCAGCAGTGTTTTCAGTTGTTTGCCTGTTCTACTCCCCGCTCTGTCTCTGATGAATTCTCTCCCCAAACCCCGCACCTCTGGTTTGTACCCCTTGTATAAATAAATCTTTAAAAAAAAAAAGAGAGAAGGGACAATCTGAGACCAGACTAAAATTAAGTCTTAAAATTTTCTATATATTTCATTTTTTCACTATTATAATTACTCACTGATAATGGGTAGAATTTTATGGTCTTAATTAAGTATGTTACTCCTTTAAAATAAGCTGGATTTAAAAATAAGTGAAATTTTAAAAAGTAAAAAAATAAATTAAGTGGTATTAAAATAAAGATATAAGACTTATAAGGAGCATGTCTTTGTATTCTATGGCCAAATACAATGTCAAATACATTAGTGAATTGTCTGAAAAAAAGAAAAGTCAATTTTCTAAGAGGGAATAGAAATAGAAAAGGAAAATAAAATCTTTGGCCCAAAAAGTTTCTTCATTCCTGAATCTGTCATAATTCATCCCAAAACAAAAGTAATTTGGAAGTCATCTGATCTTACAGTATTTATGTTGCTTCTTATAAAAGCATGCTCAGTTTTGGCTTTCCCTGTTTTAACTTATGGTGGTTCATTAAATTGAACCCAAATAAGCTTGGGAATATATAAACAACTGTATTTATTTTTAACCAAATATAATTCAAATAAGAAAACCACAAAAACATTTATTGAATGTTTTCATGCACTGATTCTGCTAATTCCTTAACATTAAAAGTGGCTAAAAGTGCCCTGGCATCCTGGAAACTGTTTCTTTTAAACTAGAGAATGTAGAAGGGAGATGATCTGAGCAGTCTATTAGCACAGGTATTATCAAACAGAGAAATAGAATTTCTGAAATGAACAGAATCCTAACCAAACACATCCAGAAATGTGGAAGTGGTTAATAATTTAAAAAGTTAACATTCTTTAGAACAAACTATGCACCAAAGACTGACTAAGCTCTTTATATGTCTGATTTTTCAGAAGAATTGTCAAAAGAAGGTTGTATTATTATATACATTGTAACTTAAAAGTTAAGCACGGATTTTCAGTATAGCACAGGTTCTCCTGACCAAAACCCATCATAATCATTTACTAAAAAATTGAATTTTATTGACAAGAGTTCAGAAATAAAGAATCCTACTCATTAACATCCTTATTTGTCTTGCATTTTATTTAAGGTAAAAATTGCATTCTTAAGTGGCAACCATATTTCTCTTTCTCGCCTATGGAATTTCATTATACTAATTCTGATTCAATAGTTACTATAATGGACTTCTTTCACTCTGCAGAAATCCTGTTTTAGAATTTCAACTTCCTAAGTGACTCTAGCTACAGTCTTCCAATTACAGAAAAAATATGATGGTATCAGAAAGTCAAAACTGTGACAGTATTACAGTACACTCTAGAGCACAAAAATATATAGATTCTCAGTGTATTTTTTTAATGGCAGGGGTTTTTTTAATGATAAAATATTTATGCTGTATTTTAATATTACAATGTTATTCTAGACAAAAACTTCATCTTTTTCTCTGGATCAACAAGCTCGTTTAGGAAAGAGGGCCAAACTGGTTAGGTGGGAAGGGAGTGAATCATAATGTAGAGAAAATCCCCCAACCAAAGAGGTTACACGTATGGTCTTTGGAAGTGAATAGCCCTGGTTCAAATTTCAGCTCTGCTACTTCCAAGTTATCTATGACCTTTGGCAAGTTAGTTAACTTCCCTAATTCTCAGCTGCATCATCTGTAACAAGAGTAATAAATCCTTTCCCTCACAGGCATTTTGAGAACTGAATAAAACGATGAATAGAACGTGTTTAGCACATATGCCAGACACATAAATAGGAGCATGTTAAAGCAGCAATTACTATGTTAGAATTATTTATATTTTCAGATAGAATTATCTATGGAGGGGCCTCCCTGGTGGAGCAGCGGGTTGAGCACAGTGCTGTGAAGCTGTCTCCAGCCTCTGCAGCATGGGTTTGATTCCCGGCTGGCCAGGGAGATACCCACATGGCATGGCAGACCTTTCCTGTCTCGCCTGCTGCTCCCCTGTGTTTTGGTCCATCTGCCTGTTCTGCTCCCGGCTCTGTCTCTGGTGAATGCTCTCACCCTCCCGTGCCTCTGACCTGTACCCCAGTTCTTGTGTAAAAATAAATAAATCTTTTAAAAAAAGGAATTATCTATGGACACCTGTTTCCTTTAAGTAACTTGTTTTCCTCAAAATATTAAGACAGCTTTTAGGGCAATGGTTATGTGTATAGATTGCAGACATGTTACAGTCATTTTAAATGGAGACTGAATGGGGAGATAGTAACAACCCCTACCCCATGTTAAGGTATTATGAAGCTTAAATGCACTAATATGACAAAGCACCTAGAAAGTATCTAGAAAATGTTAATCTCTTGGTATTTTAGAATTTTCATGAACTAACTGATCTCATTACTTCTTTAGCTTGAATTGAAATACAGTCATAGCTAAAATCTTACTTAGGGATACCCTGCAGGCTTTTAATTAAAATAGTGGGATCCACTCAAATGGAAAAATGTATTCTTAGTGAGTCAGCATTCTCTTTCTTTGTAATTATGTGTCATGCTTTAGCTATCTTACTATGTTACTCTACACAATGTGGTATTAATGAAACAAACATTAGAAGTGTAAGTAGGAACAGAATGATACTTGAATGCAAATAGCTATATTTTTTCAAGTTTGTTGATTTCTCATTTTAAAAGCAATCCCTAAGCAACTATGTTTCTGTCAGTCCTGGTATGTTAAAAACAACATTGAAAAATATGAATAATTATTTTTCTTCAGTTAAGAGACTGGAGTTTAACTTGGCTTGTAGCTTAAAATTACCCAACTCTTTTTCCAAAATAGCTTATTCTAGTCTCTCCAGGGCTTTATTAGAGCTGAAAAGCACCTGTAATACCCAGTAACAAGTGGGGCCCCAATGAATGTAGTGACAGCTGTGAAAAAACCACAGGGCTTTTTGTTGTGAACATCAAAAGGATGTTTCTTTGCATGCCCCTAGCATTTTTTGGTTCTTTGTTTTAATTTCTAAGAAATTGTTACTCACAGGTTAAAAAAATCAGAGAACGAGAATCTGAGAGTTACACTTGGGGGGACTGTAGAAGAGTCCTTAAACTCTTTCCAAAATGCCTCTTACAAATGAAGAGGAGACTGACTTCTGGCACAGCTTCAAGACAAGGAGATCACACCTTCAAAGGGACTCACAGAAATTACCAAATTTAACCAATGGGAGTAAAACTTCTGTGACTGTGGTTAACATACAAATAGGGTTCTTAAAATCAAATACCTTTTGGGATGACAAATCAGCAAGAGTTTTGTTTAATTGTGTTTTAGTAAACATGGCTTACTATTTATCTAATGACTGAAAATAAAGCATTTTTGATTTGTAAGCCTATTAAATTTTGATTTAGTGTTAGAAACATGTTAGTGAAGAAAAGAAATCTCATGACAGGTAAGTATAGTGGATATTAACAAGTTCTGCAGGAAAAGCCCTCTAGAAAAACTAGTGCAGCTTTTAAGTAATCAATTCCCTTATGAAATGAAAAGCCAAAAAAACCAATAGAGAGATATGGGAAATAAAGGTCATATGTCTTAAGAAGAGTGAAACTGCATTCCTTTGTTGATGTTATAGTTCACAGAACAGATGTCAATGTTTTTCTACTACATATAAAAGTGTCCTGAGTCAGGAATTAATGCTATTTGAGGAGACAAAATAAGACCCTGTTACAATATTGTTCCAACAACTTCACAGGCATGTAACAATAACACAGTCATCTCTTCCTTACACTTTGAATGGTTGCCTTGGTGTCACAGCGGTTGGCATCAGAATTGTTGAGTGTTTTTACAGAAACTAAGCTTTCCTCTGGTGCATACAAACAACTGCATAGATTTGACTCAGATTATTAAGAGCTGGAAAATTTTTAAAAACTTCCATAGCTCCTAATCCATAACTGGCAGTCCACTGACAAAAAGAAGTAAGAGGCTGCACAGCAGTCATGGAATGCCTAGTTATTGAAATCAATTTCTCCAATCAGCAACACCAAGCCTTCAGGCCCAGGAAACCTTAGGAGGCAAAGCAAATTTCCTGAAATTACTAACTAACTTTTGAAATCTTTAGAACTTTTGGATCTAAATTAATTTTATTTTACTTAATGTTATAGTTTTGCAAAGTATTAGACTTACATATGTGCATAATTTCAAAGTTTATGTCAGCTTGTTTTTCCCATTGGTCTAATACAGTGAGTGGTGAAATTTGATTTGTCCTAAAAATATAAATGAGATAAATGGCTGCAATTCCTGCAAATGCTTCATGTAATTCTCAGAGGGGAAACACCAGTGCTACAACTTGGAAAAGCCATTTTAGTGGCATCTAATGAACTAAATAGACTGAATTTTTTCAACAGATTTAAGTTACCAATAGGTATTTGCCTTGCAAGGTAATATAAGTATTTGACTGTTATTTTAAAGATATTTTATTGTGCTTCTATGGTTATGTCTAAGCAAGCTTAAACAACTTGGGATTTAAAAGATTAAATGATTTTTAATAAAGATAGTACCTGACTTAGAAGCACAATTGCAAGCAACTATAGAATAGATTTCACAAGCACAAAACTATGCGACATAAGTGCCTGATGTTCTTCAACTGGTAATACTCTGTGAATTATTACTCAAGAGAAGGGTCTCTGCATTCAGCAGTAGTTCTCAAAACCCAGTTTATAGATCACTTGAATCTATCCACTAGGGGTGCTTGTTGAAAGTATACTGGGATGTGCCCAACAATCACTACGCTGGTATCTCTAGAGATGGTACCTCAAAAGCTGCATTGTAGTAAGCATCTGATATTCTGATGCAAAACGAAGTTTGAAACCAATGGTTTTATTAGTAAGATATGTAGAGAAATAAATATGCAGAGACTTAGGTACCAGTCCCTCGAGAAAAAGCTACTCTGTTGGTGAAATCCCTGCCTCATCATCTTGCTGCCACTGTAAAAGGCAGAGACAGGCTGCAGGTCCCCCAAATGAGGGAACATCTCATGGAAATAACTAGATAGAACACAGACAGTCCTTTTGAAAGAGGAAGTTAAGAAATGGGTATAGAGGCAGTCAGGAACAGGGTGCCCCAAGTCTCAAGTCCATTTATCAGCCTGCTTGAGAAACAATAGGTTAGAGCTAAGGAGGGTGCTCACCCCCACCAGCCCAGTAGAGTACAATGCTCAGAAGACCAATACAATATCACAAAAGCAAGGGGGCAAAGCTGGTTTCAGAAAGGTAGGCTGGTAATGTGGGATAACTCAATGGGCTTGGTAGTCTAGGAGACCCTGCAGAAGTAGCAAGAGACACAATGTAGAGATACCCAACGCCAAACCCCAACTCTGCCACTATACCCATATAAGTACCTACTTCTCAACACCTCAGTGGCCATCCACTTGGGACCCTTCCTTGCTCAGAGAGCTTTCCTATTCTTCCTACCTATCAATAAATTTCTTGCTTTTCTGTAACTTTGGTCTCAATATTGAATTCTTTCCTCACTGAAGAACCAAGAATGAGCCTGCCTGTTGGTTCTCTCAGACTCCAGGCCTGCTCTCAAAGCCCTGATTCACTTATGCTGATGGAAGAATGGACAACAGCAAATGGGTTGTTTACTCACATTTCTATCTAAATAGGCACTGGGGATCTGCTCATAAGCTGTCAATCAGACACCAAACTAAAGCTCTCAAGGTGGAGCCATCTTTATGTGGGATAAAGCTTCTCATTGAGGATGCTCTGAATCCTTGGGTCCCATGTTCTGAGATCTTGATGCCCATAGCTGTCCTGGGAGCCAGACTTCCCACCTGGTCACAGCAGGCAGTCCCATGTATTTTGTTGGTGTCCTACATACATTCTGTGATTTCTATGGTGTCATTTTCCACTTAGACCAGGTAGTTAAACAGGTTAGGAAACAAAGCTCTAATTTATAAAGAGGGCAGATACGTATTTGGGGAGGATTTACTTCATCATTTACTAAACACCCCTTAGATAGCTAGTGCAGAGATCAAATTAAGTTGAGAAAGCAGGAGTTTTACAAACTCCTACTGGAACAAGGTTATACAACTGTTGCCTCTTAAGTTATATAATGATGGATATGTTTCCTCTGAAGGCTACTGAATGAATCAAAGTCTCCTTGCCTCCTTACTGCATGTCAGGTAGGGTGCTCATTGCTGAGGGGGTCTTAAAGAATCAGAGAAGATGTGGTCAGTGTCCTCATGGAGCTCATCATCAAGCAAAGTACACAGACTTGGACAAAATGTTCACACAAACCTGCCAGCAGTGAGGGAATGTGTGACATGAACACATTTAAGGGACTTGACCTAAAGTCTAGAGGTCCAGATAACGCTTCCTTAAGGAATGGCAGTTAATCTGAAGCTGAAAGATGACAGATTAGCTAGGAAATGGTAGAAGAGATGGAAGCTCTAGGCAGAGAGAAAGGATATTTGAGGACCAGGTGGCTGAAACATTTAGTTAAATAACCAACCTGGTAGAGAAAACCCTAGAAAGCTAGAAAGGGGCCATGTTCAGAATTAAGATTCATTCTTAATTCTAAGAGTAACTGTAAATCACTGAAAGTTTTAAGCAGGGAGATATACTTGGAAATCAATTTTTTAAAGATTTATTTATGCATACAAGAACTGGGGTACAGGTCAGAGGTGTGGGGGAGTGATAGGATTCACCAAAGAAAGAGCGGGAAACAGAACAGGTGGATTGACTGAAATGCACTGCTGAGGGGATCAGTGGGCGAGATAGGAGAGGTCTGCTGTGCCATGTGGGTCAGCTCCCTGGCCAGGGATCAAACTCATGCTACAGAGGCTGCAGATAGCTTCACAATGATGAGTTTAACCCCTTGCACCACCAGGGAGGCCCTCGGAAATCAATTTTTAAAGCAGACAGCTGGATTCTTGTCTGGAAGATTCTGGTGGGCTTAACTTGGACTGACAAACTGGATTTTAAAAGTTTCAGGAAGCTTTTAATGTGAAACCAAGTTTGGACCTGCCATGGAACATCAGTTGTCCATGTATCTATCCCAAGCAGCCAGCCTAGAAATTTGTCCTTAAAAAATGTTTACAGTATGAAAAGATACTTATGTTAATTTACCTGGTCCCATTATGTCGGCTGGCTCGAAAGCAATGCCAGCATATCCCTCATTCTTGCGGCTGTCTGTCACCTGACACAGGTGAATGGGATGGCGTAGCAGAAACTGCAGTACCCTGTCCACATCCCCTGGCCAGCTGCTACCCCTTCAGCACACAGCAGCTGACCCTCACCTTTCTCACTTGCCCTGCTTCCCCCACCGGATTAGCCTGGGCTCTGGCTGCTTTCTCCGCTGTGCAGCAGGGCTGATGTGCTAGGAAAATAATGTGTCCTTCAGCCCCTAGAAATTTCATTTTGTGACTGGGCAAAGATATCTGATGTTTGAGTAGCTCAGCTCCCTCATCCCTATGGTTCGACATAGACCCCCGGAGAGCTCCCTGCAGGACTGTGCTCCCGCTGGCTATGGTGCTACCAGTGTGGCTTGAAGTTTTTGCCGACTGCCTTCTCTTCCCAACCTCTTCCTCACTCTGCTATTGATGTTTTGCTCAGCTCCCAAGTAACCCACTCACAATCAAATCTGTCCCAGTGTCCTTTTGGGGGGGTGTAAACTCTTGCTGTGCCAAATGTATTTTTTCCTTAAAAACCAGTCATGACTGTCAAACAAATTCTAGTAAATTATTGAGACTGTATCAAAGAGGATGCATTAAAACCTGAAAAGGAGATTCCATCCACATGAACAATGATTATGGGAAAAGAGAGAGGACATAATCTGGTACTAAGGGTGTTCCATTCAAAGTATAACATTTTGGAAAATATTTTTAATAAGTATATTAACACATTTAGGTTGGAATATCATGACTTTTGTAATCTTTATTATAAATAACTTTCTCATTTAATTTTTTAATGTAAAAAATTAAAAATTGGGAGTCATTTGGATGGTTTCCTTCATATTTCCTTTGACTAAATATAATTAATCAAATATCTCAGGTTATTTCTAGACACACACTCATACACACACACACACACAAATAAATCTAGAGATTTAAAAAAATACAAAAAGTATATTTGGAAAGATGAACATAAGAAATCTGACAAAATCCTTAAAACCATGAACAAGAATGTGAATACTCATTTGCCAAACCCTGGCACCCAAGAATAAGGTATATCATTGAAGAAATTTAACTTTAATACAAATAAATATAAGGACTAATTCACATGGAAGTAAACACAGATCAGAATTCATCAAAATTGCATATAATAAGCACTAAGGGGAAATAATGAGGAGCCTGTCATTTTCTTATAAAGGATGACTCTATATAAATATTGATCAGAAATATAAACTGGCATGAAGTAAAATGACTGAAATTTCCCAATCTGACCACACAAGTTCAAGTTCAAAATGAACAAGCAAGAATAAATCCTGACTGATTTAGACATTCCTTTTATAGAACTTCTAGTAAGTCCAAGTTATGACCCTAACCATCATTTCACCTTAAATCACATGCATTTTCAATAATGTACAAGGAAACATCACCACATCTAAGAGAGAAAACCTCTTTCACCCTGAGCACTTCTAAGCAACACTAATATTATTCCTTTAATTACCTGATCTCAGGAGATGAAGAGATTTCACTTGTGTCTGTCCTTTTATTTCTTGGAAATGAGGGACTAGCAGGAGGCATCTCACCACTTAAGCGGTCTGGGAAAATGCGGTCTTTATTCAAATTGATTTCTGAATAGGGACAGTTGGCAGCACTAAAAGAGTAAAAGGAAAAAGAAAAGAACATTCCCATTACAACGTATTCACGTCTTCCAATTAAAACCACAGGACACATAGTATAAAATTCCAAAATTTAACTGAATGTTAAATATTTTTATAAATGCCTACATGCATGATTAAACATATAGTATGAACTATTTTCTCTTTACTAGAAAATATGTCTTTGCACTAGATAATTAGAAGCAAACTGATTCAACCTTTGGACTGAGCAATAATCACCAAAGGATTCCCTGTGCATTTTCCATGGGTAGGGCTGAGCATATCTCTGGACAATCAGCCCTACAAGAAAAATAAAATGCTTCAGACTTTAGAGGGTGGTTTAAGATAAGAGTGAGAAAGACAGATGATGAATGGATGACATGGATCCCTTCCTAAGGGGATCCTCTGTGCTCAGTGATGTCTCAAGTTTAATTTCCTTTATATAAGCTACAGCCCTTCAACAGGAAGGAGGTTCCCCCCTGTTCCCACCTCCAGGTCCAACGTACACTTGACCTCCCAGAAAATGCTAATTATTTGTGCAGGCTTTAGTGGAAAATAAGAAGGTAAGATCTCTGCTCTCACAGAGCTGATATTCTAGGGGAAGAGGAGCAAGACTTAATTACACAAATAAGTAAGTTAGACACCTTCATATACTGGCAAATGTGAAGACAGGACGAAATGTCTTCATACCACAGGTCAAACTGGATACTGATCCATCTAACTCACTTCTCTTCCATCAATGACCACTTGTTGGTCTCTGAGGTCCCACTTGGGGACCAATCCTGTTATCCAAGGAAAGGCAATTCAGGTCACTAATTGTTAATTCAACATTAAATCAGCGCACTCAGCTTTTTAGGCTCCAAAACAACAGAGCAAGCTCTATTTCTCAGCTCTGAATACACAATCATTCTCTCCAACTGTCTACACTGTCCCCTGATTTAGGAAACCTCCTTAAACCTGGAATGGTGTGAATCTCAGTTAAATTCTATCAGTGTGTCACATGTTTTTTCCCTCAGTAGAGGCAATAATGGGAATATTGATAATCACCCAGGGAAAATTTCTAGTTACTTTTTTTTAGGGAAAATTGTTAAACGGTGCATATCTACTTTTTACCAAGAGACTCTGATACAACCTCCTAGGAGAAGGAGTTTAGAGTCTGAAAATGCTCCCAAGTGATTCTGATAATGGTCTATAAAATTTATCACAGATCTCTTGTAAGCAAAATGCAAACTTGATTTTCTTTATATGCTACTCTACAATGGTATCTATAAAAGGAAGACGGTTAATAACATTTGATGACATTGACATAAATGTAGATAATGTTACCTCAATAACAACAACAACAGTCAGTAATATTTATGGAGCAATTCCATATCAAGTACTGTGCTAAATGCTTTACATGTAGGATTTTACTTACTCCTCATAACAACCTATAAAGAAGGTTTTTCATGTGACAAACTAAGGTTTTAATGGTTAGTAACTTCGGTCTGTAGTTATTTCATTCACTTGTTTGATGAACATTTATCAAGTATCTATTACATGGTAATGTTCTGTGCAGGCTTTAGTGGAAAATAAGGTAAGATCTCTGCTCTCAGGGAGCTGATATACTAGGGGAAGATGAGCAAAATATAATTACACAAACAAGTAATTTAACACCTTCATATAATGGCAAATGTGAAGAAAGGAAGAAATGTCTTCATGTAAAAACAAATGACAGAGAATGTGAAGCTAAGGTGGTTGATGAGGATGAAGCAGATTTGAGCAGTATTTTCAAGGTCAGGGAGAAAAGAGCTCTGTCAAAGGAAGGGAAAAGCATTACAGGAACTGAGGCAAGTAGGAAAGGCTCAGCAATATATATTTTATTATTATTATTATTTTTTAATTTTTTATTTTTATATTCCCCATAAAATTGCACCCCCCTTATTTTGACCCCAATCCTTTCTTTCCCTGCCCCCGCCCCATTGTGTGTCTCTGGTTCATAATTGTTTGTTGATTTTGATTTTTTCTTTCTTAGTTGTTCTTTTTTTTTTTTTTTAAGATTTATTTATTTATACAAGCACTGGGTACAGTCAGAAGCACAGGAAGGTGAGAGAATTCACCAGAGCCAGAGGGGAGAGCAAAGCGGGCAGACTGACGAAATACACTGCTGAGGGGAGCAGCGGGCGTGGCAGGAGAGGTCTGTCAGGCCATGTGGGACCCTCGCCGGCTGGCCGGTCAGGGATCAAAATGGCACTGCAGAGGCTGCAGGCAGCTTCGCAGCCCAGCGCTCAACCACTGTGCCACCAGGGAGGCCCCTTATAGTTAATTCTTTTTCCCGGTCCCTTATTTAAGTTTTCTAGATTCCTGCTATGAGTGAGACCATCCGGTATTTTTCTTTTTCTTTCTGGCTTATTTCACTGAAGGCTCAGCAATATTTGAGAGAAAGATCAGCTAGACTAGAGCATAGCAGGCAAGAGGAGGTGATGAGTCAGAAGCAGGTAGCAGCATTATGTACAATCTTTTAAAAGATTTATTTATTTTGAATACAAGAACTGGGGTACACAGACCAGAGGTGTGGGGAGGTGAGAGGATTCACCAGAGACAGAGTGGGGAACAGAACAGGCAGACTGACTGAGGGGAGCACCGAGCGAGACAGGAGAGGTCTGCTGTGCCATGTGGGTAGCTCCCTCGCCAGCCGGGGATCAAACTCATGCTGCAGAGGCTGTGGACAGCTTCACAGAGCTGTGTTTAACCCCTTCCACCACCAGGGAGGACCATTATGTACAATATTGTAGCCATATCATGAGTTCATAGATTTAGTTTAAATTTGATTTGAAGCCATTGAAAGATCATCAACTAAAGCTAGGATATGGTTTGATTTATAATTTAAAAACAATCACTTAGGATGCTTTGTGGAGAGAAATTTTCAAGGAGACAGAAATGAAGCAAGAGAGGTTATTAAAGTAAAGACAATGGAAACCGGATCTGTAAGATGGAGATGGAGTCAAGAGAATAGTCACTCAATCTTTTACCTTCCTGCCAAGGGTACCTGTGAGTAGATGGGAGATGGGGACTAATATATAAAAAAAAAAGATTGAAGAATGACTTTAGATTTTTAGGAAAGGCTTGTACATAATGCTGCTATCTGCTTCTGACTCCATGCCTCCTCTTGCCTGCCATGCTCTAGTCTAGCTGATCTTTCCCTCAAATACTGCTGAGCCTTTCCTGGTTGGTAACAAGGATACCTTTTTGTTTTCCCATGAGTTGAAAAGGACTAGAATGGAGCAGATCTGAGGACAACATAAGCATCTGTGGAGTGTTTATAAGATATCCAAGTACAGAGGCTGCTTACTCATAGCCACAAAGCACCAAAGCAGCTCAGTGAAAAGAGCAAACTATTTCAGTCCTTTTATTGATTTAGTAATAATGTGACAGAAAATCTATCTCCAATTATGATGTCTCTTTTGGACAATAGCTCTTTAAATGTTTCCTGGGAAGCACTGGGCTCCCATTAGGATTATAATCATTTCTAGGCTCTCATGTAATAAGTTTCTAGTAATAAAAGCACAAGTTGGGTGAGATTCATCAGACAATGTGCATTTTGTAACAAGTATACACATATGTACACAAGAACACTTCCACAAGGTACAAGCATTCAGTTCCACAGGAACTGACCTCAGGAAGCCAGAGGAAAATATTCACATAGGATAACACAGCTCTCTAATGCAAGGGATTTACCAGGGTGCTCTCTATTCTATTAGCAAATCATTCTCTATGGGCTACATATACAAATACATGTTCTATTAGCTTCTCTAAGGAAGCAGCTTTCCCTAGAATAGACTGGACCAGCTTATCAAGAAAGGTGGAAGGGATCACCTTCAAAACCCTTTCATTGTAAATCCATTGCTTTAAATGATTTAGCAACACTCTGGGCTTCTAAGTGCTCACATAACCATTCTCATAGTCTGTCACGACAAACACCTATAAGAAAGAAAAATCATGAGGTAGGCTCTAGTAGGCCACTGCGCTCTGAGCAGGGCTTAGGAGTAAAGAACAGAGCTGTGTCATAGGATCCTGCGCTGAATCCTGGCTCCACTGCTATCTGATCTTGGGTGCTTAGCACTCCATTCTAAGCCTGTTTCCTCATCTGTAAAAACAGGGATTAGAACAGTCCCTGCTTCATAGAGCTCTTGTGAGGATTAAATGAGATAACACACTTAAGTCCCTAAATAGCACCTGAACAGAGGAAGTCATCAACCAATTTTACTGAGTATTATTCGTTAAAAAGGAAAAGAGTAATAACCTCTGCTGGGTGAAAAAGAGCATCAGCCAAAATGAACAAAGCGAAGAAAGCTCATAATATGCCTCACGTATGAGGGCTCCCTCCACCCCTCAGGAAAAGCTCAAGCATCTCTCCTGTGCTGCTCCACTTGTGCTGCAACAGAAACCTGTTTACCCCAGGGGGCTCCTTTCCTTGGGCAGCTAGCTCCCTGCCTAAAGCACCTGGCATAGAGCAGGCACTCAGAAGTGTTTGATGATCCATAGATGCTGAATTAATATATGATAGCTGTATAGTGTGCACATGTGCATCCAGAGTTGTTATATTTAAAATTTCCCAGGGGACTTCATAAATATCCTTTCTAGATTATTGGAACTACTTACTCTTTTTCCTTTTCATACTTAATTCTCTAAAACTTACAGGCAGAAAATTTACTTCTAAAGGTGCTAGGTATGTAGAATATCTACTTTTATATAATTCTAGTTCCCCTTTAGACTTCTCCCATTTTTCTACGTATCAGTAGGACAAATGAATCAATCATGACACAACCAATATTACTTCTTTCTTGCTAGAAGATAGAATTAAGCAATTCGGCTACTGAAAATGCCGAGAGATGAGAATACCAGATCCACACACGGAACTCACACATCCTTTCTATTTCGACATTTTAAAAAACATCATATTCTCAAATTCCATTGTGAAAACACATGTTCTCTAACATTTCTTAGATCAAAATTACTATTGTAATTTTAGAGACGCTAACAACAAATACTAGTCAAAACATACACTTTTGCTTATGTGTTCATAAAATTGATTATTCTTGCTAAAAGAGCAGCTTTTCTTGTTAAAGCAAAGAATGCATGTTTTTGATTTATGCAGTTTCCCTGTAAATTAATCCAAGGAGAATTTTCTCATTATGTTTTTCTAAACACAGCATTCTCAGCAAGGACAAAAATAAGTGCCAGTGAAATGAACCTTTTAGAGAATATCCATGATGCAGCAGCTATTCGACAAATCTACTAATGAAATGGAAAACAGGCTGTGCCTGTTAAGGATTAATATCCTGCCAGATAAAGAACTTTGAGTGTTGTAAATAGGACAGCATAGTCAGGGAGAAAAGCTAGTTGAAAGGGCTGAGAAGAAGGGGAACAGGACTTGGGCAGGAGCTGACACTACCTACAGTTCTCTGAAATATACCCTCCCCCCGAGGCTCTGGCCCACCCGTATCTCTGGCCCAGAGATAAGCACAGACAAGGAAATGAACACAGCTTCTTCCTCAATGCATGTCTTTTAAGCCATAAGCTCTACTTCTCTCATACCAATAAAGTGACTGATTCTCTATATTGAAAGATTTCCTTACCACATTTCTCCACAAAATCTTTCATGATTCTTCCCATAATTTGTCCCTTCTTTTAGCAAATACAATATTGCATCTTTGAAGAAATGCTCCAAAGATAATCACTGAAACTTTGTGACATGAGGTCCCAGTTCACTTTGGTGGTCCTGATGAGTGGTCAATGACTCCAGGCAGGGTACAGGACTGTCATCACAGACCTTGCTGTGATAGGCAAGCCTCTCCTGAGGCCTGAAGCACTTCTAAGGAGGCCATGGGAATTGCTGTGAGGTGGATTTTCTTCCCAAAAGACTGAAAACCAAAAATTTAAATTTCTAATTGCTCCCCAACAACATACTGTAGAATTTACCATTTTTCAAATGTCTTGCTCTTTCCCTTCATCATTTGAGCAAACTACTTGGTCCACTGAATGCCTTGGAGTTTTACATAGAAAGCTACACATGCTAAGTTTCAACATTAGGCTACTATTTTATATCTAATATTTTAAATAAATTATGTACAATGTTTACAGTTCCATCAGTCCCTAGGTCCTTTTTCTGTGACTAACTGATAAGAGCCGTGACTTGAGAGGCTGTGGGAGGGGAGTGGTCAGGAGCACAGGCCCTTGAGTGAGACAGGGTGCCATGCCCAGCTCCCCTCTACCCTGCCCCCCTAGTTGTCAAGTTAGCAAACCTCTCAATGCCACAGTGGCCTCATCAAAAACTGGGAGAAAATACTAGTTCTGTTGTATAGGGTTGTTTTAATGTTACCCGATATATGGCACACAATTAGAGCAAAACTTCTCAGTGGTAAATAAATGCACAATAAAAGTTAGTTATTACTGAAAAAAAATTTATTGGAGGAAAGGACTTATGGATATATAATGGAAATTTAACAGCCAATGAGCCCTTTTTGGCATTTATACCTATAGAATAGCTGAAAAAAAGCCAGTTGCCTTCACTCAGCAATACTGAGTAACTTCTAAGAGGCAGTATTTTAAATTCAGTTTAAATGAATCCTTTAACTTTTAGTTTGCAGTCATACAAACAGTGAAAAGGATTTTTAAATGGCTATTTACAAACAGAATCGTCATCCTGTCTATGTTTAGACTATTTACTTTGGAACACACTGAATTTCATAAAGAACTCAGGAGGCATATTGCAAAGGGAAGATAAGCAGCATTTGAGGTCTCAGTGATGAAGGAAAGAGGAAACTAAATCCAGATGAAAAGTATAGCATCCATTTTACAATTCCCATTAACTCTAGAGGAACAGGTCATGCAATCTTCAGAATTTTTAAAGACCTAGATTCAGAACCTGCACAAATGAGGTAAAGAATCATTTTTCTTATTGAGCAATCCAATTTACATGCAGCTAGAACTTTTACATTGATGAATAACTATCTTATTTATATCTAAGTAGACAATGATTGCTTGCTTTAAAAACTCCAGGTAAATTGGAGGGATTCTGACTATTTCAGTAGCATTTAAAGATGCCTACAAGGGCCCCCAAATCAATTAAACAATACATCAAATGTCAATGTATAAGTTTGTTTTGTTTTTTAAATTACTTAGGGGTAAGAGAAAAATGCTGAAAAATGTATTGTCTGAACAATGCATCCTCATATTTGACTATTTATACTTTTGCATTCTGCGATCCTTGTTGCTCATCTACAATAATTTCACCTCACTATTCAAATTGTTGTCAGTGAATAATAGACTTCCACTGAACAAATACTTTCATGTCCTCTTCTCATTATAAATGGTCAACCTCAAATGACTATTTCAGAAGTTACGTAGCTGCAAAACTAGTCAGTTTACTAAGAAAAGCCAAATAGTTGGAGTAAGTCCATTTTGAACCTAGAATGTATTTTCTCCCAGGAGATTTAAGGACAGACATACTCTTCAGTTTTACAGGATCACCATGATAACCATGGTGAATTTAAAATCAGTTCACATCCACTTAGTACACAGTAAGTCCTCACTTGATATCACTAATAGGCTCTTGGAAACTGCCATTTTTAGCAAAACAAAACAATTGTGTCAAAGGCTAATTTATATAAACAAGAGTTAAGTTCTTAAGGCACATTTCTGGTCAGAAAAAAATCACCAAACTTCTAAATAAAGAACGACCAACGCATCTACAACACATCCAATTGTAAACAATAATTCTGTATTTCATCCCACTTAGTCCAGCTTAGATTGTGGATGGCTAAAGTCGATCCCAGTGGCTCAGGTTACAAGGTCGGGGTCCATGCAGAATGCAGGGCACGATCACACTCAACCACACTCATTCAGCTGGGACATGTAGGCACACCAGCGAACCTAACATGCTCACCTTTGGGATGTGGAAGGGAGCCAGACTTTCGCAAGAAAACCCAGAAGACACGGGAAGAATATACAAACTCCACACAGATGTAGCCCCTGGTCAGGAACTGATTTTTTTTCCCTCATTGTCATTAAAATTAAATGACACTGAATGAAATAACATTATTTGAGGATGTACAGTACATGGAAATCAGCATTTTCCACATATTTGATTGAACAGGCCCCTCTATTTGACTCATGTGAGTGGTAGGACCACTTACCTGTGAGGGCCCAAATGCCTGGCTCTCTTAAAATGGCCAACCCCTTTACACCCTGGGGTTGAGCATCCACCATGTTCTGATGCTTCCATCAATTCTAAGGGATCTATAAAAAAGCAAAACAATCAGATTAACAAAATACACAACAGAGGGGCAAAGAGTTAACCAGAAGTCTGTGAGTGTCTATATATATTCACATATATATATATACATATATATATATATGAATGAGTTGAACATCTAGCATAAGTTCCTAAAAATTCAATTTTTGAATCAACAGATATAAACAGAAAAAGCAGATCCTGTGAAAATTTAAAATAATGTAAGTCTCTACTTCTAAAGGTTTTCCCCTATGTCTTTTTACTATTGTTCTTTTTCAATAGTGAAATGGGTAAACTTTGACCTAATTCTCTTCCAAATATAACAACATCCAGCTACCTAAATCTTAATAATACAATTCTTAACAGTTTTTTTTTTTTTTCAAGTAAATAACAATGAATAAGTGAACACCTGATACTGTAAGAATGTCAAACAGGACACTGGGAAGCAGAACAGTTAAGGATCCCACTCGATTCTCACCACATGTTACACCTGCTCCTCCCCACCATTTACATTAATGTGTATCCTCCTAGATGTTTTTCAGCATTTGACACATACTTTCGGTTGAATATACACATGCATGTGTATATACATATGCATCCTGAAAAGGATGCACAGATATGTGAAACCTGCTCTATTCTCTACATGTCTTAAAAATCTTTGTACCTCAAAATATTTTAATGGTTGCTACATAATATCTGCAGTATGAGTGTACCATAACTTAATTAACCAATATTTATTTCCATGTTTCCCTATTTTAAATATACTGTAATGTGATTTCTGCATTTTTGTGTCCTTATCTACTTGTAATGTGGCATCCAGAAACCGAATCAACTAGATGGGGAGGATATGTTAATTAAAAAAATAACAAGAGGGCCTCCCCTGGTGGCACAGCAGTTGAGCACTGGGTTGCGAGGCTGCCCGTGGCCTCTGCAGCGCCAGTTCAATCCCTGGCCACTGGCGAGGGTCCCACAAAAAAAAAAAAAAAACAAAACAACAACAACAATAATTCATTGTATTCCTTACATGTTTTTCTGTAATGTATTAATTCTCCTTCAACATTGAAATATGGTAAGTCAAGTTCTCAGGGTACCTTTTGAAAAAATTTAATTTAGCTGAAATTTTTATTGAGATTATTATAGATTCATAAGCAGTTGTAAGTAATAATACAGAGGGAGATCCCTTGTACCCTTTGCCCAGCTTATCCCAATGGAGGTTTTTTTTTGTTTTTTTGTGTTTTTTTTTGCAAAATTATAGTATTAAATCACAATGAGAACACTGACACTGATATATTGTGGTAGTCAGAGTAAAATTTCAAATGCAAAAATTCAGTACTAATTTTAAACGATGATGATTTCTTCTATATAAAAGCAAAAATAAAGTCCATACACACTTCAATTTTACAGACATCAATTTTTTTCTATATTTTGACCACCAAGTAATTAAAAATGTAGTAAAAGAAAGAAAGACTGCATAGATAAGAAGTGCATAGTAGAGAAGAGGCAGAAAGAGAAGAATGGGGCAAAGAAAATATTAAGCATGCTACACAAGATAATGTGAATGCTTATAATCTTTGCATCTCTTACTCAAAGGAGGCTGAAGGGGATGCCCGGTTTTTGAACACCAACCCACAGGGTGAATATCAGGAGAATCTGCATCTATCCAGTAATCATAGCAACTATTCCAACCGTCAAAGTGAACCTGGAGAACAGAGAGAAATTAATAATCACATCTAAAAAAATCCCTTCAGTGAACGTTCTGCCCACAGCAACTATTTTCATTCTCTTCTCACTTAAATAGGTTCAATACCAAATAAATTATTTCAGTGGTTCAAATTCCTTCATTCACAGAATGAGAATAAAAGCACTTCTGAAATGCTTTCAACATATTCCTAATGATTAAAATGTCTTTTCAAAGATGTATTTTAGACAACAATTCTACAGATATATTATGTACATCCCCCAACATTATCAGCAACTTGAATACATAGCATCTTGAAATGAATGACATCAAACACACAATAAAATTACTAAAGTAATGAATAAGTCAAGGAAGGGAGCTCAGGAGGGGAGAAAGATGAGGTAGGGAGACCTTTCATATAAATGTCATCTCTTAGAACTCTGCCAAAACACAGGGTTATTAAAATGCCCTATTAGAAATACATGCAATGGAGAAAATAACTCTTGATTAAATGCATTTGTTAGGTATCTTATTTCTCTTGTAAATAATCACAATATTTCTCAAAGAAGTTTTATACAATGGTGTTTTAAATTGCACATATCTTTTTTCTCTGAGAATGAAAGGATCTACTGAAATGCTACATATTTTTTACTCCTAAAGCAACTTTGCCAGTAAGATTTCCTTTTTAATGTCGATGGATATTTTATTCCTTATAAGACAATAGATACCATATGGGTAAAGAATTCAAACATTAAAAACGGAAAAATAGAAGTTCAAGAATGCATAAATGAATGTAATTGTAATTTCAAGTGGGATAGCCTTTGTAAGCAAGACACCAAACTCAAAAGCTATGAAAGATGGATCAATTTGACTACACAGAAATTGAAAACTTCAGAATATAAACAGTAATATAAGCAAGCTGGAAGACTACCAGGAGCCAAAAAAAGAAAATAACAACAACAAAAAAAACCCCTCACACATTTTCATGTGTGACATGGCACTTTATTCCATATTCATAAAAATAATACACAGCAATATAAAAATATAAATACTCAAAAGAAAGGTAGAAATGATATGCCTCCCGGGTGGCGCAGGGGTTAAAGACAGCGCTATCAAGCCAACGCCAACCACCGCAGCACGAGTTTGATCCCCAGCCGGCCAGGGAACAACCCACATGGTGCAGCAGACCTCTCCTGTCACATCTGCTGCTCCCCTCAGCAGTGTATTTCAGTATATCTGCCTGTTTTGCGCCCCACTCTCTCTGGTGAATCCTCTCACCACCCCCCAAACTTCTGGCGTATACCCCAGTTCTTGTATGCATAAATTGTTTTTTTAAAAAGTGGAAATAGTTACAAATAACTCTGAAATAAGAAATCTAAGCAATCAATAAACATATGAAAAGATAATTTCACTTGTAACTAAAAACTACAAATTACAACCACAAGATGCCATTTCAACCTTCCAAAAATGCTGCATTTTGGAGATTCTGAGAGCTGGTATGAGACTTAATGGATGTTCTCATAGGTCGTTGACAGAATTAATTAGTGAGATATTTCTAGAATGTTCTTTGGCAATAACAATCAACACTTAAAATAGATCACTTTGACTTGATGATCCCAATACTCAACTCACTGTTTATAGCAGGAAACAAGCAAAGGATCCATCATCAAGAGGCTGGTTAAATAAATTATGGTATTGAGTTGTTAAAGGACATGTGTGGGTTCAAATAATGTCCTTTGCAATGAATTCACTTTCTCAACCTTGGAAATTAATTAAAGCTAGATTCAAAAGTGGCAGAATTCTATAGTTGGAAGAAATCATGGATATTATCTAAAAGAAGAGATCACACAGCTCCTTAGGAGGCGTAAAATTCAATAATTCAAAATAAAAGTTAATCATTCATACACACTGAATTCAAAAGCAGCACCTTGAGAAAATTCTTTAGCTCAAAACAACCTTCTCCTTTGCTCTGATCAAAAGTATTCAAATGACATTGAGGATGATATTCTAATACATATATATATAAACTCTCATGTTTTCTGAAAATAACAATATATGTTCTCAATATCACTATTAAATGATGAAGTGTTGTAATAAGTTTTAAGGATTTTCATTTGATCAAGTGATTACTTAATTTTGCTAGAAACATGAAACTCCATTTTCTGATACTGCTATTCCTAAATTCCATTGGAATGAATGTTCACATAACTCTTGCTATACTTGTAGATAAACAAGTGAATTTTATAAAATTTGGCTATCTTCCAACAGTAAACAAACCCAATGTTCTCTGTTAGGCACTGACCACTCACCAGCATCAACCATGAATACTGAAAAGGAGAAAAACAAAGGAGTGCACACAGGTCCTGGATCCATATGTCTGGCTTGGACTCTATGGCTGTATCACTAAACCTCCAGGTAACTGTGTGAACTCAGAATTGAGACCCAATGATTTAAGTAGTGATTACAGTACAGCAATAGAGTTTCCAACAATCTTGACTTTTTCCTCACTTATAAAAATGCTCCTGTTGGAGCTAGTATACCTGGTTATACCATATTTTTCCCTAGTTTCCTTCAAAACTGACAACTCAGTTTGGCAAAAAAAAGTTATTTATCCAGAATAATTTAGATACTGTAGATAAATTTAATACCTCCTACAAACCAAGATGCTAAGAAATCTGAAATTTTAAGTTTAACTTCATAGATAAAATTTACATTATATATTATGACCATAGGTACTGATAAAATTTTCTTGGTAAGTTGCAAATGCATTTTAGAAAGCTGAATGAAGTAAAATTAGTAATATTTGTGAAAATTACTATTAACTCTAATCAATAGTCTTACTCTAGAAGCCCAATGAAGTAACTTTATTATAGTTCAGTTCACCTTTTGTAACTTTTACAAAACATTTTTTAAATTACATCTTAAAATGTAATTTTAATTACATTTTTTTAAACAAACAAAAAAATCACTCTGGCAATGTTAAGTGATGTTTTACTCTTTTGAGTAATACTTTGAAATGAAATCAAATTTCTAAAAAGGTCAACATCAGTATACAACGTAAAATAAGAAATATTTAAAAATTTGACAAAGACAAAAGACATACAAAAGTATGTATAATAATCAAATTCACTGTAAGTACAATTATATGTAACAGCAATTCAGCAATGCAGGTAAATTTAACTAAAATTCTACAGAAGTAGGCGATGTGGATCAAATAGTGTGGGTGATTTATACATTTTTTAAATTATAATTTAGGAAGATGGATACATTTTCACCTATATGTATCATCTGGATCATTTATAAAGCACTTCATTGACAATTTCAAGATTGGGACAGATAATATTTTCAGAAAGCACACTAAGTATTTAAAGAAATGATTTGGTTGATTATCGGCTCATGTGAAAGTCAATTTAGTAAAACACATTTCAGACTCAGATGCTCATTTTCACAGGCTTCTGAAATTAAAAGCTATGTCTGAAAAGGTATAAACCTGTAAGGTCACAGAAAAGGAAAGTGGCTGACAGGTAAGAAGTAACACTTTTGGGCCTCCCTGGTGGTGCGGGGTAAAAGACAGCACTAATCAAGCTATCACCAGCCACTGCAGCACAAGTTTGATTCCAGCCAGGGAGCAACCACATGGCAGAGCGGTCCCCTCCTGTCTCACTTGCTGCTCCCCTCAGCAGTGTATTTCAATAGAAATACCTGTTCTGCTCCCCACTCTGTCTCTGGTGAATCTTCTCACCACCACCACCATCCCAACCCCCGCACCTCTGGCTTACACCCCAGTTCTTGTATGCATAAATAAATCCATCTTAAAAAAAAAAAAAGTGACACTGTTGTGTGTGAAGGACAAAAGCAGGTGAAGGAATGTTAATCTCCTGGAGAGAGTGGGTGGGCTGGAGCCTAGGTGCCCAGAAAGGGAGTGCAGGGACATCAGTGCCGATTATTGATAGTTTAGCCTGCAGATCCCAATGACTCCTTGTAGAGGAGCAGGTAGGGTCTGAATAATGTCAGGATTGGCTCAAAGCCCAAGTGTGAATTGGTTAGCTCCCCACCCCACTCACCAAAGCAACTGCCCATTCATCAATGTTTCAAAAGAGTAGAGCTCACTTTCTAAAGAAATATAATCATAGAGGCGATGCATGTCAGATAAAAGTGATGTGGAGGGCCTCCCTGGTGGCGCAGGTGGTTGAGCACCACACCATGAAGCTGTCTGCAGCCTTTGCAGTGCAGGCTCGATGCCAGCCAGCCGGCCAGTCGGTGAGAATCCCACGTGGCACAGCAGACCTCTCCTGTCTCCCCCGCTGCTCCCCTCAGCAGTGTATTGTCAGTCTGCCAGTTCTGCACCCTGCTTTGTCTCTGGTGAATCCTCTCACCCTCCCACACATCTGGCCTGTACCCCGGTTCTTGTATAAAAAATAAATAAATCTTTAAAAAATAATGATGTGGAGATGGGATGGATGGAAAGTATGGGGCTAGGCAAGAGTCTGCATGCTCTCACCCAGTCCTTTGCTCATCTCACAGCCAGGCTGGCCTTCCTTAGGGAGGAAACTGGCAGAAATTGAAAGGCTCCAGATGCTTACAAATGGGGATCTCCACTGTGAAAAAGCTGGTTCTTTGCCTATGAGTCAATAAATCCCAGTTATGCAAAATACCTAATTTCAAGTGCCTTTTTAATGTGAACAGCCAAGTAAGAACATGAAATTTGAAGTAAGCCTGCAATATGAAGAGGTCAAATTAAGTAAAAAAGAGAGTTAGAGGAAATAAGTAGGGAACAGAAGAAAAAATATCACTATGATCCTTAGCTAAGAAACCATATTGTTTCAGGAAAAAAAAGAGAGCATTATTTTAAAAGGGGGTGGTGGATGGGAAAATGAGGAAAAAAATCCTGAAAAAGAAAATATCATACCTCTAAATAAAATGCAACCTAACATCTGGAAAAGAGAGTAGATGTCTCTAAACAAGTAGAATTTAAAAATAAGAAAAGCACAAGGAGAGAGAAAATATAAGAAAATCAGGAGATCAATCTAAGAGGTTTTAATAGCAGAGGAGCAGGACATTGAGAAAGAGAAGAGAGAAGGGGGAAGTCATCAAAACAGTAACACAAGAACATTTCTAAAAACTAAAGGACATGAAACTGCACAGTGAAAAAGCATGAGTACTTGCCTGATAAACAGACACATTACCACAAACCATAAGAGCATGAAGGACAGAGGGTGTTAAGAGCATCTAGGGAGAGAATGCAGATCAACCAGAGTAAAGAATCACAATGTTCTTCAAAGTCTTAAAAAACAACATCCCACGTGAGAGGGCAGCAGAGCAATGCTTTTCATTTCGGAGGGGAAAAGGCCGTCTACCCAGAATTCCACGCCCACTCACCACATGAATCAAACATAAAACTAATATACTGACATTGTTAGACATGCAAGGAGTCAAAATACGCTTCTCTCACACCCTTTCTTAGAAAGTTATGAAGGACGTGTTTCAGCAAGGTAAGGGGACACTCTAAAAATATGAGATTCAGGAAAAATGAAATACAACCTAGTCTGTCAGCAAAGAAGCCTCAAAATGAAAGCCCTGTACAGGGCTTGGAAACAACCACCACATTAGAATAGGTAGTTGTCAAATGCTGTGGAGAAAAGTTCAAGGGGGAAAAAAGATACAGATAGAGAATTTAAAAATACACCTGCGCTTTGGAACAAAAGACATGTCAGATTCAGATTCATCGGAGCGTTTGCTAAAATCTAGTTAAGAACAAAGAAAATTTAAAAATCAAAATGCAAAGAAAGGAAGAAACAGGCTAAAAAGAAACAAAATACAAAAATCATTAACTTCAGGGGAAAAAATATCATTTAAAAAAGGGGAGCTACTGTGCCCAGCAGTGAACCAGATTGATTTATGCACCCTAACATGAACAGGAAAGAACAAAAAAGGCATAACAGTGTGAAATAAGTATTGAAAGGATAAGGAGAAGAGAAGCATGATAAGATCTAAATCCCAGGGCCCTCCCTGGTGGCTCAAGGGGTTAAGCATCGCACTATGAAGTTATCTGCAGTATGAGTTCGACCCCCAGCCGGGGAGGTGACCCACATGGCACAGCAGACCTCTCCTGCCTCGCCCGCTGCTCCCCTCAGCAGTGTATTTCAGTAGATCCACCTGTTCTGTTTCCCACTCTATCTCTGGTGAATCCTCCCATCCCCTGCACCTTGGGCCTGTGACCCAGTTCGTGTGTGCATAAATAAATCTTTTTTTTTTTTTAAAAAGATCTAAATCCTTAACTACCACAACAGGGAGGAAATAAAATATATTTAAAATTGATGGATTGAGAAATAGCAGAATTCTAGAAAATTGGAGCTCAGAGTTATAAGCAACAGCTAACAGAGCGGAAAGTTCTTGCCAGTGGGGAGCCAGACTTGGATGAGGAGGGATGGGTGGAATTGGAAAGGTCCTAATTGTCCCATAGATTTTAGCAAAAATGCTGGTCATTTTTCTTCAACAGCAGTTGATGAAATATACAGAAGTTTTCAAGTTTTTAACTGCTGTAGCTAAAACTGTAAACTATATATTATTCAACTTAAAAAGTTGATTTATTTAACTTAGATTTGATTTTATCCAAGAAACTTGAAATACTAAGCTACATTAATCAATTAATCTATTTTTCTCTTCAATCTTCCTGAAAAAGAAAAATAAGCATGCTGGCTAGGGCATCTCCAATTTATTCAAAAAAAACTTGTACTGCTGAAAGTTTTTTATATTCAGAGAAGTCTCTGACGAATCCTGAAACTGGGTCACCGTCACCCTTTCACTGACATTTGATGACTTCATAAACACACAGGTATCTGTTCAGTGCTTTACCTTGAGCTGTGGATACATTCCAGTGACTATGAAAAGGTGATTGTCAATTATACACCTCATAGCAGGCTCTGTGGGGGATGTTAGAAGATTGAGCAAGATCTTCCAATGGAAAGAGAATTCAGCTAGAAGCAAGAATAGCTGGATTCTAGTCTAAACTTTTTCCATTAACTAACTGAATCATTCACATCAGAGTACTTAACCTCTCTTGGATAAAATTTTCTCAAATATAAAGTCAGAAACTAAATTTTTTTAGTAAAGAATTAATATATGTTTCTAAAACCTGATGAATAAAAGAAAGGTCTAGATCTTTACTCCTCTTGTACCCTCAGAGAGGCTCCACCGTTATTTTGCTATGCTGTTTTCCGTAACTGCTCAAGCATTTATTCCACTACCAGACAACATAACTGTCAGTCCTGAATCTTTCACTTACCAATATTAAATATTCTTCTAAAAGGTTTAGTTTTAAGATCATATAGATACACAGTAATTTATTTTACCCATCTTCCATTTTGGGTGTTCCCAATAAAAACAGCACTGCTGTACTTTTGTACAGCTTATATCTTTGCATATTCCCTTTCGTTAGTCCCTTAACATAAATTCCTAAGACTGCAATTCTTGAATTTAAGAGTAAGCTACATTCCAAGACCTTTGATGTCTATCTGCAAAACGCTTTTCAGAAACGGCTGAGACAGTTTATATGCCTAGCTGCTATATATGAAAAAAACTTTCATGCACTTAAACCAAAACAAGTATTTTTTTTTAATTCTCACTAATCTGATTAATGTCTTGCTTAAGTCTATACTTCCTTGATTTCTAGATCAGATTACTTAAAAAATATTTCTAGCAAAAAATACTGTTTATGACTTATATTATTATCTAATTCAATTATTACATAATTAAAAGGACATTTAATAGGATAAGGCACTTAAAAAACAGTTACTGAGGCCTTCTATTATTTACAAAATTTTCTGAGATGATACATACTTATAAAATCTTAAAAATAGTAACTTAAATATTTAATTTCTATTTTATTGAATACCAGGTTCTTCATGCTACAAACTTTTTTTACAGAACAGCGTAAGCTTGCACTTGTATAGCTTAGGGCTGTGACCAAGCTCTGCCACTGCCTGTAATTAATAAATAACTCAATCAATCTTTCTGAGCTTCAGCTTCATTAACTATATGTCTCCCACACTGTTACCACCACAAATGTCAAATAATAAGAGACCGCTGCTACCCTATAAAACACCATATAAATCTAATGTCTTGCTGCTGTTGTGACCATTATTATCCCTAGTAGAAATTTTAAATGATCCTATGGAAGTAGAACATGCATTGTTCTCATTTGAAAGTGAAGTTATGCTGAAGCTAGAAACAGACAAGACCTTCTGGCTTATCACCTGGAAGTGTGACTACACTTCACTTTATCATGTTTGGATATAACAAATTGAACCCATCTTCCTGAATATTTGCTCGCTTTATGAAGGGTACCTGACTTTTATTAATCCAACTTCAAATAAAATCTGATTTTACTTGTATTATTTCTCTTCATTTGTCCTACATCAAAAAGCAGGATATCTTCTAACATACCCCATTAAAAAATACCAGCCTTCAATTAAAAAAAGAACTAGCTTTCCATTTTCCACAAAAGAGTATCTATTGGAGGATGGGGCATTATATCAGAAGAACTATTATCTATGTAAGAAGTTTTCTCTTTAATTATGACTAACTTAATATTTTGAGTGTATGTTTATAGAGAAAGATATGACATTAAAAGTCTGTCATAATTAAAGAGAAAACTTGTTCATTAGAGAAAAGGAAAAAAAACAAATAATGACTAACAAATATATACAGTCATTTAATTTGCACATGAGGATGATTTTACTAATTTAATTATAGGACTTCATAAAATTTAACGCATCCAAGAGGTCTTCCAACAAAAAACCAAGACAAAACCACAACAGAGAATACTTACTTTTATTCGGTGATCATCTGTGTCTGCAACTGTTGCTACTCTAATAAACATGGGGTTTCTTTTGTCTATAACTTCAAGCTTCATTTTTTTCTGGAATCCATGTGGAGGTTTCTGCCATAACAGAAAAAAATATACCTTAGTATTTAGAGGAAGAAAAGGTGGGTTCTATGTCTCACAGACAGAATTATAAAAATTGATGAGCCTGAGAACCAGTCTTTCAAACTTTCAAGTTCCCAGTGTGGCTTTGGATCTCATCCTCCCTGTCAAAAAACACAATCACAAATCATACCACCAACCCCACACGCAACAGAAACAGCCCCAGGAACTAGTTACAGGAGCAAACAGGAAGCAAAAGATCTTCAGATGAAATTCAAAATATTATGGTTATATGACTAGTCATAGGACAACAAGACTTTTTTCTCATTATTTGAAGGTATCTGGGCAAAGTTCTAGAAGCATGAACATTATTTTTAAAAGAGAGAACACTAAGTGGTAGAGATGAGACAAAGGGTAGTAGTGGTAATGAGACCAAAAGAGCAGAAAATGTCTTTTAAAGAAGAAAACTGGCAATCAAAACATGAAAATGGACTCATTCTAGGAAAAACAAAAATAAAAATGAGACCTACAGCTACCTACACCTTAGTATACAGTGGAAGCCTTCAAACCTCTGAAAAAGTTACAGGCAGTAGCAAGCGAACTGACTGGTATATTAGGCAAATTACTTAAATTTTCTGAGCTTTCATGACCCTCTTCTGCAAGATGAGCATAATGAAAGTGTAACTGAAAATTAAGTGTGACAGTTCTGTAAAGTACACAGTAAAATCAATGAAAGGCCCCTAAAGGGAGAAATTTTAGTTTTTCCTTTCATAACAATGTGACACAAGGCATGTAGTCGATCTTATTGTAATTTTAATTCACTTCAAATCAATGTGTAATGCAGCTCTTCAATGTACTAACCTAAGTTAGAGAATCAGATAAAAAAATCATAAAAATGACGTAGCCCTCATTATTATTTTAAAATCTTAAATTTATTATAAAATGGGATCATATACATTCTTTGATAGATTTTCTTCACAATAATTTACAATACAATAATTTATCTCTCAAAATTTTTTGATATTCTTTTCTTTTATATTTGGGCCATTACCTACTAGTTAACTTCATCATTAAAAATCCTAGCAATTTATACACAGAAGAATCATCTATAGAAATGTTACTACTTTAACTACTAAATACATCTTTCTTTAAATTCATTGGAAAATATAAATTATACAGTTGCTTGAGATGAAAATTTTTTAATTACAATTTCACCAGTAATATCTCCTTCTGTGTTTAAAGTTCAATGAGTGATCAGTATCATCAACACAAAGTAATAGCATGAAATACATATCTCACCACTTTGAAAGCTCTTGCAGGAGCAGGTAAAGAATTGGTTTCCTCTAAGTATTTATCCCAAGAAAAATGTTTCACATTTGGATAACCTAAAAAAGAAGAAGAAAAAAAGTAAATTATATCTTCTTTAAATGAAATGGCAGTGAGAGCCACAAAAACACCTATAAAAATTGATATTGGCTAAATTCAGGAAATTATGTTCATACCACATATAACCTTAAACTTATACACACTTAGAATATTTTGTAACAATGCAATTATTCTCATTTGGATCATGAAATATTTATAACTTTTAGATGAAACTTAATATATATGCAGATGTGTAATTTGTAGCCTCAGGAATAGATATCCTTACAACACAACACATAAATACAAAGATACCCTTGCACCTAGGAATTTTACTTCTACTAATCTATGAAAATTTATCAAATTCACATTGTCTATAAAAGTGAAACTGGTAAATGTGAAGCTTGTTAAATGATGACTAAGTAAAGAAACACGTGAAAAAAAATGTAGAGTACATATAAAGTGAAAAGCACTTGCTACAAGAATGAAGCAGATTTACATACAAACTCATAGGTGAAATAAAAAAAAGAAAAGCTGAAACAAATAAAAAAAAATGAAAAAGCGGAAACAAATCATGGGACAGTATTGCTAGTACATCTAAAAACAACTATCCTTCTTTCCTTATACCTCCTCTGTTTCCTCTAAGAGGACAGGAACTAGCTATCTAAAGGGCACTGAAGGGCCTCCCTGGTGGCGCAAGGGGTCTCCCTGGTGGTTCAAGGAGGTAACCTATGAAGGTGTCCGCAGCCTCCACAGCACAAGTTCGATCCTTGGCCAGGGAGGTACCTACATGGCACAGCAGACCTCTCCTGACTTGCCCACTGCTCTCCTTAGCAGTTTGTTTCAGTCAATCTGCCTGTTCTGTTCCCCACCCTGTCTCTGGTGAATCCTCTCACCCCACACACCTCTGGCCTGTACCCCAGCTTTTATACACATAAATAAATAAATCTTTAAAAAAATGGCACTGAAAAGATTAGCAAATATATTGCAGATGATAGAAACAAGGAGTCTCAATAACTGAAATGAGAGATATAAATAAGGAAGGTGAAAAATTAGAATGAATTGAAATTGATGATATAAATTCATGGTTTTCAATATGTATAAACACACAGAGAAGTAAATATAAATTTTGAGGTCCACTGAGATCCCAGTAGCAATAAATATATCTAGTGTCTAGTTCTTTGTGTCTAAGTATCATTGCTAAAAACTACAGAGCCTGGGAGAAATGGCTGACTTCAGGAAAGGGTCAGGCAAAGTACAAGCTAAGCCTAGCTGTACCATTAAGTGGGAAGTTTGCAAAAAATGCTCACAACATGTGAAAAGGACATAGAAACCAGCTTAGTAGGGCTCTCAATGTCCAAACTTGAATATGAAAAGAAGTAATGCTATTAATAGGTTAAAACCCATTGATAACAACAGTGATGTATGGGTTCATGCTGATGTAAATAAACTGAACCAATGGGACGATGAGAAAGCTATTCTTTCCAGAATAATATCAACTAAATTGTACAAAGAATGACAGAATAAGAAAAATTAGCATTTAGCAACTGTTAGAATAATTCATACTAGAAATATCTACATATGTCAAAACTAGTAAGACACAGGGATGAGGTACAGGATATTTACAATCTCAAAGTATTGCCCAACAAATGCTTGCTAATTACACAGAAAAAAATTACTATAATGGTGGAGGAGACTGGCAAACACCATCTTGATAGAGTGCTGGGGGAAATCAAACAGTAACGAGAGAAACTGACATCACATGCCACCTGAGAGGATACAATGAGAACAAAGAACTGTTTCTGTGATATTCCTGCCCACAATGCAGAATCTGGGATTAATCATGAGGAACCACCAAGCAAACTCTGACTAAAGAACATTCTACAAAATGACTGATCTGTAATCCCCAAACACCATAAGGTCAAGAAAGATGCAGGCAACCTAACAAGAGGAGACGAGAGGAGTGTGACACTAAAGGGCAAAGCCTGATTCTTTTGCTATAAATGACATCATGGGTAGAACTGACAAATGTGAATGGATCTCTGTACTATTCTTGCATCACATCTGTACATTTAAAATTGTAATATTTTAAAGAGTCACTATGCAAATATATCTCCATGCATATAATCTCTTACAACATATTTTTCAGGAACATCTCTTACACAATTTAAGTAATGTTAAAACCGACTGGATGTGTATTCATGCAAGTGTCTACAAAGAGGCAAAGGGCTTTTCTGGAAAGATACAATGAAAAACTATCAACAATTTAGAGATAAAGCTGTGGTTTTCTCTATTTTTACCTAAACTTTTTTTTTTCTCAAAAAGTAAGCAAGTATTTATATATACTTTGGGTAACAAATTAAAAAAAAATCATTTTTAAAAGACTTGAAGACTAAATTCAGAAAAGAGGAGGAAAAGGGCTACATGTTTAGAGAGGACAGATAAATGAGGTGGCCAGAGGTTGGCTCAGGAGACTGGACTACGAAGCAGCAGGGATGTGGGAAGGGCAGCACCTAAGGGAGACTGGGTAATTAGAATCCCTTCTTTTCAGACAGGAGAGCACAGATACAGCCAGGAATCTGCTCTTGGAGGAAAGGGACCAGAGAAAGGGTAAGTTTTTCTGTCAGGGAGACAAAAAGCAGGGTAATATCATCACAGGCCTTCACTTAATAAGCAGTCTCAATCCTTGGCAGAGTTTGTTGTTGTTTTTTGAACTCTCTTTTTTGGTTGAAAAATGCATTAATAGAATTCACCATTTTAACTATATTTAGGCAGAGTCAGTGATACTGTTGTGGGTTTGATGCTTGTTAGCATGAGATTTTATATATTTTCAAAATATATAAAAAAAAACTCTGTACTTCCTTTTACAGCATATTATAAAAGTCCAGGAAAGGACACAGATGACTCAGTTATTTGCATCAAAGAAGAAGCCAGCAACAGTGCCATGCACCACCCCATCCCAGTACCCAACCAGTGCCCTGAAGACATAACCAGGAATCTTTTCTTGACTCACTCATTCACTGGATACTACCAGATCTCTGATGATGACCATGCACAGTGGTAAGGGAAAGAAGGACTGATATCAAATTGGGAAATCTAAGAGACCCATAGTAATTTAGATGGTGACAGTGCCAAACTAACTCTGTGATCAATATTCACTGATCTCTAGTATTATGTAAGCCACAGGACACAGGAGAGCTGGACAGGAGAAATCTTCCATGCATAACCACAATTGGGCCATGAAATCCATGATATCTTGCTTTTCACAGTTTATAACAGCTCTGAAAATCAGAAAAGGACAAGGGGCTTTGGTCCCCTACAAATGAGAAAACTCAAAAAACAGAAGGGAGTTGCTCATCATAGGACTTGTTTGTCTCCGAGTGAGTAAACGATCAGACACTAAGAGTATCAAAGAACTACAGAGAAGCCTAGAAGTGACACCAGCAGTTAGACTGGAATGAGTCAAGTATTTGAAGCTCCAAGCTGAGTCTTTAATAGCTTATATGCTGAAGGCAACAATCACAAACTATTCACAACTCCCAGCAAACCAAGAAAACATTCTTCCTTTTTGACAACTACAAACCCTATTACTCACCTAAGTATCTACCAAGTAATCACCTATATAGCACAATGATGCTTTATGCTAGCTTGGACCCTGTCATTTCATATCACCTTAGATATTGATGTGCTTCAGAACTTATAGTCTTGATTATGATGATGCACAGAACCTGTTCTTTAGCACATAAACTCAAAATGACTTAAAACAAGGAGACTACTGATCAGCAGTTGTACAGTTCCCGGTCAAACAGAGAGCAAATATGCTGACAAGGCTCTATGGATACTGGCAGACAGCTGGTACCCAGAAGCTTCAGGGAACAGAGACATACATCTAGCACAAAGGTGCAAAATCTACTTTGGAAACCAGGAGTCACAACAGAAAAAGGAAAAGCAAATGTATGAACATTCCAATTATATTAAAAAAAAAAAAGTGAAGCCTCAATTTCTCCCTTAAATATGAACACTGTGCTTTGGCCACAACTGATTCCCGGAGGTGTAGTCAAGGCTTTGTCCACAAACTGTCCACATATCTGTTTTTCTGTATTTGTCAAAACATTAGACAATTTGCTTCCTTGGTTAAAAAATATATTTAAATATATATTAATACAAAGTCTAAGAATGAATTTCAACTTGAGAAATGGAAGATATATAGAAACAGAATTATTTTTTTTAAAAAATGAAGTTTGAAATAATTATGAACTAAAGAAATGTTTACATTTTTAAGGTCTAGCAAAGAGTCAGTGAACTTCTGCCTATAGGCTGGCTACTTGCTTTTGCAAATGAAGTTTTATTGCACCATAATTATGCTCATTCATTTATCTATTCTTTGTGGCTGCCCTTGTGTTACACCTGAATTGAGCAGATATGACAGACACCTTTTGGCCTACAGTGTCCAAAATATTTACTACCTGGGGCCTCCCTGGTGGCACAAGGGGTTGAGCACCGCAATATGAAGCAATCCGCAGCCTCTGCAGCATGAGTTCGATCTCTGACCAGCCAGGGAGCTACCCACATGGCGCAGCAGACCTCTCCTGGCTCACCCGTTGCTCCCTTCAGCAGTGTATTTCAATCAATCTGCCTGTTCTGTTCCCCACTCTGTCTCTGGTGAATCCTCTCTGGCCTGCACCCCAGCTCTTGTATGCATAAATAAATAAATCTTAAAAAAAATTTACTATCTGACCCTTTGCAGAAAAATATATCCACTCCCAAAATACATGAATTATAATAGATAAACACAAACCTGGAGGAGTAATAAGGGTTCTTCTATGTTCTTTACACCAACCAACTGGATGAATGTGTGGACTAGCTGCTTCACACCTGCAGGTTATATAAATTAAAAATTTGTATTAGGATAAATCCTCTAATACTAGTAAAAGTAAAAAACATTAGAGATCATGAACACTTATAGAGTTCTATCTATTAGAATCTAATTTGTAATAAAAATTTTGCCCAACATTTTTATATCTATTTATTTAGCAAAATTGCTAAAAGGATTTCACTCTTTCAATATATTATAAAAAGATTTTTATTTAAAATATCATCTAGATTTGACAACAAGCAAATAGTTCCCCCCCACACACACACTTTAATATATACTGTGACTTCAAATATAGTATATATTTAAAGCTAATATAACTAAAATTCAAAATTTCCATCATAAAAATCATTTGGAAAAAAAATGTGTATACATAAAGAATCTTGTTTGTTCCAATAATTATAACTGTTTTGGTGGAGTCAGCTATGGAAAAGGGTAAAACTGGAACAGAGAGGGCTTAAGAGAAAGTGGAGGAGAGAAGATGGAGGCAGTTCAGAAAAAGGTTTAAGAAATTCTGATTTACAAGGAAGTTTGGAAATGAGACATCTGATAGCAAAAGGGAATTTTGTTTTTTTTAAGTTGGGAGATGTTTTGGGGAACCTGGTATGGACATAAATGGAAAATCTCTATACTATTTTATAAACTTAAAAGAAAACTTTAGAAATGATTCAAAATAAAAGTTATTTTCAAGATGACAGAAAATATACCCCAATTTAATGTTAATTTTCCTCAAAGCTATTTTGGCAGGTAATACCTTTAAGTTTATAAAGGTAGGTCTTCCTTTATTCATTTGTGCTCTCCGACCCACCCTCCCCCAAATGATTATCTTCTTAATTTACATATTAGGGTTGCATCTGTACATGTCATTTAGAAATATGAAAGGAAAACAAGTACTGTTGGTCAACACCAAGTTCACAGAGCCAGCGGTACACTGCTTACAACACATTTGCATACAAGATGCTTTAATACACAATTCCCTGAGATGCACTTTGTCATAAATTGTTTAAACAGGCTATGGAGTTGCTATTTCCAAATAGTTGCTATTTCCAACTATACTAACCTTTCCCTGACAATCATTAAGTTATGAGTTATTACTAATGATAGATTGCCTGTATTTTAGAGAAATTTTTAGGGAAAGGTGTAACTCCACATAGTGTTCATTATAAATTAAAAAATAACAAATACAAAACAGTTGTTTATTTTTTTTCTTTCTACACGACAACTATCAAGTACTTTTTATATTTATTTGCCAGGTTCATGATGAAATTGAGAACAGTCAATATTACTGGGGCTTTCAATTTTATTAGATGTCTCTGACAATCTTGTACTACTTGAATCTGACATAAGGTTTTAATAAGGTCTAAATGCTGTTCTGAATCACCATTTGAATTATACAAGGAAGTCATCTCAGTAGAGAAAATAAAAGTAGTCCCAATTTTATCTACTTTACTTAATACTTTCAAATAAGCAAACAACTCATAATTGCAATGAATTGAAACACTGTGAAATCCTTTTTGCTACCATTGTAAAAGAAGACACCTTAGTCCCATCTAGTGTTCAAAAGCAGAAATGTAACCAAAAAGAGAGATAATAAAGAACAAGTAAAACCTGAAAAATTTTCAAATTATTAATTGCTGTACCTGTCCTTTCTTTTTGGGGGATTTTTATGTATCTCATTAGAGAAAGCCCATTTCAAAAAAAAAAATTTTTAAGCAATTTCACAACTAAGTGCAAATTAATCATGAAGAATGCCAAGATCCAATCAGACCTAGACTGGTAGATTTTAAAAGGGCCAGAAACCAGAGACCTAATTCACACAAAACCCATGTTTAAAATATAAGGCTAAAGTAAGCAGACATTAAGATCCTTATTTTATGGGAACACAAAGAGGTTAAGTGATTCGCCAAGCCCTTGGGTTGAAAAGAAAAGAGACCCAAGTTTTATTAGTCCCAAAAGCCAAACAAAATTAATGCACATGATCTTGGCTCCACAGATCTAGGTAGAGCATCCAAAAGGAACATTTCAAGACACATATAGAAGGAAAACATCAGTTTTTATTTCAAGCCATAGTGGTGTAAATTCTCTGAAGAAACACAGGACACACTTGACCTCTCCCACCCTCCAAACCAGAGCATGATGACTCTCAATTTATTTGCTTGGGTCCCATCGTGTCAGCTCTTCAGGGCGTCCATCATTCTGGGTTTTATTACTCAACTTTATCCTCATGAGGCTCAGTAATCTACTTCTCCTTTCCATCATTAATTATTCAATTCAAATCCCATTCCCCACAGTAGATTTTTTAAACATTATTAATTTTCTTGGAGCTTAAAACCTGATTTTTCACTGACACTGTGAAAATTTGGAAAAGATAAAGGAGATACTCTCCCATTATACTAGTGTCAAATTTTCCTTTTATTTCTTCATTTTCTGCAGGCTGGGTGAGAGCAGAGAGTTTATTTCTCCCCCCAAGCAAGCTGCTCCTTCTGGACCTGGTGTCACCAATTTTTCAGTCTCAGAGATCTCTACTGTTTCCTTGCAGTGTGGCCTCCTTCCTTGAGTCTGAAACTTAGCTCAAAACTCTCCATGTGCAGGAAACCTCCTAAGAGTTTACCTTTTCTCTCAAGCAATAAACTACTTTGGCTTCAGGACCACGCCCCTGAGCTTGGTGTTTCTTACAGCCATCTCTTTAACCTTCTGCAAATTGCTTTCTTCTTCTAAAATTTCTTATTTTAATACCACACCCTATCAGCAGGAAGGTATTATTATTAATTCCTTTTGCGAAGGGGGCAACTAAATCTTAGATTGAAATTCTAAGATGGCTAAAGCTGCTACCTCATTCCTTAGAGTTTTCTATTCAATAGAATGGCCTTAGTTCTAGGCATCTATCATGAGTTCTGGTTCCCAAAGACAAGATAAATGAAAAATAATATTTTCTTAAAAGGCAGGTTCCTTCTCAGTGCCTGGAGGTTAAAAGGGGCTGACTCCCATTTTGTGCTCTGCCACGAAGCCCAGTTCTCAAGGCTGTGCACTGCACAAGGAGCAATCCTGGGACCATGACCCAGGGAACACAACCCTGGGAACGCCGTCTTAGGAGCACAGCCCAGGGAGGATAGCCCAGAAAACATAGTCCTAGAAGCACAGCTGAGGGAGCATGTGCCAGGCAGGATGGTGGCACCCTCAGTAGATCACTTTCTTTCCAGCATCTTTAAAGTCCTTTCAATTTCAAATTTTTGTGATATGTAGGATTATTCCTAAGTGTAAAGACATTCAAGGAGTAAGATAAAACAACTACCAACTACTAGTAACAAAAGCACAGAGGACACTCAGAGGCAAAGCAGTTTCATACTAATATATATTATTTTTCTTTCATAAAAAAACGTTTTCAATCCTACATAAATTTTCATGGTCTTCCTCTTTGAGACGAAGAAATGTCTTATTGCAATTAAACATGCAACATCGCAGTGTATAAATGTGTATAGAGAGTTTTCAAATTTCCACTAAGGTAAAATAAAGATAAGATCACTATCTAATTTAAAGGTGGGAAAAAATCTCATTTCCAAACTATTTTAAATTGGGAAAGGCAATCAATTTGCAATATCAATTACATACATAAGTAATTTATGCAGATAAAATTCATTTCAAAATTCAAAGATCAAAGAACATAATATTTTAAAAAGTTGGAGAAATTCCAGTACTCTTAAGCAATTTTCAATGTGCCTTAATTGCATACTAAGGAAGAGAACACACTGTATTCTTTTTCTGACAATTAACAAAATTTTATTTCAAATCAATAATTAGAAACATAAGTAAATCCTCAAGTATATTCCACCTTAAAACAATTAGTTTGTTCTCATAAAAATGTAAAATCAGAGATTGAAAATAAGATCAATTATTTTCCTCTGCTCTGTCTAAAAAAGAACCTAAGATCCTTTCTATTTTCTAGGCATTTAGCATCAAAGAAAAATGACTGTGACAATTCTTTTAGACCTCCTCATCACATTTTTTCAGAAGAATACTGATGAAGAGAATGTGATGAGGAGGTCTACAGCTTTTGTCAAATAAGCAACTTACACATTCAAAATACCACAATACCATATAATATCACAAAAACCACATTCATCCATTTTGTTTAAATCAGCCAAAAGCTACAAAAATTCTCCCTGAATGGAATCAGAACTTTGAAAACAAACAAAAAATGTCATTTCAATAAATTCTCGTTGTCACTTTAAAGTATCATTTATTAATAAAAGGACTGGATCTTAATCACACTGGTATAGCACATAAAACACAAGAGGAGGCTCATCTTCTACCCAGAAAAGATTAACAATATCTCTAAATTTAAAGTTTCCTAATGCATTTACATATGAGTAATTTTAAATGAAACAAAACAGCCAATTAACAGGCAATACAAAGAACAAAAGAACATGGGCAAGTAATATGACAAGAAGATTTAATCCATTAATCCAGACTGGCTACAGTCAATAGGACAAACTGGTTTCTTCAATAAAAGTTACAAGGGGAAGAAACAGAGAGAAATAGGAATCTATAAAGTAAAAGAGATGAAGAAACAAGAAACATCAAAACAATCAAAAAGTGAGCCCCTTATTGGCCATGAAACTGGAAAAAAAAAAAGCCTGAGACAACTGGGGAGACAGTTTCATTGAGCATGTAACTTTGTTGCATTTACAACATACCATTCCTGATAAAAGAAAAAGAATCCTTATCTTTAGACTATAACATACTGAAATATTCCAGATGAAATGCTACGATATCTAGAACTTGCTTCAAAACATTCCTGGAATTGGGATTTTAGGAGCAGGAATATAGAATACAAAGCTCGTGTGAACTGACAGTCGTTGCTCTGTGCTGGTTAGAGAAGAGTCCTCAATGATTCCAAAACAAGCTTCCCTCAAATACAGCAACATTTATACAAATTAATATTCACTTGATACTATAACATTATCCACATTTTATAAAGATTTCTGTCATGTCTCTAAATGTTCTCATTATAAGTATGCTCCAAAGGAATGAAACATTTCAAAAATGCCTTTCACCAGGAAACTGAATAGTAGTGATAAATGAACATGAATGAGGAGTGCAAAATTATGATGTCAACAGGTTAATCAAAATATGTGTTTATAAGAATTATTTTATAATTATATAATTTTATGACATGTTGCTCCTACCCCTCTATGTAGTATATACAAAAGCTATAAAGACTAAAACCAGTATTTCTCAATGTATTTTCATGTTATAAACATGAGAAATGTAAAAAATATATATATTTTCATGTTATAAACATTTAAATTGGGTAATAGCATGAAAATATGAAAGATATTAAACTATTTTTCAAAAAAAAGACCCTCTAAGGTAAGGGAGTAATTGTGAGTGTATGCGCACACCCACAGTTAGAAACTCATTTAAAACACAAATCATGAAATAGAGTTAAAGGGTATTATTTAGAAATTTATGCCATATGGAACAGGTAAAAAATTAAAAACATGAAATGGGAAAGAATGGGGCAAAACACTTTTTATTTTTTATTATAAGCTTTGCAATACCATTGTTTTGAAACCATGTACCTAGTTTACTTGAACAAACATTGTACTAGAAAAAGCTCAGCGATGGAAAATGTCTCACCAGTAGTCGTAGCTCTCATCCCAGTTGTCAAAATGTACCAGGAAACGATTGTCCACCATATCTGTTACCGTAGCAACACAGATGAATGCAGGATTCTTTTTGTCTACAGCTTCAAGCTTCATTCCAACTCGAAAGCCTGATGGGATCACTGTCTATGAAACATACAGATTTAATTAGAGATACTTAACAGCAAAACCTGCACTTCTGCACCCTCTGCACCTCCTTCATGAAGACCTGGTAGCCATCAGTTGTATTCACAAAATTTAAAATTCATGAACCATTTTTACAGCAGAGTAGCTTTCCAACAAGCAGAAAAATTAACAATGCCTGCTGCTACACACACAGTTAACTATCTGGATCTCAAAACTAAATACCCACAACCTTACAGCATTTCATTTAGCTTAACATGTGTTTTGGTACCTGAGTTAGATGACTACTACTGGTTAGGTAACTTTTATTCACTGCATAGTTACCTTTTGGGTTTTTTTTTTTCCTCCTTGATTATAGACTTAACAATGAAAATCATTTCACACAAAATATGCACCCAATCAAGTTAAAAATGTGTATGAGTCAGTACAAAACTCACTCCCACTTCTGAAAAGATCTCTTGAAAGAGTACTCTACTGAAAGTAGGTCATTTCGTATATAAAAGGCTGCAAACCATTACAATTTTTACTTAGAACTACAGATACTATTTACAACAGCACTAGAAGAAATGGCTGATAACACAGTCATTTGAAATCTTCTATGATATAAGGAAATTCACAGATTACTGGCCATCTGCAAGAGTGAAGAAATATACACTGAAAGTCCAGTAAGATTTAGTGCCTGAGATACAGTAAAATGCAAAAGATTGTGAAGAGAACTAGCCTAATCTCAGGAAAGTGTACTTGGATGTCAGTTATGTCAGAATGAAGACTACAGATAATCTTCTAATTACTTTATGCAAAATAAGTTTACCTCTTAGTATTTTAATTATATCGCTATCATTAAAAATGTAGACAGCCATAGCTCTAAAAATGTCACAATTAGGCCCTGTCTAGCTGAAGAAGAAGGTACAAATGCTACATGAAAATCTTTACTATACATTTAAGTTCTGTAATTATCAGAGTTCTGACCATACATATTGAGTAATCTGAGGCAGGAGAATACAGAAATAGAAACATTAATTCATCCCAGATACCAAACACATAGTTTAAGTGTAAATTATGCACTAGCGATGCACAGAATTTAAGAAGGTTCAAGCAGTTAATAAAATCCCTGATGAACTCGTCATCAGAGAACTAGACAGAGATTAGGAAATTTAGAGCTGACAGCAGGTAACTGAGTTTTCCAACTAAGTGACCTTTCGCCCTTGACGGAGAATACCTGACAAAGCAGTATTTACATTTTACCAATTAAGCTACCCTCTCAGTTAAGAAAATAATAATCTGGATCATTATCTCTATTAGTTAACTAAACACACACATACACACTCTCGCTGGCTCCTCTAGTTCTCTAATTCAAGCTGACTTATGCTGAATTTGAATAAGCAAAGTTTCAGCTTTTAGACTGATGCCCTCAAAATAACTGGTTAACATCATTTCCCGAATGGAGGTTATTAGGAACAGATAAGAAGGTTTTTCCCCACTCCTGATATTTCTCTCAAGTTGGAAAGAAACCCATTAGTGCAACATTGCTGTCTCTCTCCACCCTCTCACTCATTATTACCTGACTGGTGAGTTTGGAAGGAGGAACTGGCCATACCCTTGAGAGCAGCAGGGCATATAATTTCCATTCTGCTGCTCTAGGGGCAAGTTGTGTCCCTGTAGGAGAGTAGGTCAGCCTGGGTGGCCTGGTCCAACATTCCTGGGCTTAGATGGTAGAACAGGAAGGGCCAGTAAATCTCTTTAACTCTAGAGCTCAGCATCAAGAAGCTCATTTATTGGCAGATATAAGCCATGCATGTACTCCAACTTAGCCCTTATCAGTTACAAAGATAATATTCATATTTTCCACTTGCTTACTCTTTCTTTTTTCCAATTAGATCAGAATGTGGGCAAGGAAGACAAAGTATAATGTATCAGGCCTCTTCGGAGAGGCCAACAGAGGAACATGTAATGCAAGTAATATGGTTACAGAGATCAAGCAGAAGAAAAATAGACACACAATCAGAATTTGCTTCTGTTACATTGCAAAATAAGCTGGAGTGAGATAAATCAGTCTTTGCATGCAAATCTAAGCAATGCTACTCACTAAGTAAATCCATTTGAACAACACCCATAAATAACAGTAACAGTAATATAACCAGTCCATTAATATTTTTATGCACCTTAATTTCAAATTATGTCTGTCTTTTACCATTCAATTAAAAAAAAAGACACCCAATGTATGGCTGTAAAATAGATAATTATTCACAAAGATTTTTAAGCTAAAGTTCTAAGTTCAATAAAAATAACAGTACTCAACCAAAACAGTAAAATTTATTGTAGCTTTTTTTGTCATCACTTGTAATTTATCCTATGAGACACTCAAAAGTCACTTTCTTTGAAAGGAAAAGTATTTGGGATGTACTTACTATATTCTGATTTTCAAATAATGACTTGGGGGCAGCTTGAGCTTTACAAGTTTTTAGATAGGTCTGCCAATTAAATTCTTCTTCTTTATATCCTAGAGTAAGTGCACATAAACAGATATAGTAAAATATCAAAATATATTACATGGTTTTCCATGTCCTCGTTATAAGTCCAACAGCCAAAATCTGCAATCAAGTAATTATTTCATACAGACAAAATTGAATACATAATTTCATACCATGAACTTCAATACATGGGCTATGGTTGTTTCTATTAAACTGTATTTTTTTTTCTAAGTCAGAATGAATGGTGATAGATATAAAGAAAAAGGGTAAGGAGATGGATACATGTTACACCATTTGGCATTTCTATCAGTGTGTTGGCAGGATGCCTCAGCAATGGGCTAGTGAGTTGGGAGGGTTAAATTCTTCATTTGTCCCTCATTAACTTGTATGTACAAGTAGAAAGCTGGAAAAATATTAATAAAACAGATAAAATCTTTGGCCTTTCACCACAAGAATGACAACTCAAGATTTATGAGATAGCATGTTGGCAAATTACAATAATGGAAATGTATTTGCCTTGATTTTTTTTACAATCTCATTCAAGTCAGTATTTCCTAAAAAAGAAATCGAGCATTTATTTCATCAGTTAGTATGCTTTCTTCTGCTTCCATTAAAACTCAACAAGGTAACATGAAAAGAACCACTGCTAATAATGCATCATTTATAAAAGGTCAATTTATATGAAGGCTTACAGATTTTCATTTGATCTGCTTTTTTGCTATGTATTTTTGTTTCTTAAAGTCATTTGAAAATGCCATTCTGCCATCTATTTTTCACTTAAAACCCAAGAATGACCATGTCCATTAAAAAGAACAGTCCTTAGTCCAAAAATATCAAATTAGTAACCTGGTTCTTTGATATCAAGGAAACAATGGTGAATGGAAAAGCTGAAAAGGGAAATAAGATGTTATTAAAAACATTAGAGATGGACTTAAAAAGATACATGTTTTTCTTGGATTTTTAAGTAAAGATGAAATAGACAAAACACTGGTATACAGAAATATAAAGAACTCAATAGTAAAAATAAAAAAAATTTAACTGCTACCTAAACCAATTTTTAGTGTTATATTCTAATTATTAGAATCTACAAGTGGTGGTGCAGGCAGTTGAACAAAGCGCTGTGAAGCTGTCCGCAGCCTCTGCAGTGACAGTTCAATCCCTGCCAGCCTCGGAGCAACCCACATGGCGAGCAGGCCTCTCCTGTCTCACCTGCTGGTCCCCTCAGCAGTGTATATCCTCAGTCTGCCTGTTCTGTTCCCGGCTCTGTCTCTGGTGAATCCTCTCACCCTCCCGCGCATCTGATCTGTACCCTGGCTCTTGCATAAATAAAAAAAATTAATAAATCTTGGGAAAAAAAAGATTTTCCATATACTGAAATATCAGTAAATAAATTTTGTTGTGTTAACAAGTTAGAACTAATTTTTCAAATCAATTTTATCAAGGTTAAAGGTATAACAGAAATTTGTAGCTAAATTTTGCAATCAAAATTAAGTATCATGCAAATGTTACATGTAAGTAAAGGTAAGTAGACATAGTTTAATCTTTTAAGCTGGATTCTTCTTCCTAAAATTCTTTCACCTTAACAAGCACTTTTTTTAAAGATTTATTTTATTTATTTATGCAAATATAAAATCTAGCAATCTTGTGCTTTCTAAGGTCTTGCCCTGTATATCTCTGTGTACAAAAGCAACTGGCTTTGAGGGCATCCCATGCAAGCATTTTTTTAAAAGATTTAGCTTATTTGTTTATGCATACAAGAGCTGGGGTGCAGGCCAGAGGTGTGGGAAGTGAGATGATTCACCAGAGAAAGAGTGGGGAGCAGAACAGGTGGACTGATTGAAATACACTGCTGACGGGAGCAGTGGATGAGACAAGAGAGGTCTGCTGTGCCATGTGGGTCAGTTCCCTGGCTAGGGATTGAGCCCACGCTGCCGTGGCTGCAGATAGCTTCTTAGTGCTGAGAGTTAACCCCTTGCACCACCATGGAGGCCCAACAAGCATTTTTTCTTTTTAAATCAGAGACCAAAACTTTGAATTTGAGTCCAAATTTAGATTATAAAATCTAAATTCTTAAAAATTTCAAATTAACATATAAGAAAATCAGTGCTTAAGAATTTAAAATATGAAACAACAAAGTGATGATACCTTTTGGAGGATGGAGTTTATGACCAGTTTTCTCACACCACCCGACTGGGTGGATATCCAAGGCATCTGCATTGACCCAGAAGTCATAGCAATCTGAGTATCCATCAAAGTGCAGCTTTATCCGGTACCCACAAACCTGAAACAGACAAAGCAAACTGATTAAACAAACAATTTGTGTAGAAATTGAAAAAAAAAAATAGTATGATCAAGTATGGTATAGTCTTTGTTAACCAAAGCAGCTTTCTTAACAGCAACAAAAACAGTGAGCAAATGATAAGCTCTATGGTGTTCTGGCAACATTCCCAGTCACATTACGACCCATGGAATCAGCGTGAGGAATAATTTTTCCAAGTGTATATACATCCTCTCTCTCCATCCCCTGTGCCTTACTGTATATCACTAAGGGGACTGGCAGGGAAGCAGCTCGCCCACCCAGGGTATATAGTTTCAGCAGGGTCCCGGGGTGGCTTCCCTGATGTCCACTGTCTTTTATAGAAGCCCCTGTCTTTTTTTTTAATATTTTATTTATTTATGCATACAAGAGATGGGGTATAGGCCAGAGGTGTGGGGCAGTGAGAGAATTCACCAGAGACAGAGTGGGGAGCAGAACAGGTGGATCCACTGAAATACACTATTGAGGGGAGAAGCAGGTGAGACAGGAGAGGTCTGCTGTGCCTTGTGGGTCAGCTCCCTGGCCGGGGATCGAACTAGTGCTACAGTGTACTGCCAAGAGCTTGTTAGTGCTGAGAGCTTGTTAGTGCTGTACTGCCAAGAGCTTGTTAGTGCTTGCGCCACCAGGGAGGCCCAGCCCCTGTCTTTTATAAAGCTCCACACACAGCAATATGTGGCTGGATAAGAGAGCGAGAAATGTCAATGGATTCTCTCTCCACCAGCAGCTGAGTTGGAAAAAGAAAAGCTTCCACAATTTATACTTAGATGAGACAGAATCTGTGGAACACCAAAAACTCACTCTATATGCTGGACACTGAAGCCCTACATCTGCATTCAGGGATCTATGTGTGGGGAATTCAGAGTTAAAGGTGGCAAGGGTTTATGGGGCTTCAGCTGTGTCATGCTCTGCCTTGAGCTCTGGCGAAGAATTGCAGCCTCTCAACCTCCTTCCCACCAGACAGCAGATTTGTTCAAGAGGAACCACACATACACCAGACCTCTAAATGCTCTAGGAGCACCTGGCCTACAGAAACCTGAACAAGAAACATGAGACTGGTATATAGAGCCAAGACAATTAGCAATCCCCCAAAATAACGAAGCTATACAATGACTATTACAGAAAGTTCTCTAAAACATGTTGTACAATTCAAGTGACAGAACAAACTACAGGATAAGTTAGTTTATGAGAAATATTACACATGCACAAGTTCATGTGCTTGTTTATGTGTATATGTTTGCAAATGTATATGTTATTATTCATGTACACATAAATACATATACACAAAGGTATATGTACTTAAACTCTCATTTATACACACACATGGAAATTCAGTTAGAAAAAAATCTGGAAGGATATATACACCAAATATTAATGATTTCTTCTAAGAAGTGGGAGTATAGAGAGGCAAAAAAGGAGTGATGGACTTTTTTATATTTTATCTTCCATATTAGAATTATTTCAATGTATTCATACATAGACAACATCGGCCACTCAGTGACAACACCAAGAGAGATCAGAGCCCCTCTGTAAAGCCAACACTAGGAGCCCCTGCAAGTACAAACTCTCAGAAAGGGTAGGTGTTTGCCACAGGCCACACATCCACCCCTTGGGTTAGAAGGAGCTCAGGTGCTGCTTCTCCTATAAGTCTCAGAGCTCAGAAATCTACTCTGCCTCCTGCCAGCTCTCTCTGCTCAATGCCTGTGAAACAAGTTCCTCTAGTAGATAAGCTCTAGTTGCAAAGGTCATCCTGCTCTGAGCTTCTGCCCTCCCCTCCTAGATTTCTCTACTATACTTTTATGCCATCTGGAAACCTTTGCTTTGGTAGACAATCTCCTACATCCTCAACCTCCTGGCTCAAAAACTGGTCCGTTTGAAACCTTTCCTCAAGTGGAAGCTGCTCCTTCTCCCACTTTGCACTCTCCAAGGCGGGAGTGGGTTAATGTCTCAGCCACACAGTGCTCCCAGGCTCCGATATCTTTATCCCTACTTCACTGTTCTCCAATCTGCTCCTCTGAGACCTAAGCCATCTGGCCACACCAACTCCGCCTCATCTTCCTTTGCGACCCCTTCAAGCAACCTCTCTCACACATCACTAATTATCTCAGTGATGATTTACCTTCTATGGCAAGAAGTTACCCCTTATACTCATCCTTCCCTCCTTCTTGTAATAACACAAGGAAAAACTCCTCACACCTATGGCATATACCTCCTCATATACTTGGAATCATCGCCCATCTCCTCTTTGTCAATTATCTGCTCTCTCTGTACAGTTCAATCCTCACTCCCTAGTGGCTTCTTCAGAATTCAAACACTTGCCAATCTCTTCCCATGGCAAAAAAAAAAAAAAAAAAAAAAAAAGCAGTAGAGAAAGAAAAAGATATTATCTTGCAGGTAAAGGCCAATTCTTCCACTCACACTCTTGGTGAGAAGGTAACAAATGATGAAAGTTTAGGGAGTACTGAGAAATAGCATGCATCAAAAATTTAAAAGTCCAAAACTCTGAACCTGTCAATTCCGGGATGGAATCTACCTGTTTGCAAAGACAAACAGAAAAAGATGCTCACAAGGTACTATCTGTAAGAGAGTGACAAAGCGAAGGGCACTCAGGTATTTATCAATATGAGAGCAATTAAATGAATGAAGGCAAGTCAGCGAAATGAGACACCACTCAGTAGTTAAAAAATTATGTATATGTAAGCTACACTGTCACAAAAACATTTTTCAGATGACAAAGCTGAGTGGAGTGAGCTAAAATAACAAACAGCTTGTGATGATATGCAGTGAAAGGTCAGGGCTGAATTCTTTTGTTTGTTTCAGAAAACAGGTGTACATTTTATAGAGATTGGGAGATGTCCCTGTCAAGACTTGATGATTCTGTGCCTGTCTCCTGTGCTTGAATGGAAGGGGAGGGTCAGTTCCTTCATGGATAATGGTGACTGTCCTCAGAAGTGGGATCCTTCTAGATGCTTCCTGTGCATGTAAATTTTTGTATATGTATGTGTTTATTCTTTTTACATATATATGGTATCCAACATAATATTCTGCTCAGCACCCATCCATGGTCCACTGTGTGAACTGGTTATTATTATTCACTGCAATTGTCATCACCTAGCTATCAGATGTTACTAAGTTCTGCTGAAGCCAAGCTTCTTACACATTCACTAAGTCACTGTAAGAAAGCTATGATAATTAAAACTAATATACAAGATCATCTTATTCTCTTGAGGGGAATTTTTTAAAATACATAATGCTGGTTTAAGGGAGGTGGCAAAGAGGAAGAGATTCTGAGAAGTACTCTCTGTAATATAACTGGGCTAAGATATATTTAACTGACCTGGATTATTTTTCCTGAAAAATTTCATTTATTCATATACACACATACTCTTTACATTACTAAAACTCCATAATTACCATTTTACTTTAAAATAAAGATGAACTACGCTTACCTTTATGTATATGTGTGCATATGTGTGTATAAAAAGAGAGACCTGTTCCTTATGTTAAGGAACACAGTACTGCAAAGGTCAGGACCTAGATAAAATCCTGGTTTTACCACTAGGAAGCTGTGTGGTATTACATACACCACTTAATCTCTCTATCTCAGTTTCTTTATTTATGGAACAAACATGAAAAAAACATGAATTTTGTAAGGTTCTTGCAAAGATTAAAAAAGGTAATATATATAAAACATTAAGCACCAAGCCTGGCAAGAAGTAAAAACAAATAGCACTCTGCACATTATTAGAACCCCTGAATTACCATTTTATTTTAAAATAAAGATGACATTGACTTACCTCAGCCACAGTGAGGACGCAGTAAACAGACTGGTGCTCAGGGTCCACACCTTCTAATTTCATGCCAACTTTAAACCCATTTTTGTTATATGGAAATGATTGATACTAAAATGGAAAAATAACAGCAGCTTTAGTATTTGAGCCTAAATGCCTATTTAGAAATATGAATAATTGTCATTCTTAAAGACTATTTAGTCCAATACAGGAATAACTCCTAAAAATCAAAAGGGAATCACCAAACAATCCAATGTAAACATGGACAAAGACTATATAAACAAGTCATTGAAAAGGTGGTTGAAAATGTTTTACATGTTTGAAAAAGCTGCTCACTCTCACCCATAAAGTCACACAAAGTAAAATGTATTTTACCTATCAGGTTAGTAAAAATAAAAAAGTTTGTTAACTTTGTATTGGCAAGATTCTACAGAAACAGACACACAGTATTGCTAGTAGGGATATAAACTGGGAACATTCTCTTTGACTCATCAAGTCTAATTCTAGGAAATTATAGAGACACGTGCAAACTGACATGTGAACACTAAAACATTTCCATAGCAAAAGATACAAATTATAAATTCCATATATACAGAGTATTCTATCTTAACTTTATTCTAGAATAATTTAAGCTGCTCCCTATTGCCATATATCTACATTATATAGGTGTCTTATATGTCATTGTATGTCATCTGCTGGCATATGTATTAATTAATGGAGAACAACTTAAATTATTATAGGAGACAGAAGGTGGAATAGGATGCATTTGTATAACAGAATGATGCAGACAGTAATGAACTGAGATGAACTAATCTCCAAACTAAGTTAAACAAAAAAGCAAATTCCAAAGCAACATGAGACATATGTTATCATTTGGTTTAAGATGGGGAGGGGAGGATTTGTGTAGAGATATAGCTAAGAAGCACATACAATTTTCTAGGAATGGAAGATAACTGGTAACAGTAGTCACTTTAAAAGATGCACATCTAAACCCAGAAGGCCAAGTCTAGGAGGGGCACACTTCATATTCTAGTACTTTTAGATCTAAATACCATGAATGTATTACCAATTCAAGGAATTCACTATAAACTCTTTTTAAAAAAAATGTGAAAGTCTCTATTGTGAATTTACAAAAAATAATTATAGAATAAGTGCATATGTAATTGCTATTATATTTAAATTTAAATATTCTTTTTTTTTTTTTTATAGAGGCATGTTTTCTTTCCTTCTTTCTTTCTTTATTTGTTTGTTTGTTTGTTTATACATGCACTGGGTACAGTCAGAAGCGCGGGAGGGTGAGAGAATTCACCAGAGCCAGAGCGGGGAGCAGAGCAGGCAGAAGGACCGAAGTACACTGCTGAGGGGAGCAGCGGGCGGCAGGAGAGGTTTGCACGCCATGTGGGACCCTCCTCCGGTGGCCGGGGAGCAGCCGGGGATCGAACCGGCGCCGCAGAGGCCGCGGGCAGCTTCGCAACCCAGCGCTCAACCGCTGCGCCACCGGGGAGGCCCTAAATTTAAATATTCTTAATGTCGATGTACTCATCCTAATTTATTATTCATCACTTTTAAAAACTATCTACATATACATAAAGGTTTCAATGGCAGATTTATTACATACCACAATGAAATATAATTAAGTAATTTAAACCAGGGGTCAGCAAACCACCAACCCACTACCCATTTTTATAAATATAGTTTTACTAGAACTATGTTCATTCACTTGTATACTTCTATGGCAGCTTTTATGACAAGAATATTGGTGACACAACCATGTGGCCCAGAAAGCCTAAAATATTTATATCTGGCCTTTTCACAAAAAGTTTACTGAGCCAATTTTTAGCACAGGGGCAGCAGTATCTACTCAGAACATTTGGTGTCTATGTTTTTAACTGATTTTAAATTGTCTATGATAAAAATATTTTTATTATAGTTAATACAATGTTGTAATTCAGTTTGAGATTTTTGTTGTAAAATGTTGAAAACTTCGGTGACTCATTTTCATTCTCCCAAAGCCACAATGTTTACATGCAATTTCATGCCAGTTTTTATCACCTAGTTTTTCAGTAGCACTAGAAGTATGCCTCTGAAAATCAGGGAATGAAAGCTGCTAAATGGTGAGGAGGACGAGCATATGTATGGCAGTGTGTGCGCACGGAGAAGGTGCCCACACACAAATGTAGTCACCCTTCCAGAAACCACATTAACACTATCATAAAAATCAACAAGAGAAATTATCACGTTTGAGAAATTATCTCGAGTCACATAACCCATGTCCTACACAGACAACAGGAACAAGAACATTAATTTCATATCAGCATTCCAGTTTCTTTGCCCTAATAAACAGTGCTTTCCAGATGGGCCCATACCTCCTTGAACAGCTTCGCTGGCACTGCCACAGCTCTTTCCTCCTCCAGGTAGGATGCCCAGCACCAAGCTTTCTTTCCTTTAGGAGGCAAACCTGAAGTGAGACCAAATGACAAATTTCTCAATCTAAGAAGTTAAGACGTACACTGTGAATGCTCACTGTCCTGAGTATTACTCCATCTGACTCTTCTCTTACTTCCATAGCTCATATTTCTCAGTCTCTTTTCCTGGCTCCTCTTCCCAAAAAGGAGAGTCAAGAAGTGAAGGGTGATGTATGTCCAGTTACGAGGATAGAAGAGTGAGCAGAAGAACTTAAGCGAAGACGATATTGCATGAGGTCTAGTTGTAACGGTATCAAGCAAGCTAAGTAAGTGGGAGCCCCTAGAAGCAGGGGCTCAGAAATTTTTCCTAAAAGGCCAAGAAGTATAAGACTGAGAAAAGGCCAGGGCACTGAGTGGTAAGGGAGTAGCTCCAAATCTTGGAGTAGACACACACACACACACACACACACTCATGAGCCAGATTTTGAGCCACAGAATACACGAGAAACAAAGAGCTGATGTCATTTAATATCAATTTTATTGGGGACTAATCCTTTCACAAATAATGGAAATGAACTGAAGAATATAACAGCTTGATGAGTAGCAAAATGGAAGAAAAGGTATATTGGGAATGATACTAAGAAACAGCTAAGATGGATTTCAGGATGACAGAAACTACCTTAGAAGCTACAGGGGGGAAATAAATTACTGAAGCAAAAAGGTGAAGAAGGGCCACTCCTCTGAGAGTAGAAATGAAAGGGAAGGAGAAAAACTGTTTAAAGACCTTTTTTGAGGCATAACACAAAAAAACTAAGAAATTTACTTCCTTTAATCTCAGTGATATGTAAGATGTGAGGTTAGGTTGGGTATTTGAGACAGACAGAAATATTTCAAATTCTTTTTTGAGCAATTAAGATGAAATGGAGGAATACATCCAAACACTGGAGACAAGCACTTGGCTTATGCAGCGATTTACAGGGAAAACATGATCAGTGGTCAGGAGGGGGCACATACAGTGAAGGGAGCTAAAATGAAGGAGCAACAAGCAGATGTGGCAGGTCAGGGGGGAAGCCCCACAGGGGACACTAAGTCTCTTTCAATAAAGCTGTGAGTCAAGTGTTAAAGGGACAGGCCTAGGACTAGATTCTTTATGAAACTGAAGAGTTGTCTGAGTACCACACGAGGAAGCTGTGACTTCAAAGCAACATTAAAAACCTAAAGCCTTAGGAAATGAACAAGAACAGAGGTTTTAGAGAAAGCGCAGATGTAGAAGAAACCAAGTCAATGGAAAAAATATAGGAAAATGTCTTCATGTTTGCCTTGACCCTACTTGAAAGTCATTCATTTCCATTTTTTCCCCTTATCTACTTTTTCAAAACCCTAATTTCTATTGACAAAATTTAATCAAGGTAACACCCAAAGCAACACTTTAACTATCATAGTGTGTACTACAATTAAGGTCAAAATTCTACTTGTGTGAAATATTTTCAATTTCATAGTTACAAATAAAACATTTCTTTCATGAACTCACCCTGTTTTAATACAGCTGAGTCACCCCGTCTTTTCCTGCGGGCTCTCTGCGAACCCCTCAGGATTCTTCCATCTTGTTTGTTCTCCTACAGTAAGAAAGAAAAATTATGATTTTTTAAAGTTCATGGAACTGGAACCAATGAAAAGTCAGGGCTGTCACTAAGATTTCTGTACTCTTCTCCAATTTAACTTCATAACTTTTGAGGAAAGTAAGAATATAGGTCATTTGAGAACTGTGTTGCTTTTGGCCTGAGGTCATCACAAAACAAGAACGTTTCCAAGAATTACACTCTGGAAACTGCACAGATACTGCTCCTGCCTCCCTGAAACAATTTCTTCTCTCAACTCCTTGGCCACTCAGTTCTGGTTTTCCTCATACCTCACAGGCACCCCTTCCTCAGTCCCTTTGTTAGTGTCTCTTCTCATCCAGTTCCCTTCTCTTCTCTCTCCAATTCCACTCCCAAGGTTTTCGAGATAATCTAGACACCAAATACCCCAGTCCATGTCTTCGACCACTTCTTCCTATGCCTCACTCAGCTGTCTAGTGAGCATCCAAACTCCCAACAGTCATAGGACTCTAGGCTCTAGAGTCTACTTTTGTCTTCCCAGTCTCAATAAATGGCATGATAATCCAGCCAATGTTCAACCCCCCAAAATCTAAGAGTTATCCATGGTTCTCCTCTCCTCTCATATGCCTCTAACATCCACCCTAAATCCACTTACTTCCATCATACGCAGCACCCACATCTAGTCTACTGTCATCAACTCCCAACTGGTTTTCCTGACTCCACTTTCTCACATGTCAAAGCTAGGGTGGTCATTTAAAAACATAAATTATATTAAATTATACCACTGCCTCCAGCTTTCCAGCACATTCAGAATAAAATAAAAACCATTACTCTGATGTACCATAATGCCCTGAACACGACATGAACCACATATACGGCACCAGCTTCACCTTACTTCCCCTCCCCTAATGCCCAAAGGTTCCACCACATAGTTCTTCTACAAAACACACTACCCATGTTCTTGCCTTGGGACTTTTCCCTGGGAGTTTCATTGCCTAGGGGGCTCCTCACTCATAGTTGGTCCCCATTTACTTATTTATTTAAATTTAATTTAATATATATTACATGATTCTTTTTTGTGCAATGCATGCTTTCTCCTCTCAGGTGTAGTCCCCATAAAATTCCCACCACCAATTTACCCGTGCACCATCACAATAGTTCCTTATGTAAGAACACATTCCCTCCCCTGTTTTGATGAGAATTCCCCTCCACTGCAGAGTATCTCTGATTAGTAGCTGGCCATTTATTTTTGTTTTTTAATTTATTATAATTATTTTCTTTCTAGTCCTTTATTTGGATCCCCTACATTCCTTCTATAAGTGAAACCATCTGATATTCTCTTTTTCCTTCTGGATTATTTCAATGAGCATAATCCTTTCCAGCTCCATCCATGTTGCTGTGAATGGCATGAGTTTATCTTTTTGATTGCTTAATAGTAGTCCACTGTGTATATGCACCACATCTTCTTGATCTAGTCATATATTTTTGGTCATTTGGGTTGGTCCCTTTTGTTACTCAGATCACATAGTTCATGTCACCTTCTCTGGCACAATCCAAATTAAAGTACTCAGCCAATCTGAATGCCTTACTATAATTCTTAGCCTAGTACTTGTACAAGCTGATATTTTTCCTGTTTACTTTATGTTCACTTAAAGAGAATACAATGCTCCATCCTCCTGCTCTCTTATCCAACCCAGCATTCTCAGCTCCTAGCATATTGACCAGCAAATAATCTTTGTTCAGTACTGATCTGCAGGAAAATGCTTCAAGACCTCAAAGTTTCTTTTTCACACAGAACTACTAGTATACACTTCCCAGACAAAATATTTATGTTTTATTAGCACATTTTGAATTAGTTTTCCTCAAATATAGCTAACACTTATCTCCCATTTTCTATCTCCTTACATAGTTTTATGAGGTGTATCCAGTTGTTTGCTACTGAGAAAAACTGAAGATTCATTTGCAAAACTGAAGATTTTACTGTTGCCTCTTTTGCTGCAACAATAAATTCCAGGACATCCAACTTCTTCACCATAAAGAACGGGTACTACTATTTAATATTCATATTTTGAGATGAGGACAGTAGCACCCAGAGGGTGAGTAGGTAGGTAACCTACTGGTGGTAAAGCAGCTGCAGAACAAGCACTTCCACTGGGATGCTCCATGGTAGCGGCCTTGGGATACTCACCATTTCATCATCTCTCTCTTCATCCTCCTTGGAGTCAGCTTTCAGAGACAACTTTGGCTTTTTCTTCCGACTACACTTGGAATCCTCTTCCTCATTGTCTTCCATGTCTCTCTCTTCCTTCTGATCTCTGTTGTGTTTACAAACCCAAAATAGTGACAGGAAACAATACCTATCAAATATCTACATATTTATTGCCAGTGTGAAATTTAAAAAAAAAATTCACCGCTCAAAGGAAAATATTTAATATTAGGAGAAATGTGTAGGCATTAAGAATGCCATTGGTAATGAATAGTTTAAACCATTACCATACATGACAGAGCCACAGTAGAGGGGGAAATCAACTACACATTAATTTCAAAAGGGAAGCAGTACCATATAGGAAACAGGTTCTAACAAGTTTAAAATGATTCGTCTTTCACATCTGCCATCCATACTAATAACAGAATTTGGAGATATTTTAGTCTTCAGAGCAATTTTAAAGAAAGTAATTCGCAATTATTAAAAAATGAACAAGTCCAGCTAAAAAAGGTCAAGTGTAACTTTGTAAATTATCAGTTGCCCAACAAAAACAGATAATTCCCAAACCCATGTTCATTAAAATACATGAGAAATTCAACTAAAACATAAATGTCAAGCCATTTATTTGTAATCTACAATACTGAGCAAGAAATATGCCTTCTTTATGATAAGTTGAACTTAGTCAGTCAATCCCCAAATGGCAAAGTCACACACCATCAGCCATAGCTGATCTCTGTCTCTTAATCCTCAGTCTGTCCTCAAGTCAGCACTAGCAAAACTCATTACACAATTCATTATGGCCATCTTTATTCAGCTGATATCTAATCAGTGGAAGCTTTATTCCATTCTGGAGTTTTAGCTATCTAAGAATCCCCGCAAAAAAACAAAAAAACTGTATTTCCATAAATACCAGCATCATCAAAATGTTTATGTAACAGTCCAGAAAAATCTAAAAACTCTTAGGTAGGGAGCTATCAAATTATTGCAAACAAATGGCTAAAAAAAAGAGGCAGAGATTGCACTGCAGGTAGGACATAAGCAGAACAACTAAGATCAGACGTGACTGAAATCTCTATCTATCAACAGGATTAGGGTCCACGTGCTTCCAAAGTCTCAGGGGAAAAAAAGGCATGGATGGGGGACAAATGTCAAAATGTCTGTAATTCCCAAGCACCCTGAGTTTGGACTCTAAAACCCATTTTAATGATGGAATCGGGCAAAAACCTACTTGTCTTTGATATGCCGAGCGCAATTCTGGCTGCAATAGTTTCCTCCAGAAAGACACTCATCTACATTGCCATACTGACAACAGTTCTCACAGAATTGAAGCCCTTCTACTTTCATTGGATCCTTCAACCTGAAAGGCATCCCAGTCTTCTCTGAAAAGACTAAAAGATGAAAAGAAGGGAAAAAATTAAAACCATGACAGAAAACATTTCAAATACATTTAAACTTTTCCTTCTAATAATTTTGTTAGCAAAACTTAATTTATTGTTAGCACACTAAAAGAGTAGTATTTGTTGAATGAATGATTAAACTACAGAGTTTGGGAAAGAGAAGCAGATGGGTTTGGCAGGAACCACTTACATAACACAAATCATTTACATAACAAAAAAATCCTGCAGAAAAATAAACAAAGGATTTTTCTACAGAACTGAAATAAAACGAAGACATTCATTTGTCACTGAAATCAGAAGATGAAGCCATCAATCTATACAATCCTATTTTATATGTTTTTGACAAAATTTAAAAAGGGTTCTCTATGTTATTTCTTCTTTATACCTTTTGATCAGTGATTCTGATTTACTTAACTGGCTAACTGGTTAATCAACATCTCTGTTTTATTCTTAGAGCAGCCCATCTCCCCGGAATATAATAATCCAAATCATTTAGATATAATATAATAATTCCAAATCATTTAGAAACTCACATTTCCTTTTGCCTGGATTGTTAAGCTAATCATTCATTCAGCAAACATTTACTAGGCACCAATTTATACTAGACACTGATAAAGACAGTATAGACCTTGCCCAAAAGAGCGCACAGTCTAGGAGAGAAGACAGGCAAGAAAACCCATATTTATAACCAAATGTGATACATGCAATTATTGAAGCATGAACAAGTTCCAGAAGTAGTACAGAGGAAGAAGCGATTCATTCGGCCTGGAGTGAGAACAGGGAAGGACTTTTTGAAGACCAAACAGAAATTTACCAACTGGACAAAGAAAGAAATGGCATCCCAGCCAGAAGAAACAGCATGAGCAAGGGCAAGGAAAACCAGTTGGTATGTTGGGAGAATTACATGTAATTTAGTGCTGCTGGCAGTGCCAGAACATAAAGCACAAAGAACAGAACAGAGAGTGGATAGACTAAGCAAGCAGGTAGGTGTAGGTCACCCAAGATCTTTATATGTTTTGTGAAAGAGATAATAAGAAATCAGCAAAGCATCAGATAAGCAAATCTACATAAGTTCGTCTAACTTCAGTGTGCAGACACTTGGTGAAATTAGAAGCAGAGTGGTTCTTTCGGAGATTTCTATAATAGTTCAGGTGAGAGCTGTAAGGGTTTAATTAAGACAGTGGCAATGTTAATGGGTACAAAAGGCCAGATATGAGACATATTTAGCAAAAGAAAACCAAGACAATTAAGTAACAGTCTATGGGGCTGGAGTAGAATAAATTCAGGATGACTCCTATATTTTTTGATTGTCCACTGTGTGGATGTTGTTACCATCAACTGAAATATGGGGTACAGAAGGAAGAGCAGATTTAGGGGGAGGGGAGAAAAGAAGTAGAAAATGAATCGCATTTCAGACATGTGGAGTTTGAGGTACCTGAGGGACATCCAGGTGGAGATGTCCAGTAGGCAGGTGGAAATACGGGCCTGGAGCTCGGGGGAGAGGTCGGGGCTGGAGATATAGATTTAGGAGTCATCAGCATATAGGTGTTAGTTACAACCATTGGAGTAGATGAGAAAAAAGTGTCAGGCTTTTGGCTGAATCACCTGGGTAGGCCATTATAACACGGATTTACTTAATAATTTCCAAATTAACCTTGTGCTCTTATAGATCTGACATTAGGAAAGAAGACAGTTTATAGTAATTTTAAAACATAAAAGCTGGGTTCACATCAGTTTCATTATATAAATTGACCCAAAAACATGTGACATGAAGATCACCCAGGATTTTCAAAGTTCCAGCCTATTATAAAATCTTAGATATTCTCATATTAAAACTCGCAAAAGAAAGATGACAATGCAGATGAGTTGCTCTTACCTTCTTGAGCAGTTGGCACCATCCAAGTTGTGGTAGCTGTTGCTTTTTTAACATTTTCCATCTCACTCTCATCTGTAATAACTTCTAGGGCTCCAAACTCATTTACCCGAAACTAACAATGACACAGCAGAAAGAAGAAACATTTACAAAAGTGCTCTGAAGAGTAATCATTTAATAGCTGACAAAGTCTTTCAGCAAATTAATTTTGTTCTAAGCTAATTTACACAGTTATATCTTGATAAGGCTTCTACCAATGCCCTTTGCATTTACTAGTTTGGGCATTCAGGAACGGGGGAAAGCACAAAGCAGCAAGGTACTAAGAGATCAACCCTAGAATGTCTTGTAGAGTTGCCAGGTCATTTATATGGCCTGCAATTTCAAACACCATTTTTTGGCTAAGACTTTTTAAATGTTACATTGCTGCTTATTGAATAATCAAAGTGAGTAGTAGTAAAGTTACTGTTTTCCCTGGAATAAACTTATCTCACCCAAGTTCACCTAGTTCAGAAAGGAGTATCTCTCTTCCAGAAATGAGACACATCCACATCTTATATTCCAAGATGTGAATGAGGAAAGTGGAAACAAAAATCCTGAGCCTCAGCTCTCTGCTGCCTTTCTCTCACTGCTCCATTATATTCACCTCTAATCCTCCCAAACACCTGGAAACATCTGTGAACAAGTCAACAAGCTCTGAGCCACCCATTTTACTAGGGCATTTTGATTTCATAGAAAAATTGTTGAAAGTGTTGAAAATTTCCTCTCACCTCATGATGAGTTTAAAACAAACTGCACTACTCCAACAGCCTAGGCATACTGGGTGTGCTAAAGGCTAAACCCCTACATAAGTCTAGGGACCCCATCCTCTGAAGCATTTAAGTTTACGCTCACATGTGTGAGGTTCAAAGTTTTCTGGATTCCTTCTTTTTTCTTATAAAACAGAATATTAGGAATCCACTAATTTTAATAGGTGATGAAGAGCTAGGAAGCTCAAAATTCAAAAGGATAAAACTTACAGCCAAAAGTTTTTATAGCTTTCACGGAAATATCTGTGACCATGCAGATATGTGGTATTAAAATAAGATCTTCCATTTCCCAATCTAAAAAATCTATTTGCCAATTACATGCCAGCAGAATTATTTATTTTACCAAATTAGATTTAGAGTACAGGTCAGAAAAATCTTAAGCAAGAAATGCCAATAATTATTCTTTCCAACAGGTGAAAGTGGCACCTTAAATAATTCCTTACTCACAGTCCACAATTTTTAAATGCTTTCTATATTGACTGACATTAAGTAGTTAAGGAAAATGAAATGTCTTTTCCCTACCACATATTCCAGATACCAGTTCCAAGGTAACATGTGTATACTACACCTAGCTGGTTCACCTACAATGTCAGTCTAGGAGGTGGCAAAAGTTACATGAAGGTACAGAGCTAGAAATAACTACTTTGGGGGGAAATAGTTTAAGATGTTTGAATGATCAACTCTGAAAACAATATATTTCAAAACAAAGCTGACAGTACCATCTACTGGGCAAGCACAGAAAAAACAGGCCATGGTGATTATTAATTAATAACATTAAAGAACATGAAGGAAAATCAATTCTGAATGAAAATTCTAAAAATAATTGGCAAAAAGCAGCTTTCAAAAGAAAACAGGCATGAACTTAATGATTCAATTTAGATGAGTAATTTACTTTGATGATATGTTGGCATCAATTTAAACATATTTGACAATTACAAAATGTGAGAACTGGCACTAAAAATGTACATTGAACAGAAAGTCTCCTGTGAGCTACATTTCCAAATTGCTGCTGAACTGCAAAACCACCCGGCATTTCAAACACTGAGAAAGAAAAGCATTGGTGGGACTTTCAAATAAAAATTTGCACCTATGATACCTGGCAATTTTAGATTCAAATACTCTCAAAGTTTTTAACTTTTAACATTTAACATTCCCACAATACAATGTTTAACCCCAATCATTGTTTCCTTTTTCTAGCATTTATTGCCAGCAACTGACCTCCTTTAAGCACAAAGTAAAGATGCAATGGCACTCATGGTCACAGTTAACTCCTGTAAGCCAGGCATCCACAGATGGACTTTAGGGGTTGAGGCATCCCAAAAAATATATGGAAAATTATGGGATGGACACACACCTTCTGGGGATAGGATTCATAGGATCTATCAGATTCTCAAACTATCCTATAATCCCAGAAAAGTAAAGGACATCTACTCTCACTGAAGTTACATTATCTCAAAAAATAAAACCTCAAGGCGATTTTAAAGTATCTTGTTACATGTAGAAAGACCTAGTTTCTTTTCACTTCTCAATTTCGATACACTGTGTCTTCTACAATATCACAACTGTAGAAAACATTAAACATAGGTTGTTAGGTGCTAGTAACATTACTGGCATTCCAGAGATTTAATTGCAGAAAAACTGACATATTTCCTAACATTATTTTACCCAATAAGCCACTCGGGCTCTGGAACTGGTAATGCTTTTATGAATGGCTTTAAAACCATGGAAACAACATAATCGCTGTCATTTTAAAAAGTTATTTGCTCTTTTAATCTAGAAAACCAAAAAGCTGTATAAAAATCTATCAAGCGACTCTATACAACCAACAACATGAAAATTATAAGCAATTTATTAAGCAAATCAACTGACATCAGCTGACGTAACTATTTTTATAGGTAGAGAGAGCCAGGTCAATCAGAAAACAATTATGTCTAAAATCTACAAACGGTTGCAAAAGTTTTATTTATTTACTTATTTGGCTAGGTTTGAACTACCTTTAATTGATTCAATCTCATCTTTATTTTTGCTTATAGAGGCAAAGGTTCTTTTCCCTATTTTTGCCTGTCTTTAAGAGACAGTGCTTAGATTACTATTTTTGTTTTATTACTTTGAATGATTAAATCTGCATTCTACTTACTAGTCCTGTTTTAGGGACAAAGATATTTGGTAACTGAATTATTCTGACCATTAATCAAGACAAGGCAAAACCATGCACCAAGAGCACATGTTAAAGTTCCTGCTAGGTTTCTGTGTTGCTGCTGCAGGGTCGTGCTCTTGGGTAAGTGGCAACTACTCTTACCAGATAAGAAGCTATCTATTGCTCTCAGGCGTCTATCTGCATTTTACTGAGAGACTCCAAAGCACTAAATCCCTTCGACCAGAGGAATGACTCCCTGTGGATAAATTTCAGATATCATTAGAAGTTCAGACAGAGAAACTGCTCAGGGAGAGAGTCCTATACCAGGTACCTTTCCAACCTACTTAGTAGCCTGCCTGTTCTTGTGGCTAGCCCTGAGATATTAATGTATAAATACCAATTTGCATTTTAAAAGATCAAGTTAGCCAACAGTCAAGTTTCGAAGCTTGTTAAAGCAAAAATGTTGCTTAATATTTTCAAGAGGGCCTCCCTGGTGGCACAGGGGTTAAAGACAGCGCTATCAAGCTACTGCCAGCCACTGCTGCACAAGTTCTATCCCAGGCCAGCCAGGGAGTAACCAACATGGACAGCAGACAGATCCTGCCTCACCCGCTGCTCCCCTCAGCAGTGTACTTCAGTACATTTGTTTGTTCTACTCCCCACTCTCTCAGGTGAATCCTCTCAACACCCCCTCCCGCACCCCCACTGCACCTCTGGCTTACACCCCAGTTCTTAGATGCATAAATAAATAAATTTAAAAAAATATTTTCAAGAGGGTCATGTTTCCCTTAACACCTGTACTTTCTTAGTCCCTCTTCCAGCAGTCCTTCTCTTTCCCTCCTTCCTTCCCTGCCCCTCCCAAAGTCTTCCCCAAGACACCTATTTTTCAAGCACCTCAAAGTTACATGACATCTGCTCTTCAAAGCCTTCCTGATCCCTCCAGCTAAAGTGACCTTTCTTCCTCTAAACTGCTGTCACATTTTCCTCCCATCACTCTTGATGTGAAAATGTTTTCCTTCTTTAGACTATAATACAATAGTGATAAGAAAATCCATTTTAATTTCAGAAAAGCCTGGTTTTAAGACATGCTTCTTCCAATAACTAACTGACCTTGAGCAAATGAATTACTCTGAGTCTGTTTCCCCATTTGTAAACTGACAACAATGATAGAAACTATCTGACTCAAAAAGAATAAGTAAAGTTAATAAAATTTAAAAATGCTGGTAATGTGCTCATGGAGAACAGTCATCCCTTCGTTCTATTACTGTACCCAAACAAGGAGTTTTTGCACTCTGCTTTATGTACAGTTGGTTGGTCCAGTGTGGAGAGAGGAAAGAGGATTCTAGCAACAGGAAACACAAAGAGGGACCAAGGTGTGAACTAATGGTCTGGGCTGGAAAGGTTAGAAGATAGCCACTAAGGAGTGAGATGAGATGCATCCAGACAGGAAAGTCAGTGCCAAAAAAACTAAGTTTGCAGTAAATTTAAGGGATTTAAACTTTACCATGAAAAATATGGGAAACTGCTGAAAAGATTTTAAAAGCAGAAGACTGACATAACATGACTGGCCAGCTATCAGGAGCCTTACACAGAAATGTTTTCTTCAAAACAGCAATAAAATGAACTATATAAAAACTTGTTTGCATAAGAAACTGACTTCCGTGTATCAGCTGATTGTACTAGCTGAATGAACTTAGGCTGGCTATCTCCGGCTAGCATGCTGTTTGTTAGGAAATCTACATATTTATACCCAATGAAAAAGAGTCTTCAAGAGTGTAAAATAGGCAAACCATGATGTAAGAGTAAATTTGATGATTTGTTCAAGGTTCTTTCTAATATCTTGATTGTGTGAAAAAATCAATTTCTCAATCAGTTCACTTAAGCAACTTGGATATCAATAGAAGGAGCAACTGAATTGAAATCCTAAGCAACATAATTAACTGGTTAATTTCTGAATTTCCTCATATACAAAATAATTTTTTAAATTGTCCTTTTCTTTTTTACATGGAACATCAAAATGTCTATAGTACATGAAGTGAATTAGATACATGGAAATTACCCAGGTAAACAGATGAGCCTAAAAGACAAATCAAATAACCCAGATTATGTAATACTCACTAAATGACTCAATTATTTGATTACTTTAATAACAGTAATAGACTAATTCCGAAAATCCAATCCTTAAAAAACCTTCAGGCAATTCTAATTTTTTTAGGGATGGAAAATCCACTCTATGGTCAAAAATCTAACTGAACAAAAGTTATAAATTTCATCACCTACTTGACACAAAAAAAGCCACTGAGTAGAAATGGGATAAAAATGTTTAAGAGTAAGAGAATGAGGCACTTTTTAAAAGGCAGTCTAAATAATACAGCACAAAGCCAAAACATATATAGTTTGTTTCTTACATATATTGTTTCTTTTCCAATTTTCATGACATAGGTCCTAAATCCCCCTTTTATAAATAAAGATTCTGAAACTCAGTGAGTTTAATAACTTGACAAAGCTATGTGGCTGACATTATCAGAGTCTAAGAAACCATTTTTCTCTCTCAAACACTTAAGCATCCCATTTCCATCATATCTAATCCAGATGGACATTTGAAGAACATTAGTAATAAAATCCTTAGTATTCATTTAATTCCTTATTTTGCTGAGGAGGAAACTGGCCCAAAGAGACTGACTTGCTCAGGGTCACAAAGAACTAAAACTACAAACCAAATCTCTCTGGATTTCACTAAGCTCACTGCAACATATTTTGTTAAGCTAAACTCAAGAAAGATATGTTGGCACACTGCACTTAATTAAGCTTAACCCAACTAAAATCTAAGTGCTTTTCCAAAGACAGACAGGTAGACCAGCCAAATCGCACTACTGAGGATGAACTAGGAAAGGCTTGGTTAAGATAGTTGCCAAGAAGTCACTAAAAGTAAGCCAATATTAGAGGTCAGGAATTTCAATTCAAGACTGTCTAGAACACCTGGATTAGAGAGGCAAGCCAAGTAACAGACTATTAAGGAGATGGGAAGTTCAAACACCTGAGTGACCAAGTACAAACACAAAGTCTGAAGGGTCACAGACAGGTTCAAGGTCCCAGAGATAGGACCAGAGCAAAAGCAAATAAAAACTGAGAGATAGGGGTGGCTGACATCCCAGATGAGTGCTTGCACAACCATGTTTCATGGGGCAGCAGATCTGATCATGGAGTACGTTTGGGGGGTTGGGGAAACGGAGCAGGGTGAGCACATTACAAAAGAAGCACACTGAAGCATCACTTTCTAAAGAGTGTTTTCATCTGTACAAAAGTAGTCTGATTTATAGGCAAGACTACCTTTTGAACAAATGACTATATAAGAATCCAAATTTATAGTATAATTTAAAGGAGGTAAGGAGTCCTGCTTATTCAATATTATCCAGTCTTGAAATGAGAAAATCAGGACACAGGGAGGGTGGTTATCCACTTAAAGTTACAGAGTTCATTGTTACAAAATATTAGAAGCTAGGTCTTCTAAGTCTATCATTTCCACATTTCTTGGCCAACATGATAGACTCAAAATAGAAATGATCTTCCTTGAGGCCATAAATCAAATTTTGCACAATGAACACATACTAAGAAATATCCCCTAGTCCCTGTGCCAAGTGATAAAGGTATGTGCCCAGCCATCAGCATTTCAGTTTGTCTTGAGAGTGCATTGGAAAGGTCTAATCATCTCAGAAAACCCAAGGCGTTTTATACTCAATGGTTTTCATTCTTATTTCACATATATGTACTCAAATATATTTTACTAATAAACACACAGACACATTAGGAAATCTATAAAAAAATTATATAATAGACAGCTTACCTTTAAGTCGCTTCCTGGTAAAGTACCTACTCCATCTTTCCAGTCCATAACACTGAACACATCAAACTCTTGACCACTTGTGCTAGAGGCAGATTCAGTCATGATTTAATTTTTAACCTGGAAGAGGGGGGGAAAGCATATCACTAAGTATTTCACATACAAATTTTAGGGGTCATTACTTCAGTTTCCTTTAATTACATAATTTTCTTGATCACAATATCCCATATTTATAGAGCTAGAAATAACTGCTTCAAAAACATCATTAACATTTTTCCTCATGCAATCCATGATAAATTATAGAAGAAGTATTAATAGAATTTCTAAGTGAAACAGAAAGTGTCAAGTAAACTTTTGCTATTCTTAAAAAAAAAGAAATTCATTGTTTCATAGCATAGCCACTTAAAAAAAAAAGATGATTCCATATGGATAAGCTTCCTTGCTCTCTAAGGATTGTTTTCTGTTTTAAGATACTGAAAAGAGAGCCGGCCTGGATAAAGAATAGAATGAACACAAAATGTTAGTAAACAAAAAAGAGACCACTCTGATAAAGAGAAAAAAAAAAGAAAAAAAATTTCAGTTCACTGCGGATTATCTACCATTCACACTAAACTTGTCAATTAAGTTTGTTCTACCAATACAACCAATGCAGCATGATTGACTCTTTCACAGTAAATTGATTTCTTTAATTCAGTTGAACTTCCTGCTAATTTGATGTTCTGGGATATGGGAAAACAGTTTCAAAAAGAATAGCAAAACACCAATAACAAAGCTATATTAAGAACCAGTTCAGCTAGCTAAACTGTGATGATGCTTCTAAATTTTCATTTTTTTAAATTACAAAATAAACTATTTTTCATAATCATATTATTGGTGGTAGTATTGACAGTTATTCTAGTATACTGCTGTCTGTGTAGTACAGGATAAAACAATTTTATGTTGCTGTCAATGAAAAGTAATGAAAGATTATTGGTTCCTAAATTTGAATGCAAGTATCAGAATGAATTCATTATGCATTTTATCTTTTAAAAATATGAGTATTTTCTAGCTTTGTTCACTGACAAGGTTTAGAAACAACCACCAATCAACAGTAATGAGCATTTAAATGTCTTTAAATATCACAGCTTCCAACTGAGGTCTTGAAATACCACTTTTTGAGATCTTAAGAGAGAAGGAAGAGGGATCTGATGAGTGACAAGAAATGTACAAATTGAGTTTGGAACATCTTGTCAAACAAACAAACAAAAAAAACAAAACAAGAAAGCTATCAAAGGCAACAAAGGTCATACCAGCAGAGTTCAGGGCCCAATTTGAAAAGGTTCCTGGTGCTCAAAGTTAGGATACTGCAGTGAATTGAAACATATTAAATAAACTGAAATCCATTAGTTCATTATGTCACTTAAATAAGAATGCTTCTTCATGCCTCATTGATCACTTTTGAGGATACAAAGAATCAACTCATGTTTGAAAAAGAAACATTTATTTTCCCCATGTAGCCTGAGATCCATATGAGATGTATCTCAGAATATCCAAACTGTTGGAAGAGGAAGCTATCCTTTAAAAAGAAGTCCTCCTAATAAATAAAGAAGGAATGACAGAACTGAAACATTACCATCTGCAACCCTTAAAAAATTAATTACTGTAAGCAACAACCATCAGTGGCTACTAAGAATACAAACTCAAAACCATCTATGAAATTAGATCAAGAAAAAAATGAAATCAAACCTTAGCTGGTCAAGTCTATTTACAGGAAATACTAGTTTTCATAGAAATACTAACACATTATTTGCCATCTTCACTATGTTGACATTCCTACTAACAGTACAAGGCAAGAGCAATAGTGGATAAAACTTCTGGAGAAAAGGGGCCTAATTGCAATATTAGTCACTGCATTCTTTAGCACTGGTATGCAAATGTCAGTGTCATTCAGACTATCCTTAATGAAATAAAGCAACTTTATTAAGACTTGACATATGAATACACATACTTTTAATATTCTAAATGATGAAACAGGAAGCATGCTAAAGTGGCAAGGGTATAGGTTAGGTATGATAAAGTATCCTGGTTGACTCAAGCAAAAGCAGTCATGAATTGTTTGAGATACAAACCGAACATGCTTTTTCATGGGAAGTCATTCTTATTTAACAAACTATGTTTATTCAGGTTTGAACATTTGGCAAATATTTTGTCAAAAATAAATGAAGTACGCCTGTCACATCAAGGAAAATACTGACAGCATTTGTTGCTAATGATACCACTTGAGCATTCAAGGGAAAATTAGAATTTTGGCAAACTTGTATTCATCACCATGAGTTTGACAAAGATTTTTAACTTTTAACTATTAACTATTTTAACCAGATAGTTGAAGACTTTTCAGAGAAGATGGGTGGTGTTATTAACAAATATGATTCTTCTATGATTTTGTAATAAAATATGCCAGCATCTGGAAAAACCACATAACTCAATGAAGTGGTAATTTCCAAATGACCAATACATGTTACAAAATTAAGCCTGGGTAGATCTCAGAGTGCAAGATAGACCAATGGATTTTAATGCAATAGAGCATAAGAAGCTAATTATAGAGTTTCAAATCTCACACTGCAACTGACTGTTAAGAAACCAGTACTTGTCAAGTTTTGGTGTAATATCAAAGTAGAAGGTCTACCATCAAATGAAAAGACTTAAAATGCTTCTCTCTTTCTCACCCCGATAGCTGCATGAAGATTTTCTTTATAGACTATACTTCCAACAAAACAAATTGCAACAGACTGAATACACAGAGGCAGATATGAAAATGTTGTTAGCTTCTACATAATTAGAGATTAAAGAAATCTGCAAGAATCTAAAACAGCACCATTTCTCTCTTTCTTTCATTTTGGAAACTATAACCATAAATCATAAAAATTAAGCTTACATATACTAACATTTTTTTTTAAATAGAGATTTTAAATCATCTATTTTTTTCTTTAGAAATAGTACTAGATATAATCTACACAACAAAAAAAATGGCAAGGAATGGAAAAAAATACGGATAGAAATGGAAGTAAGTTCAAAAAGATTTAAACACATTAAGAAATCAAGAAATCACAGTACCACAATTCTGTTCTAGGTATGTAAACTAGAATTCTAGATATGTAAACTAGAATTCTGGATATGTAAACTATTTTAACTACTTTTTAAAAAAGATTACTAGGTAGGAGTATTAGAATAAATGCCAACTATCTGATATTAGGAAAATACTCTAGCATTGTTTATAGAGTGAAGATGAAGATATTTATTTTTAAAATAAACACCTTAAATAAGTGCCTTGAATAAATTAAATTAAATTAAATACCTTGAATTTCAGAGATACGAGTTGAAAATGATAAATGAAAGGATGTAATGTGAAGAATATGCAGTACACTAATTGGGAAAAGTGATGAAGTAAAACTGGCAAAGTGCTGGTAATTCTTTTTTTTTTTTTTTTAAGATTTATTTATTTATTTGTACAAGCACTGGGTACAGTCAGAAGCGCGGGAGGGTGAGAGAATTGACCAGAGCCAGAGCAGGGAGCAGAGCAGGCAGAAGGACCCAAGTACACTGCTGAGGGGAGCAGCGGGCGGCACGAGAGGTCTGCGTGCCATGCGGGACCCTCCTCTGGTGGCCGGGGAGCAGCCAGGGATCGAACCGGCGCTGCAGAGGCTGAGGGCAGCTTCACAACCCAGCGCTCAACCGCTGTGCCACTGGGGAGGCCCCTGTGCTGGTAATTCTCATGATGCATAAAAGGTCCATGGTGTTTCATTACACTACATCTTAATTTTGTATATACTTAATAATGTCTAATAAAAATACTTTTAAAGTTTCTCTTTAAATATATTATATACCTTCATTTAAAAATAGTAGAAAAACACCTGTGTTTCTTTGAATTTGAGCCATCTTCTGCTGGAATTTACTAGATGTCTCAATATCCTTTCTTCCTTTTTCCTTTAAGTTAGAAAATACCAAATATTATACATATATTAAGTCTATTTCTGAGCATTCCAAAATGTACATGATCTGTATGTGAGGATGTATCAGATTTTGCTATCATTAAGACAACCCTGGGCCTCCCCAGTGGCGCAGCAGTTGAGCACTGGGGTGCAAAGCTGCCCGCAGCCTCTGCGGCGCTGGTTCGATCCCTGGCTGCTCCCCGGCCACCGGAGGAGGGTCCCGCATGGCGCGCAGACCTCTCCTGCTGCCCGCTGCTCCCCTCAGCAGGGTATTTTGGTCCTTCTGCCTGCTCTGCTCCCCGCTCTGGCTCTGGTGAATTCTCTCACCCTCCCGCACTTCTGACTGTACCCAGTGTTTGTATAAATAAATAAAAATAAATCTTAAAAAAAAATAAACACTTTCTTTAAAAAAAAAAAAAAAAAGACAACCCTCAAAAGAGGAACGTGGATGTGAAGGTTTGAGGAAGAATTAATCCAAGAAACAATGAAAATAATAAGTGAAGTAAGACTTACACTAAAATTCTCTATGACTCCTACCTTACTAAATAAAGATTAGCAACAAAATTGACTTCCCTATTAAGTGAACAGGAGTGGCAGCTTTTCCTGATGGGGAGTATAGTGACAGAATAATTTTGCCCCTGGTGGATAAACTAGTTAAACCCTGAGTGAGCCTTTAAAAAGGAAAGTTTTGGGCCTCCCCGGTAGTGCAGCAGTTGGGCGCTGGGTTGTGAAGCTGCCCGCAGCCTCTGCACCACTGGTTCAATTCTCAGCTGCTCCCTGGCCACCTGAGGAGGGTCCCACATGGCGCGCAGACCTCTCCTGCCACCCACTGCTCCCCTCAGCAGTGTACTTTGGTCCTCTTTAAAAATAAATAAATAAAAAGGAAAATTTTATTGTTCTTTCTCTACAATCATCATACCACATGTTCACTGGGTACTAAATGTCAAATATACTACATATACTTTTTAGTTTATTAATTTGATCCACCTTCTTCCAGAAAAAGTTTCAAAGCAAGAGACAAGTCATACTACAAATTTAGATTATCTTATTTATCATAAAGATAGTTCTAGTGTTTATTTTTATTTTATTATTTTATTCATATATATTCACATTATATTAACATTTTTTTTTCTATTTTCTTAGTGAGGGAACATGGGTTTCCAGCACGGTTTCAGAGGTAAAGAATCACACCCCTTCAATTGCATGTCACCATAGCACACCCATTACCAAGGCACCCATAGTCCTCCATCATAGTCCAGAGGGTCCCTCAGAGGCACTCCCCAGCTCCCCACATTCCCCTCCTCCTCTGGTAGCCTCAGTTCTACTATCAGATGTCTAGGGTTTGTTACTGATGTGGTTCTATCTAATCCTTTGTTTTGTTTCTCCATATTCCACATATAAGTGAAACCATTCAGTATTTTACTTCCTTCTTCAGACTGACTTCACTTAGCATTATCCCCTCCCATTCAAATGGATTTTATTATTTCTCTAAACTACACTGAGGAAAGGGACCTGCAGACAGGTTTGACAACACCCAAAACCATAGTTTATAGCACAGCCAGATTTGATCCCAGGTCAGTCTGATTCCAACCCTTAGATTTGGTTTTGTTTTTTAACCACTGCCCTATTTCAGAATCTGGCCCTCTGAGAATCTGACTAAAGCTACTTCCCCTATATTACACCTTGGAACATGGAAAATGCAGAAATCATTTTACTGGGGTCAAATTTCTTGATTTAAGTGTGCCAGTACACATGTATCCTTTTAATAAGGTATGTTTATTAACAAAGTACCATTAAGCCACACTTACAACACAATCTGTAGTGCTAGCCTACCTGAAACTCATATAAAATTCACAACAGCAAAATTCTGTCCATGACTAAGAGAAGGAATACAAAAAGAGGAGAAATCTAGAAGTTAGCACTGTATAATACCTGCAGGAATCTTCAAGAAATACTTAGAATATACTTTTCCATACAAAACATTAGCATTGTTACACGGTGTAAATGCATATTTAAAAATGTTTTCCCATCCATTGTTTCAATCTAAGGTTTGTGGACATTTTGTATAAAATATTATGGCATAAAAACACTATGTTGGCTTTTCCATTTTCTAATTTTGAAGCAACTAGCTACTTTCACCATCACAAGTGGTCTGAAGATCAGGGCAGATTAGGTGTTTTCTATCTCTTAATCAGGTAAAACAGTAACCCATAGCATTTTAGCAGAAGCTGCTTGAATAATATCCTACGTCTCCTCCTGTTTTCATCTTCTACAAGTATGTATACCTACATATGAACAAAGTCCTTCCACTCACCAAATCATGGTTCTAAGACTTAAGCAAATTTTTTTCACTATTTTATGTTTTCTTTAATTATCATCTGGCAGTATTCCATAGCCCTATGTGTGAACGGTATTCCATGGACCATAAAAATGTGCTAGGTAGTAGAGTCACTCATAACAGAAGTCACAAACAGTATTTCTATTACTACAGAAAATCCCATCCTAAATCTCTTGTTAATGGTGTCAAGTTTTCCCAAGAAAGTACCTTAAAAGGGCAGTTTGGAGGGTCCTCTGTGCTATTAGACAAGACCCACCATTTCCCTCCTAATATCTTCTAAATCTTAATGGTCTCCAGTGACTGCTGAGGTCAAAAGTGACAGCTTTGGGGTTCAGATATCCAGCAAACGTATCAATGTAGCTTTTGGTTCCAAAAACCATTCATGTCATGGCTGATAATGACTAAAACCAAGGTTACTAATGTCCAGTGTGCTCCTATGAATGCCCACTGTGGGTAACTCATCAAGGAGCTGACAACTTTACTGAAGGCAGAGCCCATTACTGCTGGCACTGATGCAAATGTATTACACTCCCAAAGCTCCCTTTAGTGATACGATTCCCTTCACCTTTTACTCATCATTAATGCATCTTCTATAGTCCTAAACCTCCAACAAAAGGACTAAAAGACAAACTAAATGACATACCACACTTTCCTCTGAATTATCACCTGTATCTCTCTCCTGCATCACTCCTGTGGTCAAACCTAAGCTGTGAAAACTGACTCTCTCGGGATACTATATCTAATGGATGAACTTCCTCGAGCCCTCATATAAACAGACCTCTGGAAGCCCCAACGTACCATGCACCACTAGTAATCTGGAAACATTAGGGAGTGCAAAAATTGCTTTACATGTTACATTAAAAAAATCCTTTATTGTGACAATAAAGACAAGCAGATTCCCTCACACATTGAAGGTGACATTAAAAAGTTGAAACCTCCATGGAAAACAATTTTTGAGGACATAATTTCCATCTCAGCAATATAAAAGGAAAAATGTTAAGGGTTACTCACTGGTATAGATCTGTTTGTATTATCAAAATTATAAACAACCCAAATATCCATCAATAAAGCACAACTGTGGTATATCCATACAATGGGATAAATGCCAAAAAATAACAAGGAAGTTCTTAATATTGTGGTACAGAGTCTCAAAATACCATTAATACTATTAATTTAGGCAAGATATAAATGTTACCATTGGGAAAAACAAAAGAAGGTCTGAATAGAATGTGTATTGCATGTGTATGCATGGACTATCTCTGCAAGCATTTGCCAGAAACTGGTAACTGCAGCTGCTTCCAAGAAGGAGCAATGATTTCCTGAAAGGCAGTCATGGGAAGGAACCTTCTCCCTATAAACCCTTTTGTACTTGCTGAATGTTTAAATACCTATTTTCAGGGGGAAAAGTTTAAATATGTATTTTAAAATGCTCCTTCATGTTGAATTTAAGAAGTCTGTTTTATGAAAATAGAAAATGAAAATATTTAGCTTGTTATTGATGCCAACTGAAGTGATAACCTTAGTCATAAAGGAAAATCAACTTCCCTAAAGCTCCTGGATATTTAACCATCTATGCAAATGCATCAGTTCCACAGATGGGTAAGAAAAGAAAAGGTAGGGTTCACTTATCCAAAACTCAGGTATCAGAAATATACAGCAGGTCCCTGGCATTTGGAATCTATATATGGTTTCCACCATTCCTGAGTGACATCTGAAGTTCCCATGACATTTAGTAATTTGTCGTTTTGCAGAGACCTGATTCTGAATCACACACACACCATTAACAGAGGGGCCAAGGCAAGTGCCCTGGCCAGGCCAAGGTCCAGGTATGCTTGTAGTCAGAGTGCTCAGTCTTATGGCAAAAGCCTCTATAATAACATGACAAAAAGTTTTGTTTCTTGTTCAGAAATAAGACAAACAAAATTAGCTGCTACTTGATTCCAGTATTGATGACAGAATGAGGGAAATATGGAAATGTTTATGAAAGTGATAGGTCCTAGCCACAAAATAGAAGTTTCAGATAAATTAAAGACTGAAATGTCAAATGCAATGATGACTCAGAGACACTGTGTGAACAAAACTACCAAGTGCTCCAAAAGGAAGTAAGTAGAAAAGATGTGTGAATTTGTTTCAATAAGTGCTTCAGACAGTACAAAAATTGCTCATCAAGTAAGATAAGTAGTTCAGGTCTAGAGAGATCATTTACATTTTTTAGTTATACTTAAGTAATTTAAAGGAAGGAATTAAGTGCTACAATGATTTTTCAAGTTGAGAATTGGCAATAATCTTGGGATACATCCCTCATAAATGTCAATCCCTCAAAAATATAAGATCTACTGGATTTTATTTTGACTAGAGATAAACAGTTTGTTGTCCTTTATAATCCTCCCTTCACACCATTCTTTTGCTCACACCTGCCACGTGTGGATAAAATGGTGGCTTAGGGTAAATGGCACAGACTTCTTGCTGCTGAGCTTCTGCAGCACATTCAAGGTAAAAGGCCAGTTGGACACTGAGATGAAGAGAAGATAATGTTCCTCTGAAAGATAAGCGATCCAATCAAGGATGTTCAAGAATAAAATCAAAGAGGGTCTATACACTAAATGTCTGGAACTGCCAACAAGGTGAGAATAAAAAATTAGTTAGAAAATTGGGGCCTCCCCAGTGGCGCAGCGGGTTGAGCACAGCGCTGTGAAGCTGTTTGCAGCCTCTGCAGCATGGGTTTGATTCCCGCCCAGCCAGGGTGATACCCACATGGAGCAGCAGACCTTGCCTGTCTCGCCCGCTGCTCCCCTCAGAAGTGTTTTCCATCAGTCTGCCTGTTCTGCTCCCTGCTCTGTCTCTGGTGAATTCTCTCACCCTTCCATGCTTCTGGCCTGTACCCCAGTTCTTGTATAAATAAAAATAAAACCTTTAAAAAATTACTTAGAAAAGGTACTAATTGTAGGCTGTCCATTTTTGCTTACTGCATTGTCTTCTCACTATATACAAAAGACTGTCTAGGAAATGTCCACGATGATTAGTTTAAAAGTTTAAATAATTTTATAATTGCTTTTTGAGAGTTGTATTTTATATTTTTATTGTTAACAAGTGCCTTTTTCAAAAATAAGGTACAGATACAATATGGCCATAAATTGGAAGTAGTTTTAAAATGAAGATAGACAAAACCTCAAAAGTAGCACCTGAGAATCAGATTAAAATTAAAATTAAAATTCTGTCACTCAGAGAGCAGGACTAAGATCATCAGCATCTGATGCTACTGGACTAAAGACTTACCAACTTCTAGTTAAAACTGAAATGTATCTTTTGTAAAGAGTAAAGCTAATACTAAAATCATCTCATGAACCAAACAAAAATAACTTATGCAAAAGAGTAACACAGCAATGAGTAAAGTCAACCTCCACTGTAGGAATCCAATGCATTCTTGCTATGATGCCCATTTAGTACCAACTGAAGTTGGCTTTTGGCTTACTTTGTAAACCAGCAGTCACTAACCACAACAGTATCTGACAGTGTGACATGCTCAAAGCCATATACTTCTTCTTTGGTCATATCAACTAAAAGCCCTCTCCCTAGTGCTGAACACATTATCGCTGTGGGAGGTAGAAGTGCTTTGAGCCTCCCTATTCTTCCTCACCCTGCCCTGATCATCCTTCACAAGTGCAGCTCAAACACTTCATGGGTCATCCTCAAAACCTGAGTCCTCCCTCCATCCCTCACCCTTACCTAAAACTACTTTCTTTCCTCCTCTTCATTTCACTGTCCAAAGACTGACAGTTACCTACAGACCAGTCAATCTCTTGAAGCCTCAATTTCACCATCTGTTAATTGTGGAGAATAACACTGTCCAGTGGACAGTGGTGAAGGCTAGATGAGATACGGTAGATAATACCTTAACACCACATCTATCGCATAGAACACAGTCAATAAAATGTTAATTTTTTATTATAATGAGCTACCTTAACAATTATTGGAGTTTGTGAGAACTGGTTTAGTAATCTTAAAAATTCAACACGGAGCTTTTATCCCCTTTCATTGTGTTTCAGTAACATCTCTTGTGCATGGCTACCTGGATTCAAATCTACACCAAAAGATGCCAAGATCACTGCATGAAAGTAGAAATTTTATTGCTAATAATGATAATTCCTCATGTTTACATGGCTCCAGAAAACATCTAGCTTTCTTATTAGAAAATATCTCTGACATAAGGGGAAGGATCTGATGTGGGGAAGCAGCAGAGCCAGAAGACCAGGCTCTTTCCACCACCATGCTAATTACACCGTGGAGGCCAGGCTAAACCACTCGAGAGAGAGCAGGGTGAGAGAGAGCAGCCTACTCCTCCAAAATTACCTTTCAGGAGACCATTTAGTCATGTCTTGGGGTCTTTGGGAGAGCTACTGTGAGCATCGGAAGCAGTGCCGCGTCTGTGAAGTGCTGTCAAAGCTCAAGTTTCCCACAATCTCTTGGCCTCTGACTATTACCATAGTACATAGACTTCTATGGAAACTCCTTTTGGAAAAATGCTGAGCTATGGAAAATAAATGCAGGAAATAATATGAAAAGAAATCATGTTTTATAGGATAGAATTTATTTCTCTTCAGGTTACATTCAACCACAGGGTTGCGGCGTTGTAAGCAAGCTCCCAGCATGTTGCCATGTTGAGATTTGTAGTATCTAATACTGGGGAATGCCCTCAGCTCCTGCAGTTCTTTAAATACAGACCACAGACTGGACAAAGTAATCCTGAAAAAGATACGGACCCTGCCTCCTAACGTCTGATACTATTTTCTGTTTTATTCTCTGAGTCTCTCCTTTATATATCAGAAGTATACAATCTGTAAGGGGAGAAATTTCTTAGCCACAAATAGAGGCATCGCTTATCAACAGGAAGACAATCTGAGATGTGCATCCTTAGGCAATGCGAGCTTCACAGAATGTACTTACACAAACCTAGTTGGTAGAGTCACTACACACCTACGTACAACCTATTGAAAAACCATTGTATATACTGTCGACTGCAGAGTAAAACATCGTGCAGTGACGCATGACTGCACAATGCCACAGGGGCTCATCAGAAAAGGCAGCAGATTTAACACACATTAAGAGGATCCAGACATACTGGAGCAGGACAGTTTCTTCCATTTTGTGTCATTTTAGAGAACCTCCCCAATACCAGACATTTGACACTCATGACTACCTCTTAAGATTGGTATTATTTTATAGAAAACTGAGATCATGAGACAAGAAACAGACTTTTACCTCCCAAAACAGCATCCTCAAATCATACCATAGTATCCAACAGATTGTATTTTAGTCAACCTAGAAGGCAATGGTAAAAGCACATGCTTTGAATCCTGGCTTCACAATTTACTAACTGTGTAATCTTGGGCAGGGTCCTAACCTTTCTTAAGCTTTAGCTCCTTCATTTGAAAAATGGAAAAGGAATATCTACTTTGTGGAGATGTAATCTTTTTAAATTATGCAAGTTAGAGTGGTCTGCATTATGGACACTCAGTACACGTTATCTACAGTTATTTTGAAGAAAAGAAAGGGAGCTCCTTGCCCACATTCACATCCAAGCACTGGTTTAGCAGATGTGTGATGCACACCAGGACCAACAAATGATAACTGTGCAAACGTCAATGCCTTTCCATCACAAAGCCCCACCTGATAACTCAGGAATGCAGAGATGAGGGCAGAGAAAACAGGCAAGTTAAGAAGACCATCAAGACTCAGATTTCATGGACATGTAAAATTTCAAAATAAATTGGAAAATTGATACAAAGTCAATAACTGTTAGTTTAGCCAAGCTTTTATTTAAAAAAAAGAAAAGAAAAAGAACATTTAGACAAACAAAAATATAAGAAGGACATAAGCTCTGATTAACTGTCCAAGACTAGACCATTGGCAACCTTCCTGTTGAGGCACCTTTGCTGAGGAGGCATAAAAGCTTCCTCACATACCAACTGTGGTTTCAGGACTTGCTTTCAAGAAGGTTGGCACAGAGGCAAACAGAAAGCACCATAAGATAGTGCATGCAGCCAGAGGCTAAGGGATAGAGACAAAGGCTATATGGCTCTTTACCAAAGGAGACTAGAATAACTACAGTGAGTCTTTTTCTGGATGAGTGCTGGAATCCATGTAAGTGAGATCTAGAAGAAGAAGGGCTGGGAAGACAGAAGGTATTCCCTGATTATAACACTCATTACATTCCCTCATGATCACTGCTTACAGGAGGCTTAGGGAAAAAAGGACCTTGATAATTCATCCTCTTACCCCTTGTGAAGAGCTACAGTAGAATCAATAAAAATTTAGCAAATGCATAAATAAAAAAGGAAAATACAATGGACTAGCTTTAAGTGAGGACTGGGACAAGGAGAAATCACAGAAGGTCCTCATTTGTCCATTTATTTTACATTCTTCAATGAAAATGAGAAGTAAAGCTCATTACCAAGTATTTACCTCCTCTTTGGCAGAAGCATAACATGACCACTCCAAGAAACTCCTTATTTAAGTGTCAGCAGAGAACACATCAAAAGAAGTTAAATTCAAACCTTTTAAACGGGCTTATTCAATAAGGATAAGAGAAAAATCTAAACTCACACTTCAAGCATCTCTCAACAAACACACATTGCTACAAAGAAAAATTTTCCTTTCAAAATCTGGCATGACAGATACCTGCTTTGATAATTTTACTCACCCTGCCTGATAAGAACTCTGAATGGCACACATACTAGAATTGAGATCTGTTGTAGAGAGATGTGAAATTTTGCCCCCAGGGCCCAAGATTTTAAGTAGGCAAAACTCTAGACCATTTCAATGCGAGAACTGAAATCTTAGAGGCATAAGAACAAATACCTAAGAACTTAGCTAAGGCTTTGGTCCACTATGTCTTTATGTAGTAGATACCTCAGTGGCAACTACGGCCATGTTTCCTTTAAATACGAAATAAATATTAGGATGGCTCCTCATATTTTCTCAGAAACTCTCCCCCTTTATTTATTGGTCATGTTTTAATGAGAATTACCCTACTTACAATGTAACTGGTTTATCTGATTTGCTACCTTTTCTGCCATAGAGATTATGTGTAAAGGGTAGTCACTAGAGGCAACCTTCACAAAAAAATCTCAACTTCCTGCCCTTCAGTTTATGACTGTTAAGAGGGATGAATTATTTGAGATTCTGGGGCCTAACCTACTTACTTCCTCTAAAGGAGGAACAGAAAATGAAATATGACTTTCAAGAAAAAAATGTACATTTTATGAAATCACAAAAGAAAATGAAATCACAAATGGACATTAACAAGTCTATGGCATAGTTAATATACTCTCATCAGATGCTTTTATTTGAAGTTCATTTTCTATGTTGAGGCAGAAACAGCCTTAATTAGAGGCAGAAATTTTCTTAAAAGTGCTATCATATCATCAACGTACTACACCAGGAGGGTGATAGCAATTTTACACCCATTAGAGGGATTCAAAGGGCACAAAAAGAAAGAACCTGTCTGACACAGATATTTCAATGATTATGCAAAATATGCGTGAACTTAAATATAAAAAGAAAAACTAAAAGCAGTATCTTGGTTTTTTATTTCACTTCATAATTTTTTAATGCTAAAAGTAGTATCTTTTTTTATTCTGCTTCATATCTTTATAGAACAGAGCTAAAATTAAAACATTTTACTTGATTTTCCCTTTTGCATGTAATAAATTAGATCAGTCCAGATTCTATTTCTCCCATAGAAGTCACAGGCTTATCTTGATAACCATTTGTAGCTAACCTTCTTATCAACAGATCCAACAACTAGCCCTCAAATTCACCAAAGAAGACCACAAACCAACAGAGTTAATTATTTAAATCACTTAACAAGCAGGCCCCTTAGGAACTTCAATTCACAGTTCAGGGTTCAATCATTGTAACAGACGAGGGAAAATATGCAACTGATTTTGGTACCTGGACAATCCTACTCAAAATGTTCTAGTAACTGATAGTTTAATTCCCTAAGATTACACACATCATAAAGTTATGGTCCAATCTTGAAAAGACCTGGCATTTAGTAGGTTCTCAAAAAAAGTATTAGATAATAGAGCTTCCATAAAGGAGAAACAGTCCATTGCCCTGTAATCAAAGCGTGTTATGGCGTGGTCTAAGCCAGACTAGGCTCTGCTTCATGGACCGTAACTTCTATAATGGTGATATTATATAACCCCCACTGCAACAAAGAACCACCCAATGAATCAAGAGACTCCTCCTTTCATTTTGTAAACATGTGCTTACTCTTTTGGATAAAGAGTATAACATCAGTAATTACAGCATTGTTGTTGAGCATTTTCTTAGTCATAACCACTGTTATTCCTGATTCCATTTATTTATGTAGAGTATTACATTGCCCTGGCCCCCAGCTTCTCCTTTCCATTATCCCCATCGTTCATTTTCATTTTTCTTTTATAATCATAGCTTCTGCATAAATTCTATCATCTTTTGAGTTCACTTTCATAAATTTACATCCCATCCTTTTCCTGATTGATTCACTGACATTTTTTTTGATAACTAACCCTACTGCCTCATCAGGTCTCTGCCTACAAAGAACAAATGAAAGCTTTTTATAAATAAACCCAGCAATTTCCAAACTTAATCTGAATAATATTTTGTTAACAGTTTGTAATCATTTCAAGGTCATGAATTAGACCAAGTTATTCTTTTCAGTGTAATTCAACAACTGTTCTTTTCAGAATTCTTGGGTTTAAAAAAGGCAATAAAGAGAATTTTCTTCCCATCATTTTTTTTTCTTGTACCTGTTCACTGTTCATCTTAGGCTATATATAAGAGCAAAAACATTAATCTGTGAATGCATTTCTTAGAAATATTCTAGGAATTACTACCTTGAAAATCAGAAATCTAAAGACATAACAAAATAAATCAGTATCATTTCCTTTGGCTCCACCCCTTTCAAACGACATAATATAAAATGAGACAAGTTACTAAATACTCTGGGCACCAGTCTGCACTCAAAAGAAACATTAATTAGTGAAAATATTAGTGAAAAATTAGTGAAAATATGAGAGACACTATTCAGGGCCTAGAATAGTACCTGGGCATACAGATGGCATGAGTTAAGCACTTGCTAGGTGGGTATATGGATGGATGACTATAAATCCCATAAAGCATCAAGCTTTATGCTTGACATTCAGAAGGTACTCAGCATACAATTACACCAAACACATTAACACTTCACAGTGTTCTCAGAGGACACTCTACCTGCCAGGTCCCATCCTTAGGAACACGTTTAACACTACATTCAGCACTACCACAATACCTATCACTGCATTTATCTCTACCTATCACTCACACAGAACTCTGGTTCTGCTTTAGTTATCACTATATGTGTAGGGGTCATGTTCTCAACTAGACTATGAACACACTGAAGCTATAAATTGTTCTTTACTTTTTGTATCCCCAAAACATTCATTCATTCAACTGTTCTAAGTATTGATTATATAAAACACTCCCCAACAGAGACAAAGTACATGCTCAATAACTATGTGACATGGACTTACAGAATGAAAAGTACAGAAGGTATTTCACTATTAACATTAACACGCGTAATTCTTCCAATCACCATCGAAGTCATTAATTCTGAATTCACTTCTGAGAAAGAAATTGGGCTCATCAGAAGAGCCCTCATCTCATATTACCCAACTTCAATCAACATCCTCTCAAAAGTCTTTGTTTTGTCTCTAAATTATCTTATCTCTTTAACAGGGATGTCCTACAGTTCTTTCCCAACTTGACTCTATAAATCAAACTTACTTTTACTTCAAACACTTTCCTGGTGTTTACTTTCAGCCACTTGCTGCATAGCTACCAAAATCAATACAAATTAGTTCATAATCTGCCATTATTGACTCATATCTACACATGTCAATTAAATAATCTAACTTAACACAGTGAAGAGATAGCTTGAGACTATTCCCACTAGATAATGAAACTCTTCACAAAATATATCTTCTACAGATGCCCTGAAATTTAAGACACCATGTATAAATAGGCACATAACAACATGTAGATAATTATCTTTAATACTATGTTCCCTCCATATCCTTGCAAGGAAAAAATTCCTTAACATTCAGAAGCTAGGATAGCAGTAAAACAGATCTTTACCAGAAAGTCACCTTTGTGAATACACTAGTCAAAGGAGGAAAGAATCAGCCCAAAACCATCACCACCACTGGACATATAATTTAGGTATTTCTTTACAATGGGTAAAAAGCATGTGACTCATTTCCAAAGGCTAGGCACCGAAAGAGGGATGTATTATAGTGTATTGTGCTACATGCATACAATTCTATGCCATGATCCTGCACCAGTTAACTCAGGAATCCATGATTCCTTGGCCCGAGTGCTAGGAACTTTAATCTTTTTTTTAGGCATAAAATGTAATGGTTATACCCTTATTTTCTGAGCTCAGGGTTGTGCTTATGCCTGGGGTAAGCATCTAAGGTATGCCTCAAGGTCAAACACCTAGTCTTTTCGTGTCTAACATTGAAGGAGCTCAGGAAAAACTGGTTAACTTGTAGAAACATTGATAGAGGGATTGCTCAGGTTACAAATATTTGGGACCCCCTGGGTAACCTTGCTCTCTAATACATAGGGTAACTTCTCTTGTAAATTTCTCACTAATTTTATCTACTATAAATAGCATTGGTAACAATATATATTTCTTAGAAATACACTTCCAAACAAACCAGTGGAATTTATTCCCGAACTAAACCTCAATTACTAAGGGACTAATTAAATAGGACATATATTTCTTCTTTCCTCCAATATTGGGTTTTGAATTCTTTAGAACACTGATTGGATAACTTACAAGAGAAAGGAGATGAAACTAAAACTTGTCAAGGTTTATTTTTTCATGTTCACTATTATCAAATTGTTAAGAATGACAGATAGGACTTAGGGACTTTTTTCTATCTAGATAAGCCCAATACAATTGGAATAAAGTAGCAAAGGGGTGTAGAAAATATAGCAGGAAAAAAGTCCCACATGGACCTTTCCTTAAATCCACAGTCATTTGAGAACCCATTTTCCAGCCCCTGGAGTTTAAATCCTTACTATCCCAGTTACCTATTTTCTCACTTTCATTTCCCACCAGACTCAGACAACTAAAATATTAATTACAGCACATGAATTCCCCTCACACCAACACTTCTACTTTCATCACCCTACCATTTCCACAAGTAGGCATCATTTTAAATCTGAAGTATTTACTTCATTTTCTCCTACTTATTAAGTGCCTAGTTTGGGATAGATCCCAGTTTGTATTCAGCACCATATTAAAACATGATCTCTCTTCTCAAGGAGTCAATACTGTAAAAGATAACTACTCTTTTTTTTTTCTTTTAACGGAAGAAAAGAAACATTCGCTGGAAGTACTATGACAAGTCCATATAACAAATACACCAGAAACCAATCTAATGACTTTAGCCAGGAATTAAATCACTCTGCTCTGCCTCAGAGAACCAATTCCCTTCCCTTCACAAAGTGTGGCTAAGATTAAAGTGTAGTATGAGTACCAAACATTTTGAATAACTCTTAATAGTTCTCAAAATCTTACTTTATTTGATCCTTTCAACATAGGAAGCAAAGCAATCACTGTGCACCCATTTTCCAGATGGGCAAATCTAGACTTATACAGTGACTTACACAGGGTGGTCTACTTAGTGGCCAATGTGTCTTCTGGTTACCATTCTCACACTCTACTTACACCTACATGAAGAAAAATCATCTGTTTTCCATTTAGCACATGTAAAACAAAATTCGCCATTCCCCAAAATAGCTTACTTTGCTTGAACTCTTCTTCTTCTCTACATGTTACTCTTGCCCCATTGTCTATCCTAGGTCATCTACATGGACCACGCCTATTTTGCTAACTACACTACATAAGACCACCCAATGCAAAAAAAGGACAATAAACTCCTTTACTGATGATTTTTATATTGGTAATTAACAGTTTTGACATCTAAATCATATTACCTTGTTTATAGGGCTGTTCAATGAGGATTATTAACCCTGCTTTTAAAAGGTAAGGCTAATGTCTCTAATTTTTGTCATACAACTACTAGCAATGACTTTAAGACAGAGAAAGAAAATGAAAAGAAGCAATAAAGAGAAAGATGAAAAGGGGGGAGGGGGAAGGAAGGGCAAAAGAGATATAAACAGCAGAAAGTACTGGAGTGGCAGAAGTATACTCAAATGCTCTACCTCAGAGATGGCTGTCCCTCTGAGAATGAATCGATTGGTGTCCTGAAAGTAGGTTGTGGACAGTGGACATAGATGAAACACCCTCCAAAAATTACCAAAGAATACTTACTTGCTACCAGCTGTATTCCCTATAAAGATCAGATCAAAAGTTGACCAGACTATGCTATCACACTGGGCCCTATGACCCTCTGACATGGTTTTCGGCACAACTCTGCCCACATTGAATTTAAGTCACAGAAGTCAAGATACTTAAATACCAAAAATTTCAAATTTCACCTGTGACATTTTGCCATGGGATCCCAAAGACATTTAAACTTCCAGAATCTTCCATAGCACAGTGTACCTTTACAATACTTTTATCAAGTTACAACTGCTGTATTCTAGTTTTCCCACTGTTTGAATTCCACAGAATAAACCAATTCACCAGCAGTAGAAAATAGGTGGAACTGAAGTGTTAATTATGAATCTAGTAAGATTATCCAGGACAAGTCCTAGTATTTACTCTAGCCTCAATCACACTTAGTGTCAAGACTTTCATTAAAGCAACCCCCTCGAAATGTTTTTCTGCCAACGACCTCTCACACTCCATCCCCAAATGCAGCTTTTAATATTTGCAAGTTAAAAGCAACTTGTTTCAACAAGCAAATCTTACCTACTGTTGGTGAAGGAAGACAGAAATGTCAGGTGATCTTTATGATTGCAGTCTACCCCCAAGAATTCTCCTCAAAGTCTAGCACAGATTTAAAAAAGAGGAAAGGTAAAATCAAGGCATTGTCAAAACAAAGAAGGCTTCAAATCCACAATAAATTAAAATTTTGAATCATCTACTTATTACATAACTTCAGACAATAACATTAAAATAAAATACTCATTCTGAAGTGAAAACGATTGATCATTCATACCATTGCCCTATCCCGAATCCCCCCTATAAAGTCTCTGACAGTAGGACAAGCAGGTGAGAGTTACAGGGACTATCTGACTCAATTTTAACTTCTCTCATTGTTTGTAGCTTTAAAATTAAAGCTGGGCCTCCCCGGTGGCGGCGCAGTGGTTTAGCGCAGTGCTGAGAAGCTGTCCTCAGCCTCTTTAGCACCGGTTCGATTCCCCGCCGGCCTAGGAGAACCCCACATGGCGCAGCAGACCTCTCCTGCTGGGCCCACTGCTCCCCTCAGCAATGTCTTCGCTCCGTCTGCCTGTTCTGCAACCTGCTCTGGCTCTGGTGAATTCTCTCACCCTCCTGTGCTTCTGACCTGTACCCCAGCAGTTCTTGTATAAAATAAATAAATCTTTAAAAAAAATTAAATTAAAGCTACTACACAGAACACACACAACAAAAGACTAGATATCATGTGGGCAGTTTTTGCCCATATTATTTGTGTTTAAACCACAAAATAGTGTTGAGAAATCATGTCTTACATAGTGAAACAAAATTACTCTTCGAACTAAGAGACTACTTATTCTATGCCATATATGTAACTGTACAGCAAAGAAATGAAAAACCAGCCTTAAATAATATTTATTAGAAAGTAAAATGATCAGCTCATATAAATGAACACCTTCATTTTTTTTCATTTAGGTTTCAACACATATTGCACTTTGCATTGTTATTAACCCTGAAAATGAAATTAACCGCTGTGCTTTCTGACCAGACGTTGATCAAAGGTATGAGAAAACTATCCCCATTAAAAAGAAACAACTGTTCCTAATCCTGGGCGCAAACAATTCCAAATCCCAGAATAAAAGCAAAGTGGTTCCCCCCCCCCCCCAATATAAGTAATGAGGAATAGAAGTTACAAGGCCTGGGTCCTTAGAAATCATTTGCACTCTGATTTGCTAAACTTCCATTTCTGATCTGCATCCTTTCACACAACATCTGGCGGCTGGTTCAGGTCCTGTAATTACTTCCACGTCTGAAGGGACTACGTAAGCTACAAGTAAAGGCCAAACTTCGCTCTCGGCCTTCCGAACTCAGGATGCGTCTAACCACTAGAGGTCTCCCCTTGGCCAGTTTTGCACGTTCGCTATTTTGCTGCACTTGAAACTTTCCGGAGAAATGCTCTCTACTCGAGACAGTGTTTTTCTGAAAACTTGCGCAAAAATCCACGCGACCGAGCTAGCCAGTGAAGAGACTCTCGGGTTCCCCACACCAGCCAAGAGCTCGCACCCACTCTTAAGAAAATCAAAATTAAAATTCGACGCACTAGCCCCAGCCTACCAGCGCCACCCCCCTTCATTCTTATTTCTCACCTCAGTTTCCTTTTGCTTAAACTTAGAACAATTAAAAATCTATTTTTGTTTCTGTGCACTTTGAATGATCTCTAATGCATTTTTCTGGCGGTGGCCCCGAGGTGGTAAAGGAGCTGGCCCAGGGATGCAGCGAGGGGGAAGGGCCGAGCTCACAGCGCCCGAGGAAGTTGCATAAGGGAAGAGACTCCGTTTTTTGGGTCCCCCTAAAAATTGGCGGGGAGGGGGGGAGGAAAAGGAAGCGGAGGGGGGGGGGTTGATGGGGGGGGTGGAGGGAAACCGAAGCGACATTTACCTTGGTCTCCCCGTGGAAGGGCGGGGTAAGAGCCTCGGTCGTCCAGACCCCGGGGGACGGCCGCCTAATCCCACCTCTCTCGGAGCGCAGACGGACAAACAGACACCCCCACCCCAGCGCGGGGAAGGCGGGTCGGAAACCGCCCGCTTTTCAACTTTCTCTCACGGTCGCGCTGTGGGCCGTGCTTTGACCAGAAAGGGGAGGAGGGACTCCTAAGGCCTTTTTTCTTTAAAGGTAATAAAAGTTTTACCACCAGCACAAAAGTTGCGCCCTCCCCCCGCCAGTGCCACCGGTTTCCCTCCCTCCACCCCCGCCTCGCCACCCTGGCTCGCGGGGCGCGCGGCGGATGCCTCGGCTCCTGCGCTTCCCGATCCCCACCCCCGCCGGCCTCTACTTCCCCCGCCCGGCCGCCGCGGCGCGAGCGCGGCCCGCCGGGCCCAGGGCGCGAGTGTGCAAAACCCATTATTCCGGAATGGCACACGCACGCGGCGCGAGGCGGGCGGCCGGGCGGGCAGGCGGGCGGGCGGCGGCCCCGCCTCGGACCCCGCTTCGCCTGCCTAATGCCAGGGCGGCGTAAACAAGTTGCAGAAAAAGCAGCCCCGCGCCTCCCCTCCGCCGCCGGCGTCCGCCGCCCCGGCGCGGCCGCTAGTGCCGCGGCCGCCTCCCGACGCCCGCCCGCGCCCGCGCCCGCACCCGGCCCGGCGCAGCGCGGCGCGGCGCGGCACGGCACGGCGCGGGGCGGACGCCGCGACGGCGCGGGCTCCCGGCCCGGCCCGCGGCCCGCGCCCTGCGCCCTCCCCCGCGCGGACGGCCGCGGCGGGCCCGCGCCGCCTCGCCTCCCCGAGCACTTTCCTGCCTCGGGCAGAAATAAACCGAAGGGTTTATTTTTGTGCAACTTTCCCAAAATGGCGGAAATTGGAGCTGATCTATAGGAAATTCTCACACAGTCGGTCGGGAAGGGGGAGGCGGCACGGAAGAAAACGCAAACTCTCGGCCGCCGAGCCCGCCGCGGGTCCGTGTGTGCGAGCGTGCGTGTGAGTGTGCGTGTGCGCGGCGGGAGTCGGGGAGGCCTCTGCGCCGCGCGCACACCCAGCACACGCCGGGGAGACGCGCCTGCACATTCAACCAGTCCATTCTCCGCAGCCCGAGCGGGGCGAAAGTGGCCCGGCCTCTTTTCCCACTGCCTCGGTCTCCCGTACTTGTACTTCTCGCGCTCGCTCGCTCGCTCGCCCGCTCCCCGGTGCGCGCCCGGCACAAAGGCCACACGGGCGGAGGGGGCCGCAGGGGCGGCGCGCGGGGCTCGCGCCTCCCGCCGCACCGATCGGCGGCCCCGGCCTCCCCCCGCCGGCGCCCCCCCCGCCGGCGCCCCCGCCCCGGGAGCCGCGCTCGCGCGCCCGGGCTGCGGCTCCGCGGCGCCCACCCGGGCACGCACCCCGCCGGAGCCCGGCGCCGCCGCGCTCCCCCACCCGCGCCCGGTGTCACGAAAGCGGCCAAAGTGACAAGCCCGGGGGGCGCGGGGGAGGGGGCCACACGCACCCCGCCGCCCGCGCGCCCGCGCCCGCCCGGCGCGGCCGCCTCGCCCCGGCTCCCTTCCGCACGGCCCCCCACACCCTTCCCCGTGTGCGCGCAAAGAAAAAAATACAAGTCTCTCCTCCCCCCATTTTCCCTTTCTCTTTTCTCTCTCTTTTGTTCCTCTTTCACACTCGCACTCACTACTTCAGAGTGAGATGCCCAGAGACTCCCCCTCCAGCCGGTTCCGAGTCACTTGCCCACTTTTTTCCCCGGGATTAAGTTTTCTCCTGTTTCCCAGAGGCGCAGAGAAGTGGGGGAGAAACCCCTTCTGTCCTCTCCCCTCCCCTGATCTGTTTCACAAGACGAGGGTGCGCTTCCTTCTCGCTCTAGGTCGCTTAACTTTCATCCGCCCCCAGGAAAATAAATGAATGGCTTTTGCACGGGCCAATCTGCAGATTAATTAAAGATTAGATCCGATCCAGCGCTTCTTACCCCCAAATTTTCTCTTTTTTTTTTCTCCGTCTCACGAGTAGTCCTGACAAATGGTCCAGGGCTGCGGGCGCAGTGCGCATGTGCGCGTGGAGCCAGGGCTGGGGAGAGGGGAAACTGCGCTGGTGCCGGTGCTGCCGGCGCCGCGGCTGCCGGGGAGGCTCGCGCTGGCCGCCCTGTGCTGCTGCTGCTGCTGCTGCTGCTGCTGCGCCTTCGCCGCTGGAAAGCAGCAATAAAGCCGCTTGGCCAATGCAGCCGCCCGCACACCCGGCTTCAGGTGCATCTTTGCAAGAGCCCTGTCACCGGCTCAGAACGGGTTCAAGAACGGTCAAAACAAATAGGAAAGACTGCAAAGGTTATGGATTTCTTTGTCTGGTTTGCACTTTACTTTTTTTAGAAAATGCAATTCTTAGGGCAGCTCCTCCGCCTTGGGCTCTGAAGTGCATGCCTTCGGCCATGAAAGAGCGGGCCGTCGTCTGCCCCACGTATTACCCGAAGGTTAAATGCATGCTACAGGTCATGAAAAATAAGGCATAAAGTTTGTTGTTTTTAAGGAGTGCAACCTCCTCTTTGGGGACTGGAAGAATGCGTGATAAAGTGTGCGAGGAAAACTTGTGCATTCTTTCCGTCTCTGAAGTGGTGGACTTTATGGAGGGCTTCCACGTGTTAGGCCTCTGTTACGAAATATATTGGGATCTGTATATTAACTTGGAAATCAGTGTTCAAGTACCTTGGCAGGAGGCAGGTCCAGGACTACCCTCTTCATGCATTCACTCAAGATGGCTGAGCCGTCCAGAATAGCGAAGCTTGTCTCTCGGAAGGTGTCAAAGCTAGATAGAGAGAAGCTCATGGTGTTTTCTAGCGACAGCCTTCCCCTCACTGACTACAGGTCTCCGTTTGGGCAGCTCACCATCCGCCTTTTCCACTATGTAGGTACAAGTGCTTTCAAAATAACTCGAGTAATGGAAGTTGGGGCAAACATTTTCATGCCCATGGCAGAGTCTACTGTGCGAGGGGAGAGAAGACACGTGTGATTTCAGGAATGGTGGAAGCAAGTCTTGCATTTTTGCGGTGGGGGGAGGTGAGGGCAAGGACCCACCCTTCCGAGTGGATTATTTATTTTGCATTTAATAAAGGGTAAAGGAGGTCCTTTTCCGAAATTGCTGCCTGAGGCCTAGAATTTAAATACATCACAGATGTAAATTCTGTATTAAAAATCCTTCTCCAAAATGTAAGTAATATTATTCTTGATTGAATTTTTTCACTCCAGGAATGTTCCTTGAACCAGTTTCAGAAAATAAACTTGTTAAATTCTTTCCTTAGGACCATGAAATTACCCAAGAGGAGGAGACCACCGGCTATTTCTTCTGTTGATGTAGTGACCGAATTCTCCAAACCCAAAATCGGGACATGTGACTTGACATGTATTCAAGAACAAAGGAGCAAACCCTGGGAAGTTGAAATGAGCTTTTAAAATCTGCTTCATATGTTGGGCAGTCATTGGTTTAGGTTGTGAAGTGAGGAAGGCTGGGTTAGTGAGCACTATAGATCATCTCAGATCACCAGTTAACTATTGCTTTCATCCACCACATCCAACCTTTTTCAGAGCAGTTCGATAACGGCCTAATTACCTGATCTGAATTTCAGGCTCTCTCTTTTTCTTGCTAACCCTTGAATAATAAGCAGTAAAATGGCCAAAGGCAGACTACAGGAGAAGAGTCATGAGCTACGTACAAAAGTGAGAACTTACCCACCAAGAAACTAAAAGTAATTTTAGATTCCTCTTTCTAAAAATCTGTTTTGGTTCATTCTCTCTAGATAATTTCTGGATCTTTCTATTCCACGTATATTTTCAGGCATGTGGATTCGACAGCCTGTAAACTTACATTAATAGCCTACCTGTTTTAAGTGCTGAGGAATAACAGACAATCAAAAGTAGGCCACAAGGAATTCTGGTGAGGGAGCCAGCCAGGTGAACTGGGCATTGCGTTGCAGTACAAGAAAGGCTGGCGCAGGGGTGTGCTGAGTCAGTACAACTAAAGAGCACCTGTGGCAAGAAGGGGAGGTTTTCCAAGAAAAAGTCATAGCTAAGCTGATTCATAAAGTGTAAGTTTAAGGGGTAGAGGGTTGCACATTTCCCCTGAGAAGGTGATGCAGTCAGAGAAAGCCTGAATAAAGGGCCGAAGGTTTGGAGAGCAAATCTTGCCCGAGAACTGTGCCCTCATGGAGGTTCACTAATAAAAACAAAGCTATATTGAGACTCTCTATAATATGTTGTGTGTCTCCTCCAGAGCTCAACTGTAAAACCTTAAAGGTTTCATCTCAGTTGTTCCCACGATATTGTTCAGGATAGCGAATATTTTGAAGGTACTCATGTGTAAGAACAATGACTTTAAAAACTGCTACCAATTTTTTTTTTTTTTACAAAGAATTCTTTAGTGCCACCACAGAAGCAGGATGAAGTGTTAGAATGTACATACCATTAGGTCACTCTTCATATACACTGGTACTAATTACAGGACCTTTCTTCATCTGTTTCCTAAAAGGTAACATGCTAGTGAAAGCTTCCTAAGTGTTCCTTCACCTTTCTACCATTTAGTCACTGGCTAATAATTTATAATGAATTTCTTTTTTCCATCATCACCTCATCTCATCAGTTCACCACCACTCTCCCCCACCTTTGCCATTCTACCCTGCTCTGTCATATCAAACCTACATTCCAAATCCATCCCCCGGACCAGATCTAGAAGCTCCCTGACATCCCCAGCTAAAGGATTAACCTACACCTTTCTTTTTCTTTTTCTTTGTTTTTATGTATACTCCAAGTCCACCCCACCCAATGACTTCAGTTTATTCCATACCTAAATATTTTTTTAAGATTTATTTATTTATACAAGAATGGGGGTACAGGCCAGAGCCATGGGAGGGCGAGAGAATTCACCAGAGACAGAGCGGGGAGCAGAACAGGCAGATGACCAAAAACACTGCTGAGGGGAGCAGGGAGGGAGACAAGAGGTCTGCCGCACCATGTGGCAGAATCAAACCCATGCTGCACAGACTACAGACAGCTTCACAGCGCTGCACTCAACCCACTGCACCACCAGGGAGGCCCTCCATACCTAAATATTCTGAAGCTAAAGTCTTTTTGCATGAACAAGTTTTATTTTATTTTTTTAAAGATTTATTGATTTATTTATACAAGAACCAGGGTACAGGCCAGATGCACGGGAGGGTAAGAGGATTCACCAGAGACAGAGCGGGGAACAGAACAGGCAGACTGATGAAACACACTGCTGAGGGGAGCAGCGGCCGAGCTAGGAGAGGTCTGCTGTGCCATGTGGGACCCTTGCTGGCCTGCCAGGATCAAACTGGCCCTGCAGAGGCTGCGGACAGCTTCACAGCTCTGCACTTAACCTCCTATGCCACCAGGGGAGGCCCTGAACAAGTTTTAAACAAATCATGGCACGCACTCTGCTTCTTATCATTTCCCAGATGAAGGTCATTCAAAACCTCTCACTGCTCTCCATCCTTGCGAACTTCAACTTCGAAACCAATACTCCCTTTTCCTGATACACTAAGTCTCCGCTGATAGGACATACACCTCTTGTATTGGGACAATTCAAAGACAACCTCCTCCCCAAGCCAATCGCTCACAAATTGAAAGTGTCCAAGAGTGGAGTCCAAGAGATTTAAGTTCTAATCTAGTTCTGCCACCACCCAGTGGGAAGGTCACCTCACATTTCAGGGCTTCAGCTCTCTCACTAGTTAGACAAAGAAAACAGTAATTGATTTCTAAGATCTCTTTTAAAGCCATATTCCTTCTCCCACCCCAAATTTTTGTACAAATGATATGGAACCAAGAAAGGAATTTTAAGTAAAGGCTAAAAATCCATCCATCTGCTAGGTATCAGAATGTTATCAGTTTATAGCTCATTCGTTTGGGTTAAACCTGGTTCTAATGAGATGAAGGTCATGAGTTCTGTTCCCTAATGGCTAGTTAGTTTTGATCTGCTTCATAGCCACAAACTGCTTTCCAAACCCCAAGTTAGAATGTGTGCCATTGGTCACAAGTCTTAAGGTAAAATGAATCTTTCCATAGAAGTTTTCTAAATGAACAATACTTGAAATCATCTTTTTAATGTATTGTCTTACTTTTAAGTATGAGTCAAGTTATTGATTTTTTTAGCCTACATAATTGTGTTCTCCATGTTTTTCCAAGTATAAAAATGACATTAACATTGATTTGGCCAAGATTCTTGTTATTGAAATTTGCAAGAGCTTCATTTGATTTTCTTGTTAGTGTTCTAGATAACACTGAAATGTCCCTGTAGATACTCTAATTTGAATCCTGGTTATCTTTTTTTGTGATATATCTGCATACATTCATAGCTCAGAGCTTGTGATGGTAAAATGTAATTGAAATTCTGAGGATGAAAGAAAAAGGCTATACTGCTCATCAGGTAAGGAAAGGATTATAATGTGTATCACATTCGAAACATCTTAAGGAAATTAAGATATAAAGAACTTTTGGATCGATGTGAATATTTATCATTTCATTTAAATGCAAAGATAAAAATAGAAATATTACAGACATATTCAAAAGAGTGGAATAATATGGGACTGTAAACTGACTTCTAAATTGAAAGGACTATAATTTCCATGACACACTTTTATAAAGTCTAAACCCAGAAACCTTATAACTAAACAATAATGGAAAGCCCAGTCCAGAATTTAGAATACATCTGTGATAATAGCCCCAGTGCTCTCAGAACTTGATAGTAGAATGTTCTTTTTATTTGACCTGGCCTAACTGGCCATCAGTGATTTGTTCCAAGAGTGGACTTTGAAAGCAAGGATTGAATCAAGTAGCAGTGGATGGCCTGAAAGTCACTGGGAGTGCTCCCTCATATGCATAAAAGTGTTGAAATGGACCAGTCATCTTCTCATGCTTGGCTATATGAACTGAGGCCTTAGACATAAAAGTTGATAGGCAACATGAACACAAGACTATCCACAGAAAGAAGGTAGAATACAGTTTCATTAGCTTTTTGACATTAGAAGCCGTGTAGAACTAGAAACCCTAAGTTAAAGCAGAACAGAAGTTAGCTGGCTGGACAAAGATAAAAATGTCAGAGTTGCCTGCACTCTGCATGACCTCCTATTCCCAAATGTCATTCCAGTCCTGAAGAGGACTGGCTACTCTGCGGTCACCGTGAAGATTCTCTGTGCAGATAGAATTTCTGTCTTAACCATTACCCCTGTAGTAACTCCCCATCCCTTATAGAAAATTGTATGTTTTTTTATTAATTGAAAAGATACGCAAAAGACCCCAAACAATAACAAGGTATGTGCTTTGTTCCTTTTATCCTTAAAAAATAGAGGACCAAGTCAATTTTTTTAATCCTGTACCCAATCACTTGTTCTCATTAGTGGAATGTGCAGGCCAGAACAAATCCTAAATCCACTTGCCACTATGTGATTTGGGACAAGTTGCTTAATCTCTCTTAGTTCAATTTCTGTCGGGAAAATGGGGATATTAACAATACCTTGCTCATGGAGTTTGAATGAGGATTTAATGCAAGAATAGCCCTTAGCACGTGGTTAGTAATCAATTAAATGTTAGCTTGTGAGTCACAACATTTGCCAGTTTTGTTCCCTGCGATATGTCTAGCACCCAGAATTTTACCTGCACACAGTTAAATATGCAATAACCATTTATTGACTGTCTTAAGGAAATATTGTTACATAAATTACTATGTCTACTCTTTCACCTGCACCTTCTCCAGTTGGTAACTAGCCATAGGTGTCATGTCACAGGCATGTCATAGGCAAAATCCTCCTAGAAGTTCCTAAAAGCCTGTAAACAGAGAGTGATAATGGAATTCATAGGCCTTATTTCAAAGGAGCCTGCTGTTCAGAATATATTATCTTTATTTAGCATTTATATTACACTTTTACATTTTCAAAGTCCTTTTCAGCTTTTTAACTAAATATTTGTTATAACATTCCTACATTAGTTTTCATAAGGGAAGTAACTGAGGCATAGTTCCAGTGGTTAATACCTATATCTGGAATTGAATTTGTCACATAAATACAGTAAGTGTAACTGTATATATAAAAAATCTGGAACATTACTTTGTTCTTGTAGAATGCTGAATGGAATGTCAGTGCACGAGAAGAAGACAATCTGTTACTTTAAATTATACTAGCTCTGCCTTTCATTTGGTTCTATTTCAGAAACTAGAATCAATAGAACATATTACGTTGAGGTTTCTCAATGGGTTTCAAGTCATAAAAGAATAAAATTTTGAAGCTCAGTATTGAAACATGTCACCATATCTCAGTAATTTCTCAATTTTTTTCTATGAAAACCTCTTCAAGAAAGTAGTTCTTTCTTCATGTCAATCTGATGTGGGTTTCCGTATGTGTGTCCTTAGAACTAGTAGAAAGTGAAGAATGAAATGGGTAAAAATCAGCATTCCATTGATGAAATAAGTCAAGAGTATTCTAATTTAAGGGTCTATAAAAGGGCTAAGGACATTTGGAAAATACCCAGATCCAATAAATTGTCTGTGGAGTTTCAGGAATTTCTGAAAATGTATAGACCTCAAAGAGGTTTGAGTTACTGAGTTTTGGTTACTCTTCTAGCGTATTTGCTTCGCTATAGATTAAAATAACCCTAACTCAGAGCAGTCCTCAGTAAATCCAGATGAGCTTTTCATTTGACACTAGTTGAAGCCCTCTTCCAAAGCCAAACAGCTGTTCACTATTCTCAAGGTCAGGTTCTACTTCAGGTTACCTCTCTATCCTGATGCACCTTCTTTCAACTCTTCCCGTAAGTTTCCAATTCTCTCTCTCTTCCCCCCACCCCCACTTTCCAGGGGAAAATTTCCCTACTTCCTTCCCCAAACTGTCCCTCTAAATGTGCTCTTGACCACACCCTCTGCATTCTTCTATGGCTTTTCCATCATTCTCCCAATATTTATAGTTTCTTGTTCTCCACTTACTTTTTCACACAAAAAGTCTGTATCTGCCCACTCTTTGAAATCAATTCACATCCCTTCAACTACTGTACATAATTTCTCCTTTCCCTTGCTACCAAACTTCTTGAACAAGTAGGTTACACTCACTTCTTTATTTCCCTACATCCCATTCATTCTTCAATGCACAAACAACGCTGTATGTTTTCTTCTCCCCCAGAAAAGTCTCTAATGACTTCCTAAATGTCAAATCTAGTGGCCATGGTTCACTTCCTATTTAAGGTTCCAAAAGCATTTGATGCTATTGACTAATCTATGCTTTAAAACTGTTTTCACGTGCAACCTTTTTGACAATTCACTGTACTGGTTTTCTCTTGTCTCTGGACCTCCTCTTCTTTCTCCTCCCACCTGATATGTATAAGTGCCTCCAGAATTAAGTTCTACCTGCTCTATTATCTTTATTTTTTGAGTGACTATATTTTATAGACATGAGTATTCTAAAAAACTTTGTTTTCTTGAGCAATACATCCAAATGGGTGGTGATATGTTTGAAGACAATGAAATGATATGGTTGTTTAGAAAAAAATAAAAAAAGCTTGAACTTTGGAAATGGGCCTGGATTGAAACACCAATTGCATTATTTAACTAGATACTAGAGAATAACTCCATTTACCTAAACTAGGTTTCCTCCCATGCACAGTAATCCTCACTGAGCCATTATCAGGATTAAATAAGATAATGCATGTAATATACAGAACATATAAGGGCTTAGTAAATGTATGTATGTTTGCCTGTTTCTTCCTTCTGCTTTCATTTCAGTTTATAATGTCACCATCCTTCCAATCACTGATTTAACTACAGCTTCCTCTTTCTGCCACCCACATCCAAATGGACCACAGAGCCAACTGATTGTACCTCTGCAACATGTCTCCCCTGTTTTGTCCTCCCCTTTCCTTCTGCACTGTCCTACTTTGTCTTCTGCCAGCATTATTACCCTATATTTCTAACTACATCCTTGCCATTTCAATTTTCCTCCTCCTGGGTAGAGTCAGTATTACTCTCCTTCTTGGAATTCTAAATAGTTTCTTATAACTTTAGAAAAAGCTGATCTCCTTAGTATAATGCTTAATGCCCTTTAAGCATTGGAACAGTTTGACCTTTCCATTTTCAACCAATGTACTCCACAAACCCATGAGTAAGCCATACCAAGCAAGCCCAGTGCTTTATCATTTTCTTTACTTTGTTCTTGCCAAGCTTGAAATTCTCTCTCTCTGCCCCTACCTGATCTGTCAACATTTCTAACTCACTTGAAAAGATGTGGTTATAGCTACATATTCACAATAGCCAAAGGCGGAAACATCAATACTATCTACCAATGGAAGAATGGATACATAATATGTATTATATACAAAAAATGGAATATTGTTCAACCCTATAAAAGGAAGAAAGATCTGACACAGGCTATAACATGGAATAACCTTGAAGACGTTATGCTAAGTGAAATAAAGCAGTAACAAAGGGGTAAATATAGGATTCCACTGACATGAGGTACCTACAGTAGTAGAGTTCACAGAGATAGGAAGTAGAAAGGTGGCTTTCAGTGATGGGGAGGTGGGGAGGTGGGGAGAAGGGAAAATGGGGAAACATAGTGTGTAATGGGTAAATTTTCAATTAGATACAATTAAAAAAGTTCTAGGGGTGGATGATGATGGTAGCTTTGCAAAAGTATGAATGCATTTAATACCCTTGTATTCCACACTAAAAAATGGTCAAAATGATAACTTTTATGTATATTTTACCACAGCTTAAAATATGTTTTAACTCATCTTAATTACATATATTAACTACCAGGGACCACTGGATTACAAAAAGTACATCAGTGATTGATAGAAGATAGATAGATAGATAGATAGATAGATAAATAGATAGATAGATAGATAAATAGATAGATAGATAGAATGCTGCCTGTCCCAGATGGGCATGTAATTAATAAGGGCTCAAATTATTCTAGTGTGAACAACTCCAGGTAATTACACTGGAAATTTACCACTTGTCACGTTCTGCTCTAATCTCTGCCTGGTCCTTATAAACATCTGTCTCTCTTTTGAGATAATAAAGTATGCTAAGGTCAAGAGTTCTGTCTTATCTGCTCTTTTTTTTTTTAATCTATCATAGCACTTAATGCAGTTCATTGCATATGATGGGAGCTGAATAAATACTTGTGGAGTAGAATAACATGGAATGGAAGGTAATTCAGCTAGCAATGATGTTTCTGACAGGAAATGACATCACCTGATGATCAGGCTGTCCTAGAAATGGGTGTTCCGATTGAGAGCATACTCCAGCATAAAGATCAAAGGAAAACCCACCTCCAGATTACTCAACACCATGTACTTAGAATTGCTATGTATTATACTAATGACCCTCAGTAATGTGACTATTATCTCACACCTGAATTAGCTTTCTAAAATTTCTAATTGTAAGCCAGGATTTAAACTGGATGGATGAACTTAGGTACTATTCAGCACATTTACCATCAGCGCTGTGAGACTACCATTAAGAGTTTTGTGAAAAGAGGTAGCTGGCTTCCCTCCCTGAGCCACTGGAGTTTGGAGGAGATAGACTCCTCCAAACTATGAGATAGACTCATAGCTGGTTTGGTTTGAGGCATATGGCAATAATCAGCACAAACTGCACTTAGGAAGCTGTAACTTCCTATCCTGTGATAACCCTTTAATTATAAATCACTTAGATAGCAACAGGCACTCAAGCCTATTTTCTTGAGTGATAAAAGATATTTCTTTTCCAGGTGAGATTTCTCTTTTCATCTCCAGGAACAGAACTCTTTATTTTACCATTTACTTGAGGTTTAGGCCCTCTGATGCCAAATAATTTTGCTTAAAATTTACTGAGTGATTATTGTGTACCAAGAACTGTACTAAGCACTTGATTTGTGTTATCCCCATGGCTTTTAACAACCCTACAAGGTATCAAGATGGAGTTTTTTTTGTTGTTTATGATTACCAAAAATTCCTTTCCTATTTTTTTAATTAAATAGCACCACAATTTTCCTTTAGGGAGCTCCCAGGCTCATTGTGTGTGGCTTTGGGAGCCGACAATTAAAACTTCCCAACATGGGGGAATAGGTGCGTGATGGAAGCAAGGCCAATCAGACTGTGTCAGGAGTTTCTGATTTGCGGGCCAAGTGACATAGTACAGTGGCTGTAGTTTGGTTATTGCAAAGTGCATTCCCCCAAATTCCTGAATGATATCCTCAGAATAGCCCCAGAACCTGTTACTCCAAAGGTCTGGTGATTTACTGCTTCCTTCAAAATGTTGACATATCTAATTTGGTTCCAACAAATTCCACTTTTTATTTTTAATATAACTTGAGCCAGAAACAGTTACTTATAACTTAAACATCTTTCCAGAAGGCAATATATTTGTTTTCTATTGCTATGTAACAAATTACCAAAAATGTAACTACTGAAAACAAAACGTGTTTGTTTTATTGCAGTTTCTATGGGTCAGTGTGCTGGGCACAGCTAACCTGGGTCCTCTGTTCAGCGCTTCACAGACTACAATAAAGGTGTCAGCCAAGGTTGAGTTCTCATGTGAGGTATGGAGTCCTCTTCCAAACATTCATGTGGTTGTTGGCAGATTTCTGTTCTTTGTGGTTACAGGACTGAAACCCTTTTTTCTTTCTTCCTTTTTTTTTTTGTATCAGTTTGTAAAAATTGTGGTAACATTCATTTGCAACATTGTATGTGATTTAGGGATATAGATTCATTTCTCTTACCACACCACACCCCCCACCAAAGCTGCCCTAATCCTCCACCAGAATCCATTTTCTTTGCTAGCTTTTACTTGTGGGGGCTGCCTGTTGTCAGCTCTTAGAGGTTCCAGCAGTTCTTGTGGCAATTTTGCTTCTTTAAGCCAGGCAGGAAACTCTAACTTTGGAGAGGTGCCTTTGAAGGGCTTACCTGATTAGGTCAGACCCACCTAAGTCAGCCTTTCGACTGACTCACAATCAAATGACGAATCCTAATTACATCGAAAGAATCCTTCCTTTTTTTTGTCACATAGCAAACTCTTATTACTGGAATAAAATCTCATCAGAGGTCCCTCCCACTGCCAAAAAGGGACAATAATATGCACGCATACCCATCAGGTAAGGGTTGAGACAGATTAAGTCTTATGACCAAGATTACATATTTCAAACGTTAATGTCGCTATTTAAACAGACCCTCTACCAGTGGCTAAGCTAAGTAGTGATATTCTTGAAATGACTTTTATCTTCACCATCTCAGTGTTCTTGTATGTGCTGTAATTTTTCTTTTCTTTTTTTTTAAGATTTATTTATTTATTTATACAAGCACTGGGTACAGTCAGAAGCACTGGAGGGTGAGAGAATTCACCAGAGCCAGGGCGGAGAGCAGAAGAGGCAGACTGACAAAGTACACTGCTGAGGGGAGCAGCGGGCGGCTGCACCATGTGGGACCCTCGCAGGCAGCCGCGGATCGAACTGGCGCTGCACAGGCTGCGGGCAGCTTCGCAACCCAGCGCTCAACCGCTGCGCCACCAGGGGAGGCCCTGTAATTTTCCTTTTTTTTTTTTTTTATGCTTGTCTAGCTTCCTCTTTCCTGAGAAAACACAACACAGGACCCCCAAGAAGCCCTCTTTCTCTCAGAAAATACAAGATCAATCGCAAAAGTGGGAAACATGTGTGGGAAAACAAGACAAGAAAACAATGAATTCTGACTAGGAAACAAGACGCAGTTCCTGTGTCTTCTCACAGGAACTGAAAAGGACATTTATTGTCTTAAAGAAACGGAAGATGCAGGAAACACCGGGCTGAGGTTTCTTGGTTTTTTGACGTTGCATCTTTTCTTGGTTCCTCCTTACTTGGTCCCTGCTGACTGTGAAGTGATACACAGAAAGCTTTTTCAGAATTAAAAGATGATAATGTTACCTAACATCTTAAGATTCTGATTTCTTTGGCTGACCTAAGGCAATTTAGAATTTATTTAGAAAAATAAATCAATTTTGGTCATTGTATAGAAGAATAATCTTGTACTTAATAGCGCCATTTAAAGCATGTTTTCACTGGGCTGTTATGTGTGTATTTTATCAGCTTATTGACTGCTATTTTTCTGATGTGATTTATTCTGTACCTTCTTGGGGAATCTGTTTTTTCTATTAGACCCACATGGCCACTGATGGCCAATAAGGCAAATATCACTATTACCTCTAAGAATAGTAGAGAAAACAGAGGAGAAATCTCATTATATGTTCTATCGAGCCATAGGATAGCCATGAGTATTTATTTTGTTAGAAATTTTATATGAAACTGTAAATAAGTAATGTGATTATGGTGTTGTTTAAAGTGCTTGTTGAGAGATTTAGGAATTCTAAATTCAAATTTACAGATACCTGGAGCTAAGGTTGGAGCTAAATCTCTATTTTTATTTATTCCTTAATTCAAAAAATATTTACCAAACATCTACTATATACCAGGCACAATATTAGGTTCTGGAATTAAAGCTTTATATGAGACATATGTTATCACTCTTTTTAGAATGTAAAATGCAATGGAGATGCTATCAATAATTAGACAAATGTAATACATCCTATATTTTCCTTGGTAGACAAACTATAATTTGCTATAAGAATATGAAGGAAAATAATTGTGTTAAATTTAAGGAAACCTTCTGAGGTTTTTCTGAAGGAGATGCCATTTAAATTGGTATATGAAGATAGAATGAGAGATATGAGATACTCTGGAATATACAAAAGGTCAATAAATTAAAAAAAAAGTACGATAGTCATCTGGGGATGGGTGTGAGGTAACCAAGACTTTCACTTATTTTAATTATTGGAAAACTCCCTCCTTCCCACCTCCCCCCCACAAAAGGTGCTACATTATATCACTTACCAGCTCAAAACTGAGTTTACAAGCAGGGTAACAGCAAGAACTCAAGAAATTATCTTGCTTGTCCACAGCAGTCTTTGTGTGAAATCCATCCCTGCCTGGTTCTGAAGCCTTGCCTGTGCAATGACAAGCTCCATCTCCACTGGCCACTGTAAACTCAGAATTTACAATGCTGGGACCTGTGTTTACTGGTACAGTCCTTGACCGCTGTTTTGGGGCCTTCAGTTAGAGTTGCCAAATCGTTTCAACTGTATAACCAAACCAAGGCCAAAATTTTATAACTTCTCCCAAATTAATTTCATGATGTAGAACATTTATGGGCAGTCAACAATATATACTACAATATACTCTATAGTTTTCTTATTTTTTATTTATTTATTTATTTATTTTATTTTTTAAAAAAGATTTATTTATTTATTTATACACGCACTGGGTACAGTCAGAAGCGCGAGAGGGTGAGAGAATTCACCAGAGCCAGAGTGGGGAACAGAGCAGGCAGAAGGACCCAAGTACACTGCTGAGGGAGCAGTGGGCGGCAGGAGAGGTCTGCGCGCCATGTGGGACCCTCCTCCCATGGCCGGGGAGCAGCTAGGGATCGAAACAGCGCTGCAGAGGCCGCGGGCAGCTTCACAACCCAGCGCTCACTTTTGCTCTGAAACATGTAAATTGCTTGTGTGTGAATATGCATACCATACAACTCTGCTGTATATACCAGACTACAGCTTACATATAATGTTGACATGGTTATTTTTATAAAGTTGTATTAGAATACTTTAAAAAAAAGACATGCATTTGTAGTATTTTCTGCAACAGATATCAAAATTATAAATGCACTAAATCTTTGCCCAACATTTCTACTTCTGACTTCCCATACATAGCCTGACATGACACAGGGACAAGACTCTTCACTGTGGCATTGTCTATAAAGAACAAAATAATTAAAAAGTTCATCAGTTTTGAACTAGTTTTTTAAAATATATGGCAGGTTTTACAAGGAGATGACAGGTGGCCATAGAAAGGATAAGAAAGATCTTTATGCCCTAATATGGGGTAATTTTGAAGACATGTTATTAAGAAAGCAAGACTCAGGGTCAGTGAGTGCAGTGTTTTATATAAGAAAAGAAAAATACACACACACACACACACACACACCCCTCCACAATGAACTTTTGTCCTTCCCTTCCTTCCCCCCAACTCACTGTTAGGTTGAAACTTAATCCACACTGTGATGGTGTTAAAATGGGGCTTTTGGGACTGTGATTAAGTCCTTAAGGCAGAGTCTGTATGAATGGACTAGTGCCCTTATAAAAGAAAATAGAGAGCTTCCTCATCCTTTGCATCATGTGAAGAATATGACAATGATAATCCTATTAGATAAAGAACATTTTTTTTTTTTTGGCCTCCCTGGTGGCCTACGGGTTAAGTCTTAGTGCTCTTACCCCTATGATCTGAGTTTGATCCCCAACCAGGGAGCTAACCCACATATGGTGCAACAGACCTCTTCTGTCTGGCCTGCTGCTCCCCTTAGCAGTGTATTTCAGTAAATCCACCTGCTCTGCTCCCCACTCTGTCTCTGGTGAGTTTTCTCATCCCCTGAACCTCTGGTCTACACTCCATTTCTTCTACACAAAAATAAATAGAAATTTAAAAAATAAATAATGTATTTTTATTTAAAAAAATTACTGTTTTCCAAAATAAAAAGTTGAGTTGTGTGTGTTTGCAAATGTCTTGAACGTTTGACATCTAAATTCTCATATCTGCTTTTGCATTTAATCTGCTGTGATTTGTTGTACTGGCTGATGAATATGAAGAAAATCAGGTTTTACACAGAAAAGCGGGTACAAAGTAGAGAAGTATTTTAAGAAGCTTTTCAGATAATTATATTCTTTGATATACACCAAAAACTGGACAACTAATAGTTTATTAGAGATTAATTACAAATGTACTATTTGAAACTATGAAAGAGTTATTCATACCCTATTACATTAAAATCCAGTGGTCTACTGGACTAATGAGGAGATCAAAGAAGAAATTAAAAAATTTTTTGAATTGAACGACAAGGAGGACACCAATATCCTAAATGTATGGGATGCAGCAAAAGCAGTAATAAGAGGAAAATATATAGCAATAGAAGCTCACATCAAGAAACAAGAAAGAACTCAAAGAAACAACCTAATCTCGAAGCTCAAAGATCTAGAAAAAGAACAACAAAAAAACCCCAAAACCAGTAGAAGAAAAGAAATAATAAAAACCAAAGCAGAAATAAATGAAATTGAAACTAAAAAAACAATCCAAAAGATCAATGAAACCAAAAGCTGGTTCTTTGAAAAAATCAATAAAATAGACAAACCCCTAGCCAGGCTCACAAAGGAAAAAAGGGAGAAAGCACAAATAAACAGGATCATCAATGAAAGAGGAGAAATCACAACGGACACAGCAGAAATCAAAAGAATAATCAGTAACTACTATGAACAGTTATATGGAAACAAGTTTAACAATCTAGAGGAGATGGACAAATTCCTACAACTCTACAATCACCCAAAGCTAGATAAAGAAGAAATAGAGCACCTAAACAGACCAATTACAATTAACGAAATTGAAATGGTAATCAAAAACCTCCCCAAAAACAAAAGCCCAGGACCTGATGGATTTACAAATGAATTCTACCAAACATTCAGAGACGAATTAGTGCCTATCCTTCACAAATTCTTCCAAAAAATTGAGAAGGGACAACACCAAACACGTTCTATGAAGCCAACATTACACTAATACCAAAACTGAACAAGGACAACACAAAAAAGGAAAACTACAGGCCAATCTCCCTAATGAACACTGATGCAAAAATCCTCAATAAAATTTTAGCCATCAGAATCCAACAATGTATCCATAAGATAATTCACTATGACCAAGTAGGATTCATTCCAGGGGCACAAGGATGGTTTAACATCCGAAAATCAATCAACGTTATCCAACACATCAACAAAAAGAAATATAAAAACCATATGATAATATCAATAGATGCTGAGAAAGCTTTCGACAAAGTGCAACACCCATTCATGATAAAAGCCCTTGAAATTCTGGGGATACAAGGAACGTACCTCAACATCATAAAGGCCGTATATGACAAGCCAACAGCCAGTATCATTCTCAATGGTGAAAAGCTGAAAGCAATTCCATTAAGATCTGGAACAAGACAAGGATGTCCACTCTCACCACTGCTTTTCAATATAATACTGGAAGTCCTAGCCAGGGCAATAAGACAAGAGAAAGACATCCAAGGAATCCAAATAGGAAAAGAAGAAGTCAAACTATCACTATTTGCAGACGATATGATATTATACATAGAGAACCCCAAAAACTCCACAGAAAAGCTAATTCAACTCATCAATCAGTTCAGTAAAGTGGCAGGATACAAAATCAACACGCAAAAGTCAGTAGCCTTCCTATACACAAACAATAAATCTGAAGAAGAAGAAATCAAAAAAACCATCCCTTTCGTTATTGAAACAAAAAAAATCAAATATTTGGGAATAAATCTAACAAAAGAGGTAAAGGACCTATACAAAGAAAACTATAAAACACTGTTAAAAGAAATAGAAGAAGACACAAAGAAATGGAGAGACATCCCCTGCTCGTGGATTGGAAGAATAAACATTATTAAAATGGCCATTCTTCCAAAAGCAATATACAGATTCAATGCTATTCCAATCAAAATCTCAATGGCATTCTTCAAAGAAATAGAACAATTATTGATGAAATTCATATGGAATCACAAAAAACCCTGAATAGCCAAAGCTCTCCTGAAAAAAAAGAAGGGAATGGAGGCATTACACTCCCAGACTTCAAACTATACTACAAAGCCATAATCATCAAAACTGCATGGTATTGGAACAAGAACAGACATACAGACCAATGGAATCGAATAGAAAATCCAGAAGTAAACCCACAGATTTATGGTCAACTAATCTTTGACAAAGGAGCAAAGACTATGCATTGGAGCAAAGAAAGTTTGTTCAGTAAATGGTGCTGGGAAAACTGGGTCGCTACATGCAAAAGAATGAAGCTTGACCACTACCTCACACCATACACAAAAATCAACTCAAAATGGATTAAAGAACTAGACATAAGACCTGAAACCATAAAATATATAGAAGGAAATATAGGCGAAACACTATGTGATTTGCACATCAAAGACATCTTTACAGACACATCACCCAAAGCAGTGAGAGTGAAGGCAAAGATAAACAGCTGGGACTACATCAAATTAAAGAGCTTCTGCACAGCAAAAGAGACAATAACAAAAACAAAGAGAAACCCCAACTGGGAGAACATTTTTGCACCCAACACTAATGATAAAGGACTGATCACAAAAATCTGCAAAGAGCTGATGAGACTCAACAACAACAAAGAAAATAATCCAGTCAAAAAATGGACAGAAGAGCTAAAAAGAAACTTCTCTGAAGAGGAAATGCAAATGGCCAACAGGCATATGAAAAAATGTTCAACATCACTTGCCATCAGGGAAATGCAAATCAAAACTACCATGAGATACCATCTTACACCAGTGAGAATGGCACATATTAAAAAAACTAGCAACAACAAATGCTGGCGAGGGTGTGGAGAAAAAGGAACTCTTCTGCACTGTTGGTGGGAGTGCAAACTGGTCCAACCAATGTGGAAAGCTGTGTGGAGATTTCTGGACCTACTAAACATAGAGCTTCCATATGATCCAGCAATTCCACTCCTAGGTATTTACCCAAAGGACACAGAAACATCAATTCCAAAGAACACCTGCACCCCTATGTTTATAGCAGCACTGTTTACAATAGCTAAGCTTTGGAAACAACCCAAATGCCCAAAAATAGATGACTGGATCAAGAAGATGTGGTACATATATACCATGGAATATTACTCAGCATTCAAAAAAGATAAACACATGCAATTTGCAGCAACATGGATGGCGCTGGAAGGGATCATGCTCAGCGAAATAAGCCAGAAAGAAAAGAAAAATACCAGATGGTCTCACTCATAGCAGGAATCTAGAAAACTTAAATAAGGGACCAGGAAAATGAATAACTATAAGAAAGTGAAAATCAAAATCAACAAAAACTATGAACCAGAGACACTTTTTTGGGGGGCGGGCGGGAGGGGAGGGATTGGGGTCAGAATGGGGGGGCTGCAATTGTATGGGGAATATAACAATAAAATTTAAAAAAAAAAATAAAAAAATAAAATCCAGTGGTCTGCCTTTATACTTTGAATTATTTTTTTTTTTTAAGATCAAACATTGGTCATTTGGGAAATGCTGGTCCATTGAATTATACAAATCTTCTGAGTGTTAACACATCTCATTTTACAATATCAAAAAATTACATTTGCTATATCACACCAATTTCATCATAAAAGTTTTTAGATATTGAAAAGCTAGTGAACTTACAGTGGTGGACACTAGTTTTCCAAAATTCCAAATTTACTTAAAAGTTCAAATTTATAATTAATGATTTGTATAGTCATTTGTTTTTCTTGAGATAGCTGTTACATTTTGTTCATTTTAAAATACATGTTTGCCAAACATTCACATAAACAACCATAGTTTGTGCGCCATTCTTTCAAGAAAACATGCAACTAGTTAGATTTGCAACTCAACCACTTGAGTGCAAATCTGCTACGTTAGAACCAAGTGCTTCATATGTACTTACCTATCATCGTCCTCACTTAACATTGTCAATAGGTTCTGGGAAACTTCACTTCAAGCAAAACCACATATAATGAAAGCAGGTCCTTGAATGATGTCTTTTCTTTCCATGTTGGTGGGGATTGTTATTTTTTTTCCTTGTCAACATTATAATGAAAGAACATTGAGCAAAATGATGTTTTTCGAGGACCTGCTGTACTTCATTTTGCATCCGACAGAACATTAAAAAGGTATTCAAGAGTCAAGATTTACTAAAATTATTAACTTTTCCTGCTTGATCAAGGACACTTTTAAGTGAAATTTGAATGTTTTTATCTGTGAGTATGAAGCAGGCAAGAATACGATACTCTTAGTATAGTTGAGTATCACTGATTTGTGCCAAGGTGCCAGTGGTTTTATCCACCATTGCTTTTGCATCACTGGGGCAGTGTCAATAGTGAAAGTGGCAAATGAAGTCTTGTTATCATTATAACAACAGTTTTGATCTCAGAGACTCCTTCAATGTAACTTGAGAACCCCTAGGGTTCCTAAGATCATACTTTGAAAAATATTAGGATAAACAACTTCAGAAATAATGTATTAGAAACTGTTAATATCATTTGCCTTCAATGAAAAATGGTTGATAATTGGGGGACAGGTGTGGGAGGAAGATGTTTCACTACGTACCATTTTTACTTTTTGAATTTAAACCAAGGGAATGTATTAGTCATTCCAAGATAAATTTAAAAATGATTTTAAAGAGCTGAAAACACTTTAAAACTGGACCAAGGAAAGTAAAGTGACCCTTATATTTACACAAGGATAATATTCCCCCTGGCTGCATAGCTGCAAAGGAGCTTGCTGCTATAGAACTCATGATTTTGGAACAGTGGCTCACAATGATGCTTAGCCTAGGGTCATCAGTTAGGGTCACACACTAATTACTAATTGGCACAGTTCAGGCACAAAGAGTAAACATGTAAGAAAAACAGAAAGCTATATGTGACTGGAGATGATTAAGGATGTCTAATAGGCCCTGATTACCATTGATTTCTTTCACCCCCAGTAGTTCCATCCCTGCTCCCAAGCAATAGATCTACATGACAAAGGGAAATATTGGCCACATGGAAGGTGCTGTCATTATTTATCAACTACCCAGAATATTAATGTGCACCCTAATCCTGGCCTACAGGAACCACCTTGCCCTTCTATCATCTGAAATAACTCATAAACTAAGTAATATCAATGAGTGAAGCAGACCAAGAAAAGAAATCCACTGTCTCCTCATTTTATCTTGCATACTTTCACTTATAGTAGAGGTAGAGCACAGGAAATCCAAGTGTGATAATAAAAAAATAAGTCCAAGTGTGATAATAAATGGGAATTAATAGTTGGCCTCTGTATAAGGAGGCTAATAACAGGTGAAGATCTTGGTGAACTGGAGAGCACAGGTCTGTGTCAAGAGGACATGTAGAGGACGCCTATTCCTTACTTCTCCATTGCAGCTCTGAATCTGGAGTCACCATTGCAAATGTGGACTGGGTGTGATGATCATATCTCATTTTATAACAAAAGATGAAAATCTTGACGTTTATGAGACATTTCCTAATTTTTTTGTAAGTGACAGCTAATAGAAAAAAATGTTTTAAATACAGTGTACTCTTTGGGATACAGGCAGACAATTTGTTGGCCAAAGAAAGTGTGCTTATGGACTGATTTCTCACAAATGGCTTATAGCTTGACATTTCTGATCTAAATTAATTTTCTAATATCTTTCTGAATATCATTTGGGCCCAAAGAGGATTCCAGTGCAGCTGACCTGTTCCTCTTCATCAGGCAGCTCATTTCAGCCAAGGCTAGGGAGGGAAAAAGAACTACTGACAATTAAAGGCACTTTGGTAGTACACTAAATTAAGGACTGAGTCCTGAGATAGGTCCACATCTCAGGAAAATTTGAGAGCTCTGTTTGCACCAGAGAAAGGAAACTCCGTTTTGATACCACATTGCTAAGAAGAATCAGGAGCTAGATCACACAAACTGCTCTATAAGGCACCATTCCAGTCCATCACAAGAGCTATTGCAATTCACAAACTTCGTGATTTTTCAGGAAGTCAGAGTTAAGAAATTTAATCTAAGGGAAATCAGCCATATCTATATGCACAACACATGGTTAGTATCCAGGGTCCCATAACAGTATGGTCCAGTGATAGGAGAGACACTTCTTAACCAAATTAACTACATATATAACTCTCTCTCTCTCTCTCTCTCTCTCTTTCTGTGTGTGCGTGTGTGTGTGTGTGTGTGTGTGTATGTGCATGTGTGTGTAGGCAAGAGATTCATACCAACAAATACTGTTTCTGCCATGCATATTGAATGTCACTGTGGCACACTAAAATATTAAAAATTATCCTCTGGGGTTTCTGGTGACTTGACTTTTAGTGTGTTATTATCCAAAATATAAGCTCTTGTGTCACATAGACTTAAGCAAGATAGAAGATCTAAGGACTGGAATAATTATTTCAAGCACTCTTTACCTCTAGGCATCGCTGAGATAATATCACCATGTATGCTACTATTGACTTCTTTCCTTTTTCTTCCAAAAGTACAAAATCATCTTGGTGGAAATAGATGTTTACACTGAAATGACAAGCATTATCTTTGCAAGGGAAGTCTATACAGAATTATTCTGACCTCACAGAATCCCAGCCACTTCATCTACCCATTCTAGAATGAAAATTCTATTCAGATACTTTCATCCATGTCTATTAACTTATCAAAGCAAATCACAGAATATTGGCCAGGCAGAAGGAATTTCTCAAAACTCATCTTTGATAATACATCTGGTATATCATAATTGCTATGTGCATAACTCACTACAGCTTTCCACCCCAAATTGGATGTTTCTAATCAATAGCAACACTAATTTCTACTCCTGTTATATTTCTTTTCATCACCATCTCTCTAACAACTGTTGAGTGGATGGAATCATTTCAAGCTACCCAAGATGATCTATTGCACTTTACTTGTCTGAACATGAGAAGGAATAAAAAGCAAGGGTAATGGATTTAGAAGACAAAATCAGACATATTTTCTGTCATTCTTCTATTAACATTTATACTCTCTAGCTTTTCAAAGTTGCTGAAAGACTGTTTTCATGATGACTAAAGTTATGAGAACAAAATTTTTATCTCAAATTTTGGTGAGAATAATTAGATAACAAATTCTGAGTTCCAGATTTGTTTATTGAACTAGAAAGTATAAAAATAAATTAGTCTACTGAAAGAAAGAAAATCAGCTATAAAAGAAAAAAAAGTTGCCATCACACTTCTCTCTCCAGCAGGTTCAATGCCGGGAACAATGGGGAGATGTGAAAAGAGTTCAGATGAAAGTAGAACCAAAGAATATTTTCCCAAGTGTGGTGTCATGCAAGAAAAAATGGACATATTTAAATAAGAAAAACCTAAGGAAATATAATGCAGTGTGCTTTTCTTGTAAAGAATATATATATTATACAACAATACATTTGATTAAAAAATGAATAAAAACTTTAAAAACAGGAATGGGTAAGTGGTGGCAAAAGAACATGTGGTGAGGGGCCTCCCGTGGTGGCACAGTGGTTGAGTGCTGGGCTGCGGGGCTGCCCGCAGCTTCTACAGCACCGGTTCAAACCCCGACCACCAGGGAGGGTCCCACATGGCGCGACAGACCTCTCCTGCCACGCCCACTGCTCCCCTTAGCAGTGTATTTCGTCGGTCTGCCTGTTCTGTTCCCTACTCTGGCTCTGAATTCTCTCACCCTCCCGCGCTTCTGACTGTGCCCAGTGCTTGTATAAATAAATAAATAAATAAATAAATAAATAAATAAAACTTTACAAAAGAAAAAGAACATGTGGGGAGCTTTTTTTATAAAGAACACTAGAAAATACCAACCAAATACAACTATTAGAAATCTTGAGAGTATAAAGATAAAATAACTCACATACATGGCAAAATTGAGAGATTGCAAGTTATAAGAAACATAAGAGGGTTCAAGTCTTCATAGTTCTTAGGAGCCAATTAATACCGTCTAAAACCAAACCACTTAACTGAAACAAAAATAATATCTACCCTTTTTTAATCTTTGAGAGATTTCTAAAAGAGGAAATAATGTGTTTTGTGATGAGGAAACATATCTGAAGTCTACCAATTCTTTTGTTTCTATATCTATTAAAACTACTACTTTTATTTTAAAGAGGAAACTATTTAACAAAAGTCCATACACACATCCATCCAATTGACTATTCTCATCATCTCATCATCTACATTCTGCGTGGAGAGCAAGCACTTGAGTGTAGGAATGTGACAGCCCAGATGCTTTTATCTGTACACATACACATACACATATATTTCCTATTCATCTACCATGTGTAGAAAGAGGGTTAGAATGATGTTCCCTGAGTGTTAATGACTCTTTCTATGGGGTAGGATTTGAAGAGATTGTTTAAACTTTATCTTTGCATTTTTTCCCAATAATGCATAAAAATTCAAAGCATCTATTCCCTTACCCCCCCAAAAAAATCCTTAAGATAAAATCAAATAAATAAAAATTTAAATTAACAAATTAGGGCCTCCCTGTTGGTGTAGGGATTAAAGATGGTGCTATCAATCTATTACCAGCCACTGCAACATGAGTTCCATACCCCTGCGGGCCAGGAGCTACCCACATGGTGCAGCAGACCTCTCCTGCCTCACCTGCTACTCCTCTCAGCAATGTATTTCAGTAGACCTGCCTGTTCTGCTCCTCACTCTCTCTGGTGAGTCCTCTCACCCCCTGAACCTCTGGTTTACACCCCAGTTCTTGTATGCATAAATAAATAAATATTTAAAAAAATAACTAATTAGTCTTGAGTGCTTTTCCACATATGAGGCAATTATCTGGAAGCCATGCTTGTTTTCATGCTTAAACCATCTCCACAGCTACCAACACCTGACTCTGCAGTTCCAACCCAAGTCCTCCATTCCCATCCTCTCCATCCTCAGTATCTGAAAATGAACTTTCTCCCCTGGATTTCTATTCATTCTGTAACAGGGTGGTCCCCAGGAAAGGGGGAGGTTCCCTGCCCCACCCAAGGGAGGGTGGAGCTGAGCAGGAAGAGAAGAAGCTGCAGAAGAGACTGAGGAAGGAAGGAGCAGGATGGAGCCAGAAGACCTGGAGGAGGTGCATGGAGCCTAGAGACACGTGAAGAAGCTGCGCCTGTCTTTTGGTCGTGGACTGGGTGACACAAATGTGGGTGAGACCCGTGGGGAGGTGACCATGGCAGCTTTTATCTTGATGTTGATTTTGCTCTTTTCCTTCCGGGCTTGTCCAGTTGTTTGTGACCCTTTTCTGTGGGTCCCCACTGGAAGATGCTTTAGACTTGTAGCAGGCTTTGGGGCCTTGTTCTGGGCCAATCCCATATGGATGGACTTTTACCCACGAGGGGACGGGTAACTTTGGGTGCTTCATTTAGAAACTAGACTCTTTGCCTTACCTGTATTGTTTCCTAGTTTTATTAAAGTTCCTTCCCATTAAAGTCTCCTATGTTTTGTGTTGATGCGGCGGATGGCAGAACCCATGTAGAATAAGCAGGTTTGTGGGGTTTGGGCTGCCCCTCTCCCTGTCCTATAACAATTCTCCATTTTCCTAGAGGTATCTGTGCTGCCTAGAGACTTCTGTGCCTCTTTCCTCCTGAGTCTGATGTCATAGTGTTATAGAGCAACCCCGATATTAAACGGGTTCCTGGCTGTGGGTCCTCACCCGCGCGCTTTAAAGGGACTTATGAATACTCTACTACAGGCACACGCAAAATGGTTAATAAAAGGTTTATTTACAAGAGAAAAGGAAATAAGGAAAATGTACAACTCAGGGAGAAAATAGAGAAATAAAGTCTTTAATGCGTCCTACCCGATCCTGTAACAAGGGGCAGGGAACCTCCCCCTTTCCTGGGGACCACCCTGTTACAATCCGACGACCTGGAAACCCAAAGTCACTCTCAGAGCTGGCCGGACGCTGCGAGCTGGCCGAGCGCCCAAAAATGGAGAGCCCCCAAAGCCCACGTGTCTGCCTTTTGTATCCACCTGGCTGCTTAACCCCACCCTCAGGTCCCAGCCACCTTCCCTTTGGTGGTGATGGGATTTGGAGTTCCCAGTGTCTTTGGCTTTGACCTGGGGTGGGGGTGGAGTCCACAAAGCCTGTATGGAATTTGCTTTGGGACATCCTTTTCCCCCTAACAATAGTATGTAGTGAATATGGTTACTCTACTAGAAATTAATTCAATACACTTCTTGGGTGTGTTCACAGTTGAATTTTGTGTCCAACTAAATAAAATTTATTTATTTAGTCTGACTTCGTGTTTGGAACCAGGATTCTAATCAACTTTACCATTTTGTAATATTATACAAAACTAGAAACAACCGTTTTCTCAAATTAACTATTCAGTATCTGAAGTCCTGCTGTTATTTGAGGAGTACTCTATAGTATGAACCATTGCTCCATGTGTACATGGATGCTGAGAAGCTGGGAAGTGTGCTTTCCCAACACCTGCCTCTCTTACACACACCCAAACCTCTAGTTGTCCAGTCATGGAAACCAGTCTGAGATTTGAATCTGGAGGAGGGAGGCAAAGAAATATCGTAAGTGGAGAATTCATTTTAGTGGCAGCAGCAGCAACAGTCAATAAAAGCAATGCCAATGTCAGACATTGTGCCCTGTGCTGTGGAGACAGGTGGGTGAGCTGCAGGCTCCATTGTTCTGCTGTGACTATGCTTCTCGCTGCTCAACTTTCCTTTGTTCCTGGTATTTTCAAAGCCTGGCATTTCAGTCTTCCTGGAAATTCTGTGGGCTTCCCAACAACCTTTCAATAAATTCCTTTTCTGTTTCAATCAATGTGAGTCAGTGTCTACTGCTTGCAACTAAAAGCTGAATGCTAGTGTACTTGCCTGGCGATTCTCCCTGTTTATCTACCCTATTTTGAATCATTGGTACAGAACCACCAGGCTTTAATTCAAAATCTGATAGCTGTCTGTATTGCTAATTCTGCCTTGGCTTTTGACAACGCTTTTCATTTTCTTGTAATTTCTAGCAATTACTTCAACAAACATTTGTTATGCTAAACATTGTGCTGGAATCTGGGGATAGAAAGAAAAAAATAAGTCATTGTGTTTACCAGCAAGCAGTTCAAACTGTAGTGGGGTTGCACTCTATGAAAATAACAGGGTGATAATGGTGGAATGGGGATGGGCACAGAGTGTCATAGAAATATAGAACACCGAGAAGTAGCAGCTCACCGAAAAGCTGAAGAGTCAGGAAACCCCACCAGGAGAGAATCTGGAGGGATAGGTAGAAGTGGTCCCAGCAAATGGCACAGTAAAGATGTGACACACTGTAGTATTCTCAGGAAGTCTCACACAAGTTGACTTTCTAAACTGACAGAGTGGCTGTGCCCAAGGCCTGCATTTCTCAGTCTTGTCAGATCAGCAGAATCACTTAAATTTTAGATATTCAGGGCTCTTCCTCCAGGGAATCTTATTCAGTAGGTCTAGGGTGGGGTCTCAGGTGATTCACATGAAATGGTAACTTTGTCCTGAGCAATGAAGCTGGAGGCAAAATCGCAAGGGACTTGTATGCTAACAGGCTTAGAATTTATCCTTGAGGCAAGGTGGAGCCTTTAAGACTTTTGAGCAGAGTAGTGATACAATCAGGTTTGCTAAAATACAATTGAGCCCTGACAGAGTGACAATCTGATGTCTTTTCTATGCTTTTCAGAGGCTTCTTCTGAATTCCAGGAGGGAGGGCACCTGAGCAGAGTGTCTCAGGTGACTTAGTGACACGCCATTGAAGATCTGTGTTTTCATGTTTGAGGAAACTCATGGAAGGTCATTTTTTTATTATTATTATTACAGGTTCACATAGTAATTCCCATAATTTTTTAAAATTTCTTTGATGCAACTTAATACCAAGTTGCTATGAGGATTATTTTTTTCCCAAGTAGTACACGAAGGCTATGAACTTGGGACAAGCAAATCCTGGATTCCTGGATTGAAAGCTTTAATTTATACCCCTCATTAATTTTTTATTTTTGTAGTCAAAGTCTCTATTATCTTATTTTATGACCAGAAGTATTCCCAGGCCCTGTCTGAAACCTAAGAGCTGATGTATTGGTGGGAGTAGCTGTGTGTTCAAGATATTTTTTTCTGATTAAAAAAAAAAAAAGGTCAGGTCTACATTTTAGGAAGTTCATTCAAACAGCAGTAAAAAAACTAGAAGAAAACTGATATTTGTGCCAAGTATTAGAGGATGGTTTAGAGGAGTCTAGTTAGGTTATTAGATGTAATCTTGTTGAGAGATAATGTGGATGTGAACTAAGGCTGTCTTCTGCAGAACAGGGACCAACAGGAAAGAGTTTAGTGCAGCCCATTTGGTTACTATTGACCATGGGGATAAGAAAAGTAAAAAATGGTGGCTAAGTTTGGGATTTGTTCACCTCCACATATAAAGGCAAACCTAACCTGGAAGAGACAAAAAAGAAAACCACAAAAAACAAAAAAAAAAATTGAGCTTAATTTTGAGCATGTTAAAATCAAAGTGTATGCTAGATATGTCTTTGGGAACTTACACACATGAGTCTGGAGCACAGAACATTGAACAGAAGAAAAGAAAGTCTACCTAGTCCTCCAGATAAAGGTAGAAGCAATATCATTCAAAAACTAAAATGCAGGCAGTGCTAATCCAGAAATAAAGACACACTTCAAATTGTGTACATGGCAAGGAGTCAATCTCAACATTTTATTAAAAAAAACTTATAAAAAGTAAAGATTCCTGGATCCCACTGTTTGTGACCTAAGGCTTCAGGTAAGAACCAGAAGTCTGTATTTTTACAAGAAACTCCCTAAGTGATTCTGATGGGTAACTAGGTGTGAGAATCACTAGATAGGGTGGCAGTTATAATATGCAGCACATTAGAAACATGTGGTGAGTGTCTTAGTGGCCAATGTCCAATTCCCCTTAGTGGCCAATGTCCAATTTAATTAGTAATTAAATCAGCATGTCTGGCATGAGGACCAGATATCAGTATTTTTTTTAAAGATACCTATGTGATTTCAATTTGTAATAAAATTTGGGAATCTACTAGCACAGATTACTGGTAACTAGATTGGGTCAAATGAGTGTGACACACAGTCACTAAAAGCAGTGTAGTCAGTGGCTTAGACATGAATGTAGTGAAGGACCAGAACCCAGATCAGAGGTGAGGAAGCAGCACCAAGCATCAGAATCACAGAGAAGAGATGGTAAAATAGGCGCCCATGATCTCAGAAGTGAGTTCAGTCAAAAATAAAAGGAGTGTTAATCATGTTCTTCTGAATAGAAACAGAGAAATAAGAGGCCCGTGTCGTCTCACTTCTGTGAACAGACAGTTGGCAGATTCTAAGTAAATGTATTTGAAACTGTACCAGAAGGAAACAGCAAGAATGGAAAGACACTGAGTGAAGCTTGGGGCTCAAAGTCCTTTAAGAAGCAGTCAAAGGATCAGATACTATTCAAGGGGAATGGAAAGGCAAGTAAGAAGTAGAAGGGAAATCAGTAAGATTAGTACTGCAGAAGTTAATGGCAAAGAGAATTTCAAGGAGGGAATAATCAGCATTGTCGAATGCTGCAGAAAGAAGTGTTAGGATAACTGGAAATGTCAATTGGACATATCACTTCATTCATGTTAGAAATTATTGGAGGGTAGGATGCTTTTTCTCTTGCAACCTGCTTGAGAGCCACTATCCTACCCTCATGATTGGTGCATTATTGAAGGATGGAGAAGTACTATTTGAACTGCAAAGCTCATTAGCTTTATCCTTTTTCAAGCCCACGTTGCACAAGAATGATCGCAATTCTAACAGAAGCATCTCAAAACAGGCCTCTAAAATAATCAAAAGGAAAGGAATAAAAGACTGCCTGGGAGCTCTGACTAAAAGGAGTAAAATGCTTTAGTTTAGAGAGGTGAAGGCTGAGAGGGCTGTGATTGAGGCAGCCAATTAGTCATCAACTCCTCTCTATTCTACCTCTGCAATGTATCTCATTTTCATTCACTTTATTCCATGCTCACTTCCCCCTGCCTTGTCCTGTCCCCAGTGAACCCTTTCTGGTCACTGTGCTCCCAGAGTCTGGCTCACCCAATTGATCCCTCACACTGACCATGTTCACACTGCTCTCCCTCTTCCAATGCCCTTGCTACACCCATTCCCTCCCACAAGGAATCCATCAACCAGAGTTGGAAACTGAGTCAGACTGCCTTGGTTTTTGCCCCTGTTCTGCCACTTATCAGTTGTGTGATCTTGAGCAAATAACCTGTGCTCTTTCTACCTTATTTTTATCACCTGTAAAAGGGCTAAAGCTAGTGCTTACTTCCTAAGAACATTATGAGAATTAAATGAACTCTACATAGAAGGTATATGGTAACAGCCCTATGACGTTAAGCAATTAATCTTGCTTAGATTTCATTTTCTTATCTATGAAAATGCCCATGAAAATCTCATCTACCTCATATTGTTATGGAGACTAAATTAGAAAATGCACTTAAAGTAAATCAGCATAGTGCCTGATACATACTAAACATCAACAAATGGTAGTTGCTATGATTTTGAAATCCCAGATAAAATGGTACCTGTACCACAAAGCCTTTCCTAAACCTGTTATAGAGCAACCTCGATATTAAACGGGTTCCTGGCTGTGGGTCCTCACCCGCGCGCTTTAAAGAGACTTATGAATACTCTACTACACACACACACAAAAAGGTTAATAAAAAGTTTATTTACAAGAGGAAAGGAAATAAGGAAAATGTACAACTCAGGGAGAAAATAGGGAAATAAAGTCTTTAATGCGTCCTACCCGATCCGCCGACCTGGAAACCCAAAGTCACTCTCAGAGCTGGCCGGACGCTGAGAGCTGGTGGAGAGCCAAAATGGGGGACCCCCTCCAAAGCCCACGTGTCTGGCTTTATACCAACCTGGCTGCTTATCCCCACCCTCAGGTCCCAGCCACCTTCCCTTTGGTGGTGATGGGATTTGGAGTTCCCAGTATCTTTGGCTTTGACCTAGGGTGGGGGTGGAGTCCACAAAGCCTATATTGAATTAGCTTTGGGACATCCTTTTCCCCCTAACAAACCCAGTAGAAAGAAATCATTTCTTCCTTCACGCTCTGTTCTTCATTTTAGTTTTAGTATGGTAATTATTTCTCTCTTTTTTACACTCTTTATCTTTTCTTTTCTTCTTTTTTTATGTACTTTTAAAAAATACTATGTCAGTATTTTTGTCCCTTTCAGATTACTAGATGGAGAGCTGAGACTGAGGTTTGGTAGTTGAATGACTTTATTTATATTCTTAGATTGGACTTTTTTCTCTTTTATATATATATATAGTGCAAATTTTAATGAAACTCAATACATATGCAATGAAAATATAGAAAAACTTTGTAAATTGCAGTGTAAATTGGAGCCATCTTTTGGAACAGAATATGGCAACCAGAGTTTGTAAAAATAGGGTACTGAATAAATGAAAGTATATTGCTGTGATGGTATAATGTAGAATATAATCTCTGCCATATTTAAAAAATGTATATATATGTACACATACATGCTGATATAGAAAGCGCTCTAAAATGTATCATAAGTGTAAAAAAAGGTATAAAACAATATGAGTTGTATGCTCTCTGTGTAAAATTAAAGATAGATGTGAATTTATGCAGATTTATGGTTTTTAAAATTAGGAAGTATAATAAGCAATTGTTCACTTTGGAGAGGGTGGTAGGGGAGAGGAAGGAGGGAAATGAGGCCTTTTTCTTTTCATTTTGTAACTTTCTGCATTGTTTAAATTTTAAAACCTTATGTATGTATTACTCTTTATTAAAGTGTTGAAAGGAAGTGATATTAGAATCTGCCCCTTTCTGGATATTTCATTCTTTGTATCTCAATGTATTTTAAAAAATGTATTGTAAAAATTTCCCCAAATTAAATGCTTTTCAAATTTGTATTTTAATAGTTGTATAACATTCTATCATATAACATATATCCAGCTTTATTAATCCTGTTTTTAAAATGTTTATAATGTTTTTTTGGTGGTTGTAATGTAACAGGGTGGTCCCAGGAAAGGGGGAGGTTCCCTGCCCCACCCAAGGAAGGGTGGAGCTGAGCAGGAAGAGGAGAAGCTGAAGAAGAGACTGAGGAAGGAATCAGGATGGAGCCAGAAGGAGACCTGGAGGAGGCGCATGGAGCCTAGAGACATGTGAAGAAACTGCGCTTCTCTTTTGGTCATGGACTGGGCGACACAGATGTGGGTGAGACCCATGGGGAGGTGACAATGGCAGCTTTTATCTTGATGTTGATTTTGCTCTTTTCCTTCCGGGCTTGTCTGCTTGTTTCTGACCCTTTTCTGTGGGTCCCCACTGGAAGATGCTTTAGACTTGTGGCAGGCTTTGGGGCCTTGCTCTGCGCCATTCCCATATGGATGGACTTTTACCCACGAGGGGATGGGTAACTTTGGGTGCTTGATTTAGAAACTAGATTATTTTCCTTTCCTGTATTGTTTCCTAGTTGTATTAAAGTTCCTTCCCATTAAAGTCTCATATGTTTTGTGTTGATGCGGCGGATGGCAGAACCCATTTAGAATAGGCAGGTTTGCGGGGTTTGGGCTGCCCCTCTCCCTGTCCTATAACAATAACACTAAAAGAAGTATTTGATTATTTCTTTAATTCTGGAAGGTAATTGCTAAGGTAGTAGTAGCATTTGCCACAATAACTCTTCTAGGGACAGTAAGGAGTAGAATATTCTCCTCGATGCCGTGAGGGTTTTATATGTAACTTTGAAATTAAAAAATTTGGAAGAGCTGAAATAATCTGCACAATAAAAAAGAATTTGAATCCCCAGAGGCATTGGGGAGAGGGGAGAATAAAAGAGAAATAAGATACAAGACTGTGTATGCCAAGGATGTGAGCCCCTCCCTGAGTGGATTTCTTTTGTAGACCTTTGAAGAAGCTGAATTGTTAAAAAGAGAAACAAAGATAGCATACAAGCACAGCCAGCCTGAGGACAATTATAGCAGAGCATAAACCTGGGAACTAAAAGGAACCATGCAGAGAACTCTCGATCTCACCCATTGAGAAACTCCTGATAGAGTGAAATGTGACTAGCTTCTCAGAGGCAGGCCTTCCCATCCCCACTTGATGGCACATTCCCCTCCTCTGAGAATCTCCTCTGAGTGTTATTGACATAACAATAATTATGTGACCAATGGTCACTCATATGACCAAATTGCCTCTTGGAGCAGACCATCTATGGAGGTCTAGGTCTGATTCACCCCTCATCACCATAATGGGTATTAGAGTTTTTAAATTCAGCAATTTAATAGAAAAAATTTTCTCATTGTTTATTTTTATAACTTTGGGTTTTAGAAAGATTAACGATTTTTAAAATATTTATCCCATTTCATGGAGAAAATAGAAACTATCAGTGATGGCTTTATCACTCCACAATTGTATAATAGCCACAAACTATACAGCACTTGGTATAGCCAGATATTTTTTAAGTGCTTTTATAAATGCTAATTCACTTTAAAATTCACAAAGCAAATCTATGACATAGATTTTACAGACAAGGAGATTAATGTCATTAAAGTCCATTTTACAGACAAGGAGATTAAAGTCAAGCAAGAACCTAACTTGATCAAGGTAGTAAATTGAAAAAGGTGGACTTGAACCTGGTTCTATAGCTGGCTCTTAAACTTTCTTTTTTTTAATATTCATTTTTTGAATTTTTTACATCATTATTCATTATTAAACAATAGTTGCTTCCCCCCCAACCCCTCAGGTGTAGTCCCCATAGTTTCCTTCCCGAATGCACCCGTGCACCATCACCTCAGTCCCCTGTGCTCCTGCCTTCCTCCCTCTTCCTCCTCCTCCCCCGCAGTGTGTCTCTGATTTATAATTGTCCATTTTTGCTTTGTTGTGTTTTGTACTGTTATTATTTTTTCACACTGATGTCTTATTGAGTTCCCCTATATTCCTGCTATAAGTGAAACCATCCAATATTTTTCTTTTCCTTCTGGCTTATTTCTCTGAGCATAAGTCCTTCTAGTTCCATCCACATTGCTGTGAATGGCCTGAGTTTATCTTTTTTGATTGCTGAATAACATTCCATTGTGTATATATGCCACATCTTCTTGATCCAGTCATCTATTTTGGTGCATTTGGGTTGTTTCCAGGTTTTACCTATTGTAAATAGTGCTGCAATAAACATAGGTGTACAGGTGTTCTTTTGAATCAATGTCTTTGTGTCCTTTGGGTAGATCCCTAGTAGTGGAATTGCCAGATCGTATGGTAGCTCCATTTTTAGTAGACTGAGGAACCTCCAGACAGCAAAGGAGCAAAGAATATGCAATGGAACATGGACAATTTGTTCAACAAATGGTGCTGGGAAAATTGGACTACCACTTGCAAAAAAATGAAACTAGACCACTACATCTCACCGTGTACAAAAAATCAACTCAAAATGGATAAAAGAACTGGACATAAGACCTGAAACCATAAAATATATAGAATAAAATACAGGTAAAACACTACAAGACATACTTTGCAATAACATCTTTAAAGACTCATCACCCAAAGCAAAGAAAGTCAAGGAAAAGATAATACCTGTGGGCCTCCCCTAGTGGTGCAGTGGTTGAGCACTGGGCTGCAAAGCTGCCCGCAGCCTCTGCAGTGCCGGTTCCATCCCTGGCCACCAGCAAGGTCCCACATGGCACAACAGACCTCTCCTGCTGTGCCCACTGCTCCCCTCAGCATTGTATTTTGTCAGTCTGCCTGTTCTGTTCCCCGCTGTGGCTCTGGTGAATTCTCTCACCCTCCCGTGCTTCTGTCTGTACCCAGTGCTTGTATAAATAAATAAATAAGTAAATAAATCTTTAAAAAAAAAAAAAAAACACCTGGGATTACATCAAACTGAAAAGCTTCTGCACAGCAAAGGAGGCATTAACCAAAACAGAGAGATATCCCACTGATTGGGAAAAAAATTCTTTACACTTCAGTCAACTGATAAGGGACTGATCAAAAAGATATACAAAGAACTCACACTACTCAACAAAAACAAAATAAACAATGCAGTCAAGAAATGGGCAGAAGAATTTAAAAGACATTTCTCCAAAAAGGAAATGCAAATGGCCAACAGACATATGAAAAAATGTTCAACATTCCTTACAATCAGGGAAATGCAAATTAAAACCACATTGAGACACCACCTTACACCAATAAGAATGGCACATATCAAAAAAACAAGCAACAACAAATGTTGGTGAGGATGTGGTGAAAAAGGAACTGGCTTTTAAACTTTCTACCATGGTTTTATTCATTTTCTATGAGCCTTTCCACATTGTCATCCTTCCATGGCTTTTAGACTCATGGAAGTTTCAAAGAGCAATCCTTCCAATTCTCCTTTGGATTATGTCATTTCTCATCATCTCAGAGCTCTCATCAATCAATTCTCTCATGTTTATCTTCGACTTCCTTCAGGTTTAATGTTACCTTAAAAAAAAAATCACACTAAAAAGCAAACACACAACAGCAGCTGTCAAACTTATCTTTCTTTCTAACACTACCAGAATGTCTTCTATAATATTGTCCACAGTCAGTCTCAACCTTTTTACTTGTGCAGATTATTTTACTTTTAATACATTGCAATCTTGCATCAACCAACCTGCTAAAACTGTATTTGCCAAGTGCATCATGCCATTAGTTTTTCCAGTTCCAATAAATTTTTTTCACTTAATTTTTATCTGTACAGTTGACCATTTCCTTTTGTTGATGTGTTATATTTTAGTTTGATTTTATCTTTTCCATCTCCTTTTAGTTAACATTGTTAGCTACTTTCCTATACCTAATCTCTAAATCTTAACTTTCCTGAAAATGTAGCCTACAATTTCTTTTCTTCTCATGATTCATACTCTTTCAAGTTGACCACATCCAGTTTTATGGTGTTAATAATTATCTCTGATGATGTGTTCTAAATATATCTTAATGCCAGTTTTAAGATGCAATAGATGCATGCAATTCATCTCTAACTTAAACTATCAAATTCATCTCTAACTTAAACTATTGCATTCATCTCTAACTTAAACTATCAAAATGTAATTATTTTTCTTCCAAATCACAAAAATTATTTCCTTAACTTATACATCAAAAATTCTAAGAGACCAAGGATCAAGATGATTTTGATCATTACTTTATACCTTGAACTTAGCAGTTATTTATAAATACATGATACTCAGTAAATATTTGATAAATGAATAAATGATTTTTGTTGAAAATGATAATCCAGATAATAAGCCCAAACTTATTTTCCCACATATCTATAATTAATTAATAATATATACTCAAAATTAGTGGAAGGAATAATGTATGTAATGAATGGTTTTGAACATCAGAAAAGACTTAGATGAGGATGCTAATGTTAGTTTATTGTCAAATATCGTATCAGTTTGGCTGAAGTAGGAGCCTTAGTTACCATGCAGAAAACTTCAAGATGCTTCAAAAATGTAAGTTCACTATAATTCATTATTGTATCTATCAGATAACCATCTCTCTCTCTATCTATCTAAGTTTCTATTTCTATCACTTTCACAGTTTACTTGAAATTAATATTGTACTAATAACTTCATAAAACATAAAAACTTTTCAACAATACAAGTTGCTTCTCCTCTCCCTGCCATACTTTATATTACAGACATCATGTCTTATATCTATACACAATGTAAACAGTACATGATAATATTTAAATTTACTTTTTAAAAAGTCATGTATTTTAAAACACTCAAGAGGAAAAATATTTATATTTATTCAGATATTTATTTCATATTTATTCAGATATTTATTCTTTCTGGTTTTGCTACTTGATCTTAAATCCAAATTTCTCTTCAGCATTATTTGCTTCATTCTGGAGCACTTCTTTAGTATATTTTAAATTGCAGGGCTATTGGCAACAAATTCTTCTAATTTTTCTTTATTTAAAAATATCTTCATCTTACTTTCATCTTGAGAGATAATTTGGCTGAATATAGGATTCTGTATGGATAACATTTTTTTCTTTCATCTTTAAAGATGTTCTATGTCCTCTGGCCTTCATGGTTTTTGATATCAAATCTGTAGTTATTCAAATCACTACTACTCTGTATGTATGAATATCTCATTGTTTAAATGACTATTCTTAAATATAAAAAAAAAAAACTTGGGTCTTTCTGCAGTTTGATTATGACATGTCCAGGTATGATTTTCTTTTGTAATTCTCTGAGCTTGAATCTATTAATTAATCTCTTTCACAAAATATAAGAAGTTTTTGGTCATTATTGCTTCAAACATTTTCTTCTGTCACAAACTTTCTTATATTTTTGAATTTCAATTGCATGCACATTAGACTATTTGATATTTCTCATAGGTTCCTAAGGTTCTATATATTTTTCTCTCTGTTTCTCAGATTGGAAATTTTCTATTCTCATAGGTGAAAATTTGCTAAATTTTCCCCCTGTCCGCTATCTTCAGCCATTGACATACCCAGTAAAATTTTAATTTCTATTATTGTATGCTTTAATTCTAAAATATTCCATTAGATTTTTTGTAATATATATCTCTGTTCATATTTTCTTTATTCATTTCTGGTGTCTTCATCTTTACTTCAGTGCAATTTATAATACTAGCTATAAAGTTCTTTGATAACCCGATATCTTGATAATCTAAAAATTGGCATCTTTTGATTGTCTTTTCTCCTGAAACTGGGTCATATTTTCCTGATTATTTTTATGTCAAGTAATTTTGGATTTGATCCTGAAAATTGTGATTCATATGGTGTTAGATTTTGGGTTCAATTATAATCCTCTAGAGAATACTAATAGTTTTGCTTTATCAAGTAATTAACCTAGTTGAATTCATATGGTAACTCTTTTTTAGATTTCTTTGAGCAGTGGTCCAAATAACTGTTTAAGTTTTTGTGATGTTGTTTTGTGTCTGATCCATGCACAGGTTATTCTAGGAATTGATAGACTGTTTTTAATAAACAAAATTAGTTAATTCCCTTCTCCATTTCTTTCCTGTTCAGAATTCCTCTTCACTGTCTAGACTGCCTAAGCTAATTTTCACATTTCCTTTTATCAATAAATATGTCAGGATTTCTCTGAGAGATTTAACTGTTCACATATTCCATAACCGTGACTCCATCTTAGGAAAGCTGCAGAACACCAGCAGCACCAGCAATGGCAACAGTAAACTTTCCCCTGTGCCCGTTTAAATTCTCTAAATTTGATTATTCATTATGATTTGTTTGTACCCTTTAATTGGACTGTTTAGTCTATTTATATTTAAAGTAATTATGGGTAGGAAAAGACTTACTTTGCTGCTTTTTTAATTGTTGATGTTTGGTAACTTTTTTCATTTTCTCCATTACTGCCTTCTTTTGTGTTAATTGGGTCTTTATAACATCCTATTTTGAGTCCCTTCTCATTTCCTTTCCTTTATATTTTTCCCCCTTTTTTCTTAGTGGTTATCTTGGGAATCACAATTAAAATAACAACCTAATATGAAATGATACCAACTTAGCTTCAAATGTATACAAAAACTGCTTCTATACATCTCTACTCCTCATCTTTTACATTGTAAACACAGATTACATCTTTATACATTTTTACATATCAACATAGAAATATAAGTATTATTTTATACCCTTGTCTTTAAAGCCTTATAGAAAAAAAGAGGAGTTGCAAAGCAGAAACACAATATTTCTGACTTTTATATTTACTTATGTAATTGCCTTTACCAGTTTTCTTTGTTTCTTAATATGACTAGACAACAATATGATTATTGTCTAGTGTTCCTTTATTTCAGCCTAAAGGAGTCCTTTGAACATTTCTTGTAGAATAGGTATTCTAGTGATTAATTTCTTCAACTTTTATTTTTCTGGAAATGTCTTAATTTTACCTTCTTTTATTTTTGTGTTCGTAATATTTATTTATGCATCATTTATTTATGTGTTTATTTCCCTTGACTTATTTCCTTTGACTTTTTCTCCCTCCCTCCTTTCTCTTAACCTCAGAAACCTCTCCTCATTTATTAGTATCTTTTCATTTTAATAAACATTTTGTTTTTTCCACTTTTATATAAACATCCAATATTTGTCCTTGTCATTTTGGCTTTCTTTACTACACATAATTCCCTTGATCTTCTCCATTTTGCTGAAAATGGTAACATTTCCTCTTCCCTTATGGCTGAATACCATATCTTCTTTATTATTTATTATTTTAGGTATCACCTATAATATGTTTTTTAAAGATTTATTTATTTATGCACACAAGAACTGGGGTATAGGCCAGAGGTGTGGAGGTGAGAGGATTCACCAGAGACAGAGTGGGGAACAGAACACTGCTGGGGAGCAGCAGTGGGGAAATACACTGCTGAGGGGAGCAGTGGGGGAGTCAGGAGAGGTCTGCTGAGTCATGTGGGTAGTTCCCTGGCCGGGGATCTAATTCGTGTTGCAGTGGCTGTGGATAGCTTCATATATTTTGTCTTAACCCCTTGGGCCACCAGGGAGGCCCCTCACCTAAAATATTTTGTTAAAGAATTTTTTGTTGATTTTGTTTAAAAGGAATGTCAGTGTATAGTTACCTTTACTGTTAATGTGTTTTTCTGTTTTGAGATCAAGAGAATGCTGTTTTCACAATAAGAATTGAAATGTTTCTTTCTTGCTATTTTCTGAGTCAGCTTGTCTATAATTGTATTATTTATTTTTAAAGTTTGATAGAGGTGATCAGTGAGGCATCAGATTCAGAGTTCTATGTAGAAAAATATTTAATTACATGGTTAATATCTTTAACAATTACAGAGCTACTTAGAATTTCTATTTCTCATTGAGTGAGATTTGGTAACTTGCATCTTTCATGGAATTTGCTCATTGCATATAATTATCAAATTTGTTTTTCTATTTTCTTCTAATTAAAAATATTTACAAATATTCTCTCTTTTATTCTGATATACCTTATAGTAGTAATTTTAATTTCTTTTTGTCATGCTCACTCACTCTAAATGGTGATTTATAATTTTTACTGATCACTTTAAAGGATCAGGCTGATTGACTAAATTTCTTTATGACTTGACCCTTTTCTATTTCATTGACATCTGCTCTTACTATTTATTTGCTGTTAATATACTTTTGATTTAATTGACTCATCTATTTTCTTAGAGAAAAGGCTTTGCTAATTAATTTTAGAGTTCCCCCCACTTGTATGAGCATATCTTTTTCTAATTTCTGCTTCAGCTGTACTGCATACATCTTATTTGTTCTATTTAATTGCTTATTCAGGAAAATATGTTTGAATTTTTCTTGATTTTTCTTGAAAGCAAATCAAACCCTTTTATAAGTGTGCTGAGCACAGCTAGGCACTGTACATACTGTACATTATCTCCTCACAAAATGCCAGTGTTAATTTGTTCTCTCTACTCTGTTTTGTAGCTTTTTTCTTATTGAGGTAACATCGGTTTGCAACACTGTATATGTTTCTTTTTGACTGTGGGCTATCTGTTTTGTTGCCAGCCAGCCGCAGCAGTCTGGGTGTCAGGGGTTCCTGAAGGATGGGAAGGCATCGGCGCAATTGTAGAGAAAATGGTAAGGGAAGGGGAAGGGGAATGAGGAGACACAGACACTTGATCAGGGTGCTGACATCATCCTGCTGAGGGTCTCAGCAGCCCTTTATTTATACTAAGCAAATCGTGACTACACAAGCATAAGGTAGGAAGATAATAATCATCACATGTCCTTTTTCAGGAGCTGCCAAGGGTCTGTTTGCCTTCCGGCAGAGGTGTAACATTTATTATTTTTTGCCTTAGAGAAGGCACAGTTGCTAAACAAATGTTTTCAAAATAGTTATTTACTTTAAACAATCTAACAGTTATTTTATTACTAGCAAAAAGCGTAAGTGTCTACAACTAACATTTCTAAGTTTGCCATGGTGAAGGATTAACTATGGGCTGAGGGAAACAAAGGGCAGGAAGTTACCTGGGAGGAGGGAGACAAAGATTATTTCTAACTAACCTATAAAGTTTAGACCAACATATAACTAATTGATTAGAGTAAAAAACAGAAGGCTTTTATTTAGAAATTATTATCTATATTGTTTTAGCTCCACCAGTCATAAAATTGCTGTTGACTTATTCTTGAATGCATACTCTATGCTACCATACCAATTGTCACCTCCAGGGGAATCAGCCCTAAACAAACAGGAAGAATTTAGCAGGAGTTAGCTATGGCGCCTCCTGGCTCATCAGGAATTTTCTTACACTTGGAGCATGGATCACGTCTGCCACCCAACTGCTATCTTTATAAGTAATAGAATTTCCTTCTCCAATTAGCTCTTGCCTCAAAAGACCACATCTCCATATTAAAGACTTGGCCAAGGGATATTTATAGCCTTTTGTTCCCAGAAGTTTTTTTACTTGTTAATGTAAGGCCAAATGTTGACTGCCTTTTGGCAGAGAAGGACTAATTTTATAAAAAATGTAATATTTGTATCATGCAGTGCCATTTGTCATCAAATTGGTTATTCAGTGATTGATCAGTATTTGCAGTTTTACTTTTAAATGCGTATTTTTAGCAATGGTAGAAACTAGCCATAAACAAATGAGGAGAATCTTGGAGTCAGCTAATGAGATTCCTGATTTTTCAGAAATCTGCCCCAAGCCCGGACTTTTGTCAGACGACATGAGTAGCATGGCTCCCAATACTGTTTTACTTAATTTCCAAATAATTTGAAATTTCCCACACATTTTGTGACTGTTTTCTAATTTAATTTCATTGTTGTTAGAGAATATACCATGTTATGTTTTCTCAAATTTATTGAGACATAATTGACAAAGCATTTTGTAAATTTAAGGTATACAATGTATTCTTTTGGTAAACCTTTGTATTGCAAAATGATCACTACTGTAATTAGCTAATGAACTGTGTATGATTTTTATTCATTTAAATATATGAAAATATCTTTTATGGCTCACTATATTATTTATTTTGGTGCGTATTTCTTGTACACTGGAAAAAGGATGCGTATTTTGCATTTGTTTGATAAATAGTTCTCTAAATATCAATTAGATTAAGTTGGTTGATAATGATACTCAGCTGTTCTACTCCTGCTGATTTTTCTCTATTTTTTTTCTATCCATTACTGAGACAGCAATATTTGTCTTCAATTGTTATGTGTTAAATCTGTTTCTCCTTCATATCTGTCAGTTTTAGTTTCATGTTTTTAAAATGTATTATATGTATGCACATTTCAGACTTGCACATACTTTTAAAATATGTTCAATTTATCATCCTGAATCTAGCTTTGGTAGTATCTTTTTTTCTGGGGTCTATTTTTTCTGTTATTAGTATTGCTCACTTCAATTTTCTTACGATTAGTGGTTGCATGTTAAAATATTTTACTTTTTTTTTTAAATGTAACATATGAGCCATACTTTATTTTTCCTTTTATCTATGATAATTCAGGTTGTTTTCAATTTTTTTTTGTTTGTTTGTTTGTTTTGTTATAGGACAGGGAGAGGGGTAGCCCAAGTCCCGCAAACCTGCCTATTCTAAATGGGTTCTGCCATCCGCCGCATCAACACAAAACATATCAACACAAAACATAAGGAACTTTAATAAAAACTAGGAAACAATACAGGTAAGGCAAAGAGTCTAGTTTCTAAATGAAGCACCCAAAGTTACCCATCCCCTCGTGGGTAAAACTCCATCCATATGGGCTCGGCCCAGAGCAAGGCCCCAAAGCCTGCCACAAGTCTAAAACATCTTCCAGTGGGGACCCACAGAAAAGGGTCACAAACAACCGGACAAGCCCGGAAGGAAAAGAGCAAAATCAACATCAAGATAAAAGCTGCCATTGTCACCTCCCCACGGGTCTCACCCACATCTGTGTCACCCAGTCCACGACCAAAAGACAAGCGCAGTTTCTTCACGTGTCTCTAGGCTCCATGTGCCTCCTCCAGGTCTCCTGGCTCCATCCTGCTTCCTTCCTCAGTCTCTTCTCCAGCTTCTCCTCTTCCTGCTCAGCTCCACCCTCCCTTGGGTGGGGCAGGGAACCTGGAACCTCCCCCTTTCCTGGGGACCACCCTGTTACAGTTTGTTTGAATTTATTTATATAAGCACTGGGTACAGTCAGAAGTGCGGGAGGGTGACAGAATTCACCAGAGACAGAGTAGGGAACAGAACAGGCAGACCAACGAAATACACTGCTGAGGGGAGCAGCCAGCAGCAGGAGAGGTCTGTGTGCCATGTGGGACCCTTGCCAGTGGCCGGGGATCGAACCGTTGCTGCAGAGGCTGCGGGCAGCTTTGCAACCCAGCGCTCAACCGCTGTGCCACTGGGGAGGCCCAAAATATTTTACTTTTAACTTAGCTACATCTTTATGTTTAAAGTTCTTTATTTCATAGCCAGCATATAAATGGGTCTTGCTTTCTATCCAAAAAGCTTATGCCCTATAATTACACTTAAAGTGATTAGTACAAAGACTGGATTTCATTCTACAAGAATTTTTAAAAATTTTTTGTTTCATCTTTTGTTTTCTTTTTTCTTCTTTTACTGACTTCTATACTCACTATTCTGTTTTGTCTCCACCATTGGCATATCATTTATGCAACTTGATTTTATTTTTAATGGTTTTTCTATGGAGTGATATACATGACTTTATTTTTCCAGTCTTCTTTTAAATACTATTATACTAGGGCCTCCCTGGTGGCGCAAGGGGTTAAGTACAACATTATGAAGCAATCAGCAGCCTTTGCAGTTCTATCCTGGTCCCCTGCTGGCCAGGGAGCAACCCACATGGCACAGCAGGCCTCTCATGTCTTGCCCACTGCTTTCCTCAGCATTATATTTCAGTCAGCCTGCCTGTTCTGTTCCCTACTCTGTCTCTGGTGAATCCTCTCACACACACACCCCCACACCTCTGGCCTGTACCCCAGCTCTTGTATGCATAAATAAATTAATCTTTTAAAAATAAGAGTTTAAATACTAATATACTACATTATCTTTAATACTTTCATATCCTCTCTGTCCTTTTAATTTATTTTCATATATTTAACTTTACATCTTAGTATATTGTTATTATTTTTGCTTTAGCCAGCTAATTATCTTTTATGAACATTAAAAATAAGAAAAATTCCTTTATATTTGCTGACATATTTACAATTTCTGTCACTTTTCATTTATTTGTGTAGATGTGTCTCTTTGGCTAAGTAATTTTGTTACATGTAGAATTTTAAATTTTTAGTCATTTATCTATCTTTCTTTGTTAGCTATCTTCTTTTCAAAATGTTTCTCCATTTTAAAATGAGTTTATTATTTTTAATTTTGCTTATTGCAATTTTTCATACATAATGCCTACCAATTTTTTATATGCTTGTCACCATTTTCCTGCAATTTATAGTTTGCCTATTTCTTAACAATGTTTTTTGATTAACTAATTTTTAATTTTGTCTTTTTTTTCTGATTATGGTAATTGTTTTCTATCACCTAAGCAATCTCTGCCTGCCACTGCATCATAATTTGTCAAATGTTTTCTTTTAAAAGCATTATGTATTTAATTTTTATGTGTAGGTTTCTGATCCACCTAGAGTTATCTGTTAATGTATGGTATTAGATAGGTATCTATTTAGTTTTAATTTTGCTTGTTTTTAATTTCTAGACATTTTATTTTTGAATCTGTAATGTAACTTGTAGTTTTCTCTTTTGTGCAGATATCTTTAACTTTTTATTATTTTTTTCAGTATAATGAGGATGGTTGTTTTAGAGTTTGTGTCCAATAATTCTAATATGTGAAGTCTTTGTGTGTTTGTTTCTGTTGTTTGTTGTTTCTGTTGATTCTCAGACACAGAGTTTTATTTCCTTACTTTTCTTTTTATCATTTATTGTGTATTGGATATTATATTTGCAAAATAGTTGAGGAAATAATTGACACTTATGCTGAAGTTACCCCTTTCCAGAATATTTTTTTGTCAGACCCCTAGGGGCATTACCAGACCAGGGCTCCATTAAACCAGTTTCATATGAACATAGCCTTTAATTTTACTCTCCAGGTTTATTTTCATTTCATTTCTGGCTCACCCTTACCTTGATGGTGTAGCCCACTGGGGATGCAGCTTACTGTAGGAATAACTCCTATCTTGAATGAGTTCTGGATTTTGATTTCACTTCTCCTTACGAGTTATCATGTCTAAACTTCTACCTTTTAAAAATGTATTTTATTTTTACATCATTGTTTATTTTTGTATGATGTTTGATTTCTCCCCTCAGGTGTAATCCCCATAAAATTCCCTCTCGCAGATCACCCATGAGCCATCACCATAGTCTCTTGTGTTCTTCCCAACCCTTTTCTGATCCCTCTCCCCTGCAATATGACTCAGTTCTATAGTTTGCCTGCAAATTTCTGTCTTTTTCCCTTCTGACCCCTTGTTCAGTTTCCCTATATTCCTTCTCTAAGTGAAACCATCTGATATTTTTCCATTTTCCTTTTGACTTATTTCACTGAGCATTATTCCTTCCAGCTCCATCCATGTTGCTGTGAATGGCAGGTAAAACTTCTACCTTTCCGGGATCATAAAAATCCTATGGGCAAAGGTATTTAGTTTTGGTATCTGGTTCATGTTTACTTTCAGTTTGGACTTAGAAATATTTGATTGTTTCATTATATCTTGTATGCTGTCAGAAAAGCACTTTTTACATTTTGTGCAAGTTCTTTAATTAATTTCATCAGGAGTTGATTTTAGTTTATCTCAATAACACATTCTGCATTTGCTATTTAACGTGTTTCTTTCCCCTCTCAAATGATTAAACACATAGTCAACACATTAGTTGAAAAACTGTATCCTTTCCACACAGGTCTTAAATGTCACATTTGTGTTTTACTCAATTAATACATTGGTCTGTTTCTGACCATTTCTTTCTTAAATTTATTTCTCATTATTTTCAGTGAGGATTTATGGTTGGAGACAATACAAGAAACCTACCTTAACCTGATTTCTTTACTTGGCCTTGTTTAACTAACAGATTATATTTTTCATATGATAAGGAAATACTTGTCTCAAATGTTGGTCTAGGATAATCTCATTCGTTGCTCATGGGGATACAAAATAGCATAAGCTTTATAGAGAAGGTTTCAGCTCTACCTTCAGAAACAACTTATGCATTTACGCTTTGATGCAGAAATACCACTTCTAGAAATTTACCCCAAAGTTACATATGAAAAAATTAATAATTATAATATTACCTATTCAAGTATTTGCTATAATTGGAAAATATTGAAATATCCTAAATGATTATACATAGGAAAAGGTCAAATAAACTATCATACATCTACACAGTGGAAAATGTGAAACTACGAAGAAGAGTGGAGAAGATATCTGTGAACTCATACAGATTTCCATGAAACCCAGGTAAATAAAAAATTTAAATTACAAAACAATTTGTGTAGTAGGTTACATTTTGAATATGAAAAGAAATAACATACACATATTTACTTATTTTTCCAAAGAAAATACAGAAAAATTAAACCATAAACTTATAAAATTAGTTTTCTTTAGATGTTTATGGCATCAGAGTGAACCATTTAATTTTTTAAATATTCAAAATATAAAATTACAATTAACAAGGCAAAAAAGGAAATAATTAACTCATGTGTAGAGACAAACAAGCTTAAATATATATCAACAGAAAAAATAACAGAAAAAAACATAATTCAAGTACTATGCAAAGGCATGTCCATTTCATGCCTCCTCTCTGTCTTTTAACCTTTAAGATATGTTTCCTAATCTCACTCTTACCCATGATTTTGTTTTATAGCTCATCTATCAGGGAATGTCTTCATTATGTCATCACCAAATTCTCCAACCAATGTATCTGTGATCTGAGACTTTAGCCTACCATATTGTCAAGAATGTGTGCAGAAGGCATAAGACTTATGGTTGGAGACAAAAAAACGTTATTACTCAGAGCATAGCAAGCAATATGAACATCCAGATATTTACTGGCAGTTGCCTTTGCCCACATTCCTCACTGATGAGACCAGTTTGATTTCTATACATGCCTTAGGAGAGATACCTGTAGACTTGGGACCCATATCTTTTATAATGGCCAGCAAGCATGTCTACCCTTTCTTAAGCAGCGAGGTAATATCTCTATTTTCCCAAGACTGTTCATTTTATCATTATCCTTGAAAAGATATTTGGAAATCAAATGAATCTGTCTCTACTTGCAAAGTGTACAAAACCATGAGAGACCCATGAATTTTCTTGCCATGTTGTTGGGTCTGATCCATAATGACTTACTGTCCTTTGTAGCCAAATTGTCTATTCTCCTAGGTAAGACTCCTATACACATTTTCCTCTTCTAGATGGAATCCCATTTATTTTACCTACTGATATCTCTCTTTCAATTTCTGTTCCAATCATCCAAATATGCATCACTCATATGATCAACCATTATGCTGTAATAATGCCCACAATACCTTAAAAAGCAGAAAGGAAAAAGTAAACTCTTGGCTTCACCTTTTTCTCCATTATTTGATCCATTTCTCTCTTCTCCCTCAAAAAGTCACCTATACTACCTCTTTCCTTGGTCTTAATTACTCACCTTCCACATCATTTTTTTTTTCTTGAATCTACTCTCAACAGGTTTTAGTCCCATTTCTCCACTGAAATTGTTCTTGTCAAAGGCCATCATATGACATCCACTGTGCTTAATACAATGGTCAATTCTCAAATCTCATCTTAATTGACTTCTTAGCAACACTTGAAACAGCTAATAAGTCTCATCTTCATTACATACTTTCTACATTTGGGTTCTATATTATCCTCTTTTCTTCTTCCCCAGAAGTCCCCCAATCAAATCACCAGTTATCTGCCTTTCTTCAGCCTTCTTTACTTACTCCTATTGTGGACATAAAATAACATCCATATTCTGATGCCATCTAAATGTATTTCTAGAGGTTTAGCCCATCCCTGATCAAAGGTTTTTATAGATTATACTTTTGGTTTACAACACTGTGTATGATTTATAGATATAGGTTCACACCTCTTTAAAAGTGGCTTAGCAAACCACAACCAACAGCAAAACACTTAACAGGTCAAAATCAAAGTCTTAATCTACTAAATTCCTCCACAATGTCCTTCACATATACTGATTCTCCTACAATCTTGCCAATTTCAATAAGATTGCCACATTAGTGAAGTATATAGACCAAACTTTGGAACTATCCTTGTTGTTTGTTGCTCTCACATTCCCATATACAACCCATCAGCAAACCCTGTGCATTTTACCTCCTGAATGTATTCAAAATCCAGTTACTATCTCCACCACTAATACTGTTTTAAACTTCGATTATATTTTCCATGGGTAATTGTCATAGTCTTTTAACTTGCCCCCTATTCTGTTCTCCATGCAGTATTCAGAGTGTTAAAAATCCTCAGGGATTTTCCACCATGCTTAGAATAAAACTCAAAGTCTTACTATGCTCTTAAGGTCTCCCATAATGTGTATTCCCACCCCACTAACTCTTTTACATCAATCTCCCCCTTCCTCACTGTGCTTCAGCCACAGAAAAATCTCTTTGATTCCTCAAACACTTCACACATGCTCTCTCCACAGAACCTTTGCTTTTGTAGTTCCTTCCATGTGGAAAATCCATCCACTAGATAACTATATGGCTTACTTTCTCATTTTTTTTTTTTTTCAGATTTCTGCTCAAATGTCTCTTTAGTAGAAAGGCCTTCCTTGAACACCACATCCCAAAATAGCATAATGTGTCCATTACATTCTATCCCCCTATCTGCCTTATTTTTCTTTATGGCACTTAGCACTGACATTATATAGCTACTGAATTTCAGCAACTCTGCGATGTTATCAGTTGAAACATATACCATTATTTTATATACCCATCAAGAAAGAGAAACTCTGACAAATAAAATCACAAATAAAATTATAACTTAGAATTTTTATTTTATACTCATTGGAAAAGATCTTTAGGCTTATTTAGACTTGGTTTTTAAAAAGTCATATATATCCTTTATATAAGAAGTAAACTATATGTAAAATAAATCAAATAAATTATATTTAAGACATGTTTACATTTAGAATTTAATATCACGATATATTCTTTAACTAATATTCAATGTCAGTGTTTTTCCACAGAATATCTCACTAATAAAACCTAACACAGCTTCATCTACTCATGGATATCTTCCTTTCTTAGAACCCATAAAGCAAAAAATATGGAACCGTGGTCATTCTTCAAATGATATTGCTTGCTTCTCTAATATCAAATATATATATCATTACTCTATTTCTGAACCTGGCTATGTACACAGTAACTTTTCATTTTCAGCCACCTAAGAATACAATCTTTTGAACACATTTCAAACAGTATTTAAATTCCACATGTATAGTGCCAACAATGCACATAATTCAATTGTGTTTATAGTTATAAACAGATCTAACTAAGTTACACTGGAAAACAACCCTTTCACTGCTATATGACCAATTGTGGTTGTACGATGCCAGTGACTGTAAGATGCATTCTATTTTCAGAAATCTAACAATGTTTAAAAAAATGCATGTGTTCAAATCAATATAATATAGAACTTGTTTTTCTTTTCCACCAGAATATGGGTATGGGGGGAAGGAAAGGAAATTGGTTTGTTTGTTTCACTGGCTATATTCTCATAATCAGAAGAGTATTTAGAAAATAATAGACACTTAAGAAATGTTTGTTGAATAACTTAATGGGCAAACATCTGTTTCGATTACTAAAAGTTGACCCTAGTATTTCATATATAAATTCTCTAAGGAGGATTCTGTTAACTCAGTCACTCACCAATGAGTATAAAGTGCCTCTGAGGGAGGAAGCCAAGTTCCAGACACCTCACAGACTACTGGGTAGCCATCTAATTATCCATCCATATAAATGGCCATCCTTATTTTTTCTTTTTTTTAAAAGATTTATTTATTTATAAAACAACTAGGGTACAGGTCAGAGGCATGAGACTGTGAGAGAATTCACCAGAGAAATAGCGGGAATAGAACAGGCAGACGGACAGAAATCATTGCTGAGCAAGCAGTGGGCAAGACAGGAGAGGCCTGCCGCACCATTTGGGTATATCCCTGGCCAGCCAGGAATCCAATCCATGATGCAGAGGCTGTGGACAGCTTCACACTGTTGCACTCAACCTGCTGTACCACTGGGGAGGCCCATAAATGGCCAACTTTGACATGTACATATACCTCAGAACCTTGCTCATATTAATATGGTTTCTAAGGGAAAAGTAGGGGAAAAAGACAAATTCATCAATCAGAAATTTATGAGATTTTATTAAAACTGTGAAGCCTTCAAAGAGGGCCAACACTTCAAAGCCTCAAAGGAAAATGGAAATGAACAGGAAGGAATCTCATCTGGTCTGCCTAATGATCATTTGCTTTTTTTTTTTTTTTTTTTTTTTTTTCATTTAATCCCCATAACAACCTTCTAAGATGACAATTCCTTTCAACATTTTAGAGATAAAAAAATTAAACTTAGAAAATGAGTAGTTCTCTTCTTCAGTGCCACACTGGGCTAGGGGATTCACTGGATCCTGAGCTCACTGGACTCAGAGACATTAATCAAAGGAACCTTCTGGCACACTCATTCTACATGACTAATCCTGGAAATGTTCACAGTTTTGAGTGCGAGCATCTATCTTACCAGGGTTAGTCATTCAAGTCTCTCTTGTTTCTGACTTCTTACATGCATATGCCAAGTTGTACTAAGTTTTAAAGTTTTAGATAACACCAAAGTGTGTGGAAGTCCTTTTAGTCATCAGACTGCATTCGTGTTGGTTCATTCACTGTCTCTGCTCATACAATCCCATTGTGTCCAAAAGTTTTACCTTTATCTTGGGGGTGAAGTATAGGCAAAGGGCAGGCATGTTTGCCTAAGCTACCAACCCAAGGCTGGAGTCTTCCCTGAGCATACCATTCGTCTCTCCTGAAAGACTGCTGGAACTCTGATCTTTTCCTCCTTCACAGTCTATAGAATTTCCTGCCTATCCTGTGTGTTGACCAAAATATTGTTGACCTCAGGCATTTTCTGCCAAAATCTCTAATCAAGGAATTAAAAAGCCTGGCTTCTTACAGTAAATAAGGTAAAAGTAGCATATAGGAGAACAGATAAGTTATTATGTCAGTATATGATTCTGCAAGTTTCCCCCAGCCAGGTGTTCTTCAAGAGATTGGGCCCCTGGTCTCTGTTCCAAATTAGATTCTCCGTGTTCTCACATATAACACTTGAGACCAAGCACTTGACTTTAGTCCTTTAGCTCATGTACGATGCTTTCTCTGTCCTGCTGTGTTACTTTTCTGTGCATTGCAGGTATCTGCAGGCCATTTAATCCCCATAACAACCTTCTAAGATGACAATTCCTTTCAACATTTTAGAGATAAAAAAATTAAACTTAGAAAATGAGTAGTTCTCTTCTTCAGTGCCACACTGGGCTAGGGGATTCACTGGATCCTGAGCTCACTGGACTCAGAGACATTAATCAAAGGAACCTTCTGGCACACTCATTCTACATGACTAATCCTGGAAATGTTCACAGTTTTGAGTATGTAATGAAGTCAGAGGAAGAAGTCCTGAGATATAGAATTATGATATTTTATTTAATTATTCAATATTAAATTATGTTTCTTGTTACCCATATTAAGGTAGAAAAAATGACATATATTTTAATTTGACTTCATTTACATACTGTCTGATTCTAAAAGGAATTTAAGACAGCTAAAGAATTTAAGAAAGATATTTAATGACAAAATTGAAGCAGAAAAGGGTTGCTGCTTAACCTGAAAATTCAATTTAGTAGAGTGGTTCATTCAAAAATATTCTAGTTAAGCAAGATTTAATTATGTTTTATGTTTCTATTTACTAATACAACATTTGTTCTTGCTCATACAGTGGAGAGCATTCTTGAATGACTTGTAAAGCTAGAGAGAAGCTTCTGTTTTTGTTCTTCTTCAACAAGATAATTAGCATTCTCCTGTTACTTTTTTAAGTTTTCAGACATTTACTAAGACACTAACTATGGGGGTGGGGGCAACCAGGCAATATCAGTAACACAATTTAAAATATATCACCTGTGACAATCACTTGTACATAAAAATATATGAACTAAAACATTCCACTTATGATAGAGAGAATTGGTGCTAACAGGGTTTTTTGTTTGTTTTGTTTTTAATGGTTTTAGTTTTGGCTGAGGTAACAAAGACCAACAAAAAAATAGTGGTTTCCAAAATCCTGATATTATAAGATGCTAGATCACTTATAAAAATTTAAACTCTATTACACATACTTTTGGGGTTCTTCAGATCAGACCTTATGAGAGTTGAGGATGAAGGCTTGTCATTCCACCTCAACTTAAACCAAGATAGAGATGGTGCTTTTAGGCAATCTCTTGGAGAACTTGACCCGTTCTTCCTGAATTTGGGTAGCATGAACACTGGTGGAGATGTTGTACCTAGAGCTGCCCAAGGTAGCAGAGTGAGGGGCCAAAGGTCTGTGTCAGGCATAAACTGCTTTTTCATAATGGTGGAATAACGTTCATGAGTGGGTTTTGATAGGATAAACTTAGGCCACATGCAAGGAGGAGGCTGGCTTAAACACTCCTTGATTCAGTTTCAGTAGCACTGCTTGAAAGGGAGTTTGTGTTATTTTCTGGAACAAGGGGATGTAGTATATGTAGACTGCAAGATAAGAGACATTGCCTCCACCTGGGTGACTGCAGAGGTGGATACAGTTTGTTGCTCTCCCAAATTTATGCGTTGAAACCTTACTGCCCAATGTGATGGTACTTAGTGGTGGACCATTTGTGAAGTGCTTATTTCATGGGAGTGCAGCCCTCCTCAATGGGATGAGTGATATTATAAAAGATATGCACAGAGAACTTTCTCACCGCTTCACCATGTGAGGTTACAATGAGAAAACCAGACCTGGAAAATGGCTTACTCCCTCACCTAGACTTCCAGTTGTGCCCACCTTGGCCTGATTACATCACCACCAGATCTGAAGGATATTCCCTGTTCCCTATTTCTATCTCGCCTCACTCCTGGGTTATGACTTAATAAAAGCAAAGCAAAGCAAAGGGAAGCAAGACAGGGCATTGGAACCGATTAATGACCAAGGAGACACAGTTTGGGCCTGGGTAGAAGCTTTAACTTTAAATGAAACTTGGAAATTTCTTACATTGAACTGTATATTTTGCTTATCAATAATATATTTACTCTGATAACTTATCATGACTTGGATTCATTATCTCCAAATGACAGCAAAAGTCAAGAACAGACTTGAAGGGAAAAAGGGATAGCTTTGTTTTTAGTTCTCAATGTGTAAACTTCTTATACAGACAATTGAATTATCAATCATTAATGCTGTATAGACTTAAACATTAATTCTACAGAGTCCTCATGGTCAAGACATATTTATTTCCCTTAATATATTGCCCTCTAGGTCCATCTATGTTGTTGCATATTGTGGAATTTGCTTCTTCTTTGTTGCTGCATAATATTCCATTTTATGCATATGCCAGGTTTTCTTTACCCACTCATCTGTTGATGGACATTTGTGTTGTTTCTATATCTTGCCTATTGTGAATTTTGTTGCAATGAACATGGTAGTGAAGATATTTCTTTGAGATCTTAATTTCAGTTCTTTTGCATATATATGCCTAGAACTGAATGCTGGCTCAAATAATAATTCTGTTCAATTTTTTTAAAAATAAGTCTCTCTATATTGTTTCCATAGTTGCTGCACCATTTCACATTTCACCAACAGAGTACAAGGATTTCAGTTTATGTGCATCCTTGACAATAGTTGTTATCTTTGTTTTTTGATAATAGTCATTCTAACATTATGCTAAGTGAAATAAACCAATCACAGAAAGAAAAACGTTGAAGATTCTATTTATATGAGATATTAAAAATAGCCTCATGAAAACAGAGAGTAGAAAAGTGGTTACTGAGGACTGGAGATGGTGTTAAATAGATACAAAATTTCAGTTATAAAAAATGAGTAAGTTCTAGAGATTTGCTATACAGCATAGTGTCTATAGTTAACACTATTGTATTATGTGTTTAAAAAGTTGTTAAGTGGGTAAATCTTATGTTAAGTGTTCTTAACACACACGCACAAGTGATTGGGCAGAGGAGGAAACTTTTTCTGTGATGAATATGCTTATTATCTTAACTGTTATATATACAGATGTCCAAACTTCTCAAATTATATACATTAGATGTATGCAGGATTTTGTATACCATTACATCTCAATAAAGCTATTTTTTTTAAAAGGGACATATTTGAAACTTAACTTTGTGGACTAATAAGAAAACATGTTGTAATCATGCCCTTCCATTCTTACCAGGTATTTGATATTATCTTCTTGAAACATTATCAAATAGCCTTGAACTATTATGGAACCTACATAATTATTTTCCTTTCTTCTTTTTTTTTCCCAATTTATTGCTTTATAATTCCTAGACTTTCCACACAAATTTCTGTCTTTTGTGGTCCTCATCAAAAAACACTGCCACCAGCAATCTAAAGTTTACATAAATTTTACTTTAAAAAACAGAGTTGATTTTTTAGAGAAGTTTTAGGTTCTTAGCAAAATTGAGCAGGAGATACAGAGATCTTCCATGTATTTCCTGAAAAATCATAAATATAACATAGAATTTTTCATTATCATAAACTCAAACCTTGTGCTTATTAAACAATAACCTCCTATTGCCTCCTTTTCCCAGTCCTGGTAACCATTATTTGAATTTCTCTATTAATTTGACTATTTTAGGTAACTCATGTAAGTGAAATCATACAATATTTTTGTTTCTATTTTTTTAATTTAGCATCGTATTTCAAGGTTTATCTGTATGGTTGCATGTGTCAACATTTCCTTTTATTTTAAGGCTGAACAATATTCATTTGTATATATATACCACAATTTGTCAATTAATCTGATGGTGGACATTTGGGTTGTTTCCACCTTTTGGCTATTGTGAATAAATTTTGTCCACCCACAAAAATGTAGTCCACTGACTACTTCCCCATGCAGTAAAACCTTCCCTAACACTTTCATCTTTCTGTATTCTTATTATTGCTTTGGGTTTATTTTGGAGTACTTCCCACCACATGACACTTATTTGCTCTGAACTCAGAACCACCACAATATTTTTTTTTTTTTAGCTCATCGAGAGTACAAAATCCAAAGCATTACTTATTCCAGAAGGCTCTACACCATGGGATTTAAAACATAAGTTAATGTTGCCAAAATGACAGCCATCCAAAGTTTTCCTTTCTTCTTCATTATTGGAAAGAAATTACTTGCTACTTCCAGTAAGATTCTGCACTGATCACAACTCCTGCTTCATAGGTCCTGCAGGCTGACCTACATGGTCCTGAGGAATTCCAAAACCAAAATAAAACAACTCACCATAGTGGGGAAAATGTGTCAGAACATAGAGCAAAAGGCAAAGAGGTAGAATAAAAGAGGGAAAAGAAAATTGAGGGACAGATTTAGGAAACCCAACAAGGAATTAATTTGATAGGTGGGACGATGTTGAATTCAGAAGGAGGCAAAGTAGAAGTACAATATTAAATTATGAGATAAAATTTCCCTGAGTAGAGAGACTTGAAGTAACGCATTAACCAGTTTTACCACATTTCAGAAAAGATTGCCTTTTAAAGAGACCCACACTTCCCCTTTAGCCATGTTGGAATTACAAAGATTAGGTTTACACTCCAAGTTAAATGAGACAACATATGTTCAATAGCAGTTATCACTGAGACAAAAGAAACAAATACTGTGCACTCTATAGATGCTTCCATTTACTGCTTCAAGAGAGAATTTAAACATCATGTTGAAATTTCTGAAATTTAAAAATAAAAATATTACCAGACAGAAAAAGAGAACACATGGATGAGTGAAGAAGTAAAACATTCTAATTTTCAGGTATGGAAAAGAGAGAAATGAACATAAAAAGAATAAAGGGTTAGATATAGTTGCTGTTTCATTCTGATAGTATACATACAAGTATAGACTTAACTGTAATGACCAACAGAATTTAAAAGAGAGGAGATATTTCTAAATTACCAAATTTGAAAAAAAAATGAAGAAAAATTTGACACAGGCAGATTAGGTAATAAAGAGAAAAAACAACAACATAGTAAAATGTGAAGAAAAATATAATGGAAGGGATAAAATAATGTATATAATTCTTCCTAAATTTTTTATTATGATCAAATTAAAATGAAGCTTATCTAAAACAAAGTTAAAAAGAAATGGTGAAAATGAAGACACTAGCAGTGATATAGCAGGTAAATATACAAAATAGCAGGCAGGTGTGAAAATATCAATAAACAAGGCCAAAAACATTAAGCAGAATGGAAACATTACTTAATGGTGAAAGGTGAAATTCACCTAGATTCAAGAAAGTTTTCTGCCATAATTTATTTATAAAATTTTATGCACAAAACACCATATTTATTAAATACATTAAAAGGTTCTATGAGTATAGTTAGATCTTTAAAAATTATGATAGGAGAAATTTAATAAATAGTTTCCAGAATTTGATAGCTCAAGTAGATAAATAATAAGTAGAACATAGATTATTTTGATAATGTAATCAACAAGCTATGAAAAACTATGTCTTACATCAGAGAACATACATCCTCCATTTAGTTCCATGGAACATGTATAAAATTAATCAAGTACTTGGCCACAAAGAAAACAATAAATTCTAATAAGTAGAGATTTTATGGACTGAATTTTCTGATAATAATTCAACATAGAAGAGATAAAAAAATTAATCATCAGAATATATTGACTCCTTAGAAATGGTGTGCAATTTAAAAAAGCCCCCAAATCAAAGAAGTCGAAACCAAGGGAAAAAATGATCCACAATAAAAAGGAAATAAAATGAGAACCCTTACACCCAAAATCTGTAAGGTACAGTTAAAATATGAAGACATGTTATAAGTCCTAGAAGATTTTATTAAAATTTTTAGAAAGGAGTAAAGATAAATGACAAAACATCTAATTTATAAGAATAACAAACTAAAAGAAAGCAGGAGGATTGCAAGTTACAAGGGAGCAGAGACATTTTTTTTGCTCATTGCCACAGTGTTCATTTACTTAGAACAGTGCTCGATAATTATTGTGATATCAATAGAAAGAACAAGTGAAAACAAAAAAAACTTCTTTTTTTTGAAGAGCAATAGATGAAGAACAGGTATACCCAAATTAGGACAAAAGAGAAAAATTGAACAAAATTAAGAATGACAAAGAAGATGTAATTAGACACAAGGATATAATTAAAATGATTATGAAAGAACATTATATGCAATTCTATGGTAATGAATTTGAAAATGTAGAGAAAGTAGATGATTTCTTGGCAAAATGTAACTATAATGATAGGGAGATGTTATTTCATTTTGAATTTTTTTTCATAAATGCAGAGACATCTCCTTATTAGGTTGAGATCATGAGCTTGAGATCTGGCCAAAGAGTGAATACAAATGATCTAAATCACTCCCAAGGGCTGGCACCTAAGAATATCCCCACTTGTTCCTCTAGTCTCTTGATGTGATGTGTTTAACTACTAGCAGGATTGGTTCTCCAACTATCCCAGACTATGCCGAGTCAGAGTAAACTCGTTTTGTGCTAAGCTATGTGTGTTGTTACTGCAGCCTGGCATAGCCTAGTCTGAGTAATACATCTGCCACATTTAACCAAAAAGAAAAAGAAACTGGAAAAGAAAAAAAATTATAGGTTTGAAAAGATGACAAAACTTCACTATTTAAAAAAACATTAGGTCCATATTTTCAACAGATAGTGACATTTGAAAAAAGCAGATAACACTAACTTAACTGAAAATATATTTTTAGTTTTAATATTATTATTACTTAGCATACATAGGACTTAGCTCAATATTCATAAATGCTAATCGTATTTTAACTATGCCAACATAAAGAGAAAAGAAGGAAAGTTCCTCAGTACATTTTGTGAAACTAACTTAAACTTAATATTAACACTCAATACAGGGTGTGGTGTGATAACCTCTGAGGAGCGTGAAACCGAACTCATAAATCATGCATATTGGTTAAACCACGTTACCTCAATTAAAATGATATGATTTAAAAATCATATGGGCCAAATCCACAAGTGGATATATGCAAATTTTCTAAATAAGTTATTAATAAGTGGAACAGCAGTCATCAAAAGAATGCCACATAGCTAACAAATTCATTCCAGGAATTCATCAAAACCAGGAAATCTTTCAGTATAATAACTGTATCAATAAATTAAAAGAGAAAATCTATGAATGTAATTAGTGTTTTGATGAAGAACCTCCTAATGCTAAATGTAAAATAAGAATTAAAGTAAATTACTGAAATAAATGTCACAAATATGTATTTACCAAAACTAACATGATTATCATATTAATTGTGAAATATTGATGTCAGTTAGTAAAATTGGGAATATTGTAGGAATAAATTTAATTTTACAGATTAATCATCTTAATCCTTGCCAGTTCTTCGATAATCACTAGATAGTCTAAAAGTTAAAAATCTCATCTCGTAAAAATTTGAACTGGTATTCCCTTGTACATATTCATTTAGGATATAGATTATTAATATATCCTGTTACTATGCAAAGAAGATATAATTAGACACGAGGTCAATTTTTTCCATATATGCCATCAGTACCCTTTTAAATTAACTAATTTATGTTTAAGATTCATCTTCTACTCCTCTTGGGACCTTTATTCATTTATTCTGTTATCACATGAAACTGCTTATTGAGTCTTCCTTGCTTCCTCAATTTACACAAAAGCATTATTTTCATATTCCAGTTTAATTGAGGAATATAAAACAGCTGTATATATTCATAGCTAAAATAAAGACAAAACTATCATAGATCTAAAGGAGTAAAAAGACTAACAAATAGAAATACAATTTAAGTAAATTTTCTCATTGTTTTTCATTGTTTTAGACATTTTTATTTTAGTTGTTGGCTCTTTTTCTTATATAAATGTATTTAAAACAATGATCTCTATGATTATTTTTGTGAATTCCATCAGAAGCCAAGTGAAATTTTATGAGCAAAACATAGGATGTATGGCAGAGGTTATTTATTACATATTTATTTTCCTAGCTGGTCCAAAAATATTTAATTATGAATTTATAAATGTTTTCATAGAGCTATAAAATCATATAGAATATTTGACCTAAAAGTGAATGGCACTATCATATTCAATATTTTCCTGATAACAGTAAGAAAATGAAATAAAATTTGATCTCACTTTCTTTAGAATAAAATATTCAGAGGAATCCTCAGACCTCCACTGAACTAGAAATCTAGCGGTTTCACCACATTCACCACAGAACATTGACCACAAAGTACTTCGTGCATGCTCAGTGATATCTCAATCCAGTGATAGAAATATTTAATCTTGAATTGATACCATCACAACCCACACATAAAAGAGGATATTGAAATCATTTATAATAACAGGTATTTGGAATATTTTTGTTTATTTTCTTTAGTCATTTTTCTGTCTCTGTTGCTCTGTCTCTCTGTTTCTCCCTCCCACTTTCCGTCCCTCTCTCTCTCCCTGGAGTTAAATATAAGATCACTTCCATAGTGTCACCTCTGTTTTGCTGTCTTGTGAAAGTACAGGACCTCAGCTCCTTGGAAGATCTTGCCCTGCTCCCAACGAGTTCCTGTGATTTCTAGAGGGTATCATACAGGTGCCCAGACGTCAGCTCAGGCATACTTCAGAGCAGGCCCCATGCCCTGTGTGGTGTCCCAGTGTCTGGCTGCTTTTTAATACTTAAATGTGCCCTGACACACTGAAGCCTTCGAGATGCTGAGCTGGGTGCAGGTCAGCAAAGGAGCAGCGAAGAAAGCTTCCCTTCACATTTTGTGTGACATCCTGTTCTGTGTACATTAAAAAACAGTGGCACTAGCCTCCATATTTTGCAAAACTTGTACTCAGATTGCTTTTCCCACGTTCGCATGTAGTCCTCTGTCTCCAAGAACCAGCTCCAAATTCTCTGATACTGAGGGAGACACCACAGAGGCAGACACCCCTGGAATCCGAGTTACTGGCGCTTGTCCCCACCAAGGCTTCATCTTATAGTCAAATTTGTTTTCCTCATCTCCTTTTTTGCTTAGGATGAGTTCTTTTCTAGGAGGTTCTATGTTCTTCTAAGTAAACTGAAAGAAACCCAGAAGGCCACCCACCAGTTCCTGAGGCCTGCCCAGACACGCTTACATCTCGGAAGGTGACACACAATCTCAAACTGAGACAATCCTCCCACCACATTCACACTCAGATTATATTTGTTGTTTATGAAAGCATGTCATACTATCTGCACAGTCTTTATCTTGCTTTTGAAAATGTAATACCATGTCACACATTTTCCATATCATTAAAAACATGATTTTTCATTCCTACATAGAATTCTGTTTTGTGTACTCTTCATCATATATTTAGCTATATTCCTCTCGTAAGACACAGAAGTTTCCAATTTTCATGTAAAACATAATTGCAGTGAACATCCTTTAATAAAAAAACATTTGTGTTTCTCTGGGGTAACTTCTACAGAATAAATAAATACCTAGGAGTGCGACAACTTTGTGTTGATTTTACATAAGGTTGCCTTCCAGAAGTTTGGAATAATTTTTATTTCCAGCAGTGTATAGGAGTGTCTAATTCACTATGCCTTAGCCAACATTCATTACTCTGTTTTAATCTTCTCCAACTTGCTAGAAAAAAAATGTATGTTTTCTAAATTTTTATTTCTGTTTAGTAAAAACAAGTTTCAGTATTTTTTCCTAGAGCTAATGGTTCGTTTTATTTTTTTATGAAAGACATATTTTAAATATAAGGGAAAATAAAAATGCACAAAACTAAATAAAAAATATCTCAATCACCACTTTATGTTTCACCTATGGCCTCATCTCTAATTACATCCCTGTCTTTTCTCCACCTCAAGGATAACCTTGTCCGTAGACACACACACACACACACACACACACACACACACACACGTGCACACACATAAAATTCATGCATTCATGTTCACAGGAGTGGTTTTTAAATATTGTCATCATCTTCACAGGCAGTACCATATTCTATATTCCTTTTATGGAAAATTTCAAACACCACACTAAAGTTGATAGAATAAGGATCCCATTATGTTTTTGAAAATTATCATCCCATGACAAATCTTACTTGAGTTAAAACCCCTATCCACTTGCCCTATCCCTGTGTTATTTTAAAGTAAATCTCAGACATCATACCACTTCCTCTGCAATTGTTTCAAGATGTACTTTTAAAAAGTAAGGGCTCTTTTAAAAATACACTCATAATATTATCATACCTGAAAAAAATAGACAATAATTCTTTTTATTAGCAAACATCAAGGCACTCCAATTTCCATCTGTCTTATAGGTCTGTTTTTTTTTTTTTTCAGTTTGTATATTGAAATCAAGATCCAAATAAGGTTCACATACTATGATTGGTTTCATTTTGTTTTATTCATTTTTATACTGGTGTTTTCATCAGTTTTAAAAAAATGATTTATATGGCATATAAATTTAACTGTTAACCTGTTAAAAATACTACTGTCTTGTTTGCCTTTTCATTTTTTCAAGTTTTTGATTTGTAGGAATTATTTTAAAATTTGGGATAATGAGTTGAATTTCTCCATTTTTGGCGTTTTCCCACCCCAATACCAGATATTCATCTCTGCCTTCATTGATATTTTAATAATTTTGATTTTACCTTTAAGCCTTCCTATATTTAGAATTATGTATTTTATGAATTAGTATTCCAATAGAATTATCCCTAAAATACATATTTGTAGAGACATTCTCAATTTTAAGATGAGGCAACTACATCAGCGTTATTTTTTACACAACTAGACAAAGCCTAGAATTCAAACCTCCTCCTTCTTAAGCCAAGTCCATCACTTTTACCCTCTCTGAGGTTTCTCTTCAAATCATATGGGAAAAGGATAAGGATCACAATGATCTGAAGAATTTCCTAGCTGTAGAGATCTCAAAAACCATTGACTTAAGATGAAATTTCAATTACTCCAATGCAAGGAAGATTATTTTCCAGAATAAGTATATACAGCTTTTATCTAGAAAACTGAAGAAATATTATAATTTTCTAGATCAGTATTTATAACAGAGTCAAATATAAACCACAGAGTCAAATATAAATCACTGATTTAGTCTTCAGTGAAACAAAACAAAATCTCAAAAACCTGGTTAATAATAATTGACCTTAATTCAATGTTCATGATGTGTTAAGTACCATTCTGAGGGTTTTACATATATTAATTCCCCAAATCCTCCCAGCAACTCTGTGATTTAAGTTCTATCTTTCCCAATTTATAGGCGAGGAAACAGAGGCCTAGATAAAATGAATGGTTTATACAAGGTTTATATCCAGACTGCAAGCAGAAGAACTAAGATTTGAACTTGGGCATTTGGGTTTTAAAGTCTGTTTCTTATAGTAGAGGTAATAGGTGGTCCCTAGGCAGTGGTGACAGGTACTATCTGGCAGAAATAGGTTTTGGAGCATCTGAGCTCTTGTGCTGGCATGTGTACTTGGAGGTAGCAGACCAGGGAGACATACTCTGATTGCAAACAACTCTGTGCCCTGTAGCTGCTTGGCTGTCCACTCACACATGCTTCTCTTAGAATGAGTGACATAAAAAAAAAGATCAAGGACACAATATGGTAACCTCTATAGAAATCAGACCTCTAAAGAAAACAAACAGAATGTAGAAAACATGCTCTACCAAAACAGATAGTCAATGAAAGCAAGAGCAAGGGTGAGAGTGAGAGAAAAAGAGAGAAGGCAAAGAGTCAGTGACAATTTTATTAGGTCCCTAAGGAACAAGGTTTGCTATGGGCAACAAACTATATTGGTTTATAGTTTGAATTTTATTTGGATCAAAAGCAGATATTTTCTCAAGCAGTTTTGAGCCACAGACTTCTTGGCTGAAAAACTGAATGGCTGGCTACTCATGTACTGTTGAATGTCTGAGTATGTTTGGACAACTAAGTGCAACAGGAAAAAAGTCACAACTCAGCCCTTTTTGTTCCTGTATCAGCAAAAGAAATAAGCTTATATAATGAGCCCATGAGATCGATATGAAGATACCAAGTCATAATGTAGCAGCTGGAGCTCCATTTTGCATTGTCCTTCCATTGAGCTGTCAAACTTAAAAAAAAAAAATACAGAGACTTTACTCATCAGGAGGAGAGAAAAAGCAGTTATGCTTTCTAGAACTTTCTAAACATGGATGCTAAGCGGTGCCACAAATTTTCAAGCTTGGGCTAAGTTATTTACTTAAGAAGCATCCTTCATTTCTTCAAAGCTAGTGGCTGAATTATCTGGACGAATCTATGACTGACAATAGCCACACAGACTGTGATCCATTTAAGCATCGAATTCCTACCTATTATGAGGCCTCCATGAATCTATATACAAATATGGAGCAGTTTACAAACAGACACAGTGAATGTGTGTGTTGGGGTGGAGGCAGAATATGGCATCAGATAGTATCTTACTCTTCTTGAGGAAGCCACTTAGCTTCTCTGGATCTTGGCTCCTTTCTCACAGAGTAGGATAGTTTCATGAGATATTAATTCAAGTCTACTCTCATGGATGTAGAATAATCAAAGGAATAAAAGGATAATTTTATAGTACTTAATGCCAATCTTGGGTTTTACATTTGTTGCCCGAGGAGAAATGTATTATTTTTCTATATTTTAAAAGTCTTCATAAATAGATCCCTACTTAGGTATTTCAGTGGAAGGTAGTTGGTTTTGCTGCAGGTGTAGGAATTGGGGTGAAGGATGTAAAAGAAGGGGTTCTGATGCTTGGACATGAAGGCAGTGCTTAGGAAGTTGACTCAACTTGGGCAGATTTGGGTTCCTGAGGTTGAGAAGGTAGAGGAGTAGTACGGTCCCATGCCACCTAGACCAGTGCTCTGTAACCACCTGGCTAATGATGGAACAGGATTTCTAACTGGTGAGCATGTGGAATCCTGGTACTGAACACTAAGACCAAGGTGAGCATCACAGTGGTAGGGGCAGTGTAGTGAGAGAGGATAGTAAAAGCAATGAACTGCTCCAGCATCGAACACAGCTACAGAAAAGTAAGAAAACATAAATTACAACAAAAACAGACAACTCTTTTTGCTAAATCCAGTCTATAATCCACATTAGACATATAAGCAACATAATCACTGGTAAGAAAAATAACATTTCTCTATTTAGATGTTGGTGAACAAATGGATTAATATCAAAGTGTGTTCTAGAAAGGTTTTCTGCAATCAGTACAATTTATCTATTAGGTTCAAAGACCTCTGGTTATTATGTTGCTCAAACATAATAGAAAAGGGCCATTTTATCCTTCTCTGGAAAGAAACAGTCTTATTCCAGGAAACCAGCAGCTTGCCAATTCACAATTCTCCCTAACTCTGATGTCAAATTATAAAACAACAAACAAACAAAACCTATCCAACCACCCACTCCACCCATCAATACACCCATGCATGGAGTCCAACCAACATCTTTTCCTTTGCAAGGTACAAAAGGCCAGAAACACTAATGAAATTTGCAACATAATCTGAGAGGTGATATGAGCTTTGGTTTATTACTCTAATAAGGGACACAACAGTAAGGGCAGGAGGGGGAAGCTATTCAAGCTGATGTCCTGAAGGGCTAATGTAAGATGTAATGTTTACATGAGTTGCTACATGGGGTGACAATTTCTGCCATTGTCAACTAAAGACAACTTTCTTTTTTCACTTGTCTTTGCCTATGTGATGATTAGAGGAAAGGCATAAACAGCCTGAGAAAGTCATTGGAAGGAGCATTCCAGAAGTCCTTGTCCTTGTCTGAGTATTGTCATTCTCTGCATAATTCTGCACCAAATCCTTCTGAAGTCCTGGATTTAATTTCTGCATTTTTGGTTTGTGGGCAAAATAATTTATTTACATGTCCATTTAACTGATGTTTATGGAATGCTTACTGTGACTGAGTCAAAGATTTGCAACAGAGATATAAATAACACATTAACAGGGACTCTGTCCTTTTTCTCGCTGTGACCTAAATGACTTACACAGGTTTAACTATGGAGGCAATTGAGGGAATGCAAAGTGACATAAGCGCATGACAAAGAGTCCTAACTCAGTCCTTATTTTGTTCATAAAGTTATTTAGTTATTTGGGCTGTCCTATTTAGTACAGTGTAAACAAATTTTAAAAAAGAGAGAGACGGTCTACAGTGGTAGAAGAATTCACATGTCTCAATTCTTCCTCACTTCCAATCCCTTAAGGAAACAACAGAAAAGGTTTCGTTTGTTTGTTTCTCAAGAATAAGTCTATATCTGTGCTGGAAAATAAGAAAGGATGCCCAGAAAATTAAAGTTTCTAAGAAGATAAATAAAAACGAAATGGAATCAGGTTGATGAAGCAACAAGGTTAGGAGAAACTTCAGACTGAAAAAAGGAAAAGAGAAAATTTTATAATGTTGAAGGAATTTCAGTGATTTTTTTTTTCCCCCAAGCTCAGAGTCAACACATTCTTGAAATAACTAGGCCAGTTGGGCACCTTCTTCCTCTCTCCCTTCCTGCTTGTTCTGAGTGACAGGGATTAGCAGTGTTTGCCCCTGGATAAAACTTAAAAAAAAAGAAAAAATCTTCTCTGGAGAGTGAAAAATCTGCCACAAGAGGCTGAAGCCTCCTCAGAGAATAACTCTGCCTTGGAGAAGCCCAGCAGTGTGTGGGGGACTCCTCTGGGACTTTATTGCAGATACAGAGGGAAGAAAAGAGGAGAATGTGTCTAAAGACATTAGTGCGATTCACCTCATGTTAAAGCTCTCTTAATTTTGCCAATAGGACAGGGGAGGGCACCAGCCTTCTTGACTTCTTCCTGCCTAGAACAAATCATGGCACCAATCATGCCAGGCCAACTTCACATAGTGCACAATGAAGTTTCCCTTTTGGAGAAAGGTCTAGATTGAGAAGGAAAGGATACAGTTCAGAGACCCTGGCCAGCTGCCTAGATACTAGTCAACAAATCTTTGTCCTCTTTGATTAAGACAAAGATGAAAATTTCAAATTACCAACATAAGCATTGAGTAAGGAAGACTATTACATTTATATATATGTATATATAAACCTCTTCCTTCTAGATTTTCAAATAAATTTAATATTTAATATTTATTTTTAAAATATTTTAAAATAAAAATGCATTTATACATTGGAGACTTATTTTATATATATTTATATATTTATTTGAAAATCTAGAAGGAAATGGTTTATAAGAAAATACAGAAGGGCGTATTTGATGGAAGAGGATATAGAAAATCTAGCTAGATTAACATGAGATCGTTCTATAGGTGAGTTTTTCCTATCCTTCTACAGAAAATTTTCCATGTTTGTCTCTACATCCAATGCAATTCCATTAAAAATTCTTAAAGGCCTCCCTGTTGGCACAAGGGGTTAAGCACAGCACTGTGAAGCTATCTGCAGCCTTTGATCCCCAGTCTGCCAGGGAGCTACCCACATGGCACAGCTGACCTCTTCTGCCTCGCCTGCTGCTCCCCTCAGCAGTGTATTTCAGTCAGTCTGCCTGTTCTATTCCCCACTCTGTCTCTGGTGAATCTTCTCGCCTCACCTCTGCACCTCTGGCCTGTACCCCAGTTCTTGATACATAAATAAATAAATCTTTTAAAAAAATTCCTGTACAAGACTGGAAGAAAATTGGAAAGACATCCAAAAAGATGCCTTATAGAACTTGACAGGAAGATAGTTAAGTTCATCTCTAAGAGAAAATTTATGAATATTGTAAAAATTAAAAAAACAATTACATATTAAAACAAATTTATGATAGCTGAAACTGTGTAACATTGTCAAAAGATTAGAAAAGGCTAGGTAGGAAATAATATATATATTCTATAGTCTATGTATATTAGAATATATATATCTGCAAAGGTATATATTCAAATCAGTGGATAACTCTCAAGTCAATTCTATAATGATAAGACAACAGGCTAGCTTTTAGAAAAAAATTAGAATTGGCTTTCACCTTACAACATAGATATATATAAATAATTATCTGAAAAGTTAAACTTTTTTTAATTAATTAACTTATTTATACAAGAACCAGGGTACAGGCCAAATGCGTGGGAGGGTGAGAGAATTCACCAGAGACAGAGTGGGGAGCAGAATAGGCAGACGGACTGAAAGCACTGCTGAGGGGAGCAGTGGGCAAGACAGGAGAGGTCTGCCATGCCATGTGGGTAGCTCCCTGGCCCACTGGGAATTGAACCAGCACTGCAGAGCCTGCCCACAGCTTCACAGAGCTGGGCTTATTTTTATTTTTTTACTCTTCAGATTGGCTAAAATTAAAAAGGATTGCAGATATTCAGTGTTGTCAAGCTTGTGTAGAAATGAATATTCTCATATCCATTGGAATGAAATTATTATAGTTTTCCAGGAAGTCCTTTTGCAATATTTATGCTTCTTTGACATAGAGGAAATATCCTCATGTGAGTATGAAGAAATATGTACAAATATATTCATCAAAATATTCTTTAGTAGTGAAAGATTGGTAAACATTGACTATGCAACACTAGAGAAAAATTAATTAAGATACATCTCTAGTATAGAACACTACACAGAACTTAATAAGTCTGTATATATGGACAAAGAATCATTGGCTACATACATCTGTAAATTTTAGAAAGCAAATCTCTATTTAGTCTTCATATTTTGATCCCAGAAAGGAAAATTCCCAACCTATAGATGTTTATGTGAATGTGCTTTTATATAAATTAATAGGAAAATAATTCAGATGATATATAATACATTGTTAGTGGTAATTTTGAGGGGAAAATTTCAGTGACAAGAGGAGAATGTTGAAAGGGGATTCTATTTTTCTTGTACTGTGTACACGTATTTTTTTAAATAATGCATCATTAAGTAAGCTATTTTAAACTAATGAGTGTACATTTATGCATTAATTCATATTGCAGAGCAATATATATAAACCATGGTCATATAGGGTAAAAAATGTTGATAATTCAGGATTTGTATGAAGCAGAACTTTGACTTTCTTTCACATATGGTCTGTATTACTTGTATCACTATAAAATTAAATCCTTAAAATATATAATTTTAATATATCAGACATACCATTAAGTTACAAAACAACACTTCATAAACAATACTTATGGTGAGATTCTCCAAAGATATAGGGCTGGAAATTTACATAGCAAATATGTGTTGAAGAACAACTTACGTAATTCTCAAAACAGAACAAATAATAATAAAATCCGAGAGGGCGGAGCAACATGGCGGCGAGGAGACGCTGCGAGTAAGATCTCCCATTAAAAAAAGTTAATAGGGAGGAAAAGCGGCAGGTCCCAGTGAGAACTGGGACACGGAAGATAAACGGACGACTCCAGCAAACTGCCCGAAGAAGAAAGTTGCCATAAAAAGAGGACGAGAAGGGAGGGAAGCGCAGAACCCTGCTCCCCTCCCCCGCCCACAGAGGCGGCACTCTCCGACCGGCAGAGAGGAAGGAAACAACAAACCAAAACGGCCAACAAGAAAAACGGACACAGCAAGCGGGACTGTGAGTGGAAAGGAACTATTGCAGCCACCACACCCCGTGAACGGGAGCTGAGGCGAACCCTGCAGGATCCGCCGCGGAGGTGAGCTCCAGGCGCCATTAAAGAGAGCCCCGCCCCCCAGGAGGAGACCAGCACCAGCACACAGCCCCGGCCGCCCGGTAAGCCTGCGCAGAAAGTGGCGCGGATCCAGACCGGATCGCAGCTGCCCAGGTCCCCGCGCCTGCGACCTAGCCTTGCGGGGAGACGGCGGAGGCCCTCCCTGAGTGAGCAGGAACAAGGCGCCCAGGCAGGGGAGCGGGATTCAAAAGGCGCCATTCCCGCGCCACTGATCTGGGCTACAGCCCGCGTCCTGGAACTGAGGGCTTTGGAACTGAGACCCGGGGCACGAAATTAGGGGCGTGGGTTCCCGACGACGGTGGGGCACAAGGCAGACACAGCACCCAAAGCCGTTGAGGTGTACCCTACCATCCCCGCTCTGCTCCCTGTCCCACGGGGTGGAAAATCAGCTCCCCAAGGGCTCCAGGAGAGATCTCTGGCGCCACCTAGCGACTTGACCCCAGCACAGGCTACTGAAGGAGCTAGTGGCCAGCTGGGGAGTTAGCCCACACCTGGCTCCTTCCGAACAAGTAGTCTGAGCCCACAGGGAGAGCGAGCACCCACAGCCGGGGCAGACCAGGCGCGCAGAAGAGTGTGCCTGAGACCAGACGCGCAGGGAGTGTGTCCCACATCACCATTTTAGAACAGGGACATTTCTTCAGTAAAGACTACCTGCAGAAGGCTTCCTCAGGAGCCAGAGGTGAGCGGGGGAAGTTCGCCCACGCAGACCCCCTCTGGCCTGCAGTCCAAGCCCAGAGGGGAGCAGGAACCCACCGCCGGGGCAGACCAGGCGCACAGGGGAGTGTGTCCCCACATCGGCATTTTAGAACAGGGACCTTTCTCCATTAAAGGCTGCTTGAAACTGACAGATGACTCCTGGAAGAACCAGAGGGGAACAGAGAAGCCCACCCAAGATGCCGGCCAGTCCCAACAACACAGTGTCCCAACGCATACGGCAAATTAGAAAACAGACAGTAGGGAGGAGAAGAACCACACGCAACCTAGCAACTCTCCAGAGAAAAAGCACACCACAAAAAGAAAGCCAGCCCCCAGATTGCAAAGACAATAACTTGGAAGAATTTCTGAGCCTTCCAGAAAGAGAATTTAAAATTGCCGTGATTAAAAAACTGACAGAAGTCATAAAGGAAAACAATGATAAGGGAAAAATAATCAACGATCAGAAGAATGCAATTGAGTCCCTAGAGAGGGAAAACAATGGTCAGAAGAAAGAAATTGAGTCCCTAAAGAGGGAAGTAAAAGAAATGCAGGAGATCAAAGAATTAATGGAAGAACTAAAGAATTCTGGGAAAAGCAATGAAAGCAGAATAGATGAAATGGAAGAACGAATAAGTAATCTTGAAGACACAGAAATAAAAAGAACCAAAACAGAAAAGGAAAGAGAAGTACGAAGGAAAAAGAACGAAGAAAGACTTCGGGAACTATCTGACTCCATGAGGAAAGGAAATATAAGAGTTATAGGAATACCAGAAGGAGAGGAGAGAGATGTAGGAACAGAGAAAATATTCAAAGAGATAATTGAAGAGAACTTCCCAAATGTGAAGAAGGAGCTGAAAATTGATATACAAGAAGCAAGAAGAACACCAAACTTCCACGACGAAAGGAAAAATACAGCAAGACACATAATAGTAAAGCTCCCAAGAATCCAGGACAAGGAAAAAATAATGAAGCTGGCAAGAGGGAAGAAACAGATAACATTCAAAGGAAAACCAATCAGGCTGACATCAGACTTCTCCGAAGAAACACTACGGGCAAGGAGAGAGTGGAGGGACATAGTCAACAGACTCCAAGAAACAGATGCCAACCAAGAATACTCTATCCCGCAAAGCTCTCCTTCCTCTTTGAAGAAAGAATATGGACCTTCCCAGACAAACAGAAACTCCGGAATTTCATTGCAACTAAACCCCCACTCCAAAAAATACTACAAGGAGTCCTAAAGCCAGAACCTCAGAGGGACGAATAACAATGAAAGAAGGCCAAAAAAAAAAAAAAGTTATTAAAAGAATAAATAAATAAAATCGAAGGAAAGACAAACACAATGGCAAATACAGATGTTAACATATCAATATTAACTCTAAATGTAAATGGACTAAACTCTTCAATAAAAAGACACAGAGTGGCAGCCTGGATTAAAAAACAAAACCCAACCTTTTGCTGTCTCCAGGAAACACATTTAGCTACAAAAGATAAAAATAGGCTCAAAGTTAAAGGATGGAAAACAATCCTACAAGCAAATGGACCAAAAAAGAAAGCAGGAACAGCTATACTTATATCAGATAAAACAGATTTCAAACTCAAAAAGATAAAAAGAGACCCCAATGGTCACTACATTATGATCAAGGGGACAATACTTCAAGAAGAAATAACACTCATTAACATATACTCACCAAACGAAGGAGCACCAAAATATATCAGACAACTGTTGTCCTCTCTGAAAACAGACATCAGAGAAAACACATACGTAGTGGGAGACTTCAACACACCACTATCAACAATGGATAGATCAACAAGACAAAAAATAAGTAAAGAAACCAAAGCTCTAAATAAGGACCTAGAGCAATTAGGCTTAACAGACATCTATAGAACACTAAACCCAAAAAAACGGAGTACACATTTTTCTCAAGCGCACACGGATCATTCTCCAGGATCGATCACATACTGGGGCACAAGACAAACATCAACAGATACACCAAGATTGAAATCATATCAACCATCTTTTCTGACCATGAAGGCATCAAACTAGAAATAAACCATAAAAAGAAGGCAAGGAACTTTCCTACCTCATGGAGATTAAAAACCACACTACTGGAAGACCATTGGACTAATGAGGAGATCAAAGAAGAAATTAAAAAATTTTTTGAATTGAACGACAAGGAGGACACTAATATCCTAAATGTATGGGATGCAGCAAAAGCAGTAATAAGAGGAAAATATATAGCAATAGAAGCTCACATCAAGAAACAAGAAAGAACGCAAAGAAACAACCTCATCTCGAAGCTCAAAGATCTAGAAAAAGAACAACAAAAAAACCCCAAAACCAGTAGAAGAAAAGAAATAATAAAAACCAAAGCAGAAATAAATGACATTGAAACTAAAAAAACAATCCAAAAGATCAATGAAACCAAGAGCTGGTTTTTTGAAAAAATCAATAAAATAGACAAACCCCTAGCCAGGCTCACAAAGGAAAAAAGGGAGAAAGCACAAATAAACAGGATCATCAATGAAAGAGGAGAAATCACAACGGACACAGCAGAAATCAAAAGAATAATCAGTAACTACTATGAACAGTTATATGGAAACAAGTTTAACAATCTAGAGGAGATGGACAAATTCCTACAACTCTACAATCACCCAAAGCTAGATAAAGAAGAAATAGAACACCTAAACAGACCAATTACAATTAGCGAAATTGAAATGGTAATAAAAAACCTCCCCAAAAACAAAAGCCCAGGACCTGATGGATTTACAAATGAATTCTACCAAACATTCAGAGACGAATTAGTGCCTATCCTTCACAAACTCTTCCAAAAAATTGAGAAGGAAGGGACAATACCAAACACGTTTTATGAAGCCAACATTACACTAATACCAAACCGAACAAGGACAACACAAAAAAGGAAAACTACAGGCCAATCTCCCTAATGAACACTGATGCAAAAATCCTCAATAAAATTTTAGCTATCAGAATCCAACAATGTATCCATAAGATAATTCACCACGACCAAGTTGGATTCATTCCAGGGGCACAAGGATGGTTTAACATCCGAAAATCAATCAACATTATCCAACACATCAACAAAAAGAAATATAAAAACCATATGATAATATCAATAGATGCTGAGAAAGCTTTCGACAAAGTGCAACACCCATTCATGATAAAAGCCCTTGAAATTCTGGGGATACAAGGAACATACCTCAACATCATAAAGGCCATCTATGACAAGCCAACAGCCAGTATCATTCTCAATGGTGAAAAGCTGAAAGCAATTCCATTAAGATCTGGAACAAGACAAGGATGTCCACTCTCACCATTGCTTTTCAATATAATACTGGAAGTCCTAGCCAGGGCAATAAGACAAGAGAAAGACATCCAAGGAATCCAAATAGGAAAAGAAGAAGTCAAACTATCACTATTTGCAGACGATATGATATTATACATAGAGAACCCCAAAAACTCCACAGAAAAGCTAATTCAACTCATCAATCAGTTCAGTAAAGTGGCAGGATACAAAATCAACACGCAAAAGTCAGTAGCCTTCCTATACACAAACAATAAATCTGAAGAAGAAGAAATCAAAAAGACCATCCCTTTTGTTATTGAAACAAAAAAAATCAAATATTTGGGAATAAATCTAACAAAAGAGGTAAAGGACCTATACAAAGAAAACTATAAAACACTGTTAAAAGAAATAGAAGAAGACACAAAGAAATGGAGAGACGTCCCCTGCTCATGGATTGGAAGAATAAACATTATTAAAATGGCCATCCTACCAAAAGCAATATACAGATTCAATGCTATTCCAATCAAAATTTCAATGTCATTCTTCAAAGAAATAGAACAATTATTGATGAAATTCATATGGAATCACCAAAAACCCCGAATAGCCAAAGCTCTCCTGAAAAAAAAAGAAGGGAATGGAGGCATCAGACTCCCAGACTTCAAACTATACTACAAAGCCATAATCATCAAAACTGCATGGTATTGGAACAAGAACAGACATACAGACCATTGGAATCGAATAGAAAATCCAGAAATAAACCCACAGATTTATGGTCAACTAATCTTTGACAAAGGAGCAAAGAATATACATTGGAGCAAAGAAAGTTTGTTCAATAAATGGTGCTGGGAAAACTGGGTCGCTACATGCAAAAGAATGAAGCTTGACCACCACCTCACACCATACACAAAAATCAACTCAAAATGGATTAAAGAACTAGACATAAGACCTGAAACCATAAAATATATAGAAGGAAATATAGGCGAAACACTACGTGATTTGCACATCAAAGACATCTTTACAGACACATCACCCAAAGCAGTGATAGTGAAGGCAAAGATAAACAGCTGGGACTACATCAAATTAAAGAGCTTTTGCACAGCAAAAGAGACAATAACAAAAACAAAGAGAAACCCCACCAACTGGGAGAACATTTTTGCACCCAACACTAATGATAAAGGACTGATCACAAAAATCTGCAAAGAGCTGATGAGACTCAACAACAACAAAGAAAATAATCCAGTCAAAAAATGGGCAGAAGAGCTTAAAAGAAACTTCTCTGAAGAGGAAATGCAAATGGCCAACAGGCATATGAAAAAATGTTCAACATCACTTGTCATCAGGGAAATGCAAATCAAAACTACCATGAGATACCATCTTACACCAGTGAGAATGGCGCATATTAAAAAAACTAGCAACAACAAATGTTGGCGAGGATGTGGAGAAAAGGAACTCTTCTGCACTGTTGGTGGGAGTGCAAACTGGTCCAACCACTGTGGAAAGCTGTATGGAGATTTCTGGACCTACTAAACATAGAGCTTCCATATGATCCAGCAATTCCACTCCTAGGTATTTACCCAAAGGACACAGAAACATCAATTCCAAAGAACACCTGCACCCCTATGTTTATAGCAGCACTGTTTACAATAGCTAAGCTTTGGAAACAACCCAAATGCCCAAAAATAGATGACTGGATCAAGAAGATGTGGTACATATATACCATGGAATATTACTCAGCATTCAAAAAAGATAAACACATGCAATTTGCAGCAACATGGATGGCGCTGGAAGGGATCATGCTCAGCGAAATAAGCCAAAAAGAAAAAGAAAAATACCGGATGGTCTCACTCATAGCAGGAATCTAGAAAACTTAAATAAGGGACCAGGAAAATGAATAACTATAAGAAAGTGAAAATCAAAATCAACAAAAAACTATGAACCAGAGACACTTTTTGGGGGGCGGGGGTGGGAGGGGAGGGATTGGGGTCAGAATGGGGGGGCTGCAATTGTATGGGGAATATAACAATAAAATTTATTAAAAAAAAAAAATAATAATAATAATAAAATCCTGCTTTGTTTGAATTCCAAACCAACATTTCAGTTATGTGATCACAGCGGACAAAATTATTGGCATTGGGTGCTATGGTCATCAGGAGGGGTTCAAAGGGCCAAGTTTTTACAAGGTGACTCTATAATCTGGTCACAGTTGATGGGCTCAAGATTGGGCATCTGAGTGAAGCTGAGACAACTCCCTGGTGACTTAGTTCAGCCTATTATAACAAAATACCACAGGATGGCTATTTTAAACAGCAAACATTTATTGCTTTCAGTTCTGGAGTCCAGAAAGTCCAAGATCCAGGTGCCAAAGGATCCAGTATCTGGTGACCCACTTCTTGGTTTGCCAAGTTCTCACTGTATCTTCACTTGGTGGAGAGCAGACAGAGGAGACATGTTCTCTGGGTGTCTTCTTACAAAGGCACTATCCTATACAAGGACTCCACACTCGTGTTGAAGTCACCTCAAAGGCCCCATCTCCAAATAATATTCCATAGGGGATTAGGGTTTAAACATGTGAATTTGGGAGCACCCGAGCATTTAGTCCATAGCACCTAATAAATGGGATTTAGAAGAGACTCTCTTTCTCCTTGGAGCTGAACTGTGTGTATCATCCTGTTAGTCTAGGAGCTGTGGGCATTGTCCATCTTCCTTCACCTTGTGAACTGAGGAACAGAGAAGGTTGCTCAAAAGAAAAGGAAGCAGGAAATCAGGCAGACTTCTGGGAAAGAAAAGCATTTCCTTGCTTTTCCCAAATTTCTGCAATCCTGATTTCCACAGCTCCTGGTCCTCAGTAGCATTTCCTCGCTTGGTCAAGGCCTTCTTTAGTCTCTTGTAAATTTGTCTTCCTGGCTGCTACTTGCAACCAAAAGGTGATGTCAGCATTTCCTTGTCTAACTATGAGAATATGTTCCAGTAAATTGGGTTTGTCAGATTTTACAGCCCCTGCTCTATAGCTATCTAATATAGATGTAATCTGCTGTTTGATACTATTTCAAAGTTAAAATAATGGAATTATGGATATATTTAACAATAAAAATGTCCATGTGTAAAGCATTTTCTGTTATCATTTTTCCCTCATGCCCAAGTAGTGAAAAATATTTTAAATTTCACACTATGGTCTTCCTGAGAATTACTATAAATACTGAAATATAAGGCAATTCCCTGTGTGTCCCCCAATTCTCTTTCAGAAGTTAGTTTTCTTTGGATATAGTTCCAACATGAGTTCTCAATTAATCTGTCTTAGACACAAATAATACTTGGTACAGGAAAATTAGCCTGAAACATTCATAGTCAATTTTGGATACTTACAGAAATCATCTGATAAAATCACTATAAAGGAATCTAAAGAAATTTAACACTGTCATAGTCATTATTTTTTGAAAGGGTCAAGTACAGCTTTTTAGTTGCAAGTATTACATTAATTGTGCACAGGAGTTAAAAATTCATTTAAACAGAAAGTATGCGGTTATATCATGGAGGTCATCAAAAACTACTACCTGCAAAACAAATTTAAAGATAGTTAATGACATGGGAAGAAGAAAAAAATGAAAGATACAAAACAAAATCTATAATTTGATCCAACTTTTATTTTTTACTTAAAATAATATAGAAAATACTGTAAACCACTATTTGGGTTATTTTCCATTTATTTTATAGAAAGCATGTATAACCTTTGTAATCAGATATTAGTTATAAAATATAAGCATACAATTTTTGAAAAGATGATTCCAAGGGAGATTTCTGCATCCCTGATAAATGGGATTAATATGTATCTTTCACTCAACTTCAAACATGATTTTACTTATGAATTATGAGTTAAATATGAAAGTAATATACTTTATATTTTGTTAGATTCTCTTTTGTTTGTAAAGGAATACTGAGGTTAATGGTAAGGTTACAGAAAAATAATCTGTGCTTACTTAACAGGTAAGATTCATCTTTTAAGAAGATTGATATATAGTATTTAAAGTGTTTCAGCACACTTTTCAACTGTACAGAGAACAGAATATTAGTCTTAATTGTTTAATGATTAGTATTTTCAGAAGTCATGTCATACTAAGCTAATGCTTAGTTAATTACTCAGCATTTTTTGGAATATGTATTTCTAACATAATTGTGTTTTTAAAAATAAACCAAGCAGTTTGTCTGGATTTAATTCAGATTAAGGTGATTTCAAAAATTATTAGAAAAAACATTATTTGATTCAGATTAAGTTGGTATAAAAATGAAATAGAACATATTAGACTTGAAATCATGTAGAACGAAAATCAAATTTATTTTTGCAACTGTTTTAGAGATCAGATGTATTTTGTTTTTGGGAGCATGAATATTTGTGTACTAGATCAATTATGTTCTCTCCAAAATGACCCAGCCAGTGCGGTGAGGCACACAGTAGGTGCTCAATAAAGTCTGGATGGCGAGAAACTTGAAATCCCAGTTTCTCAGCGTGTCTCTGTTCACGTTGTCCCTTCTGCCGATATACCATCTTCTTAACTCCTAGAATCCTCTAAGTCTCTCAGTCTCTCAGACTACTTTTTCCCCTCTAAGCAGCTTTCTCTTTCTGGTAGTTCTCTCCTTTAACGGCCTATACTTATCATCTCCTTGACATGTTGGTGTGTGATACTCTTAATACACATATTTCAAAGCCTCACTGGAGTGTGGGTACCGTGGCGAGCCCTCTATGAGATGTCCTGGCTATGTACCATGTGATTCAGGGTCAGCACATTTTTATTCGGCTGTTCTGCAAGTCATTTTGATAGAGCCATTTTGAGGCAACAACTATGATGCAGCTGTTTTGACTTCAGAGTCACTTTGGCACAACGTTTTTTAAGGCTGGGACATTTTGATGAGACATTAACAATTTCTGTGTAACAATTTGTACTACTAGATAATGGTAAAAATAACCTGTGTCATCCCATCCTTTGGGAAAACTCATCCTGTGTTGTTGTTCTACTGATAGAGGGTAGTTTAAGGTGGAAGGCGCCAGAGATGTGAGCAGAACTGGGCTGGAACCTTTACCAGAAGCGTGGTCACAAAAATCTTTTTTGCACTGGCTCATCTTAGAAGAGACCATCAATCATTCCAGGCAATGTGTCTGCCCATCTCTGAACACACACTTGCATCTTGAATGAGCTGCAGAAAATTTCCTCATCTTTCCCTGAAAGTTAAAGACACTGGGGAGGAGAAGGTTTGCTCCACATATGTAACCCCTTCTTTCTAGGTCTAGACTACACAAGAGAGTTCAAACTTCTGACATTTCTCTCTCACTTCAGCAATATGAAGGAAGCATAATTACTATTGTGAAACTTTACTATTAATGATGGATTCAGGGGAAAACATGGTTATTTTCTTAAAAGTTAACCAAATTCTGTCAAATTATGGGGACCAGTTTTTTCCATTTATGAAAATAATACAAACCCATAAATATTCAAACCATACTCAATAAAATAGGAAAACATAAATCTCCCATTATCTTTTTGTGCCTGAAGGGCAGAGCATGGTTCAGGGGTGTTAAATGTACCTCTTGGGAACACAAATTAACTTCAACAAACAATTCCACAACTTTCATGGAAGCAACAAAATATTCCCCTGCATCAAAACTATGGTTAAGCTGTATCAACACATCCAGCTTCATGAACAGTCCCCATGATGTTTCTAGTCTCTGGTCTCCCTCTCTACTCCCAACACCTCTCCCCCTTGTCATTGTCCTTAGCTTCTGGGGTTCCCAGAGGAATTCTCAGAACATGAGACAGTGACCACATTGAATGGACTGCCTTCCAGGGCTCCTGATGCTACAAGCCACAAGGAGCAGGTCCTATTTTCCCTCTCCCTGGTCAGACTCGAGGTCCCATTTTGCCACCTGAGCTCCATGTGGGTTCTCCATGTATACCTTCTTTGCTATTTCTACTTTTCTCATAGAACCCTTTTGGGGGGAAAACCAGCATTTTCAATTTTTGCATCTCTCTCTTTGAGAATCATCAAGTAGTGCAGGTAATCCTGGGGAAGAGGCTCAGGAGGTGCACGCTGCCTGGGCTTACATCCTGGCTGTAACACTGAAGTCTGTGTGTTCTTGTTAAATCACTTAAGCTCTCCATGCTTCTGCTTCTTCATCAGCGAAATGGAAATGGGAATTACTGTGCCTGTTCTGAACTACACAGGGTTTGTCCCAGTGTGCTAGTAGTTGGGATGAACTCTTGTGAAAAATGAACTAATTAAGGACATATAAAGTCCCTAAAACAATGTCCAGCCTTGAACAAACACGTGATAAATGTTGTTATTTTTAAAAGGAAAAATCTAGTGACCAGGGAGAAGACTGCAGGTTGACCCAGTTCTCACCTGCCCATTTGTTGTACAACTGCCTGCACACAACACGTCATCCTTACCAGTGACCTTATATAAACTCTTACATAACCTGACAACAGGCCAAATGCAGGTCTATATGTTCTCTGCTTAGCCAGGACCATCCTACTACATTATTCAGTTCCTTTTTACCTCTCGCCCTGCTAATCGCTGAAAGCTTGAATTTATCTTTCCCATCCATGTTTCCTCAGCACAGGCTGGCGATGGACACATGACAGTTTTGATAAGTGGGGAATTGGATGGGTGGATGGATGGATGGATGGAGGTGGTGTTTATATTGAAGCTATGAGTACTATTTCAAATACATTCATTCAAGTCTGCTCCATTCCTGGATTACACGTAAATGAATTTCATTTGAAAAAAAAAGTAATGAATGCAGAGTAGAATAAAAATAAAACATATATGAGAACCTTGTTTTAAATGGGAAATTGGAACTAAGACTGTAAGGAAGATAAAGAATAAAAATGCACATTTTCCACCGAAAGACTGAATACCGAATAAATACTTTTTCTTCTACAGGGTTTTGTTTCAGCATCATTATCCCACCATTTAGAGGATACGATGACTTATAGTCTTAAAATGAAACAGTATATCATTAAAGTCTTATTTTCATGAAGATATTTTCTTCTAATTAAATTCAATACCATCCAGTGGAAGAATAGCTTATTCAACACGATGCATAGAAATGCTTTTCCATGTAATAGAGAGCTCAAATAAAGAGTACATGTTTTACTGTGAATCAAGGAAAAAACACAGTCTGATTTCATAGGTTTTCTTTGGGCAAGAATTTTCTTTTAAATGAACAGTTTGGGCCTTATTTCACCAGTGGAAAAGTAGCCTAGACCTGATTAATTAAATTTACCATGGCTCATGAGGAAATATTATCAGAAAGATGAAAACAATTTCCACCAAAAAACTGTGAGTGACCACTATTCTTTTGATTAGTGGCACTGATGCCCTCTAAACTAAAAGAAAGCAGAAAAAGAACAACAACAACAAAAAAATAAAAAGTAAAAAATCCATAGATTCATTTAAATTATTGATGGTAGACCACAGCATTTTCTAAGAGTCTCTTCACTTTATTCAGCAAACATTTAGGAAGCCCTTGCATTGTGTCCAGTACAAGCTAAGCCCTGAAAAAGAGGATGGAGAGAACACACAGGTGCTGCTTTCAAGTGAATCACAGTCCAGTAATTTTGGCACATTTCTCCTGGAAATGTGATCCAGTAAGGAGCCTAAAGGGAAACACCTGTATGCATATATACATGCTGCTCTGTTTGTTCACTATGGAAACATATTTGTTGGCTGCTGATTTAGTGAAAAGTAACGTAGCGAGAAGTGCATAAATAATTTATCATTTTCCTCTAGAAAGCTTTTATCCTGAATTCAAATCTGAGAGTGACAAAGTACAAATAGTGATGGAGTAGTCTTAGTAATAACAATAGCCCAAAACAATAGTTAACCAGAGTGAAACAAGTCTTGTTAACAAACACGTCTTTAAATTTTCAAAGCTCTTTAAAAATTATCTCAATTTTAAGATGATTAAGATATGGAGAGGAAAACCTTTCTGTAAGAACATACAGAAGAAAGACACAAAGTTTACCAAAATTGCACCTAATGTTCAAATCTTGGTTTCTAAAACTGTTCTTTAATGAAAGGAGACAGACTCTGTTGGACAAATGACTGATTCTAAAGTTGGGGCAGGAAATATATAATATGAGTTTGGAGTATCTTACAGTGCCAGAGAATAAGGAAGTATTTCAAAAAATAAAGTGGAGAGTATCAAAGTGAAACAGAAGCCTGTTTACCTAAAGGAGCTCTCAATTGTCAAACCAGAACAATTTGAACATCAAAGTAAATGATGTAGCACTAGATTATAACCCAAAGAAAATATCTATGAGTCCATGCGATGTAAGCAAATATGGGAGAAGAGACATATTTCATAAAGAAGAAATCCAAATCATTTATGTGCATAATCCTGTAAGTTTAGGATTTGATTTGAGATTTTCTTCCAAAGAGAACTGTATGGAGAGGGGGAAAGAGTAAATTCCCAGTGAAGAAATCTGGCAAACATTCCCTTGACTTGGTAATCAAGGTCAACATCAAGAGTGATATCATGTTGATAGACTCTACCCTTGATGTGATATGGTGAGGGTGGCACTTTCCCTCTGTGGATGTCTCAAAAAAAAACATAACCTTAGTCTAACCATGAAAAAAACATTAGACAAACCCAAGCTGAGGAACAGTCAACAAAATACCTGACCATTATTCTTCAAAACTGTCAAAGTCTAAAAAATAATGAAAATTATGAGAAATTGTCATAGCCAGTAGGAGCATAAGGAGACAGGATGATTAAATGCAATATGCAAATCTGTATGGAACCTGGAATGGAAAAAGTACATTAGGTAAAAAATAAGGAAATTTAAATAAACATGGGTTTTAGCTAATAACAATGTACCAATGTTTTGTTTTTTAATTCTGACAAATATGCTAGAGTAATGCAAGCTATTAACAGTGGAAACTGAGTACATAGTACATAATAATTCTCTCTGTTCTACCATTGCACTATTTCTGTGAATCTAAAATTAAAAAAATTAGTGAAAATAAAAATCAAATGCCTAAAGTCACTAAAGCTGATGCAATTATTTTCAATACATGTTAATCTACAAATGTTAGAATAAATAAAAATTGACATTACACTTTCTGTTGACCATCTCACTTTTGGATTGCATACTGTGCTTCAACATTTTGAAGACTACACAATAACACGTAATTCGAACTGGCTTGCACCTGTGAACCTAACTCTGGCCCCAATTTCTTTGTGCCCCACCCCCACTCGCAATTTCAGGGACTGGAGACATTTTGAGAAGTTTTCTTGCCATATGGCTGTTAAAGCTGCTGCATATTTTGTATTTTCAAAGTACAAAATGTACTTTCAAAGTATAAATAGATCGCTCAGATTATTGTATTATTTTTCCATTTTCTTACAAGGTTAACTACTATTGTATGGTATAGAAAGGAAGTTATAGAGGTCTACTCCGACTACAGTGTGACCACATTTTATGAAAATTTGTAATAATTCAAATTAATATATTAATAAACTCTCAACTTACATGCAAAGTTGGTATAATGTTAATTCCTCAAATTAAAAATTCATAAAGAATCAAGTAATTTGAAAGCTGATGCATCAAATGCATTTAAAACTGTTTATACTACTACCACATGGTGGCGCCACATCAACTGGTGAATGGCCTTGGCAAGCCTTGGATTATTATGAATTGACTGACTTGAATTATGTGATCTCATCAGAGACACAATCTATATTTTAATTCTATCCATCATTTTACAAATGAGAGAACTCTCTAAAGTTAAATTATCCTTCCAAGTTGCACAGAGGTCTACTACTGAGCAGAGAATATAATAATGTAATATAATTAATAGAGTTTAGAATAGTCTAACATACAATACTAATTTCTACAACAACAAACTTTTAGGGAGAAAAAATATAATTCTTAATGTTCATTTTAAAGATCATGCATGTAAATAAATGCTTAAAATATAGTTATTAAAATCTTGACTCAGTACAATTACACTTTAGGCCCCTAAAAATTTCTGTAATATGGTTTTTGCTTAGCAAAATTTTTGCTGATACAAGGCAGTTTAGAAGTCATTAAAATTATGAGTTGGAATTATACAATTTGACTTGGAGGGATAGTTACAAAATATTGTTAAGTGATATAAACAGCAAAAAAAAATTATATTAGCATAATCTCAGGTTTATAAACCAAAAAATAATAAAATTAAAATACTCTGTAGACTATCTGTATAAATGTATATGTCTGTAAATATTTGTGTACAAGAATTATTTGAATATAGTGAAATGACAGATCATATATAAAATCTTTTACCTCTGAACGTTAAAGAACAGAATTCAAATGAGGGGATATATAGGAGCAAATGAGGAAAAGTCAGTGAACAAAATCATTCACACAAAAAATTTCTATGTTCATCACATTATACATTTATAAAAATTATGTTTAAGTGAATATACTTATAAATATGTGAATGTAAATATTTTGCTTCAAAAATAGAATTTACTATAAGCACAATAAATATTCACTACAAAGAAAAAAGAAAGATGAAAATATAGAAAAACTATTTGTAATAAAAATGACAGCTAAGGGCCTCCCCTGGTGGTGCAGCGGTTGAGTGCTGGGCTGCGAAGCTGCCCGCAGCCTCTGCAGCGCCAGTTCTATCCCCAGACACCAGGTGAGTGTCCCACATGGTGCAACAGACCTCTCCTGCTGTGCCTGCTGCTCACCAGTGTATTTCGTCGTCAGTCTGCTGTTCTGTTCCCCGCCCTGGCTCTGGTGAATTCTCTTCCTCCCACGCTTCTGACTGTACCCAGTGCTTGTATAAATAAATAAATAAATAAATAAATAAATAAATAAATGTAAAAAAAAAAGACAGCTAAGATAGCTAACTGCCTAAATTTTTATAAACCACCACAAAACAATTAAACATAAAACCAATAACTTAATAAAAATAATGAGCTAGGATCACCAATAGCTAGTTTACATAAAAGAAAAATGCAAATGATCTTATATAAAAATTCTTATTTCCACTTGCAATTAGGGAAGTAAAAATGAAAACCACAATGAAATTTTGTTTCAAACTCATCATATTGGCAAAAAATTGATATATTCTAATGCCATATTTCGTCAAAGATGTGAAACAATAGAAGTCTCCTATACTCCTGATGAGGGTATCAGTTGGGATAATCACTTTGAAAAGCAATTTGGCAACAGTATTAAAGTTGAAGATTCCCAACCCTGGGGCCTATAAGATCCACTCCCAGAGAGGGACCTGTTCATGAGTTGACAATGAGACATTTATAGTAGAGGTCATGGTAACATCATCTGAAACAGAAGCAATTGGAAGCAATCTAAGTGAATATTTAACATGTTTATTCAATGGTGTGCTAAAATGTAAGGTAAATAAATAAATTTGAACTACATTAAATTTAAATTCAGGACACAAATGCTTCTGAAAGGAAGGAATGGAAAAATTCAACTAGAGAAATACATACAGGGGTCTACATCTGATTGACAATGTATTTATTAAGCCAGAGAATGTGCATGTGTGTGTGTGTGTGTATGATTTTTATTATTGTATTTCTTGTTTATAATTCTTATACTATGCTTATATTAATATTATTTATTAATATTATTTCACAGTATTTTTTTATATATTTTTTTTATAGAGGCATGTTATTTATTTATTTATTTGTTTGTTTGTTTGTTTTTGTTTTATACATGCACTGGGTACAGTCAGAAGCGCGGGAGGGTGAGAGAATTCACCAGAGCCAGAGCGGGGAGCAGAGCAGGCAGAAGGACCGAAGTACACTGCTGAGGGGAGCAGTGGGCAGCAGGAGAGGTCTGCGCACCATGTGGGACCCTCCTCCAGTGGCTGGAGAGCAGCCGGGGATCGAACCGGCGCCGCTGAGGCCGCGGGCAGCTTCGCAACCCCGCTGCGCCACCGGGGAGGCCCTCACAGTATTTTTTTTTTAACAGATACTCAACTCCCTCTTAGAAAATGACAGTGAGAAATCATTTTTCACTTATCACAATGCTTGATATATACATTTAATAGTCGGTTGTTCTGTCCACGGTGCAGGGACATAAACACTCTTAGGAATTATTGGGAGAATGTATCTGTAGATTTCCTTCCTATGGGGCAATTTGGCAGTGTTTAGCAAAATCAAATGCATATACGTACCATTTGACATAACATTCACTTTTTTAAATCAATTTTTTAAATATACTCTACATATCACACAGACACATCTACAAATCTGTCCATTGACATGGTCTCTGATAGCAAATGACAAGAAATAAGCCATAGCAACCTTTAAAGGGGACTGATTAGATAGAATATGGTCCATCTACACAATGGATATTATTCAGGAATATAAAAAGAATGCGGTACCATTCTATAAACCAATATGAAATCGGGCCAAAAATAAATCATAAAGAGGGAAAAACTAGCAAGGTACAGAACATTTTTTAAATCTTGTCTCGCTCAGTAACCAAAACAGACATCCTACTGAATGGGAGAAAATATTTGCACATCATCCATTTGGCAAGGGACTGATATCAAAGACCTACAAAGAGCTCATACATCACAATGAAAAGAAAACAAACTACTCAATAATGAATAAAGATGTGGTATTTAAAAACAAAGGAATACTACTCAACTATAAAAAAAAGATAGAATCTTTCCATTTGGCACAACATGGATGGAACTGGAGGCAATTATACTTAGCACAATAAGCCAGGAGAAAGGCAACTGATTATTTCACTTATATGTGTAATATTTAAAAGATGGCAAAGGAACAGACAAAAGTAAATCAAAATAAATCCTTGAAACCTAACAGCAGACCGGAGGCTACCAGAAGGCAGAGTGGGAATATGCAGGAGTGGCAAGTGGACCGTGGTGGAGGGTTGTTGGTACTTTAGTGGTGGCAGTGACGTGAGAGCACACATTTATGGAGGTGTGAACATACACCCTCAGAACATATACAATGTTACATATCAGCATAACCCCAATAGATACAATTTATAATTGAAAAATAAATAATTTATTTTATAAGCCAAAATGACTAATTAACTAAATGAGAAAAATACTTGTCTTCACAGATGGTAAAATAAATGCATAAAATACTAACACTACTTGTGATGAAAGTTCTTAATAAAACAAAAGTAGATGTATTATAAATTTTTTTGATCTATTTCAGTAGTAAATGGCATATATCCTTTCTAGATAAAAGAGTAGTTTAAAGATGTAAAAGATGAATTGTAATAGCAACAAAAGGTGGAATATCTGAGAATAAACAACAAGATAAGTGCAAAACTCTTTAGGGGCAAATTAAAAATGCTGCTAAAATGCTTACAAAACAGGACATAAATATTCAGAAGATATATTCCAATATTAAAAAGAAAGGTGCATTTTAAATATCTTGATTATGCCTAAATTAACTTATTTGTTGTGATCTCAATAATATTAATGTCAATATTGAGAGAGCTTTTTAACTAATTAAGCTTTTAAAGTCACGTGCCAAAATGAACATATAAGAATAACAGGAAAATTCTGTGATTAAAAAGTTGAGTTAGAGGGAAAATTACCCATACCAAATATTGTTTGAAACTGCATGTGCACATACAAGCAGATGAATGAAATAAAGCATGAATTTATCAATAGAACCCCTAAATGATATTAAGTAAATGATAAATATGGGGTTCCTCATATTGGAAAAAACAGAATAGTCAATGCATCGTTCTGGGATAACTGAATATCTAAAAAAAAAAGTATTTTTCATCAATCCCTACATCCAAATAAATTCCTGCTGAATCAAATATTTTAAAAATAAATTAAAATTGTAACATAATTAGGAGAAAATAGAAGACCTTTTGTGTATACTCAGAGAAAACTTTCCCAGCTTTAAAAATATTTGTAAAATATGTATGTCAAAAATGCCTTAGAAAAAATTCAAACATATGTAAAAAGTTCAGGAAAATATTTGTGTCACATTATAGATTAAATATTTGTAGTTTCAAATACACCAAGTTGTTACAAATGAACATTTAAAAAAGACCATTAAATACAACAGAAAATGATACAAATAATCCAATAATGAAAAAGTAAATCTTAACAGCTATTAAAATTTTGAAAAGACACCATCATTATAAGAAAATTGCTAGTTAAAATAAAATTGAGATGCATCTCACCATATTTTACCATTATTTTGTCAAAGATCAACAGATTTAGTAATACACTGTATCAGCAAGAGAGGGGAGAAAAGCCTTATACTATTGCCATACTCTGCAACCTCTAGAATCATTAAAATAAAAAATGTGCATGGTTCTTAGCATACCATTTTAATTTTTAGTAAATAATTTTACAAGTTTACAGGTAAATAAAATATAAATAAAGATACTCTTTGCTGTATTGTTTTTACTAGTAAAATGCTGGAAATAATACTTTCTAAGAAAGGTGGAATGAATAAATTGTGATAGCAGAGTATAATGTGTGTTTTAAAAGGATAGGCAATTCTATATTCTGTAATGAAGTAGCTTCCAAAATATATTGCTACAATTAAAAAAAAGAGCAAAACAAAATATCTTGTTAAAATTTGTGTACAAAAAAGTTTAATTCATGTATGCAAGTAAGTTTGCACAAAAGATTATAGATTCATCAAAAAGCTCTGGAAGTCAACAAAATAAGCTCATGTCAGTCAAAGCCTTTGAGGGAATTCTGGGCAGCCGGGGTCTAGTGTCAGAGAGACAATTATCATCTACTGCATGTTATTTGGTATCTTTTAAATTGTGTACTATTTGTATAAATTAGATACTCAAAAATTAAAACAGTAGACTTTTTAAGATATTCAACAGCAGATGAGATTAGTGTTGATAAGTAGTGGGTATTTTTTTTTTTTTGTTCTCTTTATATCAAAACATAAATGGTAACTTTTTACTTTCTTTGCATCCTGAGGACTTAGCTTCAGGAATAACACTAAAATTTGCTATGATAAATAGCGATTGGGAAGAAAAGCAATTAGGGAAAAGTTTTGAAATTCTGGAAAGCTGCATATTTGTTAGTTATCATTATTACCATTATTATTCTTAGGTAAAGTATCTGATTGCTTTTACTAAGTAATTTAAAAATCTATTCTTATGTTTTCTTAACTCAACTTATCTAATAGATAATTGTGTTTTTAAGTGCTATTCAAATCCTCAGGTCATATTAAGAAATCAACAGAACTAATCATGAGTATATTCAGAAGGGAAAGAAGCTAGTGGGGAATCTAAAAATCGTATCAAATAAGAAATGATGGAAGAAACTCAGTTTTATTTTATGTGACTTTAGTGGAGAGAATTAGGACCAGGGTATACACTTATATGAGTTAGAATCTGAGAGTTGTAGGAAGACATTTCCAGTGATGAGAACAATTTAAAAACTGACTAAGCTCTTTTATTGTTATTTGAGAGTTCCAGTTCTAGAAATGCTCAATCAGACCACATTACTGCAAGAAATAGCCATGAACATTAGAAGAATCATCAGTCCACAATATGACTGTAATCTTTGAGCAAGGCTTTCAAAATAAAGTTCACTCAATGCCTGACATTTCTTATTCTTTCAGGTCACACGGTAATCAGAATTATGATAGTTCAATAATGAAGCAAATGTTTATCTTTGTAAATTTAATTTACTCCTGTGACCTAAAAGATGCCTGGAAAGTGTTATTATTGACACAGTAGAAACATCAAGAAGCTTCAGCATTATTTGACATTTTTATGCCATGACCAACTTTTCTGAACTTAATGGTCTTGGACAATAGGACATTATTTACCTGAAGGTATTTAGCAATAAAGGGGGTTTTGTTTATTCAGGTTTGAAATTTATTTAATAAGTAACCTTTATTCCACTGTTTAGCTATATTCTAAAAGAAAGAATGTTCTGAAGAACCACATTTGTAATTTAGTCTTGTCTAAGAACTTCATCTGCTTACAAGAAAATCCAGTCAGAATATGATTACATTATTCCCTAGACACCTAACTCACCATAACTCACAAAATTGTCTTTCCCTTGAGCTTCCAGATCTAAGCTTTAATTCCAGACTTCCATTTACCCAGGTGTCAAGTTGACAATGAATCACAATTGATAAGATAGTTTGAGACATCAGGCCTTTCTACTCAAGCCATCATAATCTTTGAAAAAAGAAGCAGGCCTTGGCTACCATGTTCCATATCACACACTTGATACTGATTCAGTCCTCAGCCCTTCTTGGCACTGACCTCAGCTGTTTAGAGACATGTGGTCCACTCACTTCAAGGACAGCCTAGCCACAGATTGGCCAGTGATCTGAGGAGAAAAAAAAACATCTCCGTCAATCAGCTGTCACTAGCCTATTAGCTAGAGAAGTCACAGCTTAAGTCACTTTGTAGAGTCAGAACTGTAGAACTCTGGAGCAGCTGTGCAAGTTAAAGTTATTGGCTGGAAATTCTGGTTAAGTATAGGGAGATGATCAAGAGAGTATGGAGGAGGGACAGATCTGTGGAAGAGATAGATCTGAAGAGGCAAGAATACGCATTTGCTGAGTCACATGGAGCAGCCTTGGGACATGATACAGTTTATAGTTCTCATCTCAAGCCATCATCAGAGTTCTTCATGCCTTAAAATATTCTCACCCAATTTTTGTGTTAGCTAGCTTGAATGGCTCGCTTCTCTTTGTAGCCCAAAGAGTCCTAATTAAAATTATATATTTTTGGGCCTCCCTGGTGGCACAAGGAGTTAAGCACAGCACCATGAAGCTATCTGCAGCCACTGTAGCACAAGTTCAATTACCGACCACTCAGGGAACTACCCACATGGTGCTGCAGACCTCGCCTCTCTCACCCACTGCTCCCCTCAGCAGTGTATTTCAGTTGATCTGCTTGTTCTGCTCCCCAGATTGTCTCTGGTGAATCCTCTCACCCCCAGCACCTCTGGCCTATACCCAACTTCTTGTATGCATAAATAAATAAATCTTTAAAAAATATATATCTTTCATAGGTACATCCAACATTCCCTTCCTGTGGATATCACTTTAGTTTATGCCATCACGATCTTCCACCTCCTCCACAGAAGTATTGTAATAACATCAGCCAGCTTTATTCTCCTAAAGAGAACAAACCTGTACAGATCCAAGCTTCTGCTTCCTGCCACCATATCGGTTTACAAAATGCCAGCTCCAGTCAGAAATCTTCCATGACTCCCTCTATTGTCTAGAAAATTAGGCACAAAATGACAATGAGGCACATTCACTGTATTATCTGTAGTTTTGTTTTCCTCTATTTATAAATCTCCCTCTCCCTCTCTCTCCTCTTCTTTATTTAATTATTTGTGCAATGGACTATTATAAAAGTACATTTTTGAGCATCTAGCCTACTTTGTAAGATATATGGACTCATTGCTTCCCATGGATTGCAGAGGTCTTTCAATTTCTGATTTTTTCAAAGAGCATGATGATATAGTTCATATATTTAAAATGATATAAAAGTACCAATGGATATGTTACATGAGTAACTACTCATAAAAAAAAAAATGCCCAGATCTTTAAGTACCACTTGCTTAGAAAATAATAAAAACATTCAAATTAACTATTTGAAAGTTATTTCTATGTATAACTTTTCCTAGAATTCTTTTTCTTGAAACCTCTGTGATTCACGATTTCTCTGTCTACTAAATTCTCCTGCTTTTTCCCTCCTATGACACTTGTTTTACCCTCTTTACCTCATGCTTATTTTCATGCTTAACCTATTTCTCCTCTTAGTTGCAAGGCTTTGAAGGCAGAATTTATTTCACAGTGATGACCCTTGAATTACAAAACATAATTTTATATCCATAATAATAGTTCAACATATGGTTGTATTTAATTTTTAGCTTACATTAATCAAGCAGATATCAGTACATTTTAATCATGTGTTCCAAAGCATGTGTAACTGTCAGAAAATAAAAGCATATCAAAGAAGATGATTTGCTCAACATAGATAAATTCCACATTTTTTAAGCCATTCAGAAAGTATTCTCTTTCATGGACTCCAGAATATTTTGCATAACAACAGCCATTTTGCTTGTATTTACCAAGCAGGATAGTTTCTTTGACTATAGAAATATCTGCAAATTTGCATTATTTAAGAAATATTTAACTAGCAATTGAATATAAAACATTGACTTAGGTCTTTACAGAATACAAACCACTTAAGCTATCTGCTTGTGCTGAAGAAATGTAAAATTTAATTGGGCAAACAAAATATACATACCTGATAAGACTGTAATATAGCATGACTATATGATTTTCTTGGTTACCTGTTACTGTGCAATAAAACACTTGTTATATAAAAATCAAAGATGATCCCTTGATACTAGCCCCTTGATTGATCACTTCTTAGCAGTTGGCTGATTGTTAACTTAATTTTCCCAACACCCAAACTTTTACACATCATATTTTTGATGTAACACAACGTATGCCTAGTTGTAGGCATTTAGAATCTGCATGCTTTTCATACCCCATAAGCTGTACCCAATATCTGCTAGTCAGACAAAAGACCCCAATCTGGTACTACCCAAGAGCTGCTCACAGTGTCACCTAAGTGTGTGAGCCTGAGATCTCATTCCTGTTTGCCTGAGAATTCCTGCGTCCTCTTCCCTTTCTGTTCCCACATCGCAGCTTGTCTCTGGAATGTCTCCTGTTGCAATAGACCTGTCAGATCACTCGCAAATAAAGCTTGTTGTATGCTACTGCCACCACATGATCTTATTTTTGCCTCGATTATCCCTGAAGTCTCAAACTTACTATACCATCCCCAAACTTCAAGGCTTAAAATAGCAACATTTGTTGGGGTCAGTTTGCAATTGTGATGAAGGGTCAGGGGGTGGTTTATCTCTGGTCTACTTGGCACGCACTGAAGACATTCAAAGTCTCTTTGTTCACATACTCCTGAACTTCTCTCCCTCCCTCTACAGGGTGTTTTGTGCTCCTGGGCCGTGACATGTGGCTTGGGCTTCTACACCACGAGGCTGTCTCAGAGCTGTCTTGTTATATGGTAACTGGCATCCCTAAAACAAGCTTTCTCGGAGGCCAACAGGAAGTTCCAAGACTTCTTATGCCCTGGTGATTGGCACCCCTAAAACAAGCTTTCTCTGAGGCCAAGAGGAAGCTCCAAGACGTCTTATGTCCTAGCCTCAAGAATTCTTAGAATGACAAGCAATTCTGTAGGTCAAACAAATCACTAATTCTGTGGGTCGAACAAGCCATTAAGGATAACTCTACCTCAAGGGGATGGGATTTAGATTTCACCTCACAATGGAAGAAACAGCAAAGAATTTTCTGCCATCTTTAACCTACCGAGGTGATTGTTATTGCCTATACTCCCACAAAGGATTTGGCAACTTTTCCACAAAGTTGTAGTTCCAATGAAGATATTAATACTTATACAATTTAAAACATTTAATCTCTGCTTTTATAGGATAGGTTTGCTAACACTTGCTCTGACATCTAGTTATTTTCTGCTAATGCTCCAATTGAATTGCTGTTATAAAGTATAGCAATTTAAGGTATATTTTTTCGAATATACTTGTTAACTACAGAAACAAGTATACTTGCTTCCTAAGAAGTCTGTGTAGCTAAATTCTTACAACTTGCACACTGCCATAGGTGCACACAGAACTACTCTCTGAAACAGTAATAAGTCACTTCTGCCTGCCACCCGACAGTGATGGTGTCAACAACTGTACTTTTCACATTAGTCTTTACTTATGTCCTTGTAACATTATTGTTATGTCTGCTGAATGTGTTTAGTTTTTTAATTAATTTTCTTACATTGTGGTTAATTTTTGGACAGTATTTGTTTTTTCCCTCAGTTGTGATTCCTGTAGTTCTCCCACAACCGTAGTACCTACAATCCATCTCCCACATCCCTTATGCACTTTCTCCCCTGTTCTAGCCTCTCTCCTACCCCCTCCCCTGCTATGTGCCTCAGATCTATGGTCAGTTTACAAGTTTGTCTTTTTTTTCTGACCCTCTGATTGGTTTCTCTATATTCCACATATAAGTGAAACCATCCAGTATTTATCTATTTCCTTCTGACTTATTTCACTTAACATAATCTCTTCCAGCTTCATCCATGTTACTGCAAATGGTGTGAGTTTCTCTCTTTTGATCACTGGGTAGGATTTCATTTTGTATACATACCACATCTTGTTGCATCTTTTGGGGGGATATTTAGGTTGTTTCCATGTCTTGGCTATTGTAAATAGCCCTGTAATAAAGATAGGAGTGCAGTAATTTTAAAAAATGAAAATGATATGAAAATACATTTGGATAAATGTGTATGGGATAAATCATTGGAAGGGAAAATCCTGAGGCAGTAAGAGTGAATCATGTAATATGTGAAAGTGATTTGTCTATGTGATTGATACTAATCAGTAGACAAAGTATAAAATAACACAATGAAAACCACATATAAAGCCAAAAGAGCAATCTCAGAGCCTTGTATCTATTAACATAATGTTTATTCAAGAAACAATGATCAGAGTTTGTGAACCTGAATGTCAAGCAAGCACTAGTGAAAGGACGATCTTGAAACTCTGGATGAAAGATATATCACCACAGGTTCAGGACTTCACTGAAATCTGCACAATATCAAAGTGAGAAGAGTGTGAATATCACAAAAATAATTTCATGCATTTGCAGAGAACAAGAAAAGGGAGTATTTCTCACCTTAGAAGATATTCAGGATACACAAAACTGTTTTTTTTTCTGGGAAAAGATGCATGACAGCATGCATGGGATAAATGGGGAAAAAAAAGAATACTTACTTTCAAGATGTAATCAATTGACATTCATTTGGTGAAAATCCTTCCCTGAACTAAGAAGATTTTTTTGAACAAACCCAATCTTCAATATTTTTAAAACATATTTTCTAAATTTCAAGTCCTACAGTTGAAAGAACAAGGAAAGAAACAGACAAGCAAAATAGCACCCATACTCAAATATGTGATAGATCTTATTTTAACTCAGCGACTTCCACCAACACATTAACTTTTACTGCAAACCTTAGAGTAAACTTTTGGTGTAATTTGTGATGCATTCTGATTGTAAACTCAACTTTAAAAATAAAATTTTTATTAACAGCATTACTTATGTTTACAAATTGAGGTTTTTCTCAAATCTATATAGCCAAAATAAAATACAGAAATATCTTGAAAACTGAAGACTTTCAGGGTCAACCATAGCACTCAATTCTGTACCTTTCCATGTACCTCAAAATAGCCTTATGGTTTTTATTGATTGACTTTATGATAAGTTCTCATAAAATGCTTTCATCTGTTTTTCTGACATGGGGACTCAACATAAAGTTTCTCTGGGCAGGGGAAAAGTGTTCTGCTCTTTAAAAGCTTGAAAATCATGACCATAAATAACAAAAAACCATTGAAGATCTTTGAGCAGTAAAGCTACATAATGCAAGCGGTGTTTTAGGAATATATTAATCTAGTTGTGTGTCAGATGGATTGCCCAGAGACCAGTTAACAAGATACTGTGAACAGTGTTCTGTGAAAATAACCATTATAATACAATAGAAAATGGAACTAAGACCTATTACATCTGTTGGAAATCATGAGGGGCATAAAACGAAGTGTTTGAAAAATTATGTTTACCTACCAAACAGGCATATTGTAAGCCTTTTTCACCTTCAAGCTTTATGATTTTCTCTATTTTGTGTTCAATAAAAAATGTAAAATAAGGAAAATTGATACTGCAGAAACTATTCAGATAGATCCCTAGAAAAGGCAAAAGCACTTAGCAGTTGTTATTCTACTTCATCTTAAGTACTTCTAGTTGGTATAAGAACACTGACTAGATATGAGAGCTTCTTTTACTAAAGTTTTAAAAATGCAAGTCTCTGTGGCTCTGTTTTTTTAACCTCAGAATTTTTTTAATTGATTCTATAAAACTATTTTCAAAGATAATAAATGTCCATGTGGGAAAATTATAGAAATACATATAAGAAGCAAAAATTAAAATTATGTGAACTTTAGATCTAGATAGGATAAATTAGGAAGGCTATATCTTTTTTAGTATATAGTCCTTTCAATATTCTACACAAATATATATGTATATACATATGTTTCAAACATATATGTGTATATACATATATATTTATATACATACATTTATATACAAATATATTTCATATGTGTATATGTATATGCACATGTTTCATATATGTATATATACATATACATGTTTCAAATAAAATAGGATTATGCTCTATATTCAGTTCAACATTTCAGAAATTTTTCCCTTACATATCATTCATGAAATATTTAGTAAATGGGGAATGGATTACTTAATAAATATCAATGGACAGAAAGCTAGCACATAATTTTAAACAGATAACTTGAAATTTATATTGAATGGAAATAAAATCTGCATTATCTCCAAAATAAAAAAAAATTCATTTGTATCTAATCATAAGTTTTGAAGTTAAATGTTTACAAACACCAATCATATTTTTTTAACCTTAACACTGACTTGGCTCCAGTGTAACCAGAATTTGATATCACATGTATCCATCTGAGCATCTCTCCATATGGAACTGAAATAGATTTTATACTGTGTCTATTTCATTCTTTCAAATCATCACCAGCTTTGTACTTACAGTTGATGTATCAGCCAGGCATATTTTTGCTACCTCTAAATGGTGTCTTTTCCCACAGACCTCCCTCCTCGGCAACAGTCATTAAAACTTTCCCATTACTCCTCGTACTCATACACCTACACATGAGGTTACTGAACCCCTCATGACTCAATGACTGGTTCAAAGAACATAATCAGTAGTGGTAAATGCAAGACATTACTCCTAACTTTTGTATTTCCTTCTGGCTTTAGTTAAAGTGTTCTTGCCACTACACCCACCACCTTATACTGAAGGGCCAATAATCCTGGAAGCCCTCAAAGACATGTCTTACAGCACTGAGTTTGTGATATGAGGACAGCGGATGGCAATTATTTAAAATAAAAAACAAACAACACCCTATTGATTGTATTATTTAAAATTGTATATTATCTCTGAGCATGAAAGCCAAATAATTCTAACCACCATCATTTTTCAATTATTAGCTTGGCAACAATCAAAAGTTGAATATAATTCTGTTTCCAAGCCTATGGAATAATAGGTACTCTCACTCTCATACATTGCCAGTTGGAGAACACAGTGAAACAACCCACATGAAGGACATTTTGGCAATATTTTTAATAGTTACAAATATATTTACCCTTTGACCCAGTAATCTTACTTCTTGGAGTGTATCTTACTGACACATCTGCACATATCAAAATGATTTATGTTCAAGGTTATCCACTCTACTTTGTTTATGAAAAAAAAAGAAAGAAAGAAAGGAAAGAAAGAAAGAAGAAATGAAAGGAAGGGAAGGGGACAAGAGGATGCGAGGGGATGGAAAGACCCAAGTATCTATCAAGAGAACAGTGGTTAATTAGACTATGTTACATGTACACATGGACTATTAGGTAACTATAAACAACAAAAAAACAATGAACAAGCATGAGATGCACTGGTAGGGAAAGAGCTACAGGAAATATTGCTAAGTGTAAAACTCAAGGTGCCAAAGTGAGTAAATGATATGCCACATTTTATATAAGATAACAATGCCAGCTATTAGTACTAAACAATAGTTTAACCACAGGGAGAGCAGAGAGTAAATTAGAGATTACACTGTAGCAAAAAGTCTCCTCAATGAATACTTTGTTAAAATTTTTCTCCTTAGTTAAAAAGTCATTTAAATGTGTTACTTATTAAAATAAAATCTAAATAAATTTTAACAGAAACGTATTTTTGTTCCAATGTTTTAGTTAAATGAAAGATCAGAAAAAGAGTACCTTAGTCCTTTCTGGTTTAATAATTTTGAATAAGAACTGTTGAGGGCCTCCCCTGGTGGCCCAGGCAGTTGAGCGCAGCAGCACTGCGAAGCTGTCTGCAGCCCCTGCAGCACAGGTTCGATTCCGGCTGGCTGGCGAGGACTGCACATGGCCCGGCAGACCTCTCCTGTCGCGCCCACTGCTCCCTTCAGCAGTGTATTTCATCAGTCAGCCTTTTCTGTTCCCTGCTCTGTCTCTGGTGAATCCTCTCACCCTCTCACGAATCTAGCCTGTACTCCGGTTCTTGTATAAATAAATAAATAAATCTTTAAAAAAAAAAAAGTTGAGGTATCTTCTAAGAAGAGCTTTTCTGTAATTAAAAAAGGGTAAAATATTCAATCAGCATGCTGATAATTCCCATGATAACCATTTAATAATTTGCTGCTTTGTGGAATGAAGTCAGCATATCCCAAGTCAGCAAAGTCCCAGTGCTGACTTTTCTCACATTTCTGACACTGCCTTTTCTATGTGGCAGACCATCAACTCTTGGAATTTATCTGTGCTATATCTTCAAAGGAGATGTAAAACTATGTAAGTTTTGATATGAATAACAATGACTTAATTAAATACTAAAAAATAGAGGAAAAAATATGATTAATTAAGTACAAATGCAGAGACTTGTCAAATATATAAAAAAATTTTAAAACTAGTTAATGCCTTAGAGTTTATCCATCAGTATTTGATTAGCATGATTCAATTGAAAGTGATAGACATAATATATTAACTTAAGAGGGTAGTTTTCAAATATCATTTTACATGTGAACACATAAATACCTATTGCCTTTTCAAAGACAATTTCTATAATAAATATATATAAATATATATATAATGTATAATGAATCAGGAAAATATAATGACCTTAGAGTTAAAAGCTAAACTTTGTGTTAATGTTAAATGATTAGTATAAGGACACATTATTTTTATTTTTATAATTACTTTATATTTATACTTATATTTATACTTATTATACTTACATTTATACTATTTTATATTTATACTTATTATTTACTTATTATTTTTATATTTATACTTATTTTTATATTTATACTTATTTTTATATTTATATTGTGAGACTTTTGGAAGGTCACTTAGCCAAGTCTAGGCTCACAGTTTCTTTACTTGTTCATGGAAATGATAAAACCTTATTCATTGGGTTGTTGTAAAGACTAAATCAGATAAAGTTTGTTAAAACCATGCCTAGTGTCAGTTAGTGCTCGCTAAGTGGTGGCCATTATTTTGAGCTTATTTAAATGTCAACAGTCTTATAAGATGGAATGTATTAGTTTTTACTGTTTAATCATGTATATCTATATATCTATATAAATTATGAGATAATAATGGTGCTGTAATAACAGAAGAATGCATATGACATACTGATTATAAAACTGGAATATGAAATTCAATGAACACTATGATAAAATAGCCTAGTTAAAGTAACAGCAGGAAATATACAAGCACATTAACAGTAGAAGTATTGGGGTAAAATTATTGATTATCTTTTCTCTATTTTGTAAATGTTTGTAACTTCCTAACTGTAATAAAGATAAACATAATAAACTTGGCTGGGGCAGAAAAGAAGAAAATTGTCAGCAATAATAAATTACTTTTATTCAGTATACAATTGTGTGTCTCCCCCATCCCAACTCCAACACACAAACAGCCTATGTTATGCTACTGTGAATAAGAGTAAATTCTCCAGATTTGGACACAATTATATGTCTAAGGGGAGAGAATGACTATATCAGAAGATGAAAGAGAACATATAATTGGGAGAAAAAAAGGGAAAATGTTACTACATGTCAGATACTATTGGTTGCTTTTCTAATCTCACCAATAAGAGAATCCCCTATTTTCCATGTTGGCAAATTCCCTGTTTAAGATATTTTCTTGCAGCTAGGGCTGACTATGTGACCCATTCTAGCAAAGTCTAAGCAGAAATCACCAGGAGAGACTCATTCAACCTGCTCTTTGGCTTTCTATGCCTTTTTTTTTTGCTGGGAATGAGATAAGCTACCTGATCAGTGGTCATTTTGTAATTGTGCTTATAAAAGTTACTAACTCAGCATTGCTGGAGAGAAATATACCGATCTCACTCCCTGCATCACGTGGCTGCACCTTCCTGGACCCATCTTCTTGGTAGGTGAGAAAACCGAGTTCCTATATGTGAAAGCTGCTGTGAAAATGTTCTATTTTTTGCTATTTTTCTGCCAAACAAATCCAAACTGATAGACACAAACTTCCAGTCTTGCCTTAAGTTGACTGGAGAAAAAGACACCCTTTCTGAACCATGGCTTACAATGGCAGAGGCAGAGTTCGGAGGAAACCTGGAACAGGCCACACGACTGATGTACTCATCATGCATCCATTTCGCCGTGGGCTCTCTAGCTATGTGGGCTCCATTCTGCCAGGTCATCCAGGAGTCACTGTACTTGTGACATTTTTTATTTTTTAATGTGAAAAGCATATATTTAAAAGGCCCATGTGTAACATACACTCTTTAGCACCGTGCATTTACCTACATACAGTCCTTAGGTTATGTGTATGAATGATAATCAGCAAAGACTGGAGTTACTTCAGCAAAGGATGTTGTACCACAGTGTGATGCAGAATCAGTGATTTCTGCCAATGGAAAAAACACATTGTCAAGTAATGGCCTACCTTGGGAGTTGTCTTCTGCCCCACCGCCACCCCACCCTCAATTCACACCATCCCTACAACAGAACAGATACAGCATAAAGAAAACCAAAAAAGAGGTCATTCCTAAGGAAACTGTGATCTATCTTTCACAGAGCAGATGCCCTCTGTTTCAGCAATTAGCATTACAACACAAGCGTGTGTGTGTGAGGCTAGTAGCACATTGTAGGGTGAGAGTTACGACTTATACCGGGTATCTGACTCCCCTGCTCCCACCACTGCACAAATAGCCTCATCCTCTAACTGATGACCCGGGTCAGCAAAGGCTTGAGGCAGTGGTAAACAAGAGATGAAGAATTCTCAGCATCGCTGTAGGAAATGACCACCTGTAGTGGCAGGATGGGCACAGAGCTGGTGCTCTCTGATCCGAAGAGACTGGGGTAAAGGAGGAGTCCTGGAGCTCTCGGTGGTTTTCTCAGGCTTTTATTGTGCTTTTACATGTAGTGCAGCAACCAGGTACACGGCAGGCAGGGGTGTCAGGGGGCAGGGAGGCCACCAGGCCTCCAAGCCCCTGGCAAGACTTCACTCTGGGCTCGGAGTTCTTCCTCCCCTTCTCTCTCCTGCCTCTCTCCTGCCTCTGCTTCTCCTCCGGAATATCTCAATGCTGCTCCCATGGCCCACAGATGTAAATAATACAGCTTTCAACAATGTAACAACTGCAGGTACCCTTTCAGACAGGGCAATCCTAATGGCGGGGGTGGGGGGCAGAAAAGCCTCAACAGACCTCTGGTCTGTAAAACCCCTCTAGCTCAGGAGAGCTGACAGAGTACCCAGATGTAGCACAGTGTGACACACAGGACCACTGACATTGAAGGACTGGATAGCTACATAAAAAATCTTTTTTAAAAAAAGATTTATTTATTTATGCATACAAGAACTGGGGTACAGGCCGGAGGTGTGGAGGGGGAGAGGATTCACCAGAGACAGAGTGGGGAACAGAACAGGCAGATCTACTGAAATACACTGCTGAGGGGAGCAGCGAGCAAGTCAGGAGAGGTCTGCTGCGCCAAATGGGTTGCTCCCTGGCCAGCCGGGCATCGAACTTGTGCTGCAGTGGCTGCAGATAGCTGCATAGGCTGCATCTTAACCCCTCGTGCCACTGGGGAGGCCCTGCATAAAAAATCTTACACGAGGGCCTCCCCGGTGGCACAGCGGTTGAGCGCCGTGCTGTGAAACTGTCCGCAGCCTCTGCAGCACAGGTTCGATTCCCCGCCGGGGAGAACCCCATATGGCGCAGCAGAACTCTCCTGCCTCCCCCACTGCTCTCTTCAGCAGTGTCTTCAGTCCGCCTGCCTGTTCTGCTCCCCAATCTGGCTCTGGTGAATTCTCTCACCCTCACACGCTTCTGACCTATAAAATAAATTGTATAAAATAAATAAAATCTTGTATAAAATAAATAGATCTTTAAAAAAAATCTTACAAGAAACGGCACTGGCCATTCTCCACACTCTTCCCACACATCTGTGTTTTCTTAATTTTATCCAGTCACTATAGCTTAGTGAGAGTTAAAAAAATAAGAAGAGTAAGTATAATCCTTTGCATTGAAATCAATTAATGTCTATTGGAGTGGCATCATCTGATGTGGTGATGAATGGACCTCACCTCTTTTGCCAAACAGGGTCCTTGCAGGTGACATATGGCACGAATCAAGGCACTTGAAGTCTTTAATGAAGCAAAATATCAGAAAAGTTTAGGAAAACAATGTCTAGAACAACATCTTGCAACTTGAAGCAGCAGGGAGCCTTCAACACCTGTACATCTAAAGGACAAGAGGAGAAAATAAACTTTGAGTGAAGAGTGAACTTTTGACAGGAGCTAAAAGACACTTATTTTAAGATAAGCTGTCAGCTAGAGAGGGAGAATAAATACTCTGGCTTCCCTTTCCCTTTAGTGAAACTCAACTGAAAGCAGCAGGTCAGTGGATTCTACGGATAAAGCTTATATAGTTCAGCTTCCTAGGCCATAAAACATGGTGGAGAAAAGGAGAGTGGATCTTGGAAGGCAGGCAGCAGATAGCCAACATATTCTAAATGGTTTTAATGAAACTTTTAATAAGACCATTTGCAGAGGTTTTTGACCTGGAGAAGAAACCTGTACAAGATGTTAGAGCATCTGGCATGGAGCAACTTTTCAAACTATCACTCCTAGAACTGCAGGAGTAAGAACTAGAGATAATTTTACTGAACTTTTTAGTAATTGCAGGAGGCAAAGAGGCAGGGAATTCATTTTAAAGAAATTTAGCCCTTATATGGCATGTGGCCCAGAAAAAACAGAAGTAGGGGAGGTATAACGTATTTTCTTCTATTCTCCAATTTCTTGCCACTGCCCCTTTCTGCCCCAGCCCAACCAGAAACCACACAGAAAGGGATCAGGGTTGAAATTCCATAAGGTCAACTTCCCAAGACACAGAACAATGCCAGGAAGGATGGGCAAGACATCTGGGGAGAGACTAACAAGCACAGCAACCTGACAAGCCAAATTAGACTCTCTATTTTAATATCTGTTTGGGTTTTTTGTGAGTTATCCAATTTGTATTCTACAAATATTCACTGAACACCTATAATGTGCTAGTCACTCAGCTCTAGAGATAGATATGAAAAAGATAAACAAGGCCTCAGATTTTAGGATGTTCATTACACAGTAGGAGAGAGAAAGAAAATGAAAAATAGTAAAATAAATATATTATTTGTTAACAATATACATATAACCATTTCATGAGTAATACGAATACTGAAACATGTTCGAGATCAGAGTAAAGTATATTTCAGTTGGTGTTTAAGAACAGAAAATAAGATTGGTTGGTCTTGTTCTGATTTATATTCTGAAATATCACTCTTTTTGCTATGTGGAGAATGCAGTAGGTGAGGAACTGGGTAGAAGAGATGAAAGGGCAGTAGGAAAGGAAGGCAGGCAGTGATGCTGTAGTCCGCATTAAGAATGATAAAGCCAATGTGTAAGATGAAACTGTATCTGGGTATATTTTGAAGGCACACTGACAGATTGGATATGGTAGGGAAATAAAAGGAAGTCGAGTTTAATTATTCGTAAACTTTGGGTTTGAACTTGGGAATGCATGGTTCTACCACTGATTGAGCTAGGAGAGGGATCAAGAGTTCCAGCTTAAAAACTTCTCTACAAACAAACAACAAACCCCTTATTTCCCTTGGTTTCACAACTCTCTCCAGGCATGGTGTCTCTTTTTGCCCCGTCCAGTGAAACTTCTTTAAAGTGTTTTTTAGGGGCCTCCCTGGTGGCACAGGGGTTAAATCTCAGCACTATGAAGCTCTCCACAGCCTGACCCACATGGCGCAGCAGACCTCTCCTGTCTCACCTGCTGCCTTCCTCAGCTGTCTATTTCAGTCAATTCGCCTACTCTATTCCCTACTCTGTCTCTGGTGACTCCTCTCACTCCCCAAACCTTTGGCCTGTACCCCAGTTCTTGTATGCATAAATAAATAAATCTTTTAGAAAAGTGTTTTCTAAATAAATAAATAAATAAATAAATAAAGTTTCCTTGTGCCCCTTTAAAAAAAAAAAAAAAAAAACAACCCAAGCAGGATCAGATGCTATAGGGAGTGGAGCACAAACCTGAGGGTAAAGATATGGAGATTGGGCCCATCCTGGAATCTCTGATCCCTTTCTAGTTTTGCCTTATCTAAAATCAGCAGCAAACAGGCCACTCCATGCAGAAGTGAGCCCTCCCAAAGAGGAAAGGACTATACCAAGCAGTCTCTGCACAGGCTGGAGGTAGCACTCCTACTGCCCACCTGTGACTATGCAGGTGCCTCTTTTTGCCAACTCTCTCCCTCTGCAGGGCAGCAGCTTCCTGCCTGCCAGTGATCTGTACCTTCCAGGACTTCTCTTCGCTGACCTCCCTCAGCGGAGGTAGCTCTCCTTAAGGCTGCCCGCCTGTGACCATAGTGGTCTCTCTCAGCAAACCTGTTCCTTTGGGGGCAGCTCTTTCTGCCCGCTTGTGTCTACACAAGTGTCTTTCATTCTTCCGTCCCTTTCACTTATAAACCTCCTCTTTAAATATAAAAAAAAAGAAGAAAAAAAAAAGAAAAGTGTTTTCTAAAGGGAAACAAAACCAAAAATAAAGATATAGGACTACATCAAACTAAAAGGCTTCTGCACAGTAAAAGAAATTGTCATTAAAACAGAGACACCCTGCTGATTGGGAGAAAATATTTGCACTTCATGCACAGAGAAGGGACTAATATTCAAGTTCTACAAAGAACTCACACAACTTGACAACAGGAAAACAAATAATCCAAACAAAAAAAATGGGTATAAGAGCTATATAGACATTTTTCCAAAGATATAAGACTAACAGGCACATAAAAAATGTGTATTTTCACTTATTATCAGGGAAGTGAAAATCAAAACTGCAATGAGATACCACCTTACACTTCTGAAAATGACCTTTATCAGTAGGACCAGAAAACAGGAGCTGGTGAGAATGTGGAGAAAAAGAAATCTTACCCTGTTGGTGGAAATATGTCAACAGACTGGTCCAGCTCCTATGGAAATCAGAACTGCCGCCATATGACCCAGCAAGTCCACAGAGCTTCTCCTGCTGAATATGTCTATACTCCCTCCATGGCCCACAGAAGTAAATAATACAACTATAACAATGTAATAGACGCAGGTTGCCCATCAGGCAGGGTAATCCTCATGGTGGAGGGCAGAAAAGCCTGAAAATCACTTACCCTGCAGGTGGATAGTGGAAGAAGGTAGTTGTAAATTTCAGCTGAGATGTTATGAACATTGCAGAAATAAGAATTGTAATAATTTAAAATATTTTTCCCTTATGTCATTTTTTCCTTTCCTTCTGCCATTCCCCTACCATCAAAAATAAACTGTGTTGGTAAAAATTAGCCTTATATCACCATTAAATGATAGGTTATCAAAGGGAGAGCACAGCTCAGCTAGAAGAGTAATGAATATCAACCAAAGATGGAAAGAGGGACTTTGTATCTTCTTTTAGGAAGAGTCCACATGTTATTTTGTTGTTATTATATGGGGAATATTTGCAGGTTAGGTAGAAGTCTGGTTTTGTTATTGTCTTTATCTGCAAGAGAAGGATGGCTACATGAAATACATGACGCTGCCCTGTCAGTAAATGGTAGAATAATAGCTTTGTACACTTTTAATGTAAAGACAGAACTTGATGCCTCTGAATTTCCTTCTTGCATGGTTCTGATTTAGCATGAGATTTTGAAGGTGGCTGTGAAGCTGCAGCCACCTTGTAACACTCTGAAGCTCAGTCCTGGGCACCATCATTGTGGCAACTGAGACAATGGAGGACAAGAGGGGTCAGTTCTCCAAAATGCTCTAATAATCTTCTCTCAATAGGCCCAGTGTAGGCCTCTTGTCACCTTGATATGGGAACTAGAGGTCAATGAAAGCCCTGTAGACCTTGGGCAATCTATTACCATTATGTACTGAATACAAATTAGTTTGGGCTGAAAGCAACCAGGTTCCTGAAGGTTAGAAGACTTGTCATTGCCTAAATTCTTTGCTACTCCTTCATGGAAGAAAAAAGAATATCTTAAGCTTCTGGCTCTTTTCCCAATTGAAGAAGCTGTCATTGCTCCTCTTTTTATGATCTAGAAGTTTGTAGTTTGGCATCTCATCCAGCTGTAGGTTTATCAGTGTCCTTTCTCTAACAGTCTTATCTTTACTCTTAAAGTGAGAATGATGAGGTAACCCCCTTTTTATCTGTCATGTGATATCCTCCCTCTCTTTGCCACTCCAGGTTACAAAATGCAGAATTAATATCCCTGTTCCACACCATTATTCTTTAGAATTTACAACCATGTAAATTCTCCACACATATGTTAATTGTCTTTTATTTTCTGCTATGTCATCTGATGCTGTTTTGATTGCTTGTCCAGTCCTAGATAAACCCAGAGGGCACAGGGTGATTTCTTTTCCACCCCAACAGACAGAACTCAGACATGTCACCACTCTAGCTCCTCAGATCTCCATTAGCTTCTCCAAGTCTAGCCAAGTGCATTGTACTTCCCAGGTGAAAGCGCTCTGGGTGTCCCTCCCATGAAACTAGAGATGTCGAGAAACACACTCAGGGTCTGGGTTTCCTCTGCTGTCATTCATCTTTCTTTCCTGATCACTGGACTGGGTGAACAAAAACAATTTTTGGTTTAACACTAATCACAGAGACAATGACCTCCATAAGCTGCTCCACCAGCTTCCGCAATTGCATGAGAGCTAATCTCCATATAAATCACTCACAGTAGTTCTGCTTCTCTGATCAAGCCTAGAGCCATACATCCTAAATGCCTGTGCATTGTTTTGAAATCCAGAAACAATCTAGAAGACCAGGTGGTATATTCAGTTGCCATGTATCTTTAGTCACATCAATCTAGAGTGGTTTTCCATATGTGCGTGTGTGTGTGTGTGTGTGTGTGTGTGTGTGTGTGTGTGTATTTGGTCTTTCAAGACATTAACATTTTTGAGGATCGTGGGCAATTGTTTCGAAATTTCTCAACTTGGAGATATTGTTTCCTAAAGATTGGATTTTGGTTAAGGTTTCTGGCAGAAGTACTCTGTGATAGTGTTTCCTCCTGAGAACTCGCTCAGGATGATTCACTGTCTCATTATTGTTGATGGTATATTTGAACTCTTCATTAACATAATGTCATCCAGTCTTCACCTTTGGGAAATTACCTTTTACTTTTGAAATTAATAAATAACCTACTAGTTGATATCATAAAATTACGTTCAGTTCCCCAGTAATCTTTCGCCTAATGATTTTAACATCCATTAACAAGCAATTCCTATATAGAGATCATAAAACGGTAATTTTAAAGTATTTGTTCAGTGGTATCTTTTGTAAAGGAGAGCTTGCCATTATCTCTACCCACAAACACATGGATACTTTTAATTTTAATACTGTCAATTATAATCCACTATGTCATCTTTCATTTTTATGCTCAAATTGTGAAAAATTCAACAGTAAGTGTACCTTCAAACCTCTATCATTGTTCAATAATATTCTATAAGTTTCCTGTGTAAGATCTGTACATATTTTAATATATTTAAGTCTAAATACTTTTATTTCTGTGTCATTTAAATAATTTTTCATTTTACTTTAATATATTTGCTGATATATGACTTTCTAGACACAACTTTATTTATATTGTATTCATCAATTATTTACATTCTCAGTTAATTTTAAAAATTTATATCTATATTATTTGTGATTTTCTGTTTGCTCAGCCATATCACCTAAAAATGATGGTAGAGTTCCATCTCAATAATTGTACATTCTATTTTTGTCTACCTAAACTGGTTAAGATCTCCAATCAAATGTTTAACAGAAACAGTGCTAACAGACATCCTCATCTTATTTCCAATTTTAAAGAGAAAGATATGAACATTTATTAATAAATCATCATTAAGAATGTTTGCTGTAAGATTTGATAGATATCCTCTATTTTAATACCAAATTTCACTTTTATTATATTATCAAGACAATATTTTTAAAAATTATAATGAATGTTGAATTTAAACACTTGAATTTATTAAAGTGATCATGTGATTTTTATTCTTCAGTCTGCTAGTTGTGGTAAAAATTGTGTTATTCCCTAGTGTTAAATCAATCTAACCTATTTATGATCTGTTATTTCTTTAAAGATTTTTCTAACTAGTTTCACAAGTGAAATTGATCTTTAATTTTCCTTTCTGGCAGTGTGCGGGTTAGGTTTTTATATGAAGGTCATGTTAGCCTACTAAAATAGCTTGGAGAGTATTTTTCATGAAAAACTGTGTAAAATAAGAATAATATCTTCTGTGAACATTTGATAGAACTGACACTTGAAGTTATATGGATTTGGGGAGGGTGAGAGTGTCTGTTTTAAAGCACTTAACTGATTCAAATTGATTAAAAGAAATATGTAAGAGAAATACGTAAATTTTCTATTTCTTCTCTCAAGTCAATTTTAGTAAGTTGCATATTTTTGAGGAATATATTCATTTGTCTAAAATTTCAAATTTATTGGCATAAAATTTATAATATTTTCTTTTTAACTTTTTAACACATCTATTAATATTTTTTCATAATTTCTAATTCCAAATATTTCTTAATTCTCTTCATCTTTCTTACACATCAACACTTATGCTTACTAGTGCCAGAATATTTCTCTTTAAGAAAAAAGTTTTGGTAAATTGGTTCTTTTTATTATGTTTTATATGTAATTAATTTATGCTTTTTTCTTTATCTTCTTTAGTTGCTTCCACTTCCCTCTTTTGTAGTTAATTTGTTGGTTTGATAAATTTCCTATAATAGATGTTTAGTTCATTACATTTCAGTCCCCATTTTTCTAATAAGCATATTTAAAATTATACATTTTCTTCTAATAACTATTTTTACTACATTTTACAAAGGTTGTTTAGAAGTAACCTTTTGGATAGTTAGAAGTATGTTTTTTAATCATATGCATTGGAATATTTTAGTTACCTTTTTTTAAAAAAATTCTTCTAACTTAATTGAATGTGTGATCAGAAAATGTACTTTCATTAATTATTTCAATCATTTGAAATGTGATGAAACTTGTTTATGGCTCAATATATGGTCAATTTTTTTAAAAGTGACTCAATCATGCTTGAAAAGATTGTGTATTTATCAGTGGTTGAATATGACCCTTAGGTTAATTTTACTAATCTTATTTTTCAAATTTTATATAATCTTACTTGCTTTTTTTATCAATTGCTAAGATAAATGTGCTAAAGTCATGCAGTGGTGGCAACCTGTGACAGCTCTTAAGGCTGCTTGCTTGATGTGTATTTACTCACATACCACTGTTCAGAGCACATTCATAGCCAAGCCCAAGATCAATAGGTTGAGGACATATTATCCTCTAATAAGAAGGGGAAATTGTTATTTGGAACTTGTATATTTAGCTGAGGATTTCCCAAGCAAAGTATGGAAGGTGCAGCCTGGTTCTTCATATTTACAGTAAAATATAACAGGAGAGAAACAAATTGAGGAAGGAACTGTTAAGCAAAAAGGAACTGGAAGGTGATGATTTGGAAAACCTCAACCTATCCATATTGGACAAGATGCTAAAGCATGCACTGTACAGGGTACCAATGTTATGGCTGCAACCTTTTGCAGTATTTGACTCCGAGAATCAGTTGGTGATCTCAACAGAAACCAGGAATAGAGATGAGTTTGTCCAGAAAGGATCTGTGGACAACACAACATCAAATGGTGCAGATGTCCTTGAAATACATGGGAAATCAGTAAGGTTTTTGAGGGCCTCCCTGGTGGCGCAAGGGGTTAAGACACAAGACCTATGAAGCAATCTGCAGCCACTGCAGCACGAGTTCGATCCCCCACCAGGGAGCAACCCACATGGTGCAGCAAGACCTCTCCTGGCTTGCCTGCTGCTCTCCTCAGTGGTGTATTTCAGTCAGTCTGCCTGTTCTGTTCCCCACTCTGTCTCTGGTGGATCCTCTCACACACACCCCACACCTCTGCCTTGTACCCCAGTTCTTGTATGCATAAACAAATAAATCTTAAAAAAATAAGGTTTTTGATAATGTGATATTGACAGAAACTCTTACTGAAAGCAAAAGGTACTAGACAAAATGAAAGAGAGCCATTAGACTTCTGGGATTCTACAGGCAGGAAATAAGTCATACAATGACTCATCTATAAACATGTGCTACTATTCAGAAGGAAAAAGAAAACCAAAAATGAATGACTTTGAAAGATGAGCTGAGGGTGCACAGGCCAGAGAAGTGGGTCCTGAGGCCTGTATGGGTGCAGAGTTGTAGTTAGCCACAGAATATTATTTTCAAGTATTGAAACCTAATTCAGTTTGCCTCTAGGAGCTTTCTTTGTGTCACTGACACTTTTATTTTGTCCAATTTTTCTGTTTGGTATGATAATAGCTAACCTATACCTGTTTCATTATTGTAGTTTGGAAGCAGGTAATTTATTTTCCATTTTACATGTCCACAGATGGGAAGAATCTTTCCCTAGAATGGATCATGCCCCATAGCTCATTCATAATCTCATTTACAGGGTGAAACTTGGGACTTTTGATGTTGAAACGAAAAGACTTGGGATGTTGCAAAGGGATAATATATTTTGTACATGAAAAGGACATGAGCTAGGGAGGAGTAGGGTGAGGCTATAGTGGACTGAACCATGTCCTCCCACCTAAAAGCTCAGAATATGTCCTTATCTGAAAACAAGTCCTTTGCAGATACAACTAGATAATGATCTCAAGTTGAAATCACCCTTAATTTAGGTTTGTACTCTAAGTTTGGTTACTTGTATCTTTGAAGAGGACACAGAAAGTAGGATACCATGTGACCGTAGAGGCAGAGATAAGAGAGATGTGCATATAAGCAAGCAATATCAAAGGTTACCTATAACTACCATAAGCTGGGAAATAAGACAGGATTTTTTTTTTTTAGAAGTTCCAAAACATCTTGATTTTGGATGTTTGGCCTCCAGACTTATGAGAGAATAAATTTCGGTTGTTTTAGGCCACTGTGTATGGCCATTTGTTATGACAGACCTGAAAAAGGAATACACTATCTTTTATTTCCTGAATGAGAGCTATTTTTCTCTTTGGCATTCTGTAGTTTCACCATGATATATCTAACTGTGGGTTTCTTCTGATTTATTGTGATTTTGTATTTGTGTATTTGTGTATTTATTATATGAATTCACTGGGTTTCTTGGAACTCTCTAGGTTCCCATTTTTTATTTTGGTTTTCATCTGGAAGTTCATTATTCATTTGTTGGCTTTCCAGTGTTTTAAAGAGATATTATAAAATAATTTTTCTAGATGATTGGATAGTTGTTAACATAATTAGCCCAGTCTGATTTTATCAGGAAGTCTCTGTCAGAGTGATTATCTGAATAATCTGATTAATGTTGTCCAACAGCTGCATAAAATTAGGGTCAAATCCCAAATCTTACACCTGACCCTGGTATTCATGCTCTTCGTTCTTCTGGAACATTCTTTCCTTTGCAAGCTCTGCTCCATGTCATGCTTCTGCAATATTGTTGTAGAGATTGTTCCATTGTAGAGAACAATTTCTCTCCTCTCTATTATTATTTCCCAGCTAAATCTTACTCATATTTCATTTTTTAATATTAAGATTCTAGTATATGCAAAAGTCTTTATGAAAGGAATTAAGAATAAATGGAGAGTTAATATTTCAGAACAGAAAAGTTTTCTCTGTATCTCTTACATCACACCATGCAAATATAATCATTTCTTACCTCACTCAATGCAGTTCATTTCAATACATATTTATTGAGCACTTCTATATAATATGTGTTTTGCAGATACTGGGAAAGCAAAGTATGAATATGACATGATACTTTACCTCAAGGATTTCACAGTTTGGTGGGAAAGGCAGATAAGAAAATAATTTTAATATATCTTTGTTATATACAAGTCTGTAGAGAGGATTATAGTTTCCAGAATGGGGAACTTAGCCAACTCAGGGATTTCAAGGAGGCTTTTTCAAACCATTCTATCAGGTCCTGTGCAGTTCAATATCCCTAGAATTTAGATATGTGTTTGTTCTGATTAAACTGGGTAGCAGGAAAGCTAATTTTAGAACTAAAGATAGTTTTGTCCTTTGACAAGAACATAATCATTTATATTACTTAATTTAGCCAAGAGCTTTTTTTTTTCCCCACAATAACTAATGATTTGTCCATCCTGTATCAAAAAAACAACTTGTAAAATAATGTTGTTAGTAAGTCTATTGACTGGGAAATGTATTTTGGTAAAATGTGTAAAGTCAAGCCCCCTTTATCTCAAAAAAGAATTACACTTCTGACAATAGAGCTGTGATCTTTAAATTGGGGTTTGTATATAACCTGGGAACACCGGGAAACTCTCCAAGGTCTATGTAGAACCATGATTTTCAGGACATCTATTTCAAGAGCTCTAACCTCCATATGTCTGTTCCCCCAAGTTTCTGCTAAAAATGTCAACTGGGCTTTCCCATTTCTCATGTTTTCTATAATCCCCATCCTCATACTTCATAAAAGCAAGGCAAATGACTCACCTTTCTTGAATTTTGCTATTTCAAATTTTTCTTCAATTTTGCTATTTCATATTTTTCTTGGATGGAAAATTTAATTTAAAATAAGAAGACAATTTCAAATATTTGTGAGAAAGTAAGTAATTCAAATGACTGGTTAGCAAATGCTTCTAAATGAGAGGTTCCTTTTAAATTTATTTTCATCAAAATTCAAAGAGAATTAACAGTTATTAACCAATTATCAATAAAAACTAATTTTTTATGATAGATAAACATCTATTTTTGTTATATAATTCAGAAGGAGTTTCAAGAATTATAGGTCCAGGGCCTCCCCGGTGGCGCAGCGGTTGAGCGCTGGGTTGTGAAGCTGCCCGCGGCCTCTGCGGCGCCGGTTCGATCCCCGGCTGCTCCCCGGCCACCAGAGGAGGGTCCCACATGGCACGCAGACCTCTCCTGCCGCCCGCTGCTCCCCTCAGCAGTGTACTTCGGTCCTTCTGCCTGCTCTGCTCCCCGCTCTGGCTCTGGTGAATTCTCTCACCCTCCCGCACTTCTGACTGTACCCAGTGCATGTATAAACAAAACAAACAAACAAATAAAATAAATAAATAAATAAAACATGCCTCTATAAAAAAAAAAAAGAATTATAGGTCCACAACAAATTCTCCTCTGGTTCCACCTACTTATTTAATTAAATTCTGGTTCTCAGTACTTACAAACATAAAATTTAAATGGAAATAAAATTTTTCATTTAATAATAAATAATAACCATACAGAGATAGTCCCACTTGTCTCATTAAAAGTTATATTTCTAAGATTTCTTAAATGCTTAATGCATATTTATCAAAGTTTATAATAAATGTCATTTTGATTAATTATACTCTAATAATCATAATGATTACTCAATCCAGATGGAGATTTTAACACATAGAGACTCTGTTCATGAAATTTTAAAATTCAAATCATATATATATATATATATCTGTATATATAAAGTGTTATAGACTAATAAAAGATTTTCAAGCACAAATATGCATCATAAATATAAATGTTAAAATTCTCATAGAGGAGTGTATTAAAATATCTTTTAAAAGGAGAAAAAATTTTTAACCTTCTATATTTAAGAAAGAGCTTGTTTATATATTTTATGCATTTATATGAGTAGAAAAAATTGCTTCAAAAATTCCATTTTGTTCAATTAAAAGAGAAAGGTATTTTATTTTAAAATGCCAGTATTCTCTATATGTGAATGTAACCTCTGCATTAAAAAAATTTATGATGGCCAAAGTAATAAAACAATTTTTTAAAGATTTATTTATTTATACAAGAACTGGGGTACAGGCCAGAGGTGTAGAAGGGCGAGAGAATTCATCAGAGACAGAGTGGGGAACAGAACAGGCAGATGACTGAAATACACTGCTGAGGGGAGCAGCGGGCAAGTCAGGAGAGGTCTGCTGTGCCATGTGAGTACTTCCCTGACTGGGGATTGAACTGATGATGCAGTGGCTGCGAATAGCTTCATAGGTTGCTTCTTAACCCCGTGCGCCACCGGGGAGGCCCCAAAGTAATAAAACAATTTATGAATATTTGGAAACACAATTATCTCAATATTGGTTTAAGGAAGTATATGAGAAAAACGTTTGAAGTCCTTTTTGTAAAGCAAGCCTTTTGATATGTTCTCCTCTTCACTTACATCTATGTTTCAAGTACTGAAGTTAGATGCTGTATACAGTTCTTATCTTTTTATCATGTGAAAATGCTTCTTTTTTTTAAAGATTTATTTTTATTTATACAAGAGCTGGGGTACAGGCCAGAGTCGCGGGAGGGTGAGAGGATTCACCAGAGACAGAGCGGGGAGCAGAACAGGCAGACTGAAGAAATACACTGCTGAGGGGAGCATTGGGCAAGACAGGAGAGGTCTGCCTCGCCATGTCGGATTCTCAATCAAACTGGCGCAGCAAAGGCTGCCAACAGCCTCACAGTGCGATACTCAACCCGCTGCGCCACTGGGGAGGCCCTGAAAATGCTTCTAATGAATAAAATCAAGTGTTTCTGCTAGTCTTTATCCTAAATATCAGTTTCTGCAGGAGAAGGAATCACTTTTTCAAGAAAGTGGAGATCAAATCCAACTGCGGGCACCTGTTTATATGTGTCACTAAGAATAAAAAGATAATCAATATGGTCTTTAAATATGTTTTGTTATTGTAGGTTGAAAATATTTAATACACATATTTTGGCATTTTAAATTACTTTTCATGGTAATGCAGTTTAGGTCAACAAAATTGGGGGTTTAAAGGAAATCAAAATAAAAAATAGATAAAGGATTATTTAATAATTTTTGATAAACAATAAAAATATTTAAAGTTATGTATAACTATGCAATATCTATATTAACTGCAAAAATATTTAAAGTTATGTATAACTATGCAATATTTATATTAAACAAAAAAGTTCCTTTATTTACATAAGTACATGTTAAATGAGAAATAACAACATATATAAATTCATTGACTTTACATTTGCAAGGAAAAACCCTTAAATTTTAATACAGTATTCAGAGTAAGAGAACTGAAACTTTTACAAAAATGCCATGATAGTAATTGTGGGTAAAGAGGTAAACTTTAAATATTTTGGTTAGACCCAAATTCCTCTGCCTGTGCCTACCTGTTTATTCTTAATATGGCATAATGTCATATATTTTTTAAAGGAAACTTCTTTTTTCTCTGATGCTAGAAATTAAGTCATAAGTTGAGTTTATGTAGACCAACAGAATTTATGTAGCCAACCAAGTTCTGAATGTCATAACTAAGCAAGGTACCCAATTAGCCCACTAACCCACCAACAATAAATGCATACAGATTTCCAAAACCACTTCAAATTGTGTTTCTGCCATCAAAGACCACACAATATAACTTGACAATTATACTGATAATGCAAAGAAATGACAATGCAAAGAAATGACAATGCAAAGTCACTATTGAGGTTTGAAATGCAGAGCACAATATTTATTTAATGCAATACAAGCTTTAACCTGTAGACATACATAAATATGTATCTCCACTAAGCTATCATCCTCTCTGTGCTTGGCCATAGATAATATTGGACCAGATATTCTTGTTAGATAGTAGAACAAATATAATCCATAATGCAGATGATCCACTTACACATGTCCAGTAGCAATATCCAGTAGAGGAAAAAACCTTACACAATGAAGGCGACCTGTCAGCCAGACCTGAAGTCAAAATCTGTTTGTGGCTCTTATTACCTAGACCAGTACTTTTCAAGATGTATTTCACAAAATAGTACTGTTAGCACATTGCTTGCTGTTGTATGCAAAAATAAATTCAGAAATGGAGCACAGGTGTTTAAGAAATTGCTAAAATATTCAAACATGTGATAGCTGATTTATCTTAATTGAGAGGGTATACCAGTGGTTACCAAAGTGGAAGTGGGGGTGAGGAGTTAGTAAAATTGGTAAGGGAATGGAAGCTAGAATTTTGGTAGGAATCATAAAATAATATATGAAGATATCAAAGTATAAAACTATATACTTGAAACTTATGCAAAATCATAAATCAAAGGTACCTCAATAATAAACAATACCTTTAATGATTTACAAAAATAATATGATACAGAACAGTTTAGTTCTTGAAATCATATGGACTCATTGGCTCAATATACCTGCTAATTGTGTACAATTGGATATGAATAAAACATAATATTTTAAGGTTAGTTTGTTACCTAGAATGTATTCCTTTTGTTAAAAAATAATTTAAATTTAGTTATAATCCTATACAATAAAATTTGGATTTGGCATGAGATAAATATAAATTATAAATATATGTAATAATTTGCATAATTTTGGGTAAAATTAAAAATTAATATCTTATAGTTCTGTGAGTATTGTTAGAACAAAATTAGGTTAGTTAATTTAACAAGGAAGAGCAAATTTCTTTTTATTCATTAGAATTGCATATAGTTTCAAGTGTGCATATAGGTGTTTAGCTTGGGAAATTGTTTTTTTTTCATAATTTTATGTTTAGTTACAATTATGAAATGACAAAAATTACAAGTAAAATAGTGATTTTTTTATATTGGTCACTTATATGCATGTATTTTACTGAATAATGTGGCTATTTTGTAGTTCTTTTGTTTTTAATGTTATATTTGTCCAATGTTATTAATTAAAATATAATTTTATAGTTATTGAACCTGATAACACGAAATTAGATTTATATGATTCTCAGACTTTTTTATGTTATTTAATTTTTTAATAATTTATTTCTGTTTTACTTCCCCAAAATATAAGTCCATGACTGATTAAGGGAAAAAACACACAAAAAATGTTCTTTAGCCACAAGTGATTTGAGAATTGTTTTAAGGAGAGCTCTCTGAGTCTCAATTTCCTCTTCTACAGAATAAAAATGTCAATACTTTAGAATCATATGTATGGTTAAATGAAATCATGAATAAAACTTGCCTAGACTATAGTAGTCATTCAATAAATAAAAGTTCTTGTTATATATACATTAAAACTACTTTAATTATGATTAACTACTATGAATCAATGGACTCTTCCATATTCTCTTTATATGTTAATTTATTCAATTCCCTAGTCTTTTGAAGTGGATATTATAATTAGCTTCCTTATAGAGATGAAGAAACTGAAGTTCAAAATTACTGAAATAGTTTTCACTTAGTAATGCTGTAATAACAAATAGCCCCCAGATTCCAGTAGCTTATAAAAACACATATGTATTTCTTCCTAATATATTTTGGTAGCTGTATGCCTTTTTCCTTTGTCTTCTTCATCCGTGATCCAGGCTGAAAGAGTAGTCAGCCCTTGTTAGGGACATAGCATATTCTTGGAGAAAGGAAAGAACAAGAAAATTGGTAGAAATCTATCATAGCTCTTAAGGTTACTTTCTTGATGTGTAGTTTACTCACATACCACTGGTCAGAGCACATTCATGGCCAATCCTAAGATCAATAGGTTGAGGACGTATTATCCTCTTACAAGAAGAGAAAATTGTTATTTGAAAACGATAATACAATCAACCACAGTCATACAACTTATAAATAGTTGTGTCAATATTCAAACATACAAGACTAGCATCAGAGTCTGCATTCTTCATTATAACATCACGTTTCCCATTTGCCAGAAAACTGAATCAAATAAAGAAAGAAAATCCTAGCAGCATGACTCTCCTTTTACATAAAATGTAGTATAAAAAATTGATGATCATAAGACCTGAAACCATAAAATACATAGAAGGAAATATAGGCGAAACACTACGGGATTTGCACATCAAAGACATCTTTACAGACACATCACCCAAAGCAGTGATAGTGAAGGCAAAGATAAACAGCTGGGACTACATCAAATTAAAGAGCTTCTGCACAGCAAAAGAGACAATAACAAAAACAAAGAGAAACCCCACCAACTGGGAGAACATTTTTGCACCCAACACTAATGATAAAGGACTGATCACAAAAATCTGCAAAGAGCTGATGAGACTCAGCAACAACAAAGAAAATAATCCAGTCAAAAAATGGGCAGAAGAGCTAAAAAGAAACTTCTCTGAAGAGGAAATGCAAATGGCCAACAGACATATGAAAAAATGTTCAACATCACTTGTAATCAGGGAAATGCAAATCAAAACTACCATGAGATACCATCTCACACCAGTGAGAATGGCACATATTAAAAAAACTAGCAACAACAAATGTTGGCGAGGGTGTGGAGAAAAAGGAACTCTTCTGCACTGTTGGTGGGAGTGCAAACTGGTCCAACCACTATGGAGAGCTGTGTGGAGATTTCTGGACCTACTAAACATAGAGCTTCCATATGATCCAGCAATTCCACTCCTAGGTATTTACCCAAAGGACACAGAAACATCAATTCCAAAGAGCACCTGCACCCCTATGTTTATAGCAGCACTGTTTACAATAGCTGAGCTTTGGAAACAACCCAAATGCCCAAAAATAGATGACTGGATCAAGAAGATGTGGTACATATATACCATGGAATATTACTCAGCATTCAAAAGAGATAAACACATGCAATTTGCAGCAACATGGATGGCGCTGGAAGGGATCATGCTCAGCGAAATAAGCCAAAAAGAAAAAGAAAAATACCGGATGGTCTCACTCATAGCAGGAATCTAGAAAACTTAAATAAGGGACCAGGAAAATGAATATAAGAAAGTGAAAATCAAAATCAACAAAAAACTATGAACCAGAGACACTTTTTGGGGGGTGGGGGGCGGGAGGGGAAGGATTGGGGCCAGAATGGGGCGTTTGCAATTGTATGGGGGAATATAAAAATAAAATTTATTATTTTAAAAAAAAAAAGAAAAGAAATTAAATACCTAAAAAAAAAAAAATTGATGATCATGTAGAACCATGAAGACAAACAAGAAACCTGAGGACAAGTTCAAGGTCACTCTGAGCTACAGTACGTCATCATCAATGTCTCTTCAACATCAGAGAATGCCTTCCTTGGAGAGTACAGATGAGATAAATAATAAATGCTCATGCCCCATTTCCACAATAATGACAAATGTTTGATTTTTAAAGCCAAATATCTACCACCTTCATTCCTTTAAAAAAAATTTTTTTTCACTTAAGACAAAAGAAAGCTCAATTTCTCACAAAGTTCATTTGACACTGTTTGTACTATAGGCTTGCTTGCTGTGTTTCCAAGTGGTGATGCTGCTAGCAATGTATGGAAGGTTCTGTACCAGATATTCTGCACTGCCTGCTGTAATGTGCATATATGATATTGTATATTTATAACGTACTCTTGTGTATAATTCTTTGTGTAGTTGTTTGCCACCTAGTGGCAGTTGTTTTCAATCCAAACATTAATATTCATGACCAATTCTAATTAGTCTGGCAATGTGTTTTTTTTTTTAAGGAAAGATCCCAAAGTCATAAAATGTTTAAAAGTGTTGACAATGACATTATTCTGCTCTAGCAAACTTAAAAAAATACCTTGCAAATTTGGTTCATATTTAATCCTTGACAATGACAGATGAAGCTGTGTATTCACAAGTCATTTCCTGTTGCAAGAAGAAAATAGGAAATGATAAAATGAACATTTCAAATTTTAGCAAATAATACTAAGATGTTCTTAGAGTGCTGTGTTTTGCATACAATATTGCTCAGCAAAATATAAACACCATTGCAAAACTCACTGATTTATCATAAGCACATTTTGGTTTATGTTGTTCCTGGTAGTCATGTTTTAATTTTTAATATTTTGTTAAAACATCACACAGTCAAAATCTCATATCATCCTGGACAACATGGTCCAGGGATAATTCTTACAAAATTGCAAATAAAAATGAGATGTCAATTCAGATCAAACATATTAACAAAAATCAGAATCTATTTAATGAAAAATTTTAACAAGAATGCTGTACAACTTTGGGGCTTTGGGGTGGGTGTGGTGTGGTAATATACATTTGAAGAGATGTGAACTTATACCCTTAAATCATATGAAACATTGTAAACCAATGTTACTGCAATAAAGAATACATTAATAATAATAATAATAATAAAAGTTGGTATTATACAAAATCTCATGCATTATTGGTGGAAATATAGACTATAGTAGCCATTTGACCAATAATATTAATATAATAACACTTAAGTATATGTTTAATCTAAGACCCAGCACATATCTATTTTTGGGTAAATATTCCAAAAACATCTCATTCAGGTTCATAAGGAACATCCAGGAAGATGTTCATCACAGCATTGTTTCTAGGAATAGAAATCTGGAAGACGTATGGGTGTCCATCACTGGACCAAAATAAGCAATAGTGAATGAATTTTCGCTGTGAACTACTATATAGCCACTAAAAGTAACATATACACTGAGCAGCACAGTAAATCTTGAAAGCATACTGCTGAATGGAAAAGCTAAACATAAAGAAAGTATTTAATATAAAACATTGTAAATTATAATACATATTATAAAATAACACTCCGTATTTTACAAAATCATAAAATCTCCCAATTTTGTATTGAATGTATTTAAATACATTACAATGTTGGGAGAAGCAGATGGAATTGGGAAATGGATTGAAAAGTGAACAAGTGAAGGGAAGCACTAATGACAAAGCTAAGGGGAAAGGTCTTTGCAGGAATCAATGGTGGCACCATGTCTTACACCGAGAGCTCAACGATGAGCAAGACCAACTCAAACTGTGAATATAAGGTCCAAGTGATAATGATTGTACTGAATTTCAAAATAAAAAATTAAAGTACTTTTTAAATAGTTCCAAATTTTCTCTTATGCAAAAAAGAAAAAAATTCCCAAATAAAGGCGATATTCATTTTACCAGGATAATTTTTGTTTGGGGCTCATTATAGATAATCTAAAGTTATTTCTATGTCAAATTCACTGGTCATTGAGATATTGAAAACACAGTTATTAAATGGACAGAGTTTTTAGTTTAAGAGTAAATCAGATACAAATACTCAGAGGGGTGAAAAGGGGTAGAGAGTAAAAAGGAACACAGTTAAAATACAAACAAATAAGGAAAGAAATAGTTCACTTAACAGTTCTCAAATTTCGAGGTTTCCTCTGCCGTGGAAAACGGATGCTGGGCATACTCCATAGAAATAGATGCAGTTGCGAGGACACCATCCACTGCCCGTTTTGCAGACTCATAATAGGAACACACTGAAGTCTCAGAGACATCCTGCGTTGAATAAACTTGTTTGGCTTCACCAGACTTGATGATTCTCAGACGTACTTAACCAAACCACCTCTCTTCCTGTTTAACAGAGCTACTAACTCCTGTCACGTTAGCCTTGTATAACTACTTTGGAAAACACTAGTTGGAAGTCTTCCGACCTTCCAACCACCATCACTCCATTTTGCCTGTTACTTTCCATTTCAACCAGATCTCTGTAAATTTCCTTAAAAATACACACATGCACATAAAAATAGTAAAAAAACAAACCAACCAACCTATAACAACATATAAGCTTATTTAAAATATTGTAAATCATAAAGGAGCAGATTTTATTTCAAAAATGAGATTTTACTGTCAATTCCAAGCTGTACTACCCTTTTTCCATTCACAGCATATCTTCAACATTCCTCCTTGTCAGTATATTCACATCACATCATATCTTGTGCTTTTTTTTTTTAAGTCATAGAATATTTCAGAATCAGGATGCAGATGAGGCCTGAGGGCAGCTTAATGTAAGGATGGGATAATAGGACAAATGCAACCCACAGATAACCGGTAGGGTAGGGGCCCAAACCCAAAAGGGACTCAGGGCCCTGGGCAGTGGAAGGAACTCAAGAAGCAGCTTTAATATGACAGGGTGAGGTCCTCCCTGGTGACACAGGGGTTACAGACAGTGCTATCAAGCTATCACCAGCCACTGCAACAAGAGCTCCATTCCCTGCTGGCCAGGGAGCAACCCCACATGGCAGAGCAGGCCTCTTCTGCCTCACTGGCTGCTCCCCTCAGCAATGATTATTTTGGTAGAGCTGCCTATTTTGCTCCCCACTTTGTCTCTGGTGAATCCTCTCACACACAACCTCCTACCCCGCACCTCTGGCTTACACCCCAGTTCTTATATGCATAAATAAATAAATCTTTAAAAAAAATAATATGACAGGGTGAGAGTAAGTCTACAAAAGGAAAACAAGAAGCCATGGATATTAGGAAAAGATCAGAGCAAAAGATGGCATATGTAGAAGCAAAATAACTTTAAATCAAGTTGTGATCATTTAACTTATGGCAGACACTAGGTTAAATGCTCTACATGTATTTTTTCTTTAATATTAATATACCTTAGAGGAAACCAATTACTAGCAGTGCAGGTGAATGGATGGAGGCACAGTGGCAGTAAATGGCAGTTGGAGTTGACTCCCCAACCTGTGCCCCGAGCCACAGCTCCAGGCTCACTGCATGGCACTGGGCGAGAAAGGCTGTGATTGTTCTTACTCAGGAGACTGGCTACATGAATCAGGACAAACCCTTCCCCTACTTGACAGATGTTTACTGTGCTATGGCAAATAGAAGGTGGCAATGTCCAGTTGGGAAATATGCATCTTTGTCCTGGCAGTTTTCCTAAAGGTAGAGGTCATTTTCTAATCTTTAAAGTCAACCAAAGAATGTTACAAAACCATGTGGCTTGAAACCCACATTCTTGTGGTATCTTCTCTACACGTTCTAACCAGCTTTTTCACACCTTCTCAAAAAATAATCACTGTCCCTTTTTGCTGACCTTATTTCAAAACGGACTTTCCCTTCAGCTTCCCACTACATTGCACCCTCACCAACCACCTGAACGTGTCTTCATCTCATTAAACTGTGAGCTCTGGGACAGTGGAAAGAACGACTTACTGTGTGCAGCACCTCACCTGCCTGGCATGGCCACAGGGCCAAGAATAGGAGCTCGGGAATGTATGTTGAGTGGATTGCAAAACATTTAGCCACATTCAATGGAGGAACAGGAGACAAGTATGTAAGATGGACTTTCCTGATTTCCAGGGAATTACATGAAAAAGAAAGGCAAAATCATGTGAATGGACCTAATGCTAAGATTAAGAAAAATAGCTAGAAAATAGGTCATTTGCTTTATAAAGGAAAAGAGAAAGAATTGAATTTACCCATTTTTCAAATGTTTCACTGTATTAGCTTTCAATAGGACAGGTATAAGTAAGAGTCCAGCCACCTACACTTTATGAATATAAACATGCATATATGTGTAATATCTCTATATAAACATCGCAGTAGAGTATACTTTGTATGACTCTAAGAAGAAGCTTAATCATCTGTGTCTAAATCCCGTGATTGCTGGTATATATAAAGTCATTGACATATCATGGCTTTATTTTATGAAACACTTCATCATAAATTAGTCCCTTCCATATTGAGGGAAGATATTCAGAACAAAAAGTTCTCACATTAGAGATGTGGTGAGTCACCCCCATTTTGGTGACTCATGCTACTTTGGTTTTATAACCTTCTTAGTAATATGATAATAGTAATAGTTAATTTGTATGTGCCTCTACAGACCTCTGAAGATCACATAGACAGTGTAGAGCAGCAAAAAGAGGCTTTCAAATTTTAATTCCATAACTCTCAAAGTATGTGCATTTGGGTTACCTGTAAGCTTTAATCTCTCTATGTGTAAAGTACCTACCCTAAACAGCTATTTGAAGATTAAAGGAGGTAATCAACCAAAAGATCTAAGTCATATTAATTTTTAAAAATGCTAGATTTATTTATATCCTCCTGCATCTCTCTTGACAATAAAAGTATCAGTCAACAGACCTTAACATTCAAGTAAGTTAAAACATGAATTTATATATTTCAGCCTATATTTTTGGTTAGCAAAATGAGGCTAAACTTAAGTCATCTGCCTAGATGGTATGTGTTAAAGGCAAGACTTGAATTCATGCTTCGTTTAAGGACTTTATGTGCAATCTGACATCCAAGCTTCCCTTGTGAAGAGAGGGAAGGAAATATAAAAGCAAGAAGCATAGAATTTCTTATTTTGTGATTTGGCTTCTCATAATACCTTTGTACGGTAGATCATATTGTGTGGATGATAACAGTGAAGCACAAAGAAGTTAAGTAAACTTGCTCAAGGTTGTAACAAAGCTAGAAAGCATCGGTAGACAAAATTGAAAAACTAGTATTTTATATTCCAGAAGTCTGTGGTTTCCTGTTATTGTTGTGACTGATTTGACTTCCTATGGTTTGTATGCTGCAACGATTTGCAATAATAATGGGGAGATACATTGAAGGCCTATTTGTGCCAGCTTCTGAATATATCTATTCAACCCACATTTACTGAGCCCAAACTGCAAATGTTACATCTAAATGTTTCTTCCATGCTACTCAATGTTTTCCTCACTCGTTTTGCTTATTACTGAAAATGTACCATTGAAATAATGGTTTGTTCAGCATAATTATTTTTTACCTCTCAGTTTTTCTCCAACATACCAATAATTTGGGCTTTAAAGTACATTAGTTTGCTAGATCATTGCCTGCTTGTTTATAACAATGTGGAAGGAATTACGCGGGACAAGTCAAAAATGAAAAAGAACACCGTAGTCAGCCTTTCAAAATGCCCCAATGTGATACTCTGCTCAACTAAGTCCAGTTAATTCCATAAAACATTTCAGGAAAGGAAATGGTGAGTGTACATAATAAGTATTGGGCAATTATTAAAATCACATTTTCAGAGAAAAATTAATAAAATGGTATACATTCCAAAAGCATCATCAACTAAGAAGAACAGGATCAAAAATTGTATTGACCACATGATTTTAATTTTGTAATACATGTACATGTGTGTGCATGTGTGAGTTTATGAGCTTGTGAGTTTGTTTGTGAACATGTGTATTTGTATATGTGTGTGATAGAGTTTTGGCCAAGTCAGTGTGTGTGACAGTATTTTGACTGAGTCAGAGACAAGATGGTAGGAGCCTGACTTGATCATCTGCTCTGCCCCTGCAGGAAGTCTCTCTGAGCCCAGGGCCAATGTCCCCCAAAACTTAACAAGACCTGTTGCTGCTGCTATGTCACCTCCTACTTCTTGAGGAAATAGGATTTTTAAAAAATCAAACTGTACAGAAGGGTGCTCTGAAATCATCTACTTCCTTTACCATAATCTAGAAGTAAATTCAGTATTTCCTGTGGCTTCCAGAAATGTTGCAGTCTTAAGCAAGTTTATATCCCATCCCCATCACTTTCTAGATATATGAAATTATATTGCTCAACATCATTGTACTTTCTATTTCATGTACTTTAAACACCTTTCCATATGAATATTTATTTTATTTCACAAAGGATTATATATAATAGCTTCTATATATGTAACATCTTGCAAACACTGAATCATTTAAGCACCTTGCAAATATTGATTCATTTAATCCTATAATAGCATATGAGATGAGTACCATCTGATGTTGACTTTACAGCTATCAAAGTGTGTAGAGATTATGATACTTGTTATAGATGACCCCAGATATAAGTGGTGGGACCAGCATTCAAAGCCAGGTGTGGTTCCAGAATCTGAGCTTCTGAAAGTTACTCCTAAACATTTACCTAAACGGCTATCTGGCCTGAATTGTATAAATAAATCTTGATGAAAATATAGATATCATTCTTCTCAATTGAATTATATTTCATTGTGTGAGTGACCACATCTATAGATCCAAAATCCTACTTATAAGTACTTAGGATCTTTTCAGTTTTTTATCTTAAAAATTATTACAAGAATATCATTACATTTGCCTCTTGATAAATGCTTAGCAATGATGTTACTTGATCCAAAGGCAAATCTTTTAGATGCTTGATAAATAATAATACCAAATTATTTCACAAAAATTTACACCAATTTTTCTATTATTAACAGTCTAAGAGAGTGCTTATTTACCTAATATCCAAATGCTTTTGCTTGCCAATTTATCAACAGGGGAGGGAGAAAGCTGCAATTAATTTCTCACTATTTGTATTTACATTTTTAAAATTGAAAGTGCAATTGAGCAGATTTTTACGTGTTTATTGAACATAATATTTTATTTCCTTCTAAGCACTCCTTTTATAATTTTTAGCCTTTGCCAGTTTTTCTCATGAGATTTTTTCTTATTGATTAACAAGTGCTTTTTATTTTTTAAGGCTATTAGCCCTTTTCCATCATATGAAGTGAATATTCTCCAGGCTGGAAGAGGTCACTGTCAGTTAAATGAGTGTTGTGGAAATGATGACCTGGAAACTCTCAACGGTTATATTAGTATATTAGAGGTGTTTCAGTACACTGAACTTGGAAGGATTTTTAATAACAAGACACCTGGACTTAATAGCAGCACAGAGCATTTGTGAGACCCATACTTTCAAGTCAGTCTGCCTGAACTTAAACCAGCTAAAGTTGGGCCACTTATTAGTCTCTCTGTGTCTCAGTTTCTTCATTCCTGGTTGGTGGGAGTATGGTGGATATAAGTATGATGATGTTCTATGGGAACAGCCTAGGTGAGGTCGGCACATAGTGAGTGCTCAGTAAAGGGAGGTTTTACAGAGGGTAGTCAAGGAGACTAAAAGGTCCATCTCATGCACACTCTGTATGGAATCAAAATCCTGAGGAGAACAACACCAAAATGTTAACAGCAAATGTCTCTGGCAGTTGGGATGTGGGGATTTCATTTTCTCTTTTTCACTTGTCTGCATTTTCATTAATGAATGTACAGTTTTACCATCTGTGTAAAATATTACTTTTAATAACCTTTCCTTTCCCAGTAGACTTTATTAACCTCAACCAACTCTGATTCCTCCCAAGTTCCTAAGATCTATCAATCATAGTTAGCTAGTTAGCTATCCAGCCATGGCCTCGTTTTTTTCCAAAAACTTAAAGGAGCATAAAGAAATGAGAACTTATAAATACTATAGTAAAAACAGGTCAGGGGATGAAAAAAAAGGAGAGCATGATGTAAAAATATGTAAGAAGTATGTTATAAGATCCAATAGAACTGTTATATTCTAAGATTTTTGGTTCTGAGTGTCTAGGAATACAAAGCCAAAAAAAGAGGAAAAATTGATCTTTCCTTTAGAGGACAAAAAATTTCCCCAGGATGAAGAGCTTTTCCCAGTTGAAGAGGCAGTAGGAGATATAACAGGCATTATTTTCAGAAATGGCAGTTCATATCAGTTTTTTCTTGGAATGTCTCTCACTGCGAAGCAAGGTAACAATAAAACCCAGTTAAGTCAATTTTGCAGGTCAATAAGAGAACATGGCCCAAGTCCATTGCATTTGGACTGTCAGACATGATTAGAATGAGAATACTTACTGACAAGGGAAACCCACTGAACTCGAGGTTTGCAACACTATCACCGCAATGCTTGAATCTTGTTATTCTTCAGTGTTGGTTTAAACCATAAATTTCGTAGAAGTATAGATTAGTTTGAGAAAAAACATACTTTTTGCTTTTTGTTTTGTGACACCACACATAATATATTTGGTGGTGATTTATATTTCACTAATTGGTTTGATCCGGTGTCACACATTCCTTTTCATTTTCAACTGTGAATATATGAATTTCAAATACAATTAATTCTTAAATTTGGCTTGCACAAAATTAAAATTAATTAGGTGGTTTGGATCATGTAAGACTATGAGAAGACATTCAAGTTAAGGTCCTTTTATTATGTAGCATTCAGAAATGCATTCCTATCAAAAATAGGGATTGAAATGCTTTTTTGACTTGTCTTCCAATCATACAGCCTATTTAGAAAACACTTCAAATTGATGAGGTGCTATCTTCATCAGAATGTGTGATGTTAAAATTTAGTTATTGCTCTGATTTCCCTACATTGTGTGTTTTTAACCTGAAATTTAAAATAATCCCCAACTTTAATTAGGTATGATAAAAAAGGGAGTTAAAAATACACACTGTCAATCTTATGCTTGGCTTGAAGCAAATAATTATAAATTATAACTACTTCGATAACTGATCTGAAAAATGAACATTATAATATTTTGAAGAAAAATCTATTCTTTCCTAATAAAGTATGGACGGAAGGATTGATTTTTCCACGAGTAGTTTTCTTTCTTTATATTATTGATTTAAATCCAGGCAAAACTACAAATTCCTAAAATATCAGGAATAGTGACAAGTTTACCTTTTTATATCTAGTATGGTAGATGATAGATGGATAGAGAGATAACTAGGTAGATAGCAAACAGACTATTTTTGCATCTACATTGTTACTTGCCACTCTTTCATCAACTAAGATAATGGAGTTTTTATTTTTAATATTTTATGTTCTTTTAACATATTTACTCTTGATGTGAAAGACTAATCCACTATCCAACCACTGTAACCTGTGTAGGGTCATATCTGAATTGATGTTGATAGCTATTCAATTTTAACTTTATCACATGAGAATTGAAGTAATTTAAGATGCAACATTAATTTTTAAGTACTAAACAATTATTTTTACTAATAAAATTCCTTTTTACATTAACACCTGCTTAGTCATCCAACTATCCTAACTGCTGAAAGACCTCTGCAGGGTGATTCTTAAAAGGAGACTTTTCTACCTTTCTGATAACTAGCCTACCTTAGAGGAGAACACAAATGGAATATACAATGCTACATTTCATCATTGTAGTAGGTTGTGTAGTCTGAATATTTATTCAACAGAATGACTGTTGTAATGCACAATGCTTTTTAAAAATCGAGGTACAAATTTTAGGCTCTCATGAAATTTGAAGTGTATTTTTAAAACATTTTATAATGATAATAATTATATCATTAGTACAAGCAACTCTTTCAGTGTGTTTCCAAAAGCAGGTCTGAAGCAAGAAGATAAAGATGACATGAAGGTCTAAGTAGAACAATTGAGAAAATTCATTTATTTAGAAAATAAAGTTGGCTTAACCATGAGACATATAAAAAATTATTACTGCTAACAGTTATTGAGTTAGACTGAATAGTGCTCAAATAATTGCAATACAAGCATTAATTCAAAACATTCCTAACCTAGATGAGGTGTCTTATATAGTAAATTTCTACCACACTATGATGAGTTTATATATTGACAGCTAATATTTATTTAGTGCATGCATACCACATGACAAGCAAGAACTACATCATTGAATTCTCAGAGGAAGATGCTATTATTTCATATTTTGCAGATGAGAAGACTGACATACAGAGAAATTAAGCAAATTTCCCAAAGTTATGTGGTTACTAAGTGGTATATTGCTGGGATTTGAACCTATAATCAGGATTCATAGTCAAATATCTTAATCACCATATAGGCTAAACTGGCTTATATCTACATTAATTAGTGGTATTTGCTTGTTAAAAATGTAAATTGCTACAGAACAAATCAAGGAACTGCAGATCAGAAAGGTTAAGGGAATCAAAGCCAAATCATTTCATTAGGCAGCAAAGCCAAAATCCTGGTGCAATTCCTGTCCAGTGCAATTCTCAGAACTATGCTGCTTCCCAGTTCCATAATAGGCAGAGGAAACCAGAAAGTAAATTAAGAAACATCATCTGTGGTAAAATGACCACAGCATAATTAAACATGACCAAAGTGATTTAATCATTTCAATTTATATTGGCTGTCTGGTTTCAATTTACATTGGCCCCCACATCCCAGTTTTCCATGCATGGGGGCATCTTTAAAAGTCTCAAGATACCGATCTAACTTTCTTAGACACAGATAATTCTGCCATAGTCCTGAGTTATGGCCTCAGGGAGGACACCATTTTAGTTCGCTGTGAATGATGTTATTAGAAGCATGCATTGCTTGGATCATAGATTGAGATGGTAGGAGCCTCCTGAGCTGACATCTTTTGTTAATTTTAAATTAACCTAGAAATTAAACTGAATTACTTTTATTAGAAAGAAAAATTGGTTTGGTAATGACCTGAATAGTCACTAGCCCACGTTTCATTTTAGTTCATGTCTGGAGTTGCTTACATAACTATCAGGAAGTCAATAAATCTCTCCTAGTCTGAAGATTAAAAATTATGAAGCTTAATTTCACCCTGCTTTCTGCCACTTAGCAGTGCCCAACAGCTCTTTTATATGTAATGTGTTGCCTTTGTTAAATCATAGAGAACCAGAAGAGAAAGCTGAAGGAGCACAGTTGTACTAAAGTTTAACTGGGCTTTCCCCTCTTCCTCTCATGTGCTCTAAGACCCACTGAGGCACAGATGTGTGGACTGGGACTATCAGTTGTAGCATCTTTCTAGAAGAACATTTTCTAGTATTCCAGAGATGCCTTAGAAATGTGCAAAACCGAGTTATTCCACTTCTTGTAATTCACCTTAAACAATGATTTATTCACAATTGTATAAGAATTCACATCATGGCATCATTTAAAATAGTGCAATGGCAACTATTCCAACCAAACTTGTATGTGGCAAGACTCCAGCATTAAGGGATTTATTAAGTAAAATAAAACTTCCAAAATGTACAGTATCTTGGAACCATTCTAAATAAGCTACAGTTCCTGGCACATGGAAATGGCAATACGTTTAGAAAATAGGATCTCTAATTTTCAAAAACAACACAAAGCATTATATTAATATTTTGAAATTTAACAAAGCTTACATCTGAGGGGTGAAATTATTTGTAAATTTTATTTTCTTTGTGAATTTCCATATTTCTCTAAGTTTCCCAGATGAATTTGACATACTCTCTGACATTATCTCTTCAAATACTGAGTCTGGCCTACAATTAAATTTAGTTTATTTCTTGCGTGAATTCCTACCCTAGCTGAGTGCTTCTACCACTACATTTGTCCTAGCCTAGGGTGACCCAGACCCCTCTTTTCTAGTCTTACTTTGGTCTGTTTTGTTCAGTTTGGGCTTGGGTTTTGTTGTTTTGTCAATGTTCTATTAATGAGGTCAAGAACACCTGATAGAAGTCTTCTTTCCATTAAGTAATCCTTGAGCATCTTAGTCATCACAGTGAGTTAAATGATTAATAATTTATTCAAAGCAAAACTTTGGAGTTACTGAAAATAGGAAGAATCTTACGCAAATCAATTTTAGCCAGCTATGTATGACAGGATACAGCATATCCTGGAGTTGACCAAGCTGGTAAGTGAACATTTACATAAACATCAACAGAGAGTGTTGTGTATTATAAGATGAAATAAATGTGCTCCCAAAAGAAAGTGGGCATAAAGAAAAAATTATGACCTTGCATTTAAAAAGAAGAGACAAAAATCTTCCCATAAGGCATATAATCATTTTTAAATTTTCTTATTGGTAAGTTTAAATCTCACAGAGAGTAACAAGCAATTAATTTGTTAGAAAAGGGCACGATAGGGCCTCCCTAGTGGCTCAAGGGTTTAAGCACAGAACTATGAAGCTCTCCACAGCCTCTGCAACACGAGTTTGATCCCTGGCTGGCCAGGGAGCTACCCACATGGTGCAGCAGACCTCTCCTGTCTTGCCCACTGCTCCCTCAGCAGTGTATTTCAGTCAGTCTGCCTATTCTTTCCCCACTCTGTCTCAGGTGAATCCTCTCACCTCTACCCCCATACCTCTGGCCTATACCTCAGTTCTTGTATGCATAAATAAATAAATCTTTAAAAAAGAAAAAGAAAAGGGCATGATAGCGCTTTCTCAGAGAAAACTTTGTTTATCTGAATACCTTCAGTTTTGCGTGGGTTTACTTTCACACAATCAGGTTTCACTTCCTGTAATAGATCATTATTTTTCTTAACCCAGGATGAAAAAAACTCTGTCAGTTCATATCATAGCTATTTGTTAAGCTAGCCTCTTTTAGTTAACATATCAGTTCTTATCTCATCTGGGGTTTGTATGTAGAACCTCAGATTGCCCAAGACTGTCATTGCTATATGCAAAATAAATATCCTGTATTAGCCCAAAACTTTCTGTGTAAATTTGTATATATTCAGCCATGCTCAGCTGAGTTGCCAGACTCAACAACCATTATAATTGAATTTCACAAGAACACCAGACTGGAAATGTAAATATAGAGCTCATGGACTTATTTATTTATGGAACACCTGTCTATAACATGGCATCTGAACAGTATTATTGATTGGTTCTTTTCATAAATTTTCAATATGCTCAATTCTTTAACACAGTAATTATTATAAGTCCAGTAGTAGTTTGAGTTCATTGATTTCCAGATAGTTTTTAAATACTTTGACCTTGGTAAAACTCAGTAGAACTTCACCAAACATCCCCCTCCTCCCACTCATTTGGAACTGTCCTTACCCTCAATGGTAAGTGAAATAATTCACAAATATGTATTAAATTAGCAATCAAGTTATCAGAGTGTTATTTTATCTGTGTGTTCAATTTCTAAGAAGTTGCAGAACTTATTTCACTAACTTTTGCTGCTGCTTCTCCTCTCTGTCTTCTTTTAACCCACTAGAAAGATGCACTTCCCAGTGCTAGGCAAAGCAAAACCTGGAGAGATTTGAAAATTTGGTTTATTCTAAACTTAGATTCCATGAGGCTTTGAGTGGGTCTAAATTTGGTAAAACCTGCTCTCTCATTCTTACTGTCAGATTGTTTTAGAGTCATCTGGACTTGATTTTCAGACAGAAGAACCTGAAGATCAAAATTCAGCTGCACAGACTATTGCCAACCTAATACTTTACAGGGTTGTGCATAAGCTTGTGGTATGTGTTTGTGTGTGTGCACATGCAAATATGTCTTTAAATCAAAAACAAACCGTACTTTAAAACCTAGTGATTATTCAAATCAAATTTTAAGACTCCTATTCTACCCCCCTGGTAGTGACTGTGGGTTTTCCCTGGAAGGAACAGTGGAAAACTATCAGGAAATGGGTCTAAATGTTCCAAACCTTTTTTTGGAAATGTTTTTAAGGCAGAAATCTATACAGAGAGTCGTTCCTTTCTGTAATTACTTGGTCATAGCACCAATACTTTTATTGGCTAAGTTACTTTTGAAAAGAGAATAACAAGAATCATTTTTTCACAGCTAATTTTACAGGAAATGTTAGTAATGTTCCATTTGCAATAAATGTTAGGAAAATAAATACTTGGATAAATGAATGAATGAGTTAATGATCTTGCCTACAAAGATATTTGGAATTTTTATGATCAGTACAACTTAGTATTTTCTTATACCATTGTGCATTATTTGTTTAAAAGAATTTTTCTGTACACAAAATATTTTATGATTGGTTTATTTTTGCTATGATTGGTTTATTTTTCTTATGTTTGTCATGGAAAACTCCTTTTTTGGAACTTGGACATGCTCTAATCATATTATCTACCGAAAATGTTAATACTTAATGATATTTGTGTTAGCCTCCAAAATGACTCCCAAAGATCTACACATCCTGGCATTCACATTCTTGCTTTGGCCCCTCCTACAAAGAATCCAGACTGACCATGAGTGAGCAAAAAGTCCGAAAGAAATAGTATGTGACTCTTAGGGTTGTAACTGGCATTGTACCTTTCCTTGGTTGCCCATTCTGGGGTAAGCCAGCTCCCACACGGTGAGAAAATGAAAGCAGCACCTTGGAAAGGCTCATCTGGTGAGGAATTGAGGCACCTGATAAACTGGTCACACCTGGGAGGGAGCCACCTTGGAAGTGGCTTCTTAAACCCCAGTCAAACTTTCACCTGAAAGTAGCAAAATGTGACTACAATTCCAAGAGAGCCCTAATAAGTACTAACCAACAGGGTTCTTCTTGAATTACTGAAATAAGTTGGTGAACAAAGGAATTCTACTTAGCTACGAAAAGAAAAGATGAACTCTTGGGCCTCCCCGGTGGCGCAGTGGTTGAGCGCTGGGTTGCAAAGCTGCCCGCAGCCTCTGCAGTGCTGGTTCGATCCCCGGCTGCTCCCCGGCCACTGGAGGAGGGTCCCACATGGCGCGCAGACCTTTCCTGTCCCCCGCTGCTCCCCTCAGCAGTGTACTTCGGTCCTTCTGCCTGCTCTGCTCCCTGCTCTGGCTCTGGTGAGTTCTCTCTCACCATCCCGTGCTTCTGACTGTGCCCAGTGCTTGTATAAATAAATAAAAAAAAAAATCTTAAAAAAAAAAAAAAAGATGAACTCTTGCCTTTAGTGATAATGTAGATGAAACTGGAGGGTATTAAGTTAAATGAAATAAGTCAGGAGAAAGACAAATATCAGATGGTTTCACTTCTATGTGGAATATAGAGAAAGAAAACAGAGTCAGATAAAACCAAACAATAACAAATGTTATAAATCTGACTATAGAGTTGAATATTATGGTGGTGGGGGAAGGATAGAGAGCAAAGAGGGTCCAAAGAACTATGGTAGAGGACTGTGAGTGCCTTGGTGGTGGGTGTGATGTGGTGACAAACATCTGAAGTGACATGATCCTATACCTCTGAATCATATAGGTGTTATAAACCGATGTGATCTCAATAAAAAATAAATAAATTTTGTGAGCATGATAAACCATCATTTTAAGCCAAAAAGTTATAAGGTAGTTTGCTACACAGCCATAGTAACTAGAATAATATTTATATTTAATGTGTATTCAGCAAATTTATAGGTTCAATTTTCACTTTTAAGAGTTTAGAAAAGTCAATAGTAATTCTAAGATCAAGCACACACATAGATTCTCCAACAATCTTCGATCAAATTTCTCTTCTTAGAAAAGGTTCTATGTTGATTGTACTTAAATCTGAGCCATTTAATTCCTTGCTGACTTTGATATTAACATTGAAAGACTGAAAATCTGCCAATTCCAGGCCCAGATTTTCTGTCTTTTTACTACTTTGGTAGATTTCTTTTCCCTTACAATTCACATCTATTAGTCCCCTCTTCAAGTTTGGTGAACTATATCTATTGAGTGCCTGAATGCAGGGATTAGTGAATCATGTATGATAAATACAGGAACCAATGAACATCTTTGACTCCTGTTTCAGGAACTGTGTAAAATGTTTTCATACTACACTGTGTGTTTGTACTCCACTACCCCTTTGCAGGTGTACAATGCTTTCTGTAGTACTTCTCATGTATTTGATCTTCCCAACAATCCTCTGTATTCAGGGAAAAAAATAAATTCATGGACAAAGGGCATTTTCTCAGTGAGTTTCTTTCTGACATGATTTTCTTTTTCAGGATGTGATCAATTGTTGATTTGAAGTAAGAAAATCTGAGCACTATCCCTTAGCCAATGGCTTTAACTTCTCCAAGAGACATAGGTTCCACTCTCAAAAAGCTTCATTCTTATGAGAAAACTAATAATGAACAAAAAGAAGAAAATTACTAAGAACAATAAAATGTAAAATGAAATACTAGAGTTGGTAACTGAGTGCTTAAGATGACAGATAGCCTGAAATCCAAATACAAGGATGAAGATGAGATGGAAACAGCACAAGCAGAAGGAACAGAGCATAAAGACCACAAGGTGGGATATGCCCTGGCATAGTGAGGATGAAATGAAAGCCAATGGGCAAGAGAAGAGTGCACAAAGGGAGGACAGGACAAGGTCAGAGGTAAGACCAGTCTAGTCAGGGAGGTCTTTGTATGATGGAAAGTTATCAGAATCTTTCTTTAAAACAACCGAAGTCAATGGGGACTTTAGACCAGTGATTTGACTGTTATATCTACAGGACTGTTATTTCTAATCTGCAGTAAATGGGATACCCTTAGAGGACAAAAATAAATGCAGGGAGTTTTAGGAGACTAGCGCAGTAGGATAGGGAGGGATGTTGGAAATTTGACTACAGAGGTAGTAACAGAGAGTGAGAGAAGTTGATATATGAACACATGCTTTGGAGGAGGATCCTGAGGAACATGCTGATGGATTACTCGTGGGGGTCTGTCATTGCCTGCCAAACCTCAGCTTTTTTGGCTCTGTCACCTTTTTGGCCTGTACAGTACTATTTGTACAATCATTTAAATCTTTTCTGACCTTTCCCTTATTATTTTATAAAATAATAAATATTGGAAAATATTAAAATGTTGGTATTCAAGGTAAAAAACATATGTCTTAAATGTGATCTCTTGAGACAAAAATGGATATCATTTAGCATGCTCTTTAGTCTGAAAATCTTGCTTCATGTTGAACTCTATTGTTTTTTTATACATGTTTGATACTACTCACATTTTCTTGCTTTCACATATAAATAGATTGGGGTATTCACTAAAGGTCTGTATATATTGGAATCTGACACTTGATATACTTATTCAGGTATTAAAACATTGAATGTCTACTATGTCTGTTATACTTTTCTGTGGTCCTCAGTACTTGCTACAGTTCTTGCCTTCACAGGCCTTACAATGTAATGGGTATAAAAATAAGTGAACAGAAATTTGCAACACAAACAGGAGCTATGACAGGCCATGCGCAGGGTGCTATAGACACACACAGGTAGATACACTAAGAAGGTGGATGATTTAGGGTGGAAGAGAGTATTTTGGAAACACCCTCTGGAGGAGTGACTTCCAGGTTTTGGCCCAAGTTTAAGTTGCTTACATATGAGCTCCTCTGTCAGAGCTAGTCACCTGGCAAAGGCTGAGCATAGCCTTTCCTTGACAGCCACACCTCAAAATACCAACTGTTCTTTCTCTAACAAAGCACACGTGCAAAGGCTGGTAAAGAGACAAAAATTGTGTTTATTTTAAAACATAGGCCTTAAGGCTATAGTGAAAGTGAAGATGAAGTAAACTGGTATAAGAAATTAACAGCTTTTAGTCAGAAAAATAGAAATCTCTGCTCTATTGAAAAGTGGTAAGTTAGGTTTCACAATGGCTTTGCTCTGTGAGTCAGACGAGCTCCCCTGTGGGTTCTATGTGGAAACAAGTAAAAGCAGACTGTAATATTGATTCAGAAAGTACCAGAAACAGTAAAAATGTACTTATTAAGTAAGCGATAAATTGTTCTGTGGCTGAAGGGTGACATCGAAGTTCACATGAGCTTTTGTATTTGTTTTATGGGAAAATGGTATTCTTTAGTGGAATTCACATATTTGGATATGCCCAAAGAGGTCGGTATATCCTCTTTGGAAACATAAATGTTCCTATGCCTCTCAGAAAGATAGTATATTTTCTCTAATGAAAGACTTTAGTATGCTAGCATCTGCAGCCTGGGTCTCTCTCTGATTATCTTTTGAGCAAACCCACCCAAATCTGGTTACTATTTGCTCTTTCCAAATTCCCTGCATATGATATGATACTGCCTGAGTTAAGCAGCCAGAGGGACTGACTTTCAAATATTTCAAATGTTATTTATACAACTAATTTAGTTTGCCCAAGTAATAATGTACACACGCAGCAGGGTCTGCTCTATAAATGACTCCCCAGTTTATCTTGGATTCCTCTTTAAAACTATCCTTATTCCTAGTTTATTAGTCAGAAAGTGAAGTGCTTAGGATAGATCTTATGCTCACAGGAGGCTTCCTTCTGAGGAACAGCAGAGTAAGGAAATGAATACACTTACCCAGAGTCATGAGCAAATCTGGAGTAAGTCAAGGTTTCTGATATCCTTGCTTGTGTCCATGGCATAAATTTAAGTTTTAGGTCTGTGGATTAAATACTATCAAGATCCTCATACTTTCTGGTCTCCATCACCATAAAAGCTTTCACTGCATCCTATCCCATTTCTTTACCAGTCTTTTCAACTAATGGGGGAAAGCTTAGAAAATGTCTGTCTTTACCTGTGTAGCTCTAAGTTGTTACATGAATGTAGTTAGTGAATAGGATCCTATATGAATCCTATATGAATGGGAGGCCAGTTTTTGATCCACTATAAAGGCATGGGAAAAAAAAAATGTTACAGGCCTCCCCGGTGGCGCAGCGGTTGAGCGGCTGGGTTGCGAAGCTGCCCGCAGCCTCTGCACAGCTGGTTAGATCCCCAGCTGCTATCCAGCCACCGGAGGAGGGTCCCACATGGCGCGCAGACCTCTCCTGCCGCCCGCTGCTCCCCTCAGCAGTGTACTTCGGTCCTTCTGCCTGCTCTGCTCCCCACTCTGGCTCTGGTGAATTCTCTCACCCTCCCGCGCTTCTGACTGTACCCAGTGCTTGTATAAATAAATAAATAAATCTTTAAAAAAAAAATGTTACACTAAGACCTTTCTTAAGGCTGAAAGATATATAGCACAATAAAGATAATAGAATTGAGAACTTAAAAAAATGCCTAGGGACAATTTTTTCTCACAAATCATTTTGTTAATGACTATGTAAATGCTTATAAAGCAACTTGAAACTTATTTTGACTTACTAAAATGCTAAAGTTTGTGTAAATCTGGCTCTGACTTACTGGAAGGCCCTTGAAGCACAATTTCAGCCCTTAACTCCATCCCTTGGAAAGTCAGTGTTATCTGCAAAGCTTTCTAGCTGTTGTTATCTGCAAAGCTTTCTAACAGTATTCCATGTCTTCATTAAATTACAATTAGGTCATTTTTATTCCTTTTTTATTGTAATGTTGCTAATAAAGATGAAAGACTTTGGCATAGTTTTGTATCCACCAAAGCACCTCTGATTATTTCTCAAATTTTTTTTTGCTTGGGTAAAATCTCAAATGCATCTTGCCAAGTGCCCTTTTCTCCACAACATCCAAATCTATGCAAATTTCAGGGAAAATTTAATCCGTATGTTTCTGATTCATTCACTCTTAACTCATCATACTGTTGTTTTCAAAAAACAATTTTATGTCCAAAAAACCCTAGGGGCATTTTTTTAAAAATATAATCTGGTTTTAGTCAAATTTTTCCCCCAATTGGAACAAGGAAGTAGGACATTTTCAAGTATTAAGCATTGAACTTGAACTTCCTCCACCCCATTTTACTCCAAATTATTCTTGTAAGAGGTAAGTTCCAATCAGAATATTGAGAATGTGAAATGACTGCACATTTCTGCCAGCAGTTGCCTTGCCAGAACCAAGACTGACTCAATCAGCCCAAACCAACTAAACTAAGCCAAGTCCTTCCCTGAATGGTCCTCAGCACTGTTGAGTCTCAAGCTAACCGTCTCTGCTGAGTCACCAGTTAAAAATGCTGCACTTGTGGATCTGAACCTGCCATCTTGTAAAACTTATAAGCTGAGGCAAGTCTGAACCCTTTTGGAACAATTGAGTATCACACTTAGTAATCATTATCTCTGAAGGGGGGCAGGGATAGTCTTTTTATAAATAGCAGACTCTGCCTCTACCACAATGTTGTTTGTTTACTTTATTACACATCATTTTAGGGTCATCAAATCACATTACAGAGGACTTTAGGTTTCATGCAAAAACACCAAAATACATCAAGGTACGGAACACATTAACAAGTAAATAACAAATACATGTTTATGCATTGCTTCCAGTAGAAGCAATCTGGTTGGCATTTTCTCAAGGGAGTTATTTAAATTTTAAATGGAACAACATCTCATTTAGATTTCTGCAAATATGCTAGAGCATAGAATTTATACATACATGAAACTCTTCACTGAAGCACCTGGGTACTTGGCAATAATTAAAATACAAAGTAGACTTATTAACTTTTCCTTTTAACTTTCCACCTTTTTGCTTGTTGATGGAGAGTGAAAGGAAATTTCTAAAGTATATTGTCAAGTACCTAGAGACCCCTTTTCCTCCTGCATGTAATGCCTAACTACAATTTCCTGCTGAATCTTTCTGTTGCATCCTTCAAAAACTATGTTCTGATCATCCCCTATATATTCATTGTCTATTTTCACAATAGTGTTTTCACAAAGAGTGTTTTCATTTCTTAAACTTTAAACCCTTTTATCCCAACTGTCAGAGACCAAACATTATTTCACTTTATGCCAGCAATATAATTAAGGAAATAGATGATAGAGTATATAAAAATGATGGAAAATGCTATAAATCAGAAATTTCCACTTAAAATTTCAACAGTGGCCTGTATATGGATAATTCCCATACTTACATTGCTGGTCAGTGACCTCCATCCCACCTCCACCACCATTAGTTGTGTTTAAGGACATGATTTAAATCAGTGGTTCTCAAAACACGGCACCCAGAGATGCAAAAAAAAAAAAAAAAAATTACATGTCATGGGTCCATCCTAGACCTATTGAATCAGAAACTCTAAAAGTAGGTCCCTGTAATCTGTGTTTTAACAAGGCCTTCAGGTGATCATTGCTTTGAACTTACCCTAATAGATGTTTGTCTCCCAGGCATTATTTCAAGTCATACAATGAGTATATTCTTTAGTTCCTTTCCATATCCTCTTAATGTTCTCCTCTAAGGTGTCTAGCCTAAGACCCAAAATTGTGATCAAATTCTTAAAAATAGGTACAGTGACATAATGATAGTCATGTCCACCCCTGCAGTTAGTATAACTCTGACTTAGGCTGATGGGAGGGAGTGTGAAAATTACTATCTAATAAGGGTTTGGACGTTAACAACTACTCGTCCACTCAAGTGTTTTTGATACTCTACTGTCACTGTTTAGAGGTACTGTCCCTTGTTCTGGCTTTATCATTCAAGACACAATCTATCACTCAATAAGTCTGAAACGATAAAGTCAACATGTACTTGTATATACACACATGTCTCTTTTAACATGGGCCTTATCCAAAAGGAAACTCCACTAGACTATCAAGAGAAAAAAAATTAGTTCAATTTTCATCGGTAATTTCCATGGCTCCCTGAAATAAAATAGAACCTGTTTATTCTTTCCCACCCCCATGATTTAGTGATATCCTGTAGAGCACTTTATTTTAATTTCAAAAAGGCAGTGAACAACAGATGTGGTAGAGGCCGTGAAAGAGAGAAATAGGTTAGAGAGAATCAGTAAACCTAAAAATATACAGTACCAGGCTTCCAAAGGAAAGCCGGCTATAATAGGAGGTGAAGAAAGCTTTAGTGGGAACTGGTTTTATTTCATTCTAGCACTAGAAGCAAAGGAATATTACTTTTTTAATGCTTTTGGATAATTTGAATTTGTAAAAGCAGTATCTTTATCTTTACCATGTCATTTAAAATTGTTTTGAAGCTTGGTCATCAACACCGATTTTCAGATTCTTATAATTAAATATATACATATCCACAACTTGTTACCTATTAATCCAAAATCTAAAAAGCACTGGAAACTGGGCCTCTCCAATGGCACAGTAGTTGAGCCCTGGGCTGCGAAGCTGCCCTCCCTGGCCGCTGGGCTAGGGTCCCACATGGCATGCAGACCTCTCCTGCCGCCCGCTGCTCCCCTCAGCAGTGTGCTTTGGTCCTTCTGCCTGTTCTGCTCCCTGCTCTGGCTCTGGTGAATCCTCTCACCCTCCCACGCTTTTGACTATACCCAGTGCTTGTATAAATAAATAAATAAATAAATAAATCTTTAAAAAAAAAAAAAGCACTGAAAACTATGTTTGAAACTTTTTTGGTTTTTGGTGGTAGAACATTACCTGAACTGAACGAATTTAGTGTCAAAGCTTTATCAGAATTAACATAAATTTATTTTTATATTTTATTATCCTACTTCGGGTGAATATTCACACATTTTGCTACTCAAACAAATGTGTTTGAATAAAGAGGGCATTTTTCGACCCTTTGAGCGTGTGATATAATGTATTACATGGATTTTATTATCTGTTTAAAATTCAAATTTTTCTGAATTTGGAAGTATATTTGGACATAGAGGTTTAGGATTAGTGATTGTAAACCTGATCTCATTTTCTCTTCTTTTATCATTTTATCAGGAATTAGTTTTAAATTCTGCATGGTTGTCTTAGAAATCTCTTTCATGCCTTAAAGCTTCTTCATATCTCTAGACTGAAGGAAATAGTTGTTAGGTTTTAGCAAAGTACTATCATAGATACAAAGGCACTGAAAAATCCTTAAAAATGATAAATGTCCAGGGTACAATTTAAAACCAAAGAATGTGGGCCTCCCCTGGTGGTGCAGCGGTTGAGTGCTGGGCTGCAAAGCTGCCCGCAGCCTCTGCAGTGCTGGTTCGATCCCCGGCCCCTGGCGAGGGTCCACATGGTGCGCAGACCTCTCCTGCCGCGCCCCGCTGCTCCCCTCAGCAGTGTATTTCATCAGTCTGCCTGTTCTGTTCCCTGCTCTGGCTCTGGTGAATTCTCTCACCCTCCCGCGCTTCTGACTATACCCAGTGCTTGTATAAATAAAATAAATAAATCTTTAAAAAAAATAAAACCAAAGAATGTAAAAAACTGTCCACATTTTACTCATTAACTTCCATATAGATGTGCTGAATAATAAAAAAAAAATGTCCATATACATATCTGCATACAATATGCACACATGTATATATTTGATCAATTTAATTGCAACCTTAGAAACAAAACAAAAGCTTGGGAATGAGTACGTATGTCTCTTTATCATTCCCTACTCTTAACCGTAGATCATAGTAATATTTCAAATAATGTATTTATTATTGTAGAGTTAACTACACACACATGCACACATACTCTGATCACCTAGTAATTTTAGTGTAATTATAGGAAACCGGTACGTTTCAATATTTTTTCCATTGGAGTAATTGTAATGAAATAAGTGTTGGCTCCAATATATTGTGCCAACTCCCTAAGAGCATAGGTTCTGGATGACTACTAGGAACTATATCAATAACTCCCATGCAATCTGAGTTGTACATGAAACATATTGAATATGTTGGGCTCAGAGCAAGTGACATACAGGTCCTTTGCTCTGCACTTTGACTATGACTCCCAGGGAGCAATCTCACCCTTTTAAAGGAGAAAATCTGGTCTATTGCAGTTTACAAATAGGGCACTGTACGGATTCAAACAGGTAATCCGTATTTACTGAGAATCCATCATCTACCTAAATCTGAAGCAGACTCTGAGAACAGTTACAAAGTTACTAGCAGGCAAACAGTAAGGCATATTAATAAAAGAGTATTGATAGCATTATTAATACATATTTTATGAAGGTCAAAATTAAGTGTATGATGAAGAATAAAACTGCAGTTTTAGTGGCCAACTTAATATGGTATGCATGGGCATTGACTTAATGACACACACCTGAAATTTATATAATGTTATCATGCAATGTTACTTCAATAAAAAATTACATAAAAAATAAAATGTATCCAGAAGAAAGAGTCAAGCCCTGGCTTGCTTTATCAGAGCTGAGCCGTATTGCAGAATGTACTCTAAGTAGTGGTTATAGAAGTTGGTAATGGGAAAAGGACTCCAGAACACAGGTAAATTCCCATCCACAAGAGGGTGCTGGCCAAAAGGTGCAGGGATGAAGCCTGGTAAACGAAGGACTGATTCTGGAACTTAGGGACACAGAGAAACACACAGCTCTGGATACTGTATCCTGGCAGTTCTGGAAAACATTTCACTGGCTATATAAAGACCATTATTTTAGAGAATGAGAACCCTTTTGCTTCCCAGGGGAAAGTCAGAATTTTTATATAGCTATGATGTGAAAGGGTCTGATGATTCCTTGTCCCACAGTCTGTGGTCCTTGTGAATGAAACAGAGAGAACAGGTCACGATTTAACATGAATGGCAGCAGCAGCCTTTGGAGATAAGCTGAGGACCTCCTAGCCGGAAAACCATGTTTCTATTTAGGTATGAGACAGTAGCTTCTCAGACAAACAGGGAGAATTTCAAGTCCCTGCCTATTTACAGTTCTGCCTAAAAACAATCAACTCATCTTTCAAACTTGACCAAACTACAAATGGTATGAGAACTCAGTCATCTAATAAGGATGTTCATTTTGGCACTCAGCAGCTTACGCGTGGTTCACAGATGGCTTCTGTCTCATTTTGTGTAATCCAATCATGCTGCATTACTGCGTCTCACACTTAGTCTTCAGGAGTAATTGAAAAGCTTGTCCTGACAATTGTCTCTTCTTCCAGACGTTGTCCATATAAGGAGTGTGGCTTTTACCAACTTTTTGGCATAGGACGTGTACACACTTCTGAAGGTGGAAGTTGTTCCAAGCAAGGTAAAGATCTATTTCTTTGTGCTGCCTTTCGGGAACTGCTTAGCACTGGTATAAGCAAGTATGTTCTATATATGGCCTCTCTGTCAGTAGGCAACTTGTCTCATATTTGCCTGGACACCAAGCAGAAAATCTCCTGAAGCATGACTCCCATGGCGTGGTGGTAATAGAGAGGCATCCACGGCCAGGAAATGATTCTCCAACACTTCAACAGAGGCTGTTTAAGAAGCACCGTTTTATTCACAGGCAAGCTTTCTAGTATTAGCACCTGCACTTCTGCTATCGTTTCCTGAAATCAAGACAGTTTGTCCTCACTTTTTTTTTTTGTCAAGGGGTGGTTTTTATCTTTCCAATTTTTAAAAGATATACGAGATTTTAAGGGCAAAATATTGAAATATTTTAAGCTATAGGTTTGTTCATTTCTTTTTCCCTTGAGGCTAGTGTTAATAGTGGTGCTTTAGTTCAGTATAAAAATACCTCTTTAAAAAATCAAAGCACCTAAAACAAGGAAATATGCAAAAACCTCAAAGCAGCTGTGTAAATTCACACAGGCTTTGAGCCTATAAAGAGCCAGTCTTAAGCCCATGACACTCTGGAAAGTCAAATTTTTTTTAAAGATTTATTTATTTATGCATACAAGAACTGGGATACAGGCCAGAGGTGTAGGAGGGTGAGAGGATTCACCAGAGACAAAGTGGGGAGCAGTACAGACAGATTAACTGAAAACACTGCTGAGGGGAGCAGCGGGGGAGACAGGAGAGGTCTGCTGCGTCGTGTGGATAGCTCCCTGGCTGGTTGGGGATCGAACTTGTGCTGCAGAGGCTGCAGATAGCTTCACAGTGCTGTGCTTAACCCATTGTGCCACCAGGGAGTTCCTGGAAAGTCAAATTTTTTACTTGACAATTAAACTGTGTACTCATTTTAGTAAGATGTAAGCACTGTGCATAGTTCCTCAAGTTTCCTCTGCTCACCCCCACAACACACGACATCAGTATGTTTTTTGTTTTTTGTTTTTAAGATTTATTTATTTATTTATACAAGCACTGGGTACAGTCAGAAGCTCGGGAGGGTGAGAGAATCCACCAGAGCCAGAGCAGAGAACAGAACAGGCAGACTGACAAAGTACACTGCTGAAGGAAGCAGCGGGCAGCAGGAGAGGTCTGCGCGCCATGTGGGACCCTCGCCTGGCTGCCAGGAATGAACTGGCGCTGCAGAGGCTGCGGGCAGCTTCGCAACCCAGCGCTCAACCGCTGCGCCACCAGGGGAGGCCCCACAAGCCATCAGTATGAAACGTTTAGTATGATAACAGCTAAAAAAAATTGTCTAGGTCAGTGAAAATATTATTTCAGGGAAAATATTTTATAGAAAGTTATTTTAAAGAGGATTTTAGACTTGGTATTTTTTGGATAGTATGGGGATTGGATGAATAATAATTTTGCTGGAAGATAAAAATTAAAAGTTTCTTTTTCCTTAAGTAGCTTACATAAGGAAGGACTCTATACATAGTCTGGACTTAGACGAATAGACCGACAGACCAACAGACAGACACACACACACACACTCTCCTGGGGCTAGAAATATCCAGATAATTGTTGCAGTTCTTCACTTTTTTGAATCCCAAAAATTAATATGTAGAATCACAGCCATAGAACTTTAGACCAATGGCGAATATGTTCAAAATAGACGAGTTATTGAAAATCTGAATTTTCATGATCTGTCCCTATAAGTCCACTTAAGTCATTGTTCATTGTCAATATTATCAGCACAGGAATTACTGATATGCTCATAAAATTAATAACAGTAAAACTGACCTTCATCTTACGAGAATTCTAGGACTCAATGAACACTTATGGAGTGCATGCTTTGTGCCAGGCATTGGGCTAATTAGATCCCCTATCTCTACACTTAAGTGAGAGAAAAGCTGACTCAAGAGAAAGAGTCATGGCCAAAGGCCATTTAATTAATTTGCTGTCTGGGGAAATAGCACAGGAACTGGGAAGAAAGCCCAGGTATGAGGACTGCTGAATTGTTGTTTATGAAAAATACAATGTATTGTTGTTCACAAGTTCAGGAGAACACACATTTTGTAACTACATTAAACTAATGTAAAATTATAATTGTAAAAGTAGTTATGTGTAAAAATCTCACAGGTAACAGTGGTAGTTCACTTGAACTGGAGAATTGCACCTCTACATACACTTTCAGAGGGAATTTTGACAAGTAGGCTAGATCCTATGCTATTATCTTACAGCGGAGAGAGCCATAGGTCATGATTTTTCTAGAAATTGTCCAAAGAACCAAGCAGCAGGCCTCACATGGGGACAAGTGGAGAGCATGTTATTAACTATTGAGCACATATAGTACTCAGAGCTGGGAATTTTACATATGTTCTGAATACAAAACCCCTATGAGATTTCCCCTATATTTTACAAAATGCATAGAACAAAGAGCAGAGAGTAACTGGGGAATGTCACACATGTGCCTGTAATGAACTGGAAAGGAAGCCACTGTTTCTGGTCCAGAGCACATATTGTTATCAACAGGCTATGGCTCCCACCAAAATGGACTTTCTTAATTTTTTTCCTTTTCTTCATTTATTATGATTTAAAATATATTTACTGACACCAATTACTAATCAATATTTTTGTGGCTGAAAAAAAATCAATGTAATTAAACCAATGTATCTATCTTTTAGAGTCTAAAGACATGGACACCTCCATTAATAAGTATGTTATAAGACAAAGTGATCAAATCTTTTAAGACATATGCATAATACTATGAGTGTCAAAGAAATAGAAGGGATATATTCTATTCTGGGGTAGGGGACTGGAGGTGGCATGGGACTATGAATCATTAACTGGACTTTGAAAAACATCCAAATATTTTCTCTTTAGAGGAGAGTAAAAATGTTCTAGACAATGGGAGCATTCTGCTTTGTGAAATTACATAAGGGCTTCCATTTTTCATAGAATAAATGGAGTGGTAATTATAAAAGATGCAGGTCCAAGTTCCATAGGGAAGTTCTTGGAAATCTACAAGATAATATATTTCCAGTGCTACTTAAATTGTTTGTGAATATACAAAAAGAAGAAAAGTCACAAGATTTTTTTTATGAAACAAGCATTACATCATCACCTAAATCTTATAATGGTAGCAAAAAAATTAACTACAGAAGTAAACATCTAAATAACATAATGGTAAACAGAATCCAAGTGCTCATCTTAAAAATAAAACATCATGACCAAGTAATAATCATTCCAAAAATTAAAAGATGGTTCAGTATTAGGTTTCTACTGACAAAATTTACCATGTTTTTAAATCTAAAAGAAAAACAATATGTCATCATATAAATACAGGAATGGCTCTTGACAAAAATTGACAAACATGGGCCTTCCCTGGTGGCGCAGCGGTTGAGTGTTGGGTTGCGAGGCTGCCTGCAGCCTCTGCAGCGCCAGTTCGATCCCCGGTCACTGGCGAGCATCCCACCAAAAAAAAAAAAAAAGAAAGAAAAAAAGAAAAAAAAATTGCCAAACATTTCTAAATAAAGTAGACGTTGATTATTAATTCTTTAGTGTCAATACTAAACTAAACACTCATACATTCACACATTGCAGTCCTAAAAACAATATACTACTTAATAGAGAATATTAAAATCATTCACAGTTAGACCAAGAAGAAAGTAACACGAGCAAAGACAAGCAGTAACTCCACTATTACTTAGAAATATAATGCTTGCTAATGAAATCAGATGAATTAGCAATAATGACATAAGAAATAGAAGTGAAGCTATCTATATTTACAAATGATATTATAGTATATTTTAAAAATCTAAAAGTGTATTTTGAAAATCCAATGAAAACATTAACACAAACATTAAATAATTCAATAAGGTAATAGAATATTAAATTAAAAACAATAATCAGGAGGCTGTGTATACACTAACAATAGCTAGTTATATAACAGAAAATGAAACTTGGATTATGTTAGTGTCAAAAGAGAATTTATTTAAAAATAAACTTTAGAAAGTATATAAATCCATGTGAGGAAAAATTAAAATATTTTTGAAAGATACAAAAATAAATATAAATAAACTTGGAGATTTTTCTTGTTTCTAGATAGCACAAGTAAGCATTATAAAGCTATTGCTTATTCCCATCTCAATAGTAAATTTTGTATGCTATCAGTAAAAATGACATAAAGTTGTTTTATGGAGCTATTTGAGTAGATATTGAATTTTATTTGGAAGAATAAACATAAAAATAGCAATAAGGACCCTAAAAAGAGGAGAAAGAGTGTTGACTATATTAAACCTTACTGTAGAGTTTCTATAATTAAAACAGTATAAAATTGATCCATGTATGGGTAGATAAGACCCAACATAGCAGAAAATAGAAGATTTACAGATAGACAAAAGTGCATATGGAAATCTAGTAATGAAAAAAGTAATATCCCATAAGAGTGTCAAATTGTGGCAGAAAGCAAGGAAGTATATAAGATAAACACAGGAAGTAACTTGTAGGTACTGAAATTTGTCAAATTTGGAACAGTTTTACCATCAACAAGAATCATGAAGTTAATGCATTGTAACATGGGGGGAGAGTAGATAAATAAATAAATAAATAAATAAATAAATAAATAAATAAATAAATAAATAATTCAAGGGTAAGAAGGGAAATTTCTTTCTGAAAGGTTTGCACTAATATGTAGAAAAACAAATAAAATGAGAAAATCACCATCTTACAAGAGCGATGACTGATTCAGACAAAGTATACCAATGGATATAAAAACCATTAGATAAAACGTTTTGGTGGAACAAGTATCCACAAAGTCTCCAACTCATCCATTAGTTATTAATTACAAAGAACAAATAGTACAATTGAAATAAAGAGATCTGCCAGACTGCATCTTAACCAGATAATCAAACTGGCATCAACAACAATGAGACAAAACTTTTTTCTTGAGATACAATGGAAAATACACAGTATTACCTATGCAGAATTCTTCTCAAGAGAATGTAATTGTGAAGAATTCAGAGTATAGTTGACTGTCTCCATTCACTTGTTCTGGTTTCCTTATTAGTTCACACATCTTCTTCATCTCCACTACTTCTCCAATTCCACGTCTGGCCTCTTAGAGTATTACAAACCCATTTATCTTTTCTTTTTTTAAAGATTTATTTATTCATACATATAAGAACCGGGGTACAGGACAGATGTGCAGAAGGGTGAAAGGATCCACCAGAGACAGAGCAGGGAACATAACAGGCAGACTGACTGGAACACACTGCTGAGGGGAGGAGCAGGGGTGACAGGAGAGGTCTGCTGCACCATGTCGGTAGCTCTCCGGCCAGGGATCGAGCTTTGCTGCAGAGGCTGCTGACAGCTTCACCGTGCTGTGCTCAACCACCTGTGCCACCAGGGGAAGCCCCACAAACCCATTCATCTTATTGCATTTTTATTGTCGATAAAAGTGACAAATAACGTTGAGTAAGCATAAGGTGCACAGTGTGTTGATTTGACACATTTATACATTGCCAAACTTAGCTAATACACCTGTCACACCATATAATAGCCTTTCCTTTAATGCCTTCCCTGCCTAGTGGCCCTCTCCCATCTGTATTGCTTTTCTCAAATGTTTCATTCCTCCGACAGCCTTTAGAGTTTTGTTGATTTTACTTATTAATTCATTAATTTATTTATTTAAACATCCTTGCCTATTTTTCACTATATAGGATTTCTCCCTTCAGGTGTGGTCACCATGATTTTCACACCACCAAAGCTCTCACAGTCTTCCACCACATTCCATTGTGCTCTCCTCCCCTCCCTGCGGGCTGAATGTCTCAGAACACTAGATGGTTTTATTTATATGCGGAATTTAGAGACCAAACAAAAGATCAGACAAAGACAAACTACAAGATAAATCCTTGAAAGCCAGCCTGTACAGATTTGAAACTCTTCCTTAAGATATAAAATTCGGGCCTCCCGGGTGGCGCAGCGGTTGAGCACTGGGGTGCGAAGCTGCCCGCAGCCTCTGCAGCGCCGGTTCGATCCCCGGCTGCTCCCCGGCCCCCGGAGGAGGGTCCCACATGGCGCGCAGACTTCTCCTGCCACTCGCTGCTCCCCTCAGCAGTGTACTTCATCAGTCTGCCTGCTCTGCTCTCCCTTCTGGCTCTGGTGAATTCTCTCACCCTCTCGAGCTTCTGACTGTACCCAGTGCTTGTATAAATGAATGAATGAATGAATGAATGAATGAATAAATAAATAAATAAATAAATAAATAAATAAATAAATAAATAAATAAATAAATCTTAAAAAAAAATAAGATAGGGGCCTCCCCGGTGGCGCAGCGGTTGAGCGCTGGGTAGTGAAGCTGCCCGCAGCCTCTGCAGCGCCAGTTCAATCCCCGGCTGCTCCCCGGCCGCCGGAGGAGGGTCCCGCATGGCTCGCAGACCTCTCCTGCCGCCCGCTGCTCCCCTCAGCAGTGTACCTCGGTCCTTCTGCCTGCTCTGCTCCCCGCTCTGGCTCTGGTGAATTCTCTCACGATCCCGTGCTTCTGACTGTACCCAGTGCTTGTATAAATAAATAAATAAATCTTTAAAAAAAAAAAAGATATAAAATTCTCTTTCTAAGCTGATCCCCAATCCTTCGACCCTGTTTTACTGTCCCTGCCCTTCCCCAAGCTTGGCTGGAGCCTGTCTGTGCTGATGCTTCTCCTGCTTATAGGGACCCCTCAGCTCAGGGACCCCTCGATTTTCACATATGGTTAAGAGTTAGAGAGCAGGTTTTGTACTTAGCACTATAATTTATTGTCAGACATTGAAAATCTTACTGAATCTCTTTGAAACTTGTTCTCTCTAAATAAGGAATAATAGAAACGACCTCTCCAAATTTCTATAAGGATTAAATTAGGTAATATTTACAGAGTTCTTGATAAATATCGCCAAGCATTGTCTTTTGGAAGAATGTTCCTTGAACACCCCACCCCTTTTCACCCACACACATTTCCTTCCCCTCCTCCTAGTCACTCCCTAGGGCTTACATAGCACTCTGTGCACTCCTCAATCACACCTCTTCTCTTTGGATTGTAACCATCTATTTACTGTCACTTTTTTTTAAAGATTTATTTATTTATTTATTTATACAAGAACCGGGGTACAGGCCAGATGCGCAAGAGGGTGAGAGGATTCACCAGAGACAGAGCAGGGAACAGAACAGGCAGACTAACGAAATTAACTGCTGAGGGGAGCAGCTGGTGAGGCAGGAGAGGTCTGCTACTCCATGTGGGACCCTCTCTGGCCAGCCAGGATCGAACCCGCACTGCAGAGGCTGCGGACAGCTTCACGGCGCTACACTCAACCACCTGCACCACCAAGAGAGGCCCTATTTACTATCATTCTTGCCTCGGGATCAGTGGTTTTCAAAGTGCAGTCTTAGAAGCAGCAGGCCCAGCATTCCCCAAGAACTTGTTAGAAATGCAAATCCCCATGGCCCTCCCTAAACTTATTGAATCAGAAACTGGGTCTGGAGCCCAGAAAATCTGTGTTTTAACATGTCCTCAAGGTGAGTTTGATGCTTGTATATTTGAAAAGCACAACTAGATTAGATCTCTAGGCCTGGTACCATATCCAGTTCATTTTGTGTTGTTGCCCAGCCCAATGACTATTTGTTAAATGAAAAAAATGGATGAATATATCTTTTTTTTTAAGATTTATTTATTTATGCATACAAGAGTTGGTGCACAGGCCAGAGATGCAGGGGGTGAGAGGATTCACCAGAGACAGAATGGGGAACAGAACAGGCAGACTGACTGAAATACACTGCTGAGGGGAGCAGCGGGTGAGACAGGAGAGGTCTGCCACGCCATGTGGGCCTCTCCCCCGCCCACCAGGACTTGAACCGCGCTGCAGAGGCTGCGGACAGCTTCACAGCGCCGCACTCAACCCGCTGCACCAATGGAGAGGCCCTCTTTCTTCCCTGTTAATAAACCCCAATGTGTATTTTACTAAGGCATTAGATGCCTATGCCTACAAACAAAGTCACAATGTTCAAAGCCTATCATGGTAAACACTTTTCTTCTTGGCCTGCAATTGTTCAGGAAGGGAGCATATGGCCCAGTGATGATCGGTGAGACATAATGGAGTATCTCATGGGAGTTTCTAGGCAAGATTGTTTTCCTCTGCTGAAAGAAAAAGCTATGGTCAGAAGATCTCTTTTGCATGCATCTTTTTTATTTCTTCCCTTAAAAAGTGTGGGTCAGGGCCTCTGCTGGTGTAGGCGGTTGAGCACCGCGCTGTGAAGCTGTCTACAGCCTTTGTAGCACCGGTTCGATCCCGGCCTGCCGGCAAGGGTCCCACATGGCGCAGTAGACCTCTCCTGTCTCTCCTGCTGCTCCCCTCAGCAGTGTTATTTCATCAGTCTGCCTGTTCTGTTCCCTGCTCTGTCTCTGGTGAATCCTTTCACCCTCTTGCGCATCTGGCCTGTACCCGGGTTCTTGTATGCATGAATAAAATATATCTTTTTTTAAAAAAAAATGTGGGTCAGTCTGCATGAAACCACAAGGCTACAGCAGGTCTTAGGGAGAGAATGAGGAAAGAATCATGAATAGGGGGAGATTTGGGCATAAAGAATGGGAGACACTCAGGGGTGAAGAGAGGAATGACGATGATAGAGAGACAAGAGACATGTTGGGCAAGGAGAAATCCTACAGAAGGCGAGAAAGGGGGTCAGCATGGTATGAGGACATCAGGTTGGTACAGGTGGGATTCTGAAGGTCTCATTTCCTTGCGATCCTTATTTCCTTTAAACCTCCTAGACCCGACAGCCATCCATTTTTAGAAGGGTGAAGTAAATCTGTAAATGTGTTTTCTTCAGCCAACTGGTGTGGTGTTACCTGTGCTCTCTCTTTCTCTCTTCTTGCTTCTAGTGGAGGGTTCCCTCTGTGCCCAGAGTAGTTTATTTGTTTTTTAAGATTTATTTATTTATGCATACAAGTGCTGGGGTATAGACCAGAGACTGTGGGGGGTGAGAGGATCTACCAGAGACAGAGTGGGGAGCAGAACAGGCAGAATGACTGAAATACACTGCTGAGGGGAACAGTGGGCAAGTCAGGAGAGGTCTGCTGCGCCATGTGGGACCCTCGCCTGAGGCTGGGGATCAAACCAGCACTGCAGAGGCTGTGGGCAGCTTCGCAGCCCAGCGCTCAACCGCTGTGCCACCAGGGGAAGCCCAACAAGATTTAAAGTGGAAAAGATTCAAAGTGGAAAATAATATACTGAAATTCCCCATGTAAAATGCTGAAATTATTATAATATTCACAAGCATATATTTTAAAAGATTAATAGTGAGGTTCAGCACATTTGCAATTTTTTTTCTGACTTTTTAAATGCTTATTCACATGAATTACCTATTTGTATACATTGCCCATTTTTAATGTTCACACTATTTGCTGAATAATCTATCTGCTCCCAGTTAATCTGCAATGCTTCCTTCTTAAGTCTCATATGTAGCAGAGTCCATTTCATGACTAGTGTATCAGTCAATTACTCTAAAGTTCTTGCACGTGCATTTAATTATTATGCATGTTTTCAATCCTTATGTATTTTTCATTTGTTATGAATGTTTTTCAAAATTTCTTAGCTGTTCTCATATTTTTACTATCATGACAGTTGTGATTTACAATCTATTTTTGTCAAGCTAAAAGATAAATATTGGGGGCCTTCCCAGTGGTGCAGCGGTTGAGCGCTGGGTTGCGAAGCTGCCTGCGGCCTCAGCGGCGCTGGTTCGATCCCCGGCTGCTCCCCGGCCACCAGAGGAGGGTCCCACATGGCACGCAGACCTCTCCTGCTGCCCGCTGCTCCCCTCAGCAGTGTGCTTCAGTCCTTCTGCCTGCTCTGCTCCCTGCTCTGGCTCTGGTGAATTCTCTCACCCTCCCGCGCTTCTGACTGTACCCAGTGCATGTATAAACAAACAAACAAATAAATAAATTAAAAAAAAAATGCCTCTATAAAAAAAAAAAAAGATAAATATTGGCATTTAGGAAGTTGTAGATGTAAGGTATATGGCAGAGGCTTCTATCATGCAGTAATCCTTGCTGCACATAGGTTATACCTGTAATATGTGTAATGTCCCTGCCTCTTCAGCCAGCAACACTTTCATTGTGTACTTTGAAGTCCTTTGTTCCCTGTGGATTCTCAAGAAAAAACAAGCCTGGCCAACACTACCTGGCAGTCCTTCATCATCTTTTGTCTGTCAGTCTCTTTACCAACAACCATGTGAATAATCCCAGGCTCCTGGAGCTCACCTGTGTTCTCTGCAGGTTGTTTTGCAGAACCTTCTATGTGACATCCTCTTCTCTCCTGTGTTTCAGGCAGTTCTGAGCTTGGGCTGCATGACACTCAAGTAAGTACCACATTGTCTGCAAACAGAATCCATAATCTGAGATCAAATGTGAAAGGAGTGTATATCAAATACTGGACCTGTCTTTCTGGAATACAGGGTGAAGAATTTTTTTAATGGTATATTTTCTTACTTTTTTAAAGTAAAAATAACCAAGTTAACCATTTTTTAAAATGATAGAAAATAACAACCATGAAATGAAGTGAACAGAATGAGGCAGGACAGTTTCTCTTACCTCTTTGGAGGGTAGTTATGGAAAGAAAATGAAGCAATTACTCTTTGACTGACACTGAATCATAGTAGTTTTGAACTAGAAGGGAATATATAGAGAGATTTACAGCCTACTGAAATATTGATTCTGGCCCAGGTTCTTACTAACTACCTAGATCATCTCAACCAAGTTAGAGTTCTCATATTTCAATTGTTTTCATTTGCTAAAAGGAGACACTACTCCAAAAGAGGGTTATCTTAAAACAAATACAGGTATTCTTAATGGTATTTCTATGTAAGTATGAGCCAATTTTTTCAGTTAACATTTTTGTCTGGCAATGGGTGGATTTTGTCTTTAAAAATTTAGGTTGCCAATATATCATTTGCCTTGAAATATATTTTGTATATTTACAAATAATTTTCTAGAAGCTGAATATTTACACAATATAATTTTATTGTGCCAGGAATTAGGACTTTCTTAATTCAAGATGCATATTTGTATCAGAAAATAATTATACTGAACTTTGGAAAGGGAAAAATGCTATTTGACCTGCTTGCAGTTAACCCATTGGGACAAGTTTAATGTTCACACACTCTCTTGCCTTTTCTTTGGGCAGGAGATGGTGAAGTGTTCTTAGACCAGTGAAAAACTGAGAATCTTTAGAGCCCTCTGGTTGGTAGTTAATGTGAGTCAGAAGTGAAGAATTTTTTGGGCCTCCCTGGTGGTGCAGGGTTTAAAGTCAGCACTATCAAGCTATCGCCAACCACTAAAGCATGAGTTCAATTCCCAGCCAGGGAGCTAAACCACACGGCACAGCAGACCTCTCCTGCCTCGCCTGCTGCTCCCCTCAGCAGTGTATTTCATTACATCTGCATGTTCTGCTCCCCATTCTGTCTCTGGTGAATCCTATCACACACACCTCCAACACCCCAGTTCTTATATGCACAAATAAAAACAACTCTTTTTTTTTTAAAGCGAGGTATTTTGGGGCTTCCCTGGTGGTGCAGGGGTTAAATACAGTTCCATCAAGCTATCACCAGCCACTGCAGCATGAATTTGATCTCTGGCCAGCCAGGGAGAAACCTACATGGCTCAGCAGACCTCTCCTGCCTCGCCCGCTGCTCCCCTCAGCAGTGTTCTTCCGTAGATCTGCCTGTTCTGCTCCCCACTCTCTCTGGTGAATCCTTTCACTGCCCCACACCTCTGGCTTACACCCCAGTTCTTGTGTGCATAAATAAGTAAATCTTTTATAAAAAAGTGAGATATTTTAAGTAACTGGGTCATAAAGCTATAAGAGGTAGCTAATTGACTGATCAGCGGCACACATGTAGAAAATGTAAAGACTCAGATTTTAAAATAGAACAAATCTAAGGCAACTTCCTTCAAATAAGAAACAAAAGCCTAGAAATATGAACTGATTTGCCTGAGTTCACAGTTGGCCTCACCGTCAGCATTAGAACCTGCATCTTCTTGCTTCCAAATCTGTTCTTGCCACATAATTAGCTTCTCTTTCAATGATGGAAGGAACTTCCAAGATTACAGCTGAGACTTCAGATACAATCAAGTCCAGGGCCTCCCTGCTGGCGCAAGGCCTTAAGCACAGCACTGTGAAGCTATCCACAGCCTCTGCAGCACGATTTCAATACCCCTGTCGGCCAGGGAGCTACCCACATGGCGCAGCTGACCTCTCCTGTCTGGCCCACTGCTCCCCTCAGCAGTGTATTTCAGTTAGACTGTCTGTTTTGCTCCCCACTCTGTCTCTGGTGAATCCTCTCACCTACCCCACCCCCACCTCTGGCCTGTAGCCCATTTCTCGTATGCATAAATAAATAAATCTTTAAAAAAAAAATCAAGTCCAGTTGGTGAACACCGTAGACTTCATTGAAGAGAGAAGACAATGTGGATAGAGTCAGCCAGTTTTAAATGTGCCACATACTGGGTGAAGCTAATGGTTTAGCTTTAAAAGCGAACAGCCAAGTGCAAAGCCTAAATGTGCCGGGCTATGTGCCTCCTCCACAGTGAACTACTCTCATTGCAACATCTTCAGAGTGTGAGAGTTGGATACCTGGGCACCATTTGATTTCAAAATAAATCCCTCATGGCTCAACATCAATTATAAAGGTAATTGGTTTTGTTTTTTTAAGTCTTTGTCAATTAATGAATGAAGTATCTCCAAAATGAAAATGGTTTGTTTTAGAATTTTTTAAACTACCTGACCTTCCTGTTAGCCTTCTGTATCTTATATCTGAATTCAAAAATTAATAAGGAAAAACATTATCACAAATCTTAAAGTGATCATTCTAGGACATGGGATAGGATGCAATAAATGGAGGAAGGAAATTAGAATTCTTATATGGTTTTTATTCAGTAGTATTGTGGGTCAGTTTTTTTTCATTAAATGTTTTTCAAGTTGGGCCTCCCTGGTGGCGCAGTGGTTGAGCGCTGGGTTGCAAAGCTTCCTGCAGCCTCTGCAGCGCCAGTTCGATCCCCGGCTGCTCCCTGGCCACTGGAGGAGAGTCCCACATGGCATGCAGACCTCTCCTGCCGCCCGCTGCTCCCCTCAGCAGTGTACCTTGGTCCTTCTGCCTGCTCTGCTCCCTGCTCTGGCTCTGGTGAATTCTCTCACCCTCCCGCGCTTCTGACTGTACCCAGTGCTTGTATAAATAAATAAATAAATAAATCTTTAAAAAAATTTTTTTTCAAGTAAAAGGAAGAATAATGGTGCATATTACTGATATAGAAAAATGTTCATGAGAGATAAAATGGAAAGTGAAGACTACAAAGGTGTTTGAATAGTATAATTATTCATTTTTGTAGAAGAGCGCAAAAGACATAGTGTCCATTATAAAAAATCTGGAGCATTATGCAACAAACTGTTACCTTCCAGCTGGGATGACAGAGGACTTTCATTTTCTATTTGCATATTTCTGCTTAGGTTGATTCTTCCCTTCCCCTCAAATAGTATAAAACTTGTAAAGGAAAAATAAAAAAAAGAACACAAGAAATAATATTTTGTAAATTTTTCATTTTATGGATAAAATAATAATAAATTACAACCAACTATGTCCATAAATGTTATGTTAGTAATAATATGTATCTGTACTGAATCTGTATCACACAGAATGTCCGGAGTGAACATTTCCTTGTCTTGAGAAAAATAAGATTTAATACTATTTTCCATTATGAAATACAGGCAAGGCTTAGAAAATACCTATAAGTAGAAAGGAGAAAAAGAAGAAAATAAACCACAAGTTACTTTCTAGATATAACTATTCTTAACATTCTGCTAAATTAATTCGTCCTCTTTTTTTTTTTTAATGAATTGTGGCTTCCTTAAGCATCACAGTTTTTTCAGAAAACCACTGATCATCTCTTTTTGGGAACAAATATGCAAATATAAATATTGCCTAAAGTCAGAGAAACTAGATTTCAAATATGACTTGTACAGGAAACTTGGTCAGTTAAATCTCTAAATTTAAATAAAAAGTTTTAGCATTGCCTGCTCAGATGGGTATCTTTGACCACTGTTGATTCAATTTTGGTAGACAAATATGACACGTTCATTCTAATTAGATCTAAGAGGACCAAGAGGCCTAACATTCTATTTTAATTTTCTTTTCTTGTGTTTCCCTGTTGAAGATAGAATTAACTTATTTGTTTTATCAAGACTATCCACAAATGATAAAGAAATAGTCACAGTAAACAATGAAATATGTGTTAGTGGGTGTCTTGTGTGTGTGTGTGGGGGGGAGATTTAAAACTCAATTATTATTTAATTCTTGCCTTTGGGTCATTCAATGAAAGGTAGGAGGAAACATGCTTAATGATGTCTGTGTTTTCAGAAGACCGAGATTAGGAGAGATCCCCAGGATTCCTGCCACAGTTTACATGGGTATTTCCTCTCAAAACACTATCATTTGTAAACCCATAGCCTATTAGATCTTCCATTTTGGACTTGAGAAGATAAGCACCATAACTATTCCAAGTTGTTACTTTGAGATATACACTTGTTTACTCTTGGAGATAAAAAAAGTAATCTCAGAGCCTTGGACTTGTATTTAAGGTCAGTTTTTTTTGTCTGTTTCAATAATTTTGTCATCTAGGATAGCAGGTTTAAATATGGAACATGTATGTCCAATTAAAACATTTTGATAAGAGCCTCCCCTGGTGGCGCAGAGGTTGAGCACTGGGCTGTGAAGCTGTCCGCAGCCTCTGCAGCGCTGGTTTGATCCCCGGCCTCCGGGTGGGCGAGGGTCCCACATGGCGTGACAGACCTCTCCTGCCATGCCCGCTGCTCCCCTCACAGTTTATTTCGTCAGTCTGCCTGTTCTATTCTCCTTCTGGCTCTGGTGAATTCTCTCACCCTCCGACGCTTCTGACTGTACCCAATGCTTGTATAAATAAATAAATCTTTAAAAATAAATAAATAAAACATTTTGATTACTAATATCTTTTTTTTGCATTGCAGAGAATAAATTACAAATTGCTTTCATTTTAAATTTAAATTTTTCCAAGGATTTTGTGAGGTAGAGGTAGATAAGATAGTACTCCATTTCCCAATTTATAGAGAAGGAAACAGATTGACCTTAAAGTTAGAATCCTACTCAGTGCCTTATAACTCTTAACCTATAAGGTGAGACCAGAATATTGGTATCCTTACTTTAAGTCTTCTACTAACAACTTCCTTCAAATCATGCTTTTTCTCCTATCATAAATAAAACATAACTATTCTTTGTCGATATATGCAAGGGCAGTTTGTTCAAGACTAAAATCACTATCTTCAGGCAGCTGCAAGTTAACCTATAAAATCTATAAATACTGAGAAAGGAGGCATCTCTATTTCCTATAAAAATTGTGGAGAGTCTGGAACCACTGGTAGAGGTAAGGGTGGAAATATGGGGCAGGACATGACATCATTATGATACAACATTATGGTTCATTCTACAGCCTTGATCCTAGGGGGGTCAGTCCATGCTAAACTGAACTGTATTCCCACATGGTAGAAAAGGAGTTGAAAAGAAGCTGATTTTTTTCCATTTAACTTTTGAAACCTGTTGAGTTAAATTAAATAAAATGGAAGATGAATAGATGTGAGGTCTTTAAAAAGACTGCACCTGGGATCAGCAAGGGCCCTTGCTTATTTGGTGAGTATCTTACCCATGAGGTAGTAATTGACTTGATGGTTAATAAATTATTCCTGCACAATAGCACATTATATAATTATTTTCCATTTTTTGCCTTCAAAAATATGGTGTATGCTGCCTCAATTTATTGACTCCTAAATTGTATAAATGTACCAATCATTTGCAGTGTCTTAAAGGGAAAGGAAGGGATTGTGATGGGAAGTAATATCTTACAAGGGACCTTGGTGTTATAGCTTATATTTGTCACTTTAAAGTTTGAAGCATCCCTTATTTGAAGCCACTATCATTTTAAAGATACATATCAAAGGCAACAGGCAAAGGATCACCCTTCACATGTTCCAATGTTTCTGATATGAAATGTTAGTAACTAGCTCTACATACACATAGAGGGAAACCACTCTGAAACACCAGAGGATTTAGAAGAATGCCCAAGTCACTTACAAGACTTTCATTCATCCATGGTTATCAGTTACGTTAACCAGATGACTATCTGAGCAGATCATTTATTATAAAGGCACATAGGAACTCACTTCATTAGGCAATGATTGGTACCAAAGTAATGTTAAATTCAATAAACTCTTACATTTGCATTTTTTGTTTCTGAAAACTCAGAACTGAATTTTTCATTATTTTTTATTTAAAAAATATTTTTAAATATTTATTTATTCCATTATAACTTTATCAAGTAACCTTACAGTCTTCCATTATTTTTTTAAAGTATCATAATTGAAGTATTGGTAGCAATCAATCACACATTATAATTCAAAGTTATTGTAATGTATTACTGACTTAAATCATTCATATTTTCTACACCCTGGTCTATTGATGGTATCAGTCTCCAATTTAAGAACACACAGTTTCCAAATGAATTGTTATAGCTCAGTATTACTCTAGGGAGTACTATTCCAGCACCACTTTCCTCAAACATAAACTCTTCCTAGCAAATCTGAGAACCCCTGAAGCTCCCATATCAAACTCTTTTATTTTAGGGCTTATGTTTCCTGGAAGACAGTCATAGGATAGCCACCAAAAGGCTTGGGGTCATTGGTGTTTCCATTTCTTAATAGATTCTGTACCCCCAATGTTAGTTGTCTAACATATAATACATCAGAAATGCTTTAAAAATGCTGCTGAATATCACTGAATTCAGAGTAAAGGGACTCAGAACTCCAGAGTCAGGCATTGAGGATTCAGAGTGGTCTCTGGACCATCTCTGCTGCTCATTTCAAAACAAATTTGTGAGCTGACCTGAGACTCTGACAATCCATAATACTATTTCTGAGAGAGGAGTTTCAAATATCTGACAACAAATCACCTTCTGATTATGATTTAAATACAGCTTTGGGGTTGCTTAACTTCATGAATGTGCAAAAAATTTTTCTTTGTTATGTGGATATGATTTGACCAAAGAAGTATTTCTTCTGGAGTAAAAAAGTAATGTACATTTTGAAAAATAACCATTTTTTCCTATGGCAGTTATGTTGGAATTTCCCTTGATATCACATTGGTGGGTTGCTTTTAGGTATGTTTTGAAAATGAACAATATTTTTTTTATTGCAATTGTGTAGGAATACCCCTTTACAACACATTGGTAGGCTGCTTATCTAGATAGATAGATAGATAGATAGATAGATAGATAGATAGATAGATAGATAGATAGATAAACAGATAGATATATAGATACATACATACATACATGCATACATACATACATACATACATACATACAAAGATGGATATGTCATTTACATATAAAGTAGGAACATGAAAATATTTCTTATTTGGGTCAGGTAATTTGACAAGAAGATTGCCAAAGGCTGTGTAATTCTAAAATTATAGGGCATAAAACACTGGATATATATTTGTGACATATTCTTTGGTTCTGTTTTCAACACAGGTGGCATTATATTATCTTTATAGTAGTACAAGAAGAAGTGAAACTGTTACATTTAATTTCTTTTTTCCTGCCCACAAGTTGAACAACTGAATTCATCAATCGTATGTCTAGTGAGAAAGTTAATCAAGTGAAAATGGACTTCCCTAAAGCTTTTTCTTTAACTTAAGCCAGGTATTGACCACAAAATTTCAGGTTTTTCTTTTCAATAAATTTAACAATTGTTTTTATCTAATTATTGTCATGCTTAATGACGAGAAATAAAAATGTGGCATTTTGCCACATTCTTTTCCCTGAAATGCTTATAGTACCAGGAATATTTGTATTATTTACCTTCTTCATTGGAGTTTAATTTTCCATTTTTTTTGCATATCTGGCAGTCAGAGATGTGTACTTTTCTCCAATATTGTTTAGTGCACACAGAAAGCACAATTTTTTTTTTACTTTCAAAGATGTAATTTTTTTAAGTCTTTCAGACATGTGAATTTTTAATAAGTCAGAAAAAAAATAATGAAATTTGTTATGTGTACATGGAGATGATCTTCTCTCTATGAAAAACATGAACTTATCTCTCATGGATTTTATGTATAGTGCCACAAAATTTCCTAAGCCCTAAATAGCTGAGTCACTTACCAAATGCCACCTCGATGCCAATGTGGTGTCACTGTGGCTTAATGGAATGGCCAACACAATTTGCTAAAATACTTGGGTGATGAGTTTAGTTGCAATAGTCAGGGTTGGAATACTAAGAAGCAGTTGCCAAATGACATATGAGGCAAACTTCTTTGGTTTTCTTTGTTCAAAAATTTAGATAAGAGGATAGTGACTGAACAGCTTGGAAATTCGGTCTCATGGTCTCACATTAGCCATGTATCTTTGTGTGAAAAAAAGTTGTGCAGTACAGTCAGATCTCTTCACCAAGGGCTTTTAGAGAACTATACCTTACCTGGCAGTTATGCAGCCACTGCCATACAAGGAACAACTGATTTATGAAGGTACTGTTGACAGGGTCAATATTTTAAAATAAACAAGAATTATGGGACCAATGAAATCAAGTCAAAGCAATTTTCATATAACCTAACAGTGCAGGTAGGTGGAATTCTGATTTCACAATCTTTTCTATGCTTAAAAATATTTTCCAGCGTAGTGAGTATATTTCTTACATAATTAGAGAGGAAATACCTCTTAAAATATAGTTTTAAATAGCAACAAATGGCAGGTCTAAAGAACTAAAAGGAGAATTAAGAATTGTGAGTTCCTTGGTGTGTGCTCTGACTTCACTGTCTTTGAATTTCTGAGTTTAAGAGTTTCTTACTATTAATTTGATAGACCCATGTACCTTTCCCTGAAGGAAATTTTGAATTTCAACAATTTACTAGCACAGAATATATACCTACTCTTTTTTAGCGGAATCTATAAACTACTCTATTTCAAATACTATGTCAGTTTCAGGAACATTATTTTAGCCATGACAGTTGTTCTTATTCATAATTTCACCAATGAATTATTCATTGTTGGTAGTTAACCAAAACTTCCTTTTCATTACTTGCAGGATCCAGCTTAATTTCAATGATATGTGGAGACCAGACTCTAGCATACTGTTTGTTCAAAGACAACTATCTATCCAGATCTGGATGGATTTTAGCAGAAAAGCTGAGTTAATTTGCTTCAAGCTTACTATATCATTACTTTAATTGTGTCAGAGGTAAATTTTCTTTTTTGTTCATGCCTGTATTCAAGGTTGAATTTATTCAGGATGATTTATAACCAAAAAAAAAAAAAAGAAATTAATGGAGAGCCGAAGAATTCAGCTTCCCACTGCATGTTCCATAGGACACAAATTCTGGAGGAAGTTAATTGTGCCATGCCTGAAAAGAAAAGTTGCATATTTAAACATATTTGTGGAATCCTTGGTTTAAATAAAACATTGATTTCAGGAGTTCTCAGAAACTTTAACATACAATTTTGAACAAACCATCCGGAAGCAACAGCATTCCCTATGCACTGTTTCTCAGACATATTCTGACCAGGGGCACTTTTTAGGAAATGATGTGCCATATGGGCAGTAAAACACAAAAGAGAGTAGATTCAAAATTACAGCAAATTTATATAACTAGAATTAGATTCCATTATTGTTCCACAGTATATGTTTCTGTATAAAAAGTATTTCTTATTAAATTTCTTATTATTTTATTGTATTATTTTTTATTGAGGTAACATTGATTTGCAACAAAATATACAATTTAGAGTTATAGGATCCCACCTTTTCAAATGTATGTCACCGCACACACCACAACATACCCATAATCCTCTGCTACAGTCTATTGGGGCCCCCTCCCTCCTTTATTCCACATCACCCATCCTCTCCTCCCAAAATAGTCAGATTTCTAGGGTTTATTTTGGTTTAGTTTGACTGTTACTTCGTTTTGTTTATTTCCACATGAGTGAAATCATCCGATATTTATCTTTCTCCTTCTGCCTTATTTCACTTAGCATAATCCCCTCCAAATGGCAAGATTTCATCTTTTTTTTAATATCTCAGTAGGTTTCCATTGTGTATTTGCATTTGGGAGGTAGATACCTAGGAATGGGATTGCTGGATCAAATGGTTGGTCCATTTTTAATATTTTAAGAAGCCTCCATACTATTTTCCATGAGGGTTGGGCCAATCTACGTTCCCACCAACAGTATATGAGTGTTCCTTTTTCTCTACTTCCTCACCAAAATTGTTTCTTATTTTTTGATGTAGGTCATTTTCACATCATACATCCAACAATAAGCTAATATCCAAGATCTAACACTTAACAAGAAAGCAAATAATATAAACAAAACATAGGCAGAAAAGCTAAATAGATACTTCTCCAAAGAAGACAAGCAGATGGTCAATAGGCTCATGAGAAGGTGTTCAACATCACTTGTCACCAGGGAAATGCAAATCAAAACCACAATGAGATATCTCCTCATATCTCTGCTAATGACCCATATCTTATTATTTCCCTTTTCAAAAACACTCATGTCTATTTTTTTTTCCCTTAGACTATAGTCTTCTAATATAGTGTTTATCAAAATTTAATGTTCATTTGAATTATGTGGGGTCTTATTACAGCACAGATTTTGCTTTAGAATTCAGGGATAGAGCCAGAATTCTCCATTTCTAACAATTCTTAACAAATGTCTATGTAATTGGTCCATGGGTCACACTTTTAGTAACAAGGGTATAAGTTGTTGGGAACATATGTATTTTTTTTTTTTGGAACATATGTATTTTTTAAGGTTATATATGCTCTTTACTACCAGTCCTCTCTCTCTGTATGTGTTTATCATTGTTACTCAATAAATGCTCACTGAATTGGATTAAAACTGAGTTTTAATTTATATAACTTTCCTAAATATTTACTAAATTTTAATATATCTTCTTTAAAATATCTTCTGATGTAAAAGAAGTGCATATCATTGTTACAACCAAAATATAAGGAAAAAAGGACAGGAAATTAACATTCCCATCCTCTTAAACACATATTCGCCCCCACACAAATATTTTGGTAAACAGTTAAAATTTAAATAAAACCATCTTTAGAATTTTTTCCTAGATGAGTCGTTATTACTCTAAAATATATTTCTTCCTTATAGACATGTATTCAAGCACTAAGAAATGCCATGCTGATTGCATATATTCCAGGAGATATTCCAAAAACTATTCTGTGTTGATCAGTTATTGATTAAGTCATTTAAACTTCCCATGCTCATGAAAGTATGAAAAAATGACACTATCTCCCTTGCTTCTTTCTCACATTTACTTATTTACACAAACTTTTATCTTTCATTCATTATTCTCATTCTTTTTGTCAGTTTCCTCCAAAACACTTGGTGACAGCAATATCAAAATCATCAACTCAACTAATTCATCAAGAGGCTGAATTCTAATTATTAGTAGGCTTTTTATTTTTGAAGAAAGCAACATAGAGAAACTATGACAGGTTATGCAATCTTTGATTCCCTACTTGAAAGCCCACCAACTGCACACACAAAAAAGAGTGTTTTGTTAGAGGTAGAACAAAGCTCAGTATTGCTCCATGAAAAATGAACCTATTGAACAAAACATGAATACACTGACGAGAGAATCCACCCATATAGAAACTCACACACAAGGAAGAAATTTTACAGAAACATTAAAACTGCCTAAATAAAATTGATAATAAAGAACATTTGGTTGATTAAGTACTTTTTAATATAATGAGAATTAAGTTACATTAGTAAATTAAAATAACAATCTCTCCAGACTCAGAAGACCTTAATATCCTGTCATTCTGTAGTGTAGCTTAATTAGCATGTTTATTTCTAGGATTAGAAATCCATCTGCTCAGGTAATTACTATTGTGTTAGTCCTTCCCTTTACCTTTTCTCCTGATCACAAGAATAATCTGAGGTTTTCTTCTCTCACTCCTTATAATAATTATCATTATCTACTTGATAACACCCCTTGATACTCAAAAATTAAAAATGCAAATAGGGTACACATTTTAGGTTAAAATAATGTGTACTAGACATATCAATGAAATGTTCACTTTAGTTTTTATTGCCTTGAGCTAGATATAAACTTCTCAAATGTGAAGAGTCATGCCCAGTTAACTTACGTTTTTTTTTAAGATTTATTTATTTATGCATACAAGAGCTGCGGTACAGGCCAGAGATGTGGGGGTTGAGAGGATTCACCAGAGACAGAGTGGGGAACAGAACAGGCAGACTGACTGAAACACACTGCTGAGGGGAGCAGCGGGTGAGACAGAAGAGGTCTGCTGCGCCATGTGGGTAGCTCCCTGGCCAGGGATTGAACTTGTGCTGCAGAGGCTCCAGATTGCTTCATAGTGCAGTACTTAACCCCTTGCACCACCAGGGAGGGCCCAGTTAACTTACTTTTTAAGTGTCCCACATAGACTCATAAATTGAAAGAATCCTCTCTGGTAGATTGATGGATACTTTTCAGGCAAAACTGATCTCATTTTCATGTTACACATAATCTTTCCATAAATACATTATAAAGTTATTATACCGTCGTGTTATCTTATAATGTAAGTTGACTTACATATGCCTTTAATAACTAAAACTTTTTGTTTAAAAAAATTATTTACCAAAAGAATGAACCAAGTACTCAGGATTGTTGATAACAATGCTAAAATGCATAACTAATTGAAGTGGTGAGTTCAAAAGCTATTTGGTATCACTCTAAAGCTCTAGAAATTATCCTACAGTAGTAAGACTATATCCCTATATATAATGACAAAAATAAAATTGTATTTTATGACAGATATCCAAAGGAAAAATATAGTACTTCTTAAAGTTGCTGCTCTATACACTTTAGAAATCTGAAAATGAATAAATCCACAGCAGAAGATTCCATAGAGGTGGCTATGGTAAAAACTTTCAGAAAATAGAGGAAATATAATTTGGTTCATATGAAGAAAATGTGATAATTTTTCTATAGAAAACTTTTACTGTAGAAATAGTTCTCAAAAAACTGTAAAATTTTGAGATTATCTCACATTTTTAATAAATTTTTCAATTATGCTGTACTTAGTTTAGCTATTTTTTCTTACATTTTATTTTATTTTATTTTTTACATCATTGTTCATTTTTAAACAATATTTGCTTCCCCCATCTCCTCAGGTGTAGTCCCCATAGAATTTCCCTCACCAGTGCACCTGTGCACCATCACCTCAGTCCCCTTGCTCTTCCCTCCCACCCTATGATCCCTTTCCAGCCTCCTCCCCTGCAGGATGTCTCTGATTTATAATTGTCTGTTTTTCCTTTGTTGTGTTTTGTACTGTTATTATTTTTTTTTACTTTTATACCGTCCAATATTTGCAGGTAGTTCAGTAACAAGATGACCAATCATATTTAAAAGCAGAGTTAATAACAAACCCCAGAGAACCTGACTATAGAGCTGAGGCAATCAGAGGGAGAGAGGAAGGGGAAGGGACTAGAGCCAAGTAGGGAGGGAGCACAAAGGATAATGGGAATGGACTGTGGGAGCTTTGGTGGTGGGTGTGGTGGAGTAACAACATTTGAAGGGGAAAATCCTATACAACTAAAACACGAACAATGATGTAAATCAATGTTACTATAAAACACACACACACTGCTCAGCAATTAACAAATAAAAAGGAAATCCAGGTCCTCCCCTGGTGGCGCAGTGGTTGAGCACTGGGCTGCGAAGCTGCCCGCAGCCTCTGCAGCACCGGTTCGATCCCTGGCCACCGGCGAGGGTCCCACAAGGTGTGCAGATCTCTCCTGCCACCCGCTGCTCCCCTCAGCAGTGTTTTCAGTCCTTCTGCCTGTTCTACTCCCCGCCCTGCCTCTGGTGAATTCTTTCACCCTCCCGCGCTTCTGACTGTACCCAGTGCTTGTATAAATAAATAAATAAATCTTTATTTAAAAAAATAAAAATAAAATAAAAAGGAAATCCATCCTAATTTGAAAAAATAAATAAAAACAGAGTTAATTACCATCTGTTCAAAATAGGAAATGCAAAAAGTTGAATAAGAAAATCAAAATAACTCTTAATATCATAATCCAGTGTGATCAGTGTGTGTGTGTGTGTGTGTGTGTGTGTGTATACTTTTGGAGCACTTTGTATTGCAACTACAGTTTTCAATTCTGCTTTAAAAAAAAAAACACTATAAATACCTATTAAAAATATTTTAAATATGTTGTAAGTGGCAATGCATTTTTCTAAAATATGTTTAAGTCCTTTATAAGTCTTCTCACATTATATAGACCTTAGATAAATGTTCATTTGCATTCCCTGACATTTCTTTAACAGGGATCACTAAAAGTGAAAGCATTAGGTCATATGGTATGAATGACTTTTAATAATTGAAAAATATTTCCAAATTGCCTTTCAGAAAGCTTGAACCAACATATTCTCCCACCACAAGTCTGAGTGTACCTGTTTTACTCTATTTTCCAACATTATTGGTCCATTAACTCTATTAAAATGATACTTTACAATACTATCAACTGCTAAGTTGTTACAACAAAATGATTTATATTACTGAAACCTACATGAAGATGTCAGTAAGCCAATTCTAATCTAGAGGAATTTAATTTTACCCTAATACTGGAGTAACCTTTAACCACAGATATAGCAAATGCTCACTGTATGTAGGATACCAATCACCCAGTCATCTCTCCAACCATGTAATCAGACAACAAATATTTTGCTAAGTTCTGTAATATTCTGTTAGACACAAGGGATGTTCAAGTGTAACATAAATAAAGCAACATAATCTAGTAGTTGTCATTTCTTTAACTAACTGTTTTAAGTAGCTGACAGGGCATAAAAGAAGTGATTTAAGCTTTTGAGGTCAGGGATATGGTTTCATTCACTGCTACATAACTAACACCTAGAACAGTGTCTGAGACATATCAGGCATATCAAGTGCCCAATAAATATTTTAGTGAAGAGAAAAAAATCAATTCATTTTTCCTTGCTTCAAGATAGTTGGCTACAATCCACTGAATTAGTGGGCACATTGGACGACTCTGGGGACATGTCAAACACTGGAACACCTGGAAAGGTATTGATCATTATACTGATTCAGTCAGTGAAAGTCTTCAGTGTCATGAGGAAAGGACATGCACAGATTGCCCCTGGAGAAAGGAGATATCTAGAAGCAAGGGAATAAAATGTTTAAACTGAAGGTAATTGGACACATTGCACATCCCCATAGTCATGTTGAAAGCAGACTCAGCAAAAACAATGTTTTCACTTTCCAAAGCATAGGTGAGTAGCATATACTTCAAAAAAGCTTGGGGGTGGTGGTGAAGGAGAGGGTTGAACTGCGCTTGCCACAGAACACGTACTCACCTCTTCATTAGATATCTGGCTGTCTCTCTTAACTGCCTCCAACTACCAATTCTCTCATCGCTTCCACATCATCTTGTCATAGTCTCTAAAAATTCCATATAGGTTCCAACAGAATAAATGTTGATGACAGTCAATATATACTAGTAATCAAAAGAAAATTCTTATCAGTGCCTGAAGGACAACCTCCTTTGTTCTCAAATCATACCCCTTCAGGGTATTACCCTAACATATCCCAAATGTCTTTCCAAATTACTCACTTTATCTAAAAACATCTTGTACCTTCTCAGGGCCACATTTTGCTGCTAGAATAAAAACACTCGTTGTTTGTTGTAGAGCAACATACATTCTGAACTTTGTGCAATAATGGAAATAATGGAAATAGTCTATTTAGTAGCCACTAGTTACATGTGGCTTAAAACAAGGCTGCTGTCATTGAGGAAATGATTTTAAATTTAATTTATTTAAATTTAAACTGGTGGTTACAGTATTGACAATGTAGATATATAAGCTCTGTCTCATTCACCAGGGCAAAATAGTACCATCTGCATATACTGTAATTCCTAAACAGATCAAGTTTGAGGTTGTTGCCAAAGGGCAGAATGATCCACCATCATCACATCTAATGGGCATGTTTCTATTCACGGTAATCACAGAAATGATGCCCTTTTCTCTAAACTGCTTAATTACTCTGACCAATAAATATATAAAAACCTACCATTCCACTGACAGAAAAAGATGTGTGAACGGGCACTGTCATTTCAACATCCCACTTTTACCAATGGACAGAGCAATCAAACAGAAAATACACAAGGAAACAATAGCCTCAAACACATAATTAGATCACATAGGCTTAATAGACATTTATAGGGCACTGCACTTGAAAAAATCGAATACAAATTCTTGGTTTCCTCAGGGCCCTGATCTGAACCCACTTCCATTTCTACATCCTCTCCCTGAGAGATTTTTGTTTACTCCCTTCACTTTACTTCTAACAATTAGAAAGCTAATTGTATGTATGTATGTATCTCTATCTCTATCCCAAATTATTTTCTGGGACTTCATGTGTAATTATGCACCAATTAATTTACTAGAAATCTTCAAAAGAACATCCAACAGATCCTCAAACTCCACACTTGTGGGATGGGAGCCTCCTGAGTTCCTTGACAGAAACCAGGAACATGGGTGTCTTTCTGGATTCTTCTCTCTTCCTGCCACATCCTTCAGTAGCCACTTATTACCAGGTCACGTCAAGCATATAATCTGAACACCTTATCAGATCATTCTCTGAGGTATCTGCTTGAGACCCTTATGTCGCCAACTTTGATTCTTGCAACTTCAAAGCTGCTCCCTCCCATGCGTCCTCTGTCTTCTGACCAAAATAAGTCTTCTAAATGTGAATAGTTCTACAGGGGTGGCTCTGCCTGCACAAGAGAAAAAAATGGAAATACCTTCCTAGAAGCAACAAGACTCCTCCGAAGCTTCAGCCTCACTTGTTTCTATTGTTCATGGCATTGTATAGATCAGCCACAATGGACTTCTAGCTTCCCTAATTTACCTTACTCTCTCATTTCCAGGTTATAGAAATGCTGTCCCTTCTATGAGAATGAGTCTCAGCATGTCCTTTATCTTTATCCTTTCTATACAGTTACACAGGCTCATCCTTGACCTAAGGAAATCTGCTTGGTCTCAGCGTGGATGTCCCTTTTTTCTGGAAGGTGTCTACTATGCTCTCTTCACATCTTACAACTGACAATACTGACCTGTGCATCCACACAGCTCCCCAGACTTCCTCCATCAAAGATTTGTCACATTATATTGGAATTGTTTACATTCCTGACTGTACCATAACCTCTGAGGGCAATAAGTGTGTCTTGTGAAGGCCCATGTCCAGGGATCTCTAAAGCACATTAATTATCCTAAAATAGGAGTCAAACATTGCTTTCTAATTGAAAAATGTATGCTTTTTCTAAACATCAAATCTGTATACATGGTGAAATCACAGAGAAAGGCTTATTATGTTTCTAAAAGAGTTCTCAACCTGTTTCTTGAAACACTGGAGGATCATGGTGGTACTTAGGGACTAGCACAGCAAGAAAGCAGGGGAGGTGGTGAGGCCAGCTAAACCTTTTACTGTCCATGTACTAAAGGATGTTTGGTATTCTGAAGCTATACTTTGTTATTCCAGTACAGAGCACATGACCACGTAGCTGGATGCTCATTTGTGATACATGAAAGATGTATTCATGTCCTATTGCTGTTATAACAACTTGACATAAAATTAGTGATGAAAACAATCCATATTCATTATTGGAGATCTATTCATTATTGGCTCTAGAGATCTAAAGTCTGACAACAGTCTTACTGAACTAGAATCATGGATGAGGATGTGAATATTTTGGAGATCATTGTTCAGTCCACCATAGATGGGCTTCCTCTAAATTCATATGCACATGTGTATTTCCTTGAATGCACACTGTCAGAAAGATGAAAGTCCACATTTTCCAAAAATGTTCAAAAGTCATGGGTCCTGCTAAAACATAAACCACATCCCTAGTGAATTTAATTTAAAAAATCTATTTCTAACAACTTATTTACGTACATGTTTCCGGGATGATATCCAAATACTACTAAAGTAAATTAGGTCATACTTTTGGAGAGGGTAATTTAACAAAACATATCCATTTAGAAAACACACATATACTTTAATTCAGAATTCTACTGCTAGAACTTTTCTTTGCAGATATAATTGCAAAAGCAAAAACTGCAAGAGATCAGTGATATAAATTATAATACATCTATACAAGTCATTTCAAAGAAGGAATGTGACGTATAGGTGTGCATGGAGAAAGACATTCAAGATAAATTGACGAAAGTGCAAAACAGGATGTGAAGCCTGATCTCTCTGTGTGGTTTTGGAAAGGGTTGTGTATATATATATATATATATATATATATATATATAGGTACCCAGACTAATTTTTGGTTAGAACACAAGCAAGAACAACAATGAAATGGTGACAGTGGTAGCAAGATCTGACTTCACTTGTTGCTTCTTTATTATTGACACTGGGAATGTATTACTTTATTTGATAAAATATCAGAGGCTGTTAATAATAATAAATAATAGCAGTGGAGTCAGTGATAATGTTCACAAGACCATCTCTATGTCTCACACATTTCGAAGCATTTTATACAATTTTATTTAATATTCACAACTTTGGGCCTCCCTGGTGGCACAAGGGGTTAGGTCTCAGCACTATGAAGCTATCCGCAGCCACTGCAGCATGAGTTCCCTGGCCAGGGAGCTGACCCACATGGTGAAGCAGACCTCTCCTGTCTTACCAGCTGCTCCCGTCAGCAGTGTATTTCAGTAGATCCTGCTGTTTTGCTCCTTTCTGTTTCTGGTGAACCTTCTCATTCCCCACACCTCTGGCCTACACCCCAGCTCTTGTATGTGTAAATAAATAAATCCTTAAAAAAAAAACCACCTCATAACATTATGAGATAGACATTATTATGCCTACTTAGCAGAAAGGAAATTTAGTACATAACAGTTCAACTAATTGTTCAATGTCACATAGTCAGCAAAGGAAGACCTCAGATAAAATGTGGTTAATTCAACTTAGACCAGTGCACTCAATGTTGCCATTTTCATTTTCTTGCTTATGTTTTTTTCATGTTAAAATAAAAATGCTAATAAATATTATTATCTGTTTTAATTCTGGTAAAAAGAAAAATTTTCTTAAAAGTCAAAACTAAAAGTACCTTTTCCCCTAACATGTGAATAAAAACAGAAATTACTGTATCACCAACTCTCCAATATTTTGAGGCTTAGTATGTTCAAAATGTGAAAAATATTTTTAAATTTTTATGAGAAGCATTACTCAAAATGACAGCATGAATAAACACTTATAAGGAGGACAATAAAAAGAAAGAGGAGGGAGAAATGTAAACAAGGAGAAGAATCAAAAAGAAATGAGAAGAAAATTTACGAGATTGTGCTAACTCTGGTGATTTACAGCTTTAAGGAAATACTTTATAAAAGTAGTTGGGCTATCATTTCTGACAGCTGCAATTTTTTTCCATTATATACACTAAAGAAATGCTCTATTTCTATTACAGATAGGATGAGGTTGGGATACTTTTCAATGAGAAGATTCTACCACTATGTCATATCTAGGATGCTTTAATATAAATGCTTCCACATATCAGCACCACTATATTTTTAAGGAAAGTAATAACAAAAATAAATAAGCAACTCATTATTATATAACCTAAAAATAATTTGCCCCAAAATTTCCAGGTGAAAATTTTAAAGATTTATTTATTTATACAAGCACTGGGTACAGTCAGAAGAGCGGGAGGGTGAGAGAATTCACCAGAGTCAGAGCAGGGAACAGAACAGGCAGACTGTGGAAGTATACTGCTGAGGGGAGCAGCGGGCAGGAGCAGAGGTCTGCGAGCCATGTGGGACCCTCACCCGGTGGCCGGGGATTGAACTGGCGCTGCAGAGGCTGCGGGCAGCTTTGCAACCCAGCGCTCAACTGCTGCGCCACTGGGGAGGCCCTCCAGGTGAAGATTTTAACTAGCCCTGTCCACCCTGTTCAATGTTTCATGATTCAGAGTTCATGTTACTACATGTAAACTTCCTTTCTGATTTCTTCCACCCTGGTTGATTCTCTTAGGCTCATTGGCTTCCATTGTTGCTTTTCCAAATGATCTCAGTGTTGTATTAGGGAAGGCTCTCAGGTAGTTCTCCAGAATCCCTGGGTTAAATTAGTGAGCCCACTGTGGTTAAGTTAATGGATCTCATTTAACAACTGCTGACCTGCCTCTAGTCCATGGTTAACTACTAAACAGTCTGTGGGCAGAGTACAAATGGACACATATAATATGTAACCAAACAACTAACCGGTAAAATTAAGCTGTTAAATAAAACCTGTTTCTCTCCCTATCTTGACAAAAATATTTTAACAACAATAACTTTTTAAATATGCAAAATTTAACTTTCAAGTAGCTAAGAGAGAACAAGATCTTGAGAACATGTAATTTTATTATTGTTGTACAGATTGGAATGCTTTGCTGATTGGGCTGGTCATGTTTAAGAGAGTAATAAAATGAAACACTTAATAAGGCATAAATTATTCCATAATTATTCCATATAATTTATTTCTCTTGCCTTCATTTCAGAAAAAAAAATACTAATACGTTGTTAAAATCAGAATTTTCTCATTATTTGTTTCCTATTAACAGTTATGCCAAATCAGGTCACCATAGCTTTAGAGTATTTTTAATTAACTTATATTTAAAGAAACTGCTCAGCTGAGGAAAAGCAATTACACTAATAATGTAATTGTTAACATATAAATTTGGAAATAAAAAATTCTACAAAGTTTAAATATTATTAAAGAAAATTATATTAAATATTTCATTGTAGGGCCTCCCCTGGTGGTGCAACGGTTGAGCACTGGACTGCGATGCTGCCCACAGCCTCTGCAGCACCGGTTCAATCCCTGGCCACTGGCGAAGGTCCCACATGGAGCGCAGATCTCTCTTGCTGTGCCTGCTGCTCCCCTCAGCAGTGTATTTTGTTGGTCTGCCTGTTCTATCCCCTGCTCTGGCTCTGGTGAATTCTCTCACCCTCCCTTGCTTCTGACTGTATAAATAAATGTTTGTATAAATAAATAAGTAAATATTTAGAAAAAATATTTCATTGTATAAAAGTTTATCACTTTGTAGTGATCAGTCTTCATTTATATAAAATTTCTTGGATTCCATTTGATTTGTTCAAGTTGTAGATCTAATATAAATAATTTTAGTTCATTTTCATTGCTTTGGTCAGAATATTACTATAACAAAGAATTTATAGGGTCTGGTTTGTAAATTTTAAATGTTTCTTGTTCACTATATCTCACTTTCAGTATCCAGTTTTTGAAAAATTTAAACAGATTGCTTCTCTGAATACGGTTTATATCTTTCCATCTTTTTCTCACTGAGTTCTACATTTTTATTTTCTACTTCTAACATGATTACAACAGAAACACATTCTTAGTAACTTCAATGTTAAGAAATAAAAGGCAAAGTGAACCCAGCTTGGCTGTGTTTTCATTAAAAATGTAAGTCAAAATTTTGTTTTCAAAATGTTATGTCTTGAAATATTCATAATGATATCTAAAAATGAAAATGCAAAATATAATTATGACACACTTTAACATGAAGGTATATAAATAAGATCTGAAATTGTTTATTTGAGGGAAACTAATATAATACAACTTAAACCTCAAAAAATTGAAATTTTAAAGCTATAATTATTTGCAGCTCCAGCACTGAATGCCCATCTAGCCATTATTTAAAAAATTTAATTATGCTTTACTCATGTTTAAACTTACACAGATATAGATACACCTTTTTAATATTACTACATATTAAAAATATTTCCTAGCTATTCTGTGGAAAACCTCTGGGCAGAAAGTTTAAATGGAAGCAAGTTTAACATCAAGTATTTTCACTTCAGTGTCCCTGATGCAGGTCAGTGGCGATGGCCACGTCAATGCCTATCTGCGAATTTTCCTCAGGGTAAATGATGTGAGGATTGCACACACACGGGTGAAGACAAATATGGAAACAAATATTGTGAAGACAACAAGCAGTTTGTTGGCCATCACCGATGGGTTGTATATACTACTGAAATGAAGGGCAAAAACACATTCCGGGACGTGGATGAAAGTGGTACCCTGAATGGCATTGCTGACTTCACTCTATGACCCATGATTCTCCAACAAGAAAACCGCCTATTGCTCCTAAATTCATTTATACAAACCATAAATTCAGCGTGAGTGCACTCCAGAATAATAGGTAACTTATTCCACCACTAGAAGAGTCAGGAATGGGCCCCACCTTCAACACTTTACAAATAAAGACAAAAACAATATAAACATGTAAACTATAGAACATTTCAGGTAATTCTACTTCTATTGATTATAAGGCTGATTAAAAGTGTTTGGTTATGAATTTTTTTTCTTTTTCATTTTTTTTGAATTTTATTTTTATATTCCCCATACAATTGCAACCCCCTTATTTTGACCCCAATCCCTACTTTCCCTGCCCACCCCCCCATAGCGTGTCTCTGGTTCATAGTTGTTTGTTGATTTTGATTTTTTCTTTCTTATAGTTATTCTTTTCCCTGGTCCCTTATTTAGGTTTTCTAGATTCTTGCTATGAGTGAGACCATCGGTATTTTTCTTTTTCTTTCTGGCTTATTTCGCTGAGCATAATCCCTTCCAGCGCCATCCATGTTGCTGCAAATTGCATGTGTTTATCTTTTTTGAATGCTGAGTAATATTCCATGGTGTATATGTACCACATCTTCTTGATCCAGTCATCTATTTTTGGGCATTTGGGTTGTTTCCATAGCTTACCTATTGTAAATAGTGCTGCTATAAACATAGGGGTGCAGGTGCTCTTTGGAATTAATGTTTCTGTGTCCTTTGGGTAAATACGTAAGAGTGGAATTACTGGATCATATGGAAGCACTATCTTTAGTAGGTTGAGGAATCTCCACACAGCTCTCCATAGTGGTTGGACCAGTTTGCACTCCCACCAACAGTGCAGGAGAGTTCCTTTTTCTCCACATCCTCGCCAACATTTGTTATTGCTAGTTTTTTCAATATGTGCCATTCTCACTGGTGTGAGATGGTATCTCATTGTAGTTTTGATTTGTATTTCCCTGATTGCAAGTGATGTTGAACATTTTTTCATATGCCTGTTGGCCATTTGTATTTCCTCTTTGGAGAAGTTTCTTTTTAGCTCTTCTGCCCATTTTTTTACTGGGTTATTTTCTTTGTTTTTGTTGAGTCTCATCAGCTCTTTGTAGATTTTTGTGATCAGTCCTTTATCTTTAGTGTTGTGTGCAAAAATGTTCTCCCAGTTGGTGGGGTTTCTCTTTGTTTTGGTTATTGTCTCTTTTGCTGTGTAGAAGCTCTTTAATTTGATGTAGTCCCAGCTGTTTATCTTTGCCTTCACTATCACTGCTTTGGGTGATGCGTCTGTAAATATGTCTTTGAGGTGCATGTCATGTAGTGTTTCGCCTATATTTCCTTCTATATATTTTATGGTTTCAGGTCTTATGTCTAGTTCTTTAATCCATTTTGAGTTGTTTTTGTGCATGGTGTGAGGTAGTAGTCAAGTTTCATTCTTTTGCATGTAGCGACCCCGTTTTCCCAGCACCATTTATTGAACAAACTTTCTTTTTTTTTTTAAAGATTTATTTTTATTTATTTATATAAGCACTGGGCACAGTCAGAAGCACGGGAGGGTGAGAGAATTCACCAGAGCCAGGGCGGGGAGCAGAGCAGGCAGAAGGACCAAAGTACACTGCTGAGGGGAGCAGCAGGCGGCAGGAGAGGTCTGCGTGCCATGTGGGACCCTCCTTCGGTGGCCAGGGAGCAGCCGGGGATCAAACCGGCGCTGCAGAGGCTGCGGGCAGCTTCGAAACCCAGCGCTCAACCACCGCGCCACCGGGGAGGCCCTGAACAAACTTTCTTTACTCCAGTGCATATTCTTTGCTCCTTTGTCAAAGATTAGTTGGCCATATATCTGTGGGTTTATGTCTGGGTTTTCTATTCGGTTACATTGGTCCGTGAGTCTGTTCTGGAGCCAATACCATGCAGTTTTGATTATTATGGCTTTGCAGTTTAGTTTGAAATCTGGGCGAGTGATGCCTCCATTCCCTTCTTTTTTTTTAGGAGGGTTTTAGCTATTTGGGGTTTTTGGTGGCTCCATATGAATTTCATCAATATTTTTTTCTATTTCATTAAAGAATGACATTGAAATTTTAATTGGAATAGCATTGAATCTGTAGATTGCTTTTGGTAGGATGGCCATTTTGATAATGTTAGTTCTTCCAATCTATGAGCAGGGGATGTCTTTCCATTTCTTTATGTCTCCTTCTATTTCTTTTAACAGTATTTTATAGTTTTCTTTGTATAGGTCCTTTACAGAATCCAACAATGCATCCATAAGATAATTCACCATGACCAAGTAGGATTTATTCCAGGGACACAAGGATGGTTCAACATTTGAAAATCAATGTAATCCAACACATCAACAAAAAGAAATATAGAAACCATATGATAATATCCATAGATGCTGAGAAAGCATTTGACAAAGTACAGCACCCATTTATGTTTAAGGCCCTTGAAATTCTCGAGATACAAGGAACATACCTCAACTCATAAAGGCCATCTATGACAAGCCCAAAGCCAATATCATTCTCAATGGTGGAAAGCTGAAAGTATTTCCATTAAGATCTGGAACAAGACAAGAATGCCCACTCTCACCACTTCTGTTCAACATAATACTGGAAGTCCTAGCCAGAGCAATAAGACAAGAGAAAGACATACAAGGAATCCAAATAGGCAAGGAAGAAGTCAAACTATCACTATTTGCAGATGATATGATAATATATAGAGAGAACCCCAAAAACTCCACAGAAAAACTAATTAAACTAATCAATCAGTAAAGTGGCAGGATACAAAATCAATGCACAAAAATCAGTAGACTTCCTATACACAAACAATAAATCTGAAGAAGAAGAAATCAAGAAAACCTTTCCTTTTATTATTGAAACAAAAAAAATATCAAATACTTGGGAATAAATCTAACATATGAAAAATTTTTTAAAGATTTATTTATACAAGAACTGGGGTACAGTCAGAGATGTGGGAGGGTGAGAGAACTCACCAGACACAGAGTGGGGAGCACAATAGGCAGGAGGACTGAAATACACTGCTGAGGGAAGTAGGAGGCAAGACAGGAGAGGTCTGCTGCGCCATGTGGGAATCTCCCTAGCTGGCCGGAAATCCAACCTGCCTGCAGAGGCTGTGGCCAGCTTCACAGTGCAGTGTTCAACCCGCTGCACCACCAGGGAGGTCCATGAAAATATTTTTTTTCACTGCAGAATTCACAGTACTGTGCTGAGATCTCCAATATTTAAATTATTTTCACTTATAGTTTGCCATTATTTTGCGATTAATGGCTGGAAGTTAATTTTGACCACATTTCTCCTCCATGGCAGACGTATAATTCCATATATTCATTTTTAATGTTATTATTATATTCCTTTGAATAGATGTTGGAGGAGCTTGTGTGGAACATTTATTTTGTTGTCATGAATTATCAAGCATTGGGCCTCCCTGGTGGCGCAAGGGGTTAAGACACAACCTATGAAGATATCTGTAGCCACTGCAGCACAAGTTCAATTCCCCACCCCCCCAAGGCCAGGGAGCTACCCACATGGCAAAGCAGACCTCTCCTGTCTTGCCCACTGCTCCCCTCAGCAGTGTATGTCAGTCAATCTGCCTGTTCTGTTCCCCACTCTGTCTCTGGTGAGTCCTCTTACTCCCCACAACTCTGGCCTGTACCCCAGTTCTTGTATGTATAAATAAATAAATCTTAAAAAAATAAATAAATAATCAAGCATTTAATACTTTGTAGATAGTGCATCTCCTTCGAGGCAGAGTGATAATGTGAATGTGGAAGGTGAACTTTGTCTGATAATTAGACCTGTGGTTTATCAAGAGAAAGCATCATGTCTAGGTTATTTTTTCCCCACAGAAGAACCATAATACTTCATTCATAATTGTCTCCCCAAACACTATTGAACAATGAGTAAAATAATTAAGGAATAAATGGATGAAAATAGAAGAAAGTTGTGTAATCAAAAGTAGAATTCTTTTGTCAAATGATACAGATATATTTTTAAGATCTTATTACATATTGCCCTTTTGCTCTTTAGAAAAATGACACTCATTCATATTACCATCAGCCATAAAAGCATTTACTTATTTCCTTGCAGCCTTGCCAACATTGAGCTAAATCATTTTTATGTCTCTAAGAACTGATGGATAGCAAATATCCAGAACCATTAATTTGCACACTAGACCTTCAAATTTCTGTGCCAATTTTCTTGCTGAAGTTGGGATGCCTTAATAAAAGATTTTGCCTGAGAAAAATCAACCTATTTATATAAAGACCTCATCTTAACCATTTTTGTCTTCACTGTATTTCTTTAAAATACATCAGTTGCAAAATTCTAGTTTGTTAATTTGCTTATAAATCTATCATCATCGATTTAGCCTTTTAACACAAATAATTCACTGGCCATGTTATATAATTTTCTCTTACCTGAAGTTACACACACACACACACACACACACACACATACACATATATAAATATCAAAATATTTTGAAGCCTGTAAAGATATAAGCATGCAAATGTGGTATAATATCATGTAAATAAAAGATTTTCTGAAAATAAGGCTTTAGAGATAAACTGAAAATCTTACCTATTCAAAATATAGATATGACAAATAAAAGATAGCAGCAGCATTTTACCGTACATAGCTACATTCACAAAAAGTGATGGAAATATTCAGAGGACAAAAATTTGATGGAAAGAAATCACACAAAGAATATAAGTTCATGCTTCAGCTTTCTAGATGGGCAAAGAGAGCTCAGAAATTAACTGAGCACAAATTCATGTTAAAATAGCATGTAGGGAACTGGGCTTACACTAAGATAAGGAATTAAAATTTATGTACACATATGGAGAAGGATAGAATTAAAATTATCTGTCTCCAACATAGGTGACAAAAAAACTCAGTCAAGGTTCTAGTTGAAAAAATTAGCAACTCTTTTCTTCTAAATTTATAATCGTGAACCTGATCATGTTAAGTGTGAGGCTTGATTGCCATCATCTCTGCAGTTTGGCAACGACATAACAATAAATTAACATAAATTTTGTTACTAAACTAGTTGTAATCCTGGGATTTCTCAAATTAGATAACATAGGAATACTATATATAAAGTCCTGGGAAGAAAAGTTAATAATCTGGAGTTATAAAATATATATATATGGAAACAATCTACCATGAAAAACAACAGCAGCAGAAATTATATTATTGGACTGTTCCCCAAGAATAGGATTACCAAGCTCAAATTATAAAATAAATGTGCTTATATGATTAAAATTATATTAATTATCTTTATATTTCAATATGTTGTTTTACTCTAAATGTTTAACAACAAAAAAATAAAAACTCTTGCATATTTTATTATTTGGAGAGTTTTAATTCTTTGATTCATCAATCTAAAACCTAGGACAATTTTATAACTTTTTTGTATGTAATTGTTTCATGTAGGGCAATCTATCGTTAAGTAGGAATAAATACTTTAAAAGAAATGGATTTCTGCATTAATATTCTGTGTGTGTGTTTACACACACAAACTCACTTTTATAAACCTGTGCATGCACTCACATATTATTATGGACTAAATTATACCTCCCAAATTCCTATGTTGAAGCCCTTATCCCCAACATGATGCCACTGAATTGGTAAAAACCAAAACCAAACAAAACCAACAACTTCCCTTGGATGGGTGATTTCAAAATAGTGGTCCTTTAGGCCAAATAATGAAAAAAATGGTCCTTTCTTCCTTTTATCTGTAAGTCAATATTACAGTGGAACATGGGTTGAATTTTGCCAGTGATTCAGCTTCCATCATGGAGCTATAGCATGGTCAGGTAACAAGCAAGAAAGAACCTGAATCCCTGGAAGACTTTATGGAGCAGAACCTACTTCATGTTTCTTACATGAAAGAAAAATCCATTTATATTGCCTTTGTGCCACTGTGTGTTTGGCTCTCATTGTTGTAGTAGCTAAGCTTATATTTTAAATATATTTTAATTCCTATTCTATATGAAGTATATATCTGATATTTGATTATGACTAAGTAAGTTCATCTTTATTCAACTTCCAAATTCAATCAGTATAGATAATATCTTCAACATACAATGAGTTTCAATTATTAAGTGAAAATGTCACAGACTGGACTGTACTGATGAGTGCTTAAACACAATAAACTTTACCATATATTTTTAGTAGTTTTTTTTTTTTTCATTTTACAAAGTTTATATGAAATGGGCATCATTCGGTTTAATAGGACAGTCACTTTTTCCATTTTCTTTGTAAATTCCTCAGTAGAATAATCTACCTCTCAAAGAAGGGAGGTTTTTACCCTTTACCGATTCATACAGGATTTCCAGTCATTCAACCCCAACCTAAATTCTCAGGATGATAAATATCTCATTTTTAAGAAACAGTGATTCTACAGATGTGCAATGTATAGACAGTCACTATTGCAACTTTCCTTCCTTCTATAAACAATGAGAAAATGGCCTCCTTCTTGCCAACTAAACTTGGGTACATCTAGAGCTTGCAAACCAAGTGAGTAGTTTAGCGTAGAAGTTAATATTTATATGCACAATACCACATTTGGACAAATGCTTGTTAAATGCAAAATATGTGTCAAGCATTATGCAATGCATAAAATATAAAGATTAGCCTTACCTTTTAAACACTTACAGATCAGCTGCAAGTGGGAAAGATGAATGACTAAATATATGACTCTAATATAGTGATTTCAACAAAGGTACTGTGCCAGTCACTTATCAATTTATTATCTCTCAGCTCCAAATACATGCCTCATTACCTTGTGATGCTGAAACATGTCTTGCCAGCTGGCAAAATGATAAGCTTTGTCAGTAGAGGGCGCTGGAGGGCACTGCAGGAAGTAAGGATGTTGATTTGCTTTTGCTGTGCTTTCCAGCATTTTTGCTTATAATGCTGAGCTGGCATAACACATCCAGTGGTGCTGACTTAACTTGAGTTTCAGCAGCACCCCTATATAAATCTGTGGTGAGTTGCAAAAGTGCCCCATAGACTTTTCAGCGGTAAGGGCAGCAATACCTTCCAAGGCATTTTGCAGATGAGCTCTGCTGTCATTTTACCTGCCTCTCCTAGAGGCAGTTCAATGGCAGCTCCCCATCTCCAGGTAGCAGCGCCTGTAATTACTCCATCTAGCTTCAGGACAGTAAGTTGAGTGGCATACCCTCATAGGCGGGGTCTGTGGGTGCCCAGAGATTTTAACACTGTTTCTTGCAAGTGACTTTTTGGCAGTTTTTTTTAGCGAGTCCAGTCAGTATCCAGTCAGCTTTCCAGCCCATCCAGCAGAAACTGTAGTAGACAGTATCCCAGAAAATCTCATCAGGACCCCATGGGCAGTGTACTTCCATCTAAACTCAGCCCACTGGCACAACTGCAGGAGGCTTCCTGCTTGTGAGTCCCAGCCCTCCAGGCCCTTAACTTTAGCTTGCAGATGCTGGACCAGCCCCGTCCTAGGCAACCTGGCAAACTTCTCAACCATGCAGTGGGGCAGCAATCACATTAAAAAATGGCTGAGTCCTAGGTTTAAGGAGGACCCCCTTCCTGGGATACGCCCTCAGCTTTGGATATTCTTCAGCATTCTCTTTATTCCTCTTTAATAGTTTCTCTGAGCATAGTTAATAATTCTTTATAGTAAGCCCTCTATTTTTCCAGATTATTGTAGCGTTTCTGCCCCCTTACTGGACCTAGACTGATATAAGTACTATTATTATATCTTAACCATAATAAATTGATTGCCTCTAAATTAACAATGACACATAAAACACTATATAAAGTATAGTGATATGCTTACCCGTACATATGTTTTTTCACTATACTTAGTGCTATATGATACCTTAAACAATCATAAATGAGTGCTTTAATGAATGAACACAGGCATGCATATATTGATTTGAATTAATTTTTAATTAATTAATTAATTAATTAATTTTTTCATTCCTCTAGTGGACACCTAGAAGTGGAATTGCTAGATCATATTTTTATTTTTAATATTTTGAGAAGTTTTCAGCCTTAGCTACAGTAATTAGAGAAAGATATAAAATGAATCCAAATTGAGGGCCTCCCCTGGTGGCACAGCGGTTGAGCGCTGGGTTGCTAAGTTGCCGGCAGCCTCTGCAGCACCGGTTAGATCCCCAGCCGCCGGGCGAGGGTCCCACATGGCGCGCAGACCTCTCCTGCCACCAGCTGCTCCCCTCAGCAGTGTACTTCGGTCCTTCTGCCTGTTCTGCTCCCTGCTCTGGGGAATTCTCTCACCCTCCCGTGCTTCTGACTGTACCCAGTGCTTGTATAAATAAATAAATAAATTGAAAAAAAAAATCCAAATTGGGAAAGAAGTTGAACTATCACTGTTTGCAGATGGCATGGTAATAAAACTAGAAAACCTTAAGGATTCTACTAAAAAACTACAGTGGGACTCACAAGCTGGAAGCCTCCTGCAGCTGTGCCAGTGGGCTGAGTTTAGATGGAAGTACACTGCCCATGGGGTCCTGATGAAGTTGCAAGCTACAAAATCATTATATTAAAAATCTCTGTGTTCCTATATAGAAACAATGAACTAGAAAAGAAAGAAATCAAGAAAACAATTGCATCAGAGAGAATGAAATACCTAGGAATAAACAAAGGAGGTGAAAGACCTGTACAATAAAAACCATATAAGATATTGTTAAAATAAATAGAAGAAGATACAAAGAAATGGAAAGATATTCCCTACTCATGGATCAGAAGAACAAGCATTTTTTAAAATGGCCATCCTACCCAAAACAATTTAGAAATTCAATGCAAAGTTTTAGTGCCATTCTTCAAAGAAATTGAGCAAATATTACTGAAATATATATGGAACAACAAAAGACCCCAAATAGTCAAAGCAATCTTGACAAGAACAGAATTACATGCTTAAACTTCAAACTATAGGGCAAAGCTATAGAATACCCATTAATTTTTTTAAAAGGTTTATTTATTTATTTATACAAGCACTGGGTACAGTCAGAAGCGCGGGAGGGTGAGAGAATTCACCAGAGCCAGAGCGGGGAGCAGAACAGGCAGAAGGACTGAAGTACACTGCTGAGGGGAGCAGTGGGCTGCAGGAGAGGTCTGCGCGCCATGTGGGACCCTCCTCTGGTGGCCAAGGATCGAACCGGCGCTGCAGAGGCTGCAACCCAGGCGCTCAACCGCTGCGCAACCAGGGAGGTCCAAGAATACCTATTAATATTTTAAGGAGTTACTAAAGAAGAGTTTGAAGCAACACATTATTAAGTTTAGTACCACATCAATACCTATTTGGATCCTGCTACATAAAACACAAGTGTAACACAAATATGAACCCAGCACCTGCCCTTAAGAAGGGGACCTCCCTGGTGGCGCAAGGGGTTAATAGCTGCACTATGAAATTATCAGCAGCCACTGCAGCATGAGTTTAATCCCCTGCTGGCCAGAAGCTAATGCACATGGTACAGCAGACCTCTCCTATCTCGCTGGCTTCTCCCCTCAGCAGTGTATTTCAGTCAATCTGCCTGTTCTGCTCCTCACTCTGTCTCTGGTGAATCCTCTCACACCTCCCCCACCCCCAGCACTTCTGGCCTACACCCCAGCTATTGTATGCATAAATAAATAAAACTTATCTTAAAAGTACATAATTCAGCCAGGAACAGATTCATGTTTATGACAAACAGCACTTAAGACAAGACCAAATAAATCAGTGATGAGTAAAGAATGTGAGAGACAAGAAAAAAGTGCCTCCTAACCCTCCAGCTGCAGGCCCTTTAAGTGACCAAGGGCGCATCTGCAGAACTCAGACATTGCAGTTATCAAAGCTTTTATGCTGAAATCATATTTCCTGGGAACTTCTTGTCACCAACCACTGCAAGTAGCAGCTTCTAGAGTAGTTGTTTCTAGAAGAGGCCAGACTCATCTGATGGAAGACTTTGGCTTGAGGATTCACCATGAGCTCACAGAACTTTCCTTAGATCTCACTGCATCCAGCTTTCTCTCCCTTTTATTCTACATCAGACTTGACTACAATCTGATGGTTCATCCAGACTCCCTAGTCCCTCTCCGTTTTCTTTCACAGATATTTCCTCCAATAAAGTTGTTACATACTTAGTCCCATCTTGACTATTTTTTGAGAGCCCAGACTTACACAGAGGTACAGGCAGTATTATGAAAATATAGAAAGTGGAAATATTAATTCTAAAAATCTGTTTCAAAGAAAGAATCTTTTAATTTGTACCTAGAAGGAAGAATTGGGTTTCAGCAGGAGGAAATGCAGGACAAAGGCAATCTGAGATATGGGGTAGCAAATCACATGGTTAGCACCAAGCAGTTCAGCATGGCCAGAATGTAAAAGGCACAGTGGATTATAATGGAGACAAAGGTAAAATCACAAGGAGGACAGGAAAAGGTTCTCCAGTGCTGTGCTATGAAATGTGTCCTTAACTATTCTAGCATTTTCAATAGGAAAGAGAAAAAGTTTATTTCAGACAGATTTTTGACTGCAAGTAGAAAACCCAATATAATGTGATTTTAAAACAGATTTTATTGGCTCAAAGCCTAAGAAATCAAGAAATAAGGTAGACATTTGAAATTCCCTAGCTGAGAAGAAAGTGCCAAGGAAATGATAGCTATGACTTTGTCATCAAAACTGAGAAAATCTTGGCTTTGATAATTAAGACAACCTGGGTAATCTCTGAGAACCAGATTCATTGCAATATAGTGAACAGGAAAATAAATGTAGGGGGTGAAGAGAGAAATGAGAGAGATGGTGAAGAATCTCTGCTATAAAATATAATGAACAGCTCTAAAGTGCCAATGACAGTGGCAGATGTGTTTCTACTTCTGTTTTTAGTTCTTTTCAGGATAGAAGCAAAGAATTGAAGACCATTAAGTAGTTCCACTCTAGTTATCTACAAATAGGCCTGTACGAATAAAGTCCACATCTCCTTTTCTACCTGAAATCTTTGATTGATATTTATTGAAAAAATTATTTTCTTTCTGAAATGACTTCTTCTAGGAAATGTTCCTAAACGAACTCCACCAATGTTCTAATTGGTCACCACAGTTAGACTTCCTACTGGGGTTCATTCTAATGTGAGAGCAAGTGAAAACCAGCATTGTGAGTTTACACAACTGTACAGCTGCTAGCATTGTCTCTACCTTTAAGGAATTCATGGCTGGTAGGTGGGGCGTGATTTAGCTTAAAGTCAACACAGAAAATGTAGTGACAAAAGTACTCAGTGGAAAGGGACAGGGGAATGTTTCTGGTCTTTAGTGACACTGCAGTAGCAGCTGAGTCTTGGAAGGCTGTGACGGTAACTGCTATACCACCAATAGGAGTATAGGGGCAGGAACGACACAGGGCAGTTTCTCTGATCCAGCAGACTGGGTCGGGAGAGAGTCCTGGAGCCCTCAGTGGATTTTGCAGGCTTTTATTGGGATTTACCCGGTACACAGCAGGCATGGGGTGTCGGGGGCCTGGGGGGCCTGGCGGCTGGCAGGCCTCCCAGCCTCCAGCAAGTCTTCACTCTATTTGGGCTCTCCGGCCGTCTCTGGTGGTCTCTGCTTCTCTCGTGGTTCTGCTTCTCTCTCGGCTTCTCCTGGCATTCCTGTGATGCCGCCCTTATAAACTCAGTCTCTTAGCCCAGGTGTACCCACTTAGGTGCCCGTCATCAGGCATGCATTCAGGACCACAGGGTTCTGTCATCTATCCTAACAGTGGGAGGGCAGAAAAGCCTGATACTTTTTACCTTACCCTACAAGGAGCATCTGATTCTCAAAAGGAACATGAAAGGTAGTCAGAGGAGAGATAAAGAAGAGGAGGAGAAGGAAAATGAGAAAGAGAGAGACCTTGTTGGCCAAGGGATTGAATCAATAGCCCTTGGAGGCAACCAGGAAGGATTCAAGAAACACCAGACTCTCGGCTCACCCATGTTTTCTGTACAGACTCTCAAAGGTGCAGCTTTCAGGCTATCGCTCCACTTTCAGCTTGAAAGTCTCTTGGATTCACTCTCCGCAGACATGGCAGAAATGACTGGCTCGAAGTTTTTGAAAATGAAATAATTTTCTTATCTGCAAACCATGGAGAGTCAATGTCCCTGATTTCAATTGCCGCAGAAGGAACCTGCTCTGAATTTGGTTCATCTTGGCAAAGAGTAACTTAGAGGGGAGGAAAAAGAAGGAAGGGGGTCACATAAACATCAACTGCAAATCCTATTTTAAAGTCAGTTTGCTTATGTATCGGACAATTGTAGACAAAATTTCACAGAGTATTCCTATTTTCAAATACTTGGCCAGCCCAATATGCAAGGCTAAAAAGCCCAAGAGTCAGAATTTAGGTCCATATCAAATTCAAGAGCATCAGCCTTCCTGTAAGTACCACTTCCAGATTGTCTAACAGACCCACAATTCATTCTTACACAAACATTTATGAAGCACTTGCCATTTACCAAGCCCTGAGAAATGATTTGGGTTTACAGTCATGAATAAACAACATTCCCTGCTTTCACTGAGCTTGCCATCTGAAAGATTTAAATTTCAAAATTCAGGTTATTGTCACATAGGTTGTTAACATTTAAATTTCAAAAATTGCAAATTACTTTATAAATTACTTGTTGTTTTACTTAAGAAAGTCTTTGTCTATAGGCAGATTTCTCTTATAAAGAGGTCAGTTAATTCCTGACTTATTGCCCAGACCTTCAAGTATAGTCAATTCCATACCTAATCCTTGAGTGACAGTAATAGGTTAAGATTAAAAACCCTTTTCACAGTCTACACCACATACTTGACCCCAGAGGCAACTTAATTGTGCTGGGAGAGAGTTAGACTAAACACTACTGATAGCTTCAAACATCTCTATCAAGCTGTGAATCAAAAATATTTGCTAAATGTGGTGCTTCGTGTCCTTTCTCTCTTTTTTTTTTTTTTCTTTTTTTGGTAGGGGGCTGGGAAGGTCATTACCCTGCTCAAGGATAGCCACCACTAATCTCCACTCTCCCTTTCTCAAATCAGGAAGACAAGTCCGGGCTGAAAGGCCCTTGTGAGGACCGCTGGGCAGCTGAGCATGCTCAGTAGCTGGGGTCGCTTTCCGAGCTCAAAGCAGGCGTTGGCTTGCACCGCACCAGCTGCACTAGGCTCAGGGGTAGAGCTGCACCTGATCCTCCTTCCTGGAGAGCTGATCTTCTCTGCCCAATAGGCAGGGTTTTAGGATCCTCAACTGCAGCTGCTCCTGGGGAGTCCGCCAGCCCAAGCCACTCTGCTCATCACCTCGTGCCCAGGCTCCAGCGCGGTCCTTCCAGCAGCTGCTGGGTGATTGAGCAGAAACGACAGGCTCTTGTGGTTAACCGTGAAGGGTGAGAGGAGGCACTTCTGTTATGAGCCCGAAAGGAGGTGTGTCGCGGAAGGAAGTGGTCTGGGAAGATTCTTGCAGGAGCTCGAGTTGTCGCGTCTTCTTCACTTCTTGTCACCCTGGCATTCCCTGCTCTTGCCCTGGGAAAGATGGTTACCTTAGTAACGAAGCTGGTGCACGGTTTTCACCTCCGGTAAGGAGAGCACCTTTGCGTGCTTTTCTCTTTTCAGTGCGTTAACTCTGCAATCCACGCGGAGAAAGTTCTTTTAACTATTAGCCTTCTTCTCATATTACAAGTTTGTTTTTAAGGAAGACTGGGGAAAAGGACTTTTTTGTGTCATTGGAAAAAAATCCTTTCGGGTTGAGGTTGAAGACAAGCATTAGTGTTTTTTCTTACCTGTGTCATTTTTGACCGGATGCCTGGTCTGCTTGGTAAAATTTAGGTCTCTATTTACTAGATGAGGTTAAGGATACTTTGTTTTTTCCTGGGATATGCTAGGGCAATGTACTTCATGTCATCTATGCAGATCCAGCCCATGGTTGACAGCCTTCCGAGATGATTATGCTTTCAGTTACAGTCAAAAGAGAATATTTTGTAGTATTAAACATGAGCATCAACTTTGATCAGCATGGAACTTAAGCTGACTAGTGGAAACAGTCATGCTGCAGTTATGTCACTGTAAAATCACAGCAAATATTCAGGGTTTATCTTAAGAAATAAATAGGATCCCACACATTGAAAGAAAAATAAAATTCCCACCCCCTCATATTCTCTGGGTGTTGTATAGTTTCTCCACAGACTTATCAGTTCAAAAGTAAATAAACATTTTCAAAATGTAGCTTTGTGGTTGCAAGTTAACATTTTTGGTGAGACTGTAAAGTCATTTGGAGATGACTTTTTGTGTAATAGAAAAAAATGAGAGGACACTTTTGGAATATAAACCAAGAACATTCAAATACATGTGTTTAATTCTGTGCTTCCAAAGGAAATATATCCAAAATGCTTTGTGATAATAGCTATAGTTTTAATTACTATTAATTTGCCCGGATATTTTGAGAACCATTTTTTCCAAGGAAGTTCCAGATGAATAAGGCAATAATAGATTACATGTATTGCCCAACACTTAACAACTGTAGTCAAATGGAGCAGAAAAAGGTTTTCTTCCCAATTTGACATTAGACATTTTCATTTCCTCCTTAATCTAAAGGTCAAAACTCTTAAAATAGTAACTTGTTATTTCTCTCAGAGGGCAAAGGACTTTTTAGCATAACTGAAACAAAAAAAAAGCACAAATGCTGTAATGATAAAGAGGAAGGAAAAAAACAAGGAAATACTTGGTAATGAGTGGGGGAATAATAGACTGAAAAAGAATTGTAATTTTTGTTCAGGTTATTGCTTTTAAAGCCTTCTTTTAAACATAATTTAGTGTTGGATATGTATTCCCTTAGGGGCCTATTTAACTATGAACACAGGAACAGTCTCCAATAAAAAAAATACTTTAGCCTACAAAGCTAAGTATTTCTATTTCTACTTTATTCTGTAGGTACTGGAGCCAGAAGTATTCAGTCATTAGGTTTTTTCTGCAGAAATTTTCATTACTAGCTTGGGAACTTGGAGAAATCCCTTCCTCCCTCCCATTTTTAGTGTGAATACTCTGACTTTTTACATTTGAAGTACCCCAACTTTTGAGTTCTCTGCTGACCCTTGGCAAAACAAAAGCTGCCCAGGCAACTCCTATGTGAATAGCCTGACCTCTGACCTTTACCTGTGCACCAGCTGAGTGCCCACACCCCCAGCCCAGGTATTCCCTCAGGGCAATTAACATGAGAAGTAACCTTTTCAGAAGCTCCCAGTGACTCAGGAATTTTTGAGAAGAAAGTTCTCCCAAGACCTATACTGCCTCTGCTTGGTTTTGGTCTAATTTTGCTCCAGACCCCCATCACTGTAATCATTCCTGTTCTAGTTAGGCATAAAATTTGTTCTGATGTTAAGAACTGCAGTCAGCAATCATCTGGAATGGTGACTCAATCATGAGTCCAAAGGAGACAGGGAGAAAGTGATTTCCATGTTTGGCTACCTAGGAGCAGGTAGCCAGTCCTGTACCTTCCTCATTTCCCAGCCCCCTGTGCAGTCATCACACGTAATGACGAATGAAACTCTTAGAGTTCAAATCATTTAGCTTTCCTTTTTAAGAGTCTAGGCCCCACTAATAACATGATCTCTCTTCTATATCATAAAATAAGTGGGATTTTGTAAAACTCCTTTACAGCTTTTGAAGCAAATGCTTGAAAATTAATGAATTCTGTTTTTTCTTTTTACAATCAAATTGTGGTAGAACTTTAGACCTAGTATGTATATTTTCCTTGCCTTTTCTTTCATTAAGGAAGAACAACATCTGCTTCCTTATAGCTACCACTGTTTTTGAAATAGACTCAACTAGTGTTTAGGATTGAAACATGGTTCAGCTGTAATCGGTTAATTCTCAAAACTTAGACCAAAATATACCAAGTATTTTCAGTAGAGGAGAAACATGATCATAAATGCTTTTTAAAATAATAATAAAGATAGAACTTTTTCAATTATCCAATCAGATTTTTTATAGCAGTCTAGAAAAAGCCAATCACCTATTTCTGTTGTATTGCATGAAAAAGTGTTAGTCCTAGTTTCTGATCTTTTTTGATTTGATCAATGTATTTTTAACCACTTCAAAACAACTCCTAGCTTTGGTTTTAGCAATTTAAGCAAAGAATTAGTGTACCTATATAAAATTAGAAATAATCAAACATTGATTGACATCTAGGTAAGAGCCCAAAAATATCAAGCTGTTATAGGGCAGCCCCGATATTGAACAGGTTGCCTGGCTGTGGGTCCTCACCCATGCTTAATGCGTCCTACCCAATCCGCCGACCTGGAAACCCAAAAAGCACTCTCCGAGCTGGCCGGATGCTGCGAGCTGGCGGAGAGTCAAAATGGGGGACCCCTCCAAAGCCCACATGTCTGGCTTTATACCAACCCTCAGGTCCCAGCCACCTTCCCTTTGGTGGTGATGGGATGTGGAGTTCCCAGTGTCTTTGGCTTTGGCCTGGGGTGGGGGTGGAGTCCACAAAGCCTGTATGGAATTAGCTTTAGGACATCCTTTCCCCCCCCCCCCCCCCCCCCCCCCCCCCCGACAAAACTACTTCTAAGGTTTATATATTCAGGTCCAAAATTCCAGGGATTCTGTGTCTTCTTCAAGGACATAGCTAGCTTTCACCACAACCAGCAATTTTAAGATTATCACTGCTAGGAATTGCGCTTCTGAACACAGACACATCCTGAGATGTGAGAATAAGTCTGGAATTGTTTCTCTATGACACTATTTTCTGTGGAAGAGCTCAGCAATTGGGGAATAAGGGTAGTTCATGACTGATAGAAGAGGCTGAATTGGTAGACCTGCTCAGCCTGGAGTGGCCCAAGAGAAATCTTGAAGCTAGGAGAAACATTTCCTCTTTTTTAGGTTATTGCTCATGGGCATTCACCTTCCTAGAGATACTTATCAGTAAGGAATTAACTGGACTTCTGACCTCAGGTAGTGGACACATGATTATGGAAGGAGAAAGTTTACAATGCCCCCTGTGGCTCCCTGAGTATGTGCCCATTTTACCTCTTAGTCTGGTTTCAAAATACATTGATTGTATAGGTGTGTTATACCTTGATTTTGTTAAACACGTTAGTGCTGTTTGCATTCTGTTTTCAAGCTTTTACAGTACTCTCACATAAATTTACTCTATTAAATACATATTTGAGGCTATACTTTGTCCATCCACAAACATCAATATAGTCACCACAGGATAGATAAGGTTTATCTTTGTATTCCAAGCTTGCTTCTCCTACTGTATTATTTCCTGTCTCTGGTAAGAGTCCTAACTTTTCTAAAGTCCCCCAAATGAGAAAGGGGAATTCTTTTATTCTTTTTTCTCTGTCTAACAAAAAAGAATGTCAAGGTAAATTCAGAAAAACCTCTCTTCCTCCCATCCCTTCTAGATCACACTCTTGGTTCAATCAACTCTTGCCTCTTTCCCAAGATCTGCTAAGCATTATGCTGCAACACTTCCTAGTTGTTCCTCTGTACTAGGGCTAGAGTACTCTATTGGGTTATTTTATACTTTTTTGACCATAACCATTTCCAGTCTATACAACACTGCAAATTCAGATAAACTCTGAACCATGCAGCCATACAAGGTACATCTCAATGTTCCTTTATTTTCTAAATCTCCTTCTCTTTCCCACTACTTTACCCTTTACATCACGTAGCTGTGTTGATCTCCTTGTTTTTTGACTGTGTTAACTTGAGACTTATGCCTCTGCCCCCATTCTTTCCTCTACCTGGAGTATCTTTCTCCTTCTCCATGTGACATAATCCTAGTCATTCCTGGATATCCAGACCTGTTGTTACCTGTTTCTTGGCTTTTTCAGAGCTTGTCAGTCATTCTTTCCATATTCCCCCCAAAATTTGATCAATGTTGAAACTTTTTTTCAGTAGCCAATTAATGGTTATTCCATTTTAGCACAAAATATTTGTTATGTGCCTTTATTGTGTCAGATTAATTCTTGAGAAGGGATGAATAAAATGTGGCCTTGCTGTCCATGAATGTGCAGTCCAGTGTCAATCAAGACAACTATAAAGAGAGAGATTCCATTTTGAGAGCGGGAAAGCAGAATACTTGGTGGGGGCAGGGGGGCATTATTGCTATTGTTTTTATAAAGTTTGGTCATTCTTTGGACCAGACTTCTTTCTTTTTTTTTTTCTTTTGTTTTTTTTTCTTTCTTTTTTTTTTCGGTGGGGGGGACCCTCACCCGTGGCCGGGGATCGAACCGGCGCTGCAGAGGCTGCGGGCAGCCTCGCAACCGAGCGCTCAACCGCTGGGCCACCAGGGAGGCCCCAGACTTCTTTCTTTAATCCTGTGAACTCACTTAAACAATTAGTCCACTTATTCCTAAAGCTGTGAGCCAAGGTCCATGAAGTTAATGGGCCAGAAAATGTGACTTACTGAAATAGAACTGTCACTATTACAATTGGAAAACTATAATATTAGCTGTGTTGCTGGTATATTTACATGATAAAATTCCCTCAGAGAGTAGTCCTATCAGATCTTGTTTCTCATCCCCTGCATAGAGATTTTTGGTTTTGTTTTTACATGGACTTTATTTTTTAGAATTCTTTTAGGGTCACAGCACAATTGAAAAAATAATACAGATATTTTCTAAGTACTTCCTGCCTTCACACAACATAGTCTCGCTCATTATCAATATTTCCAATCAGACTGTACATTTATTATAGTTGATGGACCCTACATGGACACATTCAGAGTATATAGTTTAAAGTAGGGTTCATTCTTGGTATTGCATATTCTTTGGGTTTAGACAAATGCATAATGCATGTATAATCCACCTTATATTATCATACAGCCCTAAATAATTTCACAGCCCTACAATTCCTGTGTGCTCTACTGTCTCAACCTTCCCTCTCTGCTAATCCTGACAACCACTGACTTTTACTGTCTCCCCAGTCTTATCTTTTCTAGAATGTCATTAGTTGGAATCATGCAGTAGATAGTCTTTTCAGATTGGTTTCATTCACTTAATAATATGCATTTTAGTTTTCCCCATTGTCTGTTCATGACTTGATAGCTCATTCTTTTTAGCACTGAATAACAATGCCCCATTGTCTGACTGTACCACAGTGCATTGTTTGTTTTTTGTCTTCTGTTGGACTTGGATCTATGGGGGTAGGGATGTAATACTTAGTTCCAGGCATATAGTATCCCCTTAATGAATGTTTACCCTGTGAATATGTGATAAGTAAATAAGTGAGACATACTACTTTCTCTTTCTCTTCTTTTCAGTATAGTCTGGCCTCCACCTGAAAGAAACTTTCACATTGGATAAGTTTGTGCTCAGTGGAAAGTTTGCATTCATGGATGAGGGAAGATATATTTCATTTTTTCCCCTAACTAATCTGCTATCATTTCTTAAATTTGGTGGTCAGCAAACTAAATTTCTTCAGACAATTCTGCCCCAGCACTTGTTTCTATGAATAAAGTTTTTTGGAACACAACCACGTTTCATATATGTGATGTGAATAGCAGAGTTAGGCAGTTGTGAGAGAGACCATACAGCTTGCAGGGATGAAAATATTTGCTATCAGGGCCTTCACAGCAAAAGCTTGCTGACCTTTGTGGCAATCCAGGAAGGGAGCTGGAGGCTGGAAAGAGGTGGCAAAAATGATCACTTATAGGAAGATTTTCAAATGCCCAGTTATTAAGGCATTTGGATAAATACATTTTTTGGATTTATTTTCATTTGTGTATTGAATATAGAACATATGAAAGAAAATTGGGTGAAAGATATGGTCACTTAATTTTGGAAATTGCAAGACAAATGCTTTTTTAACAAAAATGAGGTAACATTGGTTTACAATGTTGTTGGTATTTTGGAAGCACAGGATCCCCCTTCAAGTATAGTTACGCTAGCATATCCACCACCAAAGTATCCATAGTCCACCACCATAGTCCACTGTTCTCCTCACCACTTTCTTCTTACCCTAATCCCTTCCCCTCTAGATGCTTCAGTTCTAGAGTCAGCTTTCAGGGGTTGCTTAGCCATTTCTGGATTTAACTTCTCAAGCTTTAACATAAATCAGAATCACCTGAAAGGCTTGTCAAATTGTAGAATGTTGGCCCTTCCCCATCAACGTTCTAAGTCAGTAGGTGTGGGTGGTGAGCCAGAAGTTGTATTTCAAACAAGTTCCCAGATGTGGCTGATCCTGCTGGTCTGGGGACCAGACTTGAGAACCATTAATCCCAAACAATGGATCTGAGCTTTAGTTGCATCATCTCTTAGGGAGTTAAAAAAAATTTTGTTTGGAAAAGAGGAAATGCTTGTGTCTTACTCCAGACGATTTACTTAATCTGAATCCCCAGGGCTGGTGCGTATTTTAACAAGAATGAGTCTGAATACTAATTTTTAGCTGTAATACTTTTTAACTATCAGATGGCCATTGCTGGTTAAGGTATGCATAGGATGTTTTGACTAGTAAGTGTGCAGCAATAATCCCATATAGATTTCATTACATTCTCGGTTTTAAGAAAAACTATAAATTTGAATATTATTTATTTTCTGTATTTATTATTTTTGTGAGCTTCAATAAAAGTAGAGTACAAATGAACAATCTTCAATTTGGCAAAAGTTTTTTTCTTAATAAATTTCAAGTGTTAGTTTTTAAATTTGTTTTTTTTTACTGTGCAAGATTAGTTGTAATTCTTTTTCTCTACTTGAAAATGAGTGAGGCTTTATTTTGAAGAAGAGCATAAATAGCTCACATCCTGCTACCTTTGCATGGTTTCATAGTAGCAAGTTTAAATGTACAAGTATTTTCCAAGAATAGGTTGAAATAGCATGAGAGAATAACTCTACCTCATTTATCCACAGAGAGAAAGTGCCCCTCCCATCTGGGTATGTTTCATTCAAGATAGCCAGAGTTTGAAACTTTAATTAATACATACGTATTTAATAAATGAGCTCTTCCATACTTCAGAACATTATTCTTAACTCATATTCTGCCATTTCATGTTAGTAATCATCATAAGCTCATAATATAGAATTATGTAGTTCAAGAAGTGTAACAGGGTGGTCCCCAGGAAAGGGGGAGGTTCCAGGTTCCCTGCCCCACCCAAGGGATGGTGGAGCTGAGCAGGAAGAGAAGAGGATGCAGAGGAGAATAAGGAAGGAAGGAAGCAGGATGGAGCCAGAAGGAGACCTGGAGGAGGCGCCTGGAACCTAGAGACACGTGAAGAAACTGCGCTTGTCTTTTGGTCGTGGACTGGGTAACACAGATGTGGGTGAGACCCGTGGGGAGGTGACAATGGCAGCTTTTATTTTGATGTTGATTTTGCTCTTTTCCTTCCGGGCTTGTCTGGTTGTTTCTGACCTTTTTCTGTGGGTCCCCACTGGAAGATGCTTTAGACTTGTGGCAGGCTTTGGGGCCTTGTTCTGGGCCAATCCCATATGGATGGACTTTTGCCCACGAGGGGAAGGGTAACTTTGGGTGCTTCATTTAGAAACTAGACTCTGCCTTTCCTGTATTGTTTCCTAGTTTTATTAAAGTTCCTTCCCATTAAAGTCTCATATGTTTTGTGTTGATGCGGTGGATGGCAGAACCCATTTAAAATAGGCAGGTTTGCAGGGTTTGTGCTGCCCCTCTCCCTGCCCTATAACAGAAGTAGATAGTTATTTTGTTGTATAGATTTGGGGATCTATAAAATCCAAACCTTGTTATTTATTACTATCCTATTCAATCCAGACAGTAAATAAAGTGTGCAGATTAAAAGTAGGACCTGTTGCTCTGTGTGTGCTTTTGCTATATACTTCATTTTCCTTTTCTCACAATTTCATCATACTATGTAGCAGTGTTCTTTCTAATTTTGTTGATTGCTATTTGTCATGCTCTGAGTTGAGTTTTATGTCAGACTATAAATAAGGCAAAGCATTCATGGAATAGTAAATATAGAAGAACCAAATTTTTGGCACTTTGGCAGCTAATGTAGTAGCCTCAACAATTTTGAACCGTACAAAGAACCCTTAAGCACTGTGTTTATGAAAGGTAAACATTTCATTTTGGTCCTGCTTTTAATTTGCACACTTTATTTACTATTTGGATTGAAAAGCATAGTAATAAATAACAAGGTTTGGATTTTATAGATCCCCAAATCTATACAACAAAATAACTATCCGCTTCTTAAACTACATAATTTTGTATTATGAGCTCATGATGATTACTAACATGAAATGGCAGAAAATGAGTTTGACAATTGGCTTAACAAGAATAATGTCCTGAAGTATAGCAGAACTCATTTATTAAGTACATGTGTATTAATTCAAGTTTCAAACTCTGGCTATGTTGAGTGAAAATATTCATACTTTTTATTTGCATTTCATTAGAAGATTAGGAAGGAATTTAAAGCTATTGTTAGTTAAGTAGAAATGATTTTTTCCTTTTCACAAACCCATGGATATCACTTGATGTTGGCTTAGTCAGCTCTGCAAAAAGGAACTTTTACTCAAAGATTTTTTTTTAAGATTTATTTATTCATTTATTTATTTATTTATACAAGCACTGAGTACAGTCAGAAGCGCGGGAGGGTGAGAGAATTCACCAGAGCCAGAGAGGGGAGCAGAGCAGGCAGAAGGACCGAAGTACACTGCTGAGGGGAGCAGCGGGCGGCAGGAGAGGTCTGTGCGCCATGTGGGACCCTCCTCTGGTGGCCGGGGAGCAGCCGGGGATCAAACCAGCGCTGCAGAGGCTGCGGGCAGCTTCGCAAGCCTGCGCTCAACTGCTGCGCCACCGGGGAGGCCATCAAAGATTTTTTTTTTTTATTTCTCTCTCTCTCTCTCTCTCTCTCTCTCTCTCTCTTTCTCTCTTTTGCATAGAAGAACTGGGATATAGGTCAGAGATGTGGGGAGTGAGGGGATTCCTCAGAGACAGAGTGGGGAGCAGAACAGGCAGATTTACTGAAATACAGTGCTGAGGGGAGCAGTGGGTGAGACAGGAGAGGTCTGCTGTGCCCTATGTGGGTTAACCCCCTGGCCAGAGATTCAACTCAGGCCATATTGATGATAGCCTGAGACTTACCCCTAGGCCACCAGGGAGCCCCTTACTCTCAAGGGTTTTTACAGCTTCTAGAAAGCAATAGTGGCCAGGAAAAGCCCAAAGTAATGGGAAAGAGTACTCCATTATTCTGTGATTGTTATTTTATGAGAACATGTTGGAAGTACAAGAACTAATTCTTCAACTATAATAATTGCTTGAAATTGAGACTTTTAATGATGATATATATTCTTTGAGTAGTTCACTTTTTACCTGTCTAGACTTCATTTCCCAGGTAGGAATGTTCTAGATTCTTCCTTCATCCACAGGCAAACCGAGTGTCATGACTGAGCTCTAAGGGCTCTCTTTGTTTTGAGAGCAAAACAAAGTACTTCCTGTTGATTTCTGCATTACTCATAGGAATGTTATTTAGGTGAGTGGCTTCCCAAAAATGAATATGCTTTGCCCATGCTCTGCTGTTGCTGTCATGAATGTCTTAATACTTTTTGAACAAGGGCCCCTGCATTTTCATTTTGCCCTGGACCCCAAATGTAATGTAGTCAGTCCTGCCCACAAAAAGTGTATTTTAATTCATCTTTATTTCCCAGTAGATTTTTAGTTGATTGTACTGTTTACTATGTCAACCCCATAATAGCAAAGTGAAATACTGTTACTTTTTGCAAGCTCATAGGACTGTGGTTTAGGTCAGTGGGTTCTTAAAATAAATATGCTTCAGACATTGTCAGTGGTTGGGTAAAAGAGGTGGTAATAATAAGCTTTTAAAGGTTGCAGTTCCTTTGGTACCACTTCAATCCTCCTGAATAAAAATTTCCTGAGAATAAAGGTCTGCAATCTTTGTATTTAAACCTGCCTTAGGTATCCTGGTGCTTGTGCATGGACCTTGTGTTACCTCACAGAACTCTTTAATACCTGCAGCTCCTTCTCACACCATGGATGTGGGTTTTTGATTTGTAGAGGTTGTCAAGAAAAAAGTCTGCTTCCTGTGAAATTTATGAAGCAATGGGGGATACTGGACTAAGAATTAGTACAACACATTTAAGTCCAGGGTGATACTTTGTGATGCAAATAAGGCTACCATTTGTCTGACTGCTTATTGCCCCCCACCCAACTTTGGAAGGGATGTGATACTTTGTGTGGTTTATGTTCATCAATTCCCAAAGCATGAGGTGAAGGCTGGTTTTCTAAACCATTGCGCAGCATAAAATACCAGCCTGTTGCCATCCGCTCACCTCTTTGCAGGTTGGTAAGATGTTATCTGTTTCCAAGTCAAGGAAACACCAGGGAAATATGATATAGGAGGCCCCCTGTGGTCAGCACAGTGCCTTCATAGGCAATTTAGACATGGGCCTGGTCAGAACTACTACTGATTTGGGGGAGGGGTAGAGAAGAGGTTGTCTAAAGGGAGTTGTGCATATAGACATATCTATCCCTCAAAATACTGAATGATTACCAGGTTTCATTTAGAAAAGAAATTTTTGATGTGGGATACATCTTACACACCACCTGCATCAGAACGGTGTGGATTACATGCATCTTCATGAAAGATGAAGATACTTCTAAGACACAAGCCTCTGAGTACATAAAGAGCCTTCTTACTTTAGACATGATGCAGATGTACAAAGTACATTTTGCTGAATGATAACATCTAGTCAACGAGAAATGCCTAAGAAAAACATTTCAAAAGGAGAGGTGGAACCATCTTGAAATGTCACTTGCCCAGAGGATGTGTCATTCGAGGGCAAGCATCTTCAGAGCTCAGGAGCAGGCTGCTAAGATCACGAAACTGTCCTTGTCCATCTGAAGAATTTTCAGATTATGAAATACTTGTTAACCAAGACAGGAGGAGTTTAATTATAGTGCCTGGAGAGGTAGAAAGGGCAATAACTAACTGCAGTAACCACTTGCATGATTTCATTCATTTTTGGTTTTGTAACCTATTATGTGTCAAGCACTAGTGTAGACTCTAAGATATAGGGTGATAAGGTGGGTTGATTCCTTATGTATGGAACCTGCATTTTGATTGGGTAAGAGAACTAATAAACATTTCAGAGTAAATATAATGCTATGAAGAGAAGGTAAATAGTGTTATATGAAAGAAAGATGCAAATTACAATGGTGATCAAAGACTCAGGGGTGTCCTATGATTCCTCTTCAACAAATGTAGTTTCTGCACTGTCATGTTAATTTGTCAAAGAGCTCAGTTCGCTTATCCTGGGAAGCACTAACCAATTCACATTCTTGTCCAGGCCATTGAATAGACTTGGTTTTATAGGATGTTTTATGGGGGCTTAGACTGAGTCTAGTACTGTTTACTATGTCAACCCTATAATAGCAATTAGCCTCTTTGCAGTTGTAGGATGTTGAGCTAATTGAGTGTTACATTGCTAATATTACTGTCTTTTCTTATAAATATGTTGACTGACTTGAGGAAAATAAAATAAAATATCCACAGGAAATATTTTCTTTTTAAAAAAGATTTATATATTTGTGCCTACAAGAACTGGGGTACAGGCCAGAGGTGCAAGGGGTGAGAGGATTTACCAGAGACAGAGTGGGGAACAGAACAGGCAGACTGACTGAAATACACTGCTGAGGGGAGCAGCTGGCTAGACAGGAGAGGTCTGCTGTGCCATGTAGGCAGCTCCCTGGTCAGCAAGGGGATTGAACTCCTGCTGCAGAGGCTGAGGATAGCTTCACAGTGCTATGCTTAACCCCTTGCACCACCAGGGAGGCCCAAGAAATGTTTTCTTCTGCTAATATTAAGGTTCACATGTGGCAAATTTCCTCCCCAATTTTTATAGTATATAGTTTTGTTATAGATGTAATAATTACACATTTTGATTGATAAGTTAGATTCTGTGGATTTTTTTTTTCACTCTAGACTTAATAGAAATTTTGGAAATCATGAAAAAGACCAACTATTGAACTAATTTGTTACATATGTAAGAATAAAATAAATCTTTATACCTTTGAACTCTATTCTTTCTTTAGAACACCACTTAGATGAAAAATCGTGAATAGACGTACTTTAAACATTTTAAATAAAGAAATCCCCAGATTTATCAACTAGTAAAAATATTTGTTTGAAGTGCTAGCCTTGCAGTATCTTTGACCATCTGATCCAGTCACTCTGAAACTTAGAGAAGTTAAGCAATTTGCTTTATAATCTGGGGATTATTTTGCTTTGAAATACAGTTGACCCTTAAACAACACAGGTTTGAATTGTGTGGGTTAATATACATATAGGTCTTTTTTCAGTAAATATGCATGTCTAGGATACTGTTTCAACCTTTTTCTAAGTGGAGAGGCCATTTAACATAGTGATGATAAACATTTCTAGATTGGGATCCTGGGTTTTTGTTTTTGTGCCGCCCCCCCCGCCCCACAGACTTGTTCTATGAACTTGAAGAAGGTACTTAATTTCTCCAAGGCCTTAAGTTCCTTATCTGAACAATCTGAAAAATGGACTTGTCCTCCTCTTTCAAAGGAGTGCCCTGGGGACTAAGTTGTAAGAACCACATGCATACAGCAGAGAGAAAAAAAATCAGGAAACATCGTCATCATTATTGCTTAAACCAAAATAGAAATGCTTCTTTCAAAGGTATCTCTTTAGATGATGTCTTAAAATAACTTGTATTACAAATATAAAATACACTAGTTGTACTGCACTGTTATTTGTATGTGTACCAAGTAAATGGATTTTGTTTTGTTTGGCTTTAAATTGCAGCTAATATTTAAGCAGCAGATGAATTACATAGCACTAGCTATATGTATAATTTTCCAGACTGTGCCAGATACCTATATCAACACTTTTAATCATCACAGAAAATCAATGAGATAGGCATTATCATCTCTACGTGAGAAATGTTGGAATTTTATCACAAAGATGTCCAGTGGAAAGTCTGTGGGTATTTGGCTAGTAAGTAGAGAAGCTGGGGTTTGAGCCCCACCTGTCAGTGGTGGAGCCACTACTCTTACCCATTAATTACCCTGTTCTATGTATATACAACAGGAGAAAAATTGCTGGTATGAAGAAAGGATACTCCAGTTATTGTACAAAATTGTAATTGATGTGCTGGATGGGCGCTGACCCAGTCAAGTATTAGCTTCTGAGAACAATTTGTAAGGATAGTCATACAATCAGTGACTGCCATTAATTGTTTCCATGGATGCTAAACTCTAGTAGGGACTTTGCACATTCTTCTTTTCCCCCTCATAACCTCTGAAATAGATATGGTAATGACAGATATGATGCTCATTTGACAGATGATGGAACTGCGTCTCAGTGAAGTAAATAATTTTCTTTAAAATTCCAGTTTTTTTGCCTCACTTCAAAGCCAGGGAAGTACTTACACTTCTGTAATGAATATTGTGTATATCTTTGTCCTGTGTCACTGAAATTGTTAATAAATGATACTGATAATGCACAATAAATTAAGATAACAGGATATTATGAAGAATGTCTCCCACTATCCCAGGGTAAGATATAATACCATATCTATCAATAATTATCTGTGTTTCTTCTCCAGAAATCAGTGAATCTGCTTCATATGAAAAATGAAGGCAGGGCTTTGGACTAGATGTTCTCTTTTCAGATTAAGCTTTCATCTTCCCTGCTAGAGTGAGAATTTAACTAAATATTCCTTTAAGTAACACTAGATGGCGCATGAGAACAAAGGAGATAGGAGACATTTAAAAGATACACTCAACCCTTATTTTGATTTGTAACAGTATTTATTTTCTGAACTGAATCATTGATTTTTCAGATTACCAATAACTAAAGTAAAGAGCATCTGACTTGATGTTTTGTCAATATAAAACTCTGCCTTGTCTCCAGTTTGGACTAGAACTTGGGTAAATCTAAGCAGAAAGTCATTTCTTTATTTTTGGCAGAACATTAACCAAACAGATTTCCCATCCCATCTCTACTAAGTAACCCCGGTCATAGACATAGCAAAATTACAGTAAGTTGAATAGCTGGAAAATATGATATAGTCAAAGGGTACTTCAATGAGCTCTGCAAAATGAATTTCTATGCTTTTTTAGACATTATTATATATATAAAATCAGAAATGCAGACTTGTGACATTTTTTGAGGTACAAGGAACATAGCTTAAAAGGGTATACATTTTTTCTCTAGAATTGTTTTTAGGTCATCAAGCTTCCAGACTCTGGGCTCTTTTAACTCAATTTAGTTATATTTTCAACTGTTACTTATATATTTTTTCCATTTCTCTTTTGATCATCAATGCTTTCTTTAGGATTTGTGGCACCTAGTCAGGCAGAGTAAAGCAAAAGGTAGAAAACAAGGGAAAGAAATGACAAGAGTAGAGACAAAGAATGAAGTATTCAGATTAGATGCTCTAATGTGATCCAAGTCTGTATAATTTCAGCTCATTTTCTGAGCGTCTCTGAAGAAATAAAAAAATAATGTAGAGGGGCCTCCCCAGTGTTTCAGAGGTTGAGCGCCGCGCTGCAAAGCTGTCCACAGCCTCTGCAACACTGGTTCGATTCCCCGCCGGCCAGGGAGAACCCCATATGGTGCAGCAGACCTCTCCTGCCTCACCCGCTGCTCCCCTCAGCTGTGTCTTTGGTCATTCTGCCTGTTCTGTTCCCCACTCTGGCTCTGCTGAATTCTCTCACCCTCCCGTGCTTCTGACCTGTACCCCAGTTCTTGTATAAAATAAATAAATCTTTAAAAAAAAAAATAATGTAGAGATTAGTTAGTTTAGGCCCTGTCCCATCAAATGAAAAAAATAGAAAGGGGCACACTAGCCTATTCTAATTTTTAAAATAGCATCTTTAAAAGAGGTCTCATGAGTGTCTTTGCTCATCACAACCACATAAGCCATTAAGGGCTATCCAGTTGGAGTAAAGGTGGGCTAATTGGGAGCAAGTTTAACAGTTCATTGAGTTTATTGAGACTTACTATTGAGTATTGAATGCTCAGTCAAGTTTGTTGAGTGCTTACTCTGTGTCTAACATTTGTTTTTTGTTTGCATTATCTCAGTTTTTCCAACAGTTTCATAAAAGGGGTTCAATTATTATCCTCAACTTATTGATGAGAAAACTTAGGCTTAGGGATATAAAGTTACTATCTCAGGGTCTCATAACTACTGAGAAGATGGGTCAGATCAGTCTTATGGTCCAACTTTGAACCTTGAAGACCATATTAATATGGCCTTCCCTCAAGATAAGTGTGGAATTTGAGGGTCAGACCTATGTTATATTGTGAATTTACTGAAGTATTGTTTAAATATTCTATCAGTGTTCTCTTGTTTCTTTCTCTTATTCATCCTCCATAGTTCTCATCTCTTAACCACTGGTTCCCAGAGAAAATTAGACATTGTTAAGACACTTAAAATAAAAGGCTATTTCACTAATTATTGTTATCTGATAGGTTATGTAATGTTTGAACCCAAGTTCTAATGTTACTAGTCAAATTCAGTGGACTTTTTGAGGCTCAGGGGCTACTTTCTTGGACTTTAATTCAGTTCATCTTACTCATCTCCAAAATTGCGTGTAACTCATCAGTTTAAAGATGATTAGTCGGGCCTCCCCGGTGGCGCAGCGGTTGAGCGCTGGGTTGCGAAGCTGCGCGCGGCCTCTGCGGCGCCGGTTCGGTTCGATCCCCGGCTGCTCCCCGGCCACCGGAGGAGGGTCCCACATGGCGCGCAGACCTCTCCTGCCGCCCGCTGCTCCCCTCAGCAGTGTACTTCGGTCCTTCTGCCTGCTCTGCTCCCCGCTCTGGCTCTGGTGAATTCTCTCGCCCTCCCGCGCTTCTGACTGTACCCAGTGCATGTATAAACAAAACAAACAAAGAAACCAGCAAACAAATAAATAAAGCATGCCTCTATAAAAAAAAAAAAAAAAAAAAAAATAAAGATGATTAGTCTTGGTTACACTAATTTTGAGAGAATAACACATATAACATTAAATATTTCAGAAAGGAAAATGTTTTGCTTAGGTTCCTATATCAAGGTTTATATAGAGACCAGTATTTCCACCCATGTGTTGAACTTGTGTCTAAGAAAGTTTTCTATACATTTTCTGGAGGGTAACTTTGGAAGTAAATAGGGAAACAATTATTGTGAAATCTTATTTTGACACAGCTCAAGTGAGGCCTTAGAGAACAGGATGTGGTTGATTGTATGTTAAGTCTGCTTTTTTACTGGCTAGGTGAAACAGGGCAGTCTCCTACCCTCTCCAAAGCCTCATCTATGCAAATGTGAAGGGGTGGAGCTTGAGGTGCTTTAATGTTTGCCCCAGCTCTTGCCTTCGAGGATTTCTTAGGCTCTGCACCTGAAGAGAATAACCAAAAGTAGGGCATGTAATTTTAATCAAAGCCAAAAATTATTTCAGGGCAGTGTTGTTATAATTAATATTCAAGAGTTCTTAGAGATACTTAGATGAAAGCTCAAAAGGAAAGATGATCATGGCTTAGAAAATTCAATGAGTAATTAATTGCAGATGACTAACACGCATCCTCCTGCTCTCCTCCCCCTTCTAAAGCACTGGAATAGGCTAAGCAATAAAAGCAACTTAAATTCTTCCTGGCCTAAAAGAGCCAAAGGAAATTTCTGATGTGATTTAGCATGCATAGTTTTCTATGCTTGTTAATTATTGTGAAGTAGAATCTGCTTAATGTCTAATAATACTTCTAACTTCATTTGTGATTCTAAACAACCTTGTAACATCCTTTGTCAACAGTGTCAAATAACCATAAATTTCATTTCACACAGAGGTTGGGAGTGCTCCATCTTTCCTGCTTCCTCGGTTCTATATTTCTTTATTGTCTTTATGATCTCACTTATATGTGAAATTAGGAAAAAAAGACTCATAGAAATAGAACAAATTGGTTGTAGCTGGGGGTGGGGAGAATGAGCAAAGGATCTTAAAATGTACAAACATACAGGTTTAAGATAGGTAAATTCTGGGTCTATAATGTACCGCGTGATATACAATATACTGTACCGTATATTTGAAAGTTTTTAGAAGTAGGTTTTAAAAGTTCTAATCTCAAAAAAAACACCTTGCAACTATGTGAGGTGATGTTTGTTAACTAAACATCCAAATAAAGTCATCATTTTGCAATATATCCACAATTTTTTATGTTGTACTCCTAAAACTGATACAATGTTATATTTCAATTATATCTCCATAAATTTTTGGTTAGTTGGGCAGATTCTTGGTTAATCTTGTAACAGAGTGATATTTCTAGTATGAGTGCTGGACACCGATGATAACAAAAATTCACCACTAGTCCTAGTTCATATAGGGAAGCTCTTTCATAGGCTGGATAAGAGAGCTGTGAAGGGGAGACTGGAATGGGAGGTCTGGTTTGGGGCATTATGGTATATATAGTACCTGAGTTACCTAATTATTAGTTTCAGGAGAAAAGATGTATGGAATTAGTCATATTTTCTTCCCAATGGGAAATAATTGCATTTTTCTGAGGGTGTAGAATGCATGCTCTTCGCATTAATATTAAACATAGTAATAACTCCTAGTGATACATTTGTGTGGTGTGTGCATTTGTATGTAAGTGAAAGTAAAACCAAATGAATTATTAAGACAGGATGAGAAGAGCCATGATGTTAGACATGAAAGATGGGTATCTGTGAGGACTCTTGCATAAGCCAAAGGCTGCAGCACTAAGATGTGTTCCAGTTACTTCTGCCAGGAGCCTTTAAATGAAATAGCTTTCATTATAGTTTGATATGAACTTAAGTACTACATCAGGAAGATTTCTTCTCAGTCATGATCCTTTTAACTTGGAGTGAACAGATGCACTTTTAAGGTGGACCTGAAAAATTGGTGTCAGCCTATAGTAGTTCAATAATATTCTATTTTACTTCTGGGATCATAGTGGGGAAATTTACAGACAAACTGTTATAGAGTGCAACCAAAGTGATAGAACTCCTACAAAGCAATCTGAATCAATGGAATATATTCATAAGTAAGATTTTCATTGATTGAACTTTTAGCAAAATGAAGGGTTGGAGGATTCATATTCTTGTCTTGGACACTTTTTAGCTTCTTTAACCTGGAATCCTGTGGCTCCCAGATGTGTCTGAATTCCAATTTCACCATTTACTATCTGTATGGAAAACATAGGCAAGTTTGGTACCTTCTGTGAGCATGAATTCTCTCTATACAAGTTAATAGTCACACCATGTATGTGAAAGGAAACTCCTATTTTAGCTTGTCTAGTAAATAATTGAATAAATAAAGAACAGACTGTGAGAAGGGTGACCTTTATTTTATTTATATATATATATATATATATATATATATATATACATACATATACAGGTGACCTTTTTAAAAAAGCAATACTTCAATCTAAGGATTGAGATTTATTGGAAAAGAGAAAATATGCAAGAAAAACTATTCAAGACTACATGAATGTTCACCTCCTACAATCTCAAAAAGATTTACTTAGGATTTTTACCTCTTATATACTTAGGAATGTATCATTGAAGCTTAAAGACCCGAACTCTTACAATTAACATTTTCCAATCTGATATTTCCTTCCAAACTGAAGCTCCCTATCTATTGGGAAGGCAAAGGCTAATGCATTATTCTTACAAATAAACTATAATTTGTGCGAGGTAATGTTTGAATGAATCGTTGAGCTGGAATTAAATATTGAAAATCAGCCAGAAGCCACGCTGACTGGGAGTTGTAAGTAGGTCTATGGACTATAGATACATAAAAGGCAGTGCTAATTTTCAATTAAAATGGTGCAGTTATTGGTGGACAACAAAACATAGGGTTAAGGCCAAGCGTTACTGAGAATGTCCTTGGTTTGCTACAAGAGGTACTTTGGTTCCTTGGAGAATGAAACTTTAGGTTATAGAGATTGGGTGGCAGAGGTGGTTCACTGAAGTCTTTTCCCTGTTCTAAGAGTAGGTCAGCAAGGATCAAAAGTTTCATGCAATTTCTAGTCATTGATTTTTCTTTCTAAAATTAGTCTTAACAATATCTTTCTTTTTAAAATAGTAAACAAATCCAATAGAAAGTTTCATTTTTCTAGTGATGGTTTAAATAATACTCATTGCAAAATATTCAAATATAAAGAAAGATATGAAAGTTAAAATGGTTCCAAGATAATCATTTTTAATATTTTAATGACTGCCTTGTCATGCTTCTCTATATATACAAATATGTATTATTTATTTATAACATTTTCCTCATATACAGCCATTTTCCCCAAACTTTTCCCCCCATAACTGCTTTTAAACAAAGTAGTATAAAAGAAGCCCATATTTACAACCTACTGTGAAGCTCTTTATAATTTTTTCTATGCTCACATAATTGTATAAAAACATTTGAGTAGAATGTATTTTGAGGTTTAGTGTTTTATAAAGCACTACTGTGCTTTAATTTTTATAAAAAATAATCTGATAATACTAGGCCTTAAGACCTCTTCTGAGTGTAGAATTCTAAATTTTTTGCATTTCCTTCTAATTTTTTAATGTTAATTCACTCTCACATAATTCAACAGCATTTTTCTTGCTAGTTTGCCATTATAAAGGATTCCTAAGTCATTCAACTTAGTTTTCACAGAAACAATTCTTTTTAAACTCATTATTTTGACAATTTGAATAATAGTTAATTAAAATATAGATCTAATAACTGACTTATTCCTGGTAAATATATATAATTAAAATGGTGGGAGATGAGCTCTAATAGTCTAGACAGAAGCCAACAAGTTTCATTCTCCTCCCTTTTTTCCTTACATTTTATTCAATTTCCAGTAATTTAAGTAACTACACTTTTGGGAAAAAAACAACTCCACACTTGGATATATGCACATGCTTTGATGACCCTCCACCAAAGCTCAAGCCAGTGCCCGATCACCTTTCCTACCCCCTCGTCCCCAACCCTACTCCCTCTGTATTTTTCAGAGTCTAAGAATTATTTCTGTTGTGGCAAGCATTCAGCTTCTGTCAGTGAATTTTGCAAGTTTTACATCGCTTTGGGAACATGGCTTTTTTCTAAGCATAAATGGTTTCTGCTAAAATAGTAGACTATACCTGCTCTTCTGTGTCTTCCCTCACCATTACCCCTGTGATAGTTTCCAAAGATTCTTTTATATTGGTGATTATGTGAAGAAAAAAAATGTTGAAAATTGCCAAATTTATGCTTTATTTACCAACTTTGCATAGTTTTAAATAAGTTGCAAACTTATTATCAAGTCTGAGCCTTTGGCTGTGCAAATATATCTCTTCTCCCACCTTTCAAAGTACCTCGGAGTATTACTGAGAAAATAACATCATACCTATTATTTTGTGGATCATTCAGTCTAGAACTCATGGTTTAAGTACTGGGCTCTGGAGGGAGTGAGGAATGTCTGGGACAGGGTTAGATAGCAGGTTGGTTGATAACATAAGCCTGGCTTGTCAGAAGTCAAGTTTGGGGGAAGCTGACTAGGTTGTGAAAGACAATGCCCAGGCAAACAAAGTGTCAACTCCAAGAAATCAATAGAGGGAAGTGTCAGAAATTCATTTTATTATAATCCTGTGGAGAGATGATCATGGAACTAATCAGAGAAATTGCATGGTGAGGACAATGAAAGATCTGTTTAACAAGTTCATGTGTCAGGATCTAAAGACCAGACTTTACCAGGAGCTCAAGTAGCAGCAAAATAATGGGATTTGATACTGGAGTATTTTGAGAAATGTGATGTCTCCATAAATGAGTTAGTGAGTCTATCAGTTCATGTAAGAATTGATAAATAGATTTTACTTTATTCCCCTCATTAGTTATTTAGGTATTTGGAAAATTTAGGTCTGTAGTCCAAATCTTAAAAGAGTGAGAAACAAGAGAAAAATGAGAGGTGGTGATGGTGTCCAATAAGTGTTTATAAAACTTGACTGTTTAGCAGCTGCTAAAAGAGGAAAAGCCATCACTGATGGTTCCTTGGTGAATATTCTCAGTCATTCTAGATGAACTGGTTTTTTTTTCCCCTGTTCTATAATCCTAGATTATCTTTCCACAAAAAAAAAAGTAGGGAAAACTAGATCCCTTAACTCAATTATGAGATAAAGATTATAAGTACAGAAATTATGCTTTTAATTTCAATAAAAATATTATAACAGAAAATATTGAATTTGTCTCCTGCAAAACTATGAAAGCAAATTGATAGTTTTTTTTTTTCTATTTCACATTTAAGAAAAATAACAGCTATAAGATAGAAACAGAAAAAGCTAGAATTTTTGTGTGTATTTTTTTTTAGAGCGTTATTATTAACACTGTTAGCTGCCATACTGCAACTGTTTCTAGGAAGTGTCTTTTCTTCCTTGGGTTGGCACATTTGATATGATTAACTGGGTTAATTTCTTCACTGATCATTTTACAACATAGCTCCATTACCTTATTTACAAGGAAAAACCTAAAAAAACCTTAGTTAAACCAATTTAAAAAGTGCTTTGCTTTTAAGGATGACAAAGATAAAAAGAACCAGAATGTATCTTTTTCTGTATATCTGGAACTCATGTGAATGATGGATCAAGTTTGAATATAGTTGATTTTTCTACATATCTTATAAACACTAGAGCTTTTGATTAAGATTCTAAATTAAAGAAGTAGCTTGCCTATAAAGCTACTACGGATTATTCTAAAACAAACCAGAAATGTTGTCCCTTTGAAGAAAATTTATGAGAGTAAATGCCATAGGGATCTGTTATTACAAGTGTCTATCATGGATCAAAGCAGGTGAGGAACCCCTCTGCTGGGATATCTTTTGGAATAGGCTTATGAGCCATATAACAATCTCTCTTATAGACAGTTCTTATGTGTTATTGGAATGTGTGTTATGGTAAAACCATTTAACTTACTTTATAGTCACATGCGAGCTGTAAGCTGTCCCTTGCAATTAGAGTGGTTCCAATAGGAACGTCATTTGCAGTAATGCTTTTCTATTTTCCTACGGGTTCTTGGTGTTTTGGTTTCATAATACAAACATGTGTCTTCGCCTTCATAATTTTTTCATGTGTTTAACATTTTTTAACCCTGTTTTGTTTTTAGTTTCAGTTCTTCACATTTAAAAATTGCTAGTCTAGCCAATGAAATTGGTACAAGAAATTGTAGGTATTACATTATTATCCTGTGTTCCTACCACTGCCTCCCACATTCAGAGAACAATCTCAAAATCCTTCTTGTTTCCATTATTTTTTAATTATGGCAAAATGTACATAATATAAAGTTTTATCACTTTTTCATTTTTAAGTGTTCAGTTAAGTGTGGCATTAAATTCATTGTTTTTTTTTTCCCCCCACTGGATAACAAGTGGGTAGTCTGAAATTCAGAATTCTATTTTTTTAAAAGATGTATTTATTTATCCATATAAGCACTGTATAAACACTGGTTACAGTCAGAAGCTCAGGAGTGTGAGAGAATTCATCAGAGCTAGAGCAGAGAGCAGAATAAGCAGACTGAGGAAATACACTGCTGAGGGGAGCAGCGGGTGTGGCAGGAGAGATCTGCGCTCCATGTGGGACACTTGCCCATGGCCCGGGAATGAACTGGCGCTGCAGAGGTTGCAGGCAGCTTCGCAGCCCAGCGCTCAACCACTGCTCCACCAGGGGAGGCCCAGAATTCTATTTTTTTTTTTATAAGAATTCTAACACCATAAATTATAGTATTGATGAAAAAAGAATATGGGTACCTTAATCTTCTATTTTGATCCCCTTCCTGAAAAGAGCTTATAACCCACTCTTCATTTAACCAGTATTTGATAAGAATTTCCTATCTGCCAGTCTACCTTAGTAAAAGATTAAAAAGTCCTATCATCGAGGGACCTCATTTAGACTTGTGTGCATGGAGTCACATAAAAAGACAACCATTTATAATATATGAAGAAAATTGGAACTGAGTGGCAGTCTTGAGGAAGGATTGTTGAAGCCTCCCTGGCAGAGCAAAGCTGAGCTGAGCAGGTTTTTCACTAACTCCAGGGATGAGTTGACACTGACCAGCTGGGGCAACCTAAAGAGAGCAGAGTGTTTGTTCTGAGGTAACAGTAGGTAGCAATGGTGGTATCTGAAGGCCAATGGGGTGCCTGCAGGGAATGGCAGTGAACTTGCTGTGGCAGCACAGAGATGAGGTTAGAGGCTGGATGGGGGACCATTAGGCCTGACCTGGTGAACTGATTTGCTGGTGTTTCTAAATCGTTGTCTTTCATGCGAGACGTTCTTAGTTGCTCTTAGTGGGAGGAAAGCCGCTTAAGTAGCCAAATAAGTTTGGGATATATTCCTTAAAAACCAGGGTTTTATTTTTACTGTAGAACATGTGAGAATATCACTTTACTATGTGAGTTCTGATTTGCCTGGGGTAAGAAATGCCATGACTTGTTTCCTAAATATACTGACCACGGGATAACTGAACTGTCCCCCACCTAGGAGGATGTTTCTGCAGATCTTGGGAACCCATTAGACTACTTTATTATTAATATTCAATCTGTTCTCACCCCACTTTCTCTACAAGACTATGGATTCTTTATGTATTGGATATTATCAGAGACCACTGACTAAAATCAAAGATTCTGGGGGCCTCCCAGGTGGCACAGCGGTTGAGCGCTGGATTGCGAAGCTGCCTGCAGCCTCTGCAGCGCCAGTTCGATCCCCGGCTACTCCCCGGCCACCGGAGGAGGGTCCCACATGGCTAGCAGACATCTCCTGCCGCCCGCTGCTCCCCTCAGCAGTGTACTTCGGTCCTCCTGCCTGCTCTGCTCCCTGCTCTGGCTCTGGTGAATTCTCTCATCTTCCCGCGCTTCTGACTGTACCCAGTGCTTGTATAAATAAATAAATAAATCTTTAAAAAAAAAATCAAAGATTCTGAAGACCAGACAACTCTCATTAGAGTTAGTGCATTTTTAATAATATTAGTATATATTTTGTAAATGTTGCTTATATCAATATTACCATTACTATTTCCAAAAAAAGCTGTAAATAAAACATATCCTAGAGTTCCTTTTTTTTAATGAGAGACATATTGATTAGGACAGGGTAAAGGGATTCTGGAATTTATGCTTAGAAGCTCTTTGTTACTTGGACATAGCCCAATAACAGAACAAATAATTAACTTAGGCAATATGAAAAGAAAATATTCTCTGTGGTGGAACTGTGGGTAATTTTTTTAGGCTCATTTGGAATTTCTATATTTTCTACCATGAGTATTTACTGATTGTGTATTAATAAAGACATTTAGCCTGTAATAAAAAGAAGTCAACAAGGAGTGTTTCTGAAATTTACCATTCAAATTATGTTACCAGGCATAGATTTTACTCTGGCCAAAGAAGCTTATAATCACAGTGCATTATTATTTTGTTCTTTATCATACAGTATTTTGTTCACTGCCATATCTGCAGTGTATAGGATAGCGCTTAATAGTAGGCTTTCTTTTAAATATTGCAGGTTTTTTCCTTTAACTTTTTAGAGACATAATTTAACTCTGGTAAAAATAAGAATGTTAAGGGCCTCCATGGTGGCGCAAGGGGTTAAGATGCAGCCTATGAAGCTATCTGCAGCCATTGCAGCACGAGTTCGATCTCGGCCTGGGAGCTACCCACATGGCACAGCAGACCTCTCCTGTCTCGCTCGCTAATGTATTTCCCCTCAGCAGTTCCCCTCAGCAGTGTATTTCAGTCAGTCTGTGTGTTCTATTCCCCGCTCTGTCCCTGGTGATCCTCTCACCCTCCACCCCTTGGGCCTGTACCCCAGTTCTTGTATGCATAAAAAATGAATCTTAAAAAATAATTAAAAAAATAATAATGTTAAGTATGCAGCTTGATTAGTGTATGCAAATGTATACACCTGTGTATCCATCAATGCAGATCAAGATAAAGCACATATCTGTTCTCTCAGAAAGTTCCCCTGTGCTCTTTTCAGGCAAGTCCTGATCCTATTTTTATTCTGATTCCTATCACCAGGGATTCTTTTTAATCTTTTTAAAAAGATTTATTTATTTATGCATACAAGAATGGGGTATAGGCCAGAGGTGTGCGGAGCTGGTGGGGTGAGAGGTTTCACCAGAGACAGTGGGAAACAGAACAGGCATATTGACTGAAATACACTGCTGAGGGGAGCAGCAGGCAAGACAGGAGAGGTCTGCTGTGCCATGTAGGTCGCTCCCTGCCTGGGATTGAACTCGTGCTGCAGGAGCTGCAGACAGCTCCACTTAACCCCTTGCGCCAACAGGGAGGCCCACCATGGATTCTTTCTGTTTGCACTTCAAGCTATGTGTTTTCATATTTTTTATAATATGTTTTTGAGATCCACTTGTATTATTTTATGTACCAGAAGTGAATTCTTTTGTTATTGTTCATTGTATGAAATTACCACCTTTTTGCTGTAAATGGCACTAGAATGATTTCCTGATTTTGGCTAATAGAAACAAAATCAGACTTTCACATCTAGATCTAGGTTAGTCAAAAAAGAAATAGGACATTAAAAATGGAAATGTCAAAACAAAAGAATTTTAATTCAGATTATCTTTTAAAAATGGATAACATTTTAGAAGGTAGTGTTTTTCAGATACAAAGTTAATTATATAATTTCAATAAATATTTATTGAGCACAGACAGTACTCATGCATGAAATAGATGATTAAAGCTTTATACAAATTAATCATCTAGTAATGTAGATGAGGCTAGTATACCAATATCTGTAATGCAAAACACAATATGATAAATGATATAAGAGAAATACATTGCTATAAAGATTGAGAGAGGGAAACAGTCATTTCTTAAAATGATTTTTTTGTCTTTTACTAGAAGAGTAAAGTTGGAGGAAAAAAGATGCCTAGGGAATATGGGGAAGTTATGAAGTTTTTATTATAAACTGAAAAATGAAAAATAGCAAGTTCAGGGGGGAAGAAAATATAAGGAGAATTGACTCAACAGGCACTAACAAACTAGAGGTAAGAACACTATCTTAGTACGTTCTAAAACAGGGACCTCTGATTTGTTCATCTAAAGCAGCGGTTATTAGCATATGGTCCAAAACATGATCCCCTAAACGAGTAGAATTGTGTGCCTATGACCTTGAATAGAAAAAGATTACAAATTTATTTTCACAGAAGCTGAACTTTTAATTAAAATGTAGGCAATAAATCATAGCATTAGTAGAACCTCTTACCTTATCAAAATAAATGTCACAGATATTTTCATATCACATAATAGTTGTTGCAAATATCTTGAAAAATTTTTGTTTTCTTTTATTTTTTAAGATTTTATTTTATTTATTTATGAATACAAGAGCTGAAGTGTAAACCAGAAGGTGTGGGGGGGTGAGAGGATTCACCAGAGACAGATTGGGGAGCAGAACAGGCAGATCTACTGAAATACACTGCTGAGGGGAATAGCGGGTGAGACAGGAGAGATCTGCTGTGCCATGTGGGTCAGCTCCCCGGCCTGGGATGGAACTTGTGCTGCAGTGGCTGGCCATAGCCTCACAGTGCTGAAACTCAACCCCTTGAGCCACCAGGGAGGTCTTGATTTTTATACTTTTATCACTAGTTTGAAATTATGGAAGTCATTGATATAAGAATTGCCATTATATTTCCTTAATGAATGAAATAATAAAGAAATAAGTGTGTTGTAAGGAACAATTATTTTTAACATTTTAAAGGTATTGGTTTTACTTGTTATTATTTATTTTATGCATTAAAAATTATTCTGAGACACTGTCAATAAATTTCACCAGACTAATAAAGATTTCAGTTGTTCGGTCTGAGAACAACTGACCCAGATATATTTGTGGGTATTCAGAACTCACCACACTTTCAGTACCTGATTCATTTTATCTAAGTCATATTTGAAAGATCAGATCAGATGAGAATGCCAACTCATCAATTAGCAATAAGAAATAACTACCACATGAAATTTGTAGAATTACAAGGAGAAATATACCAGTCTACCAATAAAGTGGGGGATTTTAACAAATTTCTCTGAGTAGCCAATAGAACATGCAGATATTAAAAAACCAACAGCCAACCAAAACAAAACAAAAAAACTCAGTAAACATGTAGAAAATGTGAACAGTATGATTAGCAAACTTAACAAGAATATATGGAACCCAACACTGCAGCATATGCCTCAGTTAGCACATGCAAACATTTATTAAAATTGATTACGTAGCAGTCCAGGCACAAATCTTAACAAATTTCAAAGAACTAAAAATCCTACAGAGGAAGTTCTCTGATCACTATTCCAATAAGCTAGAAATCAGCAACAAAATGAACTAGAAAACTCCTTATGGTTGAAAATACATTTCAGGGTGGGTGAAAAAAAAGAAAATAGGTTTCATAATAATTAGATCTAATTTAAAATTGATAATATTTTTCATTGAATAATAATTAAAATACTACATATTACTATTAGTGAGATGTACCTAAACTTGAGTCCTGTTTAGAAGGAAATGTATAGCTTCCTGTGCATATGCTGAAATCATATAAAGCTTGAATATCAATGAGCTACACATCCAATGTGAGAAATTAGAAAAAGACTAGAAAATTTAGCCTAAAAATATAAAAGAGGAAATAAAGACTATGAGAAATTAATGACATGAAAAACAAAAATACAATTAGGAATAACCTGATGAAATTAAGATTAAGAAAAGGCACAAATAACCATATCAATAAAGCAAATGACATAGCATAATTTTAAAAGAATTAAAGATTAAACAATATAAAATTTTAAATGGACTATCATGAACAATTTTATAAAATATATTTAAAAATTAGATAAAACATAAATTTCTAGTAAGTAAAATCTAACAAAACTGACAAAATAGAACATTTTAATCATCCTATAACTATTAAATAAATGGAATTTGTAGTTAAAACCTTTACACCAGAATACCCTTGACCCTGATAGCTTCAATGATGAATTCTATAAGACACTTAAGAAACAAAATAACATGAATGTTTTTCTAACTCGTTGAGACAGTAGAAGAAAGAGGAAATATTCAGCATTTTTTATGAGATCAGAGTAACCTTGATGCAAATCTGAGGTTAATTTAAGAAATTGGTATGAAAATCAATTTCTTTAGGTTTTTTTTTTTTTTTTTGTAGAATTGCCACCTAAACATATGTTGTCATTTTCTATTGCAGCTGTAACAACTTAAACTTAGTGACTTGAAACAGTATGAATTTAACTTCCAGTTCTGTAGGTTAGCTATCCAGTATAGATCTCCCTGGGTTAAGATCAATTTGTTAGTAGGATTCATTGCTTTCTGGAAGCTCTAGGGGACAATTTGCCTTTTCCAGCTCCTAGACTTTCAGCATTTCCAAACTCTTGGATCACTTCCTCTATCTCAAAGCCAACAGCAGTAATCAAATCCTTATCACGTGGTATATTTCTGCTCTCTTCTTATGCCACTTTCACTTTTAAGGAGCTTTGTAGTGCCAGTGGACTCACCTGAATAATCAAGGATACTCTTCCTATTTAGGATTTACTGATTAGCAACCTTTATTCCTTCTGCTTCCTTCATTTCCCTTTCATTGTGCAATATAACATCATCACTGATTCCATAGGATATGGACAAAGGGTCAAGGTGTGCTGGATGTTTTAGACTTGAGATGTTTCTCATAATCATGAGGTCTAGCTAGCTTCCATGCTCGGTTAGTGAAACTGTTTACCTCATGAATGTCCCTTGAATAGATACTGCATTTTCCTATGCATCTGTCTGCCCTATCTGCCGTGTCCAAAACCTCTCCTCCCTCACCCTTTGATCTTTCTTCAGATATGTTAAATCAGTTTAAGTTTGTTCTACTGTCTTAAATGTTGACTTGTCCTTCTGGTTACTTGAATCAATCAACCAACGACTGTTCTTTGCTAGCTCTTAAAAAAATTCTTTTGGGACATTTTTTGTAATCTCCAGATTGACAACATGGGTATAAAGAGTTGAGATATTGAGGGGATGCCCAGCAGAGATCTCCAGCAAGTATTCAGAAGTGCAAAACAAGCACATTGAAATGGAAAGAAATGGAGAATTGAAATCAAGTCTGCCTGTCATCTCCATAGATGCAATAATTTAGTTTTTAGAGTACAATGGTTATACATTGCAGTCACTATATCAGATTGAACAAGATGCTCAGCTTTACTGTAGGGTAGATCTGCAGAAAGAGGTTTACCTTTCCCTACTGTCAACTTGTGATCTTGGATGAGTATTTCTATTCTTTGTAAAATGTAATAATGCTCGTCTATTGTAAGGTATATCATGTAAGCTATGTAGTACAATACCTCGTATATAGCACACATTCAGTAAAATATTTACTATCATGATTTCTGAATTTTATTTTCTTTCTGATGACAAGCATCCTCCTTTTTCTCATGATCATGATATAATTTAGAAATTTCATATCATCTCAATTATCCTCTAGATATATATTTTGCTTAAAATGTGATATTGGAAGTTAAAACACAGCTTATTTAGGAAAGAGCATAATCTTCAAACTACTGCCAATAATTATAAAGTATTTTAGAACAATGAAAATCCTAACACATTTCATAAAATTCCCCATGGAATCATGCATGTTTATTTTTTATTGTATTTTTTAAATTGAGGTCACATTGGTTTACACCACTGTATTTAATTTCAGAGCATAATTTCCCATTCTTCAGATGTGTTACCATAGCACACCCACTACACAAAGGCACTGAAGAAAAATTAAACACATTACTCTATGGTTGGGAAAAAAGGAAAACATGGAGTTATACAAGTATTAATACCTTAGAAATTGAGTAAAAAGTATCATCCAAAGAAGCCGCATTTGCCAGATCCCTAAATTTAGGTCTACTCATTGGTAACTTTTAGGCATCAGTATGTTTTCTAATTCTGGACAGATTAATTCTCTGAATTCTGTGTTTCATAATAGACAGTGTTCAATGTCAATTGAACTGTTTGGGAGTAAATACTAGTTATAACTATATCTTCCAATCACAGCACTTTTAGATGAATGTGAGAAATGATTATTAAATAATAATGGCAATTGTTCCTGAAAGTTTCAAGTAAAATTTCCTCTGAATATAATTGTTTCGTGTAGGCATCCTTCCTAGAGTGATGTTTGGAATGGATTGTAATTCTCAAATCTTTCTAAATGACTCCAGAATATTAAGCTTACCATTGAATTTAAATTTGAAGTTGATGATCATTCTAATTTTATAAACCATCAAAATGGCGTTAATATGCTTCCTCAAAGTAAAGGGGTGATCTGTGATGTCTCGTTAATCACTTCCCTTCGTTTACAGTTGTTAATTTGTTCCAGGACTCTCTGGGAAGCTGTACTTCCACAATAGACAAGGAATTCGTAGTCTGATGTACTGGGCCTGGAATTAACAGTCTCCAAGGCACTTCATTTGGATTAAGCCCAATTTAGTCATCATTGTTCCAGGCTGTTCCCAACAACCTGATCTTGAACTACCATTGATTAATATACATCATGCTAGTTATATGACTATTCTTATTTTTACAAATGACAGGATGACAGTACTTGCAAACTGAACTAATGATTAGAGAGCACATTCCACTTCTGATCCTTCACTGTGTGATATGCAAGTAACCAGCCTTTGTTTCTGTTCCTTGAAGCCAGGACAATCATACTTCTTTTAGAGGCTACACAGCTATCTGTAAATATACGGACTAAGGAGCAAAGTGCCTGTGTTTGAAAACTACCTTGATAATTTAAGAGATTTGTGTGACCTTAGGCAAATTGTTTACCCTTCAATGATAAAGGGTGAGATAAAGTTATCATTAACTAATGCCATTGTGTAAAGATTAAGTTAGTTAATATGTATGTATGTATAAAGTTAATATATGTTAATATATAATAAGTTAGTATATATACTTATACAGTGGTTAGAACAGTATCACTCAAATACTAGTTATTGTTATTTTCAAAGGTATTGTCTCTCAGACAAAAGGAAGTGGTAAATGAGGAGAAAGGGGCTTTGAGTATGGAAATTTCTTTTCTATTGCTGTCCGGCAAGCTAAATTGTGAGCTCCTTGTGGCCAGGAGTAGGATTGTGCCTGTGCCACATGGTACCCAGTACACTGATGGTCATGAGAGGTAGGCATGGAGGTGAGTATTTCCTAAGTAGATCCTCAAAAAATACCCAATTTTCAAATTAGCAAAATTTTAAAACTTTTTTGCTGAAAGACTAAATGTTTTAAATTATAATTTAAACTTTCATTATTTCTTTCTGATTCCTTGAAATTGCTTTTTATTGATGGCTCTCCCATTTTTGTTCTACTTTACCTTGACTTATCATTAATGGTTCTCCTCATCAAATTTATGAAGGATTTAACAGGCTTTCTGCTTAACATGTGACATCATATAGATGATGTAAATTTGTACAGTGAGTTGTAGCTTGGCTTCTAAACCCCAGCTCATCGGTATTTTCTGGACAGTGTGAAATTTGGGCATACCATGATAGATAAGAATTATGGAATAATTTAAAAAGCATGTGTTGACAGTGAAGAAAAACATGTTTGAATGAGACCTGGCTTTGAGTTCATTGCTGCTTTTTTGGTTGTGAAACCTGAAGTCAGTTACTTTTTTTTTTTCTTTAAGATGGTGGACTTGATACTGAGCAGTCACAGATATGGAACTGTTTAATGCAATAACATATCTGAATTTGTCCCTCTACTTGAAAAGATAACCTGGTGCCATCCCAATTTGCTTTGCTAATAGTAGAGAATTCATTTCTTTACATTGATCTGAATTACTAAATTGTTTTTGTCACAGAGGGAAGATTTTGTCTTTTAACCAGCAGGTGGCAACCAAATTAAAGCTAAAAGTTCACCTCATTATGATGACTGGGGAAATTTTTCATATTAAAACTTGATGGAAATGACAGGTGGATGAAAACCACTTGGCAATAAAGTTGAGTCACCCCTGACTAAGGCTTTTTTTATCACTAGACCCCAGATGCAGAAGATTAATTTTCCTAAGACGGCTTTTGATTTTAGCATCCGACTATCATAGTCATACATCTTCAAGAGACTTGTCAGAGGAATCATTGAGATTTATGCAACATTGTGTTTAAAATAATGAACCCGTTCACTTGATTTGGCAGTTTAAAAAGCAGAGTAAAAAGTAAAGTCATCAGTTGATAAAACATAATGGTTACAGAAAGAGTTTCATTTTATTTTTATTCTGGTATTCGGTGACTTTTGGGGGGTTTGCCCATTGTGAATTGCATGTGTTTTTTTTTTAACCAAGCACAACTTTTGACTTAAAAGACTTAAAAATTTATAAGTAAAATCAAACCCTTTGTAAGCCCTGTCTTTGTCTTAGTTTTTTGTTTGTTTATATCTATATAGTGGAGATAATATCATCATCACATACTGTTGTAAGGATAAAAGTAGATGATGAAAAGCACTTGCTACGGTAAACAGTGACTAGGTGTGATAAATGGTTCTACTGAGATGATTTATATTATCACAGAATCACTAAATGTGGAAGGAGATATGAGATCCCATGTGTTCCAATAAGCCCTATCATTGTTGCATAGGGAAATTGAGGCATAGAAAAGTTGACTCACACTAAGTCACAGAACAAATTAGTACCAACATCAGTTCTTGAAACCACATCTCTTAAAGACACTGATCTTTTTAATACCTCTCCCCTTGGGTTAGTCGTTAGCTTTCATAGGAGGAGTGTGGTACAGGATGGTTGCTGTTGAGGATTAACTGCTGCTTTTCTAGGTCCTGGGGCAGGGTGGTGGGTGTGGGAGTTACTGGGATGACTACATTTAGAAGAAATGTCATCATCAAATAACTGTCACATGGTACACACTGCTGCTATCTTTTGAGATAAAGTTGACTCTAAACAGGAAGATAAATTCCCTAATACTAGCTTCCTTTTCCAAAGCAAGTCCCTGCGATGCCACCTTTCTCTAACAGGAAGACCATATTTACTAGCCATTGTATGTGATAGAAGCTCAGCATCCTGTGATTGTCAGCAGTGGCTAAAAGTCACCACCACCACCTGTGTTCCAGGGGAAAGAGTGAAGCTCACTGGCTAAAGCTACCACACGGTAACTCCACTTAATGATGTGCAGTCTCCCAGGAGAGGCCTCTCAAGGAGTAGGAGGCCAAAGGCACAAACACTTCTTTTGTGTTTAGCTTGCTGCTTGTCATTCTTGACCATCCACTCTCTCTGAAGGTCAGGGATTTTTAGACACCATGCTTTGAATCAGTTTGTCACCATCTAATCTGTACAAGCTGGGTGAGGTGTAGTCCATTACACTGCCAGGCTGTTCATGCAGTGATACACCAGAGACCAATCACACTGGGGCAGAAAGGAATGCAAACATCTGCATGTGCTATGCAAATCTGCATTGTAAAAATCAAAATTCCACAGGACACCATAGAACCATCACATCCTGAATAACCATAATAGTGCTCCTTCCTTTATTATGCAAATATTACACTGGCAGAAATAATACTTTGGTATTATAGGCATTTCAACACTAATTGGGAATCTTCAAAACCCAACCAAAATGTAAAATGATGATGTTTCCAAGCTGGAAGCAAGGGATTTACCTATGCTGCCATGCACTTGTATATATTCTGCAGTGGCCCTATTTCTTCCTTTTCTGACACTCCTTTTCCCATGTCAGGATTCTGTCTTATTAGGTCTTTGTTAAACTGATAGCGCTTGGATAAAACACATTTCCTGTGACTGCTGATATAAAAAAATCCTATCAGAACCACAAGGGAGCAATTAAAAGAAAATCTGAAAGCCTAGAGGATGTTTCAGGTGGAAGTAGAAGAGATTTGAGTACATACAGTTGCCTTCTCAGAGATTCTCAGCTCATACAACGTGGATCACTGCCCCTGACCCCTAGAAAGTTGATGAAAACACCCTGATTACAGAAACGCTTCTAGGTCAGATACATAAGACAAGTGCGTACAAAGGATGTTTCCGGCCCTGGAGTAATTTCAAGTAGCTAAGTTAATAATGTCTCTAATGTCTAGGATTTATAAAGCAAAGGTCTTCTAAAATTAGATACTTGTAATTTATAATTAGGCTTAATTATAGTTGTTGATTACTGATGCTAGTGGTAGTTTAATGCTGTGCTGTGGGGAATTACAGACTTTGTGTTCTTCTCTTGATGCATTTTTATCATGTATTCTGAAGCTGAGTAAGATAAAGACAGGTTGAGACTAGTGATAAATTAGTCAATTTTAGTGTGATAGCAATTCTGGCTTCTTTAGAAAAAAGAAAGTAAAGGAGTGAAAAATGATTATTTTTTCCTTCCTCTGACAGAACGCATATTTAACATTGTTCCTTCATAGGTGATAGAAGGTTGTATTAACAATGACTGATTCAGTAGAATAGCTTATTCTTACCACACACTTCCAGCATTTATCTTGCCAGCCAAAAAACTATTCTAGCAGGAGTCCAAATCGACTGTATTTCTCTATTGTGCTGTTCTGAAGATTCACACTGAATTATCAGCCCCCTTCTGTGGGGAAGCAGAAGCTTGAACTTGTGTCCTTCACCAGATGAGTGGCATTTACATGGGGACTTCAGCAGATCTCATCAACAAATATTAATGATTGGCTTTGATAAGACATCACACTGAGAGTACAGACATGGTTAGAAATTTTTGCCTCAATGACCATATAATCTGGAAAAATTCTCATTTATGCATAGGGGAAGGAGCTGTCAGAAATATAAATGATTACAGTATAGCAGGATCAGTGGTAAAGGGTCTCACATATTCTATGGTGACATAGGTGAAATTATCATATATTGAAGAGCTGTTCACACTACAGTAATTGGATCTTTCGATAGAATGTCCAAGGGAGATATAAGTTAATACCTACTTCTTCCATGTGAGGAATAAAGGCTTTTTACTTTTTTAAATGGTAGGCTATGCATGTGTCTTAGCTATACACATTTAACTAAAATGCCTAATAGAACAGCTTTAGATCCCTCTTATAGTGAGACAGGGCACAGAGACAGAAGGAAAGGAAGCAAGTAGGCAGTGCTTGGCTACAAAGCTGACTGCTCTATGGCAATTTAGCTATTTGGGACCTAGTAAAATCTCAGTGTAAGAGTAGGTCACTTTCAGTGCAACCCTTCATTTTCAACCTAGAGCTCATTATAATGAGGTCCCAATGACTGTAACTTTAACATATACAAACCTTAGCTTTTTTCTTTAAGGGATGAAACTATTTCACTAGAGAGAACATTATGTTTAAAATATGGAGACTTGGTATTTCCATGGGCAGATGAAAAGAAATATGACAGTATATTAGTTATCTCCCTATTTAATTGAAAGTCTTCATTGTGTTTGGGGTATGGTAGCTCTAGTACTTTGCTCAGTTGCTAGCAATTTGTGCTTCAAGTTTCCATTAGTGACACAACAGTGCTCAAGCTAACCCTGTATGAATCTACCTAAGGTTGGAACTTCTGACTGAGCTATAATATTCCTTTTGAAAGAGGCCATGATCAACCTGCCTTAGAAAGCAGATGTATCTTTGATTTAAAGTCAGGAGACCTGGGTTCAAAAGTGAGCCCGGCTGGCTCAAGCACTCATTAATTGCTTTATCTAACTAGTCTTTTAGTTTCCTTATTTGCCAAGCAGAGTCAAAGAGATTAGGATCAATTGAGATAACAGAAATGAAATAGCACATGATAGCACAGAATTGGCATTTAACAAATGCATTTTATTTCAACTGAGGGATCTAGGATTTTGGCCCCATTAACTTTTGGTAACATTTCATTTTTATTCGTCAATGTATTATTATCTATGATACAGTGCTTGGTACTAGGAAGTACATGGCAAAAGTATTTGCTGAAAGAATAAACTTATGAGTGGCCAAAGAAAACATTCTCATAGAACAATAAACAAATGAACTGGCAATATTTGCTCTATGAGTGGTATTTTAGGGCCAGTTGAATGACCCTCATGTTAATCCAAGAAATGGAGAATTACGTGAAAATTCAACAACTATCTAAAGGTAGTTAAGAATTTTCTTCACTCTATTAACTAAAGTTCACTGTGTTGATTAATGGAACAGGAAAGGGACTTTGGTGTGGAGGAATGAATGACTTTGTCTCTATCTGAAATCTGTCAGGCTGCAATATGCTCACTGGTGCAAAACCAAAATCTGAAAGAAAGTAAGCCGTGTCCCTGCCAACGGACCCAGGGAACATCACCTGGTTTCCAGGACATTTCTGGGCAGTTCATGTGTCCTCTGAAATAACACAGAATGTCTTTCCAGCAGGACTGATCCAGTGAAAATGCTAAGGTGTGGGTCAGCCAAGGGACAATTCCAGTCTTTCCAGGAGCTTAAAAACCAAGGCAGAGTAGAGTTGATTACATGTAAAGTCTGGAAGAATTCAGGCCTGGTATATTCCAATTAAACCATGTTCCTTGCGAGGACTTCTATGCTACCCTGAAAGGAAATGAGCCTTCTTAAACATGAAAAAGTGTAATTAGACAACAAAATAAAGAAATCTAAAGGAGGGATTTTCTTATTAAATATGGGAGCTTTGCATTTGAAGTGAGTTATTTGTGAGAAGGAAGAGCAGCTAACTACCTCAAACTAATTCAGTCTTGTGTTCTCTGTGAGACAGGTTTATCCCACTCCTGAAAGAGTGCCTGCTAGTAACAGTAGTATAACTATGCACTAGTTACGTAGTATGTAATAGTACGTAACTATGTAGCAGTAAGTTCCCCATTACTGCTGCAGTCTTTTAACCCCCAAGGTGGAACACTTCTTTGATTACTATTTTTTTTTTTTTTTTTAGAACATTGCTATTTTCTGGTAACATGTTTTGGGTAACTATTTTGTAAAACTTGATTGTTACTTATTGATAACTTTTTTGATTAACATTTTTTTTAGGTTTTGAGGTAGCATTAAGCAAATAGTAGTTAAATAAATGTGTCAGTTATTAAGTGAATAAAAATTTGAAGTACATGGTAACACATAAAAGAACCAAATGTGTGACTTTCTGGTAAAATTTAAAAAATGGCTTCTACTTGGTCATTTTACTTTTGTATTTCATTGATGCTAACATGTATATCTCTGAAGCTGGGATGCAACTTACAATTCATGACATTCATAAAATTATTGGTAATTTTTTTTCTTGTGGTTTGCAAAATAATAGTGAATCTACAAAGGGATAGATATCTTAGATTGGTAAACTATGATAATAATATTTATAAATTCACCTTAATAATGCATATGCTGCCTTTTACAGATGATATAATAATAGGGAAAGCATGGACTTTATATAAAAGGAATTTTATTGTGAATCCTGGCTCTGCCATTTTTTTTTAATCTGAGAAAAAAGCATGTCCTGACATTAATCTTTGAGTTGTAGTATTCTCATCTTCATAATGGAATAAAGCATGCATATTAGGGCTTACTCTACATAGATATTTGGTAAACAAATTCAGTAAATGCTTGTTTCTTTTTTTCTCTACCTCCTCTACCATCTTCTTTGTACCTTAGGATAGTCCTGCCAGGTAGGAATACATAATTTCCATTTTATAGGTTCAGAAACAGAGGATTAGAAGCATGAGTTAGGAGAGCGATCTCCCTAAAGCCTGTGATTTTCCTTTATCCCTAGTGCCCCTAAATAGGCTTCTCCCAGGTAACTAGCAACACAGGTAAGCATGCAAGCACTTCTTTTTGTTGTTGATAGATTTCCTTAGATAGCCTGTGTAACACAATAACTTAATAACAATATTACACACTGCATCCTCTTTGGAAAGGATTTTACCTCTTGCCCTCATCCTGTAAACAAGGATGAGTCTCTATTTAAAGAAAAGGAAAAGGAAGAGGGAAAAGGATATTATATCACCTGGCCTAGCATTTTTGGGAGCAGATGTTTTCCTCATCTCATTGTTCACAGAAAATTGATTCAAGATGGTATAAACCAAATGTTCAAAAATACTATGATCCATAAATCAATTTATACTATTCTTTTGTTTGAATAGAACAAAGGCATGAGAATGGATTGAAAACAAAAATCAGTACTTAAAACCTCAGGGCTTGGTGTAAAACCAAAGGCAAAATTTCAGTGCTATCCTGTGATGAACCAGCAGAAAGTGAATATAAGACCTTCAATGCTTTTTTTTTTGCATAGAAGAACTGGCCAGAGGTGTGTGAGGATTCACCAGAGACAAAGTGGGGAACAGAACAGGCAGATCTACTGAAATACACTGCTGAGGAGAGCAGTGGGTGAGATAGGAGAGGTCTGCTTCGCCATGTGGGTCAGCTCCCTGGCCGGAGTTCAAACTCAGGCCATTGTGGCAGTAGCATTAAGACCCCTAGACCACCAGGGAGGCCCTAGACCTTCAGCCCTTAAATAGCCAGGTGGATTCCCTGGTTGGTGCTGTGGAATTGCTTTTACATTTTTTTCAGTTTGGCCTGAAAAATTTCAGTGACATGATCTCTTTATTAGCGTCAGCATTTCTTTTCCTATTTGGCAATCACATCTTTAATTGGATTGCGAATGGGTCATATAATAAAGGAATAGACTTATTTCAGTAATAAAATATCATCAAATTTACATGAAGAGGATTTGACTGCCTGTTGTTTAGAATTGTAGTTAGGTTTCTGAGTCAGCCTAGCTTGCTTCCTGACATTACCAAGGCCTCACTGTGTGAGTTGGGCCCTGATAATATCTTAGAGGTTTAGCATTCTGTATAGATGATGAGGAGTTCAGGGACAGGACATGTTTGAAAGGGTCTGTCCAGTAGCTGACACTTGATAGGTGCTCAATAAATGCAGCATTGCCATCTTTCTTCTTCCTGTTCAATTCTTCATCCTTCATTAAAAATTCATTGTCTGAAACAGTTTTGAAGTTTAAAGGATCTAAGTAGACTCCCAGTATGGAAATAAAATCTCCCCGAGAAGTGAGTACATGCTGTACTCAGGAAAAAGCCTTTAGGCAGCTATTGCTCTGGGGGAAGGGAGCTAGAGATCCCAAACTTCAAGTATGAAAAGGAAGTTTCAACACCTTGTTGAAACTTACCAATAGGCTCCAAGTAGTTGACAATAGGCTCCAAGTAGTTGACAACCTCATGTTGCCTGAGGCCTTCCCACTATGGGAACATATCAGAACCTGGCTTCAAAACAACTGTTTTTAACCATTTGCTTGGTATCTCCTTTCATCTCAGTTAGAAATCATGGGGTGATTTTGAACCCGTTCCTCTTCAAATTCCACATTTATATATCTGCCAGGTCCTACAGACTTCACTGTAACAATGTGTCTCTGTATTGCTGCTGCTGGATATAATGCGGGAGGCATTAAAAGGTAAAGAACACACTGGTGTAGTGAGAATGGCACATATTAAAAAAACTAGCAACAACAAATGTTGGCGAGGTTGTGGAGAAAAAGGAACTCTCCTGCACTGTTGGTGGGAGTGCAAACTGGTCCAACCACTATGGAGAGCTTTGTGGAAATTTCTGGACCTACTAAACATAGAGCTTCCATATGATCCAGCAATTCCACTCCTAGGTATTTACCCAAAGGACACAGAAACATCAATTCCAAAGAGCACATGCACCCCTATGTTTATAGCAGCACTGTTTACAATAGCTAAGCTTTGGAAACAACCCAAATGCCCAAAAATAGATGACTGGATCAAGAAGATGTGATACATATACACCATGGAATATTACTCAGCATTCAAAAAAGATAAACACATGCAATTTGCAGCAACATAGATGGAGCTGGAAGGGATCATGCTCAGCAAAATAAGCCAGAAAGAAAAAGAAAAATACCGGATGGTCTCACTCATAGCAGGAATCTAGAAAACTTAAATAAGGGACCAGGAAAAAGAATAACTATAAGAAAGAAAATATCAAAATCAACAAATAAATATGAACAAGAGACACTCTATGGGGGCTGGGGGGCAGGGAAAGGAGGGCTTGTGGTCAAAATAAGGGGGTTATAATTGTATGGGGAATATAAAAATAAAATTTAAATTAAAAAAAAAAGAACACACTGGTGTCCCACTGCTGTAACAATATAACACCTCCTATCTGACTGTTCCATTTTCACCCTCCCATCCCAGCTATTCTTCAGCCACCGTAACAGTTCTTTCTTTTAGTAGAGCTGGTTATGTCATTATCTAGCTCAAGTAATTTTTTTTTTTAAATTTATACAAGCTCTGGGAACAGTCAGAAGTGCAGGAGGGTGAGAGAATTCACCAAAGCCAGAGTGGGGAACAGAACAGGCAGACTGATGAAATACACTGCTGAGGGGAGCAGCGGGTGCAGCAAGAGAGGTCTGTCACGCCATGTGGGACCCTTGCTTGGCAGGGGATCGAACCAGAGCTGCAGAGGCTGTAGACAGCTTTGCAGCCCAGTGCTCAACCACTGCGCCACCAGGGGAGGCCCTAGCTCAAGTAATCCTTAATAATTCCTCACTACTTGTGGAATACAGGTTATATGCTTGGAAGTTACTAGAATTCCCTAAACACATGGTATGAATTTATAATTTTAATGTTGGGTCTCCCCATCCTGTATGTATTCTTCACAGCACTTGGCTGTGAACATGCTTTTGCTTTGTGGGAGCAGTTGGTTAGAATCTGTGACTTAGCTTATTTTGTTCTTTCTCTTTGTGGAAATTCTGCTAGACTCACCCTAATTTAAGACCTAATGGGTTGTTATTACTCGGTATGTGTTTACTATTATTTTCTCTAATTGTAAAATAATAAATGTTTAGTACAGAAAGCTCAAGGGAAACTCACATACCCACCTGGCTTGCATTATGTCCTCTTCCTTGAAACCTTAATAGACTGTGGAATTATTTATGTCCTTGAGTTGTTCCCTTAGGATTTATGCATATATTTATTTTTGCATTTATTATCCAATTCTTTATATTTTTTTTTAAAGAAATTTTTTTTTTAATATTTATTTATTTATTTATATGAGCACTGGGTACAGTCAGAAGCGCGGCAGGGTGAGAGAACTCACCGAGCCAGAGTGGGGAGCAGAGCAGACAGAAGGACCGAAGCACACTGCTGAGGGAGCAGAGGGCGGCAGGAGAGGTCTGCACGCCATGTGGACCCTCGCCCAGTTGCCGGGGAGCAGCCGGGGATCGAACCGACGCCGCAGAGGCTGCGGGCAGCTTCGCAACCCAGCGCTCAACTGCTGCGCCACCGGGGAGGCCCTGTATTTGGCTATTCTTAGTGAAAACAAGCCCTAGGGTTTGGCTTGTGTCTGACTCAGGTAAACCACCTTCAGGTCATGTGAACCAATGACTATGCACTAGAACCCCACATGACACTTGATGTTGTAACTGTGGGCTGGTGGAGAATTATGTGTTTTTACAAGTAGGCCTGCTAGTCTCCTTCAAAGGACCCCAGCAGGCCATGGCTGGTGCCTATTACCAGCTCTTAGAACTTGCAAGGAGTTTCCAAACAGTTCCCATTTTGTGCTGCTAGTTCACGTGGAGGTGATAGAAATGTTTGCTCTGGATTGAAGACTTAAATAAAATGTCTTTATGTTTGATGGTGCTCTATCAAGTTTCTTTTTATGTTCTCTAATTCATGTGAACCCTCAATAGAGACTACATGGAATACTATAAAGTCAGTCTTACTTGAAAAAAAAAATCAAATTTGAGAGGCCGCTGTCCATTTTACTTTGTTTCCCCCAAATTATGGATTCATTTGTTCACAAGTTTATTTTGATTGTCTTTTCAAGGTAAGACAATTATTACTTTTGAAAGGGACTGGCTGGCAGTAAAGAGAATTCTGACTTATAACTTATTTTCATCACCAAAATTGTGACTCTCTTGCCTTGATTTGAATTCTTGATAACTAACAGTGATATAAATTACCCAGAACATGAGAATATGATTTAAACTCAAAGGCTTGGAAGCTTATATTCACCTTCTGGAAAAATTTTTAAGAACTACTTCTGTTTAAGAGGAAAAGGTCATGTGGTATAACATGTATGTGGAAACTCTGAAAGAATAATCTACCTTTGTCACATCAGCACATTTGTCTTCCTGCTTTTCTTCTCTTTGGTGCCAGTTTGTGATAAAAGCTGTACTTTATGACTAGATCTAGTCAACAGTATTTGTGGGTATTTGATGTATATGTAAAATATATTGTGACATGCTTGGAAGGATGGTGACTAGAAGGAACTTTATTATATTTATTGTTGCTTATTAATCTCTACCTCCAGAAATATGACATATCTGATATTAAACATATAACTTCATTATTGGGGAGGGATAAATATATCTTTCATACTTTCAAAGAAAAATACAGTATTGAAATATAGTTACTAGGAAGACAAGTTGATGGAAAACAATTTATTTTCTACTCTTATGTAGTGACATTCAATTTTTTTTTTCCTTATTTGAATTGTAGAGAACCTTGTGGGATGTTTTTGGGGGCAAGGTGGGAAATTTTTAAGATATTATTTAGGAATGATTTATAAGCGTTAGACATTAGTCCTTACAATAGACAATTTGATTGAGCCAGGGGTTATGGTGAGGCAGTCTCTGAACTGGGGCAGTTTATACTGCCAAAAAGCAATCTGGTGCCTGGATTTGGCATTTTCTTCAAATCTTAACACTCTGGCTCTGTAACCATCTGCATGACCAGCTGTTGCCTAATTTTTTTCCCCCTTAGCAGCTGCTTCTATAAAACAAGTTATTCGGGCTAGATACAGAAAACTTTGGACAAACTCAACACTATAATTTTAAGTCTGCTTTAAAATTTCAGAAGGCCAAGGTCCTCATGATTATAGCTGTGCTTTTTGAGTCTTTGTAATTGCTGGCTAGTCAAATAATTTAGTGGAGTGAAGATAATAACATTTCTGTATATTCATAAGTAAAATATTACCTTTCCTGAATGTACTGCCTCCAGAATACACTTCACTCTTTCTGACTTCATATGTCAAGTTCAAAGAGTTTGCAACATGGGTCACAGTGTATTCTGCAACAAAGAGAAAAGGAAAGATTAACGTTGTTGAACTTTCATTCCTTGGAAAATTTCCAATTTAGGCTAGTTTTAATATTAGATGGGCTTAGCATGAGCTAAATGAAGTTAAACCTTCTGAACCCTTGCTGTTGCCAGGCCATTACCAAGGCCCTGCATCTAATAAATTCCATAACCTTTGGGGTATATACCCTTAGACTGATCTTTGTTGGTATATATTTTTTTAAAGGATATTTATAGTAAGAAGGATTAGAGCACTTGCTTTCATTTCTGTAAGCAGGAACTTCTTTACAGAGGGTGGTAGAATGATAATGACCTTGTATGAATACTATGCCATGTTTCCCTAGTAATTTGACATAAGCAAGTTTCCAAATTCCAGAAAAGAAACTAGTGTGTTTGTGAGTGTCTGACTTGTTCTTCATAACATTGCATTTATATCAATATTTCATTTGGTAAACACTTTAGTTTTGTGGTAGATTATTTTACCTTATTTATTATTCATGTGGATTTTTTTTTCATAAGAAAAATAGACTCAGATCTGTAACAGCTGTAATCTTTGAGCTCAGGCTCAATAGTCATAAAAATTCATATAAACATGTCCTGGTTCTGCCACCTACTAGTTGGATGACCTCAATTTCCTCACCTCTAAAGTGGACATAATTCTAATAGCTGTTTTTCAGGGTTGCAGTGGCAACCGAGACAGTATACCATGCCTACCAAAGAGTAGGCACTCAAATATTAGCAAGCATTATTTATGGATAATGACCTCCAGCTATAAGAAAGATCTTTGCTAGGTGTTTGACAAAAAGCCCAAATTAGCTTCTGGCTATAGCAATTACATATTTATCCTAAGCATAGCCAGTATTTTCTCCTTGGAGGAGCACTTAAGAAAATAACTTTGAAATAATGCAGAAAATTTAGAGCTGCCCACAGAGGGAGAAAAGACTTCTTCCTCATTGCTCAAAAGATAGAATTAGTAACAATGAATGAATTTCCACAAAGTAGGTACAGATTCTATATACAGAATAATTTGCAGTTACAGTCCCCATGTGGAATTGGCTTACTTGTAAGTTCTCAAGAATTATTCATACAAAGACTTGATAAAACATTAGGTAGGAGATATTAGAATACTCCCTCTTCATTAGTCAGCGCTACCTTTTAAATCATGTTTTATCACCTATGTAAAACTTTAACTTCACAGTTGATGATTAATTTACTCAAGTTCTTGTTATATATTATTGTGAATTGAGTTTAACTTTGGCAATTGAAAGGTCACTTTTCACATAGCCTTGTGTTCCTACACAAGCTATCAATCTTCTTAGGGAGGCTGTTTGAGTGTACACATTCTCTTCAGGTAATTCCTTTTAAAGTGACAGATACTGATCGAAAAGATTTTTGATAAATGTCTTGATTCCATCACAGTTTTGGTACCCTGCAAATATAATTCCAGATTACTAAATAGATTCCTATCAGAATGTGTAAGTAAGCATAGAACATAAGAATCTTTTTTCCATTATTTTTGAACTCGCTTGTCACTTTGTCTAAGGCTATAGTACTCTCTGTGCCCTATTTTTAACAACCTGTTTAGGTGCATAAATTGCAGCTTCCTTTTTCCTTCTTTTGTCATCTATTACACCCCATTTAAAGGGAATGAATGTTTAAACTGTTTTGATGTTGCTAATTGCTTTGTAAAATGTTTCATAACAGGAAACTGGTATGCAATCAATAACCCAATACATAACATCTTCGAGGATATTTTGTTCTTAATGTTTGTTTAAAGAGATTGTGGAATGGACTAATATAGCAATTTTTCCCCCAAAAAATGTTTCTATGAGAATGGATGATGTGGTACAAGAGATAATCTGTAGCTAAATCCTAGTGGATTTTGGGGTATGAGACATGAAGAATGTTTCAAGGAACACTTTAGTAGTAAGATTTGTTTCTATGATGGTCATAAGAAAATTCTGAATACCATTTTTAATCCACCTCGGTTATATGTGAGGCTATGTATACCAGGTCACAATCCTATTAGTTCTCTACCTTCTGATAGGCAAGATCCTCAGACAAGTAACAAAAGGCTTAGTGGATGAAAAGGAGGAATCCAGAAGATTTCCATGTCCCTGAAACTTATGTAAGTCAGATGCACATTTTATATACTAAACAGTGCAAACCAATTTGTACAACATTTTATTTTCTGCCTCACAAAAAACAAAAAAACATGAGTACAGGGCCTCCCTGGTGGTGCAAGGGATTAAGCACTGCACTATGAAGCAATTGCAGCCTCTACAGCACGTGTTCAATCCCCAGCTGGCCAGGGAGCAACCCACATGGCATAGCAGACCACTCCTGTCTTGCCCACTGCTCCCCTCGGCAGTGTACTTCGGTCAATCTGCCTATTCTGTTCCCCACTCTGTCTCTGGTGAATTCTTTCATCCCCCACATCTCTGGCCTGTACCCCAGCTCTTATATGTATAAATAAATAAATCTTAAAAAAAAACATGACTACTTTGAACCCAAATATTACTTTGAACTTGCAAAATAATTACATTTCCAGATCCATATTCTGATTTGTTTGTTAGTAAGCAAGGGAAAAGGGTGTGATTAGGCAAAATACAACTTAAACATCATTTTGAATCTGTATCATGAATTGTCTCATGAGATTTGAAAGTACTCCTAGCTGTGGACATGTATTGATGACACTGACAGACTGAGGCTATAGCAAAGGATGAAGGAAACAAAGAGAAATAAAGGAGAAAGATAAAAAAGGAGGTCCTGGGAAGTAAAACAAAAGGAAAGAGTGGGATGGAGTTGAAAACGAGAGGAATAGTTTCCAAAAGATAGAGTGTGAGGCTGACCACCAATTATTGTGTTAGGTAGAGAGTGGTTCCCATCTTCTTGCATTTCAGAGCAGCTACATAAAAAAAGAAGGCTAATGTGGGGAACATTAATCATTTTGCAACATGAGGTCATTTTAAACGACAGAACTCATGCCCTCTGATAGACTTAGCTTTTACCTCTCTTTCTATATTTTTTCATTTTGCCCTAACCAGTGAACATTTTATTTTGCTCTAACCAGTGAACATATACCAGTGGTATATTCCTGGGAATCACTTGTCCAGTGTCACCAATTTTAATTTTAAACATTCAGTATACTTTCTAAAGGCACAGTAAATTCATTTAATAATTCAGTCAACATTCAGTGATGCCCTACTATGTGCAAGGATTAAGTTAGATATGTACAGAGGGAAAGAAATGACACTGGGACCAGCAGGAATGGTGTCTGACCAATGAAATGAAAAGACTTATGAGGTAATAATGTTTGGATCTGGTTCTGATTGTGACAGAGCCAGTAAAGTTTTAAGCCAGGAATAGAGATAGCATTATAATTGTGCTTGGGTGTTGATAATGTGCAAAATAATTTAGAGGAGAAGGCAAAGAAATGGTAGTGCAAGGCATTAAGGTAGAGCACTATGAAGCTATCTGTAGCCACTGCAACATGAGTTCCATCTCTGGCCTGCCAGGGAGCTAACCTACATCCTGCCGCAGACTTCCCCTCTCTTGCCCACTGCTTCCCCTCAGCAATGTACTTTGGTTAATCTGCCTGTTCTGTTCCCCACTCTGTCTCTGGTGAATCCTTTCGCCCAGCACCTCTGGCCTGTAACCCAGTTCTTGTATGCATAAATAACTAAATCTGAAAATAAAAATGAGTTAACAGGTTATTTAGATTGGAACTAAGATGTAACTAACTATAGGACTTGAAAGGAACTCAGACAATGGGAACAGACAGGAAGTAACAAAGAGGTCCCTATGGAGATGGAAACAGGAAGTTTGAATACCTAGTTGTAGAGGGGACAGTAGAAAACTATAATAACCTCTTTTTTAAGGAACTCTTTTATAAATGAGAGTTCACTGTAGATACAAAAGAGAATTAACTTTTTAAAAAAATACTTTGAGAATAATCATATCATTTTATTTTTTATTTTTATTTTTTTAAGATTTATTTATTTATACAAGCACTGGATACAGTCAGAAGCGCGGTAGGGTGAGAGAATTCACCAGAGCCAGAGTGGGGAGCAGAACAGGCAGACTGAGGAAGTACACTGCTGAAGGGAGAAGCCTGCGCGGCAGGAGAGGTCTGCGCACCATGTGGGCGGCCGGGAATCGAACCAGCGCTGCAGAGGCTGCAGGCAGCTTCGCAGCCCAGTGCTCAACTGCTGCGCCACCAGGGGAGGCCCAATCAAATCATTTTAAATAATAAAAATAGTGTAAGTAGTTTTATGGAATGATGAAGTTGAAAACTTGCTTATGAGGAATTTTAGATTAATAGATAATGAAGATAATAACAAAATGTCAACCCAGACTACTAGGTATATGGAAAAGAGTGGAATATTTTGGAGGGAGAAAAAACAGAAATGTCTCTTGTATCGTCATAACTTTAGAACATGTTTTCTAATGTACAAGAAAAAGAACAGCATGTGGGTTAAAAATAATAGAGTTTAATCTAGAGCCCTGCTAAAATCCAATTTCTTTTTTTTTAAAGATTCATTTATTTATACAAGAATTGGGGTACAGGCCAGATGCGCGGGAGGGTGAGAGGATTCACCAGAGACAGAGCAGGGAACAGAACAGGCAGACAGACGAAATATATTGCTAAGAGGAGCAGCAGGTGAGACAGGAGAGGTCTGCCAGGCCATATGGGACACTTGCCGGCCCGCCAGGATAGAACCTGCGATGCAGAGGCTGTGGACAGCTTCACAGCGCTGTGCTCAACCGCCTGCGCCACCAGGGGAGGCCCTAAAATCCAATTTCTAACATGAAACAAATGTGTTATCTTAGACAAATTAGTTAACCTGCCTTTGGACTTCATATTCCTTATATTATACTTTGCAAAATACAGAATAACAGAATAATGCATTTTATTGCACACTCTATGCTGTTTGTGTGTGTGCGCGTGTGTGTGTGAGAGAGAGGTGTGTGTGTGGGGCGGGAGATTTAGACTGAATTGAATAAGCAAATACTGTAAAAACACTTGTCACAGAGAGACACCTAACATGTAGTAGGGACTCAACAGTGGCAAGTTCTATTTTTATTTTCAGCAGTGTCATTTAACAGATTTAACAGGATATTAGTAATTATTGAGGGCGGTTGATAAAAGAAGTGAACTTGGCATTCAATTTTTGCGTGTGAAATACAATGATATTCCAGGGAACACGATCATTTTCGTGAGAACATTTTAAACTGACACGAGGAGAAGACTTTCTTGTTAATTGTATCGCAATTAACAAGTTTTGCCTCCTGGCCACTGTTTTTTGCTATGATTCATTCTGATGCTGAAAGTGAAGGGGTTAAGAAATGGCCATACTCATGTTACAAGAAGTAGCAGACATTATCAGATGGAAACAGGAATTGGGGGGGGGGCGGGTTGGTGGAGGCCTGCAGTAGCTCACTCTTTTGTAACCAAGAGGGCTTGCACTTTGCTGAGATGATTCTGCAACTTGGCCTGTTAATCAGATCAGAGTAACTAGGGTCTGGCAACCAGTGTAGCTAGTTAACCTCCCCCTTAACTAGAGCCGCAGCTCCGCCTGGAGTTCCCTGGCTTGGAACAATACTGAGTCACAGCTCTTCTCATTGGACGGCCGGGCAGCTCTTCTCTGGGGAGTCCCCACCCTCCTGAGTGAAACGTAGAACTTGCTGGGCGGAGCTGGCGATGCTAATGAGTGGAGTTGCCGGGTGAGCCAGGAACTTCATTCCCCTTCTGTCAGGATCTCACAAATTATGCCCCTTCTCTCACCATGAGCTGGCTGTCCAGTTCCCAGGGAGTGGTGTTAACTGCCTACCACCCGAGCGGCAAGGACCAGGCCGTGGGGGGGAGCCAAGCTGAGGGAGGCGAGCAAGCCATCTCCAGGTAAGCCCTTGGCATTTGGAAGCCTGAGAACAAAACAAAAACCTCTTACCTGCTCCAGGACAAAGTGACGGGGAAGTTGGTGTGGGGAGAAAGGAAGACAAAAAGGAGCTGCTTGCCGGACCTCTTGCAGCCGCTGAGTGTCTGGCAGGGCTTTTGTAGACTTTGCATCTCCCCTGGTTCAACTTTGAAATAGCCCCTATGATTACTGCTGGAGATGGGTAGGACGGAACCTGGGATCTGGCAATCAGACTTGTTGCTCAGCAGGTGCATTGCAAATGCTGGAAGATCAAATGACTATATTTGAAGCACTTCCTATGAGATGGAATTCTTGAATGGGCTGAAGGCACAGCCGCTGAAATTGCCAGTTGGGGAAGCGTGCCAAAGCCAGGGCGCTGTTAGAGTGTATTTTTACCCGCCTCTTCACGCTGAAAACAAACCTCTCAGGCAAACAGTCCAGGACACTAGCCTGTGGCAGTATGTCAGTATGTTTCACATTCTTTGGTCAATCTTTTTTTTTTTTTTTTATTCCACTGGAGCCAGTGGGCGCTTTCTAAAAGGAAGTTTTGTCAAGAATTAGTTCTCTGATGCTGGAGTGAAACGTGGTTGATGTTAACTTGCTTTGTAGGCAGCAAAGGCTAGTGCATAGACCACTGAGAGACAGAGGGTACTTTCTCTCTATCTGTACTTTGCTCTGTTTTACCAGGGGTGTTTTTTTCTTCCCTCTCCTTCATGATCTCCCTCGCTGAGTGTTTTTACCTTCAGTTAGAAATTGTAAACATTGGTCCAAAAGCTTGCAAAAAGCAAATGCTAACCTAGTGGTGTAGAACACTAAATTAGTTACCAGTGAGCGTGTTTCCGCCTTCATAATTAATGTGATAATAAAGCCTTTTTTGTTTAGGTGACTTAGGCTTATGCCTTAAACTGAAATAATGCCTTCTTTCATTTGTTGTAAAATCCCCAGATATGGGGGAGGGGAGGAAGACTCAATCTAAGGAGTGGCTGTAATGCTGTTAGATTTCCAGACTGACTAGCCCCCCTTCCTCACAAAGCAATCACAATTTATATTCTTTTGAATGAATTCATTTCCAGAGACAAAAGGGAATTGCTTCTTGTGCTTTAGATGTATTGCCATTTTATTGTCTGTTGCTTTAAATATTTTCAGTATTATAAAGTGTTTCATCCATTTTCCTGTAGAGCACTGATGTATTGATATCCTTTCAGTGGTAAATAGCCTGGAACACCAACTCCACACCGCCCTTAATTTGGATTCCACATGACAGTTGTAATCGCCAGAATTGTGCAAACTTGACTCATTCCCTAGTGACTTTATTCTGGGGTGGCCTGAGCATCTGATCCAAAACTTGAATTTTACTTGTGAGATTGGAAAGAACATTAGGGACTTGAATCCCGTCTGTCATCTTTATCTTGGAGACTCAATGCCCAGGAATTAGGTTGTTGCAAGAACTGTCCTTCTAGGGCTTTGCCTGGGGCTACATATCCAGTTCTGGAGACTTTATCCTATTTGTAATTTTGCAGCCTGTTGTGGGTGGCTTATACTTGAGTGGGTTGAAGAGAACAAAAGGGGAATGGATCATTCTCAATCTATGCAAAAGAAGAATTGAGAAATACAAAGGTGGCTGGGTGGGCAGCTGCTCACACAGTGAGTGCTGTCCCTGGAGCTGCTGCATTAGGTCTGCCCCCAGTACCTCCCCTGCTGGCTGACGTATCGCTTGTCCATTTTTCCCCCAAGTTCCCACCCCTGATCTAAAGTCCTAGGGACAGCTGGTTGGAGAAGATCCAGGGTTCGAGGTCTAGAAGGAAAAGCAGAGAGGAAGGAGAAAAGACAGTCCCTATTAGCTTTTACCCTTAATCTTGGAATGAATTTATCAGATAAGTTTAGTGTTACTTTGGGAGGCACCCTGTTTAGCCTGGAAGGGTTGAGATACTGCAATTGTGGCAGGATGGAGGGAGGATGGTTTTGCCTGGGAGCACTAAGATACCACAATAGAGGGTGGGATGGGGTCAGGAGTGATTCCATTAAGAGGGTTGGGGTGGGAGGAGGGGAAGAGAGTTTACTTAGGGTTTCAGCTTGGACTGGATTGGTAGCTGCTTTGGGAAGCTGCTCTCAGGTGCAAGGTTAATGGTTGATTCCAATTTTTAAAAGCACGTCAAAAGGCAAAGCCAAACCAAACCAAAACTCTTAAGAAGAGGCCAAGTTAGATATTCTCTACTAACTAAAAAAAAAATTCTGGGGAGAGTACAGAAGTCGAACTTTCTTAATTCCAGATTTGTGTCTTCTAAGTAACCTGCATTTTGATGCAATATTTATTAGTTTAATATGATGAACTCATGTATATGCCATTTGAAAAGTATATGGGGCTATGCATATTATGTGGGCTCTTCACAGAAAATGTTTGATTTTTAGCTTTGCCTGTTGTTGTTTAGGTCTCTGGAGGAAGCTGAGATAGTAGGGAATTGATATTTTGTAAATCATCTGTTAGTCTAAAATTCCCTCCAGTCCATGCTATTATTCCTCTTTATCAGGGCACATATTCTTTGCCTGACTAGGGAATTCCTCTTACTTTTGGTTAGAAACTGCCAGATATTTACAGAATCCTGTTTTCAGTTTCTTTTGGTCATATTTCCTCCTCAAAACATTAGAATTTGCAGAACATGCTCATGCTAATATTAGTTGTTCTGACTGACATGCACAAATGTTTCCAAAGGAAATCACTTTTTATGAGTAGCTATATTTATGACTTTATTTACTTGCTAATTTTCAAGTAGACTTCTTAATGTTTACTTTTGCAAAGTACTTTTTAAATGAATACAGCATTTTGACTATTCTTAATGTTCTCCCTTGCGTTTCCTACCATTTTAAGAAAAAATGATTGTTGCTCTGTATTTTTTTCCTTTTTTTTGATAAATATTGATGTCAAATGATATTTTCCTTACTGGACTTCCTGGACCTAACTCTAGTTGACATGAGGTATTTTTATGGCTTTTATTAATAAATGAATAGCATTCATCAGGTAAGGTTTTGTGATCCGTTTGCATTGGTTCTGGGCAAATAGAATTAAGAGGCAGCACGTTACAGGGACATAAACCCTGACACTTGGACTCTTGGATTGTCCTGCCTGGGTTCACATCCTGATTCTCCCACTCAGCAGTGTGGCCTTGGAGGGATCATTTAACTCTTTACCTTTAAATTGAAAGTCATGATAGAGTTTACTTCCCTGGGAAGAGTAAGTGGAATGAGCCAAGGAAAGTCCATAGAACAGTGCCTAGTTTATAGCTGACTACAAGTTTCCTTAGTGCCAGGTTAAAAAAAGGAAGAACTTTGACGCATATAACAGTCCTTCGCATTTCAGATGCCTGTTCATAATTTTTTTTTTGTCTATGTTAAGATACCTATGTGATCCATGTGCATAACTAAGAATGGCTTTTGTGCTGAGCTTAATGTAGTATATACAAATGTTGATTCTTAGTGGTGCACACCTATGACTCAAATAGTGTCATAATGCAGTGTTTAAAAAATTAATTAAACAGTGGCTTAACTGAAAATTAACCATCTGTAAAAGTATAGTACTGTCCCTTTGAAGTTTGAAAGACCTTGGAAATGTCCTTTTGATCCATAACAACATTTACAATTTAAACTAGTGACAGCCTTGGGGCATAGATGGGTCACAATGAGGTCTGCAAACATTGACTTTTATGGGCAGAAGGAATGTGGGTGTGTCCTCTTTTGGCACCACCAACTATGGGTGTTCCAATCTTCTCAGCTCCTCCTTTAGAGACTACTACTGCTCAGCATGGAAGAGGGCTGCTATCTTCATAAATTTAGCTTAGTTCCTGGGCTTTTCATGTCCTCTCCATTTCTAGGTTCTATAATTAGCATAGCCATTCCGTCACTCAGTCATTCCACATATAATTATTGAACTCTTCTTACTGTGTGTTAGACAGTTATTTGTCTAGATGCTGGGGTTTTATTAGGAAACAGAACATTCAAAAACCTTTGTGTCTGGGTGTGAGTAGAAAATGAAGATCTGAGAAGGTGAGTTTCCCAGATACTTGGGGATAAAATTAGGGGACGAGCTTTTGAGACAGAGCAGGAATAAGGAGTATAGAAACCCGAAGGTTAAAGTTAGCCCTTGTTCCAATACTCAAGGGACAAAGAGCCCTGCATAATTACAGGGTTGGGAGTGAGTGTGAGTGAGGAGAAGGCAAAGGTGGAGCAAGTAGATCTTACAGCTTTCTAGGTTACTCAAGGAATTTAATTTTTGCTTCAAGTGAAATGGAAAGCCAGTGAATGGGGAGCTATTTTACCATGGGAGGAACAGAGCGTATTTTGGTTCTAAAAGGTCACTAACTGTTGTGCTGAACATAGACTATAGAAGTAGGGACACTTGTCAGGAGGTTAGGGTGATTGTGGCTCTGGCCAAAATTTCACTTGTTTAGGTAGTAGAGGTGGTGAGCAGTGAAATATTTTGAAGGTGGAGCCTCTGTGATTCCCTGATGACTGTGGTATATGAGCCACTAGGAATAGTTAAGGATTGTTGTGCTGCTTGACCTATGCAACTCCATAAATGAAAATGGGGAAGATTTCTGGAGTAAAAGGATGGTCGAGGAAAGTCTGAAACTCATTTTGGACGTAAAATTTGGAAACATCTTTTTGAGAGAAGCATTAAGGGAAAGATGTGGTCATCTTTCTTGATGAGAGTTTCTACCCACATCCGTATATAATCTCATGAATTGAGTTCTTTCGCTCTGAATTTGTGTATTACTAAAGTTGTGTATATTTTTGGTAAGAACAGAATGGTAAGGGGTTCTTACGACATAATTATTGGTGAAGTAACATTTCATTTTATTTTTCCTAACTGTAGTTTTGTTGTTTTTTTTTAAGATTTTTTTTATTTATACAAAACCGGGGTACGGGCTAGATTCGTGGGAGGGTGAGAGGATTCACCAGAGACAGAGCAGGGAACAGAGCATGCAGACTGATGAAATACACTGCTAAGGGGAGCAGCGGGTGCGACACGAGAGGTCTGCCGCGCCATGTGGGACCTTCGCCGGCCAGCCGGGAACAAACCCATGCTGCAGAGGCTGCGGACAGCTTCACAGTGCGGCGCTCAACCGCCTGTGCCACCAGGGAGGCCCTCGTAACTGTAGTTTTTAAGGCATATGTCTTCATTTTAATTTTGTAATATTTAGTGGCAAAATGCATGTTTAACCTATTAGATAATTGTTTTTTTAAAGGTCTATTTATTATGCATACAAGAACTGGGGTACAGGCCAGAGGTGTGGGGGCATGAGAGGATTGACCAGAGACAGAGTGTGGAACAGAACAGGCAGATGTACTGAAATACACTGTTGAGGGGAGCAGCAGGTGAGTCATGAGAGGTCTGCTGCGCCATGTGGTTGCTCCCTGGCTGGTCGGGGATCAAATTCGTGCTGCAGAGCCTGCTGGTAGCTTCATAGGTTGTGTCTTAACCCCTTCAGCCACCAAGGAGGTCCAGATAATTGTTTTCTAAATCATTGTAGTTCTCTATTTCTTGACATAGACATGCTTCCTGAAAACTTGTGTTTTACCATATAGTTTAGAAGCCTTAATCAAACTTCTTTGTGTAATTACTAAAAGACACACCTACTGGGCAGGTCTTACCTTTAGAGTTATGTGGTATTTACCTTCTAACTATCCTTATCTGAGACATGTGATTTTTGTAGGCCTGTTTAAAGTGATCTTCATGGAACCTATATTATGCTTATGACTTTGAAATAAAAGGATTTATAAATATCAAGGAACCACCTGCCGTAGTCCCCTCCAAAAGCCTGAGGGACGCTTTCCTTACTTTCCATCTCACTGGTTCCTTGCAATTTGTCCACTTGCACTCTCCACTCTTGTTTTGCTTTTCTGAGTAGAACCTGTGCTTATTCAAAGGTTTATGATTCTTTTTATATTTTAAGTTTGTAGTATTTATCATGCTTTTAAGAGTGTTGCAACAAAATGAACTCTTACAAATTAATGCATTTAATGATGTACGTGATTGCTCCTGGATTGCCTGGCAATTAGGCCTACATAGTTTTTAATAATTTGAACACCAGAATGAATTACATTTTTCTAACTTTTTAATTAATCATTAGCTATAATATCTGTACTATTCGTACATTAGAAAAAGGACCTACAGCCCAAGACTTTACTGGTCCAAGTTTAAGTTCCTTGTGCTTTATGGTCTGGAATCTAGGAGATCTCATTCTTCACCTTCTCTCTCCTGCCTTTTCTTGTCTGTCTCTGTTGCCCTCACGGTGTCCTTGGGAGAGAGCCCAGAACTGCAGAAAGTTGAGGCCTCCAGCTGTAGCTTGATGGTAGTGGTGTGCTGGGAGGGATGGAGGCAGAAGTTAATAGTTTGATCTCCAAGCTTTGTTTGGGAAGAAGGCATGCCAAGCTAGGTGTGATGCTGATACTCTGTAGATCTCTCCTATTGGTGATTTCTGTCCTGATCTAGACCTTTCATTTCAAACAAATACTCTGAGATAAAAATCATTTGTTATAAAAGTTTTAGTCAGCATTGATACTAAATGATTTTTTTTTTTTTTTTTTTTTGCTTTTGCTAAGGGGAGATAGAGATTACAAAGTCTCATTATTTGAAGATTGTGGGGTGGGTTGTCTTGGGAGTGGATTAAGGCAGAGGAAACAGAAGGGATGATACCTGGTAATTCTGAAAAATGCATTCTTTGGATTTCTGCGCTTCTTCTGAGTTGGTCAAGTTTATCCCGATTTTTGCAAGAAGTAAACAGAAGCTGTAGAGAACTGTTTGGCCAGTTACAACATCTTGACTCCTCCATGCTCAAGTTTGCTAAGTATCTGGATTTCAGTCAAAATTGTGCAAAACATCATCTCTTTTACACATGCTGTTTGGTAGCTGTTCTTTGGCTGCAAAGAGCACTTAAATTTCTTTGGGGAAAATGAGGTTTATTGGCTCATCTGGGTCACAGAAAGGAAGCATTGCCACGCATTTCCCTTAGTGACTGGTCACATAGTATGTGTGTTCTGTCTTTGAGACTTTATTCTTTTCTGTTCTGAGACTTTATTCTTTTCTGTATTCTTCCATCTCATGGTAAACTAATCTATTTATGTCTTCATTTCAGATTTTTCAAATGGAATCACTTCTCCCAGTTAATCTTTTTGAACTGCCTTGATCAGCTTCAGATTATGATTTGATCACTTGGGGTCTTTTTAGAGAAGTAATGTGCATGGGTAGGAAGAGTCCCATAATAGGGAGGTAGAATCTTTGCTAAGATGTTTAGGACATTTTACTTCTATCTGTTTCCTCATCTAAGAAATGAGCACAGTAATGGTCGGTCTGTTTCACAAGTTTAATTACAAAGATCAAATATGTAGCTTTTAAGAGTTTTTAAAAAAATATGCAGATGAGGAATATTGTAAGTAAATCCTTATTTACTTAAAATACAATATCTCAATTTTTCCTTGGTTATTTCACTCATTCAAAATTGACCAGTTATTTAATGACACAGCATTTCATATCTTCCTTTTCTTTCAGCAAGCTGGCATAATCATGCCTAACTCAAGAGTTATTATAAGAATTGAATGAGTTAATATATGTAGCATACTTAAAAGAATGCTTACATAGAACACAACAATTTTCTGTAGTGATGGAAGGTAGCTAAGATGTTCCCGTTGGTAAATTAATTTGGAAATAGGAGCAGAAGGCATTTTTGAAATTAATTTGAAATGATTTGGGAAAACAATGCTTGCTTTAGTACATAGGCATTGTAACTTCTGTACCTTAAAATAATATTTGTGGAATAAGTTACATCTCACAGTATTATAAATTTTATAACTTCCAAGTAAACTGAAAAAAATATATTAAAAAAGGGCATGGGGGCCGGGGAAAGCATGGATTGGGGCCAAAATAAGGGGGTGCAATTGTATGGGGAATATAAAAATAAAAATAAAACAGACTAAAAAAAAAAAGAAGGGTATAAAGGTATTGAGCCCTTGTTAGGTCCAGGTGGTTGGTTTGAATATCTTTTTATAGTTTAGTTTGGGCTGATGTAATTTTGTAAATCATTAGTTAATAAGATGGAAAATCATGTTGTGTAGAGCAAGAAAAATTATTTGCTTATATTTCTCAGGTTATTTTAATATCTGCAAGTAAGAGTACTGGTATATCATTAAAGCTAACGTAAACTATTTGAAGGCAGGATAATTTGTATATCCTTTTTCCCTATTTATGTATTTTATGAAAAACTTTGATCTCATAACCAAGAAGTGGGGAGTGTTAGATCTATGGATCTAGGGAGATGTATTCCCCCACCCCATTCCCATTAAGTGCAAAGATTCTAAAACAGTACTATTTGCTTTTCTCTCCATTCACATCATGCATAATAAATTTAATGTAAGTGCCTAGTGTGCACTGGCCCTCAGCTAGGAAACATTGTCTTCTTAGCTAGTTCTTCTTGAAACCCTACTGCACTTCCTGTACCTGAGTTGATCAACTCAGTTGTGCCTGCTTACAGACTGGTTCACATGAGCAGGCTGTTTAGCTTCCACTTCTTAGAACCTGGGAATTTTTTTTGGTGGAAGTAATTAGAGGAAGGATGGAGATGGTAAACTGAGGGAGTGGGGAAATATATGCCAATTAGAAATGCCAGAGCCATTTTCCATAGGGGAAAAAGTAGTGTAAGTGATATTGAAGTTCCACAGGGCTCAAACTTCTCTAACCATGCCATTTTGTGGATTAGATTTCTTTCCCTGAGCCAGAACACTCAAAATGTCATTTAGTTGTGGCATTATTGTTATAGGAAAACATGTTTAGAAATAAAACAACAGGATTAGAAATAAAATTTTCAAACCCAAATAAAACTTGAACTAAGTTGAAGGTTACTATTTGTTGCCTCTCAGGACACTTATGAATTGAGAAGTGAGTGAACTGGGCATTTGCTGCATATGGATTCACTGCAGTGCAGTGCATTTCTCAAGAGGCATGCGAGCTCTGCACACCCCACTGTGTCTTTAAACATCTTCTAAATGTGCATCTGGCTTTCATTAGGGATCATGCACTTGCCTAAATTTGTCTTAATTTTGTATGATTTAAAAAAGTGGAATATATATTCTTGTGATCCTCATTGAATTAGATTAGAACTATAATGAATGAAGTAGAAAATACCTCTACATGATACTTTTGGGAATTGGATTCATTTTGGAATTCATGCTAGTGAAAATGTTGATGTATATGAGGTTTGGTTGCAGAGACCTGATTTATCTCTGAATGTTTTGTCTGTCAGATGCCATCCATACTTTGAGGAAAATGGGAGGTAGGCCATCTTTGACAATATGTTGATGATGAACAGCATAAAATTAGAATCCTACCTTAAAAGAGATTTGGTTAACTGAGAAAGTCATTGATGATTTGAAAATATCTTTTAATTCTTTTAATGAATCTCAGTGTGTATTTAAATAACTATGAAAGTCTTTGCTGGGTATAAATGATAAGCCTAGAATAAAATAAACAAGAATTCCTGTTGTGAAAGAGTGTACAGTCTAATTCAAAGAGATTCTAAAACAACTTTTTCCACTATCATTATTTAGAAGGCTTGGAATGGTTCTCTTTTGAAAAGAGAAAATCATCACTGAGTAATTAAGATTTTGGTTTGAATTAGAAAAGGTAAGTTAGTAATTGAAAACTAAAAGGATCTTTGGCTATTTATAGGTGGTCTAGAAACATGTAACTCAATCAACTTATTCTATAATTAATGTTTTTACTAATGTTACTAAGTGTGTGCCTGTTATTTCTCTCTGGTCCAGATAATACAGTTAAAGCTATGGCCTCTCATCTGCTAGAAATTATTTGGGTTAATGTAGCAGTAAATTTGTATAGTGTCTTTTTTTTTCCCAAATCATTGTAAATTAAAATTTATCATTGAAAATGGGGATATATGTGCTTCAGTATTTCCATCCTAATATTCTTTTGAATGATAACTAGCATTTTAAATTTTTGTGTATTATAGTGTAATCATACAACATCATCACTGTGTTTAGGTAATTGTGTACTTGTGTTAATACATTCCTCCCCATTTTGAGAGAAGGGTCCCTATATTTAAGAATCAGTAGATGCCTGGCAGCTTATGTAATAAATGAGTGAAGGAAATGACTGGAAAGTGCAGGTCTCAGAAAAAATTTGGTTTTGGTAGGTGGTTTTGGCTAGAATCGCTGACATAGAGAAAGCTAAAAATACTGTCTGTAAACCTACAGGAAGAGAATTATGCCAGGAGGGAGGTAGGTAGGGCCAGGTACAGAGACCAAAATGATAATAGAGTAGTTTGTTGCCTACTCCCTGTGTATAAGCCATTCCCTTACTGAGAAGTGAAGCTATTCCTCTATGCTCTTGAATCTGAGCTGCTCTTGAATCTGACTTAGGCAATCCCAGTTTGTGCCTTCTATCTGAAGGTCAAGGTGCTTATTTCAGTTATCTATTGCGCTGTAATATATCCGGCCCAAATTTGTTACTCAAAATAATTTTCTCTATTGATTTTGGGAATCACAAATTTTGTCTTGTGATCCATCAAGCAAATTAACTGAGGTGGAGCTGACAGAGGCTTCTTTACATATAAATTTGACACCGGGGCTGGTAGGTCATCTCTTTCTCCTGTAAAGCTCCTCCACATGACTAGTATGGCAGTTTCAGGTCATCAGATGTCCCGTATTCTTGCTGGTTTGCCTCCGTCCCAGCAGACTAGGAGGAACCTACAAGCTAGATTTCTTAAGGCCTCGTTTCAGAAGCTACACAGTGCCATTTGGTCATTTGACCAATGAAGTGGGCAGCTCAGATTCAAGAGCATAGAGTAATAACTTCACCTCTCAGTGAGGGAATGGCTTATACTCAGGGAGTAGGCAACAAACTACTCTATTATCATTTTGGTCTCTGTACCTGGCCCTACCTACCTCCTCCTGGTATTATTCTGTGCTATTCTTTTATAGAAACCTTTGTTCCCTGGGGCTAGACTTTATAATTCTCTACTAGTATATGCACAGCCTGTGTGCATATTTATCCTTCTGTGTTAGTAAGTCGACCTTGGAGGATTTTTTCTAATCATCAAGGACACAAATGCCTTAAGTGGGGCTTAATTTTTCTTTATCCTGAACACTAGATGAATTCAGTACCCTGTATATGATAGGAATTCAGATATTTTGTGAATGGATTGGTATTTGATATCTTGGGAGGCTTAGGTTTTTTTTTTTTTTTTATTGTTTGCAGGACAATTTAGTATAGAACCATTTTTCTTCCCACCAAAAATTTACACTTGATTCTCAAAAATATTCTTCAGAAAAGGATCTAAACTTAAATTTGATTTTTAGCACAAAGGAATTTGAATTTGGGAAGAATAGAGTACTGAGAAATGAGATACGCTTTATAAAGAACATTCCCTCCATTTGACAGCTGTGAAGTTGCCAAAGGCCCTTGTTTGTTTACATCCAGTGATATTTACTCTAAGGGACTATTGGACACAGATGTAGTATTTGGGAGTACATAATATTTTTGAGATCACATAGTACATATGGAAAACATCCCAGAGGCTATCTAAAAATTAATTGCCAGTATTTGAGCTACTTGGTTTTCCTGCTCCCAGTGCATTACTTACATTTAGCTGTCATCCAATAACTGTTATCTTTGATCATGAGCATACCTAAAGAGCATTACTGTAGGATTTCCTTAGTTGTTCAGAAGTGCACCTTGCTGTATCTATTACTAAACTCTGTTTGCGCCTTGTCACACTTCCTTCAAATCAAGGAGGAAGATAAGTAGCTAAGATGCCCTCTGAACTTTGGGAGCAAGGGGGCAGGGAGAGGAGGGAAGGAAAGGATTTTTCTCTTAAAGAATGCAAAAAAGATTAAAACTACTTTAAGACTAGGTTATGTTTATAATTCTTTAAAAATATTTTGTACTTCCAGTTGAGGGCTACCACTGTTTTTGTGAGAAACTGCTGCATAAATTTAAATTGTTTATCTATAGGAATGATGTCAGTGCTTGTCAGATTATTCAGTTTTGAAGATTTTAGGTTCATTTAGAGAAAAACCTTTTCACCAACTTTCCTATTCCCCTGTTATGGATCGGAAATCATAGCTTTCCCATTTTGTAGGCAAAGGAAAAGACTAATCCCTTTTGAGCTTGGTCTGAAGGCTAAATCCTGAATGCAACGTTAGCCTTGGTGTCCTTGAAATGAAAGGTTCATTCTACTAACCTTACACATCTCAATGAAGTCTAATACTTGGTTCCTCCATGTAAAGCAAAGTTTCTTTAATAAATAAACCAAAGCATTTGATCTTTGTTTCCTAAATTATGTGTTGAGCACTGTTACTATGTGTTCCATTAAAAAGAGGTTTGTTTTCTAATATTTTGGTGTCAACAAAGTTTACTGCAGAGCTTTTTGTAGCAATTAATATGCTGACATGTATTATAAATCCCTAAAAGATTTGTATCAAGGGGCATATTCCAAATGAATTTGATCTAGGGACCCCCTCCTTCTTTTGAAGAACTTAATGTTTTAAGAAGCCATGTTCCAGGAAATACAATTTGTGAAATTCCAAAATATTGCTGTGTTTTCATATGTGGAAAATAGTTAAAAATCATATACTTTAGAATTAGTGAACTATTTTGAACTTGGGACGAGAAGGAGGAGCAGGAGAGGTAGTAGGACTTTGAACATTGTAGTAGTGCAGTTGTTTTTAAATCGCCTCTCCTCTGCTGTTCATTTTACTGGTCCAGATATCCTCTGCGGAATCTCCCCTTGGTGAACCTGTTTCTTGCTTTTTAATACCCAAGCTTCACAGAACACAAAGTCTTTTAATAAAACATCTTTTAGTTTATGTTAATATGGGAAAACTTAGATGTATGCCTCCATTATGACATTTCAAAGCAAATGTGGGAGAAATGTCTCCTTATATTTTTAGCATGATGTGGATTCTTGAAAAACATTCCCATTGATAGGGATGTGTGTCATTACCTAGAAATAACAATCGAACTAATTGTTTGGTCTTCAATAAACAGCATTTGAAACATTTTATATTCAGCATAACAGTTTATTAATTGTGTATTGGAGTTTTGCTGTGTGTTGTCTTTTAGGAAACTAATTGAGCATCTTGGGGGTAGATATCTCATGTATTATTCTTTCCATTTAAAAGAATATGGCAACAATGTAAAATAATACATGAATAGTGGGAAAAAAGAATATGGCAATCTCAGTGTTTTCTTGCAGAATGTTGACTTTTGGGTAAGGGTTACTACCACTTAAATTTGAGAGGCTGCGTCTAACTCATTTAAACCTCATAACAATCCATGTACCTTGGTGAACTCACCCCCATTTTACACAGGAAAAAACAGAAGCACAAGAGGTAAAGTGACTTGCTGGAGGGCCATTAAGAGGCACAGCTGGGATTGGAACCTGGGATTTTTGTAGACAGGGACTTCACCACTATGCCTTTCATAGAAATTTTGTTTCCAACATTTGTAAACTGAATGTGATTTCTAGAAGTACACAGAGCAAGCTAAATTACAACAGAATGTTTTATTGCTTGCTAGTTCATGTTCATGCTTATAATAACAAAAACTCTGCTCTTTTTTAGTATTGAGAGAAGGTCATGCCAATCTGGATTCTTAGCAATTTACTGGTAGTAAAATAAGCACTTGGGGAAATCATCTTAACTGCTCTTAGGACCCAAATAACTTTTACAGCAATAAGTAGTAAAAAGTTTTATTAATTCTTCCATTTATAAATAATTTTGTGTGGCCTTGAGGTGTCTACTGGCATTTTTGTGGTCAGCTGTTCTAGTAACTGGAGCAAATTGTATCGTAGAGGAGAAGAGAAACAAATATGTATTGAGTGCTCTCTATGTTTAAAGCCCCTTAAAATGGAATTTGTTTAATCCTCACAAGGTAAGAATTATTATCCTTGTCTTAAGGAAAAATTTCATGTAGATGGAATAATGGGTCTCAGATCACACAGATAGATAGATCAATTCTGAGGGGAACACTGGTCATTTTCATTCTATTGTGAGGTGTGCATAGTAAATGCTTTATCGTTTTTCTCCCTTCAAAGCATGTCTGTCGGAAGACAGTAGGGGCTCCCTTCACAGGAAGGATATCTTCTTTGATAGGCTCTGATCTGGGCTTTTCAAAGCAGCAGTGTGGGGGTGCTGTGACTGGAGTGGGGGCTGTAGGAGCTGCAGGGGAAGTAAAGGTTCCTGTAGATAGAGGGGAGAAGAAAGCCCTGGCTGGGGCCTCTCTTCTCTTTCCATCAGTTGGCGTTTATAAACTGGAAGCTCTTCAAATGCTCTCTGACTCTTCCAGAATCAGCATGACACAAAAAGAAGAGGTGCCTTTACAACACTACCACTGCCGCCACCATCACCATCATCAAAACCATCCTCACCACCATTAGGAGGTTGTATTTTTTTATAAAGCTTGAATAATAGGATTTTCCTAGCTCTAGAAATAGGACAATGAGATAGTTGTGTGTCTCTACTGTTTGCCATCTTTCCCAACAATTGAGATGGCCGCAGTTTCCTTTCTGTTGCATGAGAACTTTCTACTGAAAGACAAATGAGCAATTCTCCTTAATGGTGAAAGTGCTCCCAGATGCTAATGAAATCTCCCCTTCACTTGGTGAAGCCATTCAAATACTTCAGGACGCCATATATACCTTAATGTTTTGGCCCACCACAGACCCCAAAATGAAATCACTTAAATGGTGTTTCATTGTGCCTTTGGTTAAATTGCAGAGAACATTTAAGAAGGCAAAGAGAGAGCTGGCTGGAGAGCAAATACTTGTAACTATCTTTTAGCTCTGGCTATTTTTCATAGCATGTAGATTTTCTTAGTTTATAACTATTTAGCAAGTGGCTAGCTTACTTCTGCACTTTTGGGAACTTCCCCATTTTTAGGCAGAGTCATTTGAATCTTGTCAGAAAGCCAAAGGTTCAAGATTGCTTGATTCTAGACCTAAACCTAGACCTATTTTATAAATAGTTGATTTTCAGTCCAAGGTGTCCCTGCATGACATGCTCCCACAAATATCCTGCTGCCACAAATTGCTAATCTTAGCAAAAAGAGTGCTGTGTCCACCAAAAGCACTCCTGCCTTCCCAGGATGGCGTTCCCTTGGTAGCTTTGCTGGGTACGATTCTTTGGTGTCATCTGCATCTTTTCCTGTCTGTCTCCTGACATTCTGTGCCTTTTTAAGCTCCTTGGCATTATGTCTTTTCTCTGTACCTGAGCAAATGGTTTGCATGGAGCAATCTTCAAAACTGCCAAGTCTGCACATTCAGTGCAGGGAGGAGAGGGAAAATAGGAACCCATGTGTTGCTGGGGAGCTGGGTGTGATGAATGGTCTGGAGAAAGGGGCCTACTCAGGCCAGCTTAGCCTACTCAGTCCAGCTTAACACCCTGGACAATCTGCCTCCTTGGGGAGAAGAAAGGAAAAAAGTATGCATTTTGGAAAAAGTGAAATATTTCACTGTGTAGGGCCTGCCTGGTGGCACAAGAGGTTAAGTCTCAGCACTATGAAGCTATCAGCAGCTACTGAAGCAGGAGTTCCATCCCTGGCCAGGGAGATACCCACATGGTGCAGCAGACCTCTCCTGTCTCACCTGCTGCTCCCCTCAGCAGTGTATTTCAGTCTTCCTGTTCTGTTCCCCACGCTGTCTTTGGTGAATCCTCTCATTCCCCACCCCCCACATCTCTGGTCTACACCCCAGCTCTTGTATGCATAAATAAATGAATCTTTCAAAAAAATATTTTGCTGTGTAAAAGCAAAATTGGTGAAGAAGCCCAGGCTGTCCAGCCCTTGTCGTCATCAGTCAGGGGGCCCAGAGGTTTCATTGTAGGAAAGAAAGAGAATCCTGGATTTCAAGATCAAGATCAGATGGGCAGAGACATGGAAGAAGAGAGCAACTATGGAAGAAATGTACAAATGCTGCTGTCACTTTAGGTGCTGGCAGTACTAGGCACTGAAGCAGCCCAGGCCCAGGTCCAGGTGGCTTGAGAGGTGGCTGTGCCGGGGGCACCTGAGGCATTGAAGGTGGCCTGCAGGGTCTACCAGGGACCTGTGGACTGACTTGTGTGGGGAGAGCAGTTACAAAGCTCTTAACTATCAGGATGGTCCTGGGCAGGCTTTGGGGGACCTGGGTCTTTGCTCTGGGTGGGGTATCAGTCAGAGACCATGGCTTATTGCCACTATGGGCTTCCACATTTCCTCAATTATGCTTCCTGGGTAGGTGGCCAGGGAAATGCCTGTTCAGATCTACCCTCCTTTGTTTTTAAAGTGATAGTACTAAAGATGAAATCTCATAAAATTTGGTCAGTAAGTTTTAAAGGACAGAGAGAGCCTGTCCTTGAGTTCCCTCCTGGAATCCTAATAACCCAAGCATCTGAAATAAATTATTAAAAGTGAATTTCATTAGGAAAGCTAGCTTACTGAGCAAAATGTGAAAGTGCACAGTATTCATTATATGTTGAGAGAGATTTTTTTTAAAGATTTATTTATTTATGCATACAAGAACTGGGGTGTAGGCCAGAGGTGTAGGGGATGAGAGGATTCACCAGACAGAGAGGGGAACAGAACACGCAGATGGACTGAAATACACTGCTGAGGGGAGCAGCGGGTGAGACAGGAGAGGTCTGCTGTGCCATGTGGGTTGCACCCTGGCAGGCCAGGGATCTAACTCGTGCTGCAGTGGTTGGCCATAGCTTGATAGTGCTCCCACCAGGGAGGCCCTGAGAGAGATCTATCCATGGACATGGTTGAAACTGCTTCAGTGCCTTCCACACCCCCAGCCCCTATCTCTTTGTCCTTAAATGGTAGGGTTCCTTGAACTTCCCTGGGCCCTGTTTTGATAAAAGCTGGGGCCAAAGTCTGTGTAGACCTTTTCAAAGGCGGAATGAGGGAAAAAGTCTGTGTATCTATTGCAGGTGATCATTCTGTCTACTCATGCCTTTTCCCTTTTTCTTCCCCTCTTTTCCCCCCATTTCATTTGTATTAGTGGACTAAATTAATGATTGAATCAGCTGTTAAGCCAGGAGACTCATCAAAGAACTGCTGAAACTGAGCCTAAGATTTAGATGATCAAGATGTATAGCAGTTGCTACACTGTGTTTGCATCTCACTAGCATCTTATTTTCCATCACTCAAAAGTAGTTTATGGTGAATAAATGATAATAGCATTGCATTGAATTTACAGTTTCAGAGATTTTAAGAAAACTTGCAAATATTGTGAAAGCATATACGATTTATGCGGTCCATGAAATAACCATGAATCTTCTAAATTGTGACATATGTTGTTAAGCTCATGAAAGCAAGTATGAAATGTTTTCCTTCTTTCCGAGAGGAATAGTAAATGTGACAAATCTACATAATATATTATTGATACGTGTCCTCTATGTGTGAATATTTTCAAAGTGAGTATTTATATTATTTGCAATTCATCTTAAATAAAAAGTAAATAAGGACAATACTAATTAGTTGTTTAAAAATAAACCTTATCTATAGATTCTAAAAATATCCTTGTGAGTAATGTAAACAATTACTTTTTTCTTTATTTGAGTTGTCATCATGTTTTATTATATTTGGAACATGAATCATTTTACATTCAGAGGATTTACATGTTGTACATAATGATAGATGATTTTGAGACTAGGGTAAAAACCTACCACTTTTGATTAAGTCACATCAGATATTTATTTCCCATTTTAAGCATAACATTTGGTGAAATATATCTTTTTTTTTTTAGGATTTATTTATGCATACAAGAGCTGGGGTGTAGGCCACAGATGTGTGGGGGAGGGGGGTGAGAGTATTCACCAGAGACAGAACGGGTAGCAGAACAGGCAGATACACTGCTCAGGGGAGCAGGGGGTGAGACAGGAGGGGTCTGCTGCGCCATGTGGGTCATCCCTGACTGGGGATGGAGCTCCTGCTACAGTAGCTGCGGAGAGCTTCACAGTGCTGATACTTAACCTCTTGCACCACCAGGGAAGCCCCTTGGTAGAATATATCTGATGAGCATATATTTAGTTCAGCAGTGGGTTTATTCACTTTTGTGGCAGGTATCACTTTAGGCACTGCACATATATGAAGATTACTATATATGGGTAAGTCATTTGGTTTAATTTTATATAAATTTTCCATGCAAATCATTTTTCACACATGTATCTATGGGTTTACTATACAAGCAGGTAATTTGTGTTGTTTTTTGCAATGAATAAAATGGTGTAAATTGAACTGTGTAGCCAAATCAATTGTATGTTTTCTTGTTTTTAGCACTTTAGTTGTAATTTAAACTCACAAAATTATTTAAAAACAGTAATTAACTAGCCACCTTCTAAAACTAAATGACAATTTGACTTAAATGGTCAAAACTATAGTTTCAGAATTCTGAATGGAAATTTGAAGACGGGCATGCCAGGAGTAAGGAAGGATGTAGAAAGAATTGTTTTCCCCAGGGATACTGCCTTGTCAGGTCCCCATGAAAAGCAAATGGAAAACTGTCTTTTTTTTTTTTCCCAAGTGATGAAATAGAGGCATACAAAGATATCTATATGTATGTATTTGCTTTCATACTTGCAATGGTTTTTGAAACTATGCCACAAGGATATATTAATGTCAGATTCTGTGTAAGTGGATAATCCTTCCTGAATCTCTTATGGAAGTACTCTGGTGAAGTTTTCAAAAGTAAAAATATCATTTACCTATTTCTTCTTATTATTGAAAGCTCCATCTTTACCTTCCTTGTTGTCGTCCATACTAGAGATTGATCATTGCTGGTTACAATCTTTTATTCCTCTAGAAATTTATGATTAGATCCCTTGGTTATGCTTGTACAGTAAATTCCAGATTCAGAAGAACAACAATACACACATTTTGGGATATTAAAGAATTATTTAGAATCGGGCTCTTCTTGGTCTTGTAACACGAAAATTCTCAAGAAAGTAGAAAGAAAATATATAATTTTTATTATATTGGACAATAGTTAGAGGCAGTGCACTTGGAATCAGCCCTCTGAATCTTTCAGAGATGGACTCGTGGTCACAGGTAGCAGCTATATTTGTTTTCGTTATCTACTATGTAGCAGCGGTTAATGATGAGGCATCTTTAAAAACAAAACAAAGCTGTGCTATGGTAACCTCTTAAAGTTTGATGAACAGATACTTTGTTTTCTGTCTTGTGCTACCTACACTGTACTATTCTAAGTTAAATGCCTGTAAAGAGTTTTCAAATTTCTACTGGGAATGATGAGCTATGTCACATCTGTGATGCTGGACAGGAAGTTACAATCACTATGGTAAAGGTTGAAAAAAATCAACAACCTTGTTATGAGTGTTTGTGGAGCAAGGACATCTTAACATTCAGCTAAGAGGATCAGAGAAAGTTTCAAGTTTCATCTTGTTTTAGTGCTTGAGTAGGATTCAGCTTTAGGGGAAGAAGATAAATGCATTCTTTGGAGAGGGAGGTTAATGTGGGGGTAAGTTCTATGATTCTAATTTAACTAGAGGATAGGATACTTGCGAAAGACTGGATGGGAAGGTTGACACTTAGAGGTTAATTCTTACTGGAGAATCGGGGTTTCTTTCCATCAGTGTCTGGGGTAACCTGCCCACTTTTCAGAGTACCCAACAACTCCATCATGAACACTTGAATCTGCTGAACTGAGAAGGTGTCATGGAATGGCACTGAAATGAAAAGAGGGACTCTGGATAGTGAGACAGGATGCTTTCATATCTCAGATCGATCACTTCCTGGTTAAGTGACCCTGGGCAAGTGTCTAAATGTCTCTGTGTATCAGTCAGGGTGTGAAGATTATACAAGCCATGAAGATTAAACAGACCATCACAAATAACTGAAAGGCATTTGTGGTTCCTACTAAACTTCTACTCCTGAAATAGTCTTCATTTACCCTACTTGTCCCATCATGAGTGTAGCTCCTAATATGTCCGTGACAGAACCCAGAGGTGGACAGAATGAGGTGAAGAGAATGGGGAAGTCAACACGGGTAAAGCTGTAGGGTAGGAGAAAAGATGAGTTTGTGTATGAAATATACGTAGCTACCTTTATAAGTTCATTTTCTGTATTGAAGCTTGTCTAGCTATAACAGATGTTCGCCTACCTCCTTCCCATTCTTGGGGAAGAGAACAAAGGGTAACTTGGATGGATTTTGAGTCTGAGCTCAGGTCTACTACTGATGACGCCTACTTGGGGCCTGAGGAGAGGAAAAGATTATGACTTGTCAGCCCCAAACAGACAGAAAATACCTTCTTAATTCTTTCGGTGGGGGGTGGGGGTGGGGGTGGGTGGGAGGTTTCAACTATAAGATTCTGTCAGTCCTCAGACTCTTAGTACTTCCAGAGTTAATATTTATAGTTTCTACCATTTGCAGTAATTAGGAAGGATGGAAAATGCGGTAGTTTACAATTTCTCTAAGCCCCACAAACTACAGCTGCTTGTCCTGATGGTATGGTATGTAGGAGCTGGTCCCCAGCTTGTGAGCAGAATACCTGCTCAGCACCTGTGGCCAGTTGTCATCCTGAAGTGATGAAACTGAATGCTATACTGAATTTACAACTGAATGTTATAAAACATGGCTTTTTAGGGCAAAAATTCAGTGAAAATTCACAAGGTGACTCCTCTGACTTCTGAATGAAATGTGAATCTGGAGAAAACCAGAAGTCTCTAAATATTTCTACGGTTACAAATATGAGGGTTCTGGAAACTATTATCAGCCCATTATATCTGGAATTTCCAGATGGTTGTCTTCCTTAGGATGCCAGTGAAGAGGCTGGGCTGGGAAAATGTTAGCTCCCTGTGAGGGGCCAAGGGAATTCTGGATAAGCCTCTCCATGTTGTCTGCTTACCTAACAGGGAAACTTTGAACTGGTGTCTAATTGGTGGATTTCTAGGCTGGAAGTTATTCTCATTGGTCAGATTAGGATTTGGGGAGGGCTTCCTTGTGTTCCTTGGTAATCATGTGTGAATGTTCAGGGAATCGTGTGTGAATGGCTGGGAAAAGACATGTTCATAGGAGATGAACCGCCCAGCTTATAGAGGGCTAGTACAAATGACTGTGGCTGGGGGAGACAGGAGCCCTTCACTGTAGTGGTGTTTGGCCCTAGGGGAAGTTCAGACTGCGGGGGTGTTTAGTGCTCAAATGGTCAGTGCTGCAAGGAAAGAATTCTTCATCCAGAGAAAGGACTTGAGGAAATAGTCGAGGATAGGATCTGAGAGGCTGTTTTGCACTATGAGAGATTAGTTATTATATATGGCCTTTCATAACATTTTTTTCCTTTAGTACAGACTTTTTCAATTAGAGTGAGTCAACTTGTTTCTGATTTTTTGGAAGTTGTTGCCAACTGGATTGTTGAGTAAAGGAGGCACATGATAGAGATAAGAAACCATATAGGTCTCTCATTCTTGAGATGCTGTTATTTTTGAGGAACTCAAAGTAGCCACAGTTAAGTTTTGGGTGTAGGGTGGGGTGGAGGATTGGAAATAAGAGGAAGTAGGAAGGAAAAAAGCAACTTTGTATTTTTGAATATGATAAAACTATATCTAAAGATCACCAATGTGACTCGCACAGTTTTTGTTGCATTTAAGTATAATTTTTAACAAGGCTGGGCTTGCTCAATACCTTTGTATGTAAAAAACAAAAAAAAATATAATAGCTGTGGGCCTCCCTGGTGGCACAAGGGTTAAGAGCAGCACTATGAAACTATCTGCAGCCACCACAGCACGAGTTTGATCCCTGGCCAGGGAGCTACCCATATGGTGCAGCAGACCTCTCCTGACTTGCCTGCTGCTCCCCTCAGCAGTGTATTTCAGTTGATCTGCCTGTTTTGCTCCCTACTCTGTCTCTGGTGAATCCTCTCACCACCCACACCTCTGGCCTGTACCCCAGTTCTTGTATGCATAAATAAATACATATATATATATATAATAGCTGACCTTTACACAGTGCTCTGTATTTGACTAATAACGCCATTTGTGCTTTACAGTTTCCAGATATGAATATCAGTTCCTATATATTTCCCAATACAAAAGGAATACAAAATACCAAAAAATACAAAGGTCAATATATGTTCTTTTACAGTTAGGGAAACTCAGGCACAGACATTAAAAACCATGTTTAAAGTGACATGCTGGAAAAGTCCTAGAGCTGGATTCAAAACCCTAACAGTCTGGTTTCCAGAGTGTTCTCTTCTTGACTGCACTGTGTCTACTATCCAAGCCTGAGTCTGAGTGGAAAAATGTCTCTTCTCTGTTTTCGGGAACTTGCACAGGATTTGCTCAAATTACTTTGGAAGCACCTGTTCTACTTCTTTATGATCATGAGTGCCTTCTTTAACACTACATCTTAATGCTGATTATCAGTAAGAAGGACATTTTACGGATCTCAGTGTAAAACTCTGGCGATATCGGTCTTTGATAATATCAGACTTTAGGCTTTAGTAGCTTATTTCTGGGTGGCTTTTGGGATTAACTTTGGCTGAAGTGTGGTCAGTCTGTGCACTTCTGATATAAATTAAACCTGTGAGATTCACTGGATGGCAAGCCAGAAGACCCACATTAGCTTCTGTGGCTGTGTCAGTGATGTCTGAATGTGTCTCCAGTACCTAGAAGCTCCAGAGTACTGGACCTATTTTGTGTGTGCACATGTATATCCATGAAACTTGTGGAAGAACACAACCTTTGTACATATTCAGTTATGAAATGTCAACAGTGCAACAAAATAGCATTATCTTTGGAGAAACTTTGGGGGAAAAATTGCAAAAAAAAAAAAGAAAAAAAGGAAAGAAAGTTTACTATACTACTACCTCAGAGCCAACCACTATTGAATTTCCCTTCCCTCAATACTTTTTCTTCCTACCTGCATATTCTTAGACATGCTATCTTAAAGCAATAGTTTGTGTCTTAACATGCCCAGTTAAATTTCAACAGAGAATTTGAAATGTTTCTCACATGCATTTTGGCTGGAGAAACCACTGATATGTAACCATTTATAGATTCTCAGCTACCTCATGAATCATTTCCTCTCCTTACTTCCTCCGTGTCACTGGCAGTCATGCCAGCCTGCCCGCTTGCCACTCATGACATCTGAGTCATCACTGACATCTCTCCTCAGGCCTGCTCAGGGAGCCTGTCGCTGAGCTGTGCTGTTTTTTTTTTTTTCCTCTCTGAAATTTCTCTGCTCTATACTTGACTTTTCATTCCTGCAGCCCTGATCTGCACTCCAGCTGTCCAGTGCTGTCGGTGTTTGTCTCTTGGCCTCTAGCTTTTTCTCTTTTCCATTGACACTTCAAAAAGCAATTTTGCGTTTACAATTTTGCGTTTAGTCCCATTTCTTTTCAGCTACGTGTGTACATTCATTGTATCCAACCTAGTATATAAATATAGAAACATTGAGCATGTTGTTTTCTTTATCCTTAAAAATTCACATCTACTTATGCCAGCCATGCTATATACTGTCAAAAAATAATTGCTGATTATATGACAGTATTTGAGGACCTCATCATCTTTCTATTTCTAGGTAAACGCGTTTCTAGGTAAATGCGTTTACTCAGCATCTTGTTCTAGCAGCCACCCCCCCTCCAATTGTAACACCTTTATATTAGTTCCCCGACACTCCTACATTGTTTTAATACTCTTGCTGGTGTCCTGCTCCATCTCATCCACTTCGTGCACCTTGATTTTTTGTTAATTGCATTGTTAAAGTTTGATCAGACTGACTCAGTGTGAAATAAGGGAAGTCTTTCTCATTTCTGACCTCTCTTCTCCATTACATTTTTGACCCAGCAGGGTTTTTTCTTTCCTCCTCTTTGTCTTTTGGTATTCTTCTGGCTCCATAATTCACATTTCTAATCAAACATGAAAAGGTCTGATATTGTTAATTTGTACTTGAATGAATGTGATCACATATTCTTTTATGAAATCAAGTATCTTTAATGAAACAAAGCTAGTGAAATAGATATAACTTTTCATTTAAGAATGCCCTTCTTTGGCAAATAAAATGTTTGTAACTGTGCTGATTCCTCCATCCCAAATGAAAAATATCTTTTTTCCATGGAGTATGTATATTTGGGAATAACTCCTTTAAACCATGCCAGTAAAAAAAGAAAAGAGAATCACAAGGGAAAGAATGAGAGAGGAGTAGTATCAAGTCATGTCCAGTGATAAAAGATGGATTATTATGAGTGTGTTTTTCTTTGATAAAAAATGCACAACATATGTGATTAAAAAAACATACGCTACGTGTCTTACTGTTTATTAGTCCCATTTCTTTTCAGCTACGTGTGTACATTCATTGTATCCAACCTAGTATATAAATATAGAAACATTGAGCATGTTGTTTTCTTTATCCTTAAAAATTCACATCTACTTATGCCAGCCATGCTATATACTGTCAAAAAATAATTGCTGATTATATGACAGTATTTGAGGACCTCATCATCTTTCTATTTCTAGGTTTTTTGTTTATTTTTACCCAAGTAGAAAGGGTTTAACGACGTTCTAACACCAGTGCCAATAGTCCATGTTTCATCAACTGCCTACAGATAACAGCAGTTGGCTGTCCAGGAGGAGATTTCATTTGAACCCTTGTTGGTGGAGGCTGTGGTTGGTTCCTCTGGGTTGCTGCTTGGCTCTAAGACTTCATCTTTTGCCTAGGGGACTGGGCCAGAAAGGGAAGGTGGCCTGAGGCCACATGCAAATGAGCAAGCATGCCTCACTGTTTGTGTCAGTGTTTTGCCTTGGCAAACAGAAATTGCATGGATTGTTTTATATTCCCAAACTGGAGTTATCTCTTCTGTAACCTTGGCATTTCTTCATACTTAAGGACACCAATATTGTCCTTTCCTTACTTCAGCTAAAGCTGGGGAGGCATGGGAAGGGGAAGAAAGACTTTTGTCCAGAAAGTATGATGGGGATTGATGCAATGTCTGCTTTCATACACTGACTCTCCATTGACATTTCCTTTTAAAAATTCTGTGGTTGTGTAATTACAGTGTGTTCTATTGGCACAATTTTTGCGTTATAAATTAAATATGTTAAAATGAGTTCTATAAGAGAATTCAGGCTTTTCACTGTAGGGGAAGGATATTGCATGATGAGATAATGGAGGGGAAACAATAGATTTATTTTGTAGCTGTCTGGGACATCTGCTACCTGAAGGCAGATGGGGAAGTGGAGATAATGCATTGCCTAATCAGCAAGCTTCCTCACCTTGTTGGCTGGAAAACAAGAAGGTGAAATTCAATGTTTTATGTCTTCCCACTGCCACAGAGTGCTTGCCCTATATCAGACGACTGTTGATGAATATTCTGTGAATTTTAGTTATTCATTTTGAATTTGCTTTCATGTTGCTGTATTTTAAGCTAATGCAGTCAGGAAATGGATTGTTCTATTTATTCTGTTTATAACAGCAAAATATGTTAATAGCTCAAATAAAATGAAAATATGTTTGCAATGGCATCATGGCATGTGAAGTGGTACTTTTATTGTTGCTTGAGAGGCGAAGGATTGAATTTATATGTTAGTACAAATCTAGAGTGGGAAGGAAGTAGATAGAATTGTGTTTAAGCAATTACTGATTCATGTTAAATTTTCTTCATTGAGGTGTTTTTGTTTTTAGAGGACAACCTAATATTGTGTTGACAATATCAAAGAATACTTCTGAAGTTCAGAAGAATTTTAGTGAAGAATCATTGACTTAATGGATTCAAAATAGAAGCAGTTCTCCACACCTAGGTGATTAGAGAACGAAGAGGTGAGGCAAGTGAGGATTAGGGTGACCAGCAATATAGTTATAGTCACGTGGTTTGGTCAGGAAAGTGAAGGTGTGGCCTGGCCTCCCCTGTTGTAATTGCTTAATTACCAAAAGCATAATGGCTTGTCAGTATTTTTACTGGAAATCTTGACATTATTTTTTACCCATCCAATCCTGTATACCTCTTCTTATGAATATAATTTTAGACTTAGCATCTTTAAAGACTGACTTTTGTAATTATGAAAAAGGACTATAACTATGCTACTCCCAGGGTGGATTTCAACTCGCTTTTCTGATTCTGAGACTGAAAAGGTGTTGTGGAGAAGAATAGGGGTGTAGGTCAGAGGCACAGGGGTGAAAGAATTCACCAAAGACAGACTAAAGACTAGAAAAGGCAGATTTATTGAAATATACAGCTAAGAGGAGCTGTATAGGGGTGAGACAGGAGAGGTCTGTCTCACTAAAGGGGGGTCTTAGGCTCTGTTTATACTCCAGGCATTGGTGATTGATAGGGTAGTGTGACTAGTCTTGGGTGTGTTCTGACTCATGTTCCCGACTAGCTTAACAGATCTTCAGCTTAAATGGCCCAGTTCCCATGACAGTCCCGTCCACTCCCTTTATCCATCCAAGCCTCTCAAACTTGCTTGCTGGCAAGGAGCTGGGGCTTAGTTTTTAAATTCAGTAATGATAATGAGACAAAAGATTCTAGATTTGGAGTCTAGGTCTTCTTGTAGCTTCAGCCCAAGTCTAGGTCTGGACCATGTCCTGTTCCACCTGGGATCCCAAAGACTCCTGAGGACTAACCCTGTGTTGCTCTGTCTTACTGAACTTTGTTGTGGCTGTTCTCCCTGTGTTTAATAAAGTGAAAAATCAAGCCTGAAACCTGAAATAGGTAAGGGAAAATTAAGGGAGCTGTTTTGCAAAGAAATTTAAAGTTATGGCTAAGAAGGCAAAAGAGAGAAATACTACTTTCAGTTTGTATGGTGCTTTCCAGTCTGATTAAGCATAAGCACATGAAATAGCTGAGGATTAAATGAACTTTTAAAAAAAATTTTTGCATAGAAGAACTGGGGTGTAGGCCAGAGATGTGGGGAGTGAGAGAATTCACCAGAGACGAAGTGGGGAGCAAAACAGGTGGATTTACTGAAATACACCGCTAAGAGGAGCAGCCGGTGAGACAGGAGAGGTCTGCTGTGCCATGTGGGTTTGCTCCCTGGCCGGGGATTGACCTGAAGCCATAGTGGTGATGGTGCTGAGACTTAACCCCTCGGCCACCAGGGAGGCCCTAAATGACCTTTTATTGAGGGCCCTGCTTAGAAGCAGATAAATTCTTCAGATACATAAGGGGCAGAACTGTAAGTGCTTTGGTTTAGTCAAACTTGACTTTTTTCCCTCATATTCTTTTTCCCTCTTAGGCTTCCTAAATTGGTGTGGTAGTCTGAGAGTGGCTCCCTAAGATTTAAGGTGCTAATCCCTAGAATATGTGAATGAATGTTCCTTCATTTGGGAAAAGGGCCTTTGGAAACGCAATTAAATTAAGGGAGATTATCCTGGATTATCCAGTTGGACCCCAATGCAATCACAGTTGTTCAAATGAGAGAGAGATAGAGATTTCACACAGAGAAGCATGTGAAAGTGGAGTCAAGGGATGTGTTGCCTAGAAGCTGTGGAGGGAGGAACAGCTCCACCGACACCTTGAACTCATCCATCCTACCTTTGACTCTTTGTCTCCAGAATAATAAGAGACTAAATTGCTGTTATTTTAAGGCACCAAGTTTGTGGTAATTTTCAGGCACATGAAATAGCAGGGAAACGAGAGGAAAATGTAATGAAAAGCAACTTTATCAGGAGGCCTAGATGACCAAATTCAATTTTTAGAAAGCATCCCCTCTTATTTGCTTGTGCATAATATGCTCACTTAAAGCAAGTCTGGTCTTGTTTATTTTAATTCTGATCATCAGATTAGCTTTTCAAAAGCAACACTCTTATTGTGGCATGCATGTTTGTCTGTATTCCAAGAATGACTATAAATTTAGGAACCTGTTTGATTTGTTTATAAGTATATCCGTGTTGCTTAGCACATAGTAGGTTCTTAGTAATACTTTACAAATGAATATATACTTAACTATGAATACATTTCTAATCAGGACTCCAATCTGCTTTTCCGACTATATTTCTCTCTTATATCCTTGCCAGAAAAAAAAATGAAGTTGGTGAGATATGAATAATGAATAATTACAGTTTCCCTTATGAATAATTGCTGGCATTAGAATAGACTGTATAATATTAATTGGAAAGTTTTCCATTATTAAAAGAAAGAGACAAAATAGGACAAATAAATGTATATTTATTTTTAATTGTATGTGAAACTGTGTTTGTGCATTGGTGCAGATAGAATGCAAGTACACCCTATGCCTGCAGCATTCTACACAAACCATTAATATTCAGAATAATGTTAGTGAGGCACTGTTCTTTCAAAGATGAGATGATTTCATATTAAATCTGTTAAAAACATTTTAAAATAAGTTTTGAAACCAAAAGTTTATAGTAAATTTCAGTTATATTGAAATTAAGATGCTTGCTGATTTCTGAAATATTTTCCATCATCTGAAAGTAGTTTTATATTTGTGAATTGCTGAATTTTATATTCAAGACTGTATCTTACCTAAGAAGGTCAAGTGAATAAAGTAATTGATTTTGTTTCCCCAACTTTTATTGTGAAAAATTTAAACACCTAAGAATATTTTATAATGGGTTATGCCACAAAGGACTTTGAATAGCCAAAATAGTTCTGTGGAAAAAAGAACAAAAATATAAGTATCAAGCTTCCCAATTTCAAACTATGCTACAAAGCCCCGGTAATCAAAATAGTATGGTACCAGAATATAAAAAAAGGCACACAGATCAATGGCATACAGTTGAGAACCCAGAAATAAAACCACACATATGGGCCTCCCTGGTGGCACAAGGTTTAAAGACAGTGCTATCAGGCTATCACAGCCACTGCAGCATGAGTGTGATCCCTGGCTGGCCAGGGAGCTAATCCACACGGCACAGCAGACTTCTCCTATCTCATCCCACTGCTCCCCTCAGCAGTGTATTTCAGTAGATCTGCCTGTTCTGCTCTCCACTCTCTCTGTTAATCCTCTCACCTCCTACACCTCGGGCTTACATCTCAGTTATTGTATGCATAAATAAACAAATCTTTAAGAAAAAAACCCACACAAATATGGGCTACTAATTTTTGACAATATTGCCAAGAGCATACAATGAAAATGAAAGGTCTTTTCAGTAAATAGTGCTGGGAAACTGGACAGCCACATACACAAGACTGAAAACTAGACCACTATCCTAAACCAGATGCTAAAATCAACCTAAAATGGATTAAAGATTTGAATATAAGACCTGAAACTATAAAATACATAGAAGGAAATATAGGTAAAAATCTTTGACTACAATCTTGATGATGTCTTTGTTGATTTGTCTCCAACAGAAAAAAAGAGACAAAAGAGGAGATAAACAAATCGGACTACCTCAAACTAAAAAGCTTCTATACAGCTAAAGAAACTACTGTTAAAATGAAAGGCTATTAACTGAATAGGGAAATATATTTGAAAATATTATCCAAAACTTTAGCAACTGCTAAAACTCAGCAATAAGGAAACGTACAACCTGATTAAAAAATGGACAGAGAGGGCCTCCCCGGTGGCGCAGTGGTTGAGCGCTGGGTTGGGAAGCTGCCCGCGCCTCTGCGACGCCAGTTCGATCCCCGGCTGCTCCCCGTCTGCTGCCTGGCCACCAAGGAGGGTCCCACATGGCGCGCAGACCTCTCCTGCCGCCCGCTGCTCCCCTCAGCAGTGTCCTTTGGTCTTTCTGCCTGCTCTGCTCCCCGCTCTGGCTCTGGTGAATTCTCTCACCCTCCTGCGCTTCTGACTTACCCAGTGCTTGTATAAATAAAAATAAAAATAAATCTTTTAAAAAAAAAATGGACAGAGAATCTGAACAGACACCTTAGACAAGATATAACAATGACTAACAGATATATTAAAAGATACTAACATTGCTTATCCTAGGGGAATGCAAATCAAGACCACAATGAGATTTTCCCTCAACTGGTTAGAATGGTCATGATCAAAAATTCAAGAAATAATAAATATTGATGAGGATGTGGAGAGTAAGGCACACTTGTACACAATTGGTGGGAGTGTAATATGGTGTAACTACATGGAAAATAGCATCAAAACCAGAATTTTTATGTGATTAAATAATCTCACTTTTGGTATTTGCCTGAAGAATATGAAAACACACTAACTTGAAAAGACATAGGCATAGAACATAGGTTCATTGCAGCACTGCTTGCCATAGCCAAGATATGGAAATAACCCCAGTATCTGACAACAAATGTAAAGATAAAGAAGATGTGGAATATGCACACAGTGGAATACTACTCAGTCATAAAAGGGATGATATTTTGCCATTTATGACAGCCTTAATGATTATGCTGAGTGAAATAATTCAGAAGGAGAAATACTGTGATTTCATTCATTTGTGAGATATAAAGCAAACTAAAACAAAAGCAAACCTTAGATTCATACAACAGGATAGGAGTTAACAGGAGGGGTATGAGGGAGGAGGGAATGAGTACAAGAGACCAAATGGTTGTTGGTAGATATTGACAGGACACGTGGTAGTGGACATGTTAAGAAAATGTAATCTTGGAGGGCCTCCCCTGGTGGTGCAGTGGTTGAGCGCTGGTCTGCAAAGCTGCCCGCAGCCTCTGCAGCGCCGGTTCGATCCCTGGCCACCAGCGAGGGTCCCACTTGGCACGCAGACCTCTCCTGCCGCCCGCTGCTCCCCTCACCAGTGTATTTCGTCGGTCTGCCTGTTCTGTTCCCCGCTCTGGATCTGGTGAATTCTCTCACCCTCCTGTACTTCTGACTGTCCCCAGTGCTATGTAAATAAATAAATAAATCTCAAAAAAAAAGAAGAAAATGTAATCTTGGAAACTACAGTGTTGTAAACTAATGTTACCCCAGTTTTTTAAAAAAAAAAAAAAAGACAATGAATATACATCTTACATCTGGATTTATAGTTTTAATTTTTAAAAGTTTAAAATTGCAAAGCTCAGGGTACATTCCAGACTAATTAAGTCTCAATCCCCAAAGGGTCAGAGGCATCGGTATTTTATTTTAAACTCTCTGGGTGTTTCCAATGTGTAGACAAGTTTGAGAACCTCCGCATAATACCATTTTCACTCCAAGAACATTATGGTTTAATATGCAGTGCATAATAAAGTTACACAGTGTTTTCCCAGAAACCATTTATAGCTACTTTTGTTTCTAAACTACAGTGTATTTAGTTTTTATGTCTCCACAAGGACAGGGAATATTTTCTGCTCAGGGAATATTCACTGCTATATCCCCAGTGTCTGGAAGAGAGACTGGTGCAGAGTACATAATTGATCAATATATGTATGTTGCATGAACTTAATGGTGTTAGTGTTTTGCAGGCCATTTTTTTATTTCATGTGTCTGAATGTCTCTACCTATACAGTTTTTCTCGAGCATAAATGTGTCACCTGGATTTAGGAAAAGATTGATGGAGAACAACACATTTCTAATCAAGGACTCATTTAGGTTCAAATATGTGGGCAGAGATGTAAGGTGGAATTTTATTTTGTGACTTGTGTAACATGACTCAGAAACCCAAAGGGCCTACTCCTATAGATTGGTACAGTTCAGTGAGGCAGGTTGTAACCCCTCCAGATTTAAAGCTGTCCAAACTTAAAGGTGAGCTCTAGTATTCTTGTGATCATGTAATTAATTACCTTTCTGTTTTCTTGTAACAGCAGGTTTATTTCCACTTTGTAAAAATGTGAAGCATAACTGGTACAGAAAATATGGATGACCCTTAATATACAACTTTGATTTTTGATCTTTCGGTTAATTGCTATTTTGCATTCCTTTCCCCCTTCATGCATTAAAATTACTCATTGTTTTGATGATAGTAGTATTTTGATGTAGGAAACTTAAATTCTGTCTGGTGCTAGAAGTGGTGAAATTTGACAGCAAAGATTTTTTGCTAAGGTAAGACGCAACTTGTCAATGGCATTGGTAAAAGACAACAAGATTGGGAATATGTGAGACTAGGGAAAGAGCCAGTGAGGCTTTCAGTGTATGCTTAGTGGTGATAAAAGTTTGAGAAATATTCCAACCATTGTCATTTTGTGCTTGTCACTGAATGTTCTGTAAGCATCAATATTCCATTTTAGCACAGTTACAGGAGTTTGATGATTAGCACATATAAATCTAATCTAACCAAGAGGAAGAATCTAAAGGCTTTTAACACAGAGCCTGATATTTTAGAGTAAAAATTTTAAGTTGTTGTGTTTAGTGAGAGTAAAAGTTCACTGGATAAAACTAGCTACTCATAATTATACACAAAAATAATTTTTATGAACAGCAAAATAAGGTAGTGAAGAGTATTTCACTTAACTTTTTTTTATTGCTTTTAACTTTTTTTTTCTTTTTCTGCTTTTTATTTTTATTTATTTATTTTTTAATTAATAAATTTTATTTTTATATTCCCCATACAATTGCAATCCCCCCATTCTGACCCCAATCCCTCCCCTCCCGCACGCCACCCCCCAAAAAGTGTCTCTGGTTCATAGTTTTTTGTTGATTTTGATTTTCACTTTCTTATAGTTATTCATTTTCCTGGTCCCTTATTTAAGTATTCTAGATTCCTGCTATGAGTGAGACCATCCGGTATTTTTCTTTTTCTTTTAATTTAAACTTGACTTTGGTCTTAGCAACTTAATAATCTCTTCTAGTTTGAGTTGGCTTGTAATTTATTTATCTAGGTTTGGCAATATAAAAATTCAGCAGATGGGCCTCCCCGGTGGCGCAGCGGTTCAGCACTAGGTGGCGAAGCTGCCCGCAGCCTCTGCAGCGCCGGTTCGATCCCTGGCTGCTCCCCGGCCACCAGAGGAGGGTCCCACATGGCGCGCAGACCTCTCCTGCCTCCCGCTGCTCCCCTCAGCAGTGTGCTTCGGTCCTTCTGCCTGCTCTGCTTCCCTCTCTGGCTCTGGTGAATTCTCTCACCCTCCCACGCTTCTGACTGTACCCAGTTCTTGTATAAATAAATAAATAAACCTTTAAAAAAATAAAATAAAAATTCAGCAATGGTATTGTCCCAGAATATTCTATTTTCTTCCTTTTAAAAAATAGGTACAAACAAATTTCCATGTTTCAGATAAAATTGCTGATTCTTAGGTCATTTTCAGGGATAATATTTTTACCTTGTAATTACGGATTTTTGTGTTTAAGGGACTAGGCATATTCTTTGGTTTCTTTCCTTTTACATAAGAGGAGATGGAAATCCAGTGAGAGAGGGAGGTGAAATGGCTGCTCAGGGTAACCAGCTGGTTATGGGACCAAGAACAGAGACTAGAATCACTGAGGCCTGCTTAATGGTTGCTCAAGGTTACTCGCATCCTACTGATGACAGAAGGAAGAGAACCTGGAATTCCTGATGCATTCCAGGAAACCTGGAATGAACCTGGCACGTGGAAATCCTGATAATGGATGGCGGTACTTTCTGCTTGCATCTTATTTCCAGGCATATTAAAGTATATTATAGCAATCTGATTACCTTAAACTCTATTTAATATCAATAGATAATAGATTGCTCAGTGAGGTAAGCTCTGGTGGTGGGATTTGATTTGTTCCCCTTGACTGCTCATGAGGATCATTTAATCTTTTGAGGTGGTCAGAAAGGAGAAATAACAGTCTTTACCACTTTCACATATAAAGTGATATCTACTTTTGTCACAGATTTATTTTTTTTTTGGTCTACACCAGGAGCTCTGACCAACTGTGCTCATTTGTGCTCTTCATTCTCTCCCTCTCCCAGTTTTCTCACCATTCAAAACATTTTTCTGGAATATAGCCAGGAAACAATCAGAGTTGGATGCTCAGTAAACTAGATCATGGGCCCTGACCTCAGGTTTTTGTTGTTGGTGTTGGCTCTGGTTATACTTTCAGCAGAAATAAGAGCTGCCCTTTCAATGAATCCTGGCCAGGGATTGGCTGGTCCTTACCTGGGAAACAGTTGCTCCTGTAGAGATGGACAAACACGAACAGAAGAGGGTGGTGTGAGGTGGCTATTGACTGAACTTGGCATGAGACTTGGTATGGAATTGAAAGCTATTTTCTTGACAATAATGGTAGTCATAGGGACATGGTAGGGGGAATTGATTACATGTGTCATCCAAGGAACAAAGGGTAGGGAAAACAATTAAGTCTATTTCTTATTCCTTATGAAACACTCTCTCAATCTCCTAGGGCTGAGAACAAAGTCTGCTTCCTTGGTTATAGATCTATTTATGTAAAGTAGGGCAAAGGGCAGTTGGCTCTGCTTTTAGAGATGCCCCAGAGAGAAATGCCAGTCATTTTCCAATGACTGTGGTAATATGATTTTCCAGATTACAACACCAGATAGTGGAATTCTAAAGCTGTTGGAACATCTAGTCTCATTGTAAATGTGGAAAATGAGTTTCAGGGTTACATAGCTGGTTTGTGTCAGGGCAAAATAACCTTCGTATTGGCCCACAGTCTCTTTCTTAATCAGAGTGTGTAAGGTGAAGAGGTTAGCACCTGAGTGGCCTGCAAGTGTATTGCCTGGTGTCTAAGTCCAGCTCTCTTATTGATGATGGTGTAATCTTTAACAAGTTACTTAGTAATTTTGCTCCTGTTTCTCAACTGACAAGTTAGTATAGTAAGGTTGTGAGGAGTAGGTGCAACAAAAACACCTGTGCAGATGTGCATGCGAGTTACTGGATGATGCTGAGAGCTCAAGAATACAGACTGCCGGCAGCACTTATTTTCTGTTTCCTCTTGAACATTTTGCTCTCTTGCTAGTCATTTTGTTAAAATTTTTAAATTGGAAAAGTAGAAGCGATACCTTACAAAAATAAGATGTGAATTTTTTGTAAATGCAATTAGCCACACTTACTGTGTGATAATGAGCTAGTGTTATAAACAAAGATTCATAGTTTGGCTTTTAAGCAGTACCTCTATTAATGGGCCAGCTCTCATTGGTTGCTATCTGGCTTGGTGATTAATCATGTTATCTTTAATGTTACTCATCTAGTAAGCATAAACCCCTACATACACACATGCGTATGTGTGTGTATATATTAAGACAATTATGTGTGTATTTTCTTTAGTTATGTTTCAACAAATGTTAATTATATTTTTTGCCTTTTCCTAGAACCATAGAATTTCGAAACTCAGGCATTATGCGTATATTCCCTACTCCCTTGACTTACAAGGAAGGAAATCTTCCAGATAAATGACATACTGAAGATTACAGTTAATAATAGAGCCAGGCATCATCCTATGGCTTTCTCCTTTAAGTCATAGACATGTATTACAGATCTTTATGTGTATCACCTGCCTCGGTGACATCTTACACTAGTTTGCTTCAATACTGGATGATTGTAATGATGAGAATTTCACCGAACACTTTTCTTACACCGAACACTAAAGTGTTCATAGTTTTGTTGATTTTGATTTTCACTTTCTTATAAATTATTTAGTTTCTAGATTGAGACCATTTTTCACCGAACACTTTTCAAGTAGATAAAAATAGTTAATTGAAATTTTTAGACAGTTTATAAAATACTTCAATAAGCTATATTTCCTTAATGATGAAGGAGAGATTAAAAGCTTGAGGCAGAGTTGGGAAAAAGCTAAAAACAGATCAGTGACTAACACCTTTTTCAAAGAGAGAAGTGCCTGTATGTGTGTGTGTGTGTTCTGTGGGGCTAGAGATTAAGAAAATGAAACTTAAGTCAGTACCTTTGCAACCTTTTCCTATTTTGTCATTCAGTTGAGTGGCTTTGGGCGAATATTCACTTTCCTTTTCCACATTTTGATCGTGTTTAAAATAGAGCATAAAATAACTTCAAAGGATAGAAGTTCTTCAAAGGATAGAAACATCAGACTGTTGAGGCCATTGAAGTGCATTCACTGTAGTAATATGTATTTGCACGTCTGAGATGGGTTGGTATTCTGGTTTAGACTGTGCTCTTCTCTAGTGGGATATCATTAAAAGGAGCTGCAAATACTATTAAAAAGAGTCAACTGATGGTATATTAATTTCAAAGAAGCAAATAGTAAGAATAACTTCATAAAAATAATGTAAATAACCTAACCTCCTAATTGGTTATTTTCCTCTTAAATGGTTGAAGGCTGAGAAATTGTAAGGAGATAGATATCATGTGCCCAGAGATGCTGCGTATCGTGGTTGACTAATTACCAATAATTAATACATGTAAAGGCACACTCTAGAAATTTTAGAAAGGATTTCAGATTAAATATGATTTTCTTTCCTCTGTTTTTTCTATATAATCAATAAAAATAGAGGTAAAACACATAGAAAATAAAGCTGATTTGAAGCCAAAATGAGGCAATACCTGAAGAGCTTCATTGAGGACATTCATTATCTACTCTGTGGTATGACCATGATGCTCTGGGGAGCAAAATAAAGATGGGATTTGATTCGGGAAAAAAAAAAGGAAATAAACAAGGATATTTGCCTTAAATTTCCATGTATTCTGAAAATGCTTAGTGAATAAAAATATTTTTAAGTACTGAAATGACAATATGAAGCATAGTCAAATTATCTTCCTAACATTAGTCCAAGAGCATGTTTTTAGAGAAATTTTTTTTCTCAGTTTTTGAAAGGTATATAAATATTATGAAATTACTCTCTGGTGTATTCAAGGAAATTGTGGAAGGAAGAGAGACCAGAGTTTCAGTCTTGTCTACAAATAAGCAGTTACAAGACCAAAGACTGGTTGCCTGTCTGAGCCCTAATTCTTTCATCTGTGAAGTAAGATGATTTGACTAAGTAATTTTTTTTGTCTCTGCAAATCTGTAATTATTAATAATTTGAGAATTCAGAGATCAATAAGCTTGAAAGTTTCATTGAGGATATTAACAGAAACCAGATTTTGAAGGAAATATACATTATTTTTTCAAAAAGCAAGTGGAGGACATTCCACATGATCATATGGCATGAACTGAGACTATTGGAAGGTGTACCTCTCAACTTAGTGACTGAGTGCTAAAACAAAATCTTTCACTTTATAGGTGGGTTGAATCAGTGATTGGCTTAGCAGATTCAGGACAGTGATTGAAAGAAATTTTCAGCAGCTAAAAAGAACTACATTGAATACAATTATATTTTAGCTGATGAATACAAAAGAATCACAGGTCTACTTAAATATGTATTTTCCTTAGTCTGCAAGGACTAAAGCAAAAGTTAAGAGTGGGGCATTAAACCAAGAGTCAATAGACTGTGGTGGAGGGCAGAGGATACTTTTGTGGTGGATGTGGTGTGGTGACCTGCATTTGAGGAGGTGTGATCCTATGTATGTGAGTCACATATACTGTTGTATATGCTATCTCAGCAAAAAAAAAAAAAAAAAAAAAATCTTGATATAAACCTTTAATGACCACCAATAAAAATAAATGAGCCAAGATTCAAGATACATGTGGTGGGTGCTGTTGAGGGAGCAGTGTCTAATGGCTTTTCCTGGGTGCTGAGGGAGTGAGATATGGGGAGCGAGGAACTGAAAATGAGATGACAGGGACCTGGAGGTCTCAGAAATAGTATAGTGGTTGGCCGAAGTTCTGGAAGGAGAACACTGAGTTAGAGATCTTTGTGATTTGAGTTAATTAGACTCAAGCTGTGACCACATTAATGAGACTTGATGAGCAGTAGGGCTAGTCAGCATACAACAGTTAGGAAAGGATGTGTGAGATGTGGGGTCAGGGTGTGACAGATGCTTTAATTTTAAGGGTGGTGATTGTCTAGGACAGGGGTGAAAAATCTGAACCACAAGTAGAAGAGAGATAAGAGGGGTGGAAATGTGTGCATGTGTATTAACTCTGAGGCTTGTTTCTGAAACCAGCTGTGTCATCCTCAGTTACCTGCTGAGAGTGTAGTCACTTAACCTGGAAAGGCCTCTGTGTTCTCAGAGGCAAGACGAGGGTAAAGAGAGTTGAATTGTGTCAGTACTTCTCAGTGGGGCCAGCATCGTGCTTGACTAGATGGCCTACAGTTTTAGGAATTATCTGGTGTCTTTCGTGACTTTAGAATGACTCCCGTGGCCTTCCTGAGGATGTCATATAAAAATATCTCATCTCTGCTTATCTTAACTCTAAGTGTTTAATTCCATGTACCACCTGCCCTTTGTGCTTTATTTTCTGTATTTCTAATGAGGAATGTCTTCTGACCTTGTTTTTTCTCCAAAGTCAACTCACTCATAAGTAGATATAAGTAGTTGACCATTTTATGGCCTTAAATGTCCACTCAGTAATTCACTTATTGAGATAAATAAAAGTCTGTTTCCTTTTATTTCTGCCTAATATCATGACAAGGGGCATATGCACATACACATATATCTTATTAAAACCATGTAGAGTTTAATGATCTGAGTTCACTTCAATGTGGTAAAGATGGAGATGATAAAATATGAGTTTAATTAAGGATAAGTCTGTTAAGGTTGAGAACCACTTAACTAGATGATCTCCAAGATTTTTAACGCCTGTCATCTCTAAAATTCTGGGCCTCTGTGAATGTGACGAAGAGGTAGGTTTTCAATCCTAGAAGTGTCAAAAACTGACAGCATCGGGTTTGCAAGGGAGTGGAATTCAGCCACTTTTTGTCAATCCAAGGAGTCTGAAGTGGTTGAGATCTACGTGGAGAAGAGGGATGGGATGTGGAGAATGGGTGCTTGGGGAGAGTGTAGTTCCTGCTGAAGCAGACAGATGGAATGAAAGGGAGGAGGGTGTATTGTTTTGGTGGACTGTGGGGTGGGTAAGGCATTAAAAAAAATGTTTTCACACTCCTTTTTTAATCTGCACCTGAGTGATTTTCCTTTTGATGTGTGAAGCACATGTGATATCAGAGGTTTTTCAAATAATTTAGCTACCCATGAATGTAACTGACAATTAATTTTGTTTTTAAATTACAACATGGCACTATCATCCATCATTCCTGTGAAGGTCTTCCATCAGAATGCAGGAAGAAAGTTACCCATGAAATGTCATTCTCCTTTTTATTTCAAACACATTGCCTTTTCAGTTTTGAATGGGAGAATTTCTCTATCTTCTACTTGTAAGCTTGTGTAATATATTTAAGAATAGTTAAAATATTAAAACTGCCATTGACAGTAGACACCTGCCATGTGAAAAAGTATAACTGTCAAAATAATGAGACACTCCTTAAATATATCATGAGATTTCTGAGGTCTGCTTCCTTTTTTCCCCTAAAGTTGGTTTTAGCCCAGAGAAACTTTGAACTTGATATCCGACATTAATGCTCATGATAGTTGCAAATGAAATTCTGAGGGGATATTTTGGAGTTGAATTTAAGGTAAATTTTAATAAAAATTTTCCTTGTTTCTAGAAAAAGTTGCATTATATAAGTGCTTGAGGAGAAAAACTAAATAATGAAGGGACAGAGAGATGTAAAGTTAAGTGAAAAAGGAAACAATCATTCATGTAATTTCTGTTTATAATGCATAATGGGAGTGGGCCCCCCCAAATTATGGTGTGATAGTGAATGTATTTAGTGTGATTTTTATAATATTTGTTCATTCTCTAAAGTATGAGTTCCTATGAGCTGGCTACTAGCTGGCCAGTCATGGGCACCTGTGACCTTTTTGCTATTTGAAAATCACAGCTGCGCATTCCTTGACTACCTACCCAGGATAGCAGTACCAGGAGGCAGGCCCAGGAACACCAGGGCTGTTGTTGACCTGATCACATGACTATCTCCATGGTGGTCTCGGGATAACTCTGCCTGTGATAACATCAAATATTTTGCTGACGCAAATGTCTCTTGACATATGCTCACGATGTCCCCTTCTCTCTTCCTCATGAAACTTTGTCACCCATTCCAATGCCACCCTCGGGACTTTATTCCTCATACCACTGTTGCATGATCAGCTTTTACTAGCCAGTGTGTTTTCAACAAATGGCACAAGAACTTCTGCTCAAGTAGCAGTGTTGCCTTGCAAACCTGCTCCATGGCTGCTGTGTCCCTCATTCGGTTTCCGCTGCAAAGCATCAACAAAGACCCTGTCACAAGAGAAAAGTTAATAAATATTGAAAAGGACAAATATAAGCACCGAACAATTTGCCTGTGAAACTAGTGCCTGAAAGGGTTCCATTAATATTTTGCTGCACATTACTTTTGTCATTTCTTCCTATTGCTCTTTAAAAAGTGTCCACTACATGGGAAGCACAGTGGTTGGAACACTAAGTTCAAGAAGAGGTGGCGGGAATGGACACATTTGTTCTGGAGCCCACAGCTTGCACTGCACAGCCATGCATGTGATGGTTTTATTTCTGTACATGATGCCATCATTTTTCAATTTTGATACTAATTTGTTGGATATCTACTATGTACTCTTTGACCTTTACATGAATTATTTCCAAATCTCATAACAGCCATGCAAGGGAGGTATTGTTATTTCCTTTTATAGATTAAAAAGTGGATGTTCCTGGAGGTGAGATGGTTTGCCACAAGCTCTTTGTGCCTTCAGTGGCTGGTCGTTGACCTCCAAAACTGGCATCAGACTCTCATGACAGGGGCCCCATTGGAAGAGGGGACCACATCATTTGCTGGGGTGGGTACTAGAGAGAAAAGGGAGACCAGGAGACAGGTTAGGTGGGCACTGTGTGGACAAGGCTCTCGGTGCTGAAAGAGCCTTGTGTATGGTGTATGGTGGGCTCAGCAAGCCAGTGCAGTTGTGTATTGAAGGGGAAAGTGGGAGATGGGTGGAGGCAGTGCTCACAGAGTCTTGCATGGCAGACTGAAGGGTTTATGGATAGACCAAACCAAGTTGCTTCTGTACTGACTGCTCTTATGATTTGCAGAGATATGTAAAAGAGAATTTGGAAATAATCACTCTTAATTGTTTCTACAAAATGTTTTGATATATTATTTGGTGACTACTTAGATAAACTGATGTTTTGGGACTCGTGTTTGAGGACACTGCATTTGTACTGTTGATGTATGTCATCATGCATTGATAACATTCTTCAAAGAAAAAGGTTGTTATTCAATAAATGACAGCTAAAAATAGTGGGTTATGTCAACCCACATTAAGTCAGTATCTTGGTTTGGGAAGCATGATTCCCTCCATCTCAGGAAAGGTACTATTTGAATGGGGGGAGATGCAATATAAGCAAGGCATGATGCATGTTGCATTATAATTCCAACAGGGTGGAAGGAGTGAGTAGGAAACCTTTAAATATTTTGTATCTGAAAGTTGCACACATTTGAAGGGGAGGGAGAAGAGAGATGGGCACCCTTCTTGGATTCTGTCATTTTCCATTGTTTTAACTTCTTTGTGATGGATGGGTATGTCCTTCCTCCCCCTTGATGAAAAGGATTCCACTGGTGCTTCCTCCTGTTGTTTTTCCATTGTCCTGTTGTTTCTCCACCTTCCTCTCCCTTCTTGTTTTCAACTCTTTTGCTTATGCAACTTTTCTGAATGTCAGCTAGCCTTTCTTCTCTTGGCCAAGAGCCCAGGCAGAGATTATCAGCCTCCTGCCCTTGACCAGGGGCCTGATCAAAATTCCTGTCAGTTTCACTTTGTCCTTTATGTTTGTATTGTATTCTGCTTGGCAGATCCTGACCTGAGGGTATTAGTCTACACTGTTCTAGACACTCTGGATCCCAATGTTTCCTGAGTGAGTGCATTATGTCTTGGGAACAGAGAACCCTTTCATGGAATGACTTTCTCTTTAGATATCTATATATTATATATTTGATTTATTTTTCTGTAAACCTGGTTTATACCTGACTCTATATCATACATTTAAAATTTATAAGTGCTATGTGTAGGGAACTTCTTGCATATGGGGCAAATAGGTGTGATAGTTTGATTCTATCTATTCCCTGGTAAGCAATATGAGATGTCACAGTTCTGCAAATGTCTCCATATTTGAAAACATTGAGCAATAGTGCCCACAAGATGGGGATGTTATTCCATGCGAAAAAAAATCTGCTTTTTTCCCCTTTGTAAAATTGGGGTGCTATGGGAGCCCCACTTTTCAGAGTGGGAAGTTAGTAGTTCTTTAAATTTTAAAATAAGGAGTAATAGTGATTTTATAAAATGATTAGTATAATTTATAAGTGCTTTGATTTTTTTGTAAATTTATTGACACTGATTGCTTTCCTCCATTCTATGTGGGAGTTTGAATCTTCTATGCTTAAATGATTATTTGTAGGTGAATGAGACATAAAACTATGCTTCATTCCAGATTTAAAGGAGAGGCGATATTAAGCATTGGCAAAGAATAGGAAATAGACCTCTAATAGGTATAGGAGAAAAGGATGGTGTTCTCTGTCGACAAGGAGTTATAACCTCATTTGTGGGTTGAGATATGCACACATGAAATCATTAGTGAACCTAGCAGTGTTATTTATAACCATAGATGCATTTGTTTTTCATCTCCAGTCTGTGAATTCCCAGGAGATTTTTTTGTCTGTTGGTATATGAGTATGTATATTCAGGAAATAAATCAGCTTATAATGAGGTGCCTTGTAAGAGAATCAGCTGGGAAAGGAAAGAAGCTGGCATTGGAATCAGATTGGAAGGCTTCCCAGAACAAGGAGCCTCCAGGTTGAGGCTGAACTGCATGAAGAAGGTTGGGGCATTCTTGGCAAGGGAAGTAGAGTGAGCCAACTAGTAGATGGTCCAAAGGCCATATATATGGTGTCACCATGGTGTGGTTGGGCAGCTGTCATTCTCTTGATTAATTAGCATCTGAGCCCTCTCTGGTTTGGGGAATCCTTTTGGAGCTTTTTCAGGAGGCAGAACTCTCCTCTCATTGAAAAATAAGGCGATATGTAGTGTGGCAGGCATTAACAGTGTGAACAACACTATATCTATTGTTGCACAGAGTCTCTATGGAACACTCCCTGTATGACTTAGGGCATTATTTCTGGCTACTGGAAATTCTGGGACCCACCTCGTACCTTTATAATAAAATTCTCTTGTGCTTACTCAGAGTTGATATCTGTAACTTGGCAATCGAAAGTCTGATAAAATACAAATGTAAAATTGGGTATTTTCCTCTGTGCCAAGAAAATTCCATGTGTTTTATGTACATAGGCTCATTGAGATCTCACCACAGCTCTGAAAGGAGGAAATATTGTTAATCCTTAATTCAAAGATGAGCAAATTAAGATTCAAGGAGCTAAGTAAGTTGACTAAGGTCCTACAGGCAACAAACAGAGAGCCTAGGAGTAATCCAGGATTTTCTGACATAGAGACTGTGATCTTATGCTCTGTCACCCACTCTCCAAGGAGAGAAGATCATAAATATTAACTACTTGTATGCCTTTTGGAATCCTTTATTACAAAGGGATTTTTTCTCAAAACACAGTGGAGGAAGTGTTTGACTCTTACGTAATTATCAAAATAAAACTTGACAGGTAAGGATCATCATTCACTGGAACATGGAATTAGAGGTGAAGTTCTCTCACCCATGTCCTGTTTTGCTTGGATATGTTTGGTGCTGATACAAAGGCAGGCTATAGATCCTGAAGACTGTAGCAGGTTCTTATGTTTGATTCAAGTGATTGCATTTTACATTGATGAGAAAACAAAATCACTTCCCTCCTAGGGCCACTGTCCATGAGGAGTTTGTACTTTGTCCCTGTGTCTATGTGGGTTTTCTCTGGGGACTGCTTTCCTCCCACCTTCTGATGATTTGCACACATGAGGTTCCCTGGCTTGTCTGTGTGTTCAAGTCTGAGGTGAGGATGTGTGAAGGTGCCCTGCCATGCATGGCAGCAAGTCCTGTCAGGGTTGGCGCCACCTTGTTCCCTGAGTTGCTGGACTAGATTCTGGCCATCTGAGATCCTGAATTGGAAAAGGCAGATTGAGTGAACTAATGAAATAGATTCATTGAAATGAAATAAGAAAATAAATGAAAAAATACAAATGATTGTTTCACATTAGAAGTGTTTTGGATCTTTAGAAGATAGGTGATGTTTTGTGACCAGAAATATGCCCTAGGGACTTGATTCTTGGTTATATTAATTAGCTTATTGTAAAACTGGTTTTGTTATTTGTTGTTTTGCTTAAAGTTGCAGTTTCCAAGAACCTATCCACGATGTTCAGTGAGGACTTACTCTATATGTGTTTATTTTATTTTTTAAAAGATTTATTTATTTATACATACAAGAACCAGGGTACAGGCCAGATGTGCGGGAGGGTGAGAGGATTCACCAGAGACAGAGCAGGGAACAGAACAGGCAGACGGACCGAAAACACTGCTGAGGGGAGCAGCCGGCGAGACAGGAGAGGTCTGCTGCGCCATGTGGTTATCTCCCTGGCCGGCCGGGATCAAACCGGCACTGCAGAGGCTGTGGACAGCTGCACAGCACTGCGCTCAACTGCCTGAGCCACCAGGAAGGCCCTATATATATTCAGAGAAGGGAGAATGGGGAGGGAAAAGATGGATAGGTAAAGTGGTGTATCACAACGACTGTCAAGAATTGTGCTTGTCACATCATTAAATTTTTGCATATCCTGGGTATTTTGCTGAGACAAAAACAACAACAACAACATGTACCGTCTGCATAGCTAAGCCTTCACCTATCCCCACCCCTCATTCATTTCTCTGCTTAATGGTCTTTTTCAGAGAGGCCATCTTTTCCCATTGATAATAATCTGATTTCCTCTGCCCAACCTCGCCGCCCCTTTATTTTCATAACACTTTTTACCACCAGGCAGAATATAAGCATTTTTGTTTATTTTCTTTATCCTTACCACTTAGAAGTGAATTTCATGGGAACAGTGAATTTGTTTTGTTTATTGGCGAATCCCCAACATTTAGGAGGCACCTGAAACATAGTAGATGCTCAATAAACCATTTTGAGTAAATCAATAAATAGAGGAAACCGAGTTTCCTAGGGTTTTAGCTAGTTTGTGAAGAAGCAATGGTAAGTGCTTGAACTGTGTTCAAATTCTAGTCAATGTGCCTCCTAAATTTTATCTTCTATGTTCCCCCTTCACTGTTTTCACTAACCCCCTCCCCCAAAAAATATATATTCATCCTTGGGGTAAGAGGCATCTCACAGGAATTTTTAGTTGGGGAAAAAAATCTTAAGTATTCAGTGCAACTAATAACCAAGATCCATTGAATTCACATGACTTGATCAAAGAAATAGCAGCATTTACTGAAGGAGGAAAGGCCGGAATTTGGTTACCTGATCTCCAAATTCAGTTCTATCACCTTATATCCTACTGCTTTCACTTTCTTCTTGATAATTTGATGCAAGATTCAAATATCAATCATTGGTGATAATTTTGAAAAAGTGGGCCATGTTATTTTGATGCCATAATGTTAATGCAATAAAGAGACTGCAAACCAGTTGCCTGCAGGGACCAGCAGATTCAGGTCACTCTCATGGAGACTGACAAAGAGGAAGTACAGGAGTCTCCTGAGTTTTGAAAGTTTGAGTTAGACCACTTGTACAAACGACCTATTTAAGTACCTTTTTTTTTAAGGCTAACCAAAAGAAATCTGAAAATATTTTGGCTTTTATGACAAAATACAAAGATAAAATATAACATTCAGCATATGCTTTGTAGCTGCCATTCTAGGGACAGCATCAGCCCAACCAGCAAGAATGATACTGCCAAGCACCTTCCTTGGAAATTATTATATAGGATTGTGTATTTCTAGTATCATTCCTTCAATGTATTACTTAGTATGATTTGGTTAGTTATTTTATGGGTCAGGGAATGCTAAAAAATGTTTGCATATAAGCTAATGGCAATTGCTTCTTTGCTTTACACCAATTTGGCTTATAGATGGCTTCATAAGAACATTCCACTTTCGGGTAGAGGGAGAAACCTGCATGTGACTGTTCAAAGTGTCCAGCCTGCCGCACCTGCTGCTGGCATGAGGGAATGTGCTACAGCAGAAAAATGTGGTCTAAAAGTCAGTTTAAAATTGTTCAAAACACTCTACTGGTCAAACAAAACATATCTACCAGTCAGATCTACCCTGCAGTTCCCAGTTTGTGAATCCTAAAGACTCACTATTAACAGTTCTTTTCTTTCCAAAGGATTAGATTCCAGCAAGGGGGGATATATTGGAGAGAGTATTTGAAATTGTGTGACAGTGGCTAATTGTTCTTTCAGCTAGCCAAAGGATCAGTGGGTTGGGCTGTCAAAGTTCACAGAAAGAAAATAATTACCAATAAAAAATATTTAACTCCTGTCTTTATTACCCTGGTGATAAAGTTGAAGAGTAATGTGTTTTCTTTGTCATAACACCATCTGTCCTAATGGAAGGTACTTGGTCATGCTATTTACTGACTGGGAATCCGGAAACCTGAGAGATTTGGCACAACTATTAGGTTTCTATGTGTCACTGGGCAGGTCACCCAATTTTTCTTCTTTGCCATAGTCACATTTGAATAATGAAGGCTTCGATTTTATGAGACCTGGGAAATAAAGGATTCAGAAGATGATACGCAGGACTTGAACCTAGTTCTTTGTCTTTGTCTCCTAAAAAAAGTCTGTTATCAGAAAGAACAGGGGTTGGATTATTTATATTTCTCACTTATGTAAAGCATATTGATAATTAGAGGGGTGTTGCTGTAGGATTGTGCTCTCCCAGTAGCTATGAAACTCAGTCAGGTTGAGAATGATTTGACCGAGTGATCTCTAGGGTGATTCCAACTGTAAACTCCACCAGAGCTTGGATTGCCCTCTCTGAGAGCAAGTTTCAAAGGATTTATCCATTAGAGATTAATGACTTAGGTTCTGGACCACATGGCCTGGGTGGTGTTCTGGTTTTCTTGGTGTGTTGATTTATTTCTCTAACCTCAGTTTCTTCCTCTTTAAGGTGGGGATAATAGTAGTCTTATTGTGATCATTGTTCCTAGTAAATTATCCAATGATCTTGTTCTTATGATGGAGCAGCTATCTATGTGGCATAGATAATGAAAGTTTAATTTAAATTTTCATGTGAAATATAGCCCCTTTCCCCACCTTCTTAGCAAATTTTGGATTTTGACTCTTCTTTTTAGAAAAAAAAAAAGGATATTTCAAATGAGGCAGGGATAGTTTGTGTTATGGGGGAGAAGCAGGTGTCAGCCAAGGCATAGGGGTGAAAGAATTCTTTGGAGACCAAGCAGATAACAGAACAGGTGGCTTTATTGGAATATACTGCTAAGAGGAACAGCAGGCAAGACAAGGCTCTATTTATACTCCAGGCATCATTGACTGGTTAGGTCAATGTCCAGGTTACCATGGTAGTTCCATCTCCTCCCTTTATCCATTCAAGCCCCCCAAACTTGTCTGCTGGGTGAGGAATGGGGCTTGGGTTTTTAAATTTAGCAATGATACCATGACAGTATGCCTCTTATTTTTTGAATGGTACCTGTTGACTAAGGCACAAAAGTGAAAAATGAATCGTAGTATACAAGATGGGTGTGAGCTGTCAGTAACCTGATGTTAACTGAAGAGCTGACTTTTGGATATGTGGCTAGGTAAGTGTGCTTGTGAATCCTTGCACAGTGGGAGGGAAAGAAGGTTTGCACATGCCTTTAGATGTGGTATATCACTCAAGGAGACCATCCGATGCAACTTTGCTTGGGAGGGTAGAGCTAATTACTTGAGAAGATGCTTTATTTACTTTAAAGTGCTAATGTGAAGTGCAGCTGCACTAGAAGAATAAAAACACTCTCTCGATCCATATTGGAGCATAATTTAAGGCAAGAGGATAACAATCGATGAATACACTTACTTCAAAAGGAGAGTCTGGATTTACACAGAGTTTTTGTTCTGAGGAGCTAAGAAGTAGGCATCGTGCCCTGATCGCCCCTTCAGAGTGGGCTGCCGGTGCTACTGAAAGAGCAGCCTGTCCCTGTCTGCTGCACTTTCATCTTCTGCCATATTTGTATTCATGTGCACTTATCCCCCACATAAAAGCACAGCTTGCTATTCCTGGCTTTGCGTCTATGACCTGCAGTAAAGCCAAATTTTTTAAAAAATACTTCAAAACTGTTTCGTGGAATGGTAAATATGTATAGTAGTTTTTAATCATTTGGCATCTGCCAAGCAGCATTCAGAGGGAGTAGCAGTTTGTGCAAATCTGGGGAAGGACGCCTGACTGCAAGGTGGTGACATTCTGGGTGTGTGCATTGTGGGTGGCACCAGGCTGCGATGTTGGTGTCACCCGGGAAACAGAGGACACAGAAGTCCACTTGGTGGACTGGAGGCTAGCTTTCAACAGCTGTTGGGTTCTGAACAAAATTTCAGGAAGTTGTTGGATGGGTGAGCTGGTGAGATGAAGTGGTTGGAATGGGCTAAGGGTAGGAGATGGAACATTCCTCATGTCAGAGGCAGGTGTGTTTGGAGGCAACAAACAATACCTTATTAATTCATAGCCAATCACAGCTGGAAATCTTATAAAAGACTATCTTGTTCTTGAAGCCCCCTAATTACACAGTTGAGAAGGTTGTGTGTGTGCAGAGACAAGATGTCCTGACTAAAGTCAGGTGACGCCTGGGGAAGCTGGCCTAGTAGGCTTCTGATCTCTCACAGGTTCTGGTAACTTCTGCCCTGGCAAGCTCTGGCCCCTAAATTTGGCATTTATTCTCCTTCTGCTGACATCAGATATGTTTTTCAACAAACAAATTTGTTGTTTAGCGTCCTTGAATATTAAGGAACATTAATATGAATTTATCTTAATGATAAATAGTTCCTTACAGCTTTAATGTGGATTCACCATTGTGGTTCTTTCATTATTTTTAAAGGTTATGTTTCATTTTTCTCTTCCTCTTCCTTCTTTTCTCCTTGGTTCAGGTTTTATTTAATGTACTTAACCTGAGAGAGCCTTTGTTTACCTTTATAATGCTTCTTTATTTTAATTCCCAACATGCAACCTCCTCCTAACCACAGTTGTTTTTTTTTTTAATCCTATTGAAGATTTTTTGTTTCCTGTAAACTGTCTTTTACTCCCAGTGTTGACTCTCATGTATTTGCTGATGGCTTCTAAAATTATTCTCCCACTAGTCAATACCTCTTTCATGGGCTCCTGTTCTGGATTCCCAGATACTTCACCAGTTCCCTCAGTGGAGAGAATGCAGTCATTTGGGATTCTTGGTAAAGTGCAGATTGGGATTCAGCAGGTCTGGGTTAAGGGTTTGAGAATCTGCCTTTCTGACAAGCTTGGTGCCAGTGCTGCTGGTCCAGGGACACACTTTGTACCTGGAGGACCAGTATAGCACAGAGGTGGACAAAAAATAAATCTTATATGTGATGGGTGTGAACAGTGGGTATTCCAAAGTCACCCATGGATCTCTAACGTATTTCAAATTCAGCAGGTCCAAACTGAACCCATCACATTCTCTGCCAGACCGACTCTTTGTTCTATATTTCCTCTCCCATTCAAGAACAATTTGTGGAATCAATCTTGATTTCTTCTGTTTCCTTCATCCGCTTTACCTAATAGTTCCCCCAGGTCTTTTGAGTGGACTTGGGAAAAGCTTTTAAATTTTGACTTTTCATTTCTTTTTTCTTGCAGTGGACTCTGGATACAGATTGCTATCTCTTAGGAATCCCTTGTGCGCCAAGGCTATCATAGCTCCAGGCTGTCTCATATTTGTAATTTTTAAAGTTATGTTGCTAGAAGACACTACTTTGGTAGTGACATTAAGTTGTTTAAAAACCTTTCACTGTTGCATTCTAAGCGTCTCAATGTGACAACCACAGCCCTTCACAAGTTGCTTCTATATAATTATCTTGCTCCAAAGCCTAACACCATCTCCCCTACCCCAAATGGGCATGCCTTCTTGGCATTCAATTCAGTTTATTTACTTTGGTCCACCCACAATTCCCCAGATTTTTGGCACATGCTATATATCTTTGATCCTATGGCTTCTGTTGGCTTCAATGACTTTCTCATCCTGTTCTGCCTAGCAGCATCCAACTCACTGGTCAAGATTCAGCTCATAACACTTACCAGTGAGCCCTCCCCTCCCTAGAGTTTATGACTCCCCTGACGTTTACTTCCATTGCAGTTACCACTTGCAATATTATTTTGGAATCCATTGCACATGCCTTTGTTGGCCATTAATTTCTAGGCTTACCTTATCTGAAATACACCTGCATTTAGCAAAGTTAGTTTTTACTAAATATTTGCCAAATCAATAAACCTGTAGTGTGGCTGGTCCAAAAAGTGAAGGATCTCATAATAATGTTTATATTGATTTTATGTTTCAGTGATCTTTTGGGCAATGTATACTATCAAAATTAATTTTGCCTGTGTCTTTTATCTTTTGAATGTGGCTACTAAAACATTTAAAATGACTTTCTTGGCTCACCTTTTATTTTGATTGGGTAGCACTGTTGTAAAATAACATTTATTGTCATATTCAAATCAAGGGAAGGTTTTTTGCCACCTCCCCTCTCCCCAGTTTCTAAGATTCTTTCAAGTATTTAATATTTAGGGTAAGCTTTCAATTATTATGAGTTACTGATTAAAAGTAAAATCATCTCTGTGAAGATACTACCACCAAATTCAGTTCTTTGAGTTGTAGCATCTTTTGAAATGATTCTTTTGATTATTACTGAACTACCAGATAAATCTCAGGAGCTTTTACCATATGTCCCCTATATGTTGATAGTACCTATAAGTATAAAACTCAAGCTGTATATTCATTTATTTACTTTTTACCATGCTCTAGGGAGTAATAAGAAATGGAAAGCGAGAAATTTAGTATAAAATTTGCATTGTGTCTGCATTGTTTCTCACTATTTTTTAAAATTCAGAATCATATCCATTGCATACCATCATTAAAACCTTCTGCTTAATTAATTTTCAGTGTTTAAGACTTAAGGATTCTAGAACTTTAAATTTTTTTTAACTTTTGATATCTAAGGCAGTTATTTTTCTCATTTTTTATAGTCATAGAATTCTTTTCCCATGCATTATTTTTTTCCCATTGCATTCTTACATGGATCTCGAAACAACACATAAATCAAAGCAAAGCTGCTATGGTTGAGGGTTAACTGAGGGTTGGGGGGAAGGAAAGGACACCAGAGAGGCCCTTCCATACTACTTAGCTTCTCTTTTTTTGAAATATGTGACCCCAGGCCATGTGGCAGGCTGAATTAACACTTTATAGGTAAAAAACAAACAAACAAAAAACAAAACAAAAAACGGAGGGAACAAAAATATAATTTTTAGTATTGGAAGAGACTTCAGGTTTCAGCCTGTCTTTTGTAGGGTAAATGTATCTGTCACAACCAATAGTGGAGTGGGAGAAAGCCCAAGGTCTCTGTCTGCTGGTAAAATCATCTCTCCTACACTATTTTCTGATAATAACCTTAAGAAATTCTCTTTCTTGAGGCATTGCTGTGACCTAAGAATGATGATAGCGCTTCAGGTATGAGTAAGAACCTACTGGAGATTAAGTGAAGGCACATGTACTAGTATTCATGGGACAGGAACAAACCCAAGTGAGAGCTAGGAAAATGCTTAGGAGGTAGCCAGTCAGTGTCACGCTTTCCTATTCTGTACTCACTCCATAGCTTATTGCAATTCACTGATTAGTGTTTAAAATGGCACAATGAATTATGCAAAAGCTATTTCTGCAGGAGGGGCTGTCTTGCAGCCTAATGCAGTGCAGATGGAAAGATCCTCTTTTAATCATTGTTCTCACAATACTTGGAAGCCTTTTTGAGAAATAAGCACTCAGAAGTGGAAGTGAATGGCCTTCAGCAGTAAATGAATTCCTTCTGCAGAGAGGAACTGAAATGTATTTATGATGCAGATGGTTGCCCCGTGTTTGAATGCTCATCCTTGTCATTGGAGATTCATGTTTAGAAGCAAAATATTTCTTGAAATGCTTGAGTTTTAGATGGTTCCACAGGAGAAATTACTTCTTCCCAGGTTGGTTCAACATGTATTATTATTTTTCTTCAAAAATGGTGGCGAATATTGAAATGCCAATCATGAAAATATGCAAATCACCTCTCTTTGATCCTTAGTTACTACTGAAGAGACTGAATTAGTTAGCATCCCCTTACTTTTATTAGCATAATATTAATGCAAATGATCAGCAAAGGCTTTTTAAAAAGAACGAACCATGGAACGCAATTAATAGCAGTGTTCTCTTACTAAGTGAAGAAGAAAAAACATTTATGATAAAGCCAAGGACCACCACGTTGTCCTAAACAGGGAATTGCTTCTAAAACCAATATCAACATGAAGGATTCGCTCTCAGAGCAATAGTCAAGTCAGACAAAAGTCCAAAAGGAAAATTTCAGAACAAAGAGTATATGCTGCTACCTATAGATAGTTCTTTATGATTCAGATGCTGTGGAATTTTTCTAAGAAAGTGCTTTTAAAATATAGCAGGAAAAAAAAAAGTGAAAGAATGTTATTCATTGGCCAATTCAATGTATAGTAGAAGACTTACTTAAAGCCATTCCTAACAAGGAACTTACATTAGAAGACACTGATTAATACTCATTTGCTCTGAGGAAATGGGCTTAAATTAGAGGGAAGTAAAGTTGAACCAATAACAGGAAAACATTGTTGACTCTGAGGAGAGCTTTATAAAATTAGAGTGAGGAATATAGCAAAAGACTGGAATTTCCCTTCTTACCTCCACCTACTCTTGTTTTTTGCACTTCCTAGCATCTGTTTAACTGGAAGTGAGAACCACAGCACCTGCCATCAGCCACACGCATAACAAGGCGCCATGTATTATTAACCTATATATTTTATCACTTCTATGACTTTGGATAACAACATGTGTAGAACCATGCAATTAAACAGGAGTGTTTGTTGAATGAATATATGATCACAATTTAGTCATATTTTTATTATTAACAAGACACAATTTCTGATCATCACTCTACCAAAACATTGAAATAGTGATTTTTCTCTCAATTCCATTTCTTCCCAGTGCCTACTTTATTACTTCAAAAGGAAAACATACTTCATTATGTAGATTAATTTCATTGTTAAGCCATAACAAGAACAATTAAGAAAAATACAAAACAATTCCAAAATTCTGACCGATATCATAAGAAGGAAAACAGATGGATAAATATATAAGCATTGTTGTTTAGTGAAACTTTCTCTACACAAAGCTATTGAATTAAGACATTAACATTCCTGTGTTAGATTGGTTGGCATAAGCTTACAAATCTTACAGGTGTTTCTTCTGAAAATGCCTTTTACTTTATAGAGACAGCTTCAAAAAATGGCTGAAGTTCTTTCTGAGGTGGGAGACCTAGTATCTGACTTTCAAATACCTAAGTTTAAAAAATTAAAAGACAGGCATAGAATAGGGCAAGTCTTCTAAGTCTTAGATCTTTACCGTAGAGTGTCTGATAACTGGGGTCTTTCTGATGACTTATCCTGACAAGATAGTAAAGGACATTTGACTTTGATGCCATCATCTACCCTGCCCACCATTCCTTCAAGTGCCATGACACAAATACTGCCTTTTGGCTAGGGGGCAGTCTCTCTCGGAATCCTTTCATCTCCTTTTAGAACTTAGACAGAGTCAGTTCTGGTCACTCGTGGCTCTGTTCTCTGATGAGGAGCCCATTGGTTAATCTCTTATGTGGCATTTACTTCCCTAGACAATTGTTCTTTTTCCATCTCTCTTTCCTGACAAGGGGTTGATGGGTATCAGACCTGACTCGGATGTGAGGTCCTGAGAATCTGGGCCAATGCAGAATCTGGTTCACAGGAAGGTGATACAGTAAGTAGGTTTATGTTGGGGGCGGGGAAAGGACAAATTTATCATTCTAGATTGTTTCTTTGTTAGGGATGGGGCAGAAAGAAAATTCAGGTGTGGAACAATGAGGAAAGCAGAGGAGGACAAGAGAGATGAGAATGGAAGAGTAGGGGCCTCCCTGGTGGCGCAGTGGTTGAGTGCTGAGCTGCGAATCTGCCCTCAGCCTCTGCAGCGCAAGGTTGATCCCCCACCACAGATGAGGGTCCCACGTGGTGCGCAGACCTCTCCTGCCGCCCGCTGCTCCCCTCAGCAGTGTACTTTTCGGTCCTTCTGCCTGTTCTGTTCTCCGTTATGGCTCTGGTGAATTCTCTCACCCTCCTGTGCTTCTGACTCTACCCAGTGCTTGTATAAATAAATAAATAAATCTTAAAAAAAAAAAAAAAAGGAAGAGCAGAGGTGGAAATCTTTGAACTAAATACCTATTTTTTTTTTTGAGTGCCAGCAGTCTTGGCTATGACTAGGGAGGGATCTCTTAAGGACATTAACTTCTTGTGTTTCTTAGCCTGTTTCAAATTCCCACATGGAGTGGCATTTTAGAATTAGATACCAAATTGATTTTGGGTAAGTGGAAATTTTCCTGCCTTATGTAAGTAACAGATTAGGGGTAGGTCTGTGATAAACTGGAGACTCAGGGTGTCCTAAGAGAAGCAGGGTAGTAATGAAACTTGGCCATGATCCTAAAGGTTCAGTTTAGGGGATTTAATTCTTTTAGAATTTGCTGTGCTATGCTTGGCATTTCTTAGGGCTCATATGCTTGTAACTGCTAGATGATGTGGTAATGTAAAGGAATTACAGTATTTATGCTTCTTATTAAAATGTGTTTTCCTTATCTTCTGCATTTTCTCCCCTCTTCTCATGTGGATTCTCTTCCTTCTTCTAAAACTTTAGCTCACCCTTCATGGTTACATTAGGTGTCCCTGTGCTATCTACCCTGTTTCTATCCTCCAATCAGGAATCAGTGGTTTTTCCTGAAAGCACTTGTTTGGAGGGATTTTTGTTTTGTTTTGTTTTATACTTCAAATGTTAAGGTGCAAGCCTTCAACCCCAATCAATACTCTCCAACTGGAAGTTGCATTTAGTTTCCCAGGTTCTTGTTTTATATTTCTTGTATAATTTAGGCTATTTGCATTCACATCTGTCTTATGTTGTTGGGTCAGTTCTGATTCTAAAACACATTAAGAAAAATAGCCTTAAATAGTTTTATTTAAAAAGGAAAAATTATCCTGTAATATTCACATATTCTGCTTTGTAACTGACTGTCGAAGTCATTTAGTGGAAAATATTATGGATGAAATGTTTCTAAGCTTGGTTAAATTATTTGATTAGCTGGAAATTATTTCTCCACCCTCTCTTATCTCCTCAGTAGAGCTGACTTTTAGCACCTGGCTTATAAAAATATTTTCTGGCCTTCAGTACTTAGCAGTGGAGCATTATAGTATTTGAAGGTCATTCTGAACTCTCCGTAAAATGATGCTTTGCTGCCTAAGTGAAGCAGCTTTCTTTTTGCCTCCCCAGGTATTTGTCATGCTCTTGCTGTTTTCAATTATTCTATTACTGTTCACTAGCATTGCTTTGAAATAATGTATAAATAGCCTCTTCATTTTTTATTATTATGTAACAAACATAGGTATCCTTTTACTTTTCACATTTTCTTCTAGTATTTATTTGTCTATGACATCCTTCTGCTGACTGCCGAAAGATTCATTTTACATCCCTATCACCCCATTGAGATGAGATGATTTCTCTACCTTATTGCAATAGAGAATCACAAAGAACCAAAAAGTTTAATAATAATGTTCACATTTCTTCCACATTATGCCCATCATTTTGCTTTAGTTATTAGCAAAAGGGTTTTTTTCTTTTTATATTGAATTTCACTTTTTGTCCATGCTTCTTTTAGCATAGGCAAGGTGATGTTCACATGTATGTAAAAATCCTTCAGAAGGGCAAGAGATTTGTTCACAGGAAATAAATAAAACCAATATTCAATACTATTCCAATATTAAATTTAAACATATTATGTTCATAATCTTGTTTTATATTAACAAATGTTTTGTTATAACCTATGTGATGGCAGGCATTATAAATCAATAGAAATCTTTTTATGAACTGCCAAATGGTATCAGGTAATTGTAATTTGTGAGTTGTAATCAGTCAGTACCTAAATGAAATGCCTAGTAAACAGTTAAACGTCTCTCCTGGATTCCAGATCTTGAAGTATATCGCTAAGTCTGGTGAGAGAATTGCACATTGGTGAAAATTTATCTGTGTTCATGTATGTTTAAGGTGTTTTGGTAAATTTGCAGTGATGGTAGTAGCCAGTGCAAGATATGATAGATTGTTAAATGTTAAGTTCAATACCATCAGAGATGATGCAAAGACTTTTAGTTTTTCTTAGTGAGTCTCTTCAATTCATCTCTGAAAACGTGCTGAAAATGAATGGTTTCCAAAGAAAGATAAGAGAAATACAGTTTTAAAATGGGACAGGCAAAAAACAAATTTGTCAAGGGTAATAAACATAAATGGTAAAAGGTTGATGGAAATCTTAGATTCTGATAACTACCTCTGAAGTCATATGAAACAAGAACTGGGTATCAACAATTGTGGTGAGGAAGCTGTGTGGGTTCCTATGAGCTGGCCACTCATGGGAAACTGTGACCTATTTGCTATCTGCAAAACACAGTGCGAATTCCTTGGCTACCTACGGAGTATAGCCCATATCAGGAGGCAGGCCTGGGAACCCCTAGGCCGCTGTTGACCTGATTACGTGGCTATCTCCATAGTGGTCTTGGGATAACTCTTGCCTGTGATAACATCATCGTTTGCATGATGTCCCCTTCTTTGTAAAACTCTGTCCCCCATTCCAATCCCACCCTTCGGACTTTATTCCTCATACCATTGTCACATGATGAGCCTGTGTGCTTTCAATAAATGGCACAAGAACTTCTGCTCAAATAGCAGAGTCTTGCCTTTCACACCTGGTCCACAACTGTTGTGTCCTTAATTGCGTTCCCAGTGCAAAGCAGCGACAAATTTCCCATTGTAACAAAACTAAACTCCATCTCAGTAAAGAGCAGCTTTAATAATGGACTAGTGGGGCCTCCCCTGGTGGCGCAGCAGTTGAGCGCTGGGCTGCGAAGCTGCCCGCAGCCTCTGCAATGCCACTTCGATCCCTGGGCCCAGGAGAGGGTCCCACATGGCGCGACAGACCTCTTCTGCTGTGCTCGCTGCTCCCTCAGCAGTGTATTTCATTAGTCTGCCTGTTCTGTTCCCTGCTCTGGCTCTGGTGAATTCTCTCACCCTCCTTCGCTTCTGACTGTACCCAGTGCTTGTATAAATAAATAAAGAAATCTAAAAATAAATAAATAAATAAATAATGGACCAGTGAGTGAATTTCAGGCAAACCCAGAAAAACTGTGAGAAACAGACCAGGGAAAAGGGAGGAATCCCCAGGCAGGCCTGGTAGGTAAGCCCAAATTACTGGTCTGAATCGCCAGAAAATGATTATTTGAGCTGTGGGTGAGCTAAGGGTAAGTGGGTAGCAGGCAATCAGAGAGGAAGTGAAATACTTACTGAGGAAGGAATGGTGAACCACAGCAGGACTTGAAGTGAGTTACACACAATGCTGAAGTAGAGGCTGTGACCCTGAGGACAAAGCTGGAGTTGTCTGGGCCACAAGTTCAGCAAGGAACTGTAAAATTCCACTAATACTTGGTGTAGTGTCATTTATAATCTATCTTATGGTAAAGGTTTGAGTAGCTTGGTTGAGTAGACATCTGATAAAATGCCGTATATACATGTGAGGCCCTCAATAACAGTTGAATATTGTCTTAGAGATTGAGTTGACAGGATGGAACAGGGAATATGTGCTCCACAAACTACAATCCAGGGCTTGTTTGTGACTTACTATTAGGTGCAACCTGATATGAAATCAGCCCTTTCCATTAAATGTTCCTATTCTCTTGTAAGGAAGCCAACTTTCAGACCAAAAACCCAAGAGTTCCAGAGACATAAAACAATTACCTACCAAATACCTTTAAGTAGTTCAGTAATAATAGGGTTGTCTGTTGACTAATTTCCTTACTGTCCCTGACTGTACTCTTTTTTGGAGTTTTGTGCAATTAATAAAAAAAAAAAACCAAAAAACAAAAAACACCACCACAGAAAAAAGGTTATTGTTTTAGAGAGAGTAATAATTAAAAATTAATATTGAACAATTCCCAAGTGTCGATTATCACAAGCAACTTGTGGAGCCCAAGGTTGATAAGATTAAAAGTCCTATGATCCTTGCTCCAAGAAACATAGTTTAGTAATAGAGACACAGGTGTGAGTATCACAGTGCCGCATGGCATGACAGTGTGGGGAGACTGAAGCAATGAGGCAATAGCTCTTTTTTCAACCCTCAAGAAGACAACTGGAAAACAGGTTTCTGTTGGAGAGCTTCTCTCAGCATGCAAAGTGGCTGCTGGTGTTTATTTTCCAGGTGGCTCTTCAGCTAACCAGAGCAAGACAAGAAAAGTGGTTTGGAGGTGAACAGCAGGTATAGGGTGTCAGGTAGAGGATACAACTCTCAGTGACAGAGAATTGAATGGCACACCTATGCCAACTCAGTTTGATTTGCTTTGAACCAGTGTTCCATGATCTTGATGTTTAATGTCAGAGCCCCACTGCAAACCCCTTCACCCTTGTCTCAGAAGATGATTTTGACATTAGGATCCAGTGGCTCCCATTTGAATACTTACTGAGTTATCTCTAATTGAAGAGGAAAAAAACCTCTCTTGAGGGAGATTCAGAAAGCTCAGGAACAAAGATAATCTTACTTATGTCCAGAACCAGAATCTGAAATAGAAAAGACCTATGTCTGTTGGCCAGTGACAGCCCATAATTTCCCTCTTATGCACCCTGTGTCTGTACCTAAAAGGGAGGGAAGTGTTTCCAAGTGACTTTATGGCCTCCTGACACTCCCACACATGTGCCTATCTGTCTGGTCTCTCCCCACCCAAGCTTCCCTCTAGACTGGTGGTGGCCACTGTATGGAACCCATCCTTTTAGTGTTGGTCATATGTGAGTTAGTCTTGCCATATTTTTCTGTAAAAGTGATAGAGCTTAGTTTTCAAAGCCAACCCTCAACAGTGCCAATTAGTTGATTGATTTCTGAGTTTTGCTTAGATGATATTGCACAAGAGGACAGTCAGATCATTTGCTCATTGTTTTTCTGTGTGTCAAAATTATGTGAATAGGGCCTTCCTGGTGGTGCAAGGGGTTGACACAACTTATGAAACAATCCACAGCCACTGCAGCACGAGTTTGATCCCCAGCCAGGGAGAAACCCACATGGCACTGCAGACCTCTCCTGTCTCACCCGCTGCTCCCCTCAGCAGTGTATTTCAGTCAATCTGCCTGTTCTGTTCCCCACTCTGTCTCCGCTGGATCCTTCCACCCCTCACACCTCTGGCCTGTACCCCAGTTCTTGTATGCATAAATAAATAAATCTTTAAAAAAATTGTGACTACTTTGAAAGACAACCAAGTGTTCTATAGAACATCTCCATGTGTTCATACCTATATATATTAAGTTACTTTTGTTTTAGAAGGGAAAAACTGAAGGAAATAATGAATAAATTTTAATTTTCTTCCCCAAATGAAAGACGTATTATATACACATCATTAAAATAAGTTTACTTCAAATGTGAAAATTAGCTTAATGTATACTTAAAACTATAATGATCAGTTTATAATTATAATGGTCAGATAAAAGAGAGGAGGAATCCTATTCCTGGATGCTGAAAGCAGCCTGAGTGTGGGGGGGTGGCCCACCTGGTATTGCTTTTCTAATCAACTTCTTACTGTCTGCAGGCATTGTCCGTATTCTTTCTTCTTGGATGTCAGAGCCACTTCTAATAATTACTGCTTTCAGCTAAACAATAGTCTGCATTCACTGCCAAGGGGAAAAAATGACTTGGGTCATTCATAGGCTACAGCTCTTCTAGTCATTCAAAGTCAGTGTATTCTGATGGACAAGGCCATTTCAGAGTATTAATAGCTCCACCAGCTCATGATGGCAGTGATTACTTCTTTCATATCACTGCCAAAATGAAAGAGAAAAATCTACATATCCGTCTATACATTTTTTTTAACCAAGATAGAGAAGCAGAAAGAATTTTTAAAATATTGAAAAAATTTGAAGACTCCTCAAATGAAGTTTTTTAAAAAGTGGGTAAATTTGAGGTCATGCTCAAGAATGACACAAGACATAATTTAGAACATGCATTGGAAAAGTTTTCTCATACATTTGAAAGAGGTATGGTTGGTTTGTTGAATATATCTTCCTCTAGATAAGTGTAGTGGACAGTTTTAAAATGTTAATTATAGACTTTGTCAACAAGGCCACTTTTGGTTTCACTATGTGCACTACAAACTCAAAAAGATTGCAATATGTGATGTGAAAGAAAAGAATAAATTTAACACTTTCTAGCCTATTTGTTATAACAAAATGACTGCTGTAGAAGAAATGAGGACACTAATCTTGGCGCCACCATTTTTTTACGGGGTAACTTTGGGGAAGACTTAATCCTGGGGCTTCATTGACTCATCTAGAAAATGATGGGCTAGGTTTAAACCTTTAGGGTGCAGTGATATTCTAAATTTTATGATTCAATAAGTAGGACTTTAAAGTATACGTGATTATTATGGTAGATAAGTTATGATCTGAGTAAGGACAAAAACCCGAAAAAAAATTAAACCCATTCTGTCTTGCATTTCCCAGTCTATTCACCTCTTTTCTTCTATCAGATACAAATGTAGTTTATTGAACGAATGTGGAGCTCTTTTAGAAGGGATTTTATAAGAAAACAAAACAAAGGCATATATGACTTAGCATCAAAGGATTTGAAGAAAGAGACTTTGGGCAGCAAAAATGACTTTGGAGGGGGCAGAGCTAGAAGACAGATTGGATATAAAATGTAACAATAGGACTCTTGATGAGTAGAGTACACAAAGTAGAGCTGGAGCTGATAAAAATATATGAGTTCAAAGAAACATTCTAATTCCAAATGGATATGCCTTGAGATGGTGGTAGGAAGAGGTACAGATGGCAACGGAACACAAAGTAAGATACATATTTTCAAATAAACTGACCAAAAGGGGAAGCTTAGAGATAAATCTGCCCCTTATAGAAGGTGGATAAAAGCAAATGATCAAAGGCATTGGCAAATCAGGGGTTTTTAGGGACATTTTTATTCTTTGTCATTAACAGTAAATTAAATATGGATGTATCATTGGAATAAGTCCCAGTTTCGATGAAAGGTTGTAAAACTAAACTAAAATAAACAAAAGAAGTAAGTCAAGAGTCACTAGGAAAGCTTGTCTGTTGCTTTTAGTAAGGCTTTCTGGAGTATTGTCCACAGAATTGAAAAGTGCTTTTTCAAATCCATTAGGTGTTGTTTTGAGAAATCCTAGAACAATAATTTTCAGAGGATGGTTCAAGAACACCTAGGGGTCTTGAGACCCTTTCAGGGGTGTAGGAGATCAAAACTATTTTCATAAGAACACCAAGACCTTTTCGATCCCTTTCACTCTCCCCCTGCTCATACTAGAATACAGTGGAGTTTCCCAGAGACTGCATGAGCTACACTATCAAAAAATACCAACTGCAGAAGCAGATGTGAGAATCCAGGTAGCTTCTGTTAAGCCAGACATTTAGGAGAGTTTCAAAAAATATAAAACAATCTGCTCATCTCAATAATTTTTTTCTATATGGGAAACACATATTTTTCCAAAAAGGATGTTTATGTTAAGATGTTTAATCTTATGAAATGAAATATCTTTAATGTTTTCAGTTTTAATATCTAATGATGTCCATATCAATAGTTAATATCTAATAATGTACACATCAATAATATATCTATAAACATAGCTTATATAAACAAAAGCTCTTTGGGGATCCTTGAAAACTTTTTAAGTTTATCAAAAAGTCCTGAGACCAAAAGGTTTGAGAATGGCGGTTTTAGAGAGAATTTCTCTGAGCTGTAGAAGAGGGCATAGGAGTCCTTATTAAAGTATGGGAGGAGCAGGTCTATATAGTTACCAATTATGGACATGTCAGCAATGATGCCAACTCAAGTTTCCTCTTCATGGTTTCCTGTAAGTTGATTGGTATAGAATCTTATTTGATAACTCACAGCAAAGCATTCAAGGCTTAGTATTCCTGGTAAGGCTGGTATTCCTCCCATTTTATGTAGAGGAAAAATGAGGATTAGAGAAGTGATTTTCCAAAATCATAGGAAAGTGAGGTAGACCTGGAACAATTTGGTACTTACATATGACTCCCTGTACATCTGTTTCTGTGTTGTGTTGCACACTGGATTGGTCTTGAATGAAGCATCAGTCAACTTGGCAGAACACAGCAGAATGCAGGGTATCCCTATTTCCTTGGGAAAAACAAATGGTGTCAGACTAGTTTAACATGCTCTATCACAAATAAATTATAAAAAGGCATTATTAATTCCCTGATGTCAACATTTGAAATTCACAAACCAGGTAGAAAAATGTCATAGTAAAATGGGATAAGATGCTATCTGGGGGAAACAATTGTGAGTCACTGAGTGATGGTCCCGTAGGCTACACCATGGATGCCAGGTTTGTAGTGTGTAGTGCACTATGCCATTGAGGTTTGTGTAATTACTCTGATGATCACACAACAACAAATCTCTTTGTGACACCTTCTCATAGGGTATCCCCATTGCTAAACAATGCATAACTGTGTAAGACAACAACACCCCATTTTTATAAACAAAGCATAAGAGCCTGCTAGCAAGGTAAAAAGGAAAGAACATTCCATGAAAGTCCCTAAGGTTCTGTAAAGTGAGTATTTGCTGGTGATGTTAGTGCCCACGAGAGAAAGGCTAAGTGATAATTCTGTGATGTGTTGGAAGGGGCATAACCTGTGCAGTTAGCTAGGAAGCAGTGTCCTTCAGAGAACAGCATTCACTTCTGTTATTAGAGTTGTAAATGGAGAGAAAAGCAGGGATTTTTGAAGAGTGGCTGTGGGGTGTTTAGCACATAGGATTCTGGAGGGTGGTGAGGAGGAAAGAACATAGAACAGTCATTTGTCACCAAGTTGGAATTGGGGGGTTGTTGGTAGTGAGTTGTGGCACAAACTTGCTTTAATTTCAGCATTATGTGTTGACTTGATCTTTTGGTGAAATAGTTCTGTTTTACATTTTGTTATGCCTGGCAGGTATTAATTTACAGAATAAATAAGGTAACATAGTATGCACCTGAAAACCAGAAGTGAGATTACCTGTTCTCTTACCAGGACTAAATAGGCAAGACTTTCAACTATTGTCAGTCTGGAGTATAAAAGCATGAAAAACGAGTACATTCTAAGAAGAGAATTAGTGACATGATGTGTTTATTGATATAAACTATGATTAAACTATAATTAAGGTTGTTAAATTTTCAGAGAAATTACTAAATATATGGCAGACTGATTAAGGAGGGTTGTCAATTATGGAATAGTTACCTCTTTCTCACTCTTCATTCTCTAATATTTAAAAAAAATGTGTTCTTGGAACACTTACCAGTAATTAAAAAAAAAATCCTCTTTTCTATGACTCAGTATCTGTAGGTTATCACAACAAACCTATTCAAATTTTGAACCTTAATCATGTCAAAATATTGAGTTAATTCATCAGCATTAAGTTATTTGATTTTGAAAGCAAGGCTTGATATAGATGATGTATTTCTGTAACAATGCTGTTGCTCAGTGCCTTTGCATTTTTCTGCACATGCTACCTTAATGGAAATTTACTGGAAAATTCTTGTCAGAATAAACACATTCCTTCGGGAGTAAAAGACTTAATGTACTGTTAGTTCAACTGCACCTCTTTCTGGTGAGCAGATAAGCCAAATCGTTTGGCATTAGTCATTATACTTCACACATTCCAAGCAACTTATTGTGGTCTCCATGGGGCTAAGGATTGTAGGAGATAGGACTAAGGTAGACAATCTTACATTCTAATGAGGACTAAAACAAAAGTAAGATAGGGCATTTATATATCTGACATGAAATGAACCAAAGATGAATCTGGCAGATACATTTAGCAGGAATAAGGAATATGACCCATGGTTATGTTCATAGAAATTAAAAATCAATATAGTTGTGTATATATATATATATATATATGTAACTTTTCATTTTTAAGAGAGAGCTAAAATTAAATTCACATTTTAAGAAACAACTGTAAATTTTCAAGAAAAAAATCTGACTGTATAGTGGCCACTGGGGCAAGAGAAAGGGGACCAGAGTGAGGTGGGATAGTGGAATATAGACCAGAAGCTTGAGGTCGGGGGGAGGAAGTAACCCCTGAATTAAGGGTTGTGGGAGGCAAATTATGGGTGATAGAGAATAGAGGTAAGAGATTTACACAAACACGTGTTTAAACGTCCTCCTGTTGGCCCTAGTCTGAACACTCCCCCATCACCACCCCAGGATACTACCTGAAAGAGATTAGCAATTGTTCATTCATTTATGTCACCAGCATTAATAAAGAACTTAATCAAGGTAAAGCAGAAAGCTGTCCTATTAGGTTATTATAGTTACTGCATTTATTTGTAGCAGTAGCCAATTAAATTCTTAGCGTTAGTTAGTCTTACGAATTACTTAGGATTAATCTGTTGGATAGTTTTTATCAGAGTTTTGTGACCTCCCCCCTTCCTGATGTAGTCTCTATTAATTTAAATAATTATGGGGAAAGTTCAATATGTGAAAATGTTCACATACTACTAAAGAAAATTTTTTGCATTACTTTTTATTTTCTACATGTTCAGTTAAGAAACCCAGTTTCATAAAGTATTCTTGGAAAGTCCTCTTGGAAGATAAAGGAAAAATTTGACTAAAATAACAAACACTAATTCACCAACTATTATTTTCCCCACCCTTTGTATTTTAAAGTTTTATATATATATATATATATATATATATATTTATTTATTTTTTTTTGGTGGGACCCTCGCTGGTGGCCGCGATCGAACTGGTGCTGCAGAGGCAGCGGGCAGCCTCGCAACCCAAGGCTCAACCGCTGCGCCACCAGGGGAGGCCCTTAAAGTTATATTTTAATAGTTACTGGATATTCTCAATTATGGGAAGCATCATAACTGAAAATGTTTGCCTTTTTAATAATTAGGCTCTCCGCTTTCTATCTCAATGTTAACAATTGTAAAAAATTTTTATATATGGGTTTTGTTGTCAGCTCTTTTAATTCAGTTTTAGTAACAGGTAGAATAGATTCTATTTACATAGCTTTTTAGGAGATTATTTCTAAATATCCAGAATTGCCAATAAATGAATTTTTACAATGTTTTAAAATATGTATAACTGATGGGTATATTTGTAAGTAAAGATTAAAAGTTGCTTTCAATATAGGCTATAACAGAATTTAATATGTCATTTTTTAAAGTTATGTTTTGGTTTCAGAATTAAAATGGAATCTTAATTAGTACTTCATTCATTGATTGTAGATATTTGGTATATGAATTTAGTTTACAGATAAAAATGATAAGTAATGAAATATTATGTAAAACTTAACCCCAAAATAATCATCTGTAATCACAATTTAACCTGTTGCTTCGTAAGGACAAAGTTTCAGGTTTAAAGGAGTCAAAATGATTTAAGTGGGAATGGAAAAATGATTTATCACATTGTTTTTTGTTCTTCACTGTACTTTTCTGTAAAAAATGAAATTTCTTATTCTAGAAGTATAGAATACTTCAGTAGCACTTCAAGGTAAGGTGTCATGATATACATTTGGTTTTATTAAGTAGAACTTAGGGAGTTATGCTATTTTAGAAACTGTACCACCTACGCATGTGATAAATGAATAACTTTTTTCAATTTATAGTCACAGGTACGGCCAGTATACTATAAATCAGGAAGTCACCAAAGTTACGGAAAAATGCCCATTTGGTCGATCAAGTTCCCAGGATTCTTTGCACGAATTGCCTATGGAGGACTACTTTATGGCAATGGAAGATATGAATATATCTAGTGAAGACAAACAAGATCAAGAGGTGGTAATTGTCAAAGAACCTGATGGTAATAATTAAATAAATGAAACTTTTTGTTTGTTTGTATAGGCATTTATTTATGAGAGATGAATGCATGGAAAGAAAGAGAACAAACTATGTAAATAAACAAAGATAACACAACTGATAAAAGGCTAATGCAAGTTGACTTTCACCTTGGAAATCACTTGTTTGTTGCAAATTTTTGGATGCAACTTCCAAATATGAATGGAATGAATAAGTTCACTCAGTTTTAGATATGGCTAGAATCTTTGGTCTAACCTTGCTATATCATTGATTCTTAGTGTTAAATGTGTTAAACTTGATCTTTGAAATCATCTAAACTTTTAACTTCCTTTTGTGGTATCCTAGTCCATGGTCATTTGGCTTCTAGTGAGTTTAGATGCTGATTGGAAACTTGCTACTTTGCAATGATACTGATTTTCTATTTGTCGGTGAGGTTGAGTTATCATGATCTTAAATAAAATCTACTATAATTTACCTTTGACTCCCTTGCTAGGATTTTGCCCTTTGAAAAAGCAGAATAAGTCTATTTTTAAAAGTTCCTAGCCAAGTCCTTTCTAGAAGGACGATTCTGTCCTTCATTGTGGGTGGTTTTCAAATCTATCCCATTCCTGGTCATTTTATCTTTCAAAACACAGTCCTTAAGATTGGATGCATGAGTTTGGCCTGCTAATCTAAGGGTATAGATTTGGACAGTGGAAGATGTCATAACCTTTTTTTATATTTGTATTTGCTTCTTTCTTATATTTGGTTTGTATTTTCTCTCAAGCCTCTTTCCACTATATTAGTGTCTCAATGACTAAACTTGATGTTCTGAAAGAAAAATGAAAGACTTAACTATGCCCTACCCCCTTTTAAATTTCATTCTGTTTCTTTCAGTCTCTTAAATTCAAATCTTCACTAAGTTTTTGATGCCCAATTCTGGGATCTATTATATTAGCTTGCTTTTTATACCTTGTGCCATTCAGACGTTTGTATATATTTGATGTGTACATTGACATAAATGTCAAAAAAGTATCATACATTCTATTCATTTCTGACCCAATGAATAGTGACCTCCATTTCAACAAAGAACTCACAACTAAATGATATAGGATTGAGTTGTTTAAGTAGCAAAGTCTTCATATATAGGTTTTCTCCCTTGCTATGTATTTCTTGAAAAATCTACCAATAATACTTTAAAAAGAGCTGTGATTTTTCTTAATTTAGCATTTCTTTAACTTGTTAAGGAAAATTACAATCAGCTCTTTTGTGTTCTTTTCCACTTTACTCTCACTCTTTCTCAAATGTGTTACCAACGAAGTTGAACTAGGTTGTGGTAATTAATAATCTTCTTGACCTTTGTGTCTCAGTGTTTTAAGATGGAAGCAGTATTCTGGCAGTTTGCTGAATAAGGAGAAAGTATTTTATAGGAAATGACATTCAAGCCTCATACATAGCCATGTCATTAGCAATTTTATAATTCTCCAAGATTAAAATGAATGCATAGATTATAGTTCATAAATGTGATTATCAAGAACTAGCAATGTTTCTACTTGCCCATATCTTTTCTTTCACTTTAAATTGTTTGAGTTTAACTGCTTCTCAATGGAACATGTGATTCCATAATGCAGTCTTGTTTGCTTTCCTCATGACAGTGTCAGCTTTTTCCTGGTGATTAGGTTTTATGTATCAAAGTTCTGAGTTCTACTTTATATTGAGTTCTACCTTAACAGCTTCTAATAATGATGGCTGACTTTTCATGTCAGTAAACATTTTGTGTTGCTTGGCATGCAGAATGCCTGGTACTATTATACTTCCTGAAGCCAAGGTAATTAATTTCCGCCCCCAAGGAGTTTATATAGTCTACAAAGATAGACAGGCAAAGGGTCAGTGCTGTATCATGTGACATAGGCTCCAATCGAGATCAGCAAAGCTCTTTCCATATAACATTTAGTTATGAGCTGCCAGAAGAGCTATGCTTTAGTTTCTAGATGAGCAGAGTTGACTTGAGGCTAAGCAACAGGGCTATTAAGGTAAAGATATGGGGTATGGACACAGGTCTTTTGTGTCCCAAGTCTTTGGTCTTCCACTTTCCTCCATATACTTGGAGTTTGGAGTGATCATATCTTCATTATCTTCATGCTTTTCAATAATTTCATTGGCTCTCATACAGTATTTGCTTTACTGTTTCCTGCTGTTAGTATTTTGAACTGATTCAGTTATTTAATTAGGTTCCTATATTAAGTTATTTTTTTTGCTAAATGTATTTTTTTAAATTTGTAAACACAACTGATACGCTGACTAGGAGAATTAAAAATTAATTTGAAATTGATTAGTTCCTGATGTCCAGATGCTCTTTATTCTTTGTTACACTCCACGTCAGCAATAGTGAACAGAGAAAATATGTCTTTCCATCAATTAGTGTGGAACTCTGGGGTAGTGCTGAATTTGAGCCAAGAAACGGCTTGCATCGATATCCCCAGCATTGACTTCCTTCTGTAACTTGATGGAACAAAGTTATCTTTTCATTGCTTGCTCATCTCTGAAAAGGGAACAGTATTATCTTCCTCTAGTTAATCTATTGGAAAGTTGTAGAGGTTAATTTCATGTGGAGTCATTTAAAATTTTTAATTGGTATATGTGAAATGGATCTAAAATTTGATATCTTTGTGGCTGGAGTTTATGGCACTTGTCCAAGCTTCTCAGCACTGTGGTTTGGTAGCAATAGAAGAGTTTCAGTGAGAATTTTGGAGCAGCTTAAAAAATATAAATGTTCTCGTATTTTGTAACTGAAATAATATTTTTTCTCTACTGTCTTAGAGGGTGAATTGGAAAAAGAATGGCTTAAGGAGGCTGGTTTCTCCAGTCTTGTTGGAGAATCTCCTGGAGATCCCCAAGAAACCATAATGCTTTTTTCCACGCTGACCAGGACCCAGGAAGCAGCTGTTCGGAAACGAATAGAAACTGTCTCCCAGACCATGAGGAAAAAAAACAAACAGTATCAGATTCCTGATGTCAGAGATATATTTGCTCAACAGACAGAGTCAAGTAAAAAAGTAGGTTTTCTTTTTTTCCAGTAACTTTTTTTTTTTATTTTTTTTAACTTTTTTTTTTTAACTTTTTTTTTTAAATTGAGATAGCATTGGTTTACAACACTGTCTGTGATTTTGAGGTTTTCTTTTTTGATGTTAAAGCAAAGAAATAATTCCTAAGAATCAGCTGGACTAATCCAACTTAATTCAAATGACTGAAAATCTGTGGGCACTTATATGTCAAGCACTAAATCTCCATGCTGGCCACAATCAAGAAGGACTTAATGGCTGTTCTAGAATATATGTTGATGGGGCAAAGCAAATTACACAGGTTGAAATTCAGTACAGTAATACTTGAGATGAGGGTTGGGCATTAAAAGTGACCCTAACCTCCCAGAGGACACAACTGCCAAGTGTCACTTACAGAGAAGCAGAGGTAGAGCATTTCTCTTTATCTGTGAACCATTGTAGCAATGTTTGCTTTTTTCTAGACTCATTTGTGGATCAGTGCAAGTGAAATGTGAGGGAGCTGGTTGTGGCTGATATATAAAGTAGGAACCCTGAAATAATTCCTCTTTGCATACAGGGTGCCTTGTACATAGAAGACTTCAATAAATATTTGTCATGATGATTAATGTATTATTAGCAGAAGCAGTTGGAGTACAGTAGAGGCTGGGGGACTGATAGAGATATCAAGGAAGACCTGGTACCAGTATGAGATCTACTTAACCTAGAACAGTGCTGCTCAAAACAGCTAGTTTGTGAACTCTTCATTGCTTGTCCGTGAGGACACAAGGTGTTTGCACAAAGTATAGATTGATGTCATCAGGAAGTCTTGCTACTTAAAAAAAGAAAAAAAGCATTCTTAGGATCAAAGTTGATTTACAATGTGGCTTGTTGTCAGATATACTTTGAATAACTCTGGCCTAGGAGACCCAGTGGGTGGGTGGAATGAGAACAAAGAAAAGGAATCTTGAACAAAGATTGTCTTGATAATAACAATAATAATTGCTGTCACCACTACTGACTATTACTGTGCTAACTGCTTTTCATGCCTTATTCCATTTAATCTTTACAGCTGTCCTGTGATGGAGGCATTATCATTTCCATTTGAGGCTGAGGCTCATAGATTTTAAGTAACTTGCTCAATGTCCCATAGATAGAAACCCTGAATTTGTCTGACTCTATAAAGTATGTGCTTTTAATGCCTATGCATCCTACTGTAGTTTGGTTTCCATACATGATTCTGATAGTAAGTAATTCAACCACAAGATGATATTTAGCTATAAAGGACAATCAAAAGTTTAAGATTCCTTAAAAGAAATGAGAGAATGAAAGGGCTTCTATTTAAGGTATCTTTCTGTCATGTAGAGGTTTTTTGCTTTTTGTGGATATTTCCTTCTTCCAAAAAATCTTGCACTGCTGCAGATTTCTACTCTATTTGCATGGTCAATTGTGGATCAAATCCAGTCCATTTTATAGGAGTTTGGGGGGTGACTGGATTGCTCCAGGCATATCTCTTGCTGCAGTGAAGCAGTTAAACTGCTAACCATCCAACTCCATTTCACTGGAGTTGAAGGACTAGACAAGGTTTCCAGCTGTGGAAATATGAATAGTAAAAATATATAGTAGTATGACATTTCCCTCTCAATTAAAGAACCCTCCCTGAGGGAGTTAAGAGGAAGTTAAAAGGAAGAGGGGGTAGAGAGCTGAGTTTCTGCAAAATATATACTGTGGGATTCCTGCCAGCCTCCAAGAAGATGTTGCTACTCGGTGTTATAAGCAGCAATTTTTTAGTAAATTCCTGGTAATGTCTAAACCACATGGTTTGAGTCCAAGGTAATTGGTGAATTGTATCATCTGATGGAGTCATTAGTAGAGAAATAGCACAAGTAAATTAAAATAATGTTAACTTGCTTACACTGCAGGCCTTTAATTGAAACACTGCAGCACATTAGAAATGTATCTGCATCTCTCAAGCAAAGAGGGGCCAGCCATCTTCACTTGTAGTTCTTCCGTTCTCAAATAAGTACATATTCAGCTCATCCATTTTAAATGCTGCCCCATGAAGTCCCTGCTGACACTAGGTAATATAATACAGATGTGAATACCATCTGCATTGTCATCTTCAATTGTTACAGAAAACAATTTTGACCACATCCTCCAAAATATGTGCTCATAGGTAAGATCAGATTAGACTTACCACGTTTAGTGTGCTATGGAGGACTAGTGGGATTGTGGGCAGGGCAAGGAGAATAATATTGCTCTGTCCTGAAGGGACTGAAGTAGTGCCATCACCTCATACCACTTCTGTGACTTGGTGGTCATTGCGATATAGTTGATTCTTGAATAATGTAGGAGTTAGCGGTGCTGACCCCCATAGAGTGTAAAATCTGCATGCAAATGTTGATACCCCCCAAACTTAGCTACTAATAGCTTGCTGTTGCCTGGAAGTCTCACTGATAACATAACCTGTATTTTATGTGTTGTCTGTGTTACATACTGTACTCTTAATTGTTATTAAGAAAATCATAAGGAAGAAAAAATACATTTATGGTACTGTATTTATTGATACTGTAAGTTTGTTGTCTGTTTACCAGAAAATCTTTGTTTAAGTGTACTTGCGCAGCTAACCCATCTTGTTCAGGGGTGAACTCTCTGCTGTCTTGTCTCTAAGTGATACACTAATGGACTCTATGTACCTGCCCCAGGGCTTTTCTAGATTTTTCTGAGGCACCCAGTGGAGAGTAGAGTTCTTGGTCAATAGCTTGAGGTGAAATATGTGATCAGGGGATTAGAAAGTCCACCTTCGTTTGTATGGAGGCGAAAATCCAGTAAAATGCTTTAGTTTTAAAATAATGGATTCAAAAGGACCTTTGTGCCTCATTGCTTTAGACTCCCCTTTCTGATTTTGAATTCCTTCTAAAGCCTACTTGGAAAAGAGGAGGTACTGCCTGGCTGTACTTACTGGTGAAGGGAGCCCGCTATGTTTTATCTCATCTATAAACCCTTGCAGGGCTATACTGAGATCATTGCTTCAACCCCTTGAAAAGGAGCACCTTTATTTATCTCACCTTTATTATTAGCTTTTTAAAGATTTGAATAATTCTATTTTACATGTCAACTTGTAATTTTGCTTTTATAACAATATTTTTGAAATAGCAGTTCACGTACCATCTAACTCACCCATTTAAGTCTACTATTCAGTGGTTAGTAAAGATAATAACATATTACAGATTATGAATCATCATCAAGATCAATCTTAACACATTTTCATCATCCCCCAAAGAAAACCCACACACATTAGGGGTCATTCCCCATAGTTCCCTCTCCCTAACCATTCTTTTTATCTCTGACTTGCCTGAACTGCATATTTCACTTAAGTGAAATAGCCTGTATGACTAGTTCCTTTCACTTAGTAAAAGGTCTTCAAGCTCCTCCCTGCTGTAGCATGTCACCACTTCATTTCTTTTTATTGCCCAATAATTTCCCATTGTATGGCTAAGCTAGATTTTGTTTATCCACTCCTCTGTTGATGGATATTACTGGCTTTCTGATATGTTTTTATCTTTTCCCTACACTATACAGTGGCATTCTTGATGGCAGAGACACTTTCAATGTTTTTCATATTCCCCACAGGGTTTAGTATTGTGTCCTGCAAGTTGTGGGTAATTAAATATCTGTTGGATGATAGCTTGATGAGAATAGCCATAGCTCTTTTCTTTCTGTGATTGTTAGCATTCTGAGTACATTTTTTGTACACTAAAGGTTAGCAATGGAATTATTTACAATACTGTTTCTCTGGCTGTAAGTTGGAGATGACTAAATGGCCTGTTTTCTATCTTTAGGCTCCAGATGGCACTGAATCGCAGTCAGTCAGAACACATGAAAACAAATATCAAGAAAAAGATGGTATGTTGAGTCTCTTCTCTTGTATTTCCCCACTTATTAGGATAAAAAACAGATATAACTTTTTAAAACATTCATTTTTGATTCTCAAGCAAATTCTGTTAAAATAAGCAAATTCTCTCAAAATACTAATATAAGGTGCTCAAGTGGAAAATTACATATAATAGAACATATAATAGAACTTGGATTTTTTTTTTAAATGTCCGTGTATCTCTTTGCAGTCTCTCTCCATTGCAATTACCATGTGCCCAGGTCCTATGTAGAAATGTTTACCTCATTAAACATACTCAGTGACTCTATGTAGGTAGTGCTGTTCTTAACATGTTTAACAGATGAGAGAACTGAGGTTTATATATTGCTAGTAGGGCTTTGCTAGTAAGTAGAGCCAGTGAATATAGAGCCCCATTCTCAAATCTGAAGTTCTTAATTCATAAGTGGATTGCTTTCCAGAAAGTTTAGGAAAACTTAAAAAAAAAAGTTAATATTCCTTTAGCAATTTATTATAACTTCCTTTTTATGCTTTTCCTTTGCTATATATTTTAATACAATGATGAGTTATAAATTCAAGGCATGTATGAAAGCAAATATGAAGGCTCAATTTGTACTTATCAAGAAAGAATTTAAAACTTTCATTTGATTACAAAAAGGGAAAATTTCCTAAATTAGGGTTATATAACTTGAAAAATTTAATCTTTAACGTGTTCTTACATAGCACATTATAATAAAGCTGATCTGTGGCTGGTGGATTCCAACTTGAAATTTGCCCTTTTCTCTTGTTTATGTTCTTAAGACTTCTACCTGCAGTGTTAATGCCATTAATAGTGTTGTATTTGGATTGGAAACAGTGAGGGAAGAGTATAATTAAACTGTGGAAGACCGGAAAGTCTACCCAATATTCCTATAAAAATCAGGGATTGGTCCAAAGTGATGTGAGACATTTTTGAGTTTCTAGTATCTGTACTTTTCCTTCCATACATTTTCTCAAAACTTATCTCCTGCAACACTGCCTATAATACACACACACACTTACATATATATAAAATTTTAATAGTAATATTGCATTATATATTAATATGTGCATATACACATGCACACATATATCTATGGGTATGTGTGTATAACATATCAATGTTTACTGGTACATAGACTTGGGGAAACATCCAGTAATTTCATTCTGATATAAAACATATAACTATGAGAAAAACATTGTAAATAGCAAGTACCTTTAAAAATTAAAATATAGGCGTGCTTCTATATTTTTATCTGTAAAAGCACTTCCTTTCTCCTTTCTACTATTCTGTGGAGGTTTCTTTAGTTATATGTTTTATATCAGAATGAAATTACTGGGTGTTTCCCCAGGTCTGTGTCCCAGCAAACACTGAAGTGGCAAGCAAGCTGGAATAGTCAGCACTGGCTTGCTAGAGTGCTGGGTCATCAAGAGAGACAGATGAACCTTTTATGCCACTATCAATATGCTTTGGGGAAGAGTGACTGGAGAGTTCTAAATGAATACTGGGGAAAACATTGTCCTTCCTTGTTTTCCTCTTTTGCCAGAAATGATGATGTAGGCTATATAAATGGAAGTTCTGGAAGACAAGTTCGTTATATGAGTACTTTCCAGCCTGGCTTGCAGCAGGCCAGTAAAATGCGACAAGCATAATGCCTGATATACATCTGCTTTTGCTGGTATTCTATGAAGTGGGCATAGAGCCTCCAATCCAAATAATAAGAATGTGTGTAAAGCCATCCAAGTCACTGAGTATTTGCTACTGCACCTGCTCTGGCCAATGCCATGCTCTCCCGCAAGCCGGTGAATTAACCAGTGTTAGGCTAACCTCCAGAGATTCAGAATGAAATGAATGTAAAACATTATGTGCAGTTCAGAAGTGGAGTGCTTTCTGCTTGAAATCTGCAGGGGTGGAAGATACAGTCTATTTTAAACATTTTACCCACATTTTTATGTAAGTTCAGTGAAAGATACTATTCTAAATGAAAAAGTGACAAAATGTTAATGTTGCAAGTGTTGTCATATTTCAAATTAATTAATCTACTGAATGTCAGATCAACTCTTCACCAAATTGTACAACTCCATACAATTTGAAAGAACCACTGTCTGAGAGACATTAATAATATTAATTACTAATAATGCTCATATAATTTAAAATATTTTCACATTAATATATACATTTTCTTATCTTCTTTGGGTTTCCATGGAGAAAGGAAAATTTAAAAAAAAACAAAGGCACTTCAGAATATTTGGAGTAGACTGAAAAACTTGCAAGAGTTTGATAATATATTTATAACCCAACGCCATTGTCCTCTTGAAAACTAGAAGAGAAAATAATTTATTATTTGCACTTTATCTTAGCATTTACTATTAATTTTTTCTCTTTGAGAATAGATAACTGATTCACTACTTTTACTGGCCAAGTAACTATCCATTTTTTGTAGCAACACCCTGCTATCACCTCTGAATCTGATTCTATCTGCCTTCATTTGTTTAAACATTTGAACCTTTAGATGCTCAAGTATCATACTTCAGCATTTTTGCCTTGTTTTAAATGTGTTCTAGCTTCATTATAATTTCTCTACTCCATTTCAAATTCAGCACAGGACATTTGGTATTGATTATAACTGAGGCATGGGGGTGTTTAGGAGAAAAGAGACAAGTTTTAAGATCCTTGTCTGCAAACAATCTTTTTAATAGATATATTCTGGAAAGGTAGCTTCTAATTTGAGACTATGGCTAATCATTTTGCCCTTCTTAGAATGGTTTCCTAGGAAACCAACAAACATATTCACAGTAAAACATACAACACTGTAAACGAGTGGGAAAATAAAATGAAAATTGTGCTTTGACATTTAAGTTAATGCTTTAAAAATTAATCGTAAAAAAGCATAGTTATTCTAATTAAAAAGAATTGTCATGGCTGCTGGAAAAGCATAAATGGCATTACTGACTGCAGATAGCTACTATCAGGGAGCTTCAAAATTATTCTTATTTTTAGCATTGACATAGGTAAATTTTTATTTACTTACTTAGCTGTGAGATTCCCTGAGGATCAGCTTTATAATTTGTACGGCTCAGTGCAAACTGAAAATGTAGGGCTTTGTGTTCAAATTTTAATTCTGCAGCAGTAGAGCATTAAGTCGAACGTGGGGACCTTCTGAGCATGGAATCTTGGTGTGACTGCACAGGTTGCCTGTGTACAAAACTCACCCTGTTTACTAAACAGGAATGAATAAGACTAGATTTATATTTACTTAAGAATTTTTTGGGGGTAAAACTTTTTTTTAATATAAATGAGTATATGCATTTTTGGGGGGAAGGCAGCAGTTTTAATAATATGTACACAGTACATACCTTTAAAAAAATTAGTTACCTTTCTTTCCTGTCAAATTGTTATTATGTAAGCATATAGGTACACCATGTAAGCTTATTTCAATTCATAGCTACTCACCATGAATTAAAGGCTTGCAGTGAATAAATATAAGTAATCCTGTCATTGGCTCCGTGGTTTTCTTAATGTTAGAGTTAGAACCCAAAACTTACCAAATAATAATATTTGAAAATACTTTCTTCCAATTTTAAAGCTGGTGTTTTCAGAGAGGTTTTTGCATGTTATTTCTTTCCTGGGGGACTAACAACAAACAGATCACCACCCCCCCCCCAAAAAAAAAATAAAAAAAAACAAACAAAAACCCCCAAAGTTAAGCAAAATATATCCTGGAAATGTTGATGTAAGTATCTGAAAAAAAGGTTTATGAAAGTGAGAACTTTCATAATCAGGTTCAAAATTACTGATTCCTGTACCAGGTACATCTACACCTAACTCCCACAGTGATCAGGTTTTGGCACTAACTCTTGTTTTGGAATTTTTCCTGTGATAGATGGGCAACATTCAGAAAGGAAATGCAGGGTGTGGAAGAGTTTACTCCAGGAATCTGGTCCTCATCTCTGGTTCTAAGAGAGATCACCACTAATCTCCTTGCTTTTTTTGCTTTTAATCCCTAATGTAAAATAAATCAATAATTAATTCTATAAATTTTTATGAGATTTTTAATTTTTACTCAGACTTTGAGGTCATCTACCAATGTTTTGAAGTTGGACCCAGTCTAAGAACTGTGACCCCAGAGAAGGATTCACAACTGAACTTAGGCTTGGTAGTCACCACATCCTCTCCCCACCCACGCATCATTATGGGATTTGTGGAGTGTACTTTTCACTAGTAAAATAATCTTTATTTTATTTTTTTAAGGATTTATTTATTTATGCATACAAGAGTTGGGGTGCAGGCCAAAGGTTCGGGGGGTGAGAGGATTCTCCAGAGACAGAGTGGGGAGCAGAACAGGCAGTACACTGAAATACACTGAAATACACTGCTGAGGGGAGCAGCAGGTAAGACAAGATGCACGTTGTGGTTTAGCTCCCTGGCTGGGGATGGAACTCATGTTGCAGTGGCTGGCAATAGCTTGATAGCGCTGTGTCTTTAACCCTTGTGCCACCAGGGAGGCCCCAGTAAAATAAACTTTAATTATTGTTTATAGTAAATAGTGCTTTTCACAAAGATTTTAATAGAGTTGATATATTAGAATTTAAAACAAAAGATATAAACAGAGCATATGAATTGGAGCTCTTGTTTTTTTCTTCCAGGCCAGGCACCTAGCCTAGTTGGTGAAAAGTATCTCAGTACACCAGTACCTGAGAAGTCACCTGTCTATGAAACAGATGTGAACCTAGAGGTGTCATTTGCAGAGCAAGCATGGAATCAAAAAGAGAACTCCAAGGATAAGAGTCATCGGAACAAAGGCAATGATACTCCATTATCTGTACGTAGTAAGATATTCAGATGTCACTAAGCATAACAGTATATTGTTCAAAGAATTTATTGTTCATTAGCTTCTTATTTTGAGAATTTCAGATCCATAGAGAAGTTGAATGAGTAGAATAACAAATACCCATGTAAATAACAAAGATTTTATGTAGATCTAGTCAACAGTTAGCATTTTATAATCATTTTTCTCTTTCCACATCTATCTGTGTATGTATGTTCTACTATCAGATATGCACTCACTTTCTATCTCAACAAGGACATATAAAACAAAGCAGATATAATACTTAAAAAATGTGAACACTAAAACAAAATTACATTTACTATACAGTCATATTAAAATGTGCTCAGTCATTAAAATATTGTCCTGTTGTAGCTTCTTCCTTCTCCATCCTCATCTGGGATTCAAACAAGGGTAATGTCTGTTTGGTTTCCTTGAATCTAGATAAGATCCTGCTTCTTCTTTAATATTTTTGAAGAGTCCAAATCAGATTCTTGATTGCTTCATGACTGGATTCAAGTCAAACATTTCTAGTCAAATGGATGACAGGCAAATATGCCTCCAGTTGCAATATCAGAAAAAGGCAATGACATCACATGATCTCTCCATAGGTGATAGAAGTTTGATGATTTGGTGAAGATAGATGTTCAGTAAATTGCCATTGTAAAGAGATCTTTTTTTGTGAGCAATTAATTACTGATCTGTGCTCCAAGAGACTGACTACCCTATTTGTCTTTAACAATAAATCTATCAACCAGTGATTTCACCCTATATTTGTAATCTTTGCCCAAAAAAAATAACCAGATGTTTGCAAAATGGTGATTTTCTGGTTCTGGAATTCCTTCTATGCTGATTTACTGGCAGTCTTCTGTACCAGTTGCTTTCTTTCTGTTTTCTTTTTTTTTTTTGGTTTTGAATAGTTCTGTGAACTGCTGGCTTACTTTTTATTCCTCCAATATTTATAAATCATTTTTTCTTTGACATTAGATTTTACTAAAATTTAACCAATGGGAGCCCTATAAGCTATTTTATATGTCCTTGTAACATGCTTTCTCCTTATTCTTTTACTTCTTTGCCTTCTAACACAAGATGTTCCAGGCTCACCCTGTACTTTCCTCCCCTAAAACTTTGAAGGAATCTAGTTCTTCAAGGAGCCCTGGTTCCTATTAGTAGCAGACTATATTTAGAAACAAATCTTTATGTACTGAGTGTTCTCATTGCTACTATCTATCATATATATGATAGATAAAACTACATTCATTTTTTATTTAGTAGAATTTCACATGTACAGAAGTTTAAACAATAGTATATGAACTCAATACTCATTACCTCGCCTGAAACATTCATTAACTTATAACAATTAATTCTAACTTATTTATATCCCAAACTGTTTCTTTATTCGGTATCAATTTAAAACATATCTCTGAATTATATTTTGTCACCTATAAATATTTCAATGTGTATTTCTAAAACATAGAGTGATTAAAAATAAATCCATAATTTTTTACCATACTTAAAAAAAGCAGTAATTCTTAATTACAAATATCCAGTCAGTGTTAAAATTAAAATTGCATCACATGATTTTATTTTTTACACTTTGAATCAACATCCAAATAAGGTTCAGGCAATGTATTTGGTTGATATAACCTATGAAACTCTTTCAGTCCCACACTCTGTTCCTTTGCTTCCGCTCTTCTCACTCTTCTTCCTCTTTTATTTAAAAAAAATTGGTAAAATTTCTGTCAAAATAGTATCTTAACTCATAGATTTATATATATGTGACCCGATCCTAGAAAGTTCCTTGTGCTTATCTGGATCTGTTGGACCCAGATCTGTTGGGTTGTCAGATAATTCATGACATATTTTTTTCTATGTTTTTTAAGCAAAAATGTGTGAGGGCTTTTCCAACAACCCAACAGTATAAAATTATTCTTCAGGGAATTCTGGTCCCATTTAATAGAAATATACTTTTGTGGGCTCGCTTTGGCAGTACATACGCTAAAATTGAAACAATACAGAGAAGATTAATGTGGCCCCTGCACAAGGATGATACACAGAGTCATGAAGTGGCCATATTTTATTGTCCATTACATGGAAACCGGACAACATGCTATGAGAAACCATTAGGTTAGTGAGGAAATCAAAGAAGAAACTTAAAAATACCTTGAGACAAATGACACAACTTTCCAGAACAGATGGGACTCAGCAAAAGTGGTATATAGCAACACAGGCCTATATCTAGAATCAAGAAATAACACAAAGAAAATAACCTAATCTCCCATTTTCAGGAACTAGAAAAAGAACAAAAAAAAAAAATCCAAAAGCCAGTAGAAGAAAAGAAATAATAAAAATTAAAGCAGAAATAAATGAAACAAATAAAAAAGACAAACCAAAAGATCAATGAAACCAAAAACTGATTCTTGAAAAAATAAATAAAATAGACATACCCCTAGCAATGCTCACAAAAAAGGGGAGAAAGCCCAAATAAGTAGGATTATAAATGAAAGAGGAGAGATGACAACAGACACAGTGGAAATCCAGAGGATAATTAGAGATTACTATGAACATTTATATGCAAACAAGTTCAACAATCTAGATGAGATGGATAAATTCTTAGATCTATATAATCACTCAAAGCTGAACAAAGAAGAAATGGAAAACTTAAACCAATTACAAGCAGTGAAATTGAGGTAGTAATCAAAACCTTCCCAAAAAACAAAAGCCCAGGACCAGATGTTTTCACAAATGAGTTCTACAAAGTGTTCAGAGATGAACTAATGCCTATCTACAAAAACTCTCTCAAAAAATTGAGAAAAAAGAATAACTACCAAATTCATTTTATGAGGCCAGCATTACACTAATACCACAACCAAACAAAGATAACACAAAATAAGAAAACTACAGACTAATCTCCCTATTGAACACAGATGCAAAAATCTTCAATAATTTCTTAACAAACAGAATCTAACAATTCATCAAAAAGATTATACATCACCATCAAGTGGGATTTATCCCAGGGACACAAGGATGGTTCAACATCTGAAAATCCATGAAAGTAATTGACCACATTAACAAAAACAAACAAATAAACAAACAAACAAATAAATAAATAAAAACCATATGCTCATATTCAAAGACACTGAAAAAACATTTGATAAAGTCCAACATCCATTTATGATAAAGGTCCTTGAAAAACTTAGGATAAAAGAGACATAACATAATAAAAGCCATATATGACAAAACCACAGCTAATATCATCCTTAATAGAGAAAAATTGAAACCCTTCCCATTAAGATCTAGAACAAGACAAGGTTGTCCACTATTACCATTACTTTTCAATATAATAATAGAAGTCCTAGCTAGGGCTATTAGGCAAGAGAAAGATATAAAAGGAATCCAAATAGGGAAAGAAGTGAAATGCAGATGATATGATGATATAGAGTGAATCCTATAAAATACACCAAAAAACTAATTTAAAGAATAAACCAGTTTTATAAAGTAGCAGGTAACAAATTTAATACACAAAAATCAGTAGCCTTCCTCTATGCAAACAATCAATCTCAAGAGCACAAAATTAAAAAAAATATCTCATTTACAATAGTGTGCCCCCAAATTAAATACTGGACTAAACCTAACAAAGGAAGTGAAAGACTTATACAAGGGAAACTATAAAACGCTGTTAAAAAAATAAAAGACACAAAGAAATGGAAAGACATTTCCTGCACATGGATCAGGAGAATTTACATTATAAAAAATGGCCATCTTACCAATAGTAATTTACAAATTCAATGCAATTCCAATAAAAATCTCAATGAGGGCCTCCCTGGTGGCTCAGCGGTTGAGCGCTGGGTTGCAAAGCTGCTCGCAGCCTCTGCAGCGCCAGTTTGATCCCCGGTTGCTCCCCGGCCCTGGAGGAGGGTCCCGCATGGCGCACAGACCTCTCCTGCCGCCTGCTGCTCCCCTCAGCAGTGTACTTCGGTCCTTCTGCCTGTTCTGCTCCCCGCTCTGGCTCTAGTGAATTCTCTCACCCTCCTGCGCTTCTGACTGTACCCAGTGCTTGTATAAATAAATACACAAATAAATAAATAAATACATAAATAAATCTTAAAAAAAAAATCTCAATGACATTCTTCAAAAGAATAGAACAAATATTGATGAAATTCATGTGGAACCAAAAAACAAAAAAAAAAAAAACCTGGAACAGTGAAAATTCTCCTGACTGAAAGAGGGAAGAATGGAGGCATTACATTCCCAGACTTCAAATAATACTACAAAGCCATTATAATGAAAATGGTATGGTATTGGAACAAAAACAGACACATATGGTCAACTAATCTATGACAAAGGAGCAAAGAATATACACTGGAATAAGGAAAATCTCTTCAATAAATAGTGTTGGGAAAACTGGATTGCAACATGCAAAAAAAAATGAAACTAGACTACTATCTCATACTAGATATAAAAATGAACAGAAAATGGATAAAAGACTTGAATGTAAGACTTGATAGCATAAAATATATAGAAGAAAACATGGGGAAAACACTCCATGACGTAAACCTCAAAAATATCTTTGAGTATTCTTTTTCAGAAGCAAGGAAAACAAAGGAGATTAACAGCTGGGGCTACATCAAACTAAAAAGCTTCTGTACAGCAAAAGAGACAATAATCAAAACAAAGAAACATCCTACTGAATGGAAGAAAATATTTGCACACCATATGGCAGATAAGGGGCTGATATCAAAGATCTACAAAGAACTTACACAATTCAGCAAAAACAAAGCAAATGACCCAGTCAAAAAAATGGACAAAAGAACTAATAATTCACTTCTCCAAAGAACAAATGCAAATGGCCAATGGGTATATGAAAAATATTCAATATCACTAGTTATCAGGGAAATGCAAGTCAAAACCACAATGAGATACCACCTCACTCCAGTAAAAATGGCCCACATTAAAAACAAAAACAAAAATGAAAACAAATGCTGGAGAAGATGTGGAGATAAAGGAACACTCTTACACTGTTGGTGGTAATGTAAATTGGTCCAGCCACTATGGAGTGCTGTGTGGAGTTTCCTCAGAACACTAAAAATGGATTTTCCATATGATCCAGTGATTCCACTCCTCAGAATCTACCCAGAGGACAGAAAAACACTAATTTGAAAGGAAATCTGTACTCCTATTTACAATAGCAAGAAATGGAAACAATCCAAATGACCCAAAATTGGCAAATGGATCAAAGAGTTGTGGTATATTTATACAACGAAATATTACTCAGTGATCAAAAAAAAAAAAAAAAAAAAAGACAAACTCGTGCATTTGCAGCTACATGGATGGAGCTGGAAGGGATTATGCTAGCCAAAATTAGTCAGAAGGAAAAACATAAATACCAGATTGTCTCACTTTTGTGGAATATAGAGAAACCAAACAAAAGGTCAAGAAAAAGTCAAAACTAGAAGCTGACCATAGAACGGAGGCACACAGCAAAGTCAAGTCCATCATTACTGATGAAGTGCTTAAGGGTCCCCTGGTACAAGACCTGCAAACAAGGGGTGCAGTCTGAGAGAGTTACCTGATTAATTTGTGGTAGCACGTGGAACCAATGACCTCATGCATTTTGAAAAATGCATGGGAGAGGAGGGCAAAGCAGGGAAGAGATAAACACTAGGGAATATGGTGCTTGTTCACAGGTGATACAGTGGTGGGAGAACTATGAGAACTGCAGTGATATAAGAAAAAAAGAGTTAATCAATGAAAAAAAAAGGAAAAGTACTTTTAAGACTATGATGAGAATATTAGGAGTGTTCTTCCCTTTAGGTTTGTCATTGCTTAAAGCCTTTTCAGAGGATAGAGTATACTTTTATCTTCTTTTTTCTTTGCTGAGAATATTGGTTCTCAGGAAACAGCAGATAATATAAGTAGAATATCACATAATGACTCATTTGTTTTATACTCCATTGATGCCCAGCATTCTCAGAATAACACCACCAGCATAATACCAACAGTGTGATTCCCAGAAAATAAAGTTGTTTCCTTTTCTTTAGTTGTTTCTGTTTTTGGGATATATCCCAAAACGTGTGTAACAATAAAATGATTGTGCTTTAGCTTGCCTATGATAGTTATTTTCATAAAGTTAAGCCACCAAATGCATACCTGGTAGAGCTGTTTTATTTCATTTCATTTTTAATTTTTAGGCATTGCATTTTTCATATTTAATTTTGTTTTGTAAGCATGTAAAATATTTAGGTGATCCAAAACTCAAATCTCACACTATGGCAAGTCTAGCAATTATTCTATTTCCTCCTTCCTTGCCAGATAAACTTCTCTATATTTTCACTTTATGGTTTATCCTTCTGTTATTAGATAAATGATAGCCCACTACTCATTTTTCTCCATTTTGATCATTTTTAGACTTCCTGGTATATTCTGGAGATTGCTCCATAGTGTAGAGAGGAATATTTCCCATTCGTGTTTATAGATAACTGTCCTCCTTTGGGAAGATGTTTTATAATTTATTCAAGCAATCCTGTAGTGGGGGACATCTGGGTTATTTCCAGGTTTTATGATGTATTTTTAAGAATATGTTTTTACACTGAGTGGGAAAAGTGAAAAGAGTATGTATGATTTGATTTAGATGAGCCATGCCATCAGACTATTTTTAGCAAAAGTATCTTTTAAAAGTGACAGTCTTTATCTCAACAGATGAAAAGGATTTAAAATGACTGGTTGTAGAGTTAAAGTGAAGACTCTGTTGAGCTTTAAAGTTGAATTTCAAGTAATAAAACATAAATTAATTTCTACTAGAGAGACGTAAGAACAAAACTTCCTCTAAGTTTATAATCTGCATAATAAACTAACCTTTGATAGGCTACTATCTTAGTTTTGTGACCTTGTCCTAGAGCATAGGTTAGGATATTATTTATCGAAGATTCTGATTTGCTGGGTCTATCATATACAATGGAATTTTAATAACACTTCTTTATCCTACCTTGGAGACTAAAAACATTAAGAATTTATTCAGAAATGTTGGAATAACTATCGTAAAACCCATATACTGGGTTATGCCTACACTGTAGTTCTTACATCTTTATTTGGTGTTGTTGCATTCCTTAATTTATGTTTAATGCAAGTAGATTCATATTTTATAACACCTTTGGTTATCTGGAAACACTGCTTTGTGTATACTTAAGGACAAAAAACTAGACAATAGAGTCCCAAGTTGAGAATTTGCTAGAAAAAGATACACATCTGAAAGAAAATAAGGATCACAAAAAAAAGATCATTTGGGGGTTGAGTGAGAAACCTGAAAACCTATGGCAGACACAAATTTTCTTCACAACACAAAATTAGATATTTAGGGTTACGATCCTGAATTGTCAAGAAAAGGTCAAATTATGGCTCTTGCTATCCATTAAAATAAGTTAGTTAATATTTAAGGAAACCACAAACTTGGTATTTTACTAAAATGCCATTTTTCTGGAAAAGTCATCTTTTGGAAATTATAAAAAAGAGACATTATAATAAAATCACATTTTACACATGGAAAAATCTTAGGTAAGAATGAATTTTCTAGCAGACAAGCAGAAAAAGTCATCTGTTGAAAGCTAGCAGGTGAGAATAGATTCTCTTGCTTTACAAGTGACTTGATGAGTAAAAAGTCAAATCCATCATTACTGATGAAGTGCTTAAGGGTCCCTTGGTACAAGACCTGCAAACAAGGGGTGCAGTCTAAGAGAGTTACCTGATTAATTTGTGGTAGCATGTGGAACCAATGACCTCATGCATTTTGAAAAATTTTATTTCACCCTTTATGCACATTTTTTAAAAGGTAAGAGCTTTTCTTTTCCTGAAATTGCACTGCCTTCTCTTAGCCAAGGAACTGAACCATCTAGTCTATTAACTAAACAAAAAACTACAGGAAACTTCATAAATATTTAAAGCTGTTGCTATGAATTAAACATTGGGATAAAGAACGAACTCCTTTCATTAAATAAAATGTTAAATAAATAAATAAATAAAGCTCCTGACATATATCGTAGGTAAATATACTGTTTGAACTAACAATATTTCAGATTTCTCTAAACATTTGCCTTGAGTAATGCTTTTAATAATTAGATTACATGTGTTTGGCTTATCAGACCAAAGCAACTGATTTTAGTGAAACATTTAAGAATAATAAAAATAAGTGTTGGTCAACAGGGTTGGTTCTGACCTTCCAAAAACAAAGCGATAAGCACAACAATGAGACCAGATATGAGGAAAATGAGAAGAGTTTTTGTGTGATTTTAAGAACTCAGAGTAAATCACAGGAGATGAGAACATCAAGACAGTATTAATGTAACTCACTGAGTTTCATTCTGTGCTTTTCTTTTTAACACTATACATTTTCATTCATTGAATACTCAGGCAACAGGAACCTGTTATGTGTCAGAGAACTGATACAGTAGGGTTACAAAGTGATACAGACATCACTTCTATCCTTAAAAGGCTCACACTCCTATATCAACCCTTAACCAAACCAGAGATTTCTCCTCACCTGCTCTGGTGGACCTAGAAAGTGGAGCAGAACAGAAAGTGGAGCAATTTAGAAGATCTGAGTTTGCCTTCTCTTGTCATTGCCTGTGACCATATTTAAGTCTCTTTACTGAGCCTCAGTTTCCCCATTTTCTAAATGATGTGACTAAGGCGTAGAGGAGATATATTTTAACAATGATAACATAGCTAATAAGCGATGAATGGAGACAGGATTTGCCACCAGCCATCTGACACCACATTCTCAACCCCTCTGCACCACATCATTACTACATGCTGGAAATTCACTGTGCTGCATGTATAATGATGTATATTGCTGTTTTATTTAATGTTCTCAGAAAAAAGTTGAGAACATTGTCTTTTTCCAGTAGTGGATTCTCTTGAGAATATAGCAGGTTCTGCAGAAGAAGGTTCTAGAGAACTGTAGGCAATTCCCTTGAAGTTGACTTTTCCTGAAACAAATTAGCTGCTCAATTATCAAAAGTTGCAGGTTTTATAAATTTTCTAGGACAGCAACTCTTCAAACATTTCAGCCTCATAATCCTTAAGGCTCTTAAAAATCATTGAGAGCCTCGAAGAGCTTTTGCTTAGTCAGCAAGGAAGGTCATGTGGGTGACATTGAGAAAAATAACTTTCATGGATTTCCAGTGCTTTGGTAAAGCCCAGATTTGTGATCTGGACCAACATTGCAATTTCACATTGCTGTATCCTTTGCCGTGTTCTATAAATTTGTGTGGCTGAACAAAGAAAGAAGGCATTTGCATTTTTCTGCAGAAATTATAAATCATGAAATATTTTGAGGAATTGGAGACTGGTGTAAAGCATTATGGAATATTGAATATCTTCTGATTGACATCCATGGAAGTTCATCACTGACCTGTATTCCTGAATTATGAAATATGCATTTGTAGACTAAGGAATCGTTTATCTTTTAAATGCTTTTTAGTACATTTAAAAATATTAAAGTTAACATGAATAACACTTTTATGAAAAATAATCATTTTTAGATAATCATTAATAAGTGTGGCATCATTTTACATTTTAACAACTGTAGTAGAAGCTAGTTGGACTTGCATATCTACTTGTACATTTACTGCACCAGAAAACCCCTTTGTACAGTCACAAGAGAATGAGAGTAGATAATTTTCACCTCCGGGGTTCCTTGAAAGGATATTAGCACTGTCATGGTTCCAAGGACTATGCTTTGAGAATTGGAAAAAGAAACAAAACAAAGGGAACAAAAAGGAGCAAAGCACAGGGAATAAAAGGGAATCAGTTGAACATACTTGATCTCTAAATGAGGAAGTCAAGGATAAACCCCAGAGCTAAAACTTTGATAAACAGAGTAACCTCACAATAGTCTTCTAAATTAGGTGGTCTTATGCTACTTACCCTCCCCCATCTAGCTTTCCCCGCTCTCCTATCCCTCTTCCCCTTTCTCTTCCTCTCAGTTTTACAGGAAAATAAATAAACAAACAAACAAACAAATAAATAAAGGTTAAGCAACTGCCAGATCACAAACATTTGGTTAGAAGCTAGATGACTGATAAACTTTCTGACTAAAATCTATGCCCCTATTCTCCCTCTGCTACCCAACCAATATTATGCAGTCCTCTTAACCTACCTTATTTGAATTTTTATGACAGGTACCTGGTACATTATAGGCACTCTTCACTACTATTCTTCTCCTTTCTTCCATGTCTCCACTCCTTTCCTGTCATGGTTTGTGTTTGTCTTCTAATCTTCCTTGGTTTTTGAAAGTTAATTAACTACAGTTCCTTTTCTCTGTTGAGCTTAGTGTCTTTTGTCCCTTTAGTCACTGGTCTTATTACTCTTGCTATCTGGTCTGTTTCCATTGTCAGTCTTCAGACCTTTGAACTCCCCACAGGTTTGGAGATCATCATTGGGAGATTGCTTTTCATTTTGATTGAGGAAATTCTGCTAAAACTTGCATTGTCACTATTTTGAATATAGCTTCTTTCTATAGTTACAGTCGTTCATCTTTTATTTTAAAAAAGGAAGTAGATGCTATAAATATAAACTCTGACTATATTAATGATTTTTATTTTAGAATTTAGGATTGCCAAATGACAAAACAGGCATCACCAGGATTGGTGATCTAGCTCCGCAGGACATGAAGATTGTTTGCCAATTAGCCCTAATTGAGCTGACTGCCTTCTATGATATTTTGGGTGTTGAATTGAAACAACAAAAGGCTGCGAAAATCAAAACAAAAGGTAATCTTGAAAAACAGATTTATTTCTATAGTAGCAAGGATGATCTTGACTTTTTAGTCATATTTTCAGGAAAGTGAATGCCTACAAACTACATCAACACCTAATTACATCTGAAGTTCAGATACTAAAACATTACTTTTAAATTTATAACTTGATAAAAATGTACTCTCTTCTAGACTAAGAAAAATAAAGGCATGATCCAATATTTCATTACCATAATGAAATTTTTGTATCAATGTATCCTAATTCATATGTTGTCTTTTTAAAAATCCATGTAATTGAAAAAATATATTTGGTTTGTATGTTTATTTCTAAAAGCAGATCTTGAAAAATGACTTTAAGATGGCTGATCCTATTGATTACCTTTGTTTATTCATTTGATGGGAAATACATAAGGTTATTTGTAGCCTGTCCCTTTATTCATTTACATTCTACTTTATTTTGTAAAAACACTCTTTATTAAGAAAATAATTCCATTGTGGCACACAAAACTGCTAATTGTATTCATCATAGGTTTATGTAGTTTTTCTTTTATAATTAGCTTGTAACCATTTCATAAACAGGTCTGTTTTTTATAACATGATAGAAAATAGACATCTCTTCAGTTTTTGTTTTTTCAAGGTTATTTTGGTCTGGAAATCCAGGTAATTCTCTTTGATAAAGCTTTACTATTTAGGAATCTCTGTCCTCTTTTTTTTTTTTTTTTTACCTTAAAGGTATGTGTTAAAGAGAAACCAAGAATGAGGATTAGTGAGTTGCTATGGTAACATTAGCAAAGCCTAGTATTCATCTGATTTAAGTTTTAGAGGCAATTTCTCTGTAGGACTGAAGTGTACCTTCCCTTCAAGTTCTGTCTTCCATGCTGGGCCCCTGCAGACCTCATTCTGTGTTCAGTTCTCTCTTAGTTTTTAGCTTAAGGCTTGGGATGGTGAATTCATGAGTTAAACAGTGCTTCTAGTTTTCCATACATTCTTTATGGATAGTGAAGATTTCAGATGCTTTTTAAGAAGTTCATCACAAAGCCATCTCCAAATATGAAATAGATATATACTGTAAACAGCTGTGATACAGTGCTTGAGACTTAAGCTAGCTTTGAAAGTTTTTAATTTTTAATCCTGGCAGAGATAATATGTTAACCCATTCTGATTAAGAGTATCACCATTAGTAGAATAGCTTTTCTATCTTTATTTTTTTTTTTTGTATCTTATTCAAGATGTTTATTATAAGTTTTACTTTGACATTTTTCAAGAGTGCATCTTAATTCTTAAACCAAGTCTTATTTACTGGGAGACTATTACTCTATTGAATGATGTCTCAATTGATGTCACAATGTTGTCTGTCCTCAGATCACAAGAAATCTCCTTTTCTAGGTTCACAAATGATTTTTGTCTCCCCTGATAATGTGTGTTACACATTTGTGCTAACTATTTACTTAGTGATGAGGCGGTTGGGAGTTTCTGGTTAGAAGCTATGCTCATATGAGACTTAAGGCATATGGTTTGAAATTAGAAAATTATCGTTTCTCACCTGCCATTTCTTCTGGAATTATTCTCAAATATATAAAACTACAAATTTAAATTCAAAATTACTAAATTTCTACTGTCTTTTGCAAAGAGAACCATTTGTATGACAAGGCCATGACATTGGACAGTTTCTCAAAAAGCAAGTCCATATTTTGCTATGTTGTAGAAAGTATAATTAAGCAAGAGATGAGTGACATTTGCTGTTAGTCAGAACTTTTAATTTGATTACATTTTGTGAGCTATTTGCATATTTTGAGTACTTCCACAGAATTTTGTTTGCCTTATATAGCAGTTTATGCTTTTCAAATTATTTTGATGATTATTTACAATCATTTGTTTAGTTGTCTTTCCTTACTAGATTGCTTCATAAGTGAGGGTGAGAATTTTGGGGATGTGCATGCCTAACAGGTAGACAATGTCATTGACTCAGTCGGTGCTCAATAAATGCTTGTATAATTGGATGATAATATCAGACATCTTAATGTCTTAACAGTTTTGGATTAATGTATTATATGGTTTGATTCATGTGACAAGACTTTATTTTTTGTTGTTGTTTTTGCAGATTCTGGCCTTTTTGGTGTTCCATTGACAGTATTACTAGAACAAGATCAAAAGAAAGTTCCAGGAACTCGAATACCCTTGATATTCCAAAAAGTAAGTAAGCTTGAATGGGTCAACATAGAGAATGTACTTAAGCTAATGGTTGTTTTTGTTTTTATTTTTTGCATTCATACTATTACAGTTTTCCCATTGATATGCTCTTATATTTTGTACTATGATTTTCAATCTAGGAAACAAATTTGTTTCAAAGGCTCGTAATTTTTATTTCACCATGATGCTTTCTTTGTTATTACTGTAACTGTGATTACCTGGCATCATTTTCCTGTCTTATATTAGTTGGCTTTGTATAATTGAGATTTCAATTCTATAACACATAGGAGTGGGAACTGCTTATAAATTTCTAGGGAATAGAATCCTCATGAATATTTCATGCCAGTATGTATTTCCCAAGCTTTCCTATTTACAGTGAGGATGTCCAATTTAATTTGCCAGTATCTACTTCTAAAGTAGGCAAAGAAACCATAAAGTAGAATTAGAAAATGATTGCTAAGCTATCAAGTCACTTGTGTAGTCAACACTCAATTATTTATAAGGGGATTATCTATGGCAATATAAAAATTTCCATCTAACCTCCAAGTCATCATTGTTCAGACACACAGATTGCATTTGATAAAGACCAGGAATGCATGGTAACAAAGGCAGGTCAAATCAGTTGTAGATACTCCAGGCAGATCACAGTTTCCCAAAGTTTTGGTGATAGCAAAAGTAGCAATGGGAACATAATTCATTTCCTCAACAACCTCATCCAACACTAAAACTCAACCCACTTGGCAGCAATTCTTCTACTGTTCGAAGATTTACTCATCATACCTGCTAACCACTGATTCTTTTATTTCTCATATTCACCATATGGACAAGTATGTACATTAATGTTTCTTCTGATGAACTTTGTTTTATACAGTTTTTCCTACTCACCAACCTTTGCAAGAACTGCCTGTAGAACCATCTCTGAACCATCTCTGATAGTTACCAACAATGTCTCTGATTAATAGAGAGATGCTAGCCATATAGGCCATGTAATTAAATTCAATTAATGTCAAGAGAGGTGTAAATTACTATACACATGACTGTACAAAGCAGGTGTTTCCACTATATCCTTTCCAAATGTGTTAGAAGTCCAATGCACTATATGTGTTAGAGCTCTCTAGAGAAACAGAATCAATAAGACAGATAGGTAGATAGATACATAGGTATTAATAGTAATAGCATAGGCCAGGATAGCATCAGATTTCTTGTCATTGTCTCTTGGAAATGTTTTCTAATGTATTATGTTTTCTAATTTATTTAGTTCATTATTTCTGATCTATTCAGTGTTCTAGAGTCAGTGCCTCCCATTTTGAAGTCATTGGGTAATATTTTTGTTCATAAACAAAATAAAAGGGAATATAAAAGTCTACTGTTAAATACTTCTTGCATTCCCTCTGAAACAAAAAATCACAGTAATCTATCAAAAATAGTTTTGATTTAACTGACAACTCAATTAGATATTCCCTCAAATGTATAGAAAGGGAAGAATTTATAAAAGCATTTCTAATCATTAGGTGGTGATACTTTCCCAATTATCAAAAAAATACCTACAAAGGACTTTCACAATGCTTATCTAATATCTGTGAATTGTATTTGTTTTTCTTGTATGCCTCAGAGGCACATTGTTCGCACCATATACTGAGAAAGGGTTAGGAAAATATAAATGATTTCATATTTTATCTATGGAAAATTCCTATTCTAACTGTCAAACTTACGAGTTTGACATTTTCATTAAAAAAAGAAAATATTTTTTATCCAAAAAAAGTTTGACTTCACTTTGAATTCATTTGTATATTCATATAACCAAGTAGTATACATTTTGTATGAGTGTTATTTATGCTATGTATGTATGCTAATATATTAATATATGTATTCTATGAAATTTACTGATGAATTTTAGGATGTACTTTTATGATAAACTACATGATTAAATATGTTGATCAATACAAAGTTATTTTCCAATTTCTATTTTGTCTTAAATATGAAAGGAAAACTGTAAAATATTTATTATTTTTATTTTAATAATGCAACATAAAGTAGTATCTAAAAATGTTACTCAAAATGAAAAATTTGAGAAAACATATGGCATTCTTCAGATAGTATATGTACATAACTCCATTGAATGTGCCCATTCAGCTTAATTAGATAATAATTCAAATATTAAAAATTTAATAATTACTCCATTCAGTTATTTAGAAATCATCAATTTTTCTTGTATATTTAGTAAAAGCAAAAGGCAAATCCTGCCAAAATCAAATTTGCTCTAGCAGCTAGCATATAATTTTATATTTCATAAGGTAAAATTTCATAAGGTAAAATAAAAATAAAATGGCTTATACATTGAATATGTTTTGCATATTATTTGATAAATTGGTATTAAGTCCTTTATTGATAAATGCCCATTTAATCAATATAGTTCATGCACTTTTTTTTCTTTTTGGTTGAGGATTTTTTACAGTGTAACTGGAAAAAAACATGTTCTTGGAAAATAATTGCAGTTGAATTTTTAAGAAGTCATTTTCAGCTTTGTATGGTTAAAGATGCTTCTCTTTTCAGCTAACAATAAATCCTTGGAGAATTTTGATACTACTGTAGGCTTTATTCTTACCTGTCTCCTTCAAGATCAGTGTATTCTTTGATTGTAATCTAAGATAGATGAGGTGAGAACATTAAAGAAAAATTGCCATCTCTTCTCATGTCTGCATGTTACATACAGAATATTTCAGAACATCTAGGCAAAGGTCAAAAGACCTTTATGTGATGCTTTTTTCCAACAGACACTTTATAAACAAGGGGAAAACAGTAAGCTTTATGTTGTTTGTGGGATCTTGATTGATCAGTAAGGGTTTCCATGATTGAAATTCCATTCTCTTGGCTCTCTAGAGGATTTTATGCCTTAGGGTATGCAGAAAGTTTAGTAAGATTGGGAATGAGTAAAGAATAGGGTTTTCTTTTATAAGTAGGAGAAGGTTATTCTGAAAGGATGAGGAGTGGAAGGAAGAAAATCCTATATTGATTTTAGAAATGCCTTATATTTAAACTGAGGACAAGGAAATTCTCTTAAAATAGCAGTATACTCCTATGAAACCTTTGTGCACAGGGAATGCACATTCCAGTTGGAAGATCACTTCCAAGAAACTATCCAATCTTTTATCTTCTTTTTAACTCCAACAGTAGTCATTGTAATGTTAACAGTCATGGGCTTCTTCCTTATTTAAAAAAAAAAAAAAATCTTTGTTCTTTTAGTGGGATTCTGGAGATAGATCTGTATGTATTTATTGGGATTTAGAAGTCTTATATAAGCACTCCTTTTTATTTAGGTTTACCACCACAAGCTTAAAAACTTAAAAATTAATATTTGCAAACAGTTTTTTCTTCATGTCATAAATAATTCTTTCTTTGAACTAAAAATGAAATGTAAAAGTGCAAATACTGGAATTTCATGAGATCTCTTTGATTGCAGAATGTACAATTTTGGAAAAATAGGAGAAATGGATGGTCTTAGCTGCTTTTAAACAATGAACATCTTCATTCTCTGTTTGGAATAACACAGCTGTTGTGTGAAATTATAGACTTTGGTCATAAAGGAAAATAAAACCCAACTTTTTCTAAATTGTAACTGAAGTTTTGGAGCTTATTGGTTTAAAGGATCGTGGTAGTGCAATAGCATTCAAAACTTGGCAAAATCCAGTTTACATGTCATTGTAATCAGTTTTCATTTATTTATATGTGAAACAGATGTGAAATTTGGAATCGTACCTGTTATAAATACCAAAATCAGAATGTTCTTTTGTTTATACACAGCTGATTTCTCAAATTGAAGAGGGAAGTTTGGAAACTGAAGGCCTCTTAAGAAAACCTGGTGCTACCGCTAGGATCAAGGTGACCTCTGGTTCTATTAATGTAAAACTTTATTGTTTAATTATATTTTTTGTATTTTAAATACTAACTTGTCTTCCCCTTTCTCTTCCCATTGATCATAAAATACATAAAATATTAATAAAAGAAAACCTTTTAACATTTGGTTTTCATATATACTTTACAGTATCTTCTGATCTTTGTAAATTTTGATTTTTTTTCAAAATTACCATTTAACCTGTAATAGCACTATGATAAATCAAAAGGCAAAGGAACAAAAATGTAATTTCTCTACTGTGAAAGCACAAAATAGAGACAAAAGTAAACAAAAGGCAAGAGTTTCCATCATTTAAAGAGAAGAGAGCAAAATATTAATTAATGGGGCCTGGGCATAGACTTAATTAGCACAATAACAATTGAGTTAAAAAAAAAAAGAAGAGGAAGAATGATAAACTCCACCAGGTGAGCAGAATGTGAGACATGACATTAGTCCCCAAACATTATTAGTCTAAATGAGCTGGCAAGATGAGACTCTGTCTCAATCACTCTCAGCTCCTTATCATGCTGGATTCAGGGTGACTGAATGGGGCTAGTGAAGGAGGCAGGATGACTCCCTGATTTCACAGTTGGAGACCCCCTCCCTTTCTTTTCTTTCAACACAGCTTTTCCTTTGCACTCTCCCAGGGTGCTGCATGTCCTCCTTCCTTCTCTCTCTTGCCCAACTCCTGCTCTGAGAAATAACACATTCCACTGATGTGTAATAAGGGGAAAATAACCTTAGATGTGATGCCTAATGCGCATGCCTCCCAGAGGACCTGCATTTTCCTGGGGCCTCCTACCTGAAATTTTCACTCTATCTGGAACATATATCTAGGGAAGGGTTTTGGTTAGCAGTCATTATACTTTTTAGTTGTCTCTTACAAATCTGGTTTTACCTATAGCTGAGATAGTATGTCACTGCCTATATCCAATATATTGTCTTTCTGAATGTGCATGTCTAAGAGAAAATAGGGCAGAAGGAAGGGAGAGGCTCTACTTCCTGAAGACCTATTCTTTATGAAATCTTTAGAGCTGAATCAAGAAGAAACGACAATTGATAGGGGCAGCCTCTCTTGCCTGTGATTATGGCAGTGGTGCTGCCAGGATAATTCCAAGGCCTACATTCCAGTTTGCACCTCCTGTTTATTTTGATAAGATCCCTCAATGTAGGATGCTAGTTTCAGCCTACTTTGTTCTTCAATACTTAGTTTAATCAGATTCCAGTAATTTGATACACCCACTCACACATTCCATTCAACCTATGTCCCCTGGGCTTGGTATCTGGTGCACAGAGGTCCCCAAACCACTCTGAAGCTCTTGTAAGTTTGATAAGTTGCCATTGTCTCACTTCGTTTGTGAGAATCCATGGCACTTTCACCACCAGTCTATCACGGACATGGGGTATGATTTTGAGAGAAGTTCTGTGTACACTTTCTTTTTTTTTTTTTTTTAATTTTTTTTTTAATAGAGGCATGTTTTATTTATTTATTTGTTTGTTTGTTTTGTTTATACAAGCACTGGGTACAGTCAGAAGCGCGGGAGGGCGAGAGAATTCACCAGAGCCAGAGCGGGGAGCAGAGCAGGCAGAAGGACCGAAGCACACTGCTGAGGGGAGCAGCGGGCGGCAGGAGAGGTCTGCGCGCCATGTGGGACCCTCCTCCGGTGGCCGGGGAGCAGCCGGGGATCGAACTGTCGCCGCAGAGGTCGCCGGCAGCTTCGCAACCCAGCGCTCAACCACTGCGCCACCGGGGAGGCCCTGTGTACACTTTCTTACAGAGAAACAATCCCTCAGAAATAGATAACGTGACTTCATATTATCCAGATCAGCAAGAATCCCGGTTCTCAGTTCCCTGTTGAGAACTCTCGCTGGAGGCTGTGGAGGCCAACTCACAGGAGTCATGGACACTTTCACTTGAACACAGACAAGTCAGTGCTGTGTGTATTTGACATTGTGAAGAGAAGGCTGGCAGGACAAGTCCAACTAAATGCAATTTCTAAGGTCAATTAAGTGAATTCAGCTGGTTCAACTCCTCAAACCAGCCTCTTGTCACATACCAAATTATGCAGCTGGTCATTTTAAATAATCTAAAGATAATAGCTTAAGTTATTGATTACCTTTCCTCACCCCTAGTCACCAAGTTTTTTTGTCCTCCTGTCCTTCCTCCTATCTCCCCCTCCCTCCCTCACTGTCCCTCTCACCCACTGTTCATTTCTAGGTTCTCATTTATGTATTTCACCAATTTACAAAGATAATTGAGGTAGAGGATGGGGTTGTGTTGGGAAGAGAAAGTGTAATAATTTGTGTCACATGAAGAACAAAGGACCTTCTTTGGGAGAATAATTCCAAATAGTAGGAAGAAGTGACAGAAACTTGGAAAGATTTCTAACATAATAGGATTTATGCCACAGTGAAAAAGCATGCAGAAAAATAGTAATTATGAAACAAAATTGACTTATTAATAATAATTTTCCTGACAAATTTTGTGGTGTTCTTGAGGTAAATGAGCTCTAGGTATTTCTAATTCTACAATGGGCTCAAACTGTTTTCTGGCATTAAATGGCCATGTCACTTACAGCCTATGCCTTAAAGACAGGTGTATTGATGTATTTTCATGCTTTATTTGCTATAGAATTTGGGTATCCGTTTCCCGAGGTGACTAATCAGAGATAGCTTCTGCTTCAGGCCAGAAATTGATTATATATTTTGCTATGTAATATACTTCTAAATAATTTAAAGCACAGCTTTGTTTTTTAATGATTTTTTGAAATTGAATGAAAAATTATAGTATCTAAGTAAGGTCCCTGATGGAAAGCTCATTTTAACTAATCTTTTAATTAAACTTAAACTTCTTAAGGTTTATTGAATGTCCAGAAAAATGCACAAAGTATTTAAAATTTTTTTGACTTCAATCTTTATTGGTAAAGTACACTTTGGGTGGGAGGAGTAGTATTTTTCTTAGTAACAGAGAAGTATTGGCTTTTAGTGCGTGAAGATGTCCTTGCTAGAGATAGAATCTCTTGTAAATTGGGAATTGTCTCACTCTCAGTAGGAAGAATATGCACTTACTGGTCATGTGTATGTGTTTTTTTTAATTCTATCTTTCAGAATCTATGCCATGAACTGGAAACAAAGTTTTATTTAGGGACTTTTAATTGGGAATGTGTCCAGCAGCATGATACAGCCAGCCTGCTGAAGCTCTTCATCCGGGAGCTTCCTCAGCCGCTGCTCAGTGTAGAATACCTCAAAGCCTTTCAGGCTGTCCAGAGTAAGTGCCATCCCTCTTTGAAGCAGTCCTTCCTTGTACTGGTGCCATCCATATTAATTGTTTTAATGATATTTTGCATCACAGAGACAATAGCCAGCTATATTTGGATAGACATACTGACTCATTGATGTTAATGGGTGTTCAAATGCCCCACTTTCTTTGCCTTCATAAATATACATCTTTGAGTAAATAGATAACAGATTGTTCTCTTTGGGTATAGTTTAATTGCATTCCCTTTAAGTAATACAATATCTTTTACTGTTAAAGCCTGGAAACTTCACATTTCTTTTACAATAGAATGAGTCACATAAGATTTCTGATACATTTTTCTTGCCAAGTGTTAAAAGCAACACTTACTAGAGAAACTGTGGATTAACAATTATCATAAAAGCGCATGGATATGCGACAGAGTCTGTGATTATTTCCTGAAAAGTTAAATTCCAAAATTGTCATGCAGAAGCATGGAAGGAAGCATTTGGCTGCCTCACTGGTAGAGGGCAGCAAACTGCTTATGTCTTCCCATTTCATGGTCTTGGGCAAGCTCCAAATTAGTTTCTTGAATAATTCTTGATTCCTTTTCAGTGAGCACAGAAATCTCACGAGGTTGATGTACAAGCCTTGTTATCCCTTTTGCTCCTAGAGGTCATCAAAAGGGAAAAATGCTGTCACTACATTCCACTGACCATGTCTTTATCCAAATTAGGACATTTGAGAATAAAAGGGGGCCTGGGAGTACTACTAATGACTATGATAAGCTACAGAGTTAACTAGGATTTCCCCAGACAATCTTAAAAATATGTTATTAAGTTGATTCCCAAGTCTCATCCTGTATTATGAGCTCATTTCAGAATTTATATGAAAAACATGTCTGAAATCATCTGTTTAAAACTTTATTAATGGTTAAGTTTTGCTGTTTTTCATATATTCTTTGGATAGGGATAAAAGGGCCAAACTTTGTCCCTGAAATACAAATGCCAGTATGACTCCAAATATCTAGAAGCATTGCTTAAATGGGGCTACTGAAAATGATGAGTCCCAATGATAATAACACACCTCTCTGACTCTTTAATGCTCACTGGTTATCTGATTCATTCCACAAATGTTCATTGAGTACCTATTATGTTCCAGGCTCTATTTGACTTATTTCTGTTGGAATATATGGACTCTGACCCTGCAGTTTGTTCATTCACCATTTACGAGAAACAAACTTAATCGTTACAGATGTACACTGACCATATCATGGAAGGGCCACTACGTGCTTTCATTAGGGGATAATTGTAATGCAGAAGTTAAAAGTATTTCCAAAGCACGGTTGTGTGTCTGCAAACATAAGTCCACTCATCATATGATCACAGTTGGAAGTGAGCATTCTGAGAGAGGAAGTTCTAAAGCAACAGCTGCAGCTCCTTCTCTTCCCCAAACACAGTCTCAGCAAGGCTCACTGCTCAGTCATTGTGTCTTACATTTCACAATGATGTTTATGCCAAATAACTTTTATTCTTAAAAAACTGAAAAAGGAAAGTAAGGAAAAATGTTCAGTAAAGAAAAGAGTTCAGATATCTTTAATCTGTCTGCAGATCTTCCAACCAGGAGACAACAGCTACAGGCTTTGAACCTTCTTGTCATCCTCCTACCCGATGCAAACAGAGATACACTAAAGGTCAGCTGGATTCATTTACATTAAATATCCCTTAGAACTGTGCAGAGAGAATTTTCATTATTTGTGGCAAAACAATACAATGTTTATCATGGAAATGGTAGTAATAGTCTGTGAAGAAAAGACCGATATTTAAGGGCAGATGGTAAGAGTAGGTCTTTAACTCTTTATTTGTCTGGTTAGTCATGTTGCTAGTATTATAGGGTGTTTTGGTTTTTAATTTTCACTATGATTTTCTTCTACCAAAACAGATTATTGAGGTTCATTTGTAAATAGAAATGTAGACTCTTTTTGGATCTTTCTATTTTTCTGTATTTTCTAATTTTTAAAATACATTTATATTAGTAAAGGAAAAAATGAATGTTTAAGAAAACCCCCAACATCATCAAATATAACCCACTCTTGCCTAATGTCACCATTATTTGTATTGTCAAGCAGTAGAATTTTAAGTAAAGTTCTGATGATTATATAATGTTGGGTTAGCCAAGAGATGGACCAACTCAAACAAATTGTTCTATTTTTCTAATGGCTTACATGGAGTTTCTGATTTATGTCATTATATCAAAGTGATTTAAAAATGGTGAAGCTTTTATAATAATCATTGTATTCCACACAAATTCATTTGCTTTAATGGGGAGCATTTAATAAAGTATTTATAAAAGATTTAATTATAAACTTTTATAAAGAAAAACAGAAAACTTTAAAAATATAACTTAGAAAGAATATTTACCTTAAGTTTTGCTGTTGCCTTAGAGATTTTTTTATACAGATAAGGTTAGAAACTTTGCCCTTTTACCCACTATATTTCTTTCTATTTAAAATGAAAGTTCATGTCAAGAAATTTCATGTGAGGAAAACAAAATTACCAGTTGGTAAATCTTAGGAATTTTCCCTGTTCCTCATTCAGACTCTTTGATCTGTAACTTAGGTGAGTGATCATTCTCTCATGCCTATGGAATGGATGTTAATACTTGTCTGAAATTTTCATTAAAACTGGCTAATTAAGCTATGCAAGATTAAATAAATAATATTACTTGATTTTCTTTACTTACTTGTATTTTCCAGTTTTTTACCCCAAAGAATTTCCCACCTTATTTATAAAAGTGTTCTTCCAGTTACCTTATATGCAAAAATCAAAACTATTTTATTAGTTACACATCTACACATATATACACACACTCTAGTATTCTGGAGTAATATTTTAAATAACTTGTTGCATATTCACACCACAGTTAAAGTGGTTGATTACCTAATGGCTGTAATTTATGCTTGTAAAGAAGGGATATACTGGTCCCAAAATTATTATTTGGGTGTCTAGAACAAATTAAATATTTGTTTCCAAAATTCACTAAGTAATCTTTCATCCTCATTTGAGAATGTATTGTTTTTTATGAAATTGTATATAGATTATAATTTAATTCTATGAGCACTGTACCAGAAATTAGATGCATAAATCTGGTTACGAGATACTAAAGCCTTTAGTGTGTTTCAATTTTTTGAGGTCTATAAAGCAGCCAAACTTGATCCATGATCACCCTGTTAGTGCCTACGGGAATCCACCCTGTTTCCACCTCCCTTACCTCACTACCCACCCCCACCTGTTTTTAAATTCTCTGAGAGATTAACACAGCTTTGTTTTATGTTTTTGTTTTCTTTTTTTACCCCTCCCCTTTTTTAAACTAAACCTGAAAATGTGACTCTTTAGTAGTTAAGATTTCAGAAACAAAAGCCAAATTAGACCTGTAATTAAATTCCTCTCTAACATACACTAATTACATGACCTATGCTAAGAAATTTATATTTGCTAAAACATTGTTTTCTTTTCTGCAAAATGGCAATAATTGTGATAATTGAGTAAAGATTAAACCAGATGTTCTCCATGATGTGCTTAAAACAATGTCTCACCCATAGTGAATATTGAATATTTGTGCAGTTATTATTGTTCTAGACCAAAAATCAACAAGTAGATGTGAAGTAGTCAAACTAAGCACTATCTAGTCCTATTCTAGTGAAAAGTTTCTTTTCATTCATCACTCATTCATTCAATTTTTAAAAGCATTCTCTTCTGTTGGTGTGTCACTGCTCTCCCTCTTCTATCACTATTCCCATTCATTTTAGATTTCCTGTCAACTAACTTTTGAGTCCCTTAAATACAAATGAAACTTGGATTGAATGAGTCTTTTTAAAGCAATCTTAAAAAAAAAAAAATTCTTAGAGATAAAGGCACTGCACTTCCTGAAGCAAGTGAATATTTATATAAGATTTTAAATTTAGTGCTCAGTGACTTCAGTGGGCTAGAGGTCTGACATGTCTCCATTTCTGTCCCTACCACCTCTTTTGCTGTGTGTCTTCTCTGCTTTAGCCCCATCACCATAGTTCCTAATAGAAACTAAACGCTGCCAAGTGTTTCATTAACCAAGTGGGGACACTTTGACCAAGTGGTCTATCAGATGTCTCTTCCGGATTGTGGTTATGTGCTACTTATAAATAAAATCCCTGTATGTTCAGTGCTTTCATTTCTTATCTTCATGTTCAACACAAATCTCAAAGAGTCATTTCTATTTCAGGCCCTGCTTGAATTTCTTCAAAGAGTAATAGACAAGAGAGAGAAAAATAAGATGACCGCCATGAATGTAGCAGTCATCATGGCTCCAAATCTCTTCATGTTTCACACATTGTGCCCAAAGGGCAATGAACAGCAAGAACTTGTAATGGCAGCCGGGAGAGCGTCTACCATGTTCTTATTGATTAAGTATCAGAAGGATCTGTGGACAGTAAGTATATATATTTAAGCTCTAGTAGGGGCAGGATGGCACTGAGCAGGATGTCTGTGATTCTGCAGATGGGTAAAGGAGGAGTCCTGGAGCCCTCGGTGGCTTTCTTAGGCTTTCATTGAGCTTTACATGCAGTGTGGCAAACAGGTATACGGCAGGCAAGGGTGCCAGGGGTGCCAGGAGGCCAGTAGGCCTCCAAGCACCTGGCAAGTCTTCACTCTGTACTTCTCTCTGTCTCTCTCTTCTGGCTTTCTTTCTCCCCTTCTCTCTCCTGCCTCTCTCTCCTGCTTCTGCTTCTATCAGTGAGTATGGTGACTATCTCAAATTACCCCTCCCATGGCCCACAGAAATAATCAAGATAGTTTGTAACAATGTAGCAACTGCAGGTGCCCCATCAGGCAGGGCAATCCTAATGGTGGGAGGGCAGAAAAACCTGAAAACCATTTACCAAACCATGTACCCTACAGCTCTGTTAATGAATAATGACGTCTAGATTCTGAAATCCTCTTAATCCAGCATCATATTCTTTATAAACAGGTAGCTGGTAATAGGTGATTTCAAAAATTTCAAAAATGAAATTTCAAAAATTTCATTTTATTGAATCCCAATTTTTAAAATGCCAGCATTATTTCATGAAATGTTCGGTAATTTTTTAAAAAAATTTCAAGTTAATGGTAACTGCATATGAGTGGAGAAATCATCTATTGTACGAAAATATACAATAATGTAAGAAAATTTAAATAAATAAAAAGATCTCTTAATAAAAGTTAAAAAAATCTCAAATTTTGCTAATGTAGTCTTTGGGTTCAAATTTTCCAGGATTTTGCTAGATGTCTGTGAGCTCTTGTTTATTGAGGAGGAGGCTTTCTTTCTCATTTGACAGTAGAGGCCAGCTGGCCACTAGAATGGGAATGTAGGTGATTAGAGCTAAGCTGTTTGTAGCTCAGTGGCCACTATAGGACTGTGTCTAATGCCATTGCCTTTTGGAGACTCCTGTCCTGTTACAGGTGAGGAGGCATGGAAGGCATCTAATGACTGTGTCCTTAAATTTCACCAAGCCTGTTTGGAACTGTATCTACACTGCATATTAAATCACATCATGTGGATACTCTGTACTTGTGGTGTATGGATGAAAAAAACCCTGCATTTCCCTCCCCCCCCAGATTTAACGAGCAGTGCATGTAAAATGACATAGTCATCAAATAGACAAGCCTTTATTTCTTTCTAAATGTAAAATAAAAATTATTATTTCGATAGTTTAAAATGGTGCCCACTTATTTTGCCTCTGCAAACTTAATTTTATTTCTCCATAGATCCCCAAGTTCATTGTCAATCAAGTGAGGATAAAAAATCAGAAAAAAGATAGAAGGCCCATGAAGAAATTGCTGAAGAAAATGGCCTATGACCGCGAAAAATATGAAAAGCAAGATAAGATTGCAAATGATGTAAGAAAAACTTGAAGATATGTTTTTATGCAGATTTTAGTATTGTTTTGAATATCACACACACAACAAAGAGTTATATATGTTTTTGCTGTGACTTTATATCTAGTAGGCCATGGTACTACCTATATGTAAAAGGCTTCAGAGATGATAACTATACTTCCTACTACTATTGGGGATCCTTATTGACAGTTGTTCAGGTATGGGTGACTTACCATGAGTGCTGTTAATGGGCAACAAAGGAAGAAAAGAAGACTGGAATGTTCTCTCTCTGACACGCGCACACACACCCAAACACAGACATACAAAGGACTCCATGGAGACTCCACTTGCCCACTGAATTTGTAATGTGAGTAGAGTGCCTTGTGTGAACCACCAATCCTTTTTTTGTTCAATTTTCTCATCTGTGAAATGGGGAAAAAGCTCACCCATATAGACAACTAGGTCAATGTTTGTATTCTATTGAATCTCCTTCCTGGACCTTAGTGAATACTTAAAGATTTTTAATTAGATTATATGAAGAATTTGGAGAGAGTTACATTGCAATGATGAAAATTTAAATGTTTCAAAAATATCTAAATATAAACATTTGCGAAGTGATATAAGAATATATTAAGAACTGGGTTTAAAATAATAACATGAAAATAATTAAACAAATAAAATAATTACATGAAAACACAATTATGAAGTGAGATCCCAGAGCTCTACCCTAAGATTATTAAATGAAAAGGTTTCCATTGTTCTATTTACCGTGAAGACAAACCTCCCCCGCAATCAGTATAACCTCCATGGAGGTTACTCAGTTACATGCTGACATCTTGTGGAATAATGTGGAAATGCAATTATCAGCCTTTGTCTGATTTCTCTGCTTTGGCCTACTTAGGGATCCAGGGAATATATTAAAAAAATTCTCCTATATTTATTTATAGTTCTCTTACAAAGTAAAATTTTCTTGTAATTAGATATTTTGGTTAATCTTTGAGTGTCTTTAAAAAAGAAAATAATGAAGGATATTGTAAATTGTGTTTAATTTTTAGAAATGACTTGATACCATAGGTTAGAAAAGATTTCTGAGATATTATATTTGTTTAACTTGTGTTCTTTTACCTCTAAAACCATCGCCTATGTGTGCATATCTCTTTTTGTGTATCTGTTTATTCATATTAATTTCATAGTCTTACCTAAGGCAGTTTGAAAGTGATGCTCTGAGGCACAGAATGTATCTAAGGAAACAAAATTTGCACTGTACCCTTTTAATAATAAATCCTTAAACAAAATTAAAAATGGACTATTTTAGAGATGGAGCATTTAAATAAGTTTGTCATTTACAGAAAAAGCAGAATTAGCTTGAATTTAAGTCGTTTGTACTTTGGATTAATTAGGCATGGGCTGGTCCAAGAACTATCCCTACACTAATGCGAAGCTGTATTGTCACTTGAAGGTTTGAGATTGAAACCTGTATTTATTTATTTATTTTTAAAGATTTATTTATACATACAAGAACAGGGTTACAGGCCAGAGGTATAGGGGGTGAGAGGATTCACCAAAGACAGAGTGGGGAACAGAACAGGCAGACTGACTGAAATACACTGCTGAAGGGAGCAGTGGGTGAGTCAGGAGAGGTCTCCTGCACCATGTGGGTTGCTCCCTGGCCGGGGATCAAACTCTTGCTGCAGTGGCTGCGGTTAGCTTCATAGGTTGTGTCTTAACCCCTTGCACCACCAGGAAGGCCCAAAACCTGTATTTAAATCTCAATCTTATCATGTATTAGTTGTCACTTAATCTCTCTTAGTTTTGGTTTTGTCTTCTGAGAAAGTGAGTGATTCATTTAACAATCAGTTAAGCAAATTATTTAACAATAACCTGCTGGGTGCCAAGCCCCCTCTCCTTGTTAGTTTTTCCAAGGAAATGGAGCCCAGTGCTCAGCCTAAGGAGCTTGGAGAAGTTTGCAGAGGACTAAGCTTAGAGGTGCTGGAGGTCGGGGATAGAAGCCTGACCCAGGGAACCAGGGCTACAAAGTAGGCATTGGGCATCAGAGAGGCTACACTGGAGAGCAGAGCTAAGATATGGGATGGCACAGACATGTTCCTCAGGCAGCAGATGAGAAGATACATCTGGCAGGCAGAGGAAGCTTCCTGGCAGAGTGGAGGAGCATGGGTGATCATGGCCCGCAATGGAGGTTCACTTGGCCTGTCATTTTGGTTGAAAATTTTAATCAATGGCCAGAATTTTTTCTAAGTTGCTATGATGTTTTTTAGGGATAGTAGATATGCACAGAAAACCATCACAAACAATAGCTCTTAAAGATAACATGAAATACTGTGGGCATGTGGTGAGTTTTTAAGTAATCAGAGTTTTCTACCTAGGCTTCCATCAGTTTCCAGAATTTAAAAATTTAAAACTAAAGGATTTAAGATAAAAATCTGGACTTCCCTCTTGACAAATTGGATGTAGGGATTTGCCTGTTACCTCTTTTCCTGCAGGGTAACAACTGACTGGATCCGAGTAGCAGCTGTTTCCCTTGGATGAAACCTGGGCATGCACTTTGCTATAAGTCAACCCTCTACTCTGTCTAGTTTAGTTTACGTTTGTGGACTCCTTCCGAAAGTCATATGAATATGCAGCACAAAATTATAGAGCATGAAACTTTCTGAGATGTTTTATCTATTTCCTAAACATTTGATGTGTACTTAATACATGCCAGGCACATATTCTAGAGACTTGAAATACATTATTGGACAAAAAAGATAAGGATTGCTTCTCTCCTACTACTTAAATTCTTTTTTGGAAAGATTTATTTATTTATGCATACAATAACTGGGGTACAGGCTAGAGGTGGGAGGTAGGTGAGAGGATTCACCAGAAACAGAGTGGGGAGCAGAATAGGCAGACTGACTGAAATACACTGCTGAGGGAAGCAGTGGGCGAGACAGGAGAGGTCTGCTGCACCATGTGGGTAGCTCCCTGGCAGGCTGGGGATCAAACTCATGCTGGCTGCAGAGGCTGCGGATAGCTTTATAGTGCTGTGCTTAACCCCTTGCATCACCAGGGAGGCCCTGTACTACTTAAATTCTTTAAAGATAAATATAAGCTAATTATACAGTATCTTAGTCTGTGATAAATACTCCAAAAATATAAAAATAGTAGAGCAGAGAAAGGGGAATCAGAAATGGAAGTCCCTTATAGCTAAAGATGTGGAGCTAAAGATCTCTGTATATATATCTAAGAAAGTGCATTCCAGGCAGAGGGAATTGTCTACACAAAAGTCTAAAAGCAGAAACTTACATGGGATATTTGAGAGCTACCAAGCCAAGGAATGCTAGTGACTGGGAGTGTAATCAGCAAAGGCGGGGCCAGGGGTGGGGGCAGTGGCTGTCCATATGAAATGATATCAGAGGATCAATGGGACCAGATTATGCAGCATTTTTTTAACGCTATTATTAGGAATTGAACTTGGGTGCAAAGTGTTATTACAGGGCTTGGAGCAAAGGCCTGAAAATATACTATTTTAAAAAATGATTCCTAGTTGTGTGAAGAATAGACTTTGAGAACAAGGATAGAACAGGGGAGAGACCGGTTAGGAGTCTCATGTCATCCAAGTAGGAGAAACCTGAGTACTAGCATTGGAGGTGGAAACATGATCAGTTCCAGGAATTTTTTTGAAATTAGAGCCTTTGTAATTTCTTGATGGAAATGATATGGGTTGGAAGAAAAAGAAGTTAAGGATGCTTCAAAAGTTTTGACCAGAGAAATTAGGATGGAATTGACACTTGTATAGGGAAGTTGACAATTTTAATTTGGGGCTTTTTGAGTTATCAGATATCTAAGTAGGAATGTCTGAAAGATACTTGGAAGGTGTGTAGAGGAGCATGAGTAGAAGAAAGGCAGGAACGGGCTTCCAGGGGAAGCCTGCCTTTTTTTATTTAGCAGGGAAAAGCTGGAAGTTGGTACCCCAAGAGTTACATAACTGTATTTATATTTTACAGCAGTTGATATAATGTCAAGTAAAGGAAAGATTGGAGGAATGTAAGATAGGCCATTAGGTAGGGGATGTTAGCTAATTTTGTTTTTCTTGCGAGTATGTAAATTAGTAGAGTCCTTCTGGAGAACAGTTGACAAAGGCTTAAAATTATGTATTCTGTAGACTCAGAAATTCCTTCAAAGGGAATAAGATGAGCATGCAAATAGCTATGCTCAAATTCATCGCCATTCCCTTTATACTGAACAGAATTTGAAATAATCCAAAAGGGTAGAAGTAATTAGTTAAATATGTGATCGCGTATCTATGTAATGAATTGCCATGAAAATGGACAAGTGTATATATTGCCCTTAGAAGATATTCAAGATAGGTTGAAGAAAGAAGCTACAAATATTATATTGTCATATTTGTAAGGAGTAATCACTTTCATTATTTTGTTTGCTTACCAGGGGTCAGGCATGATAAGTAAACATTTTGCAACTATCTCATTTAATATTTATAATAATTTACTTGGAACACATTTTCTCATGTTGTACAGATCAGTCTCAACCTATGGTTATCTAGCTAGAACATTATAGAGCTGGAATCTAAAACCAAGTCTACATGACTTTAAATCAAGGTGTCTTTACTATTATCCTCTATTTCCCCATAGATCACAGATAAACTCTGAGAAGGATACACAGAAAATCCTGGACTTAAGTGTGGTAGTACAGTAAACAGGTATTATAGCCATTACAAAATATGTTTAATATTTTGCTTTTAAATCAGTCTTGTGCTGAGCCAAGTCCCAGCAATGGGAATGGAAAGAAATGTTGAAGTGAGCCAGTAGGACCCACTGGAAACTGATTCGATATGAGGAATGTGGAAGAAGGAGGAATGTAGAATAACTGGCTGATTTTACCTTAGGTGACTTTATGAAGATAACACATTATGCAAAAGGAAAAGACTTTTGAGGAAAAGTCTGTTTTTGACATCAGGGGCAGGCATGCCTGTGTGAAAGTTGGCTACATGGTCTCAGAGGACAGTCAGATCTAGAGTCCTGCCTTTGACATTAGCATAGATATTGTTGTTGAAGTCACAAAGTAGTTTCTATTACACAAAGTAGACATATGTGGTAAGAAATAAAAAGGTGAAAATACCAATATTTAATAGTGGTCCATAGAAGTAGAGCTGGCAAAAGACACCAGGAAATAATAGGAAGTAAGATAAAGTTATTATTGCAGTGTTTTGGAAACCTCTGAAGAGGAAAGCATGTGAACTGCTTGGTTAGTAGTACCAAATGCTACAGAGTGATAGTGTTGCGTTTGGATAAAAGACCACTGGATTAACACTTAAAATGTCAGTTGTTACTTTATTTTTAAAGATTTTTATTTATTTATACAAGAACTGGGGTACAGGCCAGATGTGTGGGAGGGTGAGAGGATTCACCAGAGACAGAGCAGGGAACAGAACAGGCAGACTGATGAAACACACTGCTGAGGGGAGCAGCTGGTGCGACAGGAGAGGTCTGCTGCACCATGTGGGACCCTCGCTGGCTGGCCGGGATCGAACCTGCGCTGCAGAGGCTGCAGACAGCTTCACAGCGCTGCGTTCAACCGCCTGCGCCACCAGGGGAGGCCCCAGTTGTTACTTTTTACAAAGTATTCTCATTAACTATTGATAAAGAAGCCAGAATACCCCGGTATTGAAATGAGACACAAGAGAGCAGACCATGAAAATTTATTAAGGTAGTATTTTTTTAAAGCATTCTGCATGATATTAATGCTAACTGTATAATCAGGGGGTCATATAATTAAGTCAGTCTGGCTAGGTAAATTAATAGTTTGAGCCAGGTTATAAGGGACACACTCAATCTACTTACTTAAGACAAGTGTTTTTAATGGCTACAATATAGTAATTGGTACAAATGTGACTTACTTTCTTAAATCCTAATGTGTCTTATCTGTTAATTAATGCAGGAAGAAACACTTGGTAAAAAAAAGCAAAATTGTAGACTATTAAATAAGACTATTTTCTGATATCTTTCACCATGTACGTGGGATCGATATCATCCACACTCATGACCATCCACGTGTATACACACACCACATCACACACCAAAAGTCACATGACTTGAATAGGCTTATATCTACCATTAATAAGGCATTAATGATAAATTATTTCTCTAGGCCTCAGTTTCTTCTATAAAATGAAGGGAGTAGAATCAAATTAATGATATTTAACCAGAAGTGAGCAATAGGAATTTGTTTTATTATTTAAAACAAATAAACACAGGAATGGAACATACCTTTGCCCACTGAATCAGAGTCTCTCAGAGCAGGACTGATCTGGGCATGTGTAATGTATACACTGTAAGAGTGATTTCCCTTCCCCTATTTGGTATATGTGTGTATGTGTGCACATATATTTAATTTTATTGTAGGAATTTGCTAACATATGCAAAGATAGACTAGTATATGAACACCCCCTAAATCCATCACCAATAATCAAATACATTTTTTTTCTTATTCTCAAGACTTTTATTTTTTATTTTTTTAAGATTTATTTATTTATTTATACAAGCACTGGATACAGTCAGAAGCGCAGGAGGGTGAGAGAATTCACCAGAGACAGTGCGGAGAACAGAACAGGCAGACTGACGAAATACACTGCTGAGGGGAGCAGCTGGCAAGTCAGGAGAGGTCTGCTGTGCCATTTGGGACCCTCACCCGGCGGCCGGTGATCGAACCGGTGCTGTAGAGGCTGCGGGCAGCTTCGCAACCCAGTGCTCAACTGCTGCGCCAACGGGGAGGCCCTCAAATCCATTTTTCTGACCTTGTTCCATCTGGTCTTCCACATCTTTTTTCCTTTTAGTATGTATAAAGAATTTAGACAAACCTTCATTTCACCCTTAATACCTCAGATTACTTCTTTCAATCTAAAGACCTTGAGTAGCTTTGATGAGCATTTAGTTATGAATTGCTGAATTGTGCTGATTTCAAGATCCATTGTGAACTAAGATTTGAATGATTTTTCTTTTGTCATTCAGGCTCACCTCTCAAAGTAAGGAGAAGCTGTACATTTATGAAAGAGTAGGGGCACGGAATATGCCACGCTGCTTAGCAGCTCTGCCCTGATTGGTAGCATACAAAAGTTCTCTCTTATCTGGTTAACTTTGGTGGTAATTCAGAATGACCTAGTATCACACTCTTGACTTACATTTGGAACTCTTGGGTTTTATAGAGTTTATGTGACTTGCTATTATTTCCAAAATGATTTTGTAACATTTTATAGTTTAGAGCTTTGGATCTGCCACCAGAAAAATCAGGGAGTTGGCAACTGAGCAATGTAGACTCTGCACTGAAGGGATTGCATGGCTTTAGTCACAACTCTGTTTATAATTTAGCCACAAATCTGTTCAGAATTTCATCTTTGGTTCATTTAACAATTCTGACCCAGAGCATCATTGCAGGTATTGTTTCAATCATTTGTTTTAAGTCTGGAAACTGGATTTACTTGGGGGACTGACTTGGAAAATCAATTTACAATATCAAACACAAAATCTTGTTTCTTTTTAAAATATTCTCTTGATTTTTTCATAGTTATAAAAATATCATGTTAAAAGATAAAAGTATCAGAACTTATTTCATTATAAATTAAATGCTTAATTACCATGGAAATTATTTCATGTCCTTCTTTAAAATTCTCTAAATCTGTGCATTGGATAAAAGTTTAAGCATGTGGATAAACAAAAGATCAATTATAATCAGAATATAGTTTAGGATAGTAGAGGATACCTTCCATATCTCCACCTTTAAACTAAGGTGATGGATATGCCACTTTAAGATACCTTGCTAAAATATCTTTAATTTCCTAAAACATGGTCACATCTGGCTTTTTTTTTTATTTTTGAGAAAGCTCTATTTCCATTTTTCCCTTTTGAAGACAGAGATTTCTATGACATTAAAAATGTCAATTTTACTTTTAAATTAACTTTTTTTTAAAGATTTATTTATTTATGCATACAAGAACTAGGGTACAGGCCAGAGGTGTGGGGGGTGAGAGGATTCACCAGAGACAGAGTGGAGAACAGACCAGGCTGACTGACAGCAATACACCACTGAGGGGAGCAGCGGGCAAGACAGGAGAGGTATGCTGTGCCATGTGGGTTACTCCCTGGCTGGTTGGTGATCGAACTCATGCTAGAGAGGCTGTGGATTGCTTCAAAATGTTGTGCTTAACCCCTTTCGCCACCAGGGAGGCCCTTAAATTAATTTTTAATGAAAAAAATAATGTCCTTCTAAAGTCTCTGCCATTAAATTTCTAATCTCCAGAGTACAAAAATATGAGTAGTGTTTATCCAAAACTCCTGAAAAAATACTAAAATCATTGCCTACCAACTGTAGGAAATAATATCAGATTAAAAATATACTCTAGTTCAAGATATAAAATATTTGAGTGCCATATGAGATCATTTTCTTTATTATAAGTCTTTGCATGCATAAGAAATTAACATTCTTAAGTTGTACAATCCTCTGTGATGGAACTTTAATGGTGTTAGTCAAATGCTACTCTTTTCCAGTCTCCTTGCATAACACATAACTTCAGCTCAGAAGCATGCCAAAATAAATAAATAAAGACAGAGTCACAGATGTTAGTCTAAAAAAGTGTAATAGGAAGGTTTGCAAAGATTCATTCACAGAATCAGTTATTATTTGTGGCTCAAGTTAAGAGTAGACTCTTTGGCTTAATGATCAGGTGTGTTGGGTCTTTTCAAAGGTTGGCAGCTCAATGTAATTAGCATACCAATAGCTTTAGTGTTTGATACAACATGATTCTACAACTTAGTAGTACTTGTAATACACCTTTTAAATGAAACTTTGGTGTCATTTATTGTTTCTCACCTTTAGTAATATTTACTAAATGGCCACCCTTATGAAGATATCCAGAAAAATCTTTCCAGAAACAACTTTTTAATGCTTCATCTTTAACCGTTTCACCTATCAGTCAACTCCAACAGTAAGACATGGTAGATGCAAATTGAGTCAATCCTCAATTTTTATATTGTTGTGAAATTTTATGGGATATATTACTACAGAAATAAGCATGCTGAGGATTATTCTGTTTCCCTAATACATGCATCTACCTGAAAACCCACACATACCCTGTGTTAGAACACAGCTTTACTGGTTAGGGAATGTGGTCAGTCCATCTAGGAAGGTGCTATTCCCATTGCTGGTCTAATGAAAGTCATTCAAAGACATTGATAATCCATTTCCACAAAAAATAAATCAAGTATAGTTAATTTGAGAAGAGTCAAAGTTGAACCACAGCAGGCCTAGCCTCATCCCTGTTCACAAAGAGGATGGATTGTGGGGAATATTTTATTTCATAGGCATAAGGAACCTATACCCATGCTACTTCCCATGCTGGCAAAAATCACAAAGTGCCAATTTCCTGACATTTCTCACACACACACACACACACACACACACACACACACACACGTATGAGAATTCTCAAGTACCCTCAAAAGTTAGTATCTGGCCTTGTCTTCCTTCCAAACACAAACTATTAGAACACTTCTAGATTCTGTGTCATAAGTGATGTCCACGCTAACTTCAGTGCTGTAGTTATTAAGGAAGCATGGATACACTCTCCAAAGCATGATCCCTGAACTCATTTAGAAAGCATAGACCTATGATCATATTATTAGAGGCCTTTAGCTGTTTATGAGGGGCTTGGGGACAAAGTAGCTGCTTCTTCAAGTTCATACATCCTGATGTTGGTGGTCCTGGCTTTTCTCCTTGGCTCCAGGTTGGAATAAATGACTGAAATATGCTTTGTAACATCTTTAATTCCTCTGTTTACCTCTCTTTCCCTTTTTGTCTTATCTCAGCAGTTAAAAGAACACCATGGAATAGACAATGTTTTTTAAATTATTTTTTTGCTATTAAGAAAATACATTATTTATTAGTACTTTATTCTAGAGAAATATCACCATGATTGGCATATTATTTTAGTAACAAATTTTTTTGAGTGATTCATCTCATCAATGTATGTTGATAAATGGTTATCGATATGACAGGCGTGTGGCATGTGGCATGTGACTAGAATATAGGTGTCATTTAACATCCTCACCAGAAAGGAGATCAGAGGAAAATTCAGTGGGGGAAGGAAATGCCTTTTGAATCTCTGTGCATGGAAGTGTCTATTGTGTTTGAGATATTTCATCTGGGTCTTGAGAAATAGGTAGCTGGTTATTAAGACATGTAAACATAAGAAAGCATGGGTGCTTGTAGCAGATTTTGATTGGACTGTCTCACCCAAACTATAGATGCTCCACAAGGACTAGTGGGGAGAAAGGCAGGCACTCTCTAGGGTTCCCTTTTACTGAATTCTCCATGGTAACATGTTATTTTTCTAGATCACTTTTGTTTTTGTGACTTGTTCATTATGGACTGTCTACATATACAAACTTAATCATATTATCTTCACTTTAAATGTCAGCGAGGATTTGCACGCCTTTTTGATATTCTAGGTCTGGTCAAGATGTAATTATGAGGAGAATTTTGGTCACTATTCTTTTCATAGAAAACGCATATACAAGGATATTTGACATTATGACGTCAACAGAATTTTCTGAATCAATATGAAGTACATGTGGTTATTTGCAAACCCCAGCCTGCCATTCAGGGCCCTGAGTTATTAACAATAATATAATAATTAACTAACAGCATCTAAAATACCAATAATTGTTTCCCAAATAGACAAAGCAGTTTAGTTTTTTTTTTTAAAGATTTATTTATTTATGCATACAAGAGCTGGGGTACAGGCCAGAGATGTGGGAGGGTGAGAGGATTCACCAGAGACAGAATGGAGAACAGAACAGGCAGAATGACTGAAATACACTGCTGAGGGGAGCAGCCGGCAAGACAGGAAAGGTCTGTCTCGCCATATGGGTTGCTCCCTGGCTGGCCGGGGATTGAACTAATGCTGCAGAAGCTGCGGATTGCTTCATAGTACGGTGCCTAACCCGTTGCGCCACCACGGAGGCCCCGGGTTAGTTTTTTGAACACAGATTCTGTGCTTCACTGTTGCTGTTAAGTTTTTACTCCGACTTTCAAGTTATCAGGACCAGCTTATTTTTTTCCATCTCTTAGGAGGAAAGAGATATCCTGAGGCTAGGCCAGCAGGATATAGGTTAGAAATGGAAGCAAAGGTAGAAGTACATGTAGCATAACTGTTGAATTATAAACTAGTTACTAGGTATTAGACCATTGATTTAATACCTGCTTTTCAATCAAATGCTCTACCACTGAGCTATACCTCCTAATACCTGCTTTGAGAGGAAAAAGGGAGTAACACTACCATGTGAAATTCCCCTTTCACTTTAAGAACCATGTCATTTATTGAAATAATACAAATAAAAATAGAATATGGCTTAGAATCAAGGTCAAAAGTAAATTAAACTTGTGTCCTAAGAGTGAGGTAGAAGTCAGAGACTAGAATAAGGTATCAGGTCAAACTACAAACTACTATTAGGTCAACTTGGAAGTCAAGAAATCAAGAAGAGATGAAGCAGGAACAGTGTGGGTGTGGGGTAGGATTGGGCCTCCTTCAGGGATCAGGTTGAACACAATAGTCCAGTAGAAGTTGAACAAGCAATGCTAGAAATGTGGCTTCTCATCCAACAGGATGGAGGTGGGCAGTCCTAGATTGTTATGTCTGTCTTTTCCTGGGTTGGAGGGAATGAACCCCACAGCCCTTTATATGAGTGGTCAGGTGGGGGAGGCAGAGTTCCTGCAGTTGGTGTCCAGCCCTCTAGTGTCTCCAGAGGTATAACAGGTGTTTGCAATTCTTCTAGAACAAAGCCAAGGCCTTACACAATCCCTGATGCCTGTATAGCCTTATGTAGTATTATTTCTTTGTTATTCTCTCATATCTCACTGTTGCTGAGAGGCAATTTTCACTCTTTTGGGGCTATCTACATTCTTGTGCTACCTGATTCTAAGTTACATTACTTTGGCTGAACCTTGAAAGAAAGAGAATTTTATTAATTCTGCTTGTGACAGATCGTGCTTTATGTTTTTTTTTTTTAAAAAAGCAACTCAAGCCCATGTACATTAAAAACTAGTACTGAGTCCCAAACCAATAATGTACAGTAACTTATGTCTTATTTATCTATGAGGTAAGTACAACTAGCACAGAGCCTGTAGTAAATAGATGCTTAGTAAATTTGGGTTGAATTAAACAGGGTATTTGTAGTGTTTAAGGTGTTATCTTTAAACATAATTGTGCATGCTATTTGTTCTAAGATCTGTTCAAGACATATGGTTATAAATAATAAAGTAGTGTTTATTTTAGCAGAACCATTTAGGAATTAATTAAACCTAATATTTCAAATGGCAACATTTGAAAGCTGACATTTTGACCTTATTATCCCCCCAAATCGTTCACTTTCATCTCCCCAAAACATAAAATGTGCTTAATATCCATGGAAAAGGATTGAGATTGTTTATCTTAAGTTCCAACTGTATGGTCATAGTGTAAACTCATGAGCCAAATAAGAAACAAGTCCAATACAAATGTATTAGAGAAAGCTATTTCTTTTTTTTTTTTTTTTTTTTACTATTCTCAGGGACAATTTTTGTGAAATTTTGTGAACATGCAGAAAGATTTTAAAAATGCATACATTGCAATATCATGCAATGTAAGTTCTTTCTGATTCAATTTCATAAATTGCTACATGAAGAACCCTCTAGCAGATAATACTCAGAAATCAGCACTTAATATGGCAGTAATGGTTATTGCTGTCATTCTTTACATCTTTAAAAATAATTAAGCATTACTACACAGGCATTATAAAGTTCCCCTATCACCATTAAGAGGATATTTGAGGTTTGATGTAATTTAGCAAATTACATTATACAGTAGTTAAGGTTTTTATGTAGTGAAGTAAAATGCGTCGTAGTTAAGCACACTTACCATGTAATGCATTGTACAGAGTTACATGTTCCAGCTGCCGCCAGCTTTGTTCCAGTGTCATTATTGCTTTGCAGGCTGACGTTCCTCAGGGAGTGATTCGAGTGCAAGCTCCCCATCTTTCGAAAGTTTCCATGGCAATACAGCTAACTGAAGAACTAAAAGCCAGTGATGTACTTGCCAGGTTTCTCAGCCAAGAAAGGTAGAGGCCTGTTTTGTTTTTTTATTATTCCTTGGTATAACTCACTAGCTCTCTTTCCCTCTCCTCTTAAAAAAAACAACAACAATTACAACAAAAAAAACCATGGGTATTTTGAAGTGTTTAAAAATGTGTCTTCCTTGCTGAAAAGAAGAGCAGGCTCATCAATTAGACTGCGGGAATGAGTTGAGCTGATTTGATGTAGTTTGTGTTCAAGTTGAGCCTGTTTGAAGCAGGATGTCTGTGCATACCTTCACACTGCCTAATATGGGCTTGGCACATGAGGCCACTCACTATTCTTTCCAGAATGTGTTGATTGGAGGTTAATTACTATGTGTAGGCTGTTAGGAGAGTCATTAATTAGGATAGAGTGGGATTAAAACAAACAAATAAAAGATACAACTCTTTCTATGAAATAGAACGAATATAAAGAAATGCTTTAATTTGAAGACATGAAGAATTGAAAGAGGCCAGCCTCTCCCTGGAGCTCGGCAGGCTCGATAAAGAGCTCACTGTCCTTGTTAGGGAACCAAATGCTCCCTCTATTCCAGGCCTGCTGAGGCAGGAGGAGTCCTTTGTAAAGCCATCAGCATACCTTCTGACAATATGAGAGGAGATGCTTCCTGAGTATCTGAAACCTCTTAAATTTTAGAAGTTCAAGCAAGTGTATTGGATTTTCAGTTTTTATCCATTGAAATCTGATTTTTAGCTCAAATGAAATTTTAATGCTCTTCCGCTTCCTCTTATTCATTGAAATAAGATAATCCAGTTCTTATAAGAGACAGGGGAATTGGAGGGCATTGACCTTTTTTGCTTAAAAATACTTTGTGTTACTTTCCATAGACTTCCATCTCTTCATTCTAACATTCAGGGGCTTCAGTTAAGTTTCTGCCCAAATATCTCCAACTTAGTACAGTACTGCAAGTATTAAGATGACTTTGCTTTGTTTAAAACACTTTGCCAAATGTTGAAGGGGGTATAAACATATTTTAAAGTATCTTCCCTCAGGGTTTATAAATTGGGGGTGAAGGGTATACGCCTGTGCAGCTAACAGATGGTGATGAAATAAAAGAGAAGCTTATTTGTAATATCTGGGCTTTCAGTAAGCCAGCATATACTTCCCTCCCAAAGTCACTCTGAAGTAAGTACTAATATTACTTCTGTTTTGTTAATAAGAAAACTTTGAAGGTCACACTTTGAAGGTCACACACTTCACAGGTGATAGACTTGAATGCTGCTTCCAAAACCAGCCCCTTAACCATTCTCCACACTGACCCATGGATCTAGAGGGTACCCTGGATCTGTGAGCCATTGGACGTGGAAGTGGAGCCAGTGGAAGTGGATGGAATTTTTTCTTGATTAAGTCTTGAGATAGTTAGAATTATTCCAGATTAAGTATGGGGAACAGTTGGGATTTCTTAAACATCTTTGCCTCTTACAGGGTGTCTTTGTTTAGACAAAGACTGCTCCCTGCTGTGCCTCCATAGCCACCACTTTGTCATTCTTCCACCAGGGGAGACTTCCCATCTTCCCCTAGGAAGTGTCCTTGAAAACATGGCGAGACTTCATTCAGAGACTTCCAGGCTACACAGGGTTAATTTACACAGCATTCACTTTCAGAACCCAAGTGCTCCTCTAGTCTATATTTTTGTCCCTCTATTTGCAGATAGCACAAGATATGACAACGAAATTGTACGATATTTTGGAATGTGACTTCAATATTTAGGGTGTAGCAAGACACTATGGGCATATTATAGAAAACACCAGCTTTTTGACAATTGTCCTCAGCATATTTGCATTTTCTTCTTGTGGGGCTTTTCTTAAATAAGCATATGCTATCCCCTGGCATGGGAACTCTTCTTCCGTCTCCTCCCTCTTCCCCAACCTGCCCATCCCAAGGGAATCTGGTAAACTTCTTTCTCTCTTTGCCTCTATTTTCTCATCCAGTTCTCAGCCCCTTTCCTTATGTTTCGGGATATGGAAACATGGTCTGGATCCAAATGCCAGCTTTTTAGTTTCATCTTACGCTATTATTTAATGATCTATTTAAGTCCAAAGTTTCTCAGCTATAAAAGTGGACCATAATAGGACCTACATTATAGTCTTGTGATAATTAACATGAAGTACATGAACACCATCTATTTGGATCATTTAATAAGTGACAATAAATGTTCATATGTATCATTGCCTTCGACAACATTTCCCCTCTTCCCAAATGCATTCCTCCTGGGTAGGGGCCGTTGGAAACCCTAGTTCGTTCCATTCTTTTTCTCTCCTACTTTCTCTGTTAAGTCCAATGAGCAGAAAATGACATAAAATGAGTGTACAGCAAGTTGGACATTCATTCTCCAGTCTTAGTAAAGTTTATCATTTTCTCTGTATTTATAGGTTTGTTGATGAACATTATGTGAAATCTTGTATATACCAACAAATTCGGTTGAGTTTTCTGTATAGTGCAATAAGATTATAGAAAGTGAAGAGCAGTCTGAGGGCAATATGTGACTAGTTTTTTTCCCATCAACTTTTCCATATCATTCAATTTGGTTTTCATAGAAATGACTCCTTTTTAGACTCATAAGTTGTTGGGCGATGTAGTATATTAAGAATAATAAATTAAAATTATTTAATTTAAAAACAAGCGTACACCAGTTTGGAAACAAAATAAGTTTACTTCTTGGTTTGGATACAATTCAACAGGTGGATTTTGAGTATGAGGGCACACCGCACGGGAACCAGCTGAATCCTTAAATGCTTAGTTGGGAAAGCTTCTCCTTATAATACTTTGAAAAAACATTTGAATGGAAGACCAACCTGATTTTCTCCTCTCAATTCCAGGGTGTATGTGTTCAGGGCCTTATAAATGGTTCATCAGTGGCTCATAAATCTTATCCACGACTTAGAATCCACTATAGCGCATCTGGATCCAAATGCCAGCTTTTTAGTTTCATCTTACACTATTATTCAATGATCTATTTAGGTTTCTTAGGTAATTTATATATGAGTTTTGAAAAATCACTGAATTGTACCAATTTTTATTGTTTCAACTTAATGTTCTAGAAGAGTTTATTCTATGAGAGTATGCATGTGTAAAGGCATCCTTCTAACGTCGTCATAATGACAATTTGCTTTGACTTTAAGTGTATACTTTCCATATTTGAATGGCCAACACAGGGAGGGTTATGAACCATGTCCTGTTGTTTATATTCATCTTTATAGTATTAGGGTTGTTAGCAGAGTGAACCCGTGATAAATACTTCTTTTTACTAATGCAATGTGAAATGAAGGTGCAAACATTTCTCTTTATAGTTTCATGAGGACCTTTTTGGTTTCTATGCAAAGTAGATGATCTTATTAATAATTTTATTGACAGTTAAAGTGTTATATAACTCTTAATTTTACAAATTTAGCTACTGATTTATGATTCTGCCTTCAGACACATGATAGCACTTGTTTATTTTAATTTACAGGTGTGACATTTTTATTACTATTCAGCACATTTAACAGATGGGAAAATACAAATATGTAGATAATTACAGTGTGTCTAAGTTATGAATTTTCCATACAACCAGGATTCCCTAAGCAATTAAAGTGATTTACTTGCAAACTGTTTGATGATAATACAACTAATCAGTTTGTTATATCCCTAATAGTGGGATTGTCCAGACTCTCAAGAAAGGGGAAGTTTTTTTGTATGAAGTTGGAGGAAATATTGGTAAGCACACTTTTATATTCCGTTTGTTGATATGACATTGCTAATGGTTATTATTTATGTCCTTGGAGGTAGGGGAAGAAATTGCAAGTAAAATATAGCATGCTATAAATAGTGCAGAAATTTTGTGATTTTGTTTAGTGATCTAACCTTTTTCTTCAAGTTCTGTTTGAGCTCCTTATAAAAATGCCTAGCTATGTTAAACTTCACCAAAGGCAAGTTTTTTAAAATAGAAATAACTTCTAGAATAGTTAATGAAGTGAAAAATTGCTTTCTTTTTTACACACTTATGTTACATCTTGGTAAAGGAAATAGTTGAGCTTTCTTAAGACTAAGATAACACATTTATTATGGTATAGTACTGGATATTTTTAGTGAAAGTAGAACTTATTTTTGCCACTAAAATTGATTTCTCACACACACACACACACACACACAGAGGTAACTCAGGAAATAGAAATATGATAAACAGACTAAGTTTGACTATGTTGTATTTATTTGATCACTTACAATCATTAATGGACTGTATTCATCTTACTATTAAAATTAAAATAACTTTTCTCTTTTTCTCGTACTTGAAAATAGTATGGCTGAATTTGTTAGCAAATAAATGAAATGGTGTTAGTTAAAAATACTAATGAAAATATTTTAAGATGATTTTCATAATTTTTAATGAAACTTCAAAATATTATTAAATATTGAAATTTGAATGGAGGAATATGAAACCTTTCATAAAATTTAAATAAGCCAGAGCTCCATTAGAAATCTGGAATCATTAACTCTATTAACAGAAATATTTTAATATTAGCACAGTTGATTTTGCATTATACCATTAGACATTGGGAATTTAGTGTGGATTCTTTTTTAGGTGGCTTCTAAACTGTTGCCATTCTTTATAAAGCCCAATGAACTTTCAAGAAACCATTTAGAAAGTCCTATCACACAAAATATTTTCAACTTCCTCAATTAATCTGAAACCTGTTCATTTAGAAAAAGACTAATGCATTGATTTTCCAATATTTTGGCCAAGTCTGTAACTTTAGAGGATACGGGAAAGAATGAGAAATATTTTGAAGCCTAAGATTTCAATTGCACCATTACACTTAAGTTTAAAATTGCATTGCAATCTACCTGTTGTATCAAACTGATTATACATCTTTTTTCTAGGAGAACGCTGCCTCGATGAAGACACTCACATGAAGGACTTATATCAGCTCAACCCAAATGCTGACTGGGTTATAAAGTCAAAGCCATCATAGAAGCTACAGATAACCACAAGGACTTCTTTAATAATACTTGCTGGGTCAAGAGTGTAAATAAAAAGAATGGCAGGGTTCCTTCATTATTCAAATGTATCCAACTCTTGAATAGTGACATTCTCAAGTCTTAAAAAGTTAAAGATTTGTGCTGCTGCCAGAATTATGTTAATAATTATTATTATGTTATTAGAAAACAGATATTTCTGAAGTGAGAGGAAAAGGGGCTTAATTAGCTTGCAGGCTATTTTCATTGTAGTCAAATGTACCCAGATGTGACAGCTTTTTTTTAACATGAAAATATGCTCTCATCCTTTTCACTTTTTTCTCTAACAATCATATAGATGCTTTCTCACCTTTCTCTCTTCCTCACATCTGCCTTCTCCCAATTAGATTTGCTTCTTAACCAAAAAGAAAATAAATACCAGGTATGGCAAGTTGCAAAGACAGTACATCTTAGACTGAATTCAACAATTTTCCTGTCACTATCAAATGTTAATATTCATCTCTTTGAGTCATTTGTTCAAACAATAATATCCCCCTTCCTGCTGTATCACATGAAGTGATTTGCATTTTTTTCAGTTCATCTGACATATGTGCACAGAACTGTATCCACTATGAAGAAAATAGAACCTTCAGAGACTGCCAATTAGTACTGAACCAATTACTTATATACTAAGAATAAATAAAATACATCCATGTGGAATAACTGGATTATAGATACCAAGAGAGTGAAAGCCAAATCGCTTCATGTATGAAGTTCTCTTCCAAAATGAAATCGAAAAAGTCATAGCTGGCTCTACCTATTGTCATATTCACAGTATAAATATGCATGGTATTATAATCCAGTAATGGTTGAGAATGTATTCTAGTAAGATGGGCATTTTTCAACTCATAAATAAGTCTGCAGGAAGAATTATTCTTCTGGGTATGACACAGTCATATAAACAAGCTTTTGTTTGTGTCCTTATTTTAAATAATCAGAGTAACTTTATTAAAATGCTGTGGAAAGGGCTACTTGCAGGGATTTTAATGCACAAACCATATTGTGATAAAAGATAAGCCTCTGTATTGTAAATAAGAGGAATGAGTGAGAAAGAAATCTTCAATATTATATGCGTTTAGAGAGTGGTAAATAAAATGTGATGTAAATGAATGTTGCACAAACTGAGTTTATGATACTTTTAGTAGTACTTTAGGAAAAAATGACACATTCTCAAAGGCTCTTGATGTCATTCTAATTAGGAGGAAAAATGCTGTTAATGAGAACAGTAGTAAATTTTTAGCATTTAATTACAAGAGCAGCCTGTGGATATGATCACTTAAATAACTTTGTGGTAATTTGTGCCATTGCTTTTTTATTTAAATTTTTTTAATAATTAAATGCATTTTTTTCTAAATTATCTTCTCTTGGAATTTTTACTTGTAAGAGTATGTGTTTGCAAGTGTACTAATGAACTACTTTTGTTTTTGTTAAAAGTCTCTTCTGTTCTTTTATTGCTCCTATTGCTCCTGTGTTATTTTTAAAGTGAGAAGATGTAGGAGGTATGTTTCCTTGTTTTCTTCTTTAGTTTTTTTCTTATGCAAATTTCTATTCTTTAGGATTTTTCAAAACACACCGTATTCTGTTCTGATTTTGACAATCTGCATTAATTTTCCAGCTAGCAAATTTTTACTAATGGCTTGATTTAATGAAAACAATTGACAATATAAAAACCAATAGTGCATGTTTAAAACATTTTAGGGGTGTGTAACTTCAGAGAAAGACAGGAGTCAATGTCATTATTTAGATAAATGGCCTCCTAAAGCCTTTGTAAACTGATTTTCATCAAATTTACTACCCACAGGAGAAGAAAAGAAGCACATGAGGGTTTTGATAATGAAAAGTATCAGCTCTTAAGCTTAGTAAATATGAAAATGCCATTTTATTTTAGTCCTTTGTCTCTGGACTCACATTTATTGGTGTTTAGCAATATTACATTTTAATAACCAAGAAAAGATATGTATCTACAATTCTAAAAAGAAGAAATATAGAGTCTCAAGGTCTCAAGTATAAATGCTCTGGAATTAACCCAATTACTTTTCTTTATTTTTTTTTTTCCTAGCAAATGTTAAATCTCAGGGTAGATTACTTTTTATTTGTGTGAGGGGGAAATAAAAGCAAGGGTATTTTTTTTTAAATCTCAGATATCTTAACTCTTAAAATTTCTGCTGAAAAGCCAAAGAAGCTGATTTTTATATAATGTTGGTTACCCTGTAAATATTTTGGAGATGCTTCCTCTTTTCTGAAGGAATTATGATTCTTGAAAATTACACAGTGTTTAAAACTTCTGCTGTAGAATTCAGTGTAAATTTTTTTGCTTGGACTCTTGAGAGAAGCACTTTATTCTACAACTTTGGAGTATTTTATATCGTCTCTTCCTAGTTTTCCTTAAGCTGGATTGTGTTCTATTTCATCGTCATGTTTCTCATCTCCCGATCAGTAGGTGGCAGTATTAGTCAGGGATTCTTTTGCATCAAAACTGGGAAATTTTAAAAGTGAACCCAAGTTCATAGGTTACTGAGTGCAAGGCAGTTTGGTAAGATCAACATGGATCTCTCAATTTGATTACTAATTCTGAAAATTGTAAATAATAATTAGTTACAGTTTCTTTGTTCAATCAGTCTGTTTTTATCCTTAACCTGTTAAGTGGGGAGAGAAGAGAGAGTCACAGATGGCTCAAATCTGAATAATTCATCAGTTAAATTTTTTTTCACTTGACAGTAACTTTGTTTTAAAAGGAAAGTGATTGAATCATTGTGTAAAACTCATTTCAATGGAAGAAATAATGGGATATCTTAGCTTTACTTGCTTGTTATCACCCACTTGCTTGTTAACTCTTGTATTTGGCAAGAGAGAATTCTAGGAATACAAAGAATTTACCACTGAAATATTTTGCATCACTGTTTGCCTAGTCATCTTTTTTTAAATTTTTATTTATTTTTTTAATTTTATAATTTTATAATTTTTTACATCATTCTTCATTTTTGTACAATGTATGCTTTCTCATCTCAGTTATAGTGCCCATGAAATTCCCACCACCAATTCACCCGTGCACCATCACCATAGTCCCTTGTGCTCTTCCCACCCCTGTTTAGATGCTACTCCCCTTTCCCCCATAGAATGTCTCTGGTTTATAGTTGCCTGTTGATTTTGATATTTACTTTATTATAATTACTTTTTTGCCCAGTCATCTTGAAACACATTCTAAAACATACCTCATTCACCCTCATGCTTATCTTGCTGTTAAAGAGGGAAAGGAATTCACATTCATCATTGTTTTTTTTTTTTTTTTTTTTAATTTTCTAGAGGCATGTCTTATTTATTTATTTATTATTTGTTTTGTTTTTTGGTTTATACATGCACTGGGTACAGTCAGAAGCGCGGGAGGGTGAGAGAATTCACCAGAGCCAGAGCGGGGAGCAGAGCAGGCAGAAGGACCGAAGTACACTGCTGAGGGGAGCAGCGGGCGGCAGGAGAGGTCTGCGCGCCATGTGGGACCCTCCTCTGGTGGCCGGGGAGCAGCCGGGGATCGAACCGGCGCCGCAGAGGCCGTGGGCAGCTTCGCAACCCAGCGCTCAACCGCTGCGCCACCGGGGAGGCCCCACATTCATCATTGTTAAGGAATTATTAGGCATTATTAGATGCCACTAAGTGTACTCCTTAAAGAATGCAAAAGTTCATTAGAAAATGTTACTATGATAAGGAACAATTTTAAGAATCACAGCTCTCCATTTGTTCCTCTTTCTTCCCTGCCTTTATGTTTCCAAATCTTTTAGTGCTTGCTATTGATATATGCTGCACTGTGATTTATATTGTGACTTAAAAATCAAACATGATGCATTTCCACAGGAGATTGGATTTAGATGTGTTCAAAGCCTTGAAACAGCCTGGGGATATATTGTCAGCAAATGAGCTCTGGTTTGAGGAGGGCAACAATGGGTTCAGCCTATTGTGGATAAAACAAATTGGGAGCAGAGAGAAAGGAGGCCACTAATGGGGTGATTGTTAAAGGAGAATGTTTAATTTGGAAACCCAGATGGGAAACCAGGTAGATTAAGATGAGATTTAGGCTTGTGGTAATGAAATGGGTGAGAATGGGTTATATAGATATTGCAGAATTGGGGTCAAGAGGAATTGATGTTTTTATGGAAAGGAGTGAGAGAGAGATTTTAAAGACACCCCCGCCCCCAGGAGAAGGTCATAGTGCTTTGCAGGGGGTTCCCAGAACAGGGAAAGTACTGGGTTTTGGGATGAAGGTGTTAGGGCAAGAGAGAAGGTTGTGGTATGGATATGAAAGAGAGAAAATGAGGATATGTTGAACTTGTGCATGAAGGACATGAGCAGTTGGAAATGAGATATATTTTAGGTAAGATTTCCTTTGAAAGGTGTAGATTTAGAAAATATTTGCATGGAGGTGCTGAAATTATTGGAATAATAGGGATGGTCCCCTGAAAGTGAAGGGCCAGGAGGAGGTTAAGAACAACTTTGAAGTAAGACTCCCACCACTGCAAGGATTGACATGCCTTAGAAAGAGCAACCATAGTAATAGTGCCAGAACAGTAAAAAATCAGATGTCAAGGAAGATAAGAGATTATTTAGCAAAGAGGAAATGGTCAACTGTGTCAAATAATTGGGGAAAATAAACCAGACGAAGATTGAGTAGAAACCATTGGAGCTGACATTTATAAGCTCAGGACTGACCTATAGAGCAGATTGTTTTGGAGTGATGACAGCAGAAACCTATTGCCATAGGCAAGCTATCAGTAGGAATTAGAAGCTATTAATTTAGTTGAGACTGTTAGGGTGAAGAAATAATGATTATTAGGGTTTTATTTTCTTTGATATTTTGCTGAGGGGGAACGTGATCATAAAATAGTTTTCACACAATTTCTAATATCTGGTGTCTATATTTCTATGTGTAGTTAATTCAAGAGCTTGTTGGTTTCTACTTTCCAGGATAATGCTCAAAATTATTGAGTCACTTTGGAAGAAAATTGAATAGGTAAACAATTCCCCCTAAATTTTGCCAGTTTTTAAGAGACATCATTAATGTTGTTTGTGTAAGACTTTAAAATTTGACACCTGAATTTAAAGCAAATAATTTTAAAATAAGTATGGAAGCCGATGTTAAAGAAGTGACTGATGACTGGTAAATTAGCAAATGATTTTAAAATAAGTATGGAAGCTGATGTTAAAGAAGTAACTGATGACTGGTAAATTGAAGCTTGTTCCATGTCATCAGCAACTCTCAAAAATACCCGTGGTTGGGAGAGGCTACTCTAAGGTCTCACACGGCCTTTCTGCAATGCCATATGTGGTAAGAAGCATTGCTCTGCCCACTGTAATCTATATACCAGAACTGAGGACTATATATTAGATAGTCTGGGAAATATTCTATGTGAAACAAGATTTAGGGTGCGTTTTGTTTCCAAATCCTAATTTTTAAGAGGTAAGCAGAAGGCACTGAAGTCCTCTATAATTCTGTTCTACAGTTTTTCATTCACATGGCTTCTTAAATAATTTTTTGAATTATATAATACCTTGCATATCTTTAATTGAAATAAAAATAATAATATAGATTTAAGTAAAAGTTTAAATAATTGCAAAGGACATTCTAATACTTCAAAATATTTGAAGTGAAATTTTAATACCATGGTGATGTGATACCTTGTCTATTTGAAAAGAATTTCATGAGAGCTCTTTATTAACAGAAAGAAATTTTACGCTTTTCTTCCTAAACTCCTATTTCCATTGTACATTTTCCTTAGGAATTTATATCAAAGTGGTGCAAATCTGATACTTTTTGCAAGAAAATTAGCATATTTATTAAAATGATTGTTGGTAAAAAATACATCACAAATGTTACTGTTAATACAAAATTTTAATTTTATTGACTTCATGAGAATTGGGTTTTTAATTTTTACTCATTTTAACTATCATTGAATAGCTAGTATTTTTTCTTAATAAATTCAGCACCAATTCTACTTATTTTTCAATTAGCTATGTGTACATAGGGACTGAGAAAGTTGTTTATGTATAAGTGTAGATTAAAATTTTAAAATTTAGCTTTATCAGTGATCCAATATTTAAAAATGCCTTTAAAGATCATGACATCCCCAAATCATATTTGTGATGATTTAACAGCTTTCAGGTCCATCTTCATAATGGTTGAAAGCAAACAATTTGGAATAATCTAATTTGTTAGGGATTTGTTATCCAATTGTGTGGTCATTCATTTTGTCAATTTCTGAGAAGCATGCCAGTGAATGATTACTAGCTCAAAGTATAAAAATACTTAAACTCTCACTGCAATGTTGTCAAATAACTTTATAGGAAAGCTATATTAATATTTTCATCAATGGCAGAAAAGTTAAAATCTCCATATTTTCTCACCATCATTTTCTTTAACATTAATTTCATGGGTGAAGAATTAACATTTTGGTGTTTTAATTTGCATTGCATGACTATTATGAGACTAATCATGTTTCATATTTATTAATGAATTTTTAAATCAGAAAAGGTATCTCTGGTATTTTTCTATTACAGCAATAGTTTTGTATATTTTATATTTGATACATAAACTATGTACTTGAGACCCTTAGATCTATCATTTTTACATTGAATGAATATAAATGTGTTATATAATATTATACAATTTTTTAGGAGCATGCCTGACCCACATTAAGTAATACATGTCAGTTAACCAGCATTATCCTTACCAATGATTTCCCATAATTTGTCTTTAAATATTTTGATTTCTTTTAAACATAAAACCTTATATAATTTTTACCTTGGTGTTCCAGAGTTCTTGTGGACTATGGGTTCATTAATGAATAAGGAAAATGAACTCTTGGTAGATAAACACTGTGAACTAAGATTCCAGAGATATATGGCTAGTGAGTAAAACTTACTATAAATATAAATAAGTAAAGCCCTTTAGTCCTGGGGAACATATGATCATCCTGTAATGAAAATCCTTGGACACCTGATTCTAGACTGCAAAGAACTTACAGATTTGTAAGTGGGTGCAAAGGTAACAAATGACTTTCAAGGATGATAAATACAAAGCCAAATGTTGTGAGAAATGTTCAAATTTAAAAGTAAAATGTATTAGCCTGGGTCAGAACCTAGAGTATAAACTTTGTAGACACTATGTAAGCTGTTCACTGAAGAAGACCTAGGGATGGCCAAAAAGTTTGCTGAGTGTCTAGGCTTTTCAAAACCAGTAGAGACTATACCCCATCAAACTATGGTGAATCTGTATGTGAAGTATGGGTACAGGAAGAGAGATAATACATTTCATCATATCTTGTAAATTGTCTCCATCAGTCTGTGAATATCAGTTATGATAATGGCAGAGGTGCTGATGTTCTGTTGATGTAACCAGAATCGGGCTTGCAGTGAAGGCATGATGACTATTACCACACAACACATTGTGCTGCTTTGGTTTGAATATGTGAAGACTGAGAGGTGAAATCATTACTAATCATTAAGTTGTGTAAATTGTGGGTTCATGAGGGTGAAGTAATTTGTGTGTGTTAAGGCAGAAAATGCATCCAGGAATGAGATTTTTAGCACATTGAGGAGACAGCCAGTTTTTTCTCATCTGGTGTCTTCACTGTTTATTGTACAGTGGTAGCTGCTCAATGTGGGTTTGTGGTTAATAAACACTTGGGACTTAGGCACATGTATGTAGATAGGAATCTAAGTGGGTTCAAAGAATATGGGCAAGTTTAGCTATGACAGAGGCATAATAATAAAAGAAGTTGGTATCTTTATCTTGGTTAAAGCTGCCATCAGGAAGATGTCTGTGTCATTTCATCAAGCATTTGACAGCGTGACAGGGTAATCACCATACCCTAAGAAAGGTGGAGCTGGACAGAGAGGCGAAGCTGGAAAAGATTGAGAGAGGGACTGGGAGAGGAGAGAAAGACATGGCTGAGGAGAAGCGGAGAGAGAAGGAGATCTGGGGCACGTGCAGCAGAGGCATGTGAAGAAGCTGCACTTGCTTCTCATCGTTAGACTGATACCAGGGACTTGGGGGACATGGAAGGAGTCACTTGAAACAGACGTGGGTAAGAGTCCCGTTGGGAGGTTAACAATGGCAACGTTTGTCTTGATTCTTGATTTGCTCTTTTCCTTCCGGTCTTGTCTGGTGCCCTCTGCCTCTTTGCTATGGGTCCCCACCAGAAGGCACCTTAGACTTGTGGCAAGCTTTTGGGCCTCAGTGGTCTTGCTTTAGGCCAACCCTGTTTGTCTGGGCAGTTACCCACAAGGGGATGGGTAATTTTAGGTTTTTAATTTGGAAACTTGATATTTCCAAGATAACTCAATGTTTTCTTGTAATCTTTATTTAGATCGTAAGCTGACTATGGTGAAAAAGAATTTGTCTACATTTCTGACTGTGAATTTTGACCAGTCCTCAAAAGTCCTTGCAGCCTGTGTCTGATTTATTTTTCCATAGATAGACCTATAGAAAAAGGACATCCAACCATGAGAAAATCATGAGGAAATCCAGAGGATTGAGGTAGAAGGAATGACATGCTGTCTAATGTGACTGAGTATAGGAAACAGGAGCTAAGGAGAGGAAAGAGTAGCATGGACACATTTCATGTTCTTCTTTGCTGAGTCATGATTGTGGTATATGACTTGCCATGTCTGATTGGAACAAATCTGGACACTTCAGATGGTCCTTTGGGTTTCCCCCTGCCCCCCAGGAATTTAGAATTTAAACTGAGCATTTTCTTATTGGTTCCCACACATAGGTGGGATTGATCTCGGGGCACTCGGGGTTTTCCTATCCCATGGTGTAGATTGAATAGAGAATTGGCGGCGTTTTCAATATCAGAGCAAGGAGCTTTGATTGGTAGTTCATCAGAGCCACTGAAATCTTTTTCATATGAGAATGACACAATCACATACAGTCTTCTGAAGACATTTAATATTTTTTACTTCTGAAAATTGCTAAAATGGCAGTCATTTCAAGTGCCTGCTTTAATATGCTTTGCTGAGATGAAACTAAAATACTTCCTTCACATGAGATAAAATGTATTTGTCTCAGTTTGAGTTCATTGGGCACCAAAAGGCAAAACGTTGGCCTTGTGGCTCTCCCAGCCTCCTTTTCTGAGGTGGCTCGGTTATGTAGCTGTCACTTTCCCTTCTCATCCTTGACTTATACTTACTCCTTGGCTTTTGGAAAAGTAGATTATCTCCTTAGCTTTTTTCCTAACCACACGCATCTTATAAACTGTAATAGCTCAAATCTGTGGAAAGCTCTGAAACATGGACTCCTACTGTCTTATAGAACCTAATGAGATTGTCTTCAGAATGGCTTTTGTTGACAATAACAGGCTTTTTATTTTTAAGTGGTTCTTTTTCATACTCTGACCATGCCCTCTGAAGTCAGCTGCAAATGGTTTTGTCCCTTTTTTTTTTTTTTTTCCATTTAAGGAGTGTCATTGTCCCCATGTATTCACAGAGAGGGCAGCTGCAGCAGAGTACACCCCTTCCTTGGGTGCTGTTCCAGGCACTCCAGGAGATGAGCCTTTCTTGGCACATTGATAGTTTCGTTCTGTCTCCTTTGCTCATGTTGACATGTTCCTTGTCTGATCATATCTGCTCTTTGCTGACCTGCTCCAATTGCAACACAATTCTTGCTGGAGTCATAGGGGTGTATGTCCTGTGTTTGGTGAAGATAACTTAGTGTTGACCCAACATTCCCTGTGCTTCTTCCTTGCTGGCCTCTTTCCTGCCTCTCCTAACTCACAGCATGAGATTTATAATTGCTTGAAAGGCAATGGATTGATAAATATAAGTCCCCTCACTTGCAAAAAAGGAATCTATAACAATAACAGTGACAACTATTTGGCTTACTCTGTACCATGTGCTGTGTTAGCACTCTACAAGTATTTTTTTTTTCTTGAAATTTTTGTGAGATCCTTGTGTGAGGTATTTCTCTAACTATGTGGATTTTCAGAAAGAGTAATTGGGACTCGCAGAGTTTACATAACTTTTCCTGTGGTAAACCGAGTGAGAGTTAGGACTTGAACCCAATTGTCATGCCCAAGTTGGTGCTTCTGTACACAGTGCTGTTATAATTCCCTGCTTGGTGACAGTAAGAAAAGCACTTCTGAAACTCACAGCATTTTGCTCATTTTTATAATATTCGGTCTTTGGCCTTCCAATGGCCTGCTGGTGATTTTTTGTTTCTCTTTGTTTCATTGTTATGTAAATTCGTGATCTAGAGTTCTTTCTGAGCTCCTGGTCATCGCTTACCTTCTTTAGCAGGTGTTTATAGACACGTCTTCTCAACCTAATCAGACTTGGAGAAGCCATCTCCTTATCCCACTATGCTCATGTCAATGTTTTATTGGTTTTTAAATACTTTGTGTTAGATGTAATCAATACCTTATTTCCTTTTAAGTAGTATCTCCATAGTTGTATTAGGAGTAGATTGCTTAAGTCTGATTCAGAGCTATAAGGCCAGTAGCCAGTGCAGTTTATATGCCTAGCACATGTGTATTCTCATTTAATCATTGCTGTGGTCAGGTGAGGTTGCTAATAATACAACTTAATTTTATAGTGAGGAAACTAAAGCACAGTATAATAAGCCACTCTACCTGGATAATTTTATCATCTCCCCAATCTTTTTACATTTCCTCTTGCTCTCTCATTCTTTCCCCACATTATTGCAAGAGTATTATGTTTCAAAATGTTAATCTGATCATACCACTTCCCTTTATCAGTTCCCTAAGTGGTTTCCAAGCTTATAATTTGTGGGTCAAAATCCTTACTGGGCCTAAGGAATTGCCACATCTCACCCCTGACATGTTCTCATATCTTGCCTCTTGGCTCAAAACTTCTCTACCCCAATTTTATTGGTTTCCTTTCCATCCCCAATATGTGCTCCTGTATTTCCTGTCTTCCAATTTAGCTGAATAAAACCTGGTTTCCTATTTAGCTATCTCAGGTGTCGCCTATTTAGCTATTCAAGTACATGTAGGGAGAGGCAAGTACAGGGAAGACAGCTTCCAAATCTTGGATTTTCAGACCATCCTGAGGAATTACATTAAATTCTTCTAAACACATTTAAGAGAACTTGGAATAATGTAATATGTATGCAGAGGATAAGGACCAGAATGGTAAGTGGTGAGGAATGTGGTTATGATATCACATGAAACCTGATTGAAAAAAACCCCAGAGATTATAGGGCTACTGATAACAGTTTTCAAATATTTAAAGAGGGGTGTGTGTTTATTTGTGGTGGGGAAGGCTAGGCAAGGATAATATCTATTTTGTACTGTTCCAAAGAATAGAAATTCAGGCCAGCGAGTAGAACGTTTCTGAAAAACAAAAACAAAAAACAAACAAACAAAAAAAGATAGCAAGATCTCCAGGCATGTGTTATATAAATAAGGAAGATCTTTCTAACAATGAAAAATTACAACATTGAGTTGGCTGTCTTAAGAAAATATTCAGAGATGAAATGCCCATCTGTCAGAAGATCCTTTTGGATACTTCTATGGGTTAGGAGCCTTTGATCCAAAGCAAATAAATTAAGATTTCTTCTAAAATACAGTTCAAACATTTAGTTTTGTTTTGATAGTATATACCTACCTCAAACTTATTTAACTTTAGTAGTTCTCATGTGTTAGATTATTACTCTAACATGTTAAATTCCACCTTATAGAGATGTCATAACTCATTTGTAAATTATACATACCTTGTGATTAAGGCAGAGAACACTAATCTAGGAATTGGCAGACAATTTACTCCCAATTATTAGTTTGATAATATTGAGTGAATCATGTCATTGAGTCTCATTTTTGTCATCTGTAAAATGAGAACAATAAGCCTGTTTTAGTGATTCAACCCATTCAGCAAACATTTCCTGGGAAACTGCAGTGTGGCAGGCCCTGTGTTAGCCTTTGTGGATACAAAGCAATCTCTGCTCTTGTGGGATTCAGAGTCTGATAGAGTTGTTATAAAGTGTAAATATGTTTAATGAGGTGGATGTTAATAACACTGTGCAAATACAACCCATTATATAAAGGTATGATGCTATTATTTGGGTCGGAGAGCATTCGTTAGTCACTATGATTCACCTTGCACAGAACATAACATTAAGTCATTGTATGATATCTACAGTGTTACTTCTAACTTTTCTTCCTGTTAATTGTTTATGTTTCTAAGCATAATTTCCTTAAAAACAAAGATGTCCTAAGAAGCAATGGGAATTTCACACCCACTCCATGCCCTTTTATTCATTAGCTTTCCCTCTTTTTCGGTTATTTTGAAAACACCAACTCTAGGAGAGAAATTGCCAGGAAAGAGTCATAGCTGTCACTTGCAGAATGGCAGAAATTCACAAGCCACATGCAAATCTAGATATATTTTGAAAGTGGAAAAACAGAATTTTTCCAATAGGCTAAAGATGCAGTATGAGAGAAATAAAGATTCAAGGATGGTTCCAAAGATTGTAACTTGAGAATCTGAAAGGATATGTTCACCATCTTTTAAGATGGGAGAGATTTCAGGGAGGGAAGGTTGAAAATGGGGTCATAGAAGCTCATCTGTTTCAGTTTGAGATATGTTACACTTGAGATGTTATTGATTTCAGTGAGGTGTCAGGCAGTTAAGAAACGTGAATCTGAAGTTTGGGAGAGAGACAAGGGATAGAGATGTAAGTTTGATAGCCACCAGCATCTTTCTCCTCATAAGACTGGGTAAACATCATTAAAATGAGTATGAATTTAAAGGAGATGAGAGATAAAACAGACCTAGAACCCTCTAACTTTTAAGAAGTCAATGAAAAGAGAAAATTAAACAGTGAGATAAAAGGAAAACTCTACCCTTCAATACATAAAGCCTTATCCTGCTGTCTGCCTGCTAATACACTTGGATTAGCCTTATAGTGCCTTTTATTTTTATGTTGATCACATCGAGAGCCCCAGACCCCAAGGTCATTCTCATCAGCAGCTCTCTAATCCAACTCTCTGTACATCCCCTACTCTGGCTCCATCCACCTCTCATTCTCACTCACGTCTGAAGCCCTTCCTCTTCGCCCTCTAAAAGTTAAGAGAAAAAAAATCTCCTGTGCCTTCAATCACTTTTCAAAACCATCTCTTTACCATCCTGCTCTAAGGGAAATTTGAGACTCCCCTAAGGACTACGATTCCCCTGAAGTATCCTTAAATGGAGTGCTTTTTCCCCCACAGCTATTGTTCCACTAGCTCTAGAAGCAGGGCAGGTGTCCTCCAAGACTGCTGCTTCCAGACCATCATCTCTTCCCGAAGGACAAATGCACTTGGATATCGACAGTGTACTCTGTCACTCTCTCTGCTCCTCCCCAACCTGTCATTCCTTCCATGTCTCAGTGACTCTTATTTCTGGCTCAGTACATCTCCCTCTGATATGACTCCTATCTTAATTCTTGATGTCTTCAATATACATGTAAATGATTACATGTCACCACTCATTAAACAGCTCATGCTAGGGGTGTCCACTCAGGCTTTCTTGTTATTTTGGGGGTTTCTTCTTCCAAACCTGATGAGAGGCAAACAATTCATCTTCCATTGTACTGGTGAAAGAACTCATAACAAATCTGCAATCAGTATCTTAATAGAGAAATATCCTCAGATGTGTTGGATCACTCATATCTGTGCCTAACTACTAGCTCATACAAGTGTTTTTCAACTTGGCTTATGAACTATCATGACTTAGGGAACTTAAAAAACTATATTAATGCTTGGTCTCTTCCCAAGTATTCTAATTCAAATCAAAATAGCATTAGTTTTTGTTTATTTTTTAATTTTCTAGGTAATTCAAATGATCAGAACTACTGAGTTTATCAGAAACTATAACCTTTGAAATGAGATCCAGAGTTTAGTATGTCCAGAGTTCTCCATGTTCTTCCAATGTGCCATGAAGATGGGAGCCTAGCTCTGATCGGCAGATATCAAATCAGCTGGACCAGAGCACTGGGGAGTTGTGCAATGTGAGACAACGGGTCTTTGAGAATGAAAGAAAGGAAACAACTAAGTCTCAGGAGGAAGTACGCCTTTGATCAAAGGCTGTAATCTTTGTGAGCTGCTGTGCCTGATCATGCGGCGTTCTATTCTCTGTGCTAGTAGAAATGTTTCCCCCTGGAAGGATGACAGAGTAGCTGCTTCTCTATAACTGTCTTTGGAAGGGGGAGAGAATTAAATTAGCTAACCTGACAACCCCGCTCAAAGTTACAGAAATGGCGTCTTGGGTGTAGGGAACTGGATGATGAGAGTTCAAGGAGCTTATGATTGTCATTTAGAAATCTGAGCCTGAATGGGACTGTTTAGGGTTCCAAATTAGAGAAATATCCAGTTTAAAGTTTGCAAAGTGAATTTAAATGAAGAAAACCTCATCTCTTTTTACCTTTCTCAGCATCAGCTGCTTCTTCCTATGATAATCATCCCCATCTCAGGCAATAGCAGTTCTTCCTTCAAGGGCCCCTGGCGAAAAATACAAGCAATTTTCATCTGGTCCTCATTTTCCTTGTGACGGACATCCCCTCTTTGGGGCCTCGGCAACTTCAGGGGTGCTCCAGTGTGTCCTGTGTGTATGGTGCTCTTTGGAATTGGATCAGGTAAGATACTGCACTTTGGCCCTTGCTTAGGCAGGACCACATGAGGAGCCTTATGGGCCTGAGTCTTATTGAAAAGCCTCAACAAACATATAGTGGATGCAAAAAGGAAACTGGTATTTCTAAATATTGCCAAGGCCCTGAGCCTCATCCATCACATCTCTGTTGACTTTGGGAACAAGATTTCATGCTACAGTTTTACATGAACTAATTTTAAAAGTAAAATACAGTTTATCCTTTACAGCCTGCTTGTGAAACAGAATCTGACTACACATTTCTGTTATTAGGCAAAAGTCCATTTTTTCATTTTGTGTTTTATGCTCAGATTTTAATTTTTCAGATGAATCCATCTTTTTTTAAGTTTTTTTTTAAAGATTTATTTATTTATACAAGAATCCATCAATTTTTTAAGCTGAGATTAAAGTTACCTACAACTAGAGGAATAATGGGGATGTATTTCTCTTTGGGCTAAAAGGATAGTGGCCAAGAGAGGAATCACCTCAAAGAATGAATGCAGTGCATGTTTTAGAACCTCTAATTCTAATGTCTAGCTTATCTGTAGACAGCAATGCTTGAAAACACAAAGGCAAGTGTTATAGTGCATCAAGGGAAGTCAATTTACCACTATCTGGTTATGCACTGGAAAATTCTATAATGAGCTCTAATTTTCTGGTGCCATGGTTGAGATGGATTACAGTGTCAAAATCAGGCCACGGTTGTTGTGATACTATCCCTTACAATCTAGAATTCCTGACTGACTTTCATATTTTGAACAAATTTCTGCTTTTTCTCATCATGATTTTCTGGGACTGTCACTAACTTAGCACTTTGCAATATTGATCAAATCAGAGTTCTCCTCAAGTATTTGCTGCAAAATAATCAAGGTGTGAGTTTTTTACAGATCAAGGTACATGTTTTACCTTAGTACATTTCAGGTAAAAATTAAGGAGATTCTTCTGTATTCACCCTCCTAAGATGTATCTAAGATGGGCAGAGATCTGGAGAAACTCTGGGAGTGAGTGAAGTAAGAGCTCTAGGAGGCCAGCCATCCATGGGTTTAGGCCAAGAGAGTAGATATGTTAGTAGGACGGGCACGTGGAACAGAAATACCTGGGATGAATAAAGGAGCTCTACTTTCTGTGAAGCACTGGGAACCCCTCTCTCCTTCCCTGCTAAGGGATCCTATCAGCCAGAGTTCAAGGGAGGCAGAAAACTAACAATCTAAATAAGGAAAGCTTAGCATAAAGGATTCACAGTGAATTTCAGTTATGGGGGATTGGCTAATCCTAGCAAAGAGAATGTTAGCAAATACAGACCTAGTCAATACAGGAGCAACCATTACTTCTGATTATGAGACAAGACACCCAGGAGAAGGTCAATTTTCCCGAGAAAGAGGCACAGACCTTCCCTAAAATGACACAGTCTTGGCTTACAGTCTTGTAGAAATCTTTCCTCTGGAGCAGTGGTGCAAGCCGTCGTTCTGGAGGGGCTGTTTCTCAGAATTCTGAGAGGCAGGGGTGTGGGATTGGGAGGTTTTTTTTTTTTTTAAGATTTATTTATTTTTATACAAGAACCGGGCTACAGGCCAGATGCGCGGGAGGGTGAGAGGATTCACCAGAGACAGAGCGGGGAACAGAACAGGCAGTGTTCTGTTGAGGGGAAATACACTGCTGAGGGGAGAAGCAGGTGAGACAGGAGAGGTCTGCTTGTCATGTAGGATTCTCGCTGGCCGGGATCGAACCCACGCTGCAGAGGCTGCGGACAGCTTCACAGTGTGGCGCTCAACCACCTGTGCCACCAGAGAGGCCCGGATTGGAAAGATGTTTATGGGGGGAAGCTATGTCCACTGGCACCGCTGTGAAGCTGAGTGGGTAGAGTAGACAAATTCTTAATGGGGAGTTGCTGTATAGTGGTCCTCCTTTAGGAGACTGTAGGTCCCGGAAAGGCACACCATCGCAGGCACCCCTCTGTGATGCCCATGGAAGGGAGCATGCAGGGGAAGCTGCCACAAGCGGGGGCCATTTTTGCTGACCCTAGGCATTGCAGATAAAAAAATCTCATGCTCTGCAGGAGCCCAACAAGCTGAGCGCCAGTGACCACGCAGGGAATGTCTTCCTCCTCCAGAGTCCCTCTGCCGACAGTGTTGAACACTGGGTTGGCTGGCAATGGGGAGAGATTTGCAGAATTCAGTTCCATTATTGTAGATCATGGACGGAAATGTGGATTTGGAACTGAGAAGTAATAAATTGGTAACTCACACTGTGCTCTAGATGTCTGGTCACATGCTTCACTCCCTGAAACGAGGGTGACCCTGAGCACCTTGCTTTCTGGAGACAATCTATTTAAACTCAAACATTTGCTGCAAGGTGCCCTCTTTTGTGCTAAATGCCTACTGTGAGATTCAAAGTCTCTTAATGAAGAAAATGACACAGCACATAGCATAACTTGCCCTACACATAAAACAATTACACCTCTGTGCCAGATGTTATTACTTTGGACAAGGACTCACAACAATACCCAGAGATTGATCTGAGACTCTGGTAGAGAACAGCAAGAAAGCAATTTAGAAAAGCAATAATGAAATGGATGGTGGCAGCCACAGCCTATTCACGGGGAATTACCTTAAATATATTTGCCATTTTAGTTTTCTGGAGTGTTTCCTTTGTAATTACATGGAAGTCTCTAAGGAATGCCAGTTTCTTTATCAGCGCCTTCAAATTACATCTGTAGAAGACCAGGAATATAGTTATTTAGGTCAGCATAGTTTTCAGATTTATTTATTTTCTGTTTATATTTCTTAATGTGAAAGAAGAGGCTCTTCATCTTAATGAAAAACTGAAATGTAGGCTATCTGATATGATTTTAGTCAACCTGTAATCAAATCAAATATCGTACTTACCTGTCTACTTGGGGAAAATACTTATTCTCTGTATTTGCTGGTTCATCAGTTTCTGAGCTGAAAACTCACCTCTCTGCATCCTGCTCCAATATACTCATGTGCTCACAGAAGAGTACGACTCTGGCTATCACTGCCTGGATGAGAAACCTGGATGTGCAGGTGTTACTATGGAAGGAAACCCCACAGGTCAGGTGCTGTGCCTCTAGTCCCTCTGTCGGTAGCAAGGAGGCCTTCATGATGGTTCCACATGAACTGGAACCATGTGAAAACCACCAGTTCCTGGGTATAACACTATACCCATGTAAACGCATGGTTCCATGTGAACTGGAGGCCTTCATGATGGTTCCATGTGAACTGGGACGCTTTGGTCTACACATGTTGATTGACTTGTCCAGTCTCCTTGCTTTCACTACTCCTGAAGAGGGTAAAGAAGATAACCCAGAGTTAAGGCAGAGGAAACAATTTCCATCTTCCTCAGAAAAGAATTTGGTTAGCTTTCTTTTAAACATGAACTAAGACCCATGAAGAAGCTGTTCAAAGTAATAAGCATGTAGCAAAAAACAAATGGTAGTTCAAAAACATGGTAAATGTTTTGTTATAGATATTTTATGAGAAAAAAGAGGCAATGGAAATGTAGGCAATTAAAAATAAAAAAATTGGGCCTCCCTCGTGGCACAAGGGGTTAAGATGCAACCTATGAAGCTATCCACAGTCACTGCAGCACAAGTTCGATCCCCAGCCAGCCAGGGAGCAAACCACATGGCGCAGCAGATCTCTCCTGTCTCGCCCGCTGCTCCCCTCAGCAGTGTATTTCAGTCAATCTGCCTGTTCTGTTCCCCACCCTGTCTCTGGTGAATCCTCTCACCCCCCCCCACACACCTCTGGCCTGTACCCAGTTCTTGTATGCATAAATAAATAAATCTTTAAAAAAATAAAATTAAATTTAAAAGTTTCTGGTGGACATCAGGCCATTTTTCTGGATTTGTGATTTCATGGTTTTGTATGTATTTAAAAATTGATAATGATTTCTTTTCTCAGTCTAAATAGTCAGTTTATTTTGAAAGAAAGAATGGTTTCTACAGAGTCATCATATCCTTTAATGGATATGATGAAGGTAAAATGAAAACAGAGGGAAAGGAAAGTTTAGAATGGGGAAGTTTTGGACACATGGAAGAGCCATCAGCAAAAGTGAAGATAACAAACGGCCTCCCTGGTGGTGCAAGGGGTTAAATATTAGCACTATGAAGCTATCTGCAGCACAGGGAGCTACACACATGGTACAGCAGACCTCTCCTATCTCTCCCGCTGTTCCCCTCAGCAGTGTATTTCAGTTGATGTGCCTGTTCTGCTCCCCACTCTTTCTGTGGTGAATTCACACACCCACTGCACCTCTGGTCACCACTCCGGCTCTTGTATCCATAAATAAATACAATAAATCTTTTAAAAAAATGAAGATAACAAAGAGAGAACATTGGTAGGTTTTACAGGCCTTTTTTTCCCCCCCTTTGGGGTGATTATATAAAAGGAGATGCAACCAATTCTACAGTTTAAATATACACACAGGAGATCTTAACATTGTGAGGGAAAAAAGTCATTGAATGAAAGAATCAAGTCTTTAACACCTGTTAAGCTATTCTCTGGGGAAAGAATTCATTTAACAGAGCTGTAGTCTCATATACCCAGGGGGATAACACTATATATATCTCAAGACCACTTGAGAGATGAGTAATCTGATACTATATCCCTTATCACTTCTTGTTTTGCTAGGAGTTCAAGTGTGCTGATTTAACAAAATCTTATTGCAAGCAATACTTTTGAAATTATTATTATTAACATAAAGAGACAAGATGGCTTTAGGGACTAATAACTGGCTGAATTATTTTTAGGATTGACTGATACCAACTTTTCTGGGCCAGTAGTGACAAAAACCCATTACTGTTGGACAGGTATACAACAGACCACTGTATTTCTTTTCCCCTGTCTCAAGACTGAAGGAAGAATTTTTTGTTGTAGGTGCTAATTCGTTCTGATCCTTAACTTTTCCAATATTGTTTGCTTTCCCGAGCTACCTCTAATTTTTGTTGTTTGCTGAAGTCCTGCTGTGCTATCATTACATGTACCACGAAACTTGATCACTTAGCAGAGTTGGTTATAGAATACCCAGCACCAGAGAGGATGCAGAATCAGAAATGCATTGAATCAGCTTCTCCTACTGGATAAGCTGCTTCCCCAAAGGGTGTTCGGCTCCTTGGGAACCTGTAATAATCCAGGCCACTGGGGTACCACTTCCTAAATTACTATCTTCATAAGCTTTTCTCTTGAGTTGCAAATTTCCTTGGCTGCTAGTAGTGACTGCTAGCTCTATCCAAAAAACAGAGAAAGTGGGGCAATGATAGGGAAATAATAGAAGCAAGATCCAGAGCTTGAAATAATTTTAGAACAACATTGCTGATTGTAAAGCATGGTCTGCTGAGTGGAGTGATGTTAAATGTTTTATCCATTCATCCATCTGTTCAAGCAGATGGCTGAATAAATATTCTAAAAAAATAAAACAAAACTTGGACATTGTAGAGGGGAAGTTATAATACTAAATGTAAAAGAGATAATATAACTCTAAATTTAGTAGTAAAAAATTAATTATGCAATTACATTTGTACCTTGAGCACATTGTACATATGTGAAAAATAACAGGTGATTAAATACTCAAGATCAAATAGCTGCTAAAAAAATTGTGATCATGTAACCAGAATAGGATATCTGTCTCAGTGGGTAAAGAACCTTGTTTCTTTGATGACCTTTGGCTTATATCAAGCCATTTGGTTTAAGAAAAATATGTGCACTGTAATTCTCAAGCTGAAACTGGAAATGAAGCCATTGAAATGTTACAGTTGGAGTTGGTGGCCATCTTTCCTGTTGTATGGGGATAATTTTCTGCAGTATGGGAGACTAAAGCTAACAAATATAAAGACAGATATGGTGGGTCAGTATTTGAAGTGCCTTCATCAGAAATCCACATTGTTAGAGGTGGGTGCTTAGATATTAATGAAATCTTTACCAGGGAGATTATTATTAAATGAAAGGATAGGGGAAAAAATCTTCATTGGTGAAATGACCCAGGTTCAAGATGAGTCATGTTTGGTTATTAACATTGTACAAGTACAAAGTATAAAAATCCAGATAACTCAGAAGACCTTCTAGAATTACTGCAGTGTTTGAGGTCTAACAACCCCACTGATCCTATTTCTCCAGCTCCTGGGGATCCAATCAACTGATTTGACTATAAATTGAAGTTGTTCTGCCATGGGAATATTGTTTCTGTACTGGAGCAAGCTCTTCATGCAAGGTGCTGCAAGGCAAAGTTGGGTAAGAAAGAGAACACAGCATGTAGCTATTTTTGTGCTAGCTTGCTAATAAATGTTTGTTTTCTTTTTTTTTTTTTGTGGGTAGCTAGTGAGCAGAATTTGGTTCATGACATGTTATTGAGGTTGCATATATGTGGTAAACATATTTGTATATATGTATATATCAGCTGCTGCCTATCTCAATCCAAAGAAAGATAACAATATTTAGCCCTTGTTGTTTGCTATTTTCGAAGTGATCAAATTGTCCCATATCTATTTACAACAAGGGGATGGGGTTTAATATCAGTGCAGAGGCTACAAACTTCTATGTGGCAGATCTGGGCTCTCTTCACAAAGGATGTTGTCTCATAGGGATGCCTCCAGGGATTAAGACTTTTGTCATGGCAAACACAGAAAATGACAAGACACAGAAGGCACTCTACCACCCTCAGATCCTTGGCTGCCACAATAATTAGGAACAGGCCCACTTGGTGAATTGTAGGTAGTAGAGCAACTTAGAATAAATTAAAATAGAAATATCTTTAACATGCCTAGAGATAAAGAAGAAAAAATCGAATATGTAAGTCAAGAAGAGGGTATGGATTATTTTTTTAATTATAGGAAGGTATGAAAAACAATGAAATAGAAATTTCTTTACTTTGTTTTTTTTTTAAAGATTTATTTATGCATACAAGAGCTGGGGTACAGACCAGAGGTGTTGGGAGTGAGAGGATTCACCAGACAGAGTGGGGAACAGAACAGGCAGATTGACTGAAATGCATTGCTGAGTGGAGCAGTGGACAAGACAGGAGAGGTCTGCTGCACCATGTGGGTAGCTCCCTGGCAGGCTGGGGATTGAACTTGTGCCTCAGAGGCCGCAGACAGCTTCATAGGTTGCGTCTTAACCCCTTGTGCCACCAAGGAGGCCCTACTTTTTTTTTTAAAGATTTATTTATGCATACAAGAGCTGAGCCCTAATGGCAGAGGTGTGGGGATGGAGGGTGAAAGGATTCACCAGAGAAAGAGTGGGGAGCAGAACAGGCAGACCTACTGACATACACTGCTGAGGGGAGCAGCAAGCAAGGCAGGAGAGGTCTGCTGCACCATGTAGGTTGCTCTCTGGCTGGGGATCTCATGCTGCAGTGGCTGCCAATGGCTTCACAGTGCTGAGACTTAACCCTTGTGCCCCAGGAAGGCCCAAAATGTCTCTTACTTTGTTCAAAGTAATATTGTAGAAATGAAAAGTCAATGGATGGAATATATGATCAACAATTTAAAAAGAAAGTTCATGAAATATAAAATAATGGTGAATAAGTCAGAATACAACGGAGACAAGTGGGAAATATAGAGAAATATTTATCAGATTTTTTTATTTTATTTTATTTTTTTAATAGAGGCATGTTTTTATTTATTTGTTTGTTTGTTTTGTTAATACATGCACTGGGTACAGTCAGAAGCGCGGGGGGTGAGATAATTCACCAGAGCCAGCGCTGGGAGCAGAGCAGGCAGAAGGACCGAGGTACACCGCTGAGGGGAGCAGCGGGCGGCAGGAGAGGTCTGCGCGCCATGCGGGACCCTCCTCCGGTGGCCAGGAAGCAGCCGGGGATTGAAACGGTGCCGCAGAGGCCGCGGGCAGCTTCGCAACCCAGTGCTCAACTGCTGCGCCACCGGGGAGGCCCTATTTATCAGATTTTAATGAAATAATGATACTAAGGTCTATGCCCTACTTGCATGGGCCCTTTCCAGCAACACACCTTTTTTTTTTATTGTGTTCATATTGTTATAAGATTTACAAAAGTGAGATTTTAAAGATCTTCCCATTCCACTTGGTCTCTGTCACACTGCCCTTACATTGGGGTAGCAGTGGAATGGCTATGTACATTTTAGAGAAAGTTATCTTGGGATATTTCGGTTTATGTTTGGTGAGATGTACTTGTGTAGTTTGTAGTTACTTCTCTGTGTAGCTAAGTTCTTGTAGCTTTCAAGAGCAAGAATGGCTTCTAGGAATACTTCTATCACCGTCATATCACAGAAGGTCAGGGTCAGAGGTCATTTCATGACACAAAATAGCCTATAGCACATGACAGTGAGATAGTAATCAGATTTGATATATAGGTGGTCAATAGGAGGCCTTATAATTTACATATAAAAGAAACTTGCTTGAGTTCTCCCTATATTTGATAACAATCCTAAACACAGATACAACTGATGAGTTGTAGCACCAAGAGAAATATTTATGAAAGACAAACTTTCAATAAGAATGAAAGAAGAGAACAGACCTAAATATTTCTGCTACTTCAATTGAGAAAGATATTACATAAATTTTATAATCATAAAAGATCATGCACCCTAAAATGAAGGACTTTAGAAAAGTATTGTGGAGTTATTCCAACAGTAAATATAAGAATTATATTTTTGTAGAGTTTATTATGCTTGTATTTTTTTTGTTTTTAATTTGCATGATTTATTTTTCTCTTTCTAAAGAAATCTTCATGTCTAATTTTCAAGTCACACCTAGTATTAAAAAATGTCCCAGGTTTTATGAATTTCTAATCCCCAAACATAGATGTGTCCATGGAAAATAAAATGAGACATTCCAATTTAATTTAAATGGGATTGAAATGAGAAAATAGTAGAATTTGGAAGAAGCAATATTCAAAGAGATATTACGAAATTTCCCTGAGTTCCAAGAAGACAAGTCATGTTCAAAAAGTACTTGGGTACTAAACAACACAAATATAAACAAACTTCTACTTAAGTACATCAAACTTCTACCTAAAAACATCATAGTGAAACTATAGAATATTCTAAACAAAGACAGTATCTTAAAAACTACCAGAGGGGAAAAAAAAGAAAACTTACATAGTTGCCAAAAACTGGCAACAACCAATTTTTATGAGTTTAAAACAAGTAGGACCAAGACACTATACAAAATAATACATAAGATGGAAAGGATTAAGATGAAGCTTTCTACTTTTTTTTTAGACTTTTCTAAAAATCAAATATAAAACTTTAAGTTGTAAAACTTTAAGGTTAAGAATTAACTTAAGTCTCTGTGTCCTGCCCAGCAGTGTTTTATTTACAAATGAGGCAGATGAACTTCAAAGAGTTTAAATAAATCACTAAAATCGGATATCTAAGTGGAGGAAACCAAATCTTGGTCTTTACATTTTTGGTTGGTTACCTTTCCATCACACAAAGCTATAATATCTCCGTTTCAGAGAGGAATACTCTGCAATATATCTGACACATGGCTATTTTTGAATGATTCCAAAATAGCTCTCGGAGCAAGTTTCCATTCAAATATTTTCTCTTCATCCAATTGTCTAATTTAATTCTTGGTGTTTTGGCTTGACACAGCCTTCAAAATGCTCTGCATGAAGCAGGAACTTTGTCAATTGTCCTTGTACCTGACCTGCCCCCAATACATGTGTCCTCTCTCACAGGCTGCCCTTAGCACAGCACCTGGTCAATGAGTGTCAAGATGGAATCTCAATGATGTCAAGTAAGGCCTTTGCTTGGAAACTCAATTTTATTTATACTTTTTGAAGTTATCTGAGGAAAATTTTTTTTTTTTTAAGATTTATTTATACAAGCACTGTGTACAGTCAGAAGCATAGGAGGGTGAGAGGATTCACCAGAGCCAGAGCAGGGAACAGAGCAGGCAGACTGACGAAATACACTGCTGAGGGGAGCAGTGGGTGGCAGGAGAGGTCTGCGTGCCATGTGGGACCCTCACCAGTGGCCGGGGAATGAACTGGTGCTGCAGAGGCTACGGGCAGCTTGGCAGCCCAGCGCTCAATGGCTGCACCACCAGGGGACGCCCTCTCTGAGGAGATTTTTGCTGTATTTTGTAGAGTTTCCCAACAAACCTCCACTTACCTGTTATCCTTTCCAGTTGGAGCTGAGTTTGCAAAAGCTCTCTGTGGTCATTCACTCTCTGCAGTCAACTCATCCTAAAGAGCCCTGCTAAATATTGTGTGTGGGTCTGTGGAGAAGATGAGAGACATATGGTTAACAGGACTAGTGCTTATACTGTATTCGACTCCATATTTTTGTCTGCTACTTTTTATTAGATTAGCTATATTTTTTTTATTTTGATGTTTGATCTTGATTGTTTTTAGTCTACTCTATTAAGTGTATAAGGTATTACTTATTGGTGGATGGAGAGTGATGTATTTTATCTTTTTTTTAATTTATTTTTTTATTTTTATATTCCCAATACAATTGCAACCCCCTGATTTTGACCCCAATCCCTCCTTTCCCAGCCCCCCCCCCACCCAAAGTGTGTCTCTGGTTCATAGTTGTTTGTCGATTTTGATTTTTTTCTTTCTTATAGTTATTCTTTTTCTTGGTCCCTTATTTAGGTTTTCTAGATTCCTGTTATGAGTGAGACCATCTGATATTTTTATTTTTCTTTCTGGATTATTTCACTGAGCATGATCCCTTCCAGCGCCATCCATGTTGCTGCAAATTGCATGTGTTTATCTTTTTTGAATGCTGAGTAATATTCCATGGTGTATATGTACCACATCTTCTTGATCCAGTCATCTGTTTTTGGGTATTTGGGTTGTTTCCATAGCTTACCTATTGTAAATGTGCTGCTATAAACATAGGGGTGCAGGTGCTCTTTTGAATTAATGTTTCTGTGTCCTTTGGGTAAATACCTAGGAGTGGAATTGCTGGATCATATGGAAGCTCTATCTTTAGTAGGTTGAGGAATCTCCACACAGCTTTCCATAGTGGTTGGACCAGTTTGCACTCCCACCAGCAGTTCAGGAGAGTTCCTATTTCTCCACATCCTTGCCAACATTTGTTGTTGCTAATTTTTTTAATATGTGCCATTCTCACTGGTGTTAGATGGTATCTCATTGTAGTGTTGATTTGCATTTCCCTGATTGCAAGTGACGTTGAACATTTTTTCATATGCCTGGTGGCCATTTGTATTTCCTCTTCAGAGAAGTTTCTTTTTAGCTCTTCTGCCCATTTTTTTTTAAAGATTTATTTATTTATTTTTTTATTTATTTATACAAGCACTGGGTACAGTCAGAAGTGCGGGAGGGTGAGAGAATTCACCAGAGCCAGAGCAGGGAGCAGAGCAGGCAGAAGGACCGAAGTACACTGCTGAGGGGAGCAGCGGGCGGCAGGAGAGGTCTGCGCGCCATGTGGGACCCTCCTTCGGTGGCCGGGGAGCAGCCGGGGATCGAACCAGTGCTGCAGAGGCTGAGGGCAGCTTTGCAACCCAGCCCTCAACCGCTGCGCCACCGGGGAGTCCCTTCTGCCCATTTTTGATTGGATTATTTTCTTTGTTTTTGTTGAGTCTCATCAGCTCTTTGTAGATTTTTGTGATCAGTCCTTTATCTTTAGTGTTGTGTGCAAAAATGTTCTCCCAGTCGGTGGGGTTTCTCTTTGTTTTGGTTATTGTCTCTATTGCTGTGCAGAAGCTCTTTAATTTGATGTAGTCCCAGCTGTTTATCTTTGCCTTCACTATCACTGCTTTGGGTGATGCATCTGTAAAGATGTCTTTGAGGTGCATGTCATGTAGCGTTTTGCCTATATTTCCTTCTATATATTTCATGGTTTCAGGTCTTACGTCTAGTTCTTTAACCCATTTTGAGTTGGTTTTTGTGCATGGGTGAGGAGTAGTCAAGTTTCATTCTTTTGCGTGTGGTGACCCAGTTTACCCAGCACCATTTATTGAACAAACTTTCTTTGCTCCAGTGCATATTCTTTGCTCCTTTGTCAAAGATTAGTTGACCATAGATCTGTGGGTTTATTTCTGGGTTTTCTATTCAGTTCCATTGGTCCATGTATCTGTTCTGGTTCCAATACCATGCAGTTTTGATTATTATGGCTTTGTAGTATAGTTTGAAATCTGGGAGAGTAATGCCTCCATTCCCTTCTTTTTTTTCCTGGAGGGTTTTGGCTATTTGGGGTTTTTGGTGGTTCCATATGAATTTCATCAATATTTTTTCTATTTCTTTGAAGAATGACATTGAAATTTTAATTGGAATAGCATTGAATCTGAAGATTGCTTTTGGTAAGATGGCCATTTTGATAATGTAAATTTTTCCAATCCATGAGCAGGGGATGTCTTTCCATTTCTTTGTGTCTACTTCTATTTCTTTTAACAGTGTTTTATAGTTTTCTTTGTATAGGTCCTTTACTTCTTTTGTTAGGTTTATTCCCAAGTATTTGATTTTTTTGTTTGTTTCAATAATAAAAGGAATGGTTTTCTTGATTTCTTCTTCTTCAGATTTATTGTTTGTGTATAGGAGAGAGTCATGTATTTTAATGGAATTATTTAAGCTCTAGAAATCTGGAAACATTGTGCTCTTCCTTCTATTCCCAAGCCAGAACCTGGCTAAATGTTTCTGAGTTAGAAAGCAAATGTGATGTGATTAGTAGTCTCTCACTGGAGCTGCACCTCCAGAGAACCTGTAGCTTTTGTGGAGTAGTTTAAACTTGTTTAGCATCTTCCATCAGAAGTTTTCAAATAATTTAATGTTCTACTTTATGTGTGAGGAAAATTTACATGCAATAAATTGAATTGACAAAATAACCCATTCACAGAAAAATAGGAATCATTTAATTGTCTTTAAATGCTCTAATTCTTTGCTTTCCATTTACTGTTTAAAGCACTTCTCTATGTATCTACAGAAATGGCTCTTGTCAAGCTCATCATGTTGTCTACAAAAGAACTATCTTCTTTATCTTTCAAAAAAATATATCTATCACGGGAGGGGTAAAAGGGCCAATTGTTTATGGTAAAGAACTATGGCTGCTTTGGTGGTAGGTGAAGTATGTCTTACCTCTGGGGAGGTGTGAACTTATTCCCCTAAGTCATACACAGTGTTGTAAACCAATGTTACCTCAATTTTTTAAACACGTCATGTTCATCCATGCTGCATTTTCCTGAAATCTCATTTTCCTGAAATTTCATTTTCCTGAAATTTCATTTTCTGTTCCTTCTCATTATCTTTTGTTGACAATGTCATTTTTATGTTCAATCTCTAAATGTGGGGTTTTTCTCTCTACACATGCTCTGAAGGAGATCTTACTAATGTCCAAGGATTTTTGAGTCCTTGCTTCCCAAACTTACATACGTCATCTGGATATATTCTTTATGTGTCAGATTCACACACCCAGCAGCCTACTGACATAGACATGTAACATTTCATATCTCAAATTAAATGGAAAACTACTAGTTCTTTCTCTCACCCACTGTATACATTATTAGCCACTTATGCATCTTAGTTTATCTTACATTTCTCACTGGAAGAAATCGGATTTTATTTTATTTTAATATATTGTTTTTAGAGCATATTTAGGTTTACAGAAAGATTGAGAGAAAGAACAGAATCCCCATGTACCCCTTCCCATACTCTCACCTCTCCCTACTTGCCACAGTGTCTCTTGTTGTAACATCTTGCATTAGTGTGGTCCATTACGATGAAACAATATTGATAAATTATTATTAACTGAAGTTCATAGTTTACAGTAGTGTTGTAAAGAGCAAGCTCTGACCAATGCATGATGTCATATATTCACCATGAGAATATCATACATGATAGTTTTACTGTTCTAAAAATCCCCTGTCCTCTGTATATTTACCCCTCCCTCCCAGAGTTTCTGGCAACCACTGATTAATTTTACCTTTTTTAGAATGTCATATAGTCAAGTCATAAGGGGGAAGGAGGAAGGAGACATTTTATAAATCAACATGCTATGGCTATTTGCATCTCATTTTAGAATTGAATTGAAATATCACTTCTGAGAATCCTGTTTGATCTAGAAATTACAAATTAAGGTCATTAGATTAGTTTGATAAGTTTTATTTTATTTCAGAGGACTATAATCAAGTATAGGTCAGTAGATGTGACTATGGATCCACTTGTAGGTGTTTCTAAAGTGTCTGCAGGTAGTGAGAAAAAGATAAATAGAATTACTATTCACACTTGAGGTGCTTTTATTTAATGTCTATCATATTGCCATAAGTAAACATAGCTTTATTAATGTTTCAGAGATATTTTAGGTTAAATCATTTAAGTATACTAGATTTTTTTTTCATGTCTGGATTATGTGGATTTCAATAAACACATTAACCAAATATTTTGAGTAGACACTAGGCCTTTTAATTATGGAACAATTTAGGGATTTATTGGGCAGATGAGGTTGTTTAGAAGCAGGGAGAGAAAGAAGGATCGGATCTTAAAAACTCACTATCTTGGACCTCCCCGGTGGCACAGTGGTTGAGCGCTGGGTTGCGAGGCTGCCCGCAGCCTCTGCAGCACCGGTTCGATCCCCAGCAGCCGGGCGAGGGTCCCACATGGTGCGTAGACGTCTCCTGCCGCCCACTGCTCCCCTCAGCAGTGCATTTTGTCAGTCTGCCTGTTTTGCTCCCCGCTCTGGCTCTGGTGGATTCTCTCACCCTCCTGCGCTTCTGATTGTACCCAGTGCTTGTATAAATAAATAAATTAAAAAATCTCATTATCTTTAATCAGTGACTAAATATTTCTTTAGTTGTGGTGATAAAACTCACTTCAAAATGATGCTTAGTTTAGAAATTCATTTATCATCTGTCTTTTTTGGAAGGATTCTAAAAGACATCATATAATTCTTACAACCTCTTTGGGAATATCAAAAAGTTCAGTTTTGACATATCAGTTCATTTTTTCCCAATGTCTGTTTCTGTTGCTACATACTTAATTAAAATATGATATTTTCATTCACCAGGTCATGGGAGTCCAGATTTCAAATTTCCCTGTTTGGATTACCTTTTCTTCTGCTTCCCAAATCACTTATGGCCAAGTTGAAGGTTGTGATATTACAATTTATAGTAGGAAATATCTATTTCTTCCTCTCCTGTTTCTGGCACAGAGCTATTAAAACCACTGGAATTTCCTAAGAGATAAGAGTGACAAAGGTTTTTTTATGTTAATGAGGTGACTTTTAGAAAATACCCAGTTAATCTGAGATGGTGACTAGAGGATTGGAACTTTTAGCTTTCCCCCCAACCCCCACTACCAGTGAGTATGTTACAGGATGGGCTAAGGGGCACCCCAGAACCCCCAAACTCCCATTCTAAATAGGTTCTGCCGTCTGCTGCATCAAGACAAAATATACTCCAGTGCATAAGACTTCAGTGGAAAGGAACTTTGTTATAATTAGCATGCGATACAGAATAGGAAAAGAATGGGAAAGAATAGTTTCCAAATCAAGCACCCAAAGTTACCCATCCCCTCATGGGTAAATGCCCAGCCAAACAGGGTTGGCGCAAAGTAAGGCCACTGAGGCCCGAAATCCTGCCACAAGTCTAAGGCATCTTCTGGTGGGGACCCACAGAAAAGAGGCAGAAGGGCAAAGTCAGTCTGGAAGGAAAAGAGCAAAATAAAAATCAAGATAAACGCTGCCATTGATAACCTCCTCATGGGTCTCTCTGTTTCAAGTGTTTCCCTCCATATTTTTCCAAGTCTCTGGTATCAACCCAGGACCAAGAAGCAAACACAGCTTCTTCACAAGTCTCTCTGCTCCATGTGCCTCCTTCAGGTCTCCTTCTGACTCTTCATCCTTTGTCTTTTCTTTCTCTCTCCACTTTCCAGTTTCTTCCTCCCTTTCCTGCTCAGCTCCACCCTCCCTTGGGTGGGTCAAGGAACCTGGAAACTCCCCTTTACCTGGGACCACCCTGTTACAGGTAGGGGAAAGGCTCTAGAGGTAGGATCAACTGCTAATTCTAGTGATTTAATCAATCAAAAATAGATAATGAAACCGCCATAAAAATGTGGAAAGATGGTGTTCTCCAAGAGGTTTTGTGTTAGTGAAGATATGGAGATTGGGGGATAGTGGTGCATCCCAAGAATTTAATTGTTCTGCACTTTTTCCCTAGACCTTGACTTATCTCACTCATATGACCATTCCTGAGTTCTATCCTTTGCTAAAAAGTCACTGATCTAGAACACAAATTATTTCCCTGAATTCTGTTAATCACTGTAGCAAATTAATTGAACCCAAGGAGGGAACTCATTGGCACTAACAGTCTATAGCCAGTCATAAGCACAGAGACAACTTAGACTTGTGATTGGTCTGAAGGTGGATGGATGGGGGTGTCAGAGTTGGGGCATGGTCTTAAGGATTGAGCCCTTAGCTTGTAAGCTCTGATACTATCTCCAGGTTGATAGTGTCAGAATTAAATTGTGGGATGCCTGCTGGTATCTGAAAATTGCTTCATGATATGCCGGGGAAGGAGTTGGGGGTGTCCACATACGAAGTTTGGTGTAGAATCCTAGTTGGTGATCAGAAATTGAATCAGAATCAAAATCTTAAATCCCCACCATGGACTCAAAGCCTCTTCTGATGACCCCACACAATCCCTTCTCCCCTGATATTCTATGCATCTGAGTTTAGCATTGACTTTGTTTTGTTTTATCTTGCTGCTATCCTGTACTCAGTGTTTGGGTTTCTGTTTAGTCAATTTCCCTCCTCTCCAGGGTTGCTCCCACCTCTCATCCTCCTGGCAGTGTAATCTGTAGGATATTTACACTACCTGATGCTTCCCCTGGCCAGATGATTTGATCACAAGCAGTCAACACTCTATTTATGCTCAAACAATCCTGCTTTCTTTTTAGAGAATTTGAAATTTGGATTGAGAGCAGCAACTCCTCTGTGGACTCCTTGAAAATAACTTTTGTAATAGAAGTTGTCTATTTACATTCTGCCATAGCAGGGAATCCCATCTGGAGAGAAGGGAGCCTAGCAGCAACACAGTAGGAGGCAGAGATGGAGACAGAATAGCTGCTGGGGAACCTGATGGTTTTCAGTCCTTGACTCCACGTCCTTCTGAGGTAAGGCTGCTGTTTTTCTTTGGGTTCCATGAAAACTTCTGGTGTTTGATAATATACACAACTTTGTTGCTTTGGTGAGCTTAACCATTTTACTTACAAGCTAAAACAAATGGTATAAGATATATGATTATCATCTTAACAATGAGTGTATATTTTAGAGCTTCAAAGTATTTGTGGAAAGAAATCTGAGGAGTGATAGCTTTTGTTTCTCAGTGAGAACAGCCCTGGATTCTCACAATTACTACTTTCAAATTTAAATTTAATCTTGAAAGTCCATTTTTTAAAAGTCAGGTAAGTGTAAGAAAAATAACAGTCTGGGACTGTACTTTTGGAAAGTACTGAAACTAATGTAAATGTTTCAGTTTAAAATTCATGGCTCTGGGACTTCCTGTCCGTGACTTGCAACCACTCGTTTAATTATTTTAAACCTCTGTTTTTTTCATGTCTAAAAGTGAGATGATAACAGTATTGCCATGGAGGGACTGAGAAGATTAACTGGAGATTGTGTGTGGTGCTTAGCATATAACTGGCAGGTCTATCAGTGAAAACTGAATGCTACAAGTGAAAGAAAACTCTACTATTGGCTTTAACAACAATAATAAGCTATTCTGGTGCATGTAGTTGAAAAGGCCAGAGTTATGACAGCCTTCAGATAGTTTCTCCACTCTGCTTTTTGCAATGCCAGCTTTATCCTCAGGTTCCATCCCAGGATCTCTTGACAGAAGTGAGTTCTCCCCACTTAGTAACAAATTGGATGCAACAGCCCCAGCTGTCACATCCTTATGCATACTGCCTTAGCTCAGGGAGGAAGTGCCCCTTTTCAAATAGGCCTCACAGGAAATTCACTGGTGCTGATTGAATTCCTTATCATTCCCTTTACTGTAGGCAGAAGGATGGGATGGATTCACTGATGAATCACCCATTTCTGCAGAAGAGACAATGGGAAATGTAAGGAATTTTTCCCAGGAGTAAAGGGAATAGATTGGGGGCAGACATCTTCTAAAACTCAATAAGTTCAATAAATGTACCCTTCTTTTATCTTTGTGAAAACCTAAGCAACTAGAGTATATCATCTTCCCCAATATTTTATCATGCAGGCACTCCTACAATTTGTTGCATAAATGTTCACTAGCTATGTTTCAACATGACATCCTAAGAAATATTTTATCCTAAAATGAAAGGTTGATTTGAACAACTTACTCTTCATCTTTTTATTTGCTTTTTTCTTTTTCTTTTGTTAGGGGTTCAACTCTTCAGAGTTTTCTAAGAAAGTGGGATTTTGGGAATGTTTTAACTAAAAAATATAAGTTTTCATCCTAGTCACTGGATCTTGATGTCTTTAATTCCTGTTCTAGTCTTATTCAATTATTACTTCCAGAGCTTTCTTCTCCCATGACTGTCATGATTCTTCTTCATTGCTGCCACATCATTTCAGAGTCTTCTCTGGTAGAGTCAGAACAGTTCCATATGGGAAGCTATTTTATCAAACTATGCTTTTTAACTACTTATTCTAGTATAGTTTAACAATTCAGTTTAATACCATGTGTTACACTGGTTTAAACCAGCATTATGCAGGTTAATATTTGATTTTCATAATTTTTAATTCTAATCTCCCTAAACATTTCTCTATTAATCTTTTTAAATTCCTTTTCATCATTTTATTTCCCCATACTATTTTTTCTGAAAATATGTACTTTGAATTTAAAAAATTATAACTTATAAAAATAAATACATTTTACTTACCCTTTACACTGTAGCCCAGTATATATACATACTCACACATACATATATAAAGAAAGTTGCACAAAATAATATGTACTCTGCACAACATACCTTATGCTGTCTAGTATATTCCATTCTATTCTATTTTATTCCATTCTATTTTTAGTAGAAATTACTTTTTCACAATCCCATAATTTGACTTCACAATCTACTGATTGTCTAACAATTTAAAAATTATAGCTAACACAGTACTTCCACTAGTGGTTTTTATACTCACAGGGTTTTATGATTATATTCAAAATAGTTTTTGTCTCCATGAAGGCAAAATGGCAAATATTTCTATTGTCATTTTAAAAAGGCATTATAATTATCAAAATAAAATAATTATTAAAACCTCTCCCTTACTAATTACATAGTAAGTTTAAACTGGTGAATAACAGGTGAGATTGCATACCAGCTAATGCATATATTATTATAAATCAGTTACTCAGTTGGTTTACTGCCTAACAGTGATTTTAGATACCTTGATGTTTTGACTATTACAAAGTTAATTTCTGCAAATTTGCCTCATCAGATCCAATCAGATCCATCAGATCCAGATTAAAAAATGTTATCTGATGCCTCATGATTACCTCTAAACCATTAAAAACCAACTTACAAGAGAAATAAGCATATCTAATATACACTTTATTTATTGGGACTAGACTATAATGTGCTATTTTTGAGAAGTGCCTGTATGTAATAATGTAAAAATTCCTCTTAATTGTCAAGAAGCATAAAATGAACGGTATCAAAATAAGCCAATTGATATTTTAAGGTACAGAAATATAAATTTTCAAACATCAGATAATTAAATTAGTTTTCATCTATTTTTGATGTAAAACACATTGCTAAAATTTCAATAAAAATTTTAGCATACAAAGGAGGAAAGAATAAGATTGATCATATTTGAGTACAAACTTATAACAAGTGGTAAATAAACCACAGAGATCTAGTGCATAGTATAATGAATACAGGCAATAATATTTTACTATATTCATATAATGTGATAAATATTGTTTCATCAGCAATCATATATAAATAAACCAGGATAGCATCCTGTATACCTGAAACTTATATAGTAACAAATTTATTTGATAAAAATATGAGTATACATTTTGCATATTAAGTCCAAAAAGTTTTATTAATTTTTTTTACTTATACATTGAAATTATCGTGGGTATCACCTTTAAAATGAGATATATCTCTTTTTCTTTTCTTTTTTTTTTCCTGCCAAAGTTTTATTATATTCTCTTTTTCTCTGACTCTTCCTCTCTTCTTTCCTTTTTCTCTTCCGTCATCTCCATACATTTATCTAGAAAGTGATCAGCTGGCCTCTCTACACCTTTTAGAAGGTGTCAATGTCTCAGTGTCTTCTGTTCATTTATGTACGTGGTAATAGATGCATTTCAAAAAAATAGATTTTTCTGATGTGCATGTCACTCTTCAGGATACCTAAAATGTGCTGCTGCTTCAGATACATATTTATTAATTAATGCAGAAAGTCTCTGTATTAGTTTTCTAGGAATGTCATAGCCAAATAATGCACAATGGGGTAGCTAAAACAACAGAAATTTATTTTCTCACAGTTCTCGAAGCTACAAGTCCGAAATCAAGGTGCCCAGAGGGTGGTTTCTTCTAGATGCTGCTCTCTGGTTTATAGATGACCATCGTCTGTAGGTCTTCACACAGTCTTTTCTCTGTTGGTCTGTGTCCTGATTTCCTTTTCTCATAAGGACACTGGTCATGTTGGGTTATGGATCACTTATATGACTCATTTTACCATGCTTAGGTTTATAAAGATCTTCCAAATACATTCGTGTTCTCTGCTACTGGGAGTTAGAACTTTAATATGTGAATTTAGGAGCGAATGGACCATGCCATAAGATTCTTCAGGATGCACAGGAATGTCAAACTTGTGTCAGGAAACTGACACAAACATCAAAGAGTGAATCTGAGCTACCACTGTGTATGATAAGATTCCAAAATAATGGAATTCAGGACCTTTCTGCAGTCTCCCTTCCTTTCAGGTGTTCCTGCAGTCTGAGATGCGGGTTAACCTCAGTCTAACAAATGAGTGTAGAACCTATGTTTTTATTTCTTTCTTGATTCATCAGAGATTAAAATACATTGAAAAACAGAGGTAAAGAGTTGTCTTGACAGTAAGTCAGATCTTTTATAAAAGTAAAAGACCAAATTCTGTACTTGTGAAAACTGACTATTGTATTTTGTTTTCATGCTAATTGCAGATATCAGTTTTATACACAAAATAATTCAGTATATAATTCACATAAAATCAAGAGATTTTCAGTTTGTCAAAGTAGTCTTTTCCTCTGCTGTTAAGCAGAACTCTAGAAGAGTTGGGGACAATAGGCTAAATCAAAGAAGGAGAAAATCATTATGATTTTTAAAACAACTAATTGAAGCTTTAAGTGTCTGGCAGTATTCTGGTGATTTGGGGCTGAAATCTGTTCTGTTCCTTATTTTCCCTTTGTCAGCCGTGTTCACCATGGTAACTTCAATAAAACTCCCCTCACACATGTTTTTCTTCTAAAGTGCCAAGCACCTTCTTAAAGAAGACCGCTGACAAGCTGGTATAAGTGGGTGTTGGAAAATAAAGGAAAAGTATTCTGTCTTCTTCATGATTGCTGTGGGTGGCAGCAGGTGAGGAAATTTGATGGGATAAGGTTGGGTAAAGGAAACATTTTATCTTGTTTTGTTATAAAAATTAATTTGATTTTTGAGGTAGAAAATTAAAATATGCTAGGGAAATTTTTCCCTTTCATAAAATTTCCTTATTTCTCACCTTACAGCTTGGACAAGTTTTGTCCATATGTATATATGAGCCACTGCAGAATATAGAGTCTGAGGGAGAAGTACACTTGATTCAATAAATTCTGCTTAAGTCCAGATACAATTTTCTTGGTTGTACACTGGAAAGCTTAATACGGGACTTGGAAAACACCACCAAATCTCCCCAAGTTTTCTCCAACCACTCTCCTTAAAATATGGAGAGGGCCTCCCCTGGTGGTGCAGCTGTTGAGTGCAGGCTTGCGAGGCTGCCCGCAGCCTCTGCAGTGCCAGTTCGATCCCCGGGCCACCGGGTGAGGGTCCCACAAAAAAAAAAAAAAAAAAAGGAAAAAAAAATATGGAGAGAGCAGAAGACCTGAAGTTTTCAGTCTCAGCTGCATATCAGAGTCAATTGGGGAGGGCCTCTCCTGGTGGTGGAGCAACGGTTGATCGCTGGGCTGCGAAGCTGCCCGCAGCCTCTGCAGCTCCTGGGTTCGAACCCCGCCTGCCGGGCGAGGGTCCCACATGGCGCGACAGACCTCTCCTGCCGCGCCCGCTGCTCCTCTCAGCAGTGTATTTCAGTCCATCTGCCTGTTCTGTTCCCTGCTCTGGCTCTGGTGAATTCTCTCACCCTCCTGCTCTTCTGATTGTACCCAGTGCTTGTATAAATAAATTTAAAAAAATAAAAAAAACCAGAGTCAATTGGGGATCTTTAGAAAATGTCAATGCCATCTTCAGAGATTATACTTTAATTGGTCTGGGGTGACATCCAGAGGTAAGTGGTCTTTTTAAGCACCCAGGGGAATTTTAATATCTAACTAGCATTGAGAATCTCTGTATTTATTGATCTCAAAGGGTATTTTCAATTGTACCAACTACCACTACTGCTCTAAGGCACCTAACTGCAAATTGACTTCAGCAGGACTTGAACTTGATACGTGTCAATTAAGTACCTTTGCTTTCAAATTTGTTATGTGTCTTTCTGTGTGGAATCCAAGAAAGAAAGGCATTAGCTTTTCATCTAGGAACCTAGCATCTTTTTTCCTGTTTACCCACTCATTTTTTGTAAGTTAAAAAATCATATCTGTGTTCAGTGCAGAAGTAACGTTTCCACTTTCTAAACACATTGGTTTTCAAGAGTAATACTGCTTAAAGGTTGTTTAAAAGACATTAACCAATATTATATAACTTTTTCTGTGTATGAAAATGGTCAAGCCAATGTTCACAGTAAGATTTTCAAGTGCCCTACAACTCTTTGTTGGCTGTGTAATTTTTCTTTTTAGAACAGTTGTTCTCATCCCTGATGGCTCTTTAGAATCGCCTGGAAAGCTTTTTAAAAATCCTCATGCCCAAACTATATTATTAGACCAACGCAGAATTACAGGATCAGGCATCAGCTTTTTGTTTATTTATTTTTTTACTATTATCAATTTTATTTTTTTCTTTTATATATTTTTTACATCATTTTTCATTTTTGCACAACGTATGCATTTTCATCTTGGTTATAGTCCCCATACAATTCCCACTCCCTTGTTTTGATCCTACTCCTGTCTCCCCCCACCACCCCACAGTGTGTCGCTGGTTGATAGTTGCTTGTTGATTTTGATTTTTACTTTATTATAATTAGTCTTTTTCCTCGTCCTTTATTTAGGTTTTCTAAATTCCTGCTATGAGTGAGACTATCTGGTATTGTTCTTTTTCTTTCTGACTTATTTTGCTGAACATGATCCCTTCCAGCTCCATCCATGTTGCTGCAAATTGCATGAGTTTATCTTTTTTGATTGCTAAGTAATATTCAATTGTGTATATGTACCACATCTTCTTGATCCAGTCATCTATTTTTGGGCATTTGGGTTGTTTCCATAGCTTACCTATTGTAAATAGTGCTGCTATAAACATAGGGGTGCAGGTGCCCTTTTGAAGTAATGTTTCTGTGTCCTTTGGGTAAATACATAGGAGTGGAATTGCTGGATCATATGGTAGCTCCATCTTTAGCAGATTAAGGAATCTCCACACAGCTCTCCATAATGGAGACTCAACAACAACAACAAAAAAAATGAAACAACCCAGTCAAAAAAATGGGCAGAAGAGCTAAAAAGAAACTTCTCCAAAGAGGAAATGCAAATGGCCAACAGGCATATGAAAAATGTTCAACATCACTTGTAATCAGGGAAATGAAAATCAAAACTACAATGAGATACCATCTTACACCAGTGAGAATGGCACATATTAAAATAACTAGCAACAACAAATGTTGGCGAGGATGTGGAGAAAAAGGAACTCTCCTGTACTGCTGGTGGGAGTGCAAACTGGTCCAATCACTATGGAGGCACCAGCTTTTTAAAGCTTCTCAGGTAATTCAAAATGGAGGAAAATGAAAGTCACCTGCTCTAGAATGCACTGTATGAGCAAATCATATCAAGCCACTAATCAATGATGAAATGCTGAGTGTGTTGCCTCTCTCCTGATTTAGAAACAGCACCTTCTTTCCCCAACAGACAACACTGTCAGAGAGAATTACCCTTCTGCTAAAATTATCACTCTGTTGGGGGGTAAGTCTGTTCTTTTAAATGTTTTGCATTATTAGACTAAAATATTCTATTGAAGATGGCAAATGAAATGTTTCCTTCTTAAGGTGATAAATATAATCTACTCTTACAGACCCCTTTGAAGATTATTGAAATAGTGGGCAAAAAGAGAACAACAAAATAGAAGTTTTTGAATGAAATGAAGTTAGGTGAAATTACAACTCCAAGAAGACTCAAAGATGAATGCCTTTAAGTTCCTGGTTTATTGTTCCTTGGTAAGTAAAAGCACATTCCAGCATTACTGCTTTCCTCCTAAGTGTAGATTGCTATATTCACTGAAAATGTAGAGCCCAAAGCCTTAGTACTGTAGTATCAAATGTATGCTTAATTTGTCATTCTGGAACTTGGTTCTGGTATTTCCCCAAAGCCTATAAATCATTATCAAACAAGAAAATCAAGTCATTAAGCTCTCAGGCTGAATTTGATCTATACTCTCTGCCTTCAGCATAAAAAGGTATTCATTCTTACGGCTAGTTAAACTCTCTAATAATGAACCTGAATCAGGGAAATGACTTGCTAATGCTTTCACAAACATGAGGAGTCAGGGAGCTGATTTGTTCCCAATCAAACATGACAAATCCACTGTTGTTTCCAAGTGGCCTGGACAGAAAGCCAAAGCTGACATACATGGAAAATAATGATAAAAGTATTAATAAGAGTTTGTTAAAAAAATACATATGCATATGCATATATACACACACACACACACAAATATATATCTGAGTTCATCTTGAAATGACTCTGGGACATGTTGAAAATTCAATAATTTATGGTGAGTTGTTTTTTATCTTTAAAAATTTACACAAACAATTATTTAGAATGAAATAACTGATTTAATATGCATGAATTTGAGAAAGCACTTGAAATAAAATTCAGCCTTGGATCTGAATTAGCACCATCTGAATACAGAAAGAATTCGATTTACATGCACAAATTAGTTTCACTAGCATACACAGGTAACATATATTTGTTTTACTTGATAAACTTGTTTTAAAAGACCCTTCTTGGGGTAAAACTTATTTTATTAGTTAGCTGGACATGATACTGGTTGAACGCCCCTTAGTTCCAGGGCTTTGGCAAAATTAACCTCCAGGGGCTTGCCAGTGCCCTTGGTGAGCTTCAGGGATCGAATGCAACCACGGAATCGAACATTAGTTGTCAGGCCAAACTGGTTGAGGCCATCTGAAAAACAAAACAAAAAGGACTCAGTTTTGAAATGTAGCTGCTTTGTTAAGAGCATGTTTCAAAGTCAGTTGTTAGCTCGAGATTGTATGGGAAGGCTGTGTTATGTGAAGTGAGTGATTCTGTTCTTAACTTGACTAACAGTAAAAACTTGTAGCAAAAGATCAATATTTTTATAGTTATGTATTACGAAATATGGACAGTTACACACTTTAAGACATCAGACAAAGAATTTGTTTAGGAAGAACAAACTTATAGTTGTGATTTAAAATTATTAGGTAATGAAACAAAGCAACTGATCAAATCATTTAATTAAGACATGGATTTTTAGTGGTCACTTTATTACTTTCCTACATTATAAAAATAAATCCCAAAAGTTTAGGTTAGTTGAAAATTGAAGCAAAATCTTTCTCTTATTAAGGAGAGGATCCCTTCTTTTAACAGGACTAGGTGATGACCAGGATTCCATCTCATGGACTGTGAATGGGGAAGCATATTATCTCCTTCACAGCAGCCTGAGGATTATCCTGATTTAAGGAGAAGTAGGTCTTTTTAAAAACTTAAAAGCATTTCAGGAAGGGTTCTGAACTGGTCCCCGTAATTCCTATATGTTTTCTCAATCAACCACCTCTGAATATACATTTTGCTTATTTTGTGAAGCAGATGAGCTTTATAAAAATGAGGACAGAAGTTTCTCTTGCCAAAATACTGAAATACTATTCCAGGAGTCTCTGTTATTATAGTATTTATTAAGAGGCACTTGGCTTATTTCTCATCAAATTGGGTACTCTTGTTTATGGGCACTTTAGGTAACTCTCTGTGGTTCACCTATTATATTTAATGTGCTTGGAGAAGGATTTTGAATTCAGATTTATTGCTTGGGTTTCTTTGTAATATAAATATAAGCTGTATAATAACCTAAGGGGAAATTAGTCACATTTAACCCAATGATATCCAGAACTTAAAGTAATAAGTTCCATAACATTTTATTATTCCTCTGGCATATTAATTTTTAAAATATCAGAAAGAATTCCAACTTTTGGCCCCATTTACTGTTAAATACCTCATATCTTTTATAAGCCAAATTCATTTCCTCTAGCCTCCATCTCCTCATGAATGAAATTCTGGGAGGGGGGAGGGACAATCATGAAACATTCAGAACTATGTGTTCTTTATAAATAATATGTTCATTTTACACACTGGAAATTTCAGGCAAGGTGTTATTTATGGGAACAGCGTCTAAAGCTAGGAAACAGGTACACTTAAGCACCTACTCTTGGACATATTTATAGAAATAGGAATGTTTCCAAAACCACTAACATAATAGAGCAAAGAAATTCTGGGATAGCTGATGCCTACCTGGGAACCCCCCAACAAACACAGGGTCATTTGTATCGGCTGATGTAGAGGAACGATTTGGGCTCTCAGTTTCCACCTGGTTCCCATCCACTGTCAGCTCAATGCGGTGTTTGATCTTGTTGGCTGTGACTTTATGCCACTGTCCATCACACAGATGTCCTGGGATTCCAGCATCATAGACAGCAGTGAATCGGCCAGCACCATTGTCTACATGAACCATAAGCTAGAACAAAGGAAAGTGAATAGTCACATGTGGTTTCAATAGCAGCTATCAGCATGGCTCATGTAGTAGAAATTGTCAGGTCTCTAGGAAAGACCTCAGCTGGAATAGTTGGGAGTAAACATATATGGAGCTATTAAAATTTTTATTTATAATGTGATAAAAACTAAAATACAATTTTAATGACCAGGAATCACAAATTATGTTCTTTATGTTAGGGCATTATTGAGAACAATAGACAAGATTTGTGAGTCTGGTAATAATTCTGCTTTCAGAAAATGTGAAATACAATTTGAGACCCCCTAGACAAAAAAAGAATCTAGTATACCCAGAGAAAAAATTCTATCAGAGATCTTTTTAGAGTGTAAAAGTTGTTAGTGAACCTTATAACATTTTCTTATGTCATTGAGCATGATACATTAATTTGGTTTACAAATCATTTTAAAGATTATTTTAATTTAAGCTTTTGATGTTGTAATTGCATTTTTTTCCTTCCATGGATTCCATTTCATATAACGGATTGAGAGTTATATAAATTACTTTTTTTGGCAAGCTTTATGTCACAGGTGCCAAGAACTTTGAGCCAGAAGGACAGTTAAATTCTTAACAATGAAGAACTTAGATTGGAAGTTCTTGTCAAAATGAGAAAAATCTGTTTTGAGTTACATAGAATGGTCCTGAAATTCAAGATGACAGAATTCTTTTGAAGCTGATGTAGAAAAGAAACATATTGAAACATTAAAAACATTAGTCAAGGGGCAACACATTTGACAAGGTAAAAGAAAAAGATTTTTAATAGAAGATTAAGAGTAAATAAATAGGTGAAAAGCTTGTAAACTATACAATGATATAAATACTAGTTAAGAGTTTGCTCTTTGGGTGGAGTTTGTAATAATAGGATTTTTGCACATAAATGAGCTGAGAGAAAGCCACATGCAGTGTAATAGAACTTGATAAACTGACAAGTTGACAGTAACTCTGGTTATAAGCAGGTGATGAAATGAAGTTTACTGAAAGATGAAGTGAAAGTGATTTTGAAAATCTGGTGGAACCATTGTGTTGCTTATTTGTTCCTCCCTTTTGCCTCTCTGCTCCTGGATCTTTTTGCTTTATGGCCTTTGATGAGGGTTTGAAGACTAGCAGGCAGGAGGGAAGCAATGGAAAAGCAAAACTCCTTACAAGTAGAAAAATGGCCAGAATTCAATATGATTCCGATTCAATAGCCAACTAGGACACTTGTGAAATGTATTTCTTTGTCTTGCGCTTTTCTACCTCCTTCCTCCAGTACAAAGTATATATAGACAGGTCATCTCATTGCAGATTGTTATTCATAGGTATGAGATGAGTGACACTGCATTAGATTATCCATTTTTGGGAGCAAACTGACAAATACTTTATATTGTACAATATAAATTTACATAGATTTGCTCTATTTTTGAAATGGCATTTGGATGCTTTTAATTAAACATTGAGAAACTGATCTGTTAGCTAGCCACCTTGACTTGAGACATGCTTATACTGTTTTAGGTCAAAGTTTGATTTTAGACAATCTAAGTCTTTTTTCTCCATTGGGATTAGTTGTGTCACAGGCTATATAACCACAAAGAAGAGAATAACTGTACTTTTAGCAACACAGTAAGAGCTTGGGATCTAAAAGTGTTTGGTTCATCATTAGTCAACACAATTGGCATACTGTAAAATTAGTGCTTTTACATTTTATACCGATCTGCAGAATAAGTGTGTTGAAAACACACATGAAATGAGATAATCCAAAAAAGATGAAAAGATACAACAAAGAATATAGCAAGGCTTCAAATTAGTTTCTACATGTGAACAATGATATCACAAAGTGTTCTGAAATATTTAGACAGCTAATGCTCACCTTTTCATCAATCATCTCAATTCCCATTCCATCCATTTTCTGGCTGCTGATTCCCAGAAGGACTCCAGTGGTTCTAGTTGTACGGAATTCAAATTCCACAAGGAGGTCTAATCCCACTTTGAACCCACCAACTGTAAAATGAAGAATATTTTTTTTTAAATTGCGGATTAGAATTTAAGGATTGCTAATTCAAATTTGTACAAAACAATGTTTCTTTTTTACCAGAATTCAATTCAGGTGTTAGCCAATTGTAATAACTCTAAGTTCCAGATGCTCACATGGCCTCCACTTCCACTACTGTATCATATAACACACTATATAGTTATTGCTTATTTCCTTGGCTGCCTTCCCTCCTGAATGTGAGTTCTGTGAAGGCAGAGAATTTGACTGTATTGCTCACCATTATATCCTTGTGCTCACCCAAAATATCTGGCATATGATACAGGTTTAATATATATTTGTTGAATAAATGAATGAATAAAAACATAGTTACTCAAAGTGCTTTACAGTCAGTATGATTATGTTAGAACCCTTGCTGTAGAAAGAAGTATTTCAGAGACTATTCTGTAAAATTTTACTGGGGTGCTCTAAGTGGCACTACAGTGATATGAAGGGATTCAAAAGTTCCAAAACATTTTACAAATTAAAGAAGTTGCAAGTACAATTTTGAAGGAGAAGATTCTGGAACATACATACACACACACACACATATACACATACATGTATACAGACATATACATATATATGTATATAGACTTTCCTAGTTCAACAGCACATCCTTTTCTGTGTATTTTTCCATATTTAATTCATTTGTTTATTCAACCTTTTAGCAAGTATTTAAGACAGGCCTCTTGGACACAAAATGAGTTATCATGATCAAGCTAAACCACATCATATACATGAAGTATTAGGAAGGAACTCATGTTTTCTACATTTCAGATATGAAATAGATGTTATATGGAAACATAACTGTTTCCAATGAAGGGCAGCCCCTGTTTTGTGAAAGAATTTTCATTCTCCTGAGAACTTTTATGGGTTTGGATGGGCAAAGGCAGGTTAAGAACAAATTTTAAAATTAAAGGGTGGGAGAAGCTAAGTAATTCTCAAGAAAACAGGAAGATTTTGTTTCTGTTCCTAAAGGGGTAAGTAAGAAGAAGAGATAAAGAACATGTGGCAGTTAAGCTGAGAACAGAGTGAGTGAAGGGGCTAACAAAGCCCCAGTAACTGGGTGGCTGGAAAGATTTTTAAGGACAAAGTTATGAAAGATTTAAATTAAAGGTGTATGTTTTCAAAAGATATTACCTTCCTTCCTAACCACCCAACTCTTAGGAAGCTTGCATCACATTGACTATTAGGGGATGAGGGAGTTGTTGGAAACTAGAAAAGTGGCTAATCATGTAGTCCAGTTGATCCAGAGCCAAAGAACTCAGGTGGGATGGCAAGTCAATTTATTAACTGCAGAAGTTAAAGCTGAAGCTTGCCATAAAATTTGACCAAAATAATGCTAGCCATCTGTGAATTTGCAGAAATCTTTGCTAAGTGTTTGGATTTTTATAGCACATGTAATTTGGAAGGTCATATAACTCCCAATGTTCCAATATTGAACATATTCTGTTCTGTGCCTCTGCATAAGTGAAGTTTCTTACCTTATACTCTTTTAGAAAGGACACTCTTACAGGATCCTGTAGGAGGACCCTGTTCTTCCATCTCTGCTGACCTTTGTATGTAAATGTGCAACTCATACTTTAAATCCTAGCTCAAATGACAATACTTCCTAAGGCTTCTTTTCATTTCCTCAGCCAATCAATCTTCCAAATATCCACATAACCTTGCTTGTATGTCTTGCATTGTTTTTTAAAAATCATTTTTACTTGTTTCATGTGATTTCTAAGCACATTGAATCTTATCTATTAATGGTATAGTATTGAAGGAAGCAACATCTCATTTATTTTTATTTACCATGATAATGGTTACATATTCAGCTCTCATTGATTTTTTTTTTTCTCTTATGAACAAATGCAGGAGTCTCTGGTAACCATGGTACTGAATATTCCATCTTAAAGTATTTTGTCAGATTTTTTTGTAATTATGAAGTTATTTCATAATTTTCTTTCTTAATTGTATATTCACTATCAGTGAATATTATTAGAAAGAGAAGATATTTAAAGAAATTGAGGCAAAGGTACCAACCATCACCATTAGCAAGAAAAGGACACCAGTATGTGTTTGTTGTGTGATGATGAGGAGACCATGAAATGGAGCCTTGCAAGGAATTGAAGAGAAGAAAGAAAAATGGTATCTCATCTCCAGAAAGATAGAGAAGACTACAGAATAGATAAATTATATGTTATAAATATATTAACTTTTTTCCAGAATTACATTTATTTTGCCATTATTAATCTCCAGGGAAGGAGATTAAACTCTCCAAATAACCTTTTATTTTATTTCTTCTATTAGTTCCTATCAGAATCAGATATATTAATTTTTAAGAGGCAATTAAATTTTTTCTATGTGTTTTTATTTCTGGTTTACATAAAGGATACTAGCTTATGATCCCAGGGACTTTATTTTTTGTATAAGCAAGAAGTTAAGATTTGTACCTATTTAATATTCACTAGAAAGGAAATGGCAGAGCCTCACCTGCTTTGGCAAAACCTGTTCCATCAAAATATGTCCCTTTCTGAGCATTTGCAAAACATGTCCCCACGTGGAAGCTGGAGGTTGGTTGTTCAAGATCAGCAGGCGCCTCTGCCATCTGGAGATTCCTGATGCAGCCATCAATGCTGTAGGTCACCTACATATTTAGGTCAGAAGAAAAAAACATCAGGTTTTAGCAGATCTTTGCCTTTATGTGGAACACAATAAGATGGTGCTGCTCTATGGATATAATCACTGGCAATTGTCTTAAGGCATCCCCAGGAGCTGCTGGGATCCATCCCATAAGCCCAGGCTTCACAACGCAGATACAGAGGAGCCATGCTTCTCAACTAGCATGTATCTAGCCTGGAATAAGGTAGTTCTGACCAGCCAAATACTGTCCACTATTTCCATAAGGGGACCACTACTTTGACAGACCTATGAGTTCCCCTATAGGTATCATAACTAATTAGTTTCTCATGTTCCTGATTTTGTGTTCCTATTAATAGTTTATTACCCTTACTATATGCACATTTTGTATTAATCTATGTTCATATTCTATTTGAAATCCAGTCTAACTCTGCTATGTTCCATTTCATCTGGTTTTAGGGATGCAAGTTAATCACTCTCGACACTAACTTCAGGGACTAATTTTGATTGGCCTAGATTGCGTATTTAATAGCCATGAAAGGGAGTGATACTGATCACTCACAAGAGAAGCTAAATGCTGAAAATCATAGCTATAATAGATGAGTGTTTTTGATGAAGAACAATTCTATATTATGTGTTGTAAACTGAGTATAGAGCTGGATCCCATTTGTACGTAGTATATTCTATAAAAATCCTGGTCTCATGTGTTTTTCAAAAAAAAAAAAATGCTTTCCAAAGCAAACCACCACACATGATCTAACAATTATTTTCTGAATATTAATTTACAAAATTGTGAAAACTTTAAATTCTGAATCTATATTGGATAACTATACACTAAATACTGCATCTCCAATATTTGCTGAATGTCTGGTCCTAAAGATAGACCATCATTATCATCTTCCTCGCTGTATAGTGCTTTTCATATGCTTGGTACTCTGCTAACTACTTTAAATAATTAATTTTACAGCAACCTTGTTTGTGTGGTATTATTATTATCATCATCCTATATTTCAAAAGTGGAACCACTGTCAAAGAAAGATTAAGTAACTTGATCAAGATCACACAGTTGATCAATAGGTAGGTAGGTATTCAAATTGACAGAGAAGGGCTCCCAGATCCATCTCTGTAATATTGCTTCTCTTTCTCCCAGTCAAATGTGTCCAGAAAACCTTCTGTTACTTCTCAGAAAAGATGATTTCCTATTCGCACATATGGGGTCACATGCTGCTGAAAAATTCAAAACACCTGCATGACACAGGCAGTCATTTAGGCCACAAAGAAACAAATTAGATACTCACAGGACCAATTCTCCGGGTAGTGTAGTTGACGGGTAGCCCGCCCACGTACAGCATTCCCACAACATCCAGGATGTCAGCTTTCTTGGGACTGATCGTTCTGTTGGAGGCATCATCTACATAAAGAGTTCCTTCTTGCTTAATTCTCATAATTTTAATCTACAAAAGGAGGAGGAGTCATTCATGCCAATGACAGATACATCTCAAATAGACATCTCAAAGACATCAGAACATTTAGGATATTAGGAAAAGCAAAATAACTTACTGAGTGCCTCCTATGCGCTAATCTCCTAAGTGAAATTAAACCTACTTACAAAATATCTCAAGCTTTGTCTTTTCCATTACTATGATCTCCAAAAGAGTTCAAAATCTTCCTGGGTGATTTTTATGGAAGACTTTTCCCTAAATTGACGAATAAGCATAAATATCAAGACGTAGGCATGTGTTAAAGCACCCTGCATACCGAGAGCTGTCACAAATTTAATGGGCTGCAAAATTCATGTCCGATTTCAAAAATGTATTAATTTGACTGAGCAAAGCCTCATCTCTCCAACACAATTTCAGATCAGCTCCCTCCTGCCTACCAGGTCCCTGTTGGGTGGAAGTGGAGGAAAGAAGTACACACAGCACAGTTGCTTCTGCAGCAGCTGATTAGGACAAAGTCAGGGAGGTGGACGGAGAGCTGAGTGATGATGAAACTGCAGCAGTGGAGTAATTATCATCTGAGACAAAGTGAAAAGAGGGCGTGAAGACTGGCTTGAGCATAAGAATTTTTAACCTGAATTTAGGAAAAAGAGCCTGTATGTAGACCTATGAAATGCTGGAGTATAATAATGATTTCAAAATGTTTCTACAGCAGGATTAGGATAATTTAAGACCCCACTTTACATTTAACTATTCTGGCCTGGAAAGAAACTTTTATAAGCCTTCAAAAATAAAATTCTTCCTTCAATTGGCAACTTATAGTATTTAAGCTTTCTTGCTTAATCCCAGCCTCACTGCTGCCCAACTTTCTATTTTACTCTCATTTCACACTCATTATTCAACTAGACAGAGATGAGAATGAACCTTAATGATAGTTGCTTCATAAATATGTTTTCCAATTGGAACCTCCCAAGCAAATATGAAGATTCCATTTCTTATTTCTAAAAGAGCAAAATGGTTACTTTGTGTTTTTATTATATTTATTCAGGTTCTTTAACTTTCTGTGTGATATGACAAGTCAAAGTATGTTAATATATCAAATGCAGCATCTAATAATAGCTTACTCTAAAAATTAAAAATTTTATTAGGGTACCCAGGGAAGATTTACTTAATAGGCTATCACAGGTGCAGAGACAAATTCTGAGTTTTCATTTTAATCACACAGTATATTATCTATTTGCAGTTATGCCAAAGAGGACAGTAAGCTGGCAATTAAGCCTTCTGTGCCCATAATAGTACAGTTTCTGGGTGTAAGGCCAATGTTTTAAAAGTTGTTCCAAATGACTGTTGGTGGAAATGATACCCTAGTGTCCTTCAAACACAGGCTCTGCTTTCACAGACCACGATGGGGCAAAGGTGTCTTAGAGCCCATTTTCATATTGCCAGCTTTAAGTTTTTCAAAGATTATTTTCATTAAAAAAGTCCATTTTAGTGTCTTAGAAGGAAGACATAAATTTAGAACAAATATTATTCCTTTAAATTGAAAATGTAGGGGTCTCCCTGGTGCCACAAGGGGGTAAACCCAGCACTGTGAAGCTATCCACAACCTCTGCAGCATGAGTTCAATTCCTGGCCAGCCGGGGAGCTATTCACATGGTACAGAAGACCTCTCCTGTCTTGCCTGCTGCTCCCTTCAGCAGTGTGTTTGTCAGTCTGCCTTTTCTGTTCTCCACTCTGTCTCTGATGAATCCTCTTACCCTCCATACATCTGGCCTGTACCCCAGTTCTTGCATGCATAAATAAATAAATCTTTAAATATGATAAATTGAAAACATAAAGCTTTATCATTAACATCCTCTATTTTCCCATGTTTACCCATTAATCTACAACTGCCTGGCCCTCATTGGTGAACAGATGTTTGGGAGCCACACTGCATAGCTATGATTGACCCTTAGAATACCATGGTGAGGGCTATGAGTGGTCAGATATAAACCTGTCCTTGGATCACATTTTCCAAGGCTGGGAAGTTGCATATGACACTTGCTTTATTTTGAGCACTGGCCACATTCCAATAGGATCAGAGCCAGTGTCTGCACTGGCTGAAGAGAACTGGCACCAATGTAAAGCTGGTCGGGCCACCTAGACCTCCCTCCCAGGGCACTGCCAGCATCCAGGGACTGTTACCTTGTGCCACTGGCCGTCATTGATTTTGGTCGGGATCATGGTGTTGGTGTCACCACTCCCCAAGTCATAGCTGAAGTAAAGCAAGCCATTTCTCAGCTGAACTGTAGCAAAATCAGCATGATTGATCCGAGCCATGTAAAAAAGCAAGCCCGATTCAGCTTCAGTGCGTACTTCAAACTCAATTGTGAGGCTGTGAAATAAAAGCACACAAAGTAAAACACAAGAGTAAGAGACTCTTATTCTAAAATAGAGACATCTGATCATGGGTGCATTTTCATAAAGGAGAGTGAGGACTTTCCAGGTCTGCTGATTTCTTAAACTAGGCTACTCAGGCTCAGACAAATATAATTCTGTTCTTTACTGTAATCAGTGAATTAAAAAAAGCTCACTTCGTTAATTAATAAATATAGTTGATTAAACTTGAATAAATGCAAATATTGGGTACTTTTGCTTACCAGTTCTTGTCCATTATCTCAGAAGAATACATACCGGTTTTTAACTTTGGTGTCATCAAATGCAATTGCAATGTGACTGTTTTTCGAAAGCCCAAACTGCTTGCTTCCTAGCAAAAGAGCTGGTTCTGATTCTGCAGCACAAGGACCCTGTACCATACCAAGAAGAGAAAGAGAGATCATAAACTCTGTTCTGTAAAAATGTAATGCTGCTAATTGTTGCTTTCACTTTGGCTGAATGGTCTCACATAGTCTTATTAAAGTTATTTAAGAAGAAAACCTGACTTGTTCATGTCTGTAGTCTACTACATAGTCGGCACTTACTACTGCCATGTTCAATGAGTGTGAATCAATTTTCTTAAATTGTACTCTTGAATTGCCAAATGAATGTGTTCAAAAACATGTATTGATTAATCATGTTTTTATTATCCTCTAAGGAAAATACTGTTTATATCTCTGAGAAAACTGGAATTTCCTTTTCACTTTTACTTCACTTATGAGTAGTTTTATTTGTGGAAGATTGAACAGGGAAAATGACAAGCTAGCCACACAGGTTATAAGAGTAGAAAAATATGTTCCTTCTTGCCCTCCCCATTTCTATCTCCTACTATATTACTTTTTTTTTTGTGAAAAGTATCAGTCTACTAGAAGGTTTCCATGAATTTAGACTTTCAAGATGGTATATCTAAACTTGAAGTCAGCCTATTCAAGCCCTTTGTCAGTTGCTAGGCAACCCAGCACATTTTAAAATGTAACCTACCATACACCATTTCAACTGCCACTGTTCAAAGATCAACTTGCTAGGGAGCTTACCAGGGAGAGCTGGGTACAGGCTGGCTCCAGAGACAGGCTACCAGTTCACTCCCTTACTTTAAGGTTACTCTGTTACCATCTTGAAATTCTTAATGATTTTGAACAAGGTGCCCTGCATTTTCATTTTGCTCTGGGTGCTGCAAATTATACAAGCAGCCTTGGGCAGGTGACCTTATTTGGCTACTGTAACTCTTAGCTCAGATAATCAAGGCTCTTCAAATTACCAAAAGCCACAATTTCTTCCCCCTATTGTCTATTTTCACAAAATAACTCAATGTACAGGCTGCATAGGAAGTCTTTCAGGACAGGCAGTACATGGGAAAATAAATAATCCTCACACTCTCAACAACACATCTGTTTTTAAGATCTGTACTTAATAGCTCTGGATGGGCCACTGCCCCACTGAGCGCTGACTCAGCAGCTGTTCTCAAGCAGCCCAGAGGCAGGCATTTGGATGCAGAATATTCTTTCCAAACAGTGTACCTCAGAGATGACTCATCAGCACTCAGGAAATTTTTACTTGATGAGGAAGAGCCCTGCTCTTTTTTCTCTTGAGCTTAGTCAAACGGAGCACTCTGCCACAGCAGGTAAAAGTCTTTAAGTGTTTTGAAATGCTCTAAAAATTGGTCTTCATGGAGTATTTCCCTTCTTACTTCCCAGGAGAAGGTCAGTTACAAAGAGTAGCCGGTGGCTGAAACTCACACAGATATGTGAAAACCCAGTGGGTAGAACAGGAAAATGGCTCTTTATTGGCACAGCTGAATGGCTTTTCTGGAATCAATGTGTGGCACCTTTCTCCTTACATGCCTCCAAAAAAAAGCCCAAATGGAACAGCTTTGGTAGCTTAATGTTGCTGCCTTCAATAATGCTATTAATAGAACTGGGTTCATTTATCCACTCTCACGACATTTTCTGTATGGAGGCCCATTGCAGACCTCAGAAATCTCTAAGAGAATCTAGCCTGCTGTGAGTCTATTGGCTACCACATCTCTAAACCCTCAGCTCTGAAAATTGAAGGGTAGAAAAGGTCAAGAGATGCTGAGGCAACAGGAACAATAACTGTAGCCTAAAAGATACCACCAGCAGGTTATCTCCCTACTATTGCTAATATTGCCTGCCTTTGGCTGTTCTACTATATACTCATGTTAATATAAAGTAACTTTTAAATATAATCGTTAAAGTTTTCAAGGTGGCAGTTGTAGAGATTAGGTGTTTAATTGGCAGCAGCTGTGTGTGGTGGCAAGCGTTTGTCTTTATGTTACCTTGTGGCCAGAACACCATATCCTTGCTTGCTGGTAGACTGAGCAGGTATGTATTTCCAAACAGGCCCTGAGAAAAAGGGTTCCCTAGCATATAGTAAAGATTTCTAGATGAGAGAGGAGATGCTTGTGTTATTTTAGGAAAACCTTAGACAAGGAAAGAATAGGAACTTTGTAGCAGAGTCCTGTTTGCAACAGGCAGGATTTTTCTTTTTCTTTCTTTTTTTTTTTTTTGGCATAGAAAAACAGGGGTGGAGGCCAGAGGTGTTGGGGGTGGTATGAGAGAATTCACCAGAGATAGAGTGGGGAACAGGACTGGCGGATTTACTAAAATATACTGCTAAGTGGAACAGTGGGCATGGCAGGAGAGGTCTGCTGCACCCTGTCTGGGTTAGCTACCTGTCTGGATCCAATTCAGGCTATAGTGGTAATAGTTCTGAAACTTAACCCCTAGGCCACCACCTGCAACAGGCAGGTCTTCAGAAGCAGGCAAAAGTGGTTAATAAAAGTGTCCTCAGATTGGCTGATGTTATGGAAGAGGGTGATGATGAACCGATCACTCCACTGGGTAACATCAAAACATAATGTTATACAAAGTTCATTGTTCTTTAAACACATTTGAATTGATGTTTACTTCCAACACTGCAGTGCGATGGATATTATGATATTGCTTTAATAAAACTTCTATCACCTTCCTTTACAAAAGAGGCAGTTAGAAGAGAACATTTACATGTATCTCCTTTAGGGTTTTAGTGCAAGGACAATTCTCCAAACTCTGATTCAGTAATGTGTTTGGTGAAAATCTATCTTTCATCTTCTTTGGTTAAGCAAGAAAGAACTGGATCTTGTCTGGTCCGTATCCCTTTCCCCTGGGAGGATCTGAAACCAGTCTTCCTTGGGACAGAGCTGGGCAGTGCTGTTCCTAAGAATTTATCTGCAGTGCTGCCTTCTCCTCCTCCCTCAGACCCCTAGGGGCTAAAGCTGCTCACCTGCCTGCCCCTAGAGCATCTCTTATCCTTCTACTATTTTAAACAGGAACATGTGATGTGGAACAGAACGTGCCAGAGGTTTGTGTATGGATAAAATGGCCCTGTCATTAAGGACTTTCAACCCTGCTCTCAAAGAAATCTAAGCTAAGAAAGAGGTGGGAGGAAGATTCTTTTGAGGTAATTTTAAGAATCTTTTAAAGAATGCTCTTTGCAAGATGAATCTTTCTCTTCCAAGCTAATGCAGGTTTGAGGGGCATCATCATTTTCAGGACATGATACTTCATCTATGTTATTTTGGAAGCCTGATCCCTGAAATTGTTACAGCATTGATAATAAAAGAAGAAAAAAAAAGCAGTCTCAGTAGAAGCTCATCAATCTCAACACGTAACAATCCTGCCACCTTGTGGGCACTCTTTAAAGTACTACAAGTGTATAAGGGGGAAAATGACAGGAAAGGACAGGGCTGGCTTCTAGATCTTTGCTTGGCAGGTGATAGGCTGTGGACAGACAGCACCTGAGTGGGGAGTCTAACTTTGGCCGGACACCTGCTGGTTTGAGCAGCGCTGCGGTTGGAGGCCCAAGTGTCCCAAAGTCAGGGGGAGGCTCATGCCTAGCGCAGCAGATTAGCAATGGAGCAAGACTGCTTTCACCCTACACCACCTCTCACTTAATTTCAGGTCAGGATTAAGCAGTGGTCATTTCCAACTGCTGGTTGTTGGCTGACATTTGGAAATGAGTTCTTGGTTTCAGGATAGCATGTGATTGGTGAATAAGCATTCCTTGAATTTAGATTGGTGCAGAGCAGTGATTTAAATGGCATTTATTATAACTGGCACCTTTGTTCTTGAACTCACTAAGTGACAAATGATCATAAAAATTGCTTCATTTTCTTTCATGAGTCAGTAGTCTCACAATTGTGGGATAAAATTCTATCTGAGGAGCTGGATGCTTCTCTGTGATCTTTGTGGATGAATGCTAAGTAGAAGACACATTTTCCAGCACTGTCTTTAATGTTCTGAAATACAAAATCCCTATTCAAACTATTTATTGAGAATCTAACTTGTATTAATTTCCCAAATATGAGCTCTTTTGGTAAGTATTGGGCATCAGCAGTAATTTACATACTAATTCCTGAACAGAGTCCTCATGGTATGGAAAAAGTGTGTTTCCCCTCTAAATACATATAGGTCTCCAGTTGATTTATCCTTTGGCTTGGTTTGCACTTAACTTTTAAAGTCATAGCACTACAGTTTACTAGAGAAAAGCTTTTCTTTGCTATTTTCTTTCTTCTCTACTCACTTCTTTCCAACTCCCAAAGAACTATCAACATAGGGATGCTTCTTGGCTACTTATATCACTCTTCTTAGTTTACCCACTTTTAACACTGAAGTTCAAATTTCACCTTTCCAATAAAACTCAAGTAAAAAAAATACAGCCATTTTCTTATGTACAAATCCACCCAGTTATGCTGGTTATGAAGACTTGCTATAAACATTGCATATATTTGCAGAGAACTTGTCATATTTGACACCTACATTCATCTACCCCTATTCCCTGCTACCTTCTGTGAGAAATATCCATGAATAAATATGTAGAAATATTTTACTTCCTTTTATATAGGCTAAAGAATAGGAAAGAACAAAGAGATGCATATAAAAAGCTCTCTGATCTATGATGTTCTGACATGTATTAATAATACGATCAACACAATCCATTTCACAAGGTAGGGCTTCCCAAAAATATTCTTAAATTATTCTGGACTACAGTGAGTGTTATCTGTGTGCTCTAAGTTGTTGTTGGTTGGGGGCTTGGGTGTAAATAAGAAATGATGGGAGCTGAGAATAGGGGATGCTTCTTGCAAACTGTGTCAAAACAAACAGGGCACTCAAATACCGGCAGAAATTTGTGAGAGGGTGTCTGCCTTTTAAAGGTGAAAAAATTTAATTTCCCTTTAGGAATTACTAACTTGCAAGTCTAATTTTTAGACAAATTCTCAGTTCTGATTAAAAAAAGAAAAGAAAATGGTGTGAATTGAAAATGATGGGAGTCAAGAGATAATAACCACATCGTGTTGAAATGGAGTGTGCAGTGTGTAATTGAAAATGGAATTCTCACCCCCCTTTTTTTCCCCTAGCAATTATCCTTGCCCTAAAAGGGAGCAAGGTTAAATTAACTAGTTCCCACAGAAGAATGATGGAAAGTTAAGATGAGTCATCCCTTGTGCTAGTGCTTTGCATATACAATGTATAATGTATTCCGTCACCACTATCTTTGCAGGTAGGTATTATCCTTATTTTTTAATGGGTTATTTTATATTTGAGGGGACCAGTAATCTGCCAGAGTTCAGAGTCCAGGTAGGTGGGCTGGGCAGGAAAGCAGGGAGTCTTGCATCATGCGATTCAAGGCCCATTTTGTTTCCACAGTGACTCAACATGGTGTGGGTCAAGACAGGCTCACTCCATCATGTCTCTCTTTTCAGTGAAGAAACCCACTTACATAACATGTATCTTGTGGAAGAATAAAGGTGGAAAACCACTGCTTTCAATTCATCTTTTAAAAATAAAAATAAATCAAATTATGAAAGCAGAACTTATTGAAAAATATAGAATTTTAAATAAGGTCCAAAAAAATAGACCTTTATGCCAACCCCCACTGAGAGTTAATACCTAATCTAATTTCACTTTCAGCCTCTCCCAAAACTGGAATTTTAAGCCATTCCATCTGGAACTTCCAGATCAGAGCTAGTGAGGTAATCCACATAGACCCACTCTGTTCCTAAGGGAAGCCCACGTACTACAGGCCAATGCTTGCAGCATCTTTCACTTGCTACATGGGATGCGGCCCATTGCATGCATTGTTTAATATAGCCAATTTGATCTTTTAACATAAAATAATATATTTTTTAATGATGAAAAGTATCTCTAGTGCATAATGTATCTGTTGTTAAGCATTTGGTGTATTTCTTGCAAAGGTTTTCTTATGTTTTTCTATCAATATAGAGAGGTGACATGCAGTATATAAAACTTTACATCCTGCTGTCCCTATTTAACAAAACATCCTATGGACATCATTTTATATTGTTTCAATGGAATGAGTTAAAAAATGAGAGTGTGGTAAAATTAAAATTTGCATTTGATCTGCCTGTTTTTATATTTTTAGGCACCACTGACTAACCATTGTTTGGATGGAGTTTGATGGCATCCCTTGCCATGCTTCCAATGTTCCTTGAAAGGTAGTGGGTTCTGTCTGCAGCCCACACTCAGCACTTACCCTGACTGAACTCTACATATTCGCTTTCTCTGTTATGTTAATATCTGTTTTCCCAAATCTGTCTGTCTTCCTCTCTCTCTTTCTCTGGCTAACAATGATGATATCTTTTCATCTTTGAATTTCATAAGCTCTTAATAAGTATTAGTTGTAAATTGTCAAACCTTTAACCTTTTATAATCTTTAAAAAGTAGACATGCTTTAAACAAAGGCAAAGAAAATGAGAAAAATCAAATTATGACAAGACAGGTCTCTCTCTCTCTCTCTGATTCCATAATCTGAAACGCTGAAATACAATACAACTCAAAAGAGATGGAAAATTGTAAAAATGATAATTCTGATCACATAGTCATAAATAATTGTAAATGTGTAAGAGAAGAGGAAATGACAGCTAGGATTGAGATATCTGGGTTTTAGTACTAACTATAAATATCATGTAAAACCTTAGGCTATGCCATGCATTCTAGGACTTTCCTTCCTCATGTGAAAATTAAGAGCCAAAATCTTTCAGGTCTTTAAATCTTTTCTAGCTCAAATGTTCTATGATTTATTCTAATCCAACCCACAGGGTTGCTACTCAACTTCTCTTTTGTTTTTGTTTTGTCTACTAAGTGGAATGCTTTGTTTTGGAAAAGTTAAAACATACACTGCTGAGAGAAAATGGAAACTTGAATTAGAACAGAAGGTTATAAGAAAACTTAACTGTGTTAAAATCTCCAGTCCCAGATGGGCAACTATCTTTATTTTCAGAAAAAGGGAAAAATGTGATCTCTGCAAACAACAGAGGAATATGCTCGAGACACCTTACAAAGCAAAGTTTGTGTGAGCACTTAGAAAGGAAAAGTGATCACTGGGGACCTCCAGGGGTCTGCAATAGCAAACCACACAATTCCACACAGACTGGGCCTGAGTAAAGAGAAGTTGGATTAACACAAGGTTCCTGGAGGCTCTGGATTGACTTGATATTGTACCGGATGATGAACTAATGGTATGATCCATTTATTAGAAATCTTAAAACATTCTCAGGTATATTAATAAAAATACATTGACAGACCAACAGAAGGAGGAATCCTGCAATTATCTGAACTGAGCCCTTTATTTTGAGTAGTGTGGTCTACTCTAGGTGCAATATTTTGAAATAGATATATTAAACTTAAGAATATTGATTAATTCTGAGGCATATAGCAGGGGAGGAGAAGAAAGGTCTAGAAATAGAGGAGGGAAGAGCACAGGCACTATGGTGATAGTTCACAGGTGCTGAGGGGTTGGAGAAATACAGGAATTACATCTGAGGGGAGAATCCAAATACTGTACAAAAATGAACAACAATGTATAAAAATAAATCAATTTAATTATATAAAGAATATTGATCAGTAGGGGGCATGAAAATTAGAAATCAGGTCATCTGAAGAATGATTGAGATAATAGAATATTTAGCCTGGGGAAGGAGATTAAGCTACTTATAAATTCTTGAAGTGTTAGACAGAGATACTATATACTTGATATGTTTGCCAAACTACAACAGTTACACAGAGGTTACAAAGTTATAGTTTTACCTCACCATAACCAATGGCTTTCTAACAAGTGAAGCCTACCTCATCATAACACTGGAAAACCCATGCCAATGAAGTGTTCAAGGGAAAGCTTCAAGTCCACATCGAGTATCATATAAAAAGAGCTCATGTAGTAAGGTGGTGATTGGACCAGATAATCTTTAGAGTTCTGCCAAGTATAATTTATAAATCCAAATTAGTTGTTTAGAAATTAGGGTCATTTTTTCATACAATTAATTTTATATATGTGAACATTTGGATCCAGGGTCAAAATTTTTTTTCAATCAGTAATGGTTTTGAATTCAATTAAAAACACATTCTTGAGGCTAGGGGATATTTGAAGGTATATGAAAGAGAAGAAAAAGAGGATCATTTACTTTCCCTTTCCTGGGGAAAAATCAAGCATGATGCCATATTATGAAAGAATTGAGGAAACATTCCGAAATCTGGCATACTTCAGGGGTGGCTTAGGAAGAACTCAATGCCTCAAAGGAATCTCCTTGTGATGGCCTCTCACTTGCAAACTCTATGGTCATGGGTGGTTTCTTCTGTGAAATGGTACTAATATTTCTAACAATACAAAGAAATATAAATAAAATAATTTATGGCTTGTAGGGAGCAAATGAAAGAATGGATAGAAAATGCATAGAAGAGTACTGGACATGTACCATCTACTCAGTAGATAGAAGGGGCCCCTCTATGTAGCCTCCTTCCACTTGTCAAAGAAATTCCACCTATATTATCTCATGTGATTCTTATAATTCCAGGTGGTAGTCAAGGTAGATATAATATTCGTATTTTGTGGAGTATCAAATGATGCTTGGAATGAATGATCAGTTTTCCTGAAATAGTATCATTTAACTTCTCATTTAATTAATATTTCTAGTGACAAAGAACATATTGTTCTACTACAGAACAACAGAAACCATCATGAAAAGTAAGGAAGAGAATGAATATGTAAGAGTTTTCAAAATCTGCACTCAAGACATGTTGTACCCATCAAGTGGCAAAGATTATAAACATGATGCATTAGCTGTCAAAAGTGTAGTAAGCTCCACCCTCTTTGATAAATTGGCGGTGAGATGCAAGTTGGTCTAATCTTTTGGAAAAGCAATTCAGTTATATGTGTTGAAAACTTCAAACATACTCATCACTTGTTCTCATAATTCCCTAAGAATCTATTTTAAGAAAATCAGAAATGGTGTGAAAGTTTGGTGCTTAAAGGCACTCAACAGAATATAGTTTATCATAACAAAAAACATTCAAAATGGCCCACAAAGGGGAAACAGGAGAATAAATTGTAAAGATAAAGAGTGTTGCAGAGATAAGGAGCCAGATGATAGCATCAAACCCACTGATTAAAATTTTTAGGGTCCTCCCTGGTGGTGCAAGGGGTTAAGACGCAGCTTTATGAGGCTAACTGTAGCCACTGCAGCATGAGTTCAATCCCCAGCCAGGGAGCAACCCACATGGCGCAGCAGACCTCTCCTGACTCACCTGCTGCTCCCCTCAGCAGTGTAGTTCAGTCAGTCTGCCTGTTCTGCTCCCCACTCTGTCTCTGGTGAATCCTCTCACCCCCTCCACACCTCTGGCCTTTGCCCCAGTTCTTGTATGCATAAATAAATAAATCTTTAAAAAAAATAAAATTCCTTACCTACTATTTACTAATTATGTCAGTGGGTGAGTTATTCAGGCTACCTGATTCTTATCAACTTAACTAAAAATGAGACAATTTGTATTGTATGAAGCTGTTATGAGAATCATATATGATATTGAATGGATATTGTTTAGGATGACTGGCACAGAGTAAGCACTTAAAATCTGTCATTACGAACATTATTATAGAGTAAGTATGCCCTTAATAAATACTCACTACGTGCCAAGTATTTAACATTTTCTTTTTTTCTTTCTTTTTTAAAGATTGATTTATTTATACAAGAACCAGGCCAGAAGTGCAGGAGGGTGAGAGGATTCACCAGAGACAGAGTGGGGAACAGAACAGGCAGACTGACAAAATACACTGCTGAGGGGAGCAGCGGGCAAGACAGGAGAGGTCTGCTATGGGTCCCCATGTGGGTTTCTCCCCGGCCGGCCAGGATTGAACCCGTGCTGCAGAGACTGCAGACAGCTTCACAGTGCGGCGCTCAACCACCTGTGCCACCAGGGATGCCCAACATTTTCTTTTAAAATTCTCAGAATAACTCTTTGTCGTAGGTGTTAATATCCTCACTGTACAAATGAGGAAGCTGAGGCATAGATTGGCAAGTAGCTTTGCCAATTTCATACAGATGGTCAGGTAGGGTGCTGGGACTTGAGCCCAGGCAGGCAGACCCTGGGACCCATCAAGCTCTAACCAAGTTCTAATAAAGTATATATTGCCCCCTGTGCTATGACAAATTTTGTGTCTGTACTTGTGCACACCTGTGTGCCTATGTACAAACCCATGTAATTAGATTATATGATTTACATAATGTTTAGAAACCATTTCATTATTTAAAATCATTTTTAAAGGCAGAATTCCATTGTTTTGGCAGCAAGCACAGGGCAGGTTCTCTAGTGGTTTGGACACATGGATAAAGAAGAGTTCTAGAGACCTCAGTGGCTTTTTTCAGGCTTTAATTCTCTCTATGCCAGTTGTTGCAGGGCAAGCTCCCAGTTGGCAAAACATGGAGGCCTTCAGATGGGGGTTGGCCAGGAGGTTGGCCTCCCAGCCCCCAGAGAATCTGACTGCTTTTCTCTTGGGGCTCTTTGGCATCACCTTGTGATCCTACCTTTCTGTAGTCACTCGTCTCATAGCCATTCTGCTTTAGTTGTCCTTTCTCTCTGAGTGACTCGACCCTCATAGCCTCAGCCTCCAGGCCCAAGTGTGCCCACTTATGCTTGCCCACAACACACCCCAGGGCCCACCATTAGGCATGCATGCCCCACGCCCACGCTCCCAAGCGCCTTATGCATTCAAGGCTGCAGGTGATAGCCACAGAGGCCAGCCCAATTCACTTATCCTACAACCACATTTATATATGATATGAGTTCTGTGTAAAATGCAAATGAAAGGGATTGAGTATTGACATGGGTGCCTCTGTGTGGTGGTATTAAAGGCAAATTTTAGTCTTGAGATTTATGGATATTTCTGTGCTTTCTGTTTACCTGAAAACACATGCTATTTTATAAACTGGAAAATTAAAGAATAGATATCTAAGTAAAATGAATCCAAGGAAGATGTAAGGAGAATAAGTGTTTTATAGATAAGTTCTCTTCCTCTAATTCTAGCAGTAGACCATACCAGATATCCTGGATAAACTTCTTTCTGAAAATGGCTAAACCTGTGCGTAAAAATTACAAAGCAATGGGATATAAACACTTACATGTGTCACAAATGGTGTGTGTGTAGGAAAGGTGGAGGTGGGAACTGGCTGTGGCTGGATAATGACTTCAGCTGGAACTGCTGCATCCTCATCTTCACCCAGCTTCTGGGCACAGCGACCGATGTCTGCATTCTTGAAGGATACAGGTTGTGCGAAGTCCATGGGGCTAATGAAATATAATTAAAACTAAGGTTTCACACTTCTTTTATTTTTCATTGTCTTTTTTCCTTACATGTAAATCAAGTCCCCCTGTCCCCCACCCCCTTTAAAGCTCATAATGCAATTTTCTAAATCTGACTGGAAGATATTCATTATTTCCTTTCTCCATGGGTTTAGGTAGTATAGGTAGCAACAGTGCTACTCAGACAAAAAAGAAATTGACTTACACAGAGTTAATAACAAGATTCCATATGCAGCCTTCAAAAGGAGGAATGTTTCTGAGTGGGGAAGGTTGGAATTCTGGTGGAGCACCCCCAACGAAAAGCTTTTTAACTTCAATGGGCTGTTCTACCGACAGGTTTTGCATATGCCTTCTGTCTTCATCCACTTGAACAGTAAAGATGCTGATAAAACATTAAAAACAAACAAGTATAGACCATAATGTCCAATACATTGGAAATCATATTGCTTCCTGTCACCCCTCTCCCCTCCCTCTTGTAGTTTTTAAGTGAGTCAATATTTGGTGATTAGGAATTCTACACGAAAACAAACAATATAGTTTCTCTGGAGCTTGTCCATCTGCCTCCCTCATTAACTCTCCCTGAGAACTTACTGAAATGAGGCAATGGTGTAGCTTCAACATTAGCCTCTGGTGGCGTTGACAATAGTGGCCTACAGTCCAACACATGAGTGTATAGAGCAGAGGCTTCTGCACTGTGTAGTAATGTCTAATCATATAAGGCTCAGTGGGTTTAGCACAGCATGGGGTCACATTTTGTTTGGCTCTTTATTTCTTGGTTTGCGCTATTATCTTCTTGCTAGGGGACAAACTGTACTCCTGAGAGCTTAGATTGCAGGAATCAATAGCATACACAGGACATTTTATAAAGAATGTAGCAACTGGTTTTGAATAGAAGAGGCAAGCAAGAACACCAGGCTAATTGTCCCTTGCAATGGTTTTCCTTGGTGACTGTTTCATTACTTTCCTTAATTTGCTTATGAGACATAATTCACACACTACTAATTGAGAACCTCATGCTACTTATTCACAACAATCCTTGGGTCCTAGGGCAAAGAATCAGAAGGAGACAGAGTTTTGATGAGGAAAAGGACCAAAGGCATTTTCTCTTTTGTTACAGAAACAGGTTTTAAGTTTCAGTCCTAAAATTCAGCATGGATGCTATTAGTCATTAGTATTAATCACTAGCCTGAGGATCATGACTGGATTACTGAAAATTTCCTTCATATCTGGTGAGAAAACCAAAGTATTTAGGTAGAAAAGTCTGTCCTGAAATGCCATCTTACTTGATTTCACAAAAGAGAAAAAAAAAACCACACATCTAATTAGAAACGATAAATCAGGGCACAGATGCTGTGAAATAGCACTGAGTAATCTGTCTGCTTTGGGACAACTGAAATATTAGAGAATGGACAAAAAAAAACCCTGATTTTGCTGTGGTTCAAAATGTCATTGTTCAAGGATGTGGAGGGGGTAGATTGGATTTCATTTCAAAGGGAAAATAAGAGGAAATGGCATATTGTTATTTTATGTCTCTGGAAGAGCATGTTGGGAAAAAATTAGGAGGTTAAACCTCATTGCTAAAGATGTTTGTGGTTATATGAGACATTTAGAAAACCACTTACTTCTGGGTAAGTGACTCACTGAGAAGTCCCTCCCACCCACATCATTTTTTTTTTCTTTTGCCAAAAGCAACCGTCTTTCTAATGTGATATAGCAGTGGGGTATATCTTAAGGGTTTTAGTGAGGGATTTAAGCAGCCATTAAAGATTGTCCAAGGAGAGCAAGTCTCTGCTCTTTGATTAGAGTTTTTAAAGAGCCAAAGGCTCCCTTCCTTCTTAAATAGACTCTTGTCTGATTCTGCTCCAATGATCACATACTACAGGTCCTTTCTTACTAGATCGTAAGATGTAGATGTAGAATGAACATGAGCTTTCAGAAGGAAGAGACTGGAATTAAGTATTAGTGTGGAAGCTTACTAGCTGTGTGATTTGGGGCAAGTTATTTAATCTCGCTTTTTTTATTTAGTCTCATTTCATTTATTTATAAAACTAGGATAAAAATGCCTAGAATATCTGTGCCCTGATTTATCATTTCTAGTTAGATGTGTGGTTTTTTTATCCTTTGTGAAATCAAGTAAGATGGCATTTTAGGACAGACTTTTCCACCTAAATACTTTGGTTTTCTCACCAGATATGAAGAAAGTTTTCAGTGATCCATTCATGATCCTCAGGCTAGTGATTAATACTCATTGTTGATGGGTTCTTGGAAACTGCTTCTTTAAGAAAAACCACATATAAAAAAACCAGATCCTACAATAATGCACTTTCTTTCAACACTGCCCGGGATATCCTTTTTCTCAACATTACAAAAAAATGATGTTGAGTAATGTGACTATTCAAGGATCTACTGTTCTTCAAACATTGGAAAACATTAAGTAGGGGATTTCACTGAGCTGCAATACTTAAATAAGGGCATTGCTAAAAGACTACAGCTAAATCTTGTTTTATTTTTCATATGGGAACATCAAATCTAGATTGTTTAGTTCTTTTTTAAAGAGGGACACCACCAACATGTTTATTATGGCTCTGCCATAAGCATCCACTTAATAGTTCTTTACTTTTACATCCTACTATGTGGAAAAAAGCACTGTAATAACATGACCTTACTATTAATTGGAAAAGGTCACCTGTATTTTCTTATAATTTTGATGGTTAACTCCTGGAGTCTCATTATTAAATATTTTATTAATTACATTCTATTTCTTGTTTGTTTGCAATATCGGTCTAATTTTTTTTTCAAACTACCACCAATGGAATTGTATATGTAGAAGAAGCTACTAGGAGAAGTAAATGCTCTGATGTTTGTAATTTTCATGAAAAACAGAATCTGAAATTTTTTGGTTTCAACATATTTGAATAGTAAGAAGAAAATATTTCCAAATCATGAAGCCCAAATTATTGTAGTGTCCATCCTGGAAACCCCAAATTATTCCTGAAATATCTTATGCAACTTCCTGGTATTGAGTCTAATTCTGTAAATGTGTGATGCTTGTTCTCAGAGAAGACACTCTCCTGAACAATCAACTCTGGGTTCTTGGGGTTTAGTGGTTTTGTCTAATTAGAATTACGACCACGTACACCAACGTGGTCTTCTACTTCAGAAGAATCAGGGCAAAGAAAATAATGAAGGCAGGGGTCCTGGAGAAACATGGAATTAGATTATCAAAATGACTAAAGTGAGATTTTTGTACAGGAAGTGGTAGAAAAGGAGAGAGAATTAAGGAGGGGTAAGGAAAGCTGGGGGTGGCAAAAGATGGGCAAGAGCAAACTTAAAAATTCAGCTCCTCAATTTGGTAAAAATCCCAAGTGTTTGTGAGGTATACTAAAATCACCATCTTATCCAGGGTTTTAGAAATAATGTTCATTGATGTTAATGGCCAAAAGATGCTGAGAGAAAACAATCATTTTCATCTAATAAATGAGAATCATAATCAACATAAAAATATCTTTGATATCTCAAAGAGGGCAGGGATGTGTGGCTGGTGGGCACAGATGGAGGTGGTAAAGCCTTAAACCTCTGGCTTCAAATCCTGACTGGTATTTACTAGCTGTGTGATTATGGACAGGTTAGTTGCTATTTCCTGTGATGAAAGGCTATTAATACAGAACACACAGATGTGCAGAGCAATTAAAGGATATAAACCTTATCTAGAGTTTAACCCAGAGCATATTATAGAAAAAGTCTATGATGCTTCAAAAAAAGTTTCTAGGTGAAGTTCTTAGGGTTATTAGCTATCTCTGATCAATTAGTTAATCACTTGTTTAAAGAATAGGTGATTATTTTTTGACCTTAAAGTGCTGAATGAGACATTATTGTAACAAATGTGTTCTTCCTTTGCCACATAGTTCAGTGACTACACACTAATATGTCCCATATATTATCCTTCAATTAGCAGTGAGTGGCAAACTGTTTGTTTATACGGCCAATTAACTGAATGGCCAGTTTTCAGTGATGTAGGATAAGCTGAGCTTAATCAAATAAAGGTTGGATTGATGGCCAACAGCTGTGAATTTGGCGTAATAAAATGCCTTTCTTGGAGAAACACCTGTTAAAAGGGCACCTTAGCACAACAACATAATGCACTTGGGAACATCAGAACCCTCTCTCTGCAAGATATATTTTGGATGATTATGGTCAACTATATTTCTCAATAGATATTTGCTTATTGAAAGCCTTTGAAATTTAAAGATTAAAAATCCTTCCCACATTGAGGAGGATTAAAGATTGACAAATGAGAAAATTCATTTTGCATTTCTCAGAGACCATGACTACAATATTTGGCTATTAAGTTTTCAGTTTGTTCAAATGTTGATTCCTCATTTGTCTTGATTATGGTTTCTAAACATCTCAGATGCTGGGCAAGCATATTTAGTATCAATTCAGCCCACAATTAATGCTTTATGCAATAAAAAAATGAGCCAAGCTAGAGTAAAAATACATTTTTACTGTTTCTGTATTTAAATATATTCTGAGTTTTTTTAAGTTTCATTAAATTTGATTTCCAGTTATTTTCAATGTCCTCGGTATAATAAATGGATTGATGGAGATTTTGAAGATCTAAAGTCTCTGGGCTTCTGTTTTCCTTAATTGTCCTAAACTAATTACCTCTCTGAGTTGTCATACAACATTTCGATGAAAAATACAGATGACTTTCTGAATAGATCAGGTATAAAATACTGAAACATTCTGAAGAAATGAGAAATCAATTTATGTTACACTTTTACGCTGTTACAGTCAATTTCCTGGCTCAGGATTGGGAGGCAAGCACGCTCAAGGATCTGTAGGGAGGCAGCCTCTGGGCACTGATGGCAGAAGAGCAACCTTTTCCTTTCTCGCTCAACTTTGTTCCCTCAAGAAACCACTCTGCAGGGACCATGAACACTTGGGAGGGGGCGGAGAAAGTGTGCATATAGCAGTGGTCAGTAGGTCCTCGCTGCTGCCATGCTTCTGTGTCTGTGTCAAGTTTCTAAGCAGCTGCCATAACTGCTTTGGAGCCTGAAAGAAATAGCAACAGCCAAAGGCTGCTGGCTCCAGCTGAGCTATTCTGTGCCTTTCACTGTATGCATACCTTATTTGAGAAGAGAATATCTGAGAGGTGCAGAAGGAGGGATTTTTTCTTATCTATAGTTTCAGAAGATGCATTTGGTCTTTCCAAAGGTAGAGGGAACTTCACAGAATAAAAACGTTAAAGAGTAGAACTCCTAGGGCCTCTCTGGTGGCACAAGGTGTTAAGCACCACACTAGGAAGCAATCTGCAGCCTCTGCAGCACGAGTTCAATCTCTGGCCGGCCAGGGAGCAACCCCCATGGCACAGCAGACCTCTCCTGACTTGCCTGCTGCTCCCCTCAGCAGTGTATTTCTGTCAGTTTGCCTGTTCTGCTCCCCACTGTCTCTGATGAATCCTCTCAACCCCCGCACCTCTGGCCTGTACCCCAGCTTTTGTATGCATAAATAAATAAATCTTAAAAAAAAAAAGGAGTAGAACTCCTAAAGACCAAGGTAGATAGGGTTCCTGAAGTATGAAAATGTAAAGAGGAAATTAAGCTTCTTGATAGTTTTATGCAATATATTGTGTCCAGCCACATAAATGTTGTCAGAGACTAATGCCAGTAAAGGAAGTTCACGTTAGTAACAACAGCAAGTCCTCTACAGTTGTTACCCTCTAGTTCTCTCGACATGAACAGAATGTTCTCTCCCGTCGTGAAACAGACTCTGTTCTGGTTTGATGACAATTTTCCTCATTGTTCGTGTCCCTGTGGAGAGATGCACTTCCAGGCGGCCCTTGTTCAGGAATATCGCATAATATGCCTGCAAAAGCAAGTGGTGGTTGAGGATTAAATTGGAGTCTCATTTATGATTTTGAGTTTGAGGGTCTCTGACAGAACTGCAGATTCATCCATTCTGAGATCTTACCTGGGAAGTCAAGATTCACTAATTTCTCAAAAGGCATATTAAAAGCAGCTGGACATATCTCTTTAATTATTTATCACCTTTTGCTTGTCAGATGATGTGAAAAGTGGATGTAGTAATATAGCAGGCAGTCTCCCAAAGTGAATGTGTGATGCCAAAAGTAACAGCTGTGCTTATGGAGGGGCTCTACCTCACTGAGGCTCTCAGGAAACAAAGGGTGTCAACCAGTACCACTCCCTTATATTCACAAATGGACCCCTAGCTTCTAGAAGTCAGGCCTGACTCTCAACCTCATGGCATTTTGAATGTTTAGATTTCAATTTGTTCTCTGAGCTGGAGGAATAGATTGCTATCACCAACACATAACTTGTCTCCCACATTTAGAAAGAAGGAAGACAGTTTTGCATCCACAAACATGCCTGCTTTCTTCTTCTTACTGTTACTATAGCAACTAGTATGGTTTTGCGATCAGATTAGGAACCCCAGGGAACTTGAAGGCAGTCTGTCTCCCCAAAAGCCAGGTGTGTGCCCCCTTCCTGTGGACCATGGGGCACCTGCATCATTAGGATCATTCAGTCCTCCAGAGTCACCTGTGGTGGTGAAGATATTTTCAATCAAATATCACCATGTCTCCAGTAATTGACTAAATTGTCTTTGTAGCAGCAAGTCCAAAACAAAATGTCTAGAGGATTTGTATGAGTATTCACCATCCATTAAAGGACTAATAGAAAACTATTAAATTAAAAATTTCTTAGCTGGGGCCTCCTCTGGTGGCGCAGGCGGTTGAGCGCCTCACTGTGAAGCTGTCTGCAGCCTCTGCAGTGCTGGTTCGATCCTGGCCGGCCGGCAAGGGTCCCACATGGCATGGCAGACCTCTCCTGTGTCGCCCGCTGCTCCCTTCAGCAGTGTATTTCAGTCAGTCTGCCTGTTCTGTTCCCTGCTCTGTCTCTGGTGAATCCTCTCACCCTCCTGCACATCTGGTGTGTACCCCGAAAAAAAAAATTAAAAAAAAATTTCTTGGATGAATGATTGTGTGTTATCTCATACCCCTTTACAGAACATAATCACAAATGATTCTGTAGACATTAAAGTAGTTCACTTTAAAAAATAACCCCTGGTGGCCTAAGGGTTAAGTCTCAGTGCTATTAGGCTATCACTGCTGCAGCTTGAGTTCAATCCCCAGCCAGGGAGCGAACACATGTGGTGCAGCGGACCTCTTCTGTCTCGCCTACTGCTCCCCTCAACAGTGTATTTCAGTAGATCTGCCTGCTCTGCTCCCCACTCTGTCTCTGGTGAATCCTCTCACCTCCTGCACCTTTGGCCTACACCCCAGCTGTTGTACACATAAATAAATAAAAATAAATCTTAAAAAAAAGAACATTACAAGTTGATTAGCACTGATTCTACAACAGACAAAAGTTATTTAATATTGTTTCTTTTTCAGGCAGAATTTAATATGAAACTTTAAAAACTAGACATTCATTACCATGAAAATGTTGAAACACTAACATGTTATTTCTAATTTACTGTGTATTATGGTACTTTGTTTCTTATTTTAACTGTTTTAATAGGAATGTGTTCTGTTTTAAGAGCTACCCTGAAAGACTGTGAATCAAATCCATATATTTAGTCCCAATGAGGAGAAATTTGGTGCCAACAGTTATTTGACAATAACTTAGGAAACAAATATCCTTTGTTGGATATCTATTTCAGATTTTGATGTTTGATTTGGTGTTCTTATTCTAACAAAATATATTATTTTTAACAGTGAAAAAAGAATTTTTACTTGTCAGGATTAAGAGATAATTTATATATGAGATATTTTACATTTATTCAGTGCTTATTAGGTGCAGTAAGAAATGAGATAAAAAGAACACTTTCCCTCTCTCTATAAAACATTTTTATTATGATTATTTATATTACAGCATAAGGGACACACATGTAAATGATTACACTATATTCACAATCATAGAATTAAATAATGACTTTAAATCTACCACCTGATTTAAGAGACTATACCATTGATTTGCTGATGGACTCTTTTTGTCATTGTTTCTCCCATATTTCCCATCTCAAAGGTAACCACTAATCTGGATTTTATATTCATCATCCTCTTGCCTTTTAAATATAGTTTTTAAAAATTTACATATATATCTGCAAACAATATGTTATTTAGTATTATTTGTATTATTAATCCATAAAAATGGCATCATACAGTATGTAGTGATTTTTTTCATTTGTATTCAGTTTCTAATATTAATTCATCTTGTTAGGTTTAATTATAATTTCTTCCTTTTTACCGCTGCCTAAAATTCCATTATTCAAAACAGCCAATTTATCTGTTCTTCAGTTTATGAATGTTTGGGTTGTGTCTAGTTTTCCTACCATTATAAAGAAGCATGTTATAAACATTCTTGTATATGTCTCATTTTGCATATGTGCAAGTGTCTGGGGCTATCCCTAGGAGTGGAATTGTTGCCTGTGGAGTGTACTTGTGTTCTACTTCACAAGATCATTTTCCAAAATAACTGTAACAATCTATTCCTTCCAGCAGTGATCACAGGTTGCCTTTGTTCCACACCTTAACAATCATAAACAATGCAACCTAGTTTATAAGCATGTATGTATAATTCAGGACATATTTGTAAAACATTCCATTCTTTGCCTATGGCATACTAGGTAATTTCTATGAGCTTTTGCACTAGAATAAAAAATGAGACTAAATGGAAAAAATATATTTTTAAATATGACTAAAAGTATTGGAGGACTATCAAGGTAATAAAGCATTATGGGTGTCTAGATCTGGGCAACTAAGAGATAGCATTTCACAGAATAAAATGACTATAAGGCATGAAAATTGCTCACAACCTTCAAAGTAGACATGTGTCAGCTTGTCAAAAATGAGATTGAGCATAGGATATTGTCTATGTGTTCTTGGTTGTGCTCTGTTTGCTTTTTCCCAGCCCAGCCCAATCTCTGTACCTCTCTGTGTCCAGAATGGGTAGAGCACATCAGGTTTCAGCAGCCTGAATCACGGTGGCTAAAGAAACTATGAAATTGATTCTAAAAGGAAGTTTAAATTTAAGGGCCCTAACTGAATATTCATCTGATAAGACTTGGACTGAGAGAAAGTTAATTAACTTGAATAGATTTTAAGCTTTCTCTCTTTATATATGCAAATGCTAAACCCATATGAAGTATTGGTACAAATACAAGTATGACTATATCTGAAATTCACCATCAGGAAAATTCTAGTGGAGACAATTGTCCTTGAGAAGACATTGTGAGAGATATAAGCGATCAGAATGAATAGGGAATGGTCATTATAGATTAGCTGAGATGATAGTGGAAATAAATAATGCAAATCTATAAATAATAAAGCAGCTAGTCTCCTTATAAAATAATCGTTTGGTATGAGCATTAGGGAAAGTGCATTACTAGCTAGATATGACAGTACCTGTCCAGTTTGTCTTCTTTTTCGCCTTGGTGGTACTGGTGTCCCTCCACTTCCCAAGAGAATAATCCCAGACTCATTCTTGGTGCTGAAGGACAGGTTGATTTCTGTTCCTACATCAATTGGCACAGGGGGAATCTCCACATACCCAGGCTTGGGGAAGCTAACTGTGTAAACATTCTGTGGTACAAAGAACGAGGAGAAGAAGGAATTAGAAATGAAATTTTAAATTAATTTCTCCATTCCACCTACCCTCCTTAACGCAATGGATGTTGTTATGAAATGCATTGTAGTTCTAGAACAGTTACATGGAAAGCCCAAGAGAAAAACCAGAGGCACTATTTCCAGCTATAGCCTTGAATCTTCTGAGCAGTTTGCCTTAAAACAAAAATTTGACCCTGATTTATTCTAGCACTTTTAATTTAAAAGATAGAGATTATCACTTATAGATAACATTTTCCTTTGGTTTTAATCAGTCTTTCCAAATCTCCTTTGAAAACACTCTAATTACTCCTTCAAATATCCTCCATCAACTAATTGTTTGTTTTATAGATGAGCACAATCACAGACTAGGTCTGCATTTTTCCTCAGAGATAAGCCAAGGTAAAGGTATTTTTGCTAGAAATGTATGAATACACCCAAGAAAAACTTTTTTAAATCAGATCGAAATTTCAAAAATATATAAATCAAACATGTCCTAGTCCAATTTTCCTTTTAAAATGAAACTAATAACCCTGTTCTTGCAGACGATAAAATCGAAACAATACCATATTAGATAGTAACATACTGCAAAGGGGAGACATCAAAATCGACTCCCATCCCAGAACTGTGAAGCACATATCGCTTTTTATAATTCATTCATTTATTCATTCATGTATTCGTGCATGCATTCCTTTTATCTTTCACAGCCTGCGCTCTTCTCTTCTTCGCAATATTTAAACTGAATTGCAATAAGCATGTTCATTTGTAATTTTCATTTTACTCTCTATATGGGAATATATCTCTGCCACTAAATACTTTTAATGGCAGGAGGTCAGTCCATTACATGAATGTACTAGAATTTATTTAAGCAGGCTCTGGTACTTCGGCCTTTAGAGTGACTAAAAAACTCATTTAAGTCTTGGATTTTGCTGGAGTAAAAGCAAGGAATTCTTTAATGCAGGTTATTTTCCTCCACAGTGTTTTAGGACCAGTTAAGTGACCTAAGTGTTGTAAAATGTATAATTTATTTAATATCTCAATTTTCAAATCATAGAGTTTTGGATAATTTAGATAAAACTACTATGCAGCTTTTCAATATTTATACAGTTCAAATTTCTCTCTCATATTTTAGTTGTAAAATGACTCTTGGTGACTGAAAAGTTCCTTTCCAGAATGATCTCCACGTGTACAGGTTATGCATTTTTGGGACAGTTTTCCACCCTACTGTAATAGCTTTTGCACGTGGATGGGAGTTAGGTTTTATAAGATTAAAACTTCCAGTAAAACTTGAAGAAACCAGGCCTCCCCTGGTGGCACAGGTGGTTGAGCAGAGCGCTGTGAAGCTGTCCGCAGCCTCTGCAGCATGGGTTCGATCCGGGCCAGCCAGCGGGAATCCCACATGGCACAGCAGACCTCTCTTGTCTTGTCCGCTGCTCCCCTCAGCAGTGTGTTTGGTCAGTCTGCCTGTTCTGTTCCCTGCTCTGTCTCTGGTGAATCCTCTCACACTCCTGCGTATCTGGCCTGTACCCCATTCTTGTATACATGAATCAGTAAATCTAAAAAAAAAATCCTAAGATTTAAAAAAAATAAAAATAAAACCTTAACCAATATGGATCCCTAGAGTTTCAATTCTGTATAGTATTTCATTTTATCTGTAGTCTCAAGCATTTCTGGGTGGATACCCATGGTTAATTGCAAATTGGAGCCTGTAACTATAAACAAAGAAAACCCTGAATATTTTTTCCCAGTTTTTAAAACATTATGGGTCAGTGGTGGACTCACTTGTCATTTCTCCTCATTGTCCCTTTATTTACCTGAATATTACAGTAATGCCTTCAAACAGTTTTAGCTGGAGGAAGAGGCTACAATGAACAGTTACATTATTTTGGGGTATTAAGAAATTATGATATTTAACATTTACTTTTTAAAAATACTCATAGCACTTTAGAGTTCCCATAAATTCTTACTAATATTTACCATTAACCATTGATGCTTGCTTCTGCCTCCTGTTGGTCAGCCCCTATTGAACACTCAGCAGAAGTGTCAAGCAGAATCATGGGGCTGCTGGGATGCTTTGGCAACAAAGAAAATACTCTGAAGATACCTGATAACAAGGGACTTTGCAGTCATGTCAAAAGCAAGTCTTTGTAGGTGGTTGTCAATCTATGCCATGTTGAAAGAAAAAGAGGTTCGATATCCAAGCTGCACTAATGATTATGGTGTAATCTTTTAAGATTTGTATATATTTCTAACATAGTCTAGAAAAAAATTTAACACTGCTAACAGAGGTCTAAATGACACATAAATATAAAACAAATCTAAAATAGGTGACACAAATGAACAAAGGGAAAAAGGAGTGTTTAAAAGAGAACTAGAAAGAATTGATTCTAATTGATACTAATACTGATACTACATGCTATGAAGGGTTTCCATGTGGAAAACTGATTCACAGCTTTCTGTCTTTATAATATTATGTCCTAAATTTAGTCAATCACTGTAATTATAGAAGTGGTTCAATCTTCCTTTATTAGTTATATGTAAATAAGACTAGGTTGAGTGGGAATTTAAAATATATTAAGAAGGGGACAATCCCTTTAAGAGCACCCAAACCAAATAAGTGATATCTGTTATGAATATATTTAGGAAGACAATAAAAACAGACCAACCTCCAGAGAGCATCCCTTGGTAACACCAACATAATCAGGGCTACTGAGTATATTGTATGGTGTTCTTGAAATTTCAATATCTTTAAGACAACCAGAATATTTCTTCAAATTTACTTCTGGCCTGTTGAAAAGTTAAATGGAAAATAAAAGCAACATTATTAGGACAATAGAAGTGGACAGTCTGACTTCTGGAAGCAAACGGTATAGAGCAAACTAGACACAGCAGACACACATCTCTCAAACTGCTCATAGCACATGGATCTAGCAAACTCTGTGTCCACATCTACTGAAGAGATTAAGATGGTGTTAACACCATTCGGAAGAAGCAATTAAAAAAATAACCTCATCCACAGCATTTAAATACAGGGGATAGGAATTATCTGACTTAAGTGCTTTATAAATTTGATGAATGTGTTTCTTTCTTTTCTGATAAAGAGCAAAGAATTGTGTAGATAATATAAACATCTACATAGCAAAAAAGATAAATGAAATATTTCTCAGGATATAGGAGAAAAATCTGTAAAAAATTATTTTAAAAAGCAAATGTTGGGTCTCCCCTGGTGGCGCAGCGGTTGAGCACTGGGCTGTGAGGCTGCCCGCAGCCTCTGCAGCACCGGTTTGTTCCCCGAGGGTCCCACCAAAAAAAAAAAAAAAAAAAAAAAAAAAAAAAAAGCAAATGTTTCTGTCACTGAAATTTTTATTTTGGGGGAGGGTAGTGAAGAATAAGATAATATATTTTTCCTTACAACTTTTAATTGACACAAGACATAAAAAACATTCTTTTGGGTCACATAACCTAAAAAAGATACTTTAAAATTGGGTTGACAGATGAACCCCTCAGGCCTTATACTATTTTGAGCAATAACAAAACAAAGCAACCAATGGCCAGAACATACCCTGAATTTTTTCAATAATGTTGAAAATTGTTTCTATACCTAAATGATATTTGAATGTTCACTTTAACACATTCATAAAAAGGAACAAATATGCTAGCATACAGCAGGTGCTCAATCAACACCAGCTAGCAGCCTGTGAGGGTGATAGTTCTTTAGTCTAAAGCAATGCAGTTCAGAAGAACTTTCTGTGATGATGCAAATACTCAGTTCTTTCCAAATAGGTAGTTACTAGCTACAGGTGGCTAATGCCACTTGAAATGCAACTTGTGCCAATGAGAAGTAGGCTATTTATAGTTATTTACTTGTAATTTCAAATTAAATAGTCACCATGGCTAGTGATCACCATATTCAACAGCACAGGTTTATAGGGATAGAAAAAGTAATATGGTTTTTGGTACTAATGAGTATTTGTAAAAACTGTCCAATCGGGACCAAAATATTATGCATATTAAGGCAATGACTAATTCTCTCCTCATTGTCCTATGATGCCAAGGCTTTCTTTTTTTGTCTTAATAAAAAGCACATGACATGAGGAAAAACATATGGGGAAGTAAATCAGACCCTGGTGGTGTGTATCAGGTAATTTCTGTCATGCCAGGTATTTGTTGTATCTCTCTCTCTCTCTCAGCTTTATTTTCTTTGCTCATTTTCCTTTATTCCTAAGGTCTTCTTCTCCTGTTCAGTCAGGTGGTTATTTTGAAGAACATGCCCCCACTAGAGGGTGAGCATCTTGCTAGAATCTTTGCATACAAAGCGAAGGAAATGAGTGAATTTCGTTTGCAGGGTTCATCGGCTTACACACTTTCCTTTAGAGGAACACTGATTTACTACAATTTTTTCAGGAGTCTTATAATAAAGCCAATCACTTCTTCAAGTTACATAGTTTATTATTTTATGCAAACACAACACCATTTCAAAATGGAATGATTTAGTAAGATCAATGTTATGAAAATCACAAGGAACAAATAATCACACATGGTGATCAGACTCCTAATGGCAACCACAGGTCTTTGTTTCCTCTGTTGCCACAAAGGCAAAATTACAGAACCATATCGTGTCCTTCCAGAGTTTTACTAGCTTATATTCAAGGCTTTGTCTTTTAGCCATCTAAGCAAATAACACAAATGATCTTATAACTACATTGTGATAAAACAACTGGGATTATGTTTCTCACACTTTCATTCGTATATACTTTAGTTTTTGGAAATCAAAGTCTAGCCTTTGCTTTACATTTTCTTGGATCAGTTCAGCTTCATTATCTCCCTTCCAGAAATTGGAACAGTTAGGCTCTGAAATACCCAAACATGAGGCATTAGCTCTAGTCAGAGTGCGCCAGCCCTGCGTATCTCTGGGGTTGCATCAGCCACTTACAGAGGCTGGCTGCTCACAATTTTCATGCTAATGCCTATCTGCAAATAGGATTTTAATGCTCCTGAGAACCTGTGGGAACTGTCCACAAACTTCTTCACTGTTAAAGCAAACACTTGTTTTAACATGGTATTTCCTGAAATTCCTTTTATCTGAAGCCATAGCTAATTCTAAATAAACACAGCAATAAATAAGCAGCTTTGCCAAGAGGTGCAAGAGCCGTGTCAATATTTGCATATTTGCAGGTTTGCAAAAAGCAACAAGGCAGTGGTAAGCATTTGGAAGCGCAGGTTGATTATTTAGTGGACAGCAGGATGTGATGGAGACCAGAGTCCAGGGTTCAATCCAAGAGTCCCCTCTGTTCCCCAGAACTAAATTGTGCTGATAAACCTGACCAGCTGCCCTTCGCGTGTGCTGCTGCGTGTGCGCCCCAAGGGGCACTGTGCCCAGGCTGTTGAACAAGTAAGCAGAGCAATCTGTCATCATTGCTGGTGAAACAACTCAAATTGCACCCAACTGATGGTGGGTAAGCAGCAGCATCTTTCTAAGCAAGGGCAGCAAGAGAACTATCTAGAATGCACTGCTTGTTCATTAAATGTGCTATGAATAAAGCTGCAGGTGTTGCTCTGCTTCTGCATCTCTGCTTGTCTAAAAGCTGCATTTACCCAACCCATGCACTTGAAGAAGGCATGCATAAGTTTAAATTTTACCTTGCTTTCATACTAGGTCAAAGGGAAGAGACAAAAACAAAACAAAACAACAATTTACTTATAATTGCATTTCCATTTAGTAAAACATTAAGCTGTAATCATAAATCTTTGGGAAAAAGCTTCTCACAGGAATCTTCAAAAATATGTAAAAAGCTGACATAAAAGAAAACAGACATGCTCTTGACATAATGAACATATATAATCTAAAGAGGACCATTTCCTGTATGATTCTATCAGAACATTTTCATTTTGAAATATGAATTTCAGCTACTAATTTTTATCAATCTTTTGAATGATAAAGTGTACAAATTCATGAGTCTCTTACAAATATTTACCCTCAAAGAGTTTGACCTAACAATATATGTAAAAGTAATTTACGTTTAATTTTTTAAAATTTTTTTTGCGTTTTCTCATGTGAAGACCCTGTCTGGGAAAATAACAGCTATCCATAAATTCATGGCTCTTGATTACTCACAAATATGTCTAAGAATTGTTTTTTAAATTTATTTTAATTTTAATTAATTCATATATATTTTGCATCAATGTTCATTTTTATGCAATGTTTGCTTTCTCCTCTCAGATGTAGTCCTCATAAAATTCCCACCATAAATTTACCCATGCACCATCACCACAGTCCTTTGTGCTCTTCCCTTCCCTGTTTTGCTCTTCCTTCTACCTTCACCTCCCCTGCAGAATGTCTCTGATTTATAATTGTCTGCTTTTTTTATTTGTTATTGTTACTGTTATTATTTTTTTTCTGATCTCTTATTTGGTTCCCCTATATTCATCCTATATGAAACCATCCTATATTTTTCTTTTTCCTTCTGACTTATTTCAGTGAGCATAATTCCTTCCTTTGAAATCTGTCATTCCATAGAAATATCATAATCCTTAAATGCTATACTATGAAAGCTAAAGAATCTTAGGGATAAAAATTTATAAGGTAGATCCTAGATATTCTGAAAGCTAATACTTGAACCCATCTTAGTGAAATTAACATAGGTATTTTTGTAGATAATTTCTAAAATATATTTAAGCTAATCAAAACTAAGTCAACACTACAATAAATGATATATTTGGATAGCCTTATTTTGCCTCTACTTAATTCAGTCATAGAGAATTTAGGTTGTGATCTTGCAAAGTAGAGCTTAAACCTGAACAACTGATGTATCCCTAATGTTATCAGTGTCTGACACATAACAAGTACTCAACAAACACTTGTTGAGTAATACTTATATTATTATTCAAATACATTTGGGTTACAATGATTTTTCCTGACAGGATACATTAAACCTATATTCCTAACATAAATGCATTTTAAGTAGATAAATGCAGAGTCAGTTTATTTGCATTATGAAGCATATCAACTTATGCCCTTGAAAGAACAGTAATTAGAGAATAGCTTGGTCTATGAGTTTAGATACAGAAGAAAAGAAGACTTTAGGTTGCATAATAGCTGTCATAAAATGGGACTGAAGTTTCATTCTTTATTTTGAGAAATATGCAAATAATTGACCACTATACTTTTCAATTATTCTAAGATCCCTCCAATCATATTGTGTCTTTTTAGAGTAGAACCATACAGAATGGCCTTTTGTATTCCATTAAAAACCAGCAAACTAATTACTAGTCAAGCCAAACAAAAATTAAAAACATGGTAGTCTGCATTTGTGTAAACCTTTGTGAATTAACCAAATCCATTTATGCAATTCTGATTCAATTAACATATGTTGAGCACCAAATACTCAATACATTTTATTTGTTATAAGATACTTTAAAATAAAGCAATAAATAAAATGCTACCTGAAATATTTTCTGACATGTTTTTAGTTACTTGCTTTTAATTTTGAACTAATTGAACTACATGAGTTAAATGTATGTTCCCATCCTGTTATCTATAAAACAAATGTGAAATAAAAAAAATATTGGCATGGTCATGAAAATAACTAATATACCTTTAGCATTAGGTATAGGGGAAATCTCCAATACACCATTATCATACTAATGCTTAGCAATAAAATAGGTTCTACTCAGGTATCCTGGAATACTAATTTTCAGAACACTAGGCAATATCAGTGTGTCATTATATCCAGTGAATGTTCAAGGAGAACAGCAATTACAAGATTCCACATTCAATGTTAGTTTCCACCTTTAATTACTTTCATAATTCTTTTCACTGGGTTAATATAAGAAACAGTGATTCCCATCTATCTCTTTAACAAAGATGTCAAATTAATCCTTTGGTTTCTAAATTCTGGTGTTGTTCTAACATGCAACAGTATTTTTTTCAATTACACCTTTTTGCAACTAAAGGTTATACCACATTCCTGTTGTAATTAAATTTCAGGACTCTGGTGAATATAGTGGCCATTTAATTAAAACTTAATCCTTAGCTCTAAATATACACTAAATTACCTCAAGTTTCTCAGTGTTGGCAGACCACCAAAATATATTTTGTCATCTGCTTTCAGATCAAGTCCAAAGTTATTTCCAGGAGATGATGTTACTATATTCTCTTCTTGGTTAGTGTCTATGTCAACAATGGATATATTGGCTGTAAAGGTGATAGAAAGGTTAACATTTTATTTGAGCAATGCCAATCATCTCTATAGCATCACTATTACTTTAATTCTTAAATTAACACTGACTTTCTCAAACACTTGTACTATATACAACTATTTAATAAACATAGAAACAATAATAACAAAAATAAAATACATTATTCAACTATCCACAAGGAGAGCATGAAAATAATAGTCTGAACATCAATGAAGACAAACCAAAGAAGAGAGAAAAGTTTAGATATAAAGTATCATTTGGCATAGTTTTCTTTAATATACATTATTACTTAGAAAATAAAGATAATTAACTAATGCTAACATAAATGTCTAATTAAGAAATATAATTATATAATATATAATAATATAATTAGAAATATACTGAATCTGTGGTTCCTTCTGTACATTTCAATATCCACAGAACTATTTGGGCTTAGACGCACCTTCAAAGAGATGTGTATGGGATAGTTGTACCTGGATATGGAAAGATGGGATTGTTTAGTTCTGCAAGATGATGGGATTCATGTCCTTTGTAAGTTACATGTTCATTATAGGATGGGGATGCTGAGTGTTATGAAAGAGGTACAGTCCTCATGACTTACTGCTTTTTTCCTCTAGTTGCTAAAGGTATTTATAATATGAGAAGGATAAGAACTCAGAAATAGGAAGGAAAATAAAAAGAGAGGTACTTCTCTGTTTAAACTGCTTTGTTCAGAAAGCACGTGGGAACTCCTTAAATCATTGATTTTCCCCTCCTCCCTTCATTCTTCAGAGCCAATATAGAATCTGAATTATTTACATTACCATATTTTCCTAGACCTAGTCTTTAGTGTTTCCTATATTTTGGATCCTTAAAGTATATGGGGGCATCTGTTGATTAACATAACAGAATTTGCTCTTAATCTTTGACTGATATAAGATATGAATTAGCTAGAGTCTGGAAATGGATATTTGAACCAATGGATTGATTATAAGAGCATTTCTAAATGTCTATTCTTTGAATGCTAGTCTCTTGGATGTTCCTGATTCAAATAAATATGACAGAAAAATAAAATAAAAGTCAAAATCAAAATAACAAGTAATTAACAGTTCATATCAATAATCACCCTAAATGTGAATGGTCTAAATTCATCAATAAAAGACAAAGGATAACAAAATGGATGGTCCTCAAGGCAGTTATGCTGAGGGAAATCAGTCAAAAAGTGAAAGATAGTTTTTTGGATGGTTTTACACTTCTGTTAAATATAAATATGTAAAACCAATTATATGCAAATAATAGAAGGAATGAAACTTGAACGAGGCAAAAAGAAGACAATGAACCAGGCAAAAAGAAGACAATGACTAGAGAAAATAGGGAGGCCCATGGAGGGGTTAGGGAAGGCAGGCAGATGGCTTATGGGCATTGGTGGTTTAGTAGAGGGGAAAAATTACAGAAAAAAAATACAGTTAAAACTGTGCTGTAAACTCAAATTTATCTTCAAATTCAATCACTTGTTTATTATTCTTTAACCACATCACATTTATTTTTATTGCAGAGGTATTTTCCAAATTTATCTGAACTTGAAACCCTATTATCTCCTTTCAACTCATTATCTTTTAGGATAGTGTTATTCAGAAAGCAAAGAAAAATACCAAACTCAAAAATTTCATTGTCATCTGTAGCTCTTCCATTCCAAAAGGAAGTATCTTCAATAAAAACCAAATAATTTCCTTATAAAAATGACCAAAATAAAACACCCAAATCCATTAACACTGCAAATCCAGTTTTTTTTTAAATAAACAGCCAAACACCTAAAAATAACTGTGCTATTAAAAATATTTATCAAGTTAAGATGTAAAAATTGAATCTCTTCACACACATTAATTTCACAGATACCTATCTCTTTGACTGCACTAAGTAAAATTAAAAAAAAAACACACAAAAAAAACCAAAACTGCTTTCAAGATTTCTTCATATGTATTTCTTTTTATCCAGATCAGCAAAGAAATATTCAGATGGGGTTGTTGACTGGAACAACTGATTGTTGAAAATAGCCTCCTTATTCAGGCCTGGTATGTATTTTGGCGGTGTCTGTGGAAATGAGATTCTGTCCCTATCATAGGCAAGCCAGGGACTGAAGGTAGTTTTCCTCTTTATCCATGAATGAATATATGCATTTTAGAAATCCTTCTAAGAAAAACTGATTAAAGAGCAGTCACACAATTGAATTGAAACTCACTGGCCAATAAGTTAACTGCAGCAGAGCGACAGAAGATGGCATATTTTTACTGATTTACAGGAAGGACTTTATTCTCTCCTTCATGAGTGATAGCAATGAGATGGTTTCTGCTATGAAATGCTAACAGTTGCTTTTATTTCTTGTTCAATCTCATTCCCTTACAGAATACCTATCAACAAGATTTCAGAGCTGATGAGATCAGATGTCATTTATGTGTAAGCAGGGAAATAACGGCTTCAGATAGGTTTTAGAATAGGAGCTCCATAAGTATCGCATCATCAGTGCTGAGTTGTTTATTAGTGAATTGTTTTTTCTTTGGTAATTCTCCCCTCTCTTAATCCATTGAAAATATTGACTTATTTCTGCTCAATGCCTTTGGGGATACGGAACACTTCTATTAGTGACTGGGGTCCTAATGAACTCCCAAAGTGGTGGAGAATGCCTCCAGAAGGAGTGTATATGAGTTTCAAGGGACAGTTGAGAATAATTCATGTAAAGGAAATAATCTGATTTCTGAAAAGGAGCAATGACCCAAATAGCTAGAGCTATTTGGATTCTTATTTGGATTCTTATCCCACTACTCCTTAGATTCTGATCTTGCCAAAATCTGTGGTGACTTCCCTCCATCTGAATTTAGTGGCATGTTGGCTTTGATCTTTTCCATACCTATGCTGTATTTGAAACTGGGGATATACCTTTTTTTTTTTCCCTAGCAAGTTTGCTTTTTTGCTCCAGATTGCCAATCTCTCCAGTTTGTCTTATCTTTCCAACATCTTTATCAATCTTCTGCCGGGGAGCCTATTTCTTTGAACACTTTTAAAATGCTGATGTTCCCCAACTCCAAAAACAGCTAGTTTATCCACCTTTTGGTGAAGTGCTAGAAAGTCCAGATTTGAGTTCTCTGGGTAAACTCAAGCTTATATCTACTTATTTTTCATGGCCAAACATTTATTCCTGTGTTTTACTTTTGCCTAAATATCCATATTCAACCAGTGAGACATCATCATCTCTCCCTCTCTCTCTCTCTCTCTCTCTCTCTATATATATATATATAAAATATATAATATATATCCTCAGTACTTCAAACTATATAGTTTCTATATCAAAGTGACTATCATTTTTCTCCCAATTCTGCATCACTCATTTTATTTGGTGACACTATGATTCATACTTGTCTCCCAAACTAGAGCCAACTGGACTTTCTTCTCCCCATTCAACATCTAATCATCAACTGTACTAGATTCATCCCTTGAAAAACAATTTTACTAGGTATAATAAACATAGTGCAATTTGCCTATGATTAAAGTGCACAGTTTAACAAGTTTTGAGATATGTATACACTCATGAAGTCATCACCACAATCTAGAAAATGAACATATTCAACACCCCAAAAGTTTTCTTATGCTTGTCACCCTTCCTACCTCCCCCTAAATACAGTCACTCACAAGTTATCTCTGTTCACTTTATCAATTATAAATTAGTTTGTATTTTCTAGATCTTACATAAATGTACTCTTTTTCTGCCTTCTCTCACTCAGAATAATTATTTTGATATTCACCCATTTTGTGCATCTAGTTAATAGTTTACTACATTTTATTGCTGATAGTATTTCATTACGTGGATATACAACAACTTGTATATTCATTCACCTGTTGATGGATGCTTGAGTTATTTTGTGTACTGGGTAATGCAAGTAAAGGTGCTATGGACAATCTGGTCCAAGTCTTTGTATTGATACATGCACTCATGGGTCTTGGGTGATATGTAAAAATGGAATGACTGGTTCCTATGGTGGGTGTATAGTAGTTGCCCTTGTAAGAAACAGCCAATGTTTACCATTTTATATACTCATCAGAGGTGTATAAGAAGTCCAGTTGCTCCATCCACATCTCATTGCACATTTATTTTCTATTTCCCTAGTGTAAAATTACACTAGAATTCTTACTTCCAGTCATTATTTATCTTCTACCTGGAATGATTTTCAGCTTAATTGTTCATTTTGCCTCCAGCTTGGATTACTGAAAATCAATTTTCCTTACTGCACCTTTCTCCATTTCTTCAGTGTCTCACGTGTGGGGTCTTCCTTTGCTGTACTGTATCAGTATTGTTTCCTTCCGTTTTGGATCATCTTATTCTAGATATTTCTGTTTATTTTGTCTCATCTCTATTGAGCTACAACTATTTAGGACATGATGATGGTTCCTAGTTATCTACCTCTTAGAACTCTACTGAACTTCACATACACGTAACAAATTGCCTGCCAATTATATAGCGCTGCTAGGCTGCTAAAGATACAAGTATCTTTAATACAACATGTCTAAAAGAGAACTCAGCATTTTTTAAAGAAACCTATTCTTTTTCCTGCAACCATCAGCTTGGTGAATATATTTTTGTGATGGGAAACAGGAAGAGGGAGAGAGGAAGAGAGGAAGAAAGCAAAACAGGATGATTTTCAACCTCATTTAAAAAAAATAGCATTCATACTGAATATATGAAAAAACTCTTCAGTTTTAAAAAGCTGAAATCCATTTTTTTCAACCTCTTTCTTCTTCATCCTTACTTAGTTTTCACTATCCTCACTCTTCACCTGGTTTACTGCAGACGGCAGCAGCATCTGAAGTTGTCGGAAATCTACTTTCCAAACTGCTCCAAAGAAATTTTACTAAAGCATAGTAAATCTGATGGTGTCACATCCTTGATTAAAACTCTAATTCCCTATAGCTTTCAGGATAAAGTTGAAACTCACAAGATCCGTTATGAACAGATTCTGTATCTGCATGGTCAAAATTAATTAGGTCTAATATATAAGTAGATGTATCAAAGCTTCAATTGAAGATACTGATAACACTATAGTACAAAGAATGAAGGGAATTATACATAAATAACAGTAACAGTAAGACCTAATAGACTTGGGTTTCTGTCTTGGTTGTGAGATATTACTCATGTTGTCTGGGACTACATAAAACTCAAATTTGTGATTCCCTTTCTCTAACACTAAAACAAAATACATGCTTGTATGAGTAAATGATAATATGTTTGTGAAAGTGTTTTGAAAATGTCCTGAAACAAAAAATGTCATATTATTATTAATCAATCATTAACCTGCATGTATATAGATTTTGGGCATTTTCACAGAGTAAAGAACTGGTAGCTGTGTTCTGCCACCTCTACAAATTCTACCTGTGGACAACTCTAAAGAAAGATGATAGCAAAATAAGAAGAAAAGAAAGTCAACAATTTTTCAAACCGACTATAAGATATAATTTTATAAGTTGTAAGAAAGATTTATGCTTTCAAATTAAGCTCTCAGTTTCAAAAGAAAATGACAGAGAACCATTTGGCTCTTCAGTCAGTTTCATCTCATCCAACCCACCTGCAATCTATGCCAAAGAAATGACGATATCATTTTTTTTTCAAAGAATTTGTGAGTACCTGAAATTACAGACAGGGTCTTCTTCATGATTAGGTACATGGGGATTTTGGAGAGCATGAATATGACTAATAGTGCATTATGTACTATAAGAACTCACCTAGTTTTTGAATTCTTGACAGTGTGAATGATTTCCATTTCCCATCATTGTGGTTTTGATTGCTGATAACAGAAGCCATTCCTGAGCCCAGATCATAGCTGACTTTTATGTGCCCATCAGTGAGCTCTACACTCATGAAATCTTTCTATTAATAGAGTAAAAATATAACAGTTATTAGGTACACAGAGAAATATGGGTGATCACTTTCTTTGCAGAGTTTCTATTAGAGCCTTGTGGCTAAATTACGGAAAATGTTACTCTATAATTGAAACCCATTTGGAAATAGAATTGGTGTTTCTATTCTGTGAATGTTTGCAGATGTGATATTATGGTACAAATGGTCACAACCAAATTGCTAGGACATATCCTTTTATTACAAGTGTATAAAATGAATTCCTTTGAAAACATATTAAGCAAATGAAAAAGTATGTTCCTGGCAAGAATTTACTAAGAAAAATTGAATTGACCTGGGGAAAAACAATAAAGATATTTAAAAATCATCTCTCAATTTAGGTTTCTAGAGGAAGATTAAGGAAGCGGTTTTGCTCCTGCTTGATTGCATACTGGGAGGATCATTACTTGGAACTTTTCTTAAAGATTTATATGGGGAGTTATAGTAAAGGAAATAATAATTATCTTAAAGTTATTAATGAAAATACATAATTACTATCTACATCTATCACATAGCCATCCCAGACTCCTTTCAACAATAAATGATAATTGCATTGGAATCCTACAGAAAAGAAGCAAGCATAAATTTTAATCATGGGAAGATCTACTGTGCATTTATTTACCAGGTCTCTTGTGGCAAGGTACATCAGGAGTGCACTTGAGGAAAATGTCCTGAACTTGAACATGACAGTAGAGATGTTGGGGTACCAGCGAATGGGGCGGCTGACCAAAGCATAGCCTTCTCCATCAAACTGAATAGTTCCCTCACTATCTTCCACCTGAGGACTGAAAAGAGAACATTTCACATGTACCAAACTATACCTTTAGGCCATTATTTTCCAATACTTCAAACTGTCTTCTGAGACTAGAATGTAAGCTTTTGTAGGGCAGGAAGTGTTCCTAATATATCTTTGATTCTGCCACTTCTCTCTACCTTCACTGCCACTCTCTTGGACCTAGCAACCATCATCTCTTACAGGAATTTCACTTGGTATTCAACAACTAGGTCGCTGATGCTTTATAATTAGGTAAAGCTTGGTGGATAACTATGCTGGTGTTTAAGTATATGTTAAGTGTATGTTGGTGTGAACTGGTGAGGATTTTGGATGAACTAAGAATGCATTATTACATAATCATATACATAAAAATGGGTAAAGGGGGGGATAAAATGGGTGAAAGATATCAAAAGTTACAAACTTCCAGTTGTAAGAAAAAAATAATGAATTATAGGTTCCCATTTTCTGAATCTTTATTATCCAGTAAGCTTTTCTGGGATACATAGATTCAGACTATGAAGGATGCCTTTTTCTATTTGTGTGTTTGTCTTTCTTCACTAGAATGTAAAATCTAAAGACCATGGACCAGGCTTATGCCAAGTACAAGTACAGCATCTAATATGGTACTTCTTTTTCAAATATTAGGTTACCTGTCATCTATCTATCTATCTATCTATCTATCTATCTATCTATCTATCTATCTATCTGTCTGTCTATCTGGTAGATGTTAAAGTAAATTTCAATTTTAGAGATATGTTAAAACTTGAATATCTGAAAATTAGCATATATATGAAACTCAAAAATTAGAGTATTGTATTAAATTGAGGGTAGAGAAGAGATATTAAGAAATATAATTGTAAACATTGAAAAATGGCAGGAATCTAGAATATTATTTTCATGAAATATTGGCTAATGAGAAAAGTAACAGTGCACAAATATAGACTTATGGAGGAAGAATCATTACACATTTTAGACAAGTTGACTTTCTGTTCAGGGACTAGAGAGTAATAAAACTGAAGAGTGTTATTCTGTATATTTCATGGCTATATTTTTGTAATTTTAAGTTACAATTAAGTCTTACAAATAAGACTTGATGATTGCATATTTTTTTCTAATGTAAACTTAAAAAATGCTTTTTAAATATTCATGAAAATGTTAACTGAGTTTGAGGTACAAATCATTCTATTAATAATATAATTGATGGTGAATAAAGTGGCTATTACTTGGACTTCCATAATTACAATAAATCCATCAATCTCTTGAGTATTACACTCAAGACAAGAAGAAGGTTGCATAGAGTCTATTAAGATATTCCTACGTATTAGGATTTTGCATTATATCCTGACCCTGGAAAGGGGTTTGGGAGTCACTGTTGACAGTTTTCCACGTGCTGTGGTCTAGTACATTATTATTTATAACTTAAACCTAAAAACCTCACCACACAAAATTAGGATAATCATTAGAATGAGAATCAAAACATCACATTTTATTTTTTTATACAATTGTGGGATATTTATACCTTGAGGTCCTTACGTTCTTAATCCATTAATTCTTTGAATACATAATAGAAAAAAACAGCAGATTAGATGGCAGGTACCCTGGAGTCTGACGTGGAATCACACTAATGCACTGCTGCAAGTGACTTAACACTTCAGGTCTCAGTTACTCAACTGTGAAATGAAAGTATTAGATCACTGAATGATTTCTAAGTCCCCTTCCTATTCCATTGCTATGGGACAGTCTCCTAGTCAAGCAAACAGCAATTCTGTTGGAATAAGCCTTGTGTTGGAAACAACTAAACTTACAGAGGCAGACCAACCTATTTCACTTAATTCATTAACCAAACCAGGTAAATCTGACTAACTTGACTTTGAGATGGAGGAAATAAGGAATCCTTCCAGGTGTAGTCTGTAATATTTCATCATCTAACATTATATTAGAACTTTCCTATGCATTTGGAATACATTTATAGGAAAAGTAACTCATCTTTTATAATTAATAAATGCTAAGCTTCATAATATGTCTTTTGTTTCCCTTTTGAACTTGATGTCAAGTTAGTAAGGATTAGTTATGCAATACAGGTACATGTAATATAATGTAATGTACATAACATGTAATGTAATACAACTATAGAAATGGATGTATATTTGGGTCTAATACAGAACATTTCATCATTATTCCAGTGTTCAGCTAAATACATTTTAGGGCCTCCCTGGTGGCACAAGGGGTTAAGTCTCAGCACTATGAAGCTATCTGCAGCCACCGCAGGAGCACAAGTTCCATCCCCAGCTAGGAAGCTGCCCACATGGCGCAGCAGACCTCTCCTGTCTTGCCTGCTGCTCGCCTCAGCAGTGTATTTCAGTAGATCTGCCTGTTCGGCTCCCCACTCTATCTCTGGTGAATCCTCTCACCCCCCCCGCACCTCTGGCCTGTACCCTAGCTCTTGTATGCATAAATAAATAAATCTTTATAATCTTTTAAAAAATTAAAAGATTACAAATAAATTTTAAAAAAAATAAATACAACCCAAATACCCAAAAATAGATGACAGGATCAAGAAGATGTGGTACATATACACAATGGAATACTACTCAGCAATCAAAAAAGAGAAACTCATGCCATTTGCAGCAACATGGATGGAGCTGGAAGGGATCATACTCAGCAAAATAAGCCAGAAAGAAAATGAAAAACACTGGGTGGTCTCTCTCATAGCAGGAATTTAGAAAACCTAAATAAGGGACCAGGAAAAAGACTAATTATAATAAAATCAAAATCAAAATCAACAAGCAACTACAAACCAGAGACACACTAAGGAGGGGTGGAGGGGAGAAGGGAGTATGGTTAAAATAAGGGCAGTGGGAATTGTATGGGGAATATAATCAAGATGAAAATGCATATTGTGCAAAAATGAAAAATGATGTAAAAATATATAAAATAAAATTAAAAATAAATACATTTTACTTGTAGCATTTTTAAATATGATTTTCAAAGTTTAAGAATAATAAAATACACTTCTCTTTTTCTATCCCTGACAGATTACTCTTTCTAAAGTCTAAAATGATACCTCTACTACTGAGTACTGAATAAATGTGAATTTCTAAAACTATCATTCTAAGATCTACATAATTTTCTTAGTCAACCACTTGCAACCACATCTTTTACATCTTCCTGATATAATAATTTCAGCTCCCAAACTGGATCTATAGGTCTGTAAAAATGTAATAAGTTTTTCTGGAAAAGAAAACACACACCAGAAGTTCTATAAAAAGAATTCATATAATTATCAAGAAAATAGGGTTAGGAGATGCCACTCAAAATTTGTAATCATAACACTCAGAAAACAATCTTGTACTCAGAAAAGTTCAAGAAGGTATGTTAGAAATATAAACAATAAAATTATAAAAGACAAATAAAAGAGTCCAGTAAATATGGCACTTTGCCTTAAAAAGAATAGGTGAAGGTAGTTTGATGCTAAGAGAGTAAGGAACCCCACTGTGTGCAAATGTGGTATAAAGGCATGATGGAGAACTGGACAATGAACAATTCCAAGATGGAGTCTTTGGTCAAAACAATGATGTGTTTGTGTGTGACTGGCGCAGTATGCAGGCTGTGTTGTGAGCCAATACTTCTGAACTTAGTGTCCTCAGTTGTGTTAGTACACCTTGCATTCAGCTTACTGTACTTGGTGGTACAAAACATTATTATGCTTGGGAGAACCAAGTATGAACCAAAGTGAGTTCTGCACCTTATGAACATCATTCTCCCATTTGCCAACTCTGTATGAGTGAACTCACATTTAGGAAATAAGCACTGTAGCAGAGCAGACTTAACTTTCCCTTTTCTGCAAATACTCTGACTTTGCAACCTTTGCTCTCTGGTCTCTGGCACTAGAATGCTGTCTATATTCTCTCTGCCATTTAACTCCACCTCAAGCCCCACTTCAAATGTCACCCCCTCCATAAAGCAGTTGTTGATGCCCTTAGCCTCATATGAATAGTTGTAGTATACTCTGAATGCACCTGTTTTAAGGAATATGTATTACCCCTTGCATTTTGACTATTTTGGTATTTGCCTTTCCCTCCCTTCCTTGTTATAAGTTTCTTGATGGCTAGGACTGGATCATACTCATCCTAGTGTCAGGAAGTCATAGTGTGAATCTAACTGAACACTTTACAAACATACAGGAATGCTATAATAATTGTATTAGTTTGCATAATACTTCATATACTGAAAGCAAGTGATCTTTGCAGAAGTGATTATTAGTAATGTGATAACATTAACATTGATATCCACTGATGAACGGACATTTAAACGCTTTAGATGTTTTGTTGGTAATAGGCTTTGGAAAATCCTACTTACAAATTTACTTGTAAAGAAATGTTTAGGGAAAAGTTGGTGTTGATTTGTGAGTAGCTGAATATTAATGTGTACCTCATTGTCCCTGTTGTATTGAAAGACCTTTACAGACAACATTTCATGTTAGATTTTATTGAAGATTAATGACTAAGTCACTTTAACCTATGAGTGGGTCAGACTTTCTTATACTGTCAAAGCCATTTTGACAAATCCATGACAATAAAAACAGAGAGGTGGAAGTTAAAACTTTTAGAGAGAGAATGTTTTAGAGCTACTTTCTTTTATGAAATTTTAGAGGTTGAGGGAAAAAATGTAACATGTACTCTGCTACATTAATGGGGACATTGATTTTGGCAATGTACGTGTACCCTTTAAAGTGGAAGTAAAAAATGCAAACTCCTTAGCACCTGATGATTTTAGAATTGCTATGTGCATATATATTAAGTTCCAGGTATTTAATTTAAATTTTATAGCTTTAGTGTGGCACAAGGGGTTAAGCACAGCACTAGGAAGCAAACCGCAGCCTCTGCAGCATGAGTTTGATCCCCGGCCAGCCAGGGAGCAACCCACATGGTGCAGCAGACCTCTCCTGACTCGCCAGCTGCTTCCCTCTGCAGTATATTTCAGTCAGTCTGCCTGTTCTGCTCCCCACTCTGTCTCTGGTGAATCCTCTCACCACCCCCGCACTTCTGGCCTGTACCCCATCTTTTGTATGTATCAATAAATAAAGCTTTAAAAAATTTTATAGCTTTAATGTAATTAAAATTGTAATAGACTTAGTTGTTTAGTAGGCTCTAAGTTGTACCATATAGAGAAATCCTCCATTTCTAGCTAATTGTTTTAATACTCTAGGTTTACTGAGAATATTTATTCTCTATATACACTTTGTATGCTTGTAAAATGCTTTTAAAATCTTACATTCTAACCTCCACCCTATCATTGATGATGTGGATTATAGCATCTTCTCTTGGCCAATTAAGCCCCTTCTCCTTCTTCTCCTTTACTTAAGCAGAGTATTCAAGTTTTGTGGGTTTCTACCTGAAACTCTTACAGGATCCTATGCATTATTTGAAAATTCTGTAGGAGACAAAATCTCTAGTAGGGTCCTGTATTTTTTTATAAGCATAGAGTGAATACAAATTTTGTGAAGCCCGAAGCTTAATGAGTTTGGGGAGATTTCAGCTTAAGAAAAAAGAAAACATGACTTCAGGATAGTCACACACACACACACACACACACACACACACACACACACAAACAACTCCCGCCCCCAGACATGAAGTTGGAAATGGAAAGAGATAGCTGCCTTTACAGATTGTGGTTAAAATGCCTTACCTTTGAAGATATAATAAAAACATAGGACCATGTAAAAGTAGTGCTAGGACACATCTGGGGCCTTCTAAAGTTCATGCATAAGTGTGGGGAGGGACTTTAACTTTCTTTACTTCATGCTAAAACTCTGAACATAATCATTTCAAACCTCTCCATATCATCCACGTGATGATACATGATGATACATTTTTTTCACAATAAATTTAAACTGTTGTTATGCACAGGTTAAACCTTACTAGGGTCCTCATCTCAACTAACCTGACAGTACATCCTTGGCAGTCACCTTCTTTTTCTCGGAAATTCCACAGCCCTATGGGTTTGCTGTCAAAGTATGTTTCTCCCATGCAGCCAGTGAATGTAATCACTCGTACAGCATCAGCTTTCTGCAGAAAAATATGATATTTATTTAGAATTTATATTTTCACAAAAAAAATCTGAGAGTAGCCTCAAGAGTAACAGTAGTATCTGCAGTAGTTATTGTCCATTCTTTCTGATAATGTCCATTGTCACATATTCGTTTCTTAACCATGTTATACCCTTACAGGTCTTGGTTATTTGGTGCTATACCAATTCATCACCATTAGTAAATAAACACTTCCTACCTTCTGACTTCAGGTGAGCCTTTTACCCTTTTTGAGATTCTACTTTTTATCCAAAACATGGATTTAGAGAAATAAATAAGTTAATTTATAGATGGTACCACATTTAGTGCCAAACACAGAGAAGGTGTTTAATAAATATTATGTTCTTACATCCCTAAGATTTCTCTTCAGAGATCATAAGAAGGGTATATACCACTCACACATAGGGAAAAATAAACTTTCATATACACGTCCATATTCCCATTTTCATATACACGTGCTATTCCCATTTTTTTTTTCATTTTATTTTATACCTAAACACCTTTCCAGTGTAGGAGAATGAAGGGAAAGAGTAAATTTGTAAGAGAAGGGCACATACTTCTGGTGTTCACTGGTATCCACAGAACAGAATAGCCATCCCATTGAGCATCTAGTTGTATTCTGTATATTATATCCCACAATATACAGGCAAGGAACATATAGTTATTTTCCCTTCCTTGTTGAGACATCTGAGACTGAAGGGGTTAAGTGACTTGCTTGAAATCATATTTTAGTAAGTGATAGAGCAGGAAATCCAGTCCTGATATGATTTCAAAATTCATGGCTTTTGTATTACTCTGTGCTAGTGATGCATTTATCTTTTTGGAGAGAAGAGAAAGTTGGCAATATGAGTCTGTATTCCCATACATCATATATATTTATGTGCAGTTCAAAGAAATGAGGATTTTAGTGTGTAGTTACAGAATCAATTCTAATACTTTAGAGTCACATCTCGTACACAAAGTAAATAAAACAAGCTCACTCTATAATTTGGGGTCATCCTGGATTTTCACATTTTCAGACAATCTCATCCCAGAATGATTCTGACAAGCCCAGGATTATCCATTCTATTTGGTTGTGCTCTTACATCTCACCCACAGGTCATTTTCCAATACCTAATTCCATTTAATCAACTTGAGCTTCTTTAAAATGCAAGCATTCTGCAATTTGAAATGCACAAGGACCTGTCATGAAGCAATTATGAATATTAAATGCATTATTCTATAAATATGGGAAGAAGTAGAACTTGAGAACTTTTGAAATCAGACCATGATTTGAAAGCTTATGACTCCTATGATATTTCCCAAGGTATTCATAAATCTTTTAATTAGATGTGACTTCTTTGAACTTTATAGCACTTCATATCAATAAATCATAAATGGATTCAGGAAATGGGATATATTTAAAAAACACTTTGCTTTTGATATAACTAAAGCAAGAATATAAAAAATATTGATGTCACAGATTAGGGAAAAGCAACTGTTAAAATAAATACATATAAGTGTAAAAATATGGTATTTCCATATTGCATATTCAAAAATGAAAATTCTTCAAGATAAACTTAGGCTTTCACAAGCAAATTAAATAAAAAGTAATCATGTTTTTTGCAAAGCTTTGTCATGTTTCCCCTCCTCCGATATGTCAGGAGTTGAAAACATAGGTAAACTAAAGAGGATGAGGAAGAATACATCACCTTCAGTTTTCCAGTCAAGCCACCGACGAACAGCATTGCATTTGCATCCACATCTAGAATAGTGTACCCTGGAGGAGATGCTGAGTAGTATGTACTGGGCACAATGCTGGCTTTGGGTCCCTCTAGGGCTCTCACAGAAATAGTTCCATTTCGCCCAGTCCTTGCAGGAAATGTGTTGAAATGAAGTGGAAGGAAACACACAAAAAATGAAATGTTTCACATATCTGAGAGGTATAAAGGGTTTATACTTATACTTTGGGTTTAGTGAGTCATGTTTTGAAATATTAAAGAGATAATTGGTGTTCGGCTTCGAATGTTCCAGATTCATTAAACTACAGATCAAAACACAGAGCCTGATCCTTGCTGGATGTTTACTATCGGAGTCTACAGAACCTGTGAGCACCACACCCTGATTCCTCCTATGTTGTTGATATGAAATGACACAACAGTTAGCTGATAAAATTGTTATTTGTTAAATGGAAAGACTTTTTCCTATTGCTTTACAAAGCAATTTACTATTTACCAACACATACTATTTGAAGAGGTTTACATTACTTCATTTAGCATTTTGTCTGCTGTAATTCAGTAAGGGAGCCTTAAATGGGCCACCCCTCTACATGAAAAGTTGCATCATTTCTACAAAAATTCTTTAATATAGCTTGGATCCAAATTTGCTGAGTCTTTTTGGAATTGTGCATCTTTTATTGTTTGGCATTCCATCTTAATGCATATATGTATATAACATGTAGTCTTTAAAGATGTATATATGTACAAGAACTTCACTTTTAAATTCAATTAATAGAATTTTGAAAAGCCATTTTCATTTTGTTTCATTTTCTTTTTTCAAGTGGCTAATTTCTATGAATGATTGATTATGAAAATCTGGTCTCTTTCTGAGATGAGCAGTCATTGCTTTAGTGTCACATTATGGTAATTTTTTTTATCTTTGAGGTTGCTGTATTAACTGAAATATATGGAAACAATAGGATGAATTTATCAAATAAAGCTCTTTTTTGACAGAATGCATCTTTTCTAGTAGAACTGTACTATGTGAAGCTAAAGGTTCTTAAATCCAGTGAGGTACTTAAATGCTCCTCCATCAACACACCTGAAAGCTCGTTCTCATATATAAACACATGTAATTTTTTGGATATTTTAAAAATTAACTGAAATGTTGCTTCCCATAAAGTTTTCTTTTAGACTTTTTTTTTTAAAGATTTATTTTTATTTATTTATACAAGCACTGGGTACAGTCAGAAGCGCTGGAGGGTGAGAGAATTCACCAGAGCCAGAATGGGGAGCACAGCAGGCAGACTGAAGTACACTGCTGAGGGGAGCAGAGGGCAGCAGGAGAGGGCTGCGCGCCATGTGGGACCCTCCTCTGGTGGCCGGGGATTGAACCGGCGCTGCAGAGGCTGCAGGCAGCTTTGCAACCCAGCGCTCAACCGCTGTGCCACTGGGGAGGCCCTCTTTTAGACTTTTTCTATAGAAAAAAAATTTAAGCACACACAAACACAGAATAAAAATATGTATACACCCCCTAAATTCAACAATTATCATACATTCAAGTCCTTTTTACCCATTTTGAATCAAATTCATCTCTAGCCCTAGACCCTTAACAATACCCTTCAAATGTTAGCTGCTTTGGGTTTAGTAGGAAATTGAGAATAAGGAAAAAATAAGAGGAAATGAAGGGAAAGCTTAAGGACAAGGCTGGGTTCTATAAGTAATCTTTAAACTGCTAGGAGCTAATTTGATTAAACCTTTAACTATAGAATGAATCAATTTTCTGCTACTGCCCATTTTCAGGGTTGACCTAACGTTATAAACTCGTGTTAACACTTAGATACTGCACTTGTCTGTGGCTGAGTTTGCTACGTAGAGCCCAGATGAGGAGCTGTGCACAAGGCGGGCACCGAGGCAGTGCTCCCCTCTGGCTTGAACTGAGTAACAGTGTGTCTCAGTAGTTCTGCACTAAGCATGATATGATTTAAAATGAGTGAACCTCAGAATACCTACGTGACAACCAGATGAGGGGCCCAAAGAGGACTGGTATTCTACTTGATATCTTTAAAGATTTGTCAGGGCCTTCCAGAAACTACAAAGATACTCACTTGCCCACATTTACACATATACGTATAATATATAAAATGTGTATTTGTGCATGCATAAACACACAGCTACCTCTTTAAAATGGAAAGATTTCTTAAGCACTATTTTGAAATTCTAACATTTAATTATTATAATTCTTATTGAGTTAATTACCTTGATGCCTCAATACGGTACCAATATGAGTCATCAATAGTCAAATCTGGATACTCTACTCGTCCAACTCCAGAGCCAACATCCCAGAGAAAACTTACTTTGCCTTTACGCATTTCTATAGCCAGGAAGTCAACCTATTTGAGAGAAACACACAAACAACAGACATCAGATGTAAAGTACCCTGAAGGAGCAGGCCAGAAGAATTCTCTTCAAAAGGGGCCATTTATTGATATTTGGAATAATTTGAAGACTCACAAATGATATAATCCCAAATGGTTTAATCTATTATGTGATTAAATGATAGTTTATGATTGTATCTTTAAGGCAACACAGATATTCACTCTGCTGAGGTGTATGTATTAAATTAACCAGTTCTAAAGTAGCTCTAATTTTGAGATGAAAATCTTTTCTCAGTCTAATATTTGTGGTAGAGACAAAGGTATATATTTGGAAGCAGAATTCATTATTGTTTTTATCAAGAGCACTGACATTACGGGACAAGCTGATATTTTTTTACTAAAGGTGACCTAGATTGTCTCATTTAAAGGCAAGTATTAAGTTAGGGCATAACTGAACTGTTGAAAAGTTTTACTCATTTTAGAAAGTCCCCATGTTTGCAAAGTCAAATGGTTCAAGTGAAAAAACTACAACTTTTGTAGATTCAGTTTGAATCATAATTCATCATGAATCATGATTCATCATGAATCATAAGGGTTTTTATTGGTAGGGAGTTAGTAAACAATGTGCCATTTTCATTTAACATGAAAGTTCACTGTAATTTCTATTGAAGCCAAAAATAAAAATCTTTACTTCTATTAATATTTCCTTTTAAGTAACTGGATCTGAAAATGTCAACTCAAAGTTAATGCTGGGATTCTCATAAATTAAAGCAGAGGTGCTTAAATACTGTAATTTTTTTCTGCATTTCATTTGTTTTCTAAATTTGACATGCTGGGACTTTGTACAAGATTTTGAGGTTTTCAAATTACATTACACAATTTTGGAATCATGTTACTGAATTCCATACATTTTCCCCATGAGCTGGAGGGCCTCGGACTATACACATATTCAGTAGACCAAAGTAAACCACATATTAAACTTACAAATTTGGCACTTCCAAGGTAAAAAAGGAGGTTGTCAGCAACAGCTGTCTTTACATTGACAACGATATTATTGTAGCTTCCTTTCTTGATTTCCGGCTTGTATGTTCGAATACAGTCACCTCCAGAAGACACAGATACTTTGATCTTCAAGAAAAACAAGGTACAAAGAACCAAGACTAAATGTCTCAGAAAGTTTGAAGTTCCACAAAGCCATCATCATCTCTTCTTTGAAGTTATCTTTCTATCATCAAATAGTATCATTAAATGCCGATATGCAGACACCATTATGCTTTCTAATGAGGGTGCAGAAGAGCAGCATTTTGACAATGAGCTGTTCACAGTCCTATGTCTTGTCAGCATGGTGCTATTTTTTGAAGCATGCATTGAACAAATTCTTACCTTCATTCCTTCCTCCTTTATGGATATGGGAACATTTTCAAAAGATAATTTTATGTGAAGCTAATTGGTAATAGTTTTCATTAAGGTGGTTTAATGAAATTTTACAATTCAAATTTCAATGATTTGGGTATCACTCAAAGTAGGAAATCACTTCCTACTTTTAGTTTTCAAGAAGAAATTACCTACCCTCCCATATTCTTATAGCTGCAAGAGGCCATGTGGATTTTGTTCTAGATGGTCTAATAATAACAAGAATATTAATCATTCCATACAGAACATACATTTCAGAATAAATTATACCTTTTTATTAAGTTGCCAGGGAATGAAACAGAAAATTTTTCCAATGGCTATCACTACTAATATATTTAACAGCCCCTTTTGCTTTTCACTAGTACTTTAAAAAATTACTACAAATTGCTAAGGGAGGAGTTCCTGTACGAACAGAACTGACACTGTTCATACCAATTTTTACTTATTTAGAGAGCCTTCTCTTTAATCCCAAATAAAACCAGTTGATTATTTGATTTAATTTCCTTTGCCTAAGGTACACAACGAAAGGGGAACTTTCAGGAGAGTGATGCATTTGGTTGGACTCTGAAAAAAGCTGTTACTGTGCTCAGTGTTAGTGCTCAAAGTAAGAGGCAGAAACAAGGGAAAATAAAACTTTTCTCTGCTATTGACTCTAATGCCAGCCTTCAGGAAGCCCCTTGGTTCTCACCAGCAGTGAATTTTCCATTTTCTCATTTCTTCCAGTACATTGTGCTGCTTATATAGTTTTCTACACACTTGAAAGAAAGTCAACTAGCACTATTGTTACCCATGAAAGGGCTGTGCAGACACCAACCTCATCTCTATGTTATGGTGATACAAGAAGGTGTCTGCAAGAGTCTAATTAGAATGTGGGAGCAGGTAGCCATGGGACTCCTTTCCTAGCGGAGTAGAAATATGAGGAGTTGTAGTTACCTGCAATGCAAAACTGGTTGGATTCAAGGAGAAAACTGGATGGATTTATGGATCTGACAAGTTCTTGAACAACTTACAGAGATACAACAAATCTGTTGCCTCTCCCGCAGATAAGTATAAGTCATGGGTTTGTATAAATCATGGGTTTGTATCCTATTATGTCCTCACCCAATCAGCTAACCAGATTGCTTCTCCACACAGAGGAGAGCATACAGTAGGAATGAAAGGGAGTTCACTCTAATGGAGCCCTCTGAGGTGACCTGGGGTTGGAATAATCAAAAAGTCACTGCCTAGATTTTCCATATAGATCTAAGGGAAGGTCCTGTTAATTGAGAGACATGGGGTTCATTTTGGTCCCAGAATGTTTGACCTGTGTCTTGGCAGAGATAGTCTTCCTGGCCATATGGTTTTCAGTTGGGGAGTTAGTTCTTTGGTTTATAAATGACAAAATTTCCCTTCAACATAAAGTGGTGAGTAGGTAAATAAAAATGAACTGCAGAAAAATGGGCCAAGAAATGTACAACTTTTACTCTGGATATTAATACCATAAAGCAGATGTGAATGGAATCTGGCAGAGGGTTTTACAGGATAGAGTAGCAGTTATACAAAGGGTTATCTGAGCTTAGAGATCAAAAGGATAAAGTAAAACATGAGAAAAATAATATAGCAGAGGGCAGATAGGGAAATGCTGTCTTTAGATGATTTTAATAAGCAGGAGAAGGTTTAGGATAGGGTGAATTTTTAGGAATTTACAGCAAGTGAACCAAAACTATCATCAGAGAAAGCCCTGGCACTGAACAAAATTAATATTTGAGGCTGGCTATAGGAACCATTGACAGCATAAAATCAAAGGGAAGAAATGAAGGTCTGACTGGAATTCACAAGCAGAACTCAGTAACACATTGAGCTATCCCTGTCAGGAAATTAGATCCAAATTCCTAGTGGGGCTCCACTGGCAGTCCAAAGGAGCTGTGTGTGTGGTTTGATTTATCTTGATTTCATAAATGCTTTATAGGATACAGCCATACATTATTGCTAGTTTAATCACAAATATCTCATTTTTGTTTAAAGAACGCATACTCCTGGTTAAAGAATAACACTCCATAGCTGCTACTTAGAGAAGAAATGAATGAATATGGCTGGAATGTATGACTGTTTGATTCCAGGATGAGTTTCTGTCCTGCTTAGGTATCCCTTGTAGGAATGATAGGTAACTACCATAACTGGTGTTTTGAAAAAGGTGTTGTCCAGAAGACAGAGCACCAGAACAGAAACCTAATTCAATTGATAAAACTCCGTCTATGAATTGAAAGTCTGAGAGAGTAGTCATTTTAAAGTTAAGGGTATTTAACATCACAATTAATCTATTTTATAGCATAGTTTACATATCTAAAAATATGGTTCTCTGAACAAATGATGTTGTTATACTCAATATGCCAGCAATCTATCTTGTAAAGTACCCAGTTGCTCAGCTCTCACACATTTATATTAAAAACCCTCTGATGTTGTTTTCTGGTTTGTGGCTTTGAATACACACTCACTCAGTACCTTAAAAACTCAGATAGCCCAAACTCTTTATAATCACTCTATAGCTACTAATCTCTCCTTTTAAATATCTTGTGTTTTAATTTTCTTGTTTTTTAATTGGAGATATTCTTTTAACAGATTTAAAACAGGTAAATCAAAGGACAGTATTTATAAATTTCTCCAGAAGAACTCTCACAACAGGGGAGGTATTCCTGAAACACATTATCAGGATGTCAGGTTCCATCAGTTATTGAAATTTCTAATGTGAACCATTAGGAAGACTTCTAAACAAATACCACTAAGCATTAGGAACCTTAAAGGCATTTTTCATGCAACATTATTTACTAGTTACTCATCATGAATTCAATTAAAAATTACTGAGTATTCCATTATTATATCTATTGGGTTTTTACTGCATTCTTTCAGCTAGTAATTAAGCCATTCTTTCAAAAAAGATTATTAACCACTCAATTTCAGAGACAACAAACCAAAAAAAAAAAAAGCTACTTTAAAATAAATGTCTTTACATATACAAAATATAAAGGAACAGACCAAACCAAATAAAAACCAAAATCGAAACAGAAATCTGACCATAGAATTGAGGCTACCTGAAGCGGAAGGGCAGGTGAACTGAGTTGGCGGTTTCGGGTGCTTTGGTGGTAGGTATGGGGTGACATACATATGAAGGATGAACTTATTCCCCTAAAACAATACAGTGTTGTAACTCAATATTACCCCACTTAAAAAAATAATTCAATTGAAATTTGAATGTCTTTAATTTTTTGATCATATTGTGTGTGTTATGGCCAAATCCAGATATTCATGCCAGGTTACACACGTATTTATAATATATCATCTTCAGTCAAATATCATCTTCAATTAATACAAAACTAATTTGAAAAAAATTAGTTACTTTTTTCCAGCATTACTTTTCTTTCTTTTACTTTGTATTTTAAAACAGGTTTCATGTACTTACATGCCAGAATTTTCCTTTTTGCCCAGGGACTGCAGGGTGGGGAACACTTACAAATGTGAATATTTGGCCATAATTTTAGATTTTATTATGAAGAAATAAATAAAAATACCCAGATTCCCTACGAATATGAATGACTAAGTCAGAAAATATAGCTAAGTGTGTGATTCACAAGAGAATATTTACTTTTATTGCTTTTTGAAATTAACATTGCAAAATCCAATAGTGGTACAGCAATCTCTTTGCTACTGCCACTGTCACAGTTGGGTTTCTTATTACATTTGTTTCTTCTTCATCATTTTTCTCATCTATCCCACAAACTACTTCTAGATTCATATTCAAAAAGTCCAGTCTGATTATATTACTATCCTGTTCAGAGAACTTTGAGCTTCTCACTTCAGTGAGGTATATGACAGGTACAAATGTCATAAAAAAACCTGCTTCAAGACCCAGAAAGATCTGACCTCCATTGACCTTTCTAGTTCAATGTCCACTTTGCCAGTCATCTTGCAGACTAAATATCCCTTTCATGAAAAGATCTGGAAACTCTCTTCTCTCTCTGCTTCGGCACAAGCTATTTTCTATCCTCAGCATGTTCTTCCTCCACATCTGACCGCTCCTACAACCAGCACTATCACTCTTCAAAACTGGTTCAAATCTTTCCCTTCAGGAAATATGCTGGCTTGCACTAGAGATTTTTCCTTTCTGAATTTTGTAGAACTTCCTATTGCTCATGCACAGTATTCTGCATTATCTGAGACTCATTTGTGTGCATGCTCTTTTAAAAATCTAGAGGTATTATTGCTTTATTTTTGAGGTAAATTGTTTTATGACATTACATACATTTTAGGGGTACAAAATTATAATTTTATGACATACATTAGTGTGCTTACAAGCTTCCAGCCATCATTGCCCAGTCTATGTTCATGTCCTATTTCTTCTACTACATTATAAACTTTGAATGGAAGAACTGCCTCATTCAACTCTTTGTACCTTACAGGAAGAAGCCCTGAAAAGGCAGCCCTAAGTTGCCTTTTCTACATTGTTTAAATCTTAGATAAAACTCCAAACCTCAAAGTAATATCTGATTTCTTTTCCTCATGTGCTTCACATACACAAAAATCACCTGTCAGTTAAGTGTATGTCTTCTTAACCCTAACTGCTTTTTTTTAAACTCTGAGTTTATGTATCATTTCACTAGTCCTTTGTTGTCATTTTCTAAGCTTTTCTTCAGTCAGTCATGTATTCCTTTTCAAGACTTACCTTGAATTTATTGCTTTGGCCTTGGTTATAGGAAGTAGCTATTTTCAAATAGGAAAACAGATGTACTGTCATTCAGAAATTACATACTTGACCACTAGTAAAAGTATAAAGTTGATGGATTGAAAAAAGGTTTTTGTGGTTTTTCTAGCTCCAAAGTTGTTCGGAAAATAGAATTTTATGTGAAAGATTTAGGTATCTAAAAATTTTGAGTTTAAACTTAACAGGAACACTTTATTTTTTCCTTTTATTTCTAAATTCATCATGGGTTGAATTTATTGGGCTAGCTAAAGTTTCACACTGGCACTAAGAGATTTCTGTCCTACTTCATTAGGAGTCTACCTTCTAGAATGTTCCACGTCTGTTCTAGTCCCTAGGGATGCCATCTTTTAGAAAATTCTGCTTCTATCCTAATTGTCTTCTAATTGGTTAATAAAATGCAAAATTGAGACAAATGAGGTGTTTCCCATTCTTTATGCCCAAATTTAAAAACATTGTAGAGGTTTCCTTGTAACCAAAATAATTCTTGTTACTTATAGTCAGACAAAATAATGTGCAGAAAAGAGTCGCTTCTTTTTGTTATTAGTCCATATAAACTTGTTTATTCATTCTTGTTACAACTCCACTAGTAGGCTTTTATTCCTTCCATCAACAGCAAGGTACCCTTATCTTTGCCTTTTTAGTGTACATTATTAAGTTCCATTCTTGCTATTTTTATTATTCTATTCAAACAAAAGGAAAATATATCAAATTTTCCATTTTCAAAATGATGATCATTCTTCTCATGACATATCTTTGGAAACTGTTCCTTCTGGGAATATTATCAAAATTACAATCAGTTACTAATAACCAAAAATAAATAGAGCTTACAGAATTGGCTTGCTTCCTGGCTTGGTTTATCAGTTCCTTTATCTCAGAAATGTTTTTCTTCAGGTTATCTTCAAGTTCCTTGATAGGTTTGAGTTTATCTATCAAGCGATCAGCTTCTTGTTCTAGATTTTTCACAGTGGCATCTGCATCCGCAACTTCATAGAACAAGATTGGGGGGTGGGGAGAAGGGAGAGAGAGAGCAAGAGCAGTATGGTTAAGTTGATGATGGAATGTATTTCATCTTATTCACGTGACAAAAGTAAGGCCAAGGTTGATGAAGCAAAGTTTGTGATGACAAATGGGAATATTTTAGCTGGGACACAAGCAGGCCAGCAATGTTAGAGAAGGAGGCCAACGCTTTGGTTTTGTGATTAAGATGAAAGTCAGCATTGAAAGTAGAGAATACGTACTTAATTCAGTGCTTCATTTTTAGCCTTAGTCTAAATGCTAACCATTATGGAATAGAATTTTAGTCACAGATCAAGGAAATTAAAGTGTCTTTAAAATGTCACCTACTCTGTCCAAGCCAGAATTATATTTATATCAGGGTTCTCACATAAAATTGGTTTTCTTTTTCTCACTGTTTTTCCTTTGCATGTTTTAAAGAGAGAAATTATCAAAATGTCTTTGGAAAACATTTAATGTAGAACAACCTAGAATGAAGCCCTATGTTATATTTTAATTAAATCTTTCATGCTGCAGTTCATTTTCATTTTGAAGAATAGTTGATTATCCTACTCTCTGTATTAGGTTGAACCATATTGAACTACATTTTTTGGTAGGATTTAAAAAAAAGGTTGCATATTGACAATTTTAAAAGGGGGTTAACCCAAAATAATTGAAGGTCATCACTGATCCGTAGAATTTCAGCATGTGCTTTTCATAGGAGGGCAAATGACACATGGAAAACCAATTATTCTATCTCTAGGATGCTGGCAGTCTTATCCAAACCATGTCATTTATTATCAGATTGAGCATGCATTGTTCTGCTTTCTGTCATTGTGACCCTGATAAAAAAGGAAAACTGCTTAAGGTCCAAGGCTATGTGCCCTGCTAGACTATGAATGATCTGCTTTCTGGCTGACATTGGGCCACTGAGAGCTAATCCTCAGGAATGAATCAAATGTGCTCAATAGGAAGAAAATTACTACTTTTAAACTAGGTTTTGAAGTATTTTGAAACCATACTAAAAAATACGAGTTACATTATTAGTGATAGGTCTATTATCATAACTTAATAGAGTTGCTACATCAAGAATTGAGTGTTTTCTTCGCGAAATACTGGTTATTGGGGTCAAAGTCCTGGTTACATAATTATATGCTTTCAATAAATCATGTATTTGGTTTTCCCTTTCCTTTAACACTCTGGTATTACTTTGATATTCCATGAATTATTCTAGAATTGAGGGAAAATGATTTAGATTTAGATTCATGAAAAATAGAAAGACCGGTTAAGCAAATACAACTTAAACTTAGGCAAATAATAGATTCTTTTCTTCTAGAGTTCCTAGAAGTTTGTCTCCAACATTTCAAAATGGAGGTTCCCCACTTCCTCACTTCAGCCTCATCCAACCCCCAACTCACTCCACCCCATCCCACCCACCCCACCCCTGTTTCTGAACAAGTTTAAATCATATGGAATTATCTACCTGAAGGTTTTAAAAATAAATCATCTGAGATACTGAGTCTAATGCTTACTTGTGTGGTAGTTTCTGAACACTTTTATGATTATTTGGTTGTGTAGATTTTAAAATCACTTCAGAAATAGATTTTGATAACAGAAAATTATGTTAGGTTTTCAAATTTATTAGCATAGAGTTTTGCCAAGTACTCTTTTATGTGTTAATGTTCCTCTCTTATCTAGTTATAGCTTCTTTTCTATGTTTTCTTTTTCTTGATCAAACCTGCCAATCTTTTAAAAATTTTTTATCTTTATTTTTTAAAGACCCATTTCTTGGATTTAGCAAGTCTATTATTTACTTTCTTCTACTTTATTAACTTTAAAAATCTTCTTTCTTTGATTTAATTTTATTTTTTTCCAACTTAAAGAGTTGATTGCCTAAAGTGTTTATTTCATTTGGTTAGTAATGCAATTGTGCCAGTGATTCACTGAGGATGGACTTAGTCATATTTCTCAGGTTTTGAAATGTGGACTTATCATTATTTTATAGTTTCACTTTTGACTTTGAATTTAAACTATGAGAAATATAGGAGGCCAGTTATTAATATCTAATTTTATTAATTTTGATATGTGCTTCTCCAAATCTAACACTCTAGCAGTTGAGAATTTACATATAAAGAAAGGGAAATGTAAACTTCAGTAGGGAAAAGTAGCAACAGTATAGTACTAATCTACACTAATCCTATTGCAAAGAAGTCATTTGAACTTCAGTGACTAATTTTGTGCAATTAGAAGCATCATAATTCAGATCAACCTTTCGAGGAATCCAGTTGCTACTCAAGTTAGCATGACGCAGATATTTCACTATTTTTTCAATCACAATTGACAACAGCTCATATGAAATACATTCATAAACTAGCTTTATGTAAAAGATTTCTTTTATATATCTAGCACTAATACACTAATACTGTGACACTAGAATAACTAGTTATATAATATTTAAAACAATACTGAAATACAGCACATGCAAAGCTGAAGCTTTTTATAATAGGCAAACAAATATAAAGTGACTAAAAGACATGCAAGTAAATATATATACATACTGATTTCTGCAGGTAATTTCATATGGAAGGAAAACAAAAAGAAATTAGAAAATCAGTGAGGAAATATTTTTATAGATATTATAAAGTAGTAACTATAAAAATGGTACTTTTCACAGAAGATACTAATTACAAATGTATCCCATTTTAAGTCAACTAATGTCACGAATAAAAGTACACAAAGCATGTTATTTATCAGGTCACTGTTCATGTTACAATTTTTTTCCTTGTAATGTTTTAATAAGGTAGGAATAGGTCAGTTTAATTTTACAGATATTTAACTATCTCTTGATACAGGATAAGATCACAAAATAGAGATAAATATTATGAAAAGGCCACTGTCAGACTGTCAGCTGAGAATAAATCTGAAATTGAATGAAATAGTAACTTAATTATATAGAAGAGTTATATTTATGTTAAAACTGTAATTTGGGGGAGGAAATATTGTGATTTGATATGCATCTGAACCATTTATTCAGAAGGAATCTTTGAGCTAGATATAGAAAGAAGCTATCTCTGGGCTTACATAAGAAAATTTTTTTAAATGATTAGATCTCCTTTTCTTCCTTAAATAAAGAATAAGTTCTGTTAGCTTTGAACTGCATGTTCTGAGTATCTGCGTTATTTCTTACTCATGGAAGAGCCATTTTGCAGTATCATTACCATTTGATTTGAGACTAGGGTACTGAAAAATCAGGTTACACACACCAGTCAAACACACACCTGAACTACAGAGCAAATAAGGTCAATTTAATAGTGTTTTTGTTATTATACGCTACAAATATTCCGATATCCAACGAAAATGCTGATATTTAAAGAAGGCTAGCTTCTTTGCAGTGCAAGTACAAAAAAATCATGCCTCTTCCTTGATGAGATCACACACTAAAATAATATTTTGCCACTTGATAGAATGGGAAAATATATAAAAGTCCTAGTGTTTATTGACTACTTTTAATAACTTAAATGATCATTATATGAAATTCTTCCACATTTCCTCAGTAAATCCTTATTAACTCAATGTAATTTAATGCAATATACAAAAGATGAGATGAATTGTGTTCTTTATGTTCCTGAAAATGATACCTAATTGCAATTTAAATAACATATCAATATTTTAAAATTTTAAGACATTTCAAGCTTACACCATTTTAATTCTGTGTCCTAACAGGCTTGCTAATAAACATGCTCCTTGGTCTCTATTTTCCATGGAATTTTATCAACTCTGAGGACATGATTTTCCAAATATAACTATATTTTCAATCACATTGAAGACTTAAAATGTATTTGGTATCTTTAAACCAAATGTTATGCAGGCTTTGCTAATTCCTAATTTCCTCTTTGTTGAACAACATTTGGATGAAAAGAACACTGGTATGGAGTTGGGAGACTTGGATTTTAGTTTTGCAACTGCAGGACACCCAATTGCTGAGCTCGGTCAATGAAACAAGGAGGGCAGACTGCATTAATGAGGGTCTCCTCCAGCTCAAACAGTTATGAGTTTAGGATCCTTTTATGCTGTGAAGAAATAAATGACATAAAGTGAAAAAGGAGATCTTACTGTTCTTTGAAGGATCTTTTACCACAGCATTTGTTTGGGCTACGCTGTCTGCTAGTTGATGGTAATTTTTCTTCAGGCCATCAAGGTTCTGGTGGAGGTCTTTAATCTGAGCCAGTACATCTTTTGCTGTGTCATTGGCTTGTCTTGCTTTGTCCTTAACAGCTTGCAGTTTAGCAGCTGTGTCTGTCAACAGAAGAGGGTATGAAGAAGAAAACAAAAGGTCTGGAGTTAGTGGCTTAGTCCATGCTTGTCAAAGCAAGGCTGTGGCTGGCTGAGCTCAGGGACACACATACAAAGAGAAAGGTCAAATTCTGTCTCGTTTAGTTTTACCAAATGAAGAAAATGTTTTGGTAAATTAAATGTTCTCAGACACCTTTGCTACAAATACCTGATTAACTCTTTAAACAGCAGAATGATTATTCTAAGCATTCATTGTACAAGTATACTGTGATTTCCTGCTGAACATGTTAAAGAGAAGTACTTACCCCATTGAGCCATATAGCATTATCCAAACTAAATTTAATAGTTTAATCTGAACTTTCAGATGGGAAAAATCAAACTGTTTAAATTTTTCAAATAGGATAGACCATGTGTTTTTACTTTTATGTTTGTTTTCAGCATTGGGAATTTTCTATTTATGTCCTTATTGCTGAAGAAATGACATGAAAAGCTGGGAAGTTATTTAGGTTTTTTAATGTTATAGAGAATCATTAGGATTTTAATATTTCCTGTGTTATCTGAGTGCATGCATTTGTTTTATCGATCATAATTTGTATAAAGAGTATATTTTATACATACGAGGGCTACTAATATGTATAGAATAGTAGTTAAGCCTATAGGCTCTGAAGTTCAACTATGGGTACAAATATCACAAGTGGCATTTTTTAAAATAATAATTTATTCTCTTAATTGTGGTTGCATTAGGAGTCTCCACTTTAGCTATCACCACTGCAGGGTATGCTCCACCAAGTCACCCACAGAACTTTTGTACTTGCTTCCCCCTTTGTTCTTACTTCCTTCCCCAGACCCCTTAGGATGCTTCAGTTCTACAGTCAGTTTCCAAGAGTAAGTTTTTAAGATTATCTTTCTCTGATTCTTAGTTTGTTTTCTCTATATTCCACATATTTGTGACACCATCCAGTATCTCATTCTGCCTTATTTCACTTAGCATTATCTCTATCTCTGTTGCTGCAAATTGCCTGATTTTATCTTTTTTGAATGCTGACTTATATTCTATTGTTTATATGTACCACATTGTCTTCATCCACTCTTCTGTTTGGGGGTATTTAGGTTGCTTCTATATCTTGGCTATTGCAAATAGTGTTGCAATAAACAGAGGAGTGCAGATTTTCTTTCAAATTAGTGTTTTTGTGTTCTTTGGGTAGATACCTAGGAGTGGAATTGCTGGATCATATGGCAGATCAATCTTAAGTCTTTTGAGAAATCTCCACACTTCTTTCCACAGGGGTTGGACCAGTCTACATTTCCATCAGCAGTGTAAGAGGATTCCTTTTTCTCTACACCCTCACCAGCATTTGTTTTTGCTCATTTTGATGTGAGTCATTTTTAGTGGCTTGTGATAGTATCTCATTGTGGTTTTGATTTACATATACCTAATGATAAGTGACAACGAGCACTTTTTCATGTGCCTACTGGCCATCTGCATCTCTTCTTTAGGGAAGTGCCTATTTAGGTCCTCTGCCCATTTCTTGATTGGGTTATTTGTTTTCTCTTTGTTGAGTTGTATGTGCTCATTGTAGATCTTTGCTATCAGTCCTTTGTTTGATATATGTTTTGCAAATATTTTCTCCCAATCTGTAGTGTCTCTTTGTTCTAGTTACATTCTCCTCCACAGTGAAGAAACTTTTTAATTTGATGTAGTCCAATTTGTTAATACTCTCTTTTGTTTGTCTTGCTGCTGGAGATGGTTCTGTAAAGAGATCTCTGAAATGTATGTCATGGAGTATTTCCCTTATGTTTTCGTCAATGTATTTAATTGTTTCAGGTATAACATCCATTTTTTGATACAACATACATTATGAGTTGATTTTTGTGTAAGGTGTGAGATAATGGTCTAGTGTCATTCTTTTGTATGTGGCATCCCAGTTTTTCCAACACCACTTATTGAAGAGGCTTTCTTTGTTTCAATGTGTATTCTTCACTCCTTTGTCATAGATTAAGTGGCCATATATGTGCGGGCTTATTTCTGGGCTCTCAATTCTATTCCATTGGCTTGCATGTTTGTTACAGTACCATGCTGTTTTAATTATAATTGCTTTATAATATAGTCTGAAGAATAGACTTGTAATACCACTATTTTTCTCCTTTTTTGTTAAGACAGCTTTGGCTATCCGAGGTCTTTTGTTTTTCCATATGAATTTCAGTAATGTTTGTTCCATTTCTTTGAAGAATGTCATTGAAATTTTTATTGAGATTGAATATAGATATATAGATTGAATATAGATATATAGATGTATATATTGATATATATTAATATGTAGGTTGAATATAGATATATGGATCTATATATATAGATTGCTTTGGGTAGGTTGGACATTTTGACAATGTTGATTCTTCCTATCTATGAGCAGGGAACAGTTTTCCATTTCTTTTTGTCTTCTATTTCCTTAACAATGTCAGTTTTCTTTGTATGATGTACAATAATTTTATTTCACCTCTTTTGTTAGGTTAATTCCTAGATATTCAAATATTTTGGGTGTTATTGTAATTGGATGTTTTTTTAAATTTCCTCCTCTTCCAGTTCACTGTTTGCATATAGGAAGGCAATTGATTTTTGTGTATTGATTTTGTAACTTGCCAATTTGCTGAACTGGTTTCTTGTTTTGATTAATTTTTCCATGGAGTCTTTTGGGTACTCAATATAACAATTAATAAGTTTTATCTTAATTTTCTGTCTTTCTCTTATCTGATTATTGTACCTATCTGGTATTATGTTGAATAGTAGTGGTGAGAGTGGGCATCCTTGTCATGTGCCTGATCTTATTTCAAAAGCTTTTCATTTATCCAGTTTTCAAGAGTTTTCATCACAAATCAATGTCTATTGATAAGATCATGTAGTTTTAACCTCTTTTTTGTTGATGTGGTGAATTTCTTTGATTGATTTTTGGATGTTGAACCATCCCTGTGCCTCTGCTATAAATTCCACTTGGTCTTGACGTATGATCTTTTTAATGCATTTTTGGATTCAGTTTACTAAGATTTTATTGAGGATTTTTACATCAGTATTCATTATGATACTGGTCTGTAGCTTTCTTTTATTGTGTATCTTTTGTTTGGTTTTCGTAGTGGAGTAATGTTGGTATCATAGAATGTGCCTGGAACTGTTCCTTCTTCAATTTTTTCAGGATGTGTTTGAGAGGATAGTTATTAGCTCATCTTTGATAGTTCGGTAGAATTTATTTGTGGGGTCATTTAGTCCTGGGCTTTGATTTTTTTGGGAGAGTTTTGATTACTGTTTCAATTTCCTTGCTTGTGATTGTTCTGATCAGGATTTCTATTTCTTTCCTATTCTGTTTCAGATGGTTATATAATTCTAGGAATTTATCCATATCTTCTAGATTGTTAAATTTGTTAGCAGATAAATGTTTAGAGTAATCTTTAATTATCCTATGAATTTCTGCTGTGTTGGTTGTAATTTGTCCTCTTTCATTATTGGTCCTATTTTATTTGAGTTTTCTTCCCTTTTTTCTTGTGAGTGTGTGAGACGTTTTATTCAAATCCCACTTTTTGTAATGGTCCTAGGTAACGTGTCTCAGTAAATAGGGATAAACATGCTACTCCCCTTGCAAGAAGATCACACAGGAATGTTTCAATTGTAAATATTTTTGAGAGCTGCAACATTTATGGAACTGAACTTACCCAAGAAATGTGTTAAAACTCAGTAGACTCTCACCTATTATTGTAAGCACTGTAATAAACTGTAACTTTGTGGTAGTACATCAACATTTAAGAGAAAAGTGTCTGTCTGATTTTATTCTTTTCCACTAAGATAAGATTTCCTGGGCTGAAACATGGAAGAACAATATAATAAAATGACTATATTTTCCTTTATGTAATATATTCTTAAGGACATTTTCTAAGATAACAAATGATAAGAAATATCAGAGTGTAAAATACAGTCTAGTTTCTCAGGTGCACAAAGAAGAATTCATAAGTAAGAAAACCAGTAAATATCCTGACAGCAGTACAGGTGTAATTTTAGAAAAAATGATAGAAGAAATAATATTTTTTAAAAGTTCAAGTCAACTGACACAGTTTATAGCATCATAAATGCTTACCATTCGGAATGGCTGATAACTTTCCCAAAGTGTCATTCAAAGCCCTCAAGAGAGCCCCATTTCTAGCATCAGCGTTTTCTAATCTGGTTGTCAAGCCATTCAGGTGGTCATCATTTTCTGTGAACAGAAAATGAAAAAGGATGAAACAATTTAAATCAACTCTGAGTTTATACCAGCAATTTGAAGTTACTTTAAAATTAATAAAAAGTAAGAAAGGGGATTTAATTTTCCTATAAATGTATTTCAGATTATAATAAGATATATATTTATATGACCACAAAACACTTCAGTATGTGCAACAATTGTACATTTTTCTTGGTTTTTGATCTATAACTGATTTAATTTAATGGTTTTCTTTGGAGAAAAAACTTTAAAAGAATCAGTCTTTTATTGCATTTGTGATAATGCCCTCTTGTTATCACTCCCACTAATGTCACTCATTAAATAATTTATTATCGAAGTGGATTGTTAGATAAACTTTTTAAAGTCTTAGATATAATTTTTTAAAATATTAATTTTATTTATTTATGCATACAAGAACTGGGGTCTAGGCTAGAGGTGTGGGGGTGGGTTGGGTGAGAGGATTCACCAGAGACAGAGTGAGGAAGAGAACAGGTGGATCTACTGAAATACACTGCTGAGGGAAGCAGCGGGAGAGGCAGGAGAGGTTTGCTGTGCCATATGGGTTAGATCCCTGGCTGGGGATCAAACTCAGGGCACAGTGGCTGGCAATACTTGATAGCACTGAGACTTTAATCACTGCGCCACCAGGGAGGCCTGAATAGATATCATTTTTAAGCAGTATCCCCAAAATTTCATAAACATCATTTATAAATATTTGAAACAAAATCAAAGGAATAGAACAATAACTTCTGAAATATTTCTGTCAAAATGTCATTTTTTATAAATGAAAGAATATTTTATATACTGTTTACTTAAATAATTAGGTTTTATACAGGTTTTTACTTGTTACTTTAGTTGATCTCATTATTATTAAAATATGTCATTTAGTAGTGATAATATAACAAATGTAAGTATTCCAGCTTTTTTCTGCTAGTTTTTAATGTACAAAATTTAGGTTAATTTGTATAGTGGATATAAAACACTATATGCCCATTTCAGTTCCTAAGTTATATTATTTTCAATTTTAGGCCCTCAGACTATGTTTTACAAGTAAACAGATTTTCTTTTTTTGTCAATCACAATTATCTACCTTTTAATTTTTCTATTATTTTCACTGTGCTAATATAAAAACCTTTGGATATTATTGTGAAATAAAGCTAGTGTGATTATCACTATGACACTTATATAAATTATTTGAGAATAATTGAAGGGATGCTTTTTTGTCAACCTGAAGAATGTTACTGCTGTCCCTCAAGTTCCAAAGCAGTACATTTGATGGTTCACTTTCAGAACTAGAAAATCAACATGTGAATATTCTAACCCCATTCTTATTTATATGTTCCAGAAATTTGATTCCAATCTTTTCTTAATATATCCTTTCTTACACTTTGATTTTTTTTTTTTAATGAAGCAGTTCTGGAATTTCTCAAACCAAGACAAAACACTAGGATTGCAGCTATGACCATGAAAACATTATATAACTATTGCATGAAAACTTAGAAAATTAATCATTTTAAGGCTGATTGTAAATGAAAAGATATATGAGGCTATAACCGACTTTGAAGGAAAAATGGAAGCAAATTGTCTAGTTTGAATTATGATATGGCTAAAGAAACAGAATTGTTAATAGCTAAAAGAAAATTCAACCAATTCTTTAATTTTGATTTTTGGAGACTAAGCCAAGAGTACATTCTATAATCCAAGTTACATTTTGCAAGAATTCCTTTTCACTCAAATCACTTTACTATAATTTATCCACTTGTAAATTAATTTTTCTTCTTATTACTGAGATTTCTAAAGAATCTGCCCCCAAGTCAACCCCATGATCCAGTGCAACTGTGAAGAAGGTGGAACAGCTGTACAAGGAAGAATCTGGGCGAAAACCACGAACTGTGTTCCTGTCAATTGGTTTGACGAGGTGGTTACACCCAGTCATTACTTCTTATACATCTGGTCCTCTTACAGTATGTTATTCCTGTTCCCTAGTGTGTTTTTATGATGTATCCTATCTCTGATTGCTCCTTTTGCAGGTACCTGTAGACCAGAGTGATCACACATGAAACCTCGGGGATCAACTAATCAAGCCCTTGTTTATAGGGAAGCATTTTACTTAGAAACCTCAACCTGATCCCAAAGTGATAAATTAGATTTTGTTCAGTGTGGCCATCGTGTTTGTCAGGCCCTCCATAAGTCATCTGGGGGGGTCTCCCTGGTGGCCTAGGGGATAAGTCTCAGTGCTATCACACTATGGCCTGAGTTTCATCCCAGGCCAAGGAGCTAACCTACATATGGTGCAGCAGACCTCCTGTCTCACCCCTTAGCAGTGTCTTTCAATAAATCCACCTGTTCTGTTCCCTACTCTGCCTCTGGTGAATCTTTTTACCCCCTGTACCTCTGGCCTACACCCCCATTCTTCTACACATAAATACATAAACAAATAAATAAATCTAAAAAAAAAAAGTCAGCTGAACTGAATATGCTCTTCCAATCCAGGGTGTAGTAGAGCCTCAGGAAAGGAGGGACAGTGAACTTGTCTGGTAGCAGGTTGTCCCAAGACTTATGATATCAGATTAGAGGGGAGTCCCTTGTTCAGTCAGTGGATGAGCAGCTAAACCCACCAGATATGAAACCCCACAGATGATTCCTCTAGGACAAGCTCTAACTAAAGCCTAACTATGGGCCTGCAGGCTTGTGTTGCTTGGCCAGCAAGATATCCTACAAGAAATTGAATTTGCATCCCTTTTAAGCAACACAACTGTTCTCTGGTTCCAATGGTTCCTGCTTTTGCGCAGTTGTCACTATAATGTAACTTCTTTTTGACTCCTGAGCCAAATACAACCTGGTTTTATTTTTTAAATTTTCTCTTCTCATGCCCTAAAAAAAGTAACTAAAATTCTGAATGAGTAATCAGAAAAAGATTACTTTGATCCCAGACTCTAGTAGGCCCGAAATCTAGGCTTCACTACATCCATTTAATCCAAATATGCTTTTGAGGGCCTCCCCGGTGGCCCAGCAGTTGAGCGCTGGGTTGCAAAGCTGCCCGCAGCCTCTACAGCGCTGGTTCTATCCCCAGCTGGTCCCCGGCCACCGGAGGAGGGTCCCACATGGCGCACAGACCTCTCCTGCCGCCTGCTGCTCCCCTCAGCAGTGTGTTTCGTCAGTCTGCCTGCTCTGTTCCCTGCTCTGGCTCTGGTGAATTCTCTCACCCTCCCGTGCTTCTCACTGTACCCAGTGCTTGTATAAATAAATAAATAAATAAATAAATCTTTAAAAAAAAATTGCTTTTGCCAGTGAAGTGTATTTTTTTAAAATAAATTTTATTTTTATATTCCCCTTACAATTGCAATCCCCTTATTTTGACGCCAATCCCTCCCCTCCCCGCCCCCCACCACCCATAGAGTGTCTCTGGTTCATAGTTGTTTGTTGATTTTGATTTTCTGAAGTGTATTTTTTTTAAAGCTTTCACACACTCATGTATGGAAAGGCTGATTCTGGCAATTGGTAGGATATAAATTCAAAGATAGTGTATTTTTAATAATAAAACAATATTTTAGAAGAAATTTATCTCTTGCATCATACTTTGGTTTAATAGCACCACACTATTCCTGTTTATTATCTTTTTCTAACCTAAAATAATAACATAGACTCTTTACAGGTTAGTGATTGCAAGTGTACAACATTCACTATCTCATAACCTGTCTGATACATTTATTAGGATTAAATGACTGAATGTTTCGAGGATCACAGAAAAGAAGGAAAGTATCAATTAATTACTCAGTTAATGTTTGGAATATATTTGGTATTGTTCTGTGTGTTAGCACCCCATGTCATGCAATAAGTACATTGATTTGATATTCTTGGGAACAGATTTTTTAATTTCATATGTTTTATCTATTTTACAGAGATGTTATCTATTTGTTCCCAAGTTATTAAACAATTTTGCTTACATTGGGAAAAGACAAAGATTAGGATAAATTAAGAAGTATATAAAACTGAACTACTCCACATAATGGTAAGGTATATAGTCATAAAATATTAGTATTCTCAGACTTCTAATATGCAATTATTACAGCATTTCTCCCCCTATACATATTCTACGTGTTTGTTCAACTGGCTAATTATCTCTCACCCATCTGCACACTAGCATCAATTCACCTGGTGGTATTAATTTATCCTCTTGATCATCAATTTACACCAAGCCTCATAACCATCAATAAAATAATTTTTATCTCCATTTAGTCAGCATAATGTAGACTGGCCTCAAATTGCAAACTTGAATAAAAGCAAATATACTTTTAACAAATGTATATTCAAAAATTAAAAAGCAAAACAAATTGCTCCTGGCAAGTTCAGACTCCCTCAAGGCAAGGGCAACATAAAAATGGCAGGGAACAACACTAAGTCATTCATGACTAAGGCGCACTCGCTCACGGGGTTGTACTGAATTGAACCAAGTAACAAATTAGAAATATGGAGGGTATACTGGCCTCACCATTTTTATTCCTTCTAACTCCAGGCACCACAGAGAGAGAAATGACTAAATCTCTGTTTTAATAGCTGCTGTCAAGAGTTTTGCTCTGTAGGGCCTATTTCAGCAGTTCCTGATGGTAATATATGGCATATCCCTGATTAACAGCCATTTTATAACTTGTGTAATTGGCCACAAATCAGGGGGCTGTCATAATGTAGCAAGAAAACATTCCCATCTCTGTCAGAGCTTGGCTTAGTTTTTTGGAGGAATTATTACTTGAGTAGTTTGTGGGTTTTCATTACTTTAAATAATGTACTACCTGAAGTACAAAAAGAGACATTTAAATTAATGAACATTATTGTTTCTTAACACTTTCTACCATGCCTATCTTTAGATTTCTTTTTCTCTTGGAAAAAGAAACCTCCTTAAAATGGAATTCTTTCTTCATTTTTATAATACTGGTGTTTTTGGGGAAACAGAAGCCAGGGCAGGGCTGGGAGTTGGATGGAGGAAGTGAGACATTCCACTCAGGTGTGAAATTTAAAGGGGCACCAAAAAGCTCAGTAATTGAGATAAATACAGTTTAATTCATCTTTTAAAAAATCAAAATTAAATTAAAAGATGAATGTACAAAATATTAAAATTTAAATGAATAAAAACAGGATCTGACCATGTACTTGAACAGTTCACCTCTTTACCATACTCTAGTCTCAGCTCTGGGTAAAGGTATCCGGTAGGAAAGAGTGAACACAAAGTAATGACATCAACTCAACTGTCCAATAGGTAAACCAATTTGACTCTGTGTTATTATCAAAGTGATCTTTATCATAGAATTATGTGTATAGGGAGACTTATTTTACCTGTGATACACAGCCCAAGGCATTTTACTGTCAAGTGCCATTTTTAATGGAGTCAGAACTTGTAAATTCATATCAGCCTTTTATATGAGGTGAAAGACTATTAAAGCATGATAAATATAAATGATTATAAAACCTCTTCTCTTTTAAACTTAGTGAAGTCCAACATTGTTTGCTTAGTGAAAAAAGACATTTCCTAATTTGTGTCAGTGTCTATTATATACAGTAGAAAAAGAAAGTGAAAATGAAGATCTTGTGTATAACCTCAAGGAGACAGAACGTAAGGTCACAGTTGCAGTGGTTTGACTTGTCCCTGAGGAAGGTTTGCACAGAGAAAGGGCATGTAACTCAGACAGAGTGTTAGGTTTCCTAGAGAAGATGACAACTTGCTTAAATCTTGAAGGTTTGGTAGGTGGTAGATGAAAAAGAAGGAAGGATTGCAAAACATCCCTAAGAAAAGGAATAGCCTTGTGAAACTGGAGGCTTGGAACACAAGCATGTTTTGGAGTGACCATAAATATTTCAGTAAGGGTGCAAGTGTGGAAGCCAGGCAGAAGATGGTAAGGAATTAAAATGGAGAAAGAAGCAGGAGGCAATTCAAATGAGAAACAGTAAATATTTAGATGAAATAAATATAATGGCTTATCAAGAGAGCTGCTATATTGATTTTTTTGTCACCACCACAATCCTTTATATCCCTTTCGAATTCTCTTTCTTTTCCCTCTCTCTTAATCTCAGGAACTTCACTTCATTTCTTAATATTCACTAGTTGGCTTTTTTTTTTTTAAGATTTATTTATTTATTTATACAAGTACTGGGTACAGTCAGAAGCACGGGAGGGTGAGAGAATTCACCAGAGCCAGAGGGGAGAGAAGAGCAGGGAGACTGACGGAAGTACACTGCTGAGGGGAATAGCGGGTGTGGCAGGAGAGGTCTGCGCGCCATGTGGGACCCTTGCCCGGCGGCCGGGGATCGAACCGGCGCTGCAGAGGCTGCGTGCAGCTTTGCAACCCAGTGCTCAACTGCTGCGCCACCGGGGAGGCCCAATATTCACTAGTTTTTATAAAAATTTTATTTTGACAAAGTTTTCACTATATAAATGTCCAATATTTGTCTTTGTCATTTTGACTTGCTTTATTACACATATTCCCCTCAAACACCTGCCATTTTACCGTAAATGATACTGTCTTTCCTTATGGTTGCAGAGTATAGGTATATCATATCTTTTTATTTTTTGGTTTATCAAAGTTAATCTTTTATTTAAAAAAATTTTTATTGATATATATTTTACATCATTTTTCATTTTTAAACAATATTTGCTTTTTTTCCTTCCCCACAGCAGGTGTAGTCCCCATAGAATTTCATTTCCTTCACCAATTCACCCGTGCACCATCTTTATAGTTCCCTGTGTATCACATCTTCTTGAGCTAATCTTTTATAGCTAGGTGTTTGGGTTGTCCCCATGTCCTAGCTATTGTAAACAGCATTACAATTCATTGTAGAGCATTTAGTTTTTGAGTTTGGGGGCTCACATTCTTTGGATAGATACTTAAGGATGGAATTGCTAAGTCATATGGTATTTACTCATTTAATTTTTGTTTTTTTAAGATTTATTTTTATTTATGCATACAAGAACTGGGTACAGGCCAGAGGTGTGGAGGGTGGGAGGATTCAACAGACAGAGTGGGGAACAGAACAGGCAGATCTACTGAAATACACTGCTGAGGGGCGCAGCAGGTGAGACATGAGAGGTCTGCTGAGTCATGTGGGTAGTTCCCTGGCTGGGGATCGAACTCATTCTGCAGTGGCTATAGGTTGCATCTTAACCGCCTGTGCCACCAGGGAGGCCCACCTCATTTAACTTTTAAGGTAAATTCAGATAGCTTTCCATAATGGCTGCACTAGTTTATATTCCCAAAAACAGTGTGGCAGGGTTTTTCTTTCTCTACTCTCCAGCATTGGTTGCTGAGGATTTTTTAACATGTGCCATTTTCATGGGTGTGAGATGATATCTTGTGGTTTTGGCTTGCATCTCTCTTATTGGGAGTGATGATGAACATTTTTTACATATCTATAGGTGTTCTAGACATCTCTTTGGTGTCCATTTACTAATTGAATTCCTTGCTTTTCTAATATCGAACAATACATACCAAATTCAAAACCTATCATCTATCAGTTTACATACTTTGGGAATAAAATACATGAAAAATATATTTAGAAAGGTATGAAAACTTCTCAGGAAATGTGATCCACTAAGAAAACTTAGTTGCCATGGACATTTATATTATACCTGCCAAATGAATTCCTTTGTTACTTTCATTTCCGAAACCAAGACAGAGTTTGGTGCCTTAAAAAACTTACCAGTTTAATTGATAGATTATTCTACTTTAGATATAAGTAAAATGATGGTATAGAAATTAATTTAAAAATGATGAAATATTGTCCAATACAAGGTGAGTTGTGAAGATAAAATATTATAAAACTAGTAAGATAGTTTACTTGCATTAGATCCAGATAGTAAAAATAACCTTAAAAATCATGGTAAAACAATTACACATTTTCAATTGTGTGAGAAAATATCCCACCAATTACAACTCTAGTAAACCTGAAAATAAGAATAGAGAGAGGTCACACTTACCTTTCACATTATTTGCTAACTTCTTGGCTTCATTAAGAATCCCAAAACTTTTCTGAAGAGACGCTTTGGCATCCTCTTTTAATGAGCCCTGAGGACCTGTTGCCTGTGAATAGAAAATATGTCACTTGTTTAAAACTATAGAATTATGGAGTAGAGATATCTAGTAGGCGGTATTGTTATGGGCTACAGATTTAGAATTATTAATTATCAGCACATATTATTAATTGTTTTTTGGAAGAGGAAGGTCTGGAGCAAAACCCTTAGGAATCCCAACGTTTAAATGGAGAAAGTGGGGATGGTAATTGAGGTTCCAGTGAGAACAAAGAGAAGCCAAGAGACACATTACAAAAATCAAAAGACACAGAGCATGAAGGCTGGCAGTGTTGCCAGGACACAACTGGTCAGTTTAATCTACTGCTGTGGGACAGTCAAGCAAATGAAGAACTAAATGCATTACCTGACTTTATCCCTAAACACATTCCAAGTGAATTGTGGGAATGTGGGGCAGCATATCCTGCCTCACAGGTGTTGAAATGAGAAAAAGCATTGCTGCTTTTAAAAAGGAATCTCAAAGTATTATGGCAAAAGAAAATCGTCAAAATGACAACCTGAGCCACATTCATCTTCTAGCAACAATATATTTGTTGAGGCTTAGATTAAAAGAGGTGACGCAAGATAATAGAATGATATTGGAAAAGGACCGTTTAACTTGAATGTCTGGCTATTTTAACAGTGTTTGCTCCCCAGTAATCATTATATAATACATTGATACCAAGTGATACATTAAATAGGATCTTATGTGTAAAGTTTAAAATGCTACTGTATTTCAGGATACATGATGGCTGAGGAAAGTTAAATACCTACTCTTGAAATTATAAATCTGAACTCAGGTTACTCCAGACACAACTCTCTCTTCAAAGACATAGTCAGTGCCTTGGTAACAGGTTTTTATTTTTTTTTAATCAGTTATATTATTTGAGCATTAAACTAACGATTATAGAACTTGCTGCTGTTGAAGTAAAGTTTATTTTAAGGTGCTGTACTAATTGCTTTCACTTAAATATTCTATTGTTCACAGAACAGATTTGTTATATAAGGGTATATTAGAAACACCTACACAAGCAAAAGGGACATTGTACATGTATAACTAGCACTTGCAAAAAGCCACTGGACAATGCTAGGAAATTATTCTATGGAAAATGAAGTGTCTTCATTTGAGAAGACAGAAATTCTTAACACCACAGTTTCATTTGGGAATTAGATAGAGTAAAATTATATGCATGTCATTTATCTTGAAAATAATAAGTATTAATATAAATGGCACAAATCCAATGTACCTTACTTAAAAAATAAACTTCAATTACCCAATCAGGTTCTATATTTGTTCTAAATTTAGATGCCATGCTTACTCTCTTGGTTACGGGTTTTCTGAATTTAAACGGATTAGAGACAGAAATTACAAAGAAAGAAGAATGAAGATTCTCAAATAGGCACATGAAAAGAGCAGAAGTGACAGCTGACAATCTGTTTGAATATAGGGAAAGAAAAAAACATAGAGAGGAGTTTTAAAGCTCAGGAGTCCAAGTCAATTTGGATAGGGGTAAAACAGGTCTCAGTAGATACCAATATTATCACAGTAAAATAACTTATATTGATAATTATGATCCAGATTTATCAAGAAAATATGGGTCAAAGAAAGCTAGGGGTGTAAGCAAAGAGGAAGAGAAGGAGGGAGGAAGGAAGTGAGGAAAATTTTTTTTGAAGATTTATTTATTTATACAAGAACTGGGGTACAGGCCAGAGGTGCAGGAGGGTGAGAGGATCCACCAGGGACAGAGCGGGGAACACAACAGGCAGACTGATGAAGAAATAGTCTCGAAAAAGGCGAGACAGGAGAGGTCTGCTGCACCATGTGGTTTTCTCTACGGCCGGCCGGGATCGAAACTGCGCTGCAGAGGCTGCAGACAACTTCACAGCACAACTGTCAACCGCTTGGGCCACCAGGGAGGCCCCCTACTGGTAATTTCTTTCCTTTTTTTTTTTTAAAGATTTATTTATTTATTTATACAAGTACAGGGTACAGTCAGAAGCGTGGGAGGGTGAGAGAATTCACCAGAGCCAGAGCAGGGAACAGAACAGGCAGACTGACGAAGAAATACACTGCTAAGAGGAGCAGCGGGCGGCAGGAGAGGTCTGCACGCCATGTGGGACCCTCGCCAGTTGCCGGGGATCGAACCGATGCTGCAGAGGCTGCGGGCAGCTTCAAAGCCCAGTGCACAACCGCTGCGCCACCAGGGAAGGCCCGCTAATGCTAATTTCTTATCTTCCTACATTTATGAATATTGCCTGATATTTGCTAATAGGCATTTTATCTTTTTCTGCTTTTCAGGAAGACAGTGGCTCCTTCCTGAATCCTTGGTAATTCACTCCTTGTTTAGATATGAGATAGGTGATATATATGGTTGTTTAAGAGATATAGTAGCAACAAGGCAAGGAAACAGGGAATTTTGATGTGTAGGAGGGAGAGAAAACATTTCAATTGCATGGGGCAGTAAAGTTTATAAAAATCATTGTGGAAAAGTAAGGTTGGTAGTTGTCAATTTCAGGAAGGTTTGAATATTAGACTAAAGAAACTGAGCAGTAAAGAATGTGGAGTCATTGAACGTTTCTGAGTAGGAGTGTGTATCAGAGTCAGTCCAGGAAAATGAATTAGGCAGTTGTGTGTGAGGAAAAGGAGTCATCAAGGAATGAGGTAGGTCTCTACTTCAAGAAGCACTCCAGGGGCCTCCCTGGTGGTGCAAGAGTTAAGCACAGCACTGTGAAGCTGTCCATAGCTTCTGCAGAGTGAGTTTGATCCCTAAACACCTCCCCATCCTCCTGCCCTGGCTGGCCAGGGAGCTACCCACATGGCACTGCAGACCTCTCCTGCTTCACCCACTGCTCCCCTCAGAAGTGTATTTCAGTAGATTTGCCTGTTCTGTTCCTATCTCTGTCTCTGGTGAATCCTCTCATCACCCCTGTACCTCTGGCCTGTACCCCAGTTCTTGTATGTGCAAATAAATAAATCTTAAAAAAAAAGCATTCCAAAATATTAAAGGAAAGATTTGATGGCATGCAACTGTCAATTAAAAGCAGTATACCAACAATCCAGATTTAAAAGACATGGCTTTCATATGATAACAGAATGGAAAACACTAACATGTTATGGATGAAGAGAAGTGTTTCAACCCATTGGAACTTGGATAGCTCTCTTTCCAACACTGCTTAGTAAGTTACTGAAGCATATCAACAATATCAGGGTAGGTGATGAAGCAGCATTTTCCAAGCTAATTATACTTTATCCATATTCATAAGCATCATGTCTGAGTTTCTGAGCTGTGTCTACAGCATATGTGAAATATAAATAAGGTTCTTAGAATTGCAAGGTATTTTATTTCTTGTTTTTTAGAGACTGTAATTTTATAAATAATAAATTCTTTTTAGAGTGTGGGTATATATATCTATATAAACATAAATCATACAAAATTTTAATTGTATCATCAAAAAAGAATATATTGTATATAGGTCGCTACATATTTTTACTAATAATCAGTTATAGAAAATTGAAGCAATTTGAGATATTATTTAAAAAAAGGAAAGATATAGAAACAAAAGAAACTATGAAGTCCATAAAGATTTACCAAAGACTTGGCACTTAGTTGACTTTTAATACCTGTCAGTTTTTTTCTTTTAATTGTTGTTAGTCTCAGTGACTCTCGTTAAAACATCATGACATTAATAGAGGAATAAATTGATTGATTTACCCAACAAAAAATTTATTTGTTACACACCAGAGTAAACATTGATTATTCAAAAATGGAAAGACTATTCCTTCCCTAGCAGAACTGTAGTGAAGAGGAGAGATAAACAAAAATATTCCTTAAAAAATGATTACTGCCTCTGTGGAGCACAGAACACTTATGTCTTCGGTTATTAGAAGAGGATCTATAGAAGGAGATGTAAGGTGAGCGCTGAAGTTAATCAGGCTAGTAAACTTCACTCCAGTGATTTTTTATTTAAGTAAGCAAGTTTAAAAGATACTGCTTGTATTATAGTTTATATTTTTATTATTTTGGTAAATGTTGCTCAACTGACTTCTTTATTAGAGATACATTTTTCTGAATTCATTGAAAGAATGGCTTTAAGGAGAAATACATAATATTTTTGTTTGTTTTTTAAAGAAATTAAGACATGAAAATTCATCAGCTTGGTTTATAACCTATTCCATTACTTCTTCATACAAAAATTTATTTTAGAAGATAAGTCTTGAACACTTCCAAAGTGGACAATGTGCCAAAATAATATATAACCTAGATGATTTTAAATCTGAAATCTTTTCAATAAATTGTTCAAAATGTGCAAGGATATATGTCAGGGTTGGTGAAGATCTGCAAAGTGTTTATGTAAAGAATATATCAAAAGAAATTTACATTCAGGTATGTTAGACTGCTGTTAAAAATCTGATAGAATTTTCTTACTATAATAAAAGAAGTTCTCAGAATAAATACTAGAATCTAGTCTTATATACATCTGAAAAGATATAATTTTTTGAGAACTTTGAAAAACTTTGCATGTGATATTAGTTGGTATATTAAGCTACAAAACAGTTAGGTAAAAATAACCCATTTGTGCAAAACTATTTGTACTGAGAAAGAGATGGGTAGATAAATGACCTAAAATTAATTATTTGTGGTTGGTGAGATTAAGTACATTTTATATTTTTCCATTTTGCGTGTATGTATTTCATATTTTCATATTTTGCGTGTATGTATTTCATATTTTCTGTAAGGAACGCAAAATGTTTTTGTAATAATTTAAAAAGATCAGATACAACTTTAAAATAAATCACAGGACATTGATTTTAAAGGTACTTAATATAACCTATATTTTAAAACTACAAAAGGATATTAAAATATTGATGTCTAGAAATATACTACCTATGGTTTCTATAGATTTTATGGTTTTAGGTCTTACATCCAAGTCTTTGATCCATTTTGAATTGATCTTTGTTTATGGCATTAGATGTTAGTGTAGTTTCATTCTTTTGCATGTGGCTGAAATAATGAATCAAAAGAGAATCAGGCAGCAACCTAAAAACATGGCCTTGTTCAGAGCTCTGCTGACAGGCTAGGTCTAGGCCCCACATGGCATATGCTCAGTCAGTCAGGAGATGGATTAGATGGGTCCCTGTGGGAGGCTGAAGTGATTGAACACACAGAGAGGGTGCAGGGATGAAAGAAAAAATCCCCCAAATTACTCACAAAAATTTAGAATTTATAACTGAATTTTCAACTTGATGAGAACACCAATAAAGATAATCAAAGGAGTTTTAAAAATATGTAACTAAGTGAATTCATGTTTTCACCAATTACAGTATGGCAACTGTTGCTCCAGCACCTAAGGGTGCTGCTGGCTTGCTGCAATGAGTTAGGACTGCAGAAGCTGTTGGAAGAAGGAGACTGGATTTTGAATAAAGACAATGAGGAAGTGTCCATTGAGTTGGAGGACATCCTCAGAGGGCTTAAAGTTTTCTTTCTAGCTAATGTCCAGAATGAAGCCCAATATGGCAATTTTACCTCTTGAATAACATCACTGCCTTCAAAAATTAGTTCCAATTTAAACTACATTGTATCATCATCTCAAAGAGTTTTTGTGTTTCTGATTGATGACACAAATTCTTAGATTTTTAACAATTTATGCCTGATTTTTAAAATATGTTTAATGCTGGCTCATAAAATAGAACTTTTTTTCTGCTTGCAATAGACTTTTAAAATTAATGGACTCATTTGAATCCATACTCATGTAAAGAAAAATCACTAAAGTCAGGATGAACACTATTTTTATACACGGATTCAATGTTTTTCTATGTCACCTAGATTCTCACTGACTTTTTTATATTTGCTATTTCATGAATAACATTTCTTAAATAAGTTGCTGAATTCCTGATGGAGAGGAAATGTTCACTAGTTTTATTGGTAAATTTAATAATCACATCAATTGGATTTGTACCATTTTATCAGTAATACTACAGTGGTATAAAATTTAAATTCCAGTGCTTATAGATATTCATAAGTTAAAATTACGTTTGGATGATGTCCAAGTAACGGCTAAGCAGAATTAAATACAAGGTATATGTGGGTTAAAGTTTACAGCTTGACTGACACCATATATTATTGGACCTTTTGAGGCAATATGTACTCTGTCAACATTTGCACAGTTCTTTATGTAAGAAATAAAAACTCAAAAATGACCTGGCAAGTATTCTTTATGTATTTTGGTTCATCCACTTACACAAAGCAAATATTAAATAAGACAGACTGAAGAGAACATACGGCCACATTTCTAAACAAATACTCATTAGAAATGCCTCGATATTTCATTATACTATTGCAAAATTCACAGTATTTAACTCTTATGATTTATTGACTAAAAACAGTGGTGTCAAAAGAATAAGGTTACTGTAAGGACCCAAAAACTAATAGAGAAGAAATGCTAGAAATAATAACAATATTAAACGAAAAAATAATGAAAGGACAAAAGTATAATAAAAGAATAAATTACATAGAAAAAAGTTGGAAAGCATTCTTATCAGCATAACAAGTGAAAAAAATGATTATTGTTGGTTTGAAGATAGGCAAGACTTTCAATCTTTATTACCCTATACATTTCATAATGCTTTTTTAGACATTAAATACATAAATATGTAGTTAAAAATTAAATATGTGGACATGTTTAATACTTCATAACAATTAGTGGATCATCAGCACATATTATAAGCATTATTAACTGCACCAATGAAGCATAAAATTGATATTAAATAATAGGTGGTTGAATATTAAATAAGATAAAAATTAAATTCTGGATTCTATATTTACTACAGGACTTAAGTCAAAAGTGGGACCAGAATTGACTATACAACATTTCTTGAAAACATTGTATGTATTACTGTAGTAGACATACCTCAATATATACAATATATGCCCAGTTTGAAAATAGATCTTCTAATTCTCATATTCTGACCTGCTATTCTTTGAAGTAAGAGTGATACATTTCCCTGCCAGTGTGTTATATTGATTGTGTTTCTTTTGTGAGTTGGTGGCGAAAATCTACTAGGTACATTTAATAATTTCAAGACCTTTATCAGTACCGGTAAGAAGTTGGTGACCGAGAAAGAGTTCTGCTATGATTACAGCATGTTGAGTTGACATTGGAAAAAATTTAAAATGAGCCCTTGAAAATGATTCAAAACGAATGTTCTATTTTCCTAGGATTTCCTAGATTGCTTTTAAATTTGAGAAATTTAGTTTAGGAACTTATTTAAATTGACTTCCACTCTTGGCATGTAACACTATTGGTTTCTTACCAGGTTTGTAGCTTCATGCGCAAGACCTTTGGCTTCCCTGGCAATTTTCTCAGCTTCATCAATATAGTCCTTAATATTGCTATAAGCTTTGAAGGCTGCTGTGGCATTGAAGGAGATGTTTTTAGCTTCATCAAGGATCCTGTTGGGATTACCCAAAGAAAGAATACCAGAGTAGTGGGTACACAAATATAACAAATAAGGATTCCAAGTAATTAAGGCTAATGTAACTATATAACTATTAAATAACTATAATTCCAAATCATGGTGAGGTATCTACCTACTCGATTATATTGTACATTCAATTTAAACTCCTACTGTTAAATAACTGAGATATGAAACATTACCAATATATTTTTAAATACCCATAACTGTGGCCTCTTTCCTACCTAGGGCCTCTGCAACTGTGTGTGCATGGCCTCTCTGTGTGCCTATGTGTGTGTGAAAGAATTGAATAAGGCACTCCTGAATGACTACCTTGAGACAATGGCCCACATCACAGGCAGCCGGGGACACCTAGGTAGCTGTTGACTGACTGTGTGGTCAGGGTCCAAGACAGTCTGGGAATAGCTCAGAAATTACATGAAGCACCTGTTCCCCATAAAATTGATTACCCTTTGCTCCCCTTGAATCCTGTTCCCCATAAAAAGGAATACCCTTTGTCTCCCCTAGACCCTGCTTCTTCTGCCATTGCCACATCATCAATCATGTTTGTTCATTTCTGCTAATAAAGAGCAAGAGTTCTGCTCATTGAGCAGCAGAGACTTGCCTTGCAAACCTGCTCCACGACTTGTCCCTCAGCATGTTCTCTGGGGACATGCTGGCGTGTTCCTGACCACCAGACACAACATCTGCTGAAAGTGTCTGCAACCATGTACACCATGCTAAAGTGAGCAGTGAGATGATCCTTTAGGCCATTTGTGAAGCACACTGCAGGTTTTAGAGCACTTGTACCATATTAGTGGAATGAATTTCACAAAATCTCTAAGGTGAATGCACTTCCCAAATAGGGATAAATGAATCTCAGTAAGTTAAATAGCTTGTCTCAGGTCACAAGATCAACATGTTGCGAATTTAGGGCTTAGACTTCTCTTTTAAACTCCAGGGGAAAAACTACTTATTACTCTGTGAAATGTCAGCTCACTATAACTAGGTTTTTTCTGTGGGTCTGCTGACTTGTAGCTTACTGCTCCAGCTGCCTGCTTCATGTGAAACTGGTAAATGTTTGTTATAAAATGGATTGTGAGTGAATTATGCCCAGGGAAATCAAACATTAATATTTTCCTTTATATCGGTGCATATTAAGTGATAGAAAAGAACCTTATACATGTCATATATTAAATACAGGTCTATTTAGGAAAATTATTCTTGAGGTTAATAGCATCTGTTTATTGTCGATTCCATTATTACAAGGAAGCACACCAATTACACCCAGAAAGCTGATTACAATTCACACACCTCTCATCACTTGCCTGTCCTTCCTCTGACCCATATCGGAAACTTAGTTACAGTGAACTATTTTTTCACACGGAGTATGTTGTGAGTCTCTGGATTTAAAAAAGAAAAACAACTACAGGCTATGTATGGGGCAACATTTTCAAAAGCCACCCTTTAAAAACCTAAATAATTTTGATTTATTGAAAATAAAAAAACTGAAATTTGAAGTCAAGTGTGTGGTTATGTATTATTATATAAAATGCTAATAAGGCAACTACTGTGCTCTGTAATAAAGAACAGAGAATATTTTTCTAAGTGTAGCTCAGGGCTATGTTCACTCCCTACCAAGTCATACTGAATCCACTTTTAACTCATATTTCTGATGCTACTCCAGTAGCGCTTTGCTCAGAATCCTCCTAATTAGGCTCATTCATGGAAAGACTACATCACTCATATGTTCATAATTATAGAAATCAAGATTTGAAAGCAATTCTCTACCATTTCTGTGAATCAAAACTTTTTGGACATCCGTCAAGATACAGTGACATTTCCAAAGACAATTGCCATACCCATCAAGAACAGCAGATGAGTCATTCAACTGAGCCGCGTGGCGCTCGGCCTGGGACACCTTCTCAGCAAGGTTCTTGTCCTTTGTTTTTTGGGAGAGGTCGTCTATTTTATCTTTAAGCTCCTCAGACATGGGTGGCAGTTTCGTTTGAATGTCTTCCACATACTGATTTGTAGAGAAGAGAAGGCATTTTAAATAAGTGAAGCCAAACTTCCTCTAATTTACTACTCTGGGAGATATAATTATATACCCTTCACTTTTTAAGAAACTTCGATCTTACTAACATAGCAAAAAGAAAACAGAATAAAAGCGGTTATTTACTGAAAGAGATTAGGAAATATAAGAAGCCAATTTACACCAAGAAGAACCTAATTATTATTTTTAAAAAATGCTATTTGATAGGTATACATAAATAAATGAGAGTCATTAGAATCTTGTAGACCATTTGCATATTTATTACCTTTTATCATTGTGTTTACTGCATTAGACAGTAGGTTAAAAGTCTGATTGTGGATTTACACTTCTCTTTTAACTAATATTATACATATATTGAAGCAGATTCTAAGTATTAACCTATTTGGAACAAGAAATGGTCTTATCACAACAAAGTAAAATCATGGTTTCCGGTGTATGAGCACCTCACTCAAATACTGATATTTACAGGGGAAACAAAGTGCCGATCTAATTGCTACTAATAGGTGGATATGGTCATAATAAAATAATGCAAAAATAGTCTTATATTCAACAGGAAAAGCACTGTTTATAGTATTGAGATTTCTCATTGGTTCCTGTTTATGAGCACTTATGTTATCACCTTTCTTTTAACTTGGCTTTTTATCAAATACTCACATCTATGACTGAGTTGATTTCATTTGCAAGACGATTGGCTTCATCAAGTATGTCATTGCCTTCTTTTAAAGTGTTTTCAATTTGTCGTTTGCCGCTTTCAATAGCCTCCTTCTTTTTCTGTAGCAAAGTAAGAACAAAACATCAGAATGCCTTTTGGGTAAAACTCTATTCAATTCTGTATTACTGACTTCCCTGAACTGTATGAACAAATGCTTCACAAGCAAGGTACATCATGTTGACAATGGGGCTAGATGAGAATGATATAAACACCCTGACAGCCCTCCAAGAATTAAATGCCTGTACAGGAAAAAAGACTAAAATCTGCAAGCTGGGGTCTCCCTGGTGGTGCAGGGGTTAAAGCCTCAGCAGCCAGCCACTGTGGCATGAGTTGGTTCCCTGGCCAGGGAGCTACCCACATGGCGCAGCAGACCTCTCCTGCCTCGCCTGCTATTTCCCTCAGCAGTGTATTTCAGTAGATTCACCTGTTCTGCACCCTATTCTGTCTCTAGTGAATCCTTTCACCCACTACACTTCTGGCCTACACCCCAGTTATTGTGTGCATAAATAAATAAAAATAAATCTTAAAAAAAAAACCAAAAAACAAACCTGCAAGCTGACAATAGATCTGAGGCATCCAGGAAGGGGAGAGACAGGTAGAGGGGTCAAAACAGGGAAGGGAAGAGCACAAAAGACGATGGAGATGGATCACAGGTGCTATGGTGGTGGGAGAGCTATGGGGACTACACCTGAGTGGGGAAATCAAATACTGTCCAAAAATGAACAATGTAAGAAAATGAAAAAGAAAATAATTTAATTTAAAAAATGCTTGTATATAGGAACTTTCTTTCTCCCATTGTGACAAAATCATTCAAGAGAAGAAAAATTATGTGATGGTAACTGAGGAATTAAAAACTACTTCTAAGGCAAAATGGACATCCATTTTTAAATAAAATGTAAGGACCGAATATGTCCTGAAAATGTGGAGGCAGACTGAATTATATTGGAACTTGATATTGAATTTCAGATTCTATATTCAAATGAGTATTTGATGAGGATAAACATAAGCAAATTTATTCTATGGGAGTTCTATAAAATTGGAAGAATCAGGATCTTTAAAGGAACTTAGGGGAAGCACTTCAAAAAAATAAACTATCAAAAGGCAGAATAAATATAATGGACTGTTCCATAAGAAGAGAGCAGACCCTAATTTTTCTTTGAAATGGATAGCTTAATTCAAAAATTCATGAAAGTCATTCTTAGCTCAAGGAGTAAAATCAAGAAAGAAGTAATGTTTGGGCCTCCCCGGTGGCGCAGCAGTTGAACGCTGGGTTGCGAAGCTGCCCGCAGCCTATGCAGTGCTGGTTCGATCCCCGGCTGCTCCCCGGCCACCGGAGGAGGGTCCCACATGGCGCGCAGACCTCTCCTGCCGCCCTCTGCTCCCCTCAGCAGTGTGCTTCGGTCCTTCTGCCTGCTCTGCTCCCCGCTCTGGCTCTGGTGAGTTCTCTCACCCTCCCGCGCTTCTGACTGTACCCAGTGCCTGTATAAATAAATAAATAAATCTTAAAAAAAAAGACATATTTAAAAAAAAAGAAGTAATGTTATTTCTCTGTTTATTTATTTAAATACTTTGGACTCACTCATATACTTCTAATCATCTTTTTATCTGCACCATTTGTAATTTTAAGTTGTCATTTGTTTTTTTACATAAATAATGCTAGTTTATATATTCACTTAGATTTCAATATGTGCGGATTGTTTATAAAATTTTCTCATTTAATTCTACACTAACTCTCTGGGTCCTGGATTTTTCCTACTTTTAAATAGATAGGAAATTGAATAAGTGATTTAGCCAAGGTGACATGGCTATTAAAGTATAGGTAGATTTGAGTCCCAATTTACCCCAGGTAGGACCTGGGTTTGAAATGTGAGTAGAACTCCTGCTATAAAATATCATATTTTCACTTTTGCACTGAGGTAGCAGTAATTTCACATCCTTCTTTCCAGCCTCTTCACCAACCACTTTAATATGTTGCCAGGTATGTAAATATGGTTCTTGCCTCTGATTCCTCACACTTACATCCCCTCCACCATGCACTCTGCCCTAGTTCCTTGCTCTTCTTTCTCCTCCTTTTGGGGCTCCCGGTCACTTCTTGGCCTCCTGTCTAAAAGAGCACGCATCCTCTTGCCAATTATTTTCTACATATTAGAACACAGTGATTAAAAACTATATCCAGGCAATCACCTGCCTGTGTTGGGATCTCTGCTCTATACACAGGAAACCCAGGACAAGTGACTGAGTTTCCTGTAAAATGCTTAGTAGAAGTATGACCCACTGATCAGCAGCATTGGCAATGCCTGGAAATGTGTTAGAGATGTACAACCTCAAAGCCTTTTCAGGAACTACCAATTCAGAATCTGCATTTTATAAAGAACCTCCAGTGATTGAAATGCACAATAAAATTATAGAAGAATTAGCTTAGAACACTCCCTTGCACACAGTAGACATGATGTAATTGTTAACTCTTGTAGTTATATAATTTAGTTTTTCTTAGCACTGATTTCTTTGGATTATGTTCTATAGGGAAGCCATAAGGTACAAAAACATAGATAAAATTTTAATTCTTTGTGTGTAGCTTGAACCATACTGATAGTTTCTTCCCCCAAAGTGTGCCACAGGAGTAATTATTAAATGATTCTGTTTGGATACCAAGGTAGATTTTATTTGACTATGTTTCTACTTTTATCTTCTAATTAGATCTTAATTCATTCTAGAACTCTGTAAATTTAACAATTTTTTTTTTTTTTTGGTGAGGGCCAGAGTGTGCATGTGGGATGCATTAAGAATCTGCAAAAACGATCTCCTTTCTATTCTTTGTCTAAAAACTCATTCTACTTTCTTGGCAGTCCTTCCTTTTGCAGAGTTATAATGGGAGATTTGGGGACAGACTGTTCAATAAATGTTCCGTTGCTTAGCTGAATTGCTCATCTTCTCTTTGCCCATCATCAGCTCAGAGTTCTCTCTGCCTTCTCTCCAGTGCTGGGAATGCCCTTCTAACCCCGTGCCATTCTAGGAGGCTGCATTCAAAGCTTTCTATGATCTGGCTCTAAATGCCATTTCCAGAATCATTTTCTGGGACAGAATTTTGCAGAGCTGATGAACACACTTTATAGCTCTATTTGACATTTCTAAGATCACCTTACCCTTTCAGAGTTCTGTGTTTGTGCTCATGCTGCATCTTCATTTCTATCAATCTTTAAATTTCCAATATGATGATATCATTTCTGTGAATTTTTTTTGCTGATTCTCCCAGGACATATTAATCACAATATTAGATATAGCAAATTAAAATGTTTAAGTTTTCATGAGGTTATAACATCTATGGTGTGAGGACTCATTCCTATTCAAACTATACACCCTGGTTACCAATCACACCTTGCTATAGTAGGTGTCCATGTGCCTTTTGTCCCAAACTACTTTCCTAGCCTTGTATCACACTATTTTCAAATATAATCCAATTCTCCAGCTTACATGAGCACTTCATAAATTCCTCAAAATGTTATATTAATGCATGACTCTAATATTTCAATTACTTCCAATAACTTTCAGGATTAAAACAAACCAAATTCCTTAGTTTAGTTTCAGAATGCAGTTATTCCATAATTCAAAGTCTAGGGCCTTTATTGTCTCTGATTATCTATCCTACACTTGTTTACCTGAAATTTTTATTGCAATTTCATCAGACCACTGAAATTTCAAAAGATCGTTCCTTATTTTTCTTGTTGTGCTGATACACGTTTTTCCCTCTTTCTGGAATACTCTTTCCCTTCTACCTTTTTTTTTTTTTTAAGATTTATTTATTTATTTATTTATACAAGCACTGGGTACAGTCAGAAGCACAGGAGGGTGAGAAAATTCACCAGAGCCAGAGCAGGGAGCAGAGCAGGCAGAAGGACTGAAGTACCCTGCTGAGGGGAGCAGTGGGCGTGGGACCCCCCTCTGGTGGCCAGGGAGCAGCCGGGGATCGAACCAGCGCTGCAGAGGCTGCGTGCAGCTTCGCAACCCAGCACTCAACCGAGGCGCCACCGGGAAGGCCCCTCCCTTCTACCTTTTTTTAAACAATTGTGTGCTTAATACATAGTCTGAACATTTTAAAGTAATAACTTTATTTTACCCCTTTAAAATAGAGAATCTTTGAGTTGGGTCTGAATCATATTACCTTTGTTCTGGGCACCGATGCAATAAAGGCATTTACTTAAAACACAGCTTATTATTTAGTCAGGTAAATACATGTATCAGTTGATCTTCAAACTGTATGCCTATCAGATTAGCCCAGGTAGAGTCTTAGAATTTGGACACTGGGTCCAGCCCCATGTCAGTCAACTCAAAACCTGGGTGAGCGCCCAAGGAACTCAGAGAACTTGCTGGACAAACTCTTCAGGTAACTGTTTTTTGTAGCCAATCTGGCACCAACCTGGGTAATCAACTTTATCATCTGTGGCAAACATTAAATAACTTGTGTCTTACTCATACTAATTTAGTCAGTTTATCTATTTTCTCCAGTAAATTTTTGACAAGTCTTTAATTAAGCATGGCATAGAAGATCAAAATATGAAAAGGAGCACATAGAACTTTACTACTGACTGTGAAGGCAGAGGCATCTCCACATTGCCTAAGAACAATGGCTCCTGGTTTTAAACTCCTCAACAAGGAAGAACTGTTGAAAGCACCATTTACTACTGTGCCATTATAACTCTTCTTGAAATACTTTCCAAAAGCTTATTATGTTTTCCACACAGGTCATTTTAATTTCTTAAACCATTGCCATAAAATAGAGAGGTGCATCTCTATTGAGGTAGCCACTGGGGTGTCATGGAACAGGATGGAGCATGTGTGAGTATGGGGTGTAAAGGGGATCTAGCAACCTGTCTCACGAGATGGTGCTTTTTTTTTCAATGTTGCCCACATGTCAGTAGACTCCAACTTGGCTGTTATTCATGAAGGAAAAAAGTGAGTCTCCTCATTCTTTTATCAACATGACAACTCCAGGAAGGGGGGGGGAGCAAACACTAGTTTAAAAATCTTATTCATCCTCTTATTAATCCAAAGGAATGCATAAAGAAATGAGGAAATTTGAAAAATCCAGAATTGCTTTATTCAACTTCATCTTACCAACATTTTTTGACACCATAATAATATATGCCTGGGAAAGTTCAGCTATAGTTGAAGGTGAAATGATATGCTGGAAGAGATATAGGTCTGCTGCTCTTTTCAGGTCTGTCGGGGTGAAATACTTTGAAAACAACAAAGTTAGGTTTGTCCCTGGGGAGAAAGTTGTTTTATTACCGAAACAGGTTTGTGGCAGCATGTGTGGTGAATTTACTCTTGTAGGGGGAGAGAAAGAGAAAAGAGAAGGACAGGATGGATTTATATTTGGCAGAAGACAAAATTGCAGATATGACAGTGAATGTGCTTCACTGTCATTTGTTCCTCATTTTGTAGATAATACGGAGTCATGGAAGTTTTCTGACCAAGTGATATGATTGGAGTTGGCAGTTAGTAGACCAATAATTCAGAAAGAAACTTTAATTGTCAATAAAACATTGTCAATGAGATAACATGGAATTATGTGATACAGATGCTATGATTGATGACTTAGCAACAATGGGAGAGAGCGAAAAAGAGAGAGAAGGAGTAGGAGTAGGAGGAGTGGTACTAGAAAGAAGGAAGAGACATTTTCTCATAAGGTGGGGGAGAAGAAAGGAGATAGGAGTCTATTTTTAGCACCTTCCTACTGAACAAATCTATCTTCTAAAAACAAATCTAGTTTCTAAAAACAAACCCAGCTTCATCAGCACTCTGAAAAAGGCAGATTGTCCATCATTTCTTGAGGAGAGAAATACCTCCTCTGTATGAAGAGTAGAAGGGGAAAATACCCAAACTTGGTCTGTTCGTATAGTCCCTTTTAAAATATCATGTGTATAGAAACATTGCAAAGAAAAAGACAACTAAAATCTCCCCATGCTCTGGTGACCCAGTGAGCCTTTTCTCATATGCCAGATTCCTGGAGAAAACACTTGGTGCTTCTGGGATTTATGGCAGTCAGGTGTCTAAACCATGGTTCATGGATTAGGTGGGTGAATTTTAAAATGAGATAATCACATTTAAAGATACTGTAGATTTTCTTTACCATAAGCACTTGTGTGGTTGGGAGACAGATGCTTAGAGACTTGGATTGACTTGCCCAAGCTTGTACCTGTAGTTAGTTATATAGTTGTCATTAGGACCAAGATCTCCTAAGTCCCAATAAAGAGTTCCATGGTATGGCACCGTCCTTCAAAATCTTCAACAGTTCGAGCAGTCTGAATTTTATTTAACTCTAGGGGCAGAATTTAGTGATTAAGAAATCATTCCCTGCTATCTTCTTAGAAATTGTGGTAAATGTGCACCAGTTAAGCTCAATACCTCCCCAGGCTCCCAGAATCAGATGAAAGAGCTCCTAAAACTCACCTCCAGAGCAGTCATATTATTCTGGTTTGCGGCAGATAAGCGATTAGCTTCTCTGATTTTGTCTGTGGCTTCTCTCAATAGGTCCTGAGCATCATCAACTTTGCTTTTGTAGTCTGCCAGTTTCTCCTGGAGAGCCTTTTCCATTTCCTCATTTTTCCCCCGGGATTCTCCAAACAGCTTCTTCACTTTCTTCAGGAGGCCTTCTGCAGCCCTGCAAGCACCCCCAGCCCAATAACAGACAATAAGCCCTTGTCACTGCCTCAGGGTTTATTGGTATTAAACTGTGTTACAAAGAGATGCTAGCATTAAAGGAATGGAAAGATAAGAACACATTCAAAGTAGGTTCACAATGTGCTAAACCAAGTTGAAAATGGGTATCTGAAAAGTGGCAAGGCCACTTATAATTGAAGCACAAAAATCCAAATTTAAAATTTATTAATAACATTTTCAATTGAAAAGCATCTCATTATTCTCATAATCTGACTGATGAAATAAATGAGTTTTACGATTGAGTTCACACACCAAAGAGAAGAAAAGACTCCAGATTCACTACTATGAGATATTTTCTCAGTACTTTGCATATAAGGTATGAATATTGATATGTTTGGTTAGGAACTCTGAACAGAATTCTATGTTATTGCCGTGTGATTATAATGTGAATCTATTTTTCTTTTCCTTCTAAGTGATTTGGGCATTTCCTACATTTTACTTAATAGTTTTCCTAAAGTGATAATATCTGAATCCTTAAGTAAAACTAAGTAATTGAAGAATAGCAGTTCTCAACTTGGCATGTATCATAACCCTCTGACGTACTTGTCAAAACAAATTGTCGGACCCCATACCCAGAGTTTGTGCATTATTAGTAGTGGGTAGGGTTTGATAATTTGTATTTCTGACAAGTTCTCAGATTTTGCTGATGTTGCCATATTATTTAAGTTGGTTATATTGTTTAAGTTGTAGTAACACAATCACTTTGAAGCTAATTGACTATAAATGTGAAAGTACACATTTTTTTCTATTAAGTTGGTGGACCAAATGTTCATTAGCATTAGTAAAACCACCATTACTATTCCTAGCCTTATTTCCCAGCTCTTACTTAAATTCCCAACCCTTATTTCAAAGCATTAGGCATTTGTTATTTGCTAACTCTTCTACTCAGCATTTCCTAAGATGACAAAAGGTACAGAATGACCTAATAAATTCATAACTTTATCCAAGGATGCTTTTATTAAAACAAAAAAAAAAACTTTTAAAACAAAAATCCCACATTAAAACAAAAAGCAAAATATTTTTATTAGAACAAATTACTGTTGGTAGTTTAAAAGCCCTTAGTATGAGTGATTAATAAAGCAAACCCATTTGCTTAATTATAAATGGAGCAGCACCAGACATAATCATTTATTTGATTATTTGTATATACACAAAAACATGCTTTTGGTTCATTTTAGAGCAAGATAAAATATAACTAAGTAAATGAAACCTGAACTGTAGACAAAGTATCTTCTACTTCTATGTGAGGTAGAAAATTAAAAAATTGCAAATAACATTTTGAAAGCTCAGGTTATCAAATGAAAAAAAAAAAAAGTCTACTCACACCAACTCGTCTTCAGCAACTTCCTTTTGTGTATCTAGATTTTTCCTCCTCAGTTCTGCCATCATCTGATCAATCTCTTTCTGAAGCTCTTGCAAATTTCTCTCAAAGGCCTTGTCTTGAATTCCTAGAGTTTCATTTAGTTTTACAGCTTTTTCATTTACAGCTGCAGGGGGTAAAACAAATTTTGCAAATTAGTAAACAACAATGCCACATGCAAAAATGGCACTTAGCATCTGCTCTTCCCCCAAATCTCCAAACTAAATGTAGCTTGCCATGGGTGTCCCTGCTGGGACACAGAGAAGCAGTTAATGCAACAATCCATAACAAACAGGGGAATCTGACATTTTTCTTCATATTATATTTCTTTGAGAGAGGCAGTAATAAAATCACAGTGTTTTTACCTTAAAAGGAAGAAATACAAATAAGTGACTCAAACCCTCTTTGGGTAAGAGGTAAATGACACAAGTAACATAATGTGGAAGTTGAAAACAAAAGGTCTACATTATTCACAGTCATGTTTAGTCAATTTAAAAATACAGAGTATAGAAATACTGTGGCAAGATTTTTGAAAATGAACCTGACTTTGCACTTCCATGCAGTTCTGTATTCTTTTTTTTAAAAAAACAAGTGGGGAAAGGAGCACTGGTGTGGGGACATGGTTATAGATTAGGATTCAAAGATACCTCCCAGCAATAACATCAATCTTAAGAATGTGTTTATAACACATTAAGTGGGGTTTCATGCTGCACTCTTTTTTTTGTTTGTTTCTTAAAGATTTATTTTATTTATACAATAGCTGAGGTACAGGCAGAGGCGCAGGAGGGTGAGAGGATTTACCAGAGACAGAGTGGGGAGCAGAACTGGCAGACACACTGAAAGCACTGCTGAGGGGAGCAGCGGGCGCAACAGGAGAGATCTGCTGCACCATGTGGGAATCTCCCTGGCTAGCCAGGAATAGAACCTGCACTGCAGAAGCTTCGGACAGCTTCACAGAGCTGCACTCAACCGGCTGCGCCACTAGGGAGGCCCGCTGCACTATTTTGAAACGTAGGATTCTCCAGGTGAATCAGGGATTCTACAGATGATATCAATTCTGCCAAGAATCTGTTCTATAGGTGATATTCTAGGCAAGATTTCATTTGAAAAAATAATTTGATGTCAAATAAAGTTTTGAAAAACTGATCAATTGAAGCATTTATGAAGTTCTAACCATTGTTTCACACCAACTTGCCCTGAAGTGTGTTCTGGGGAGCATCAACTTAACCACCTGAAGGGAGATGTTTTCTCAAACTTCTTTGTCCACTGAGCCTTCTTTCTATTACAAAGTATCTTCCAATGAGGGCTCTGAGTTGGCTGAAAGACATTTTCTATAATGTATCTATGACCTCTTTAAGACATAAAGGATCTTAAAAATTCACTTCTACTTTTGGAGAAGTTTTCCTAATTAGTACTAGTTAGAGTTATTTCTAGGATAACTTGCTCCCAAAATGGTGCACATAGTTAGGCTAAGTAGAACAGTCACAGCAACCTCAGCATCTTCTGGGAACTTACTAGAAAAGCAGATTCTCAGGCCCCTCCCACCATGGATCTAGAGGGTCAAAAATTCTGGGAATCGGTCCAGCATCTATCTTTAACAAGCCCTCCAAGAACTTCTGATGTGCACCAGAGTTTGAAAATCACCGGGTTAGTAGGAGAAATTGTTTCAAATTCTCACTCTACCTTTTCCAATGCATCCTTCTAATCTCTTGTCATGAAACATATCTTTGTTAGAAAGTTCCTACAGTTCAGCTCTTTGTTCCTAAAAGCTGTAGTTTAATTTGCAGGACAACAGGAATCAGTAACCACTGAACTCATTTACAACATTTTAAATGACAGGGGTAAGCCCCACTTCCCAGTCGGCCACAGTGGTATGTTTTGTGTTTTGCTTTATTACATGAGTTTTGATTAGATGTGTTTTTTGAAATTTGATCAAATTCACATCCTGATCTAGGTGTTATTGAAGAAGAGAGGAAAGTGTGGTGCAGCCTCACTATATCTCTTGTGTCCTAATTGTGAAGGCATCTACAGGTAAGAATTGGGTGGAAAAGAATAACAGTAGAGAAAGAAAAGGCAAAGGTGACTGTACCTTTTGCAATGCATCCTTTTCTTTAAAGCAAAGGTAATCAACTAAGAAAAATTATGAAGGTATACAAAAATGCTTTAGCAAAGTGATACTGTATTAAAACACCATTTTAATCAAGGTCTGATTGCTCCACTGCTTCTCTATTTGCTTTTTTTAGTATTATTAAAAGTAAAGATGAGTGTGTTAGTTTTTTACCCAAAGAGATGGTCTAGTACTGTAGAATGCTTTCAACAGGATTGAAAGTAATTGTCACATAAATGTGTCTTTTCAATTTACTTATCATTTATTTCTACTTTATTTCAAAGGGAATTTAAAGTAGTTTTAAAATATCTTTAAAACAAGATAAAATTAACATGAAATAAGATATGGATAAAGACAATTAAGGTAAATCAGGGGAAGCATCATTAGACAGAGAGGCATGTCATAATGCTCAATGCAATGGATCCTAAATCTAGTTCTAAAAAACATAATAGTCAAGGTATGGGGGTGGTTAAAAATGGAGTGCTTCAGAGGGACACAGTATCTTAATCTAAAAATAAATTAATTCCACAGGAGAAGCAAAACTTTTTCATAGTGAATGTGAAAAGGCAACTTCTGATGGGGTAAACTTGTCATGAATGGCAAATACTACCATGACCTGAAAAACAGGAAAGAAGTGTGTCTAGCATTTATTGAGTGCCATTATGAGTCAAAATCTACCCTCATGGGTTTATGTATGTTAACTCTAATAGTGAATAGAACAAAGTATAATTTATTTAGTCAGGATCTAGTCAGGAGTTATACCAGAGCAGACTTCATAAAATTTTACTCACATGAGAATACCTACAATTAATAGAAGTTGATTATGTATAAGAGATCATAACTTTATAAGGGAGATAGGATGAGTAAGACATTCCATGTATTTAAAAATAAAACTGAAACAGACAAAGGTCAGGCTGAAGCTTTTTCTACAGTGATTTATCAGAAATAAAATCTAAAAATACTAATATTATCTACCATCATTATATTTTTTAATGAAAAAGGGGCTATGGATGTATTGTTTTATCAACTTGAAGACTTTCAGTGAGTTTCTTTATCTTTTTTTTAGTATTTATTTTATATATGCATACAAGAGCTGGAGTGTAGGCCAGAGGTGGGGTTGAGAGGATTCACCAGAGGCAGAGTAGGGTGCAGAACAGGTCTGCCTGAAATACACTGCTGAGGGGAGCAGCGGGAAGAAAGGAGAGATGTGCTGTATCACCAACCTGGCTGGGGATTGAATTCACGCTGCAATGGCTGCAGATAGCTTCAGAGTTCTGAGCCTTAACCCCTTGTGCCACCAGGGAGGCCCTTAGTCCGTCCGTCTGTCCTTCCTTCCTTCCTTCCTTCCTTCCTTCCTTCCTTCCTTCCTTCCTTCCTTCCTTCCTTCCTTCCTTCCTTCCTTCCTTCCTTCCTTCCTTCTTTCCTTCCTTCCTTCCTTCCTCCCTCCCTCCCTCCCTCCCTCCCTTCCTTTCTTTCTTTTTAATTCTCTACACTGCCAAGATTTGTAATTCACACACAACTGAGAATTTAGTTAGTGCTGGCATATTCACAGTTAAATTTTAATGACATTTTGACAATCACATTAATTCTCCCTGATTTTTTTAAAAGATTTATTTATTTATTTATAAAAGCACTGGGTACAATCAGAGGCGTGGGAGGGTGAGAGAATTCACCAGAGCCAGAGCAGGGAGCAGAGCAGGCAGAAGGACTGAAGTACACTGCTGAGGGGAGCAGTGGGCGGCAGGAGAGGTCTGCGCGCCATGTGGGACCCTCCTCCAGTGGCCGGGGAGCAGCCGGGGATCAAACCGGCGCTGCAGAGGTTGCGGCCAGCTTCGCAACCCGGCGCTCAACCGCTGCGCCACCGGGGAGGCCCTCCCTAATTTTTTTTTAAATGAAGGACTGTAGCTACAATCTTATGTCAGACCTGTTGTAGGAGGGCAATAGTGTTCAAATTTTCTTCATGTATGGGATCACAACTATTCCACATGACACTTCACTTGACTTAGAAAAAGGTGGCCCATCTGAACATACCATCAACATCCAGGAGATTTGGATGACAGTGACACACCAGATCACTGGACTGATGGACGGTTCAGGGAATAGGAGAACATTTGATGAAACATAACCCTTTTCTTTGAGGGATAAATTGTGGACGATGAGCAAAGCCTGGGTTAAACATTTGTACTCTGCCCCTTGCTGGTACCTTTATGCAGTGCACAGCCTGGGTGGTAAAAGCTGATACGTGCAAGTTGTTGATTAAGGATAGACTGAAAACACATATTAGTATTTATTATTGGGCAACAATAGTTGATTAAAATCTCCTGGATGTTGAGTGTTTGAGACTAAGGTGAAAGGAAAAGGAAAGTTCCTCGAGGATTATTACTAATGCCCTCATGTAAGATAGAGTGAAATTGTTCTACTCACAATGGTATTTTTGGAGATTGGAGCAGTAACTTTCAAATAGCATTTATGAAAAATAAAACCAGAAAAAGCACCACAGCTTCATGTAGCAAGCAGAGGAATGAGTAAACTGAGATTTTTATAGTAGGAGTAATTTATGTTTCAGATTCTGACATGCTTTGCCTCACATTTTGTCTCAGATTAAGACTGTTGGCTTCTTGCAGTGGGAAATGTTTGGGAGTTTGTGTGTCAGCTCATGATTCCTTAAAGTTATCTGTCAAGATCTTCCTTGAAGTTTATATCATGTCTTGATTCATTTGGCTGTATTACAAAGCAAAATATATAAAATGGATGATAATGGAGAATGATAAAAATGTTTTATTTTTTAAAAATAAAAAGAAACCCATAAACCTTTATCCAACTTCCTAAATATGTATTATGTTATCATATATTAATAGATATTTAAGAACTGATATTTGTGTGTGTGTTTTCTGTTCTCTTTAAATTTCTTTTTTCCCAATGATTTATTTATTTATGTATATAAGAACTGGGGTACAGGCCAGAGGTGTGGGGGGTAAAAGGATTCACCAGAGACAGAGTGGGGTACAAGAACAGACAGATTGACTGAAATACAGTGCTGAGGGAAGCAGTGGGTGATTCAGGAGAGGTCTGCTGCACCATGTTGGTATCTCCCTGGCTGGGGATCGAACTCGTGATGCAGTGGCTGCGGAAAGCTTCATAGGTTGTGTCTTAACCCCTTGTGCCACCAGGGAGGCCCTCTTTAAATTTCTTAATCTGGGCTTTTGCTCCCTAAATTGTATCTACTTTGATTTGCCATCAGATGGGTAGATGCCAAGAACTAATTCCTCAAAGAATTGTGAATTAAATGCATTATAGCTTCTGGTAGGCACAACCAAATTCCAAGCAACAGATGTTCATTAAAAACCAGTACCAATTATTTTAAAAGCCATTTTGAGAAATTAAAATGCTGCTTTAATGTGCTGAGTTAAATGATAAAATTAGCTTTTACAAAAATTAAAAAAATTTAAATTATTTTGAATACAAACAATAGCAAAGCACAAGTTGCCCATTAGTTACTTAATCATAGCAACCATTGCTCAAGACTTGGAACCTTCCTGAAGGAATGCATTCAATTTACTGCTATTCTACACGCACAATTACTAATTCATTGTTGTCACTCATTTAACAATTTAGGTTGTAGATTCCTAGCAGATAATGGCCTTGATTATATTGATGAAAATACTTTTTAAAATCCAACCCTCAAATTTAGGAATGTCATCTCTTACTAGGGAAATTCCAGTCCTATGTAATCCCTCTGTCTATTTTTCTGTTGGGAGAAATAATGATCAAATTTTGACTTTCGTAATACCTTCTGCATCCTGAGCAAGCTCCTTAATGAATTTTCCTAAAGAGTCTGCTCTCTTGTTGGTCCTCTCAGCATCCTGTCCAGTCTGCTCACCATCTGCTGTCACTTTGGTAGCCTGATGATCCAAAGTAGGAAAGCATAATTAATACAGATGATGAAGCTGCCATTAGATAAGCACCTAGTGGCTATATTTTCTTCCAAATAATACTTTGTGCCAAAGGCAATCGATGAATTATTGATTAAGTGTACTGGAAATGACACCCTGTACTCAAGTACACAATTAAACTTTATTACCTCTTCCATTAAATAGTAATCAGAGAACTGTACTTGGTCTTTTAAAAATCCCCTTTTTATACAATGCCAAAGAGATGTAATAAAGCATATTTTTGAAATATCTTTAAGGTACTGTTGCCAAAAGTCTTTAATGGATTCATCAGCCTCCACATATTGTGGTTTTCCCTATATTTTATTTACCGAAAAGTGTGGAGTGTAGCAATGATCTCTTGAATGAGACACAGGCAGTCTGTCTCAATAAGGCTGATCTTATAGATTTGGTTTAGAGCAATATGTTAATTAAGAAAACAAGAAAGGGGTAATATTTAGCTATGAAATAGTAAATGCTTGTTTTATAACACTCTAAAGATGTCAGTAAGACATTAAGGAGGAATAAGTGCTTAGTTTTCCAATATAACATAACCAGAAATGATGGCTATTAATCACAGAACCATGCATTATTGTCAACAAAATAAAACAGAACTCCCAACAGCATACTTCCTCAGTGACCTCATGTGCATTATCCTTGATTCACATCGAAAATAATATTGACACAACAGAATCTATTTAATGTGTTCATAGTTAAGATATACCACATTTAGTCAAATAAAAATGGAACATCTAATGAAAGTTACTTAAAAGGCATTATAGTCAGACCACCTTGAAACAGGTTTATACTTCTTTTTCCTACGTGCATATATATGCTAGTAAATATGACTTCTTTTTCACTGAAAAGAGGGATAATCTACAGATAATGACTCAAAGAATCACAAACTGCCTCAATATAATTTCAACGAGGACCAAGTTGGTGGAGCAATGATATTCTGTAATCTCATACCAGGGTACTTGCATTCTAGATGTACCTAGAGAATCTCATTTTTTGTAATACATAAGTGAATTTTAAATAGAACTTAAAATAGACTAAATGTCCAACTAGCGCAGAATGTAGTAAGAGATGTTTTAGGAGTTGTACTGCATTTTGTGATTTCCCAGGGGCAGTCGAGGTTTAATCCATGAAAAATTTCACATTTTTTGCATAAAAGGTACAATATGACATCCAACTATTATCATCTTGTTTTTCAACCTACAAGCATTACCTTCACAAATAAAAGAATGAAAGGATAAGAATTCATTGGGAGTTTAAAAATTCTCCCCTGCAGCTTGTAGGATATATACCCAATGGATTTGGAGCGTGTTAATATATTAGAATGTTCTGGATTAACTTCTCTAAAATATTAATTATAGAATCATTTTTATTTTTATATTTGAGGCTCAGATGGGTCAGTTAACCATTTATACAAACATGCTACACGCACACACACACAGACACAATTTGTTTTAGCGTTGCTTTTGAATTACTAAAGTCAACTGCTCAAGACACTGGTCTCTGAACTGCTTTAGATTTTTATCTAGACTTGACTATAGGATATCACTCCTATTTTCACATATCACAGTACTCTATAAGGGACTTGATCTACCTTATGGCTATTTTTCAATGCCTTCTTATAAGAATTAATGTATCATTGCCACCAGTATCTTCTTATACCAAAAAAACCACATTATAATTTGAACTTAAATTTTACTTCTTGCTTTACAATATCAATCTCACCAAAACATAATGATTTACATTAATTTTCACACCATCAATCTTACCATTTCTTGCTAATAGCTGAAAGCCCATAGTTTAAAAAAAATAAATGTATACTACTGTACTCTCCCTTTTAAATCTGGATGATCAAGATAGTATTCACTGCTTTGACTTCTACTTACCTAATTAATTTATGCAGTAACATGTAAGAGCCATTATTAGCAAGCGTTTGACTCAGTACTGATTATATGAAAACGCCAACATTAACACATCAATAATTCTGCATGCCCCATGATAAGAAGTTAAAAAGGTGATCACTAAGATCCTGGGCAATCAGCCTCCCTGGCTTCCTTCTAGTGTCTGAAATATATCCATTCTCCCTTTTTTAGGGTCTTTTTATATTCTGTTATCTTTGCCTGGAATGAGCTTCTCAACATTTTCAGTGACTGGGCCTTGTCTTCCATCAATGTTCATTTAATAAGTATCTCTTCTTAGTGTGGCACTTCCAGCACACCTATCCAGCTGCCACACTTCCTGCAACAGGACATTTCCTTACTGCCATCTTGCATTTTAGAATCACTGATTTATGTGTCGGCCTACATTTAATTGACTGTCTCCTAGACTAACAGACAAGGTCTAAGAGGGCAGAAAATTGGTTTGCTTTGCTCATCACTTTATAGCCAACTCCTGATATGATGCCTAACTTACAGAAAATACTGAATGAAAGCATCCTGTAGGGGTGGAGAAGGGAGACGTGTCAGAGGGAAGGAGGGAGTGAGGAGCACAGTGATGGTACATGGGTACATTGGTGAAAGAAATACTATGGGGACTACACTGAGTGGGGGGGTGGGGTGGGGGTGGAAAGCAAATATTGTTTCAAAATGAACAATGATGTAAAAAAAAAAGCTGTTAACTATATGACTAAACAGAAAATTTCCTAATTAATCTTGCCAACTTTAATTCCATCCCCATTGCTTACCCTTCTTTGAATAGTCCCAGGAAAAGCTTTTGTTCATAACCACAATAATTCCAGCCTCTGGGATTCAGGTCTAATCCCACCTTCTCTGTGACATCATCTCCCTATTTTAGCAAATGTTCTGCTGTCTTAGATTTTCAAAAGCAACTATCATTACCACCATTCAGGACTATAATGTGTGATTGATTTGCTCAGTGTTTACTTATATCTTTCTAATCACCATCTTTGGAGGCTGGAGCTGTCTTAACCCTTTATATTCCTCAGAGTTCCAGGCACAGGGCTGGCTAATTGTAGGGGGTCAAAGATGTTGGGTGATTGGCTGATACAATGGTAATTAAACCAACTATCCTTTTGAAGTTCTAAAGCCTGTTGGAGGAAATAAATCTCTCTCCATATGCCTTCCCAGTACCATTCAAAGTGGCCATATGCCTGGTGCTAAACTTGCCAGTGAAGGTGGACAGCTGGGTAGTTTTCTGGGTGTTTTTCTGGGTCTCATAGGAAACTGCTGCTCAAGAGCTGCAGCTGAGAGCTTAGGAAGAAAGCCAAGGCTGAGAGCGTCCAGTCCCAGCCACACTGCATCCCAGTCACTAGCCTCATTGCATTCAAAACTAGCCTGCAATTGCACACCAAGTATAGTGCGGGGGGGGGGCAGGATGGGAGTTTGGGGGGGCAGAAATCTTTGAGGGTCATTGTAATACTTGCTGAAGAAGGAGACGGCCTTCTCTCTGCACAGCAAGAAGAGCTCCCTCTCTTGGCTCTGCACTCTAAGCAAGGGGATGTGAGGTTTCTGGCAGGTAAAGGCACTGACTCATGGTATTGGCACTCTAAAAGATGGGGTACACACACAGGGCTGCTAGATTGATACATGTGCTCAGAGGTCTTACAACACTCTTGTGTCTCATTTAGAATTCCTGCCTTTAGAGATTTGTGCAGGGCATGAGACCTATTTTTACACAGTTGAAAATCAAGTTATGGTGAGGTTCAGTAACTTTTCTGAACTCACACACACATAAGGTATTAAGAACAAAGCACAAATTTTGCCTCTCACAGATTTATATTCTATCTGCACCAAATACCAACTTTTATTTGGTTGACATCCAGGGAGAGGAGGAAAAGATTTAAAAAAAAGTTGAGCATTCTGATGGGAGGGGGGATGTTGCGCTAGCTGATGTCGTATTTAAAATGTATAAGGGCTGGGTTTTGGCAAATTAACATACTTTAAAATCCACATCAGAAAGTTGTAAGGGTATATTTTTTGAAACTATGTCTCATTACACAGTAATTGAGTTGAAGAACTGCCCTTGTCAAAACCTCCCATGAGAACCTCCATGAAAGAAACCTGTGACAAATGTACTGTCACCTGTGGGGAGTAGTGACAGTGGCATCACTGTAAAAGCAAAATTCACAAAAGTCTGTTTCACCCAAGACAGGCTACTGATAATGCTATAGATGAATGCTAAATACTACATAATGAGGGCTGTGTGTCTGATTTGGTTTGGCTCTTTTTGTATTTTATTGAATTATCATCTTCGTCCCTTAGCCGCCTTCCCTCTTACTCACTATTATCTTATCCTTTGAGTATTTGACAAATGTCTTCTCATTTATCCTAATATGTTGGACAATCTTCCTTTTATTCTCTATCTTTGATTTTCCTATTTTTACATCCTCTTATCTCTGTTCTGCAGTTTTTCCAGTGTTCCTTTGTAAATGATTCCTTACACGGTACCTTATGTGTATCTCTTTTACCTTTGATTACCATTTTTTTTTACATTCAAGCACACCCAACTAGTTAATATTTTCCTTTTATTTTTCTTCCTTTTCCCCTCATTTTTAAAAAGAGAGTATTTATATCTAGGCAGCATGCATTATCATTAGACACACATTAATTTTCTTCTGAACAATGTAGCTGTTACTTTTTTGCTTTTGCTCAAGCAGTTCTCACTGTGCCTCCTGAAATGTGCACATAATTTTCTTGGTTGGATATTACTAGTGTCTTTTATTTCTGTCTTCTTATGTTAAAACTAGACTCTAATGGAACAAATCTAACTATTGAATAGACAATGTTGCTTAGATGCTACCCACCTTTGCATTTGCAGACTTATATGGTTTCTTGCTAAAATTAAAGTTCAGATCTAATCATTTATATGATATCCTTGAGGGTCATCTTCAAACACTACCAGTTCTGTATATCTAAGTGTCAGCAAAGTATTCTTCAGGCAGGCTACTAGGACAGATGACACACAAGAGCCAGAGAGCAGCCAGTGATCCTCTGGAATGATAACCAGTCAGTCACATGTGAAATTTCTCCCTGAATATTTCAGGTGTCAATCTGGAAGTTCCAAGCCAAGTAAGTATAATTTATGATACATTATCTTTGTCTTTTAAAATATAAAATCATAAATTAAAAAAACATTGTTGGCAGCCCAACAGCTTTAAAACTATAAATAAAACATTGTAAACATGTAATATTGTTAACACCTAAATAATTAAAAAACTAGTTTTATCATTTTGGAAATGTGTCACCTACATTTAGATTTGATTTTTCACTAGGCAAGAAATGAATACAAGTAAAGTTAAAATTTGACACTTTCTGAAGTTCCATCTATTACATAGCATTTTGCCCTTATGGAATACAAACTCTTACGAGATGTTTATCTAAGTAACAAAATATCCAAGTCAATATCATTATATGTTTGGTTTTAATGCATTTTAGAGAAATTAGGAATCAAAGCTTATTTTGCATGTTTCTACCTTTCACCTAGTTGTTCAAATGTAATGATTTGATGACAATTAATTAAACAAATATTGACTGAACATTTTGTTAATGATAGTGACAATACCTTAGTAAGAAAAAAAAAACTCACACTTCCCACCATTTTGGACCTTATGGTGGGTTAGAGAAGTATTTGTCAAATGATTACAAAAACAAACTTATAGTTACGAATGGAAAAAACACAGTGGTATAAGGAAATTATAGGCAGTTTCTCATCATACCTGCAATATCACTGAAGGCTCCCATAAGGCAGGCTCCCATGAGCTGAGGTTTGAAAGGTGAACTGTACTTAACATATGTTAACAAGATATAAGAGGTGGTGATTTACCTTCACAACTCAAGAAAATGTATGGAAAAACTCCATGAATAGGACATGGTAACTGAACACAGTAAGGCTGGTATGAAGATGACCAGGGGCACACGTGAGGGTTTGTGCCAAAGAAAGGGTTTGGTCTCTATCTGAAGGTCAATGAGAAGTCAGGGGAAGAATTTAAGCAAGGTGTGTATTCAAACCTGAAATAACAAAAATGCATTTTGGCTACATTGTAGAGCACAAATTGGGACAATAAGAACAAGAGCAAAGGCAGTGTGACTAGTTAGAAAGCTAATGCCATAATCCCAAACCAAAGAGCATGAAGATCGAACAAGACTGGGGTAGTGGAGATGAGGTAGTATGCAGAAGTGTGTTTGACAATGGTTGGGTAAGTGGGAGATCATCGAAGAAGAATGGTGTCATGGAAGATTTCTACATTTCTGGCTTATGCATTCAATGTTTGAGTTTCCAGTGATCAGACAATGAGTGGGGGTAGAGATGAAACTGGGAAGTTAAGAATCAGATCGTGATGGCAGAAAGGCAGATGCCATTCTGAATAAAATGGAGAGCTGCTTGTTTTAGAAATTAAAGGAGAATGACAGTAACATGATCAGCTCTGTGATTCAGAAAGTTCATTATGTCATGAATGGTAATTGGTTGGACTTGGGTAAATTAGAAAGATAGGTCATAGTGGGCATCCCCGGTGGCGCAGCGGTTGAGCACTGGGTTGTGAAGCTGCCCACGGCCTCTGCGGCGCTGGTTCGATCCCCGGCTGCTCCCCAGCCACCAGAGGAGGGTCCCACATGGCGCGCAGACCTCTCCTGCCGCCCGCTGCTCCCCTCAGCAGTGAACTTCGGTCTTTCTGCCTGCCCTGCTCCCAGCTCTGGCTCTGGTGAATTCTCTCACCCTCCCGCGCTTCTGACTGTACCCAGTGCATGTATAAACAAAACAAACAAACAAACTAATAAATAAATAAATAAAACATGCCTCTAAAAAAAAAAAAAGAAAAGAAAGGTCATAGAAAGGAACTATATTGGGTTGAAGGGTAAAAGAGAGAAGGCAAAGTGAAGGGCAACTTATTCTGTTTAGGGAAACTGGTTAACTATTATAGGATAAAACCCTGAAGATGTTTAAGTAGGAGGAGATATGGGTTCTAATAATCTAATCCAAATCATTAGATTATTTTGAGATGTTCAGTGGATAATTAGGTATATACAACCAAAGTACAAGAATGAAGTGTTTTCTTAAAAATATGAATTTATGAATCATTACCATGTAAAGGCAATTAAATGCAAAGAAAGAGTTTGCAGAATGACAGGATATGTGAACTGAGGATCAGACGCTAAGAAAAACAACTTTTAATGGACAGTGGACAGAGTAAAAGCCTGAAAATGAAAGGTCACAGAATTAAGAGAAAAACAGAATGATGAACATGTCAAGAGAGAAGAAGGCTCAAATTTGGCAATTGCTATAGGAACTCAAGGAAAACAAAGTTTCCATTAGATTTAGTCACCAACTTGTCATTGGTTATCTTATCATCCTTTTAGTAACAAGCTGGGAGTGGACATCTAAAAGGGAATGCAGACCTGTTCCCATGTTGTCCCCTAAGTTTGGGTGTGAAACAAAGGACACCAGCCACAGGGGCATATGGGGTCATCATCAAAAGCACCTAAATATTCCACACATATTGTAGGACATTTTGAATATGTTAAATATGACTCCTGTAATGAAGGATATTATATTCCAATAGGAAGCTAAAATGGCAAAAAATCAAAATACATTCTAAAGACATATAATTGTGTAATAATTTGCTAATGCAATATTTATACATTAAATTTATATAAAATACATGTTAGCTGTTTTGGGGCAGAACATTATTCTATTTACCAAGGGGTATTAGAGATCTAGGTTTCTCCATTAAAAAGCAACCACAGCCGGGCCTCCCTGGTGGCGCAGCGGTTGGGCGCTGGGTTGCGAAGCTGCCCACAGCCTCTGCGGTTCCGGTTCGATCCCCAGCAGATGGTGAGGGTCCCACATGGCGCGCAGACCTCTCCTGCCACCCGCTGTTCCCCTCAGCAGTGTGCTTCGGTCCTTCTGCCTGCTCTGCTCCCTGCTCTGGCTCTGGTGAATTCTCTCACCTTCCTACGCTTCTGACTGTACCCAGTGCTTATATAATAAATAAATAAAATAAATCTTTAAAAAAAAAAAAACTGGTACTTAAAAAAAAAAAAAAAGCAACCACAGCCTAAGCACTTACAGGAGAGAGAACAGCTTCCTCAACAGCAATGCGAAACAAAACATGCCAAATGTTTTAACAAATATATAGAATGTATTCATCATAAAGCAGCTGGTCTGCCAACAAAACAGAAAAAAAGAAGCATCAAAAGGATTGGTCATACCAATCAAAGCACTTTACAAAGGGAAGTCAGAGTCGCCAGATGACTATCAGCACAATAGTTCTCAATTTTGGCTGGCATCAGAGTCACCTGGAGAGCTCTTGAAAGTGCCAGTGCTCATACTCAAATCAATTACATCATAAACTTTGGGGATATGACACCAGGGATTTCCAATGTCCTAGCTTAGGAAGTTGCCCCCCTACTGTAGCCATGGATAACTGGAAATCATGGCAGTTGCATTCCTCATTTGCTGGTCCAACTACTGGATCTTTCATAACTGTGAGACAAAGAAAGCGGTGGTTTTAGCCTGATCCTGTTGGATATTTAAGTCATCTAGCCCTCCAGTGATGATTCCATGTGTCTCCATTCAACTATCATTATCAATGAAGCTGACCACAGGGAAATAACTCAATGTGTTGATGTCAGTATTAGGTCTCCATGACAATTATGTTTCCAATTATAAATGTGGGAAGGACAAGGCTCACTAGTGATAATTTCCATTCCCTCCCCATCATCACTCTATCAAGGAGATCCCTGCTTTCAGCAGTTTTATTTCCTGGCTTTTTGTATTCCACTATCTGGAATAGTGGGCATATAAATATGGAATTGGAGTATGGAAAGGGAGAAAATGTGTAACTTCACAGTGGGAATGCTATCAAACACTACCTCATCCCGGTGATTGAGGTCAACATCAACAGTAATAAGACATACTGATTACATGAGTTAAATATGATGTGATAAAAATGACCCTTTATTTCTGTGGTCTTGCCCACAAAATATAAGAAATACCTGACATGTCAAAACTGTCAAAATAATCAAAAGAAAAGGAAAGTCTGAGAAACTGTCTTAGCCTAGAGGAGGTTAGGAGGCCATAATGACAAACATAATGTAGCGTCCTGGTTGGGATCCTGGAACAATAAAAGGGCAGTAGATAAAACTGAAGAGATTTGAATTAAATACAGTTTTTGGTTAATAATGAATCTACATCAGTTCATTAGTTGTGATAAATGTACCACACTATGATTTTAATAGTAGGGGTAAGGGAGGTATGGAGTACATGGGAAAACCCTGTGTCATCTTTTAAACTGTTCTGTATGTGTAAAAATATTCTAAAATAAAAGGCTTATTTTAAAACTAGCATTGGAATGAATTCAAATTGGATGATGTACAATGCAAAACTGTAAAATTTAGAAGATAACAAAGGTGACTATTTAGATGGCTTTGGGTATGATGATGGCTTTTTAGATAAAACACCAAAGGCATGGTCTATGAAAATATAATTTATAAGCTGGATTTCAATAAAATTTAAAACTTTTGCACTGTAAAACACTCTCTCAGGAGAATGATAATGCCAGCCTTAGTCAGAGAAATTATTTACAAAAGACGTATCTGATACAGGACTGTTGTGCAAAATATACAAAACACTATTAAAATTCAATAATAAGTAAATCTACAATACAGAAATGAAGAAACATCCATCTTAACCTATTTAGGATGTTATAACAAAATATCACATATGAGGTGATTTATATATTTCTCATAGTTCTAGAGATTGGGAAGTACAAGATCAAGTCTGCAAATTTGGTTTCTGGTGATCATCTGTTTTCTGGTTCATAGAGAGCATTCTTTCACATAGTAAAGAAGGGGGCAAAAGACCTCCCTGAGGTCCCTTCTATAAGGGCACTAATACTATCCATGAGGCCTCTGTTTTCATGACAATCACATCCCAAAGGCTTTCCCTCCTAGTATTATCACCTTGAGGAGCAGGGTTTTAACACAGGAATTCTGGAGGTACCATGAACATTTCACCCATAGCAACATCTGCAGAGACATCTCACCAGAGATATCTATGTGGCAGATAAACATATAAAAAGATGCCTCACATCATATATAATTAGGGGATTTCAAATTAAGATGAGATACTACTATACACCTATTAGAACAGCCAAAATTCAAGACATTAATAATACCAAATACTGATGAGAATGTGGAGCAATAGAGACACTGAATTATTGCTGGTGGAAATGCAAAATTGCACAGATGCTTTGGAAGACATTTGGTGATTTCCTATAGAACAAAAGATATTCTTATCATATGATGTAACAATTGATTTTTACTAAAATGAAATGAAAACTTACATCCACACAAAACCTATACACAAATGCTTCTAGTGGCTTTATTCACATTGCCAAACTTGAAAGAAACCAAGATGTCCCTTAGTAGATAAATGAATACATAAACTGGTACATTCAAACAATGGGAAATGTTATTCAGTGCTATAAAGAAATGAATTATAGGGCCAGGAAATGACAGGGGAGGAACCACAAATATATTTGATGAAGTGATAGTAGCCAATTTGAAATAGCTACACACTGTATGATTCCAACTATATGGCTTTCTGGAAAGGCAAAACAATAGAGAGAATAAACAGTGGGGTGCCAGGTTTTGGGGAGGAGGAAGGGATGAATAGGTGTACAGTGAAACTACTATCTATGATACAGATGGAAACATGACATTAAACATTTATCAAAACCCATAGAACTTTCCCAACACCAAAAGGCAACCCTTAAATAAACTATGGACTTTGAGTGATAATGAGGTTCATCTACTGTACCAGTGTACCACTGTGTGGTAAGGGTAGAAGTTGGTAAAGGGTGAGAGCTATGCATATTTAGGATAGGGGGTTTATGGGACCTCCTGAGTTTTCAACTCAGTTTTGCTTTAAACCATATTTTTTTCTAATATAGAAAGTCTGTTTAATTTTTTTTTGTATGGGGGAGTCTTCTGGAAATATGAAAGGATGTAAGATATAATAAAGAAATAATAAAGATATGGTTCTCCTAGTGAATATATTTTGTGTCTTTAGGCTCAGATCATTAAGCTATAATCAACTTGATGAAATCAATGATGACATCAGTTTCATGTACACCTTAATCCCAGTCTGTCATTCTGTAATAGTTTATGTCAACACAGCAGCAGAGCCTCTATAAGTATTCATTAAATGAATGAATAAATAAAATACCATGACAATTACCTGGACTTTTCCCCAATTACCTCTAACCAGATTAAATCATTCCATTTGTATGTATTCCTCATACTTTTATTTTATTTCATGTTGTATTATATATTTGCATGCAGTTGTCCTTATATTGCCATATATACAGTTAAGTGGACACACACACACACATACACACACAATTATAAGCTCCCTGAAAGTAGATACTGGGATTCATTTCTATCTTTAACCTGCTGACACCTAACTTGGGTTTTCTAGGCATATTTGCATGTGTTTGTTGAACTGAGTTTGATGCTATGATCCTTTCAAAATTTCTTGATTTTAAGTTGTATTTAAATAATAAATAATAATTAACTATTCAATTAATATGAGATAACTGGATCCATTTATCTAATTAAAGCTTAACTACATTTGGCAAGAAACTATATTGAACCTGTATTCTACATAGCTAGTACACAGATCGGAGAAAGTGTTGGGTATGCTGTTCTAACATGAGGGCTGTTGTTTAGCATGAAGTGCTCAGAAACTCAAGTGATTTCCATGTGAGAAATTTCTTAAAGCAGCAGTAGGTTAGGTGGAAATGGTATAGGACCAGGGGGAATATAGAGACTGGCTCCTTCTTAGGTCCCTGAAATTAGTGAATTGAATGATGCTACTAATTCATTTCCTTTTCAAGGGGCGGTATCTCTTTTAAAAAACACTTTGTAAGAATTTCCTAGTTCTAAAATTCTTTGTCATTTAAAGCTCTTACATAATCAAACTAGATCTTTATAAATTACAGGCTAGTGTTTATGCATTTTTCTGGCCACAAGATGGCGGACTTTATGTTATTTTCATTCTCTGTCAGCAAAAACAACCTTAACCACCTGCAGGTTTGAAAGTTTAAAACTTCAGTTCTTGAGAAGGTCTTTACATTCTGGCTTTATTATTTTTTTTAAATTGTATTATTTTCTAATGAAGTAACATTTATTTACAACACTGTGTATGACTTATAGGTTCACACCTCTCCTGGTGTAGGTTTTGGAATTTTACAATTAAGATTTCCTCTTTGCTGAGGGATGCTGATTCAGATTGTATGTGTACAAAAATGCAAAAATCTCATGATGAAATCAAAGAGACTACAGATTTTCATTTGCTTTTCTTTTTCCACATAGTCAAAGCCAGAGCTTTTGGAATTCAATATTGATGAAACTTCTCCATGGAGGCTACTTGACAGAGTTCTCAAAATACAGTCATTGTATTTTTAGTCATCATCCTCGATACTTCCCAATATCCTGAACTTATTTTGTACTACTGAGTTCCAGGATTTTATTTGAGACAAAAGTAGCAAGTCAAAAATATATCTATTTCATGGATCTAGTTGAGAATTAGGAAGAACAGTATTAGCATTTCAGAAATTGAAGCAACGTCCCTTCATGTATATAATCTATCTGCTATAAGATGATTTGTGATTTTGTGAACTTACCCTGGTCAGGAGCTCATTCATTTCTGTCACGAGCGTGTTCAGATTGCCCTCTGCCAGCTGAATAAGCCTTTCTGGAGCCCTCTGAGGTGAGAGCAAGTGCTGAAAAAGATTTCATTTTGTGTACATTTTAGTGGTTGGTCTTGTAGTGTGCATGGGTTGAACATTTAACAGAATGCATTTTTCCTTCCTATACAAGAATTTAGCCTTCTCTCCTTCAAAACAAATAGAAATTATTACACAAAGTATTGTACAAAATATTCTGGCAAACAATACAAATTGCAATAATTTATTAAAAATTATTTTTTACTAGGTCTTTTTTTCATTTCATTCTTACAACAATTCTCACAATTCTTTCATTTAATTTTTATGAGGTGATTTTGTGTCTGAGGAAATTGTGGCTTGATGAGGCTTAAAAATTTACAGAAGATCACATGGCCAGTATGGGGCCAAGTTAAGATGAACTGATTCTTTAAGATTCCTATTTAAATAGCAGATACACAATACACAGAAAGACAACGGGAACCCTTAACAGGGGGCAGTGGCTGGGTCCTGACTAAGTAGCCAACCTCAGCCTTGGCAGGAGCTAGATAGGCTCTCATATCAGACCAGATCAATCTGTGACAGTGACGAATAAAACAGAAAATGAGACCCCCTCCATAGTGTTGTCTAAGCATAGGAAAATCGTGGTTTCTGGGCAGACCACAAAAGTCCCAAAAATTTCATTTCCTGACTAAAATGGGTGGCCACTGTCTCCTTATTAATCATAGTTTTAGCCTCCTTCTTCTAGATTAGATTCATTAGAATACTCAATTGTAGAATTACTTCCATTTTCTAACAGCGCCCAGTTCAGGGCAACCCTCTGCTTCCTTGAAAATTGCCTAGTGTGAGCTAAATGCTATAAGCTATTCTTAATATCCCCTTATTGAGACATTGCCAAATTCCCCATAATTTCCAGCTTCCCTTGTTACAACATCTTCATAAGCACAACTTTGTGAGTTACTGGTATTGCCTGGCCACAACCCAGGGGTACTTACAAGTAAAAGGAATTGAGCAAAGAGAGTCATAATTTGCTTAAAGATTTTAAATATAAAAATGGTTCCCAAGTACCCCAATATTATGAATTACTAAAGAAGAACACAAACACAGAATCAAGAAAGACTGGAATTTAAGGGAAATCAAACATCTGCAGAGAGTCCTAATTCACATCTGTACCTCTATTTTTGTGGCTTTTTTAGATTTAGTGGCAAAAGGATGTGTGTACCAGGAGTCAGGAAGACTATGCCACTGGTGGATTTGGTCCTCTCAAGGATGTGATTTTCTCTCTCAGCTTTGCAAAGGAGTTTCCTCCTCACAGGCCTCTATTTAAATCCCACCTCTCCACATAGAAGCCACGTGACTCTGCATCTCACAAGTAACTTCAGTTTCCTTACCATAAAAATTATAGATGATATAATACTCCTTCCTAATTTTTTGGAGTTTCTGTAATTCATACATAAATCTTTACTTAATTGTCTAGTCTTTATACAATTATCTTACTCATCAACAAATGCTAGTTATTCTTGCTTTTGCCATTACTGGTGCCTTCTAGAAAATAGGCATATTATTATCTGAAAGGTCATGGTCTTGATTAAACAACATATTCCCTGGAACGGTGTCTGCCAGTGCCCAGTGAATAACTATCACTTACTTTAGTCTTCATTGATATTTCTCTGCTTATTAAAATTGTGCCAGGCCTCCCTGGTGGCACAGGGGTTAAAGACACAGTGCTATCAAGTTACTGCCAGCCACTGCAGTACAAGTTCCATCCCCAGCCAGCCAGGGAGCAACCCACAAGGTGCACCAGACTTCTCCTGTCTAGCCCGCTGCTCCCTTCAGCAGTGTATTTCAGTCAAACCTCCTGTTCTGCTCCCCACTCTGTATCTGGTGAATCCTCTCACCTCCCGCACCTCTGGCCTGCACTCCAGTACTTGTGTGCATAAATAAATAAATCTTACAAAAATAAAACTGTGTCTTTCCTTCCAACATAAATTGGAAGTTCCAACATAAATTATCCTCTCACCAGGATGCATTCTGTGGTTACCTATTTCTTCAATATTTGTACTCTACAGTATATAATATTTTTATAAAGCACAGAGTACGGAGGTATTTTTGCTAATAGCTTAATCATTAGTTTATGTTTTTTGAGCCACATAGGCACTAAGCTTCCTGAAGGTAGTGATTGCATCTAGAGTCATGAAAACACCTGGGAACCAAACGCAATACTGGAAATACTCAGAATTTCTCGGAAACATCTGACAGTTGACTGAGAATGTGTAAGTAGTCACCTTTCATTGTTTTTCATCAACTAAACTCCCAATTTCCTTAATATTTCTGCCTATCCTGTTAACTAGTGACAGTTTTAACAAAGCTTTAGAATAGAGTTTCTCTAATTAGTTTTTGTTGAAGTACTTTCAAATGTCTACTAGTTCTCTAGTACAAACTTTTAGTCTTATGATTCAGTTTAGACACTATATTGAAATGTTAATATGGTGACTTTGGGAAGTGTGGGTGGGCACTTGAAAGGTGGACACAGGCCCTGGGTCTCAGAGCCTGCATTTGCATGTCTGTTTGTTCCCAGGGCAGATGGTGCACATAAATCACAGGCATTTGTCTATGAGGCCAAATGTCATTTCAGCAACTTTTGCAAGGGGCTCTCTAGTTCAAATAATGGAAAGGTAGGAGAACCGAGCATGCCAGTAAGAGAAGCTGTGTGGAAGCAGTTGGCCTCATATTCTTGTGGCAAGCAAAAATTTACTTTTAGTAAAAATCATCTGCTATTTTATATTAATGTTTTTAATTTGAATTTTATTGGTTTCTTAGAGTCTTGTAAGGATTAATTTGTTTTGGTTTTATGGAGTTATGAGTTAATACTTGATTTTATGTTTGTACATATTTAAGTAACATAATAAAATTGATTTAGGCCCAACACTAGAGGTACATGAGCTTCTTTTCCCTTAATAGCAATCTGTATATTATAGTTCTCAAGTATGAAAAACAGTGGTTTAGGAAGTCTTCGAATTTCTCTAACAGCTGCTTGCCTTGATTTGGGGCAATGAGAAGAGAATTTAGCAATTACAGCTACTACCTCTTGGGCAACTTTTGCTAAATTTTCCTTGATCTTGCTTCAACATACCTTTAATTCCTGAGTCATATTTTCAAGACCATATAGCATTTTATATGGAGCAGGCAGCGGGCCAGTGAGGTTGATGGTCATGGCCATCTGCTCCAGGCGCGCCAAGTCACCGAGAAGAAGGCCTGTGCATTCATCTCCACAAACTGTGAAAGGAGAACAACAGAGAACACTTACTTCTGCTGAACATCCCAGGCAGATGTTTAAAGATTTCAACTATGAAATATTTTATGGTCCAAGTATAATTCTGTGAAAGATGATGTTACTCATTTCAGATAATTAACACTTTAGAATGGATGACTGTTGAAAAAGGATGAAAAGAACAACAAAAGAGCAGATGAGTTCATCACCCAGAATGTAAAGTATGGATGATGATATGAACAAAAGAACCAAAGAGGTGGGGCAAGTGGATTTTGAGGGAAACAAGTGTATTGCAGAAGTGTCACAGATGAGGTCAGACATAGAATATAGCACTATCATGCCCCCAGCACTTCCACATGACTAACCTAGAGGAAAAAGGGGGCAATCAAAGTTTCCAGTCTAAAAATGTATGGAATTGTGCAATGCTCACTGCACTGTAGTGTGTCTACAGCAATTGGACTTCCAAGTACTTCATATATTACATGTTCAAAACCTATACAAATTTTTAGCTTGACAGCTACTAAGAAGAAATATGTTTTTTTGGGGGAAAGTCAAAAGAAAGAACTTGTTCTTGTTTCTCATAAATATATTTATTCATTTACTACTTCCATTTGCCCACTTGCTTCTTAATCTTTCAGCACATTATCACCCATGATGAGATGTAGTCCCACATATTCTGGATGATTAGCCTTGCCCAGTCTTTTTTTTTTTTTTTTAAAGATTTATTTATTTATTTATATAAGTACTGGGTACAGTGAGAAGCGCAGGAGGGTGAGAGAATTCACCAGAGCCAGAGCAGGGAGCAGAGCAGGCAGAAGGACTGAAGTACACTGCTGAGGGGAGCAGCGGGCAGCAGGAGAGGTCTGCGCACCATGCGGGACCCTCCTCCAGTGGCCGGGGAGCAGCTGGGGATCGAACCGTTTCTGCAGAGGCTGCGGGCAGCTTCCCAACCTAGCGCTCAACTGCTGCGCCACTGGGGAGGCCCCTTGTCCAGTCTTGTAGATAAATAATTGCTAAGTGCCAGGAAAGTTTAATTTTTTAAGTAGCCAAGAGTGCTAATGTTCTATCTAGTCTTTTCAATGACTAGAAAGAGGGGCTGTTAAAATTTCATGGTGGTGGAGTTGTTTGTGAAGTTGGTGGACAGAAAAAAGGATTCTCTTCATTATTGAATTAATTTCATAAGTTGTGGTATAACTTCTAAAATTAAAATATATTGATTCTTTTGGAGGATTTAACAATATGCATATTCAGTAGGAATGTTTTAGTTCAAAACAATTTTTTTTATTCTTTGCATCACAAAATAATGAGGTGTATCTTCACCTTGCCAAGGAGTGCACACTGCTCTATTTATGATATGCACTCATGCATACATTTATAATTTCTAGTTTATACTCTGCAGATAAAGGTATCAAAGCTATACACCTTTTAGGAGAGAGGAAAATAAATAACATAGAAAATACTGAGATTTGGAGTAACTTTGGATCATGCCAAAACTGGCAAGAATTCAATTAGTTCTCTAAACAGCACTCCCCTGAGCTGTGTAATGGGGAGGAAACCATTAACCAAAGCTTGTAAACAAAGAGAAGTAGTACTGAGGGTGGTTTTTTGATAGGATGGCCGTTAGAGGTGAGTTACAATATCCCTTTACAGGGATGAAACAGCCCCAGCAGGACTTTCAATAAATCAGCTCCTTACAGGTGACACCTGCAATGGTACAGTGTCACCTGCAGGAGCTTTGCAATCTCCTGGCACCTGAGAATCTAAGTAAACAAGGGCTTTGGAGATAGCAGTTGAAATCCGGAACTAGAGATGTACTACTCCTTCTTGTCCCAAACAGAATAAAAGAGAATTTGCATACAAATTAAGGAATAGAGTCTTGTGGTTTCATACCCTCAGTTCAATGCAAGAGTTTGAGAAACTTCAACAGATCTGTCTACATGAAACAATTACAGAAAGTAACCTAGAACATAAGTATGTCCTAAGCTGGTTATCTGTAAACACTGACACAGTCTGGTTTTCAACTTTAGTAGATCTCAGAATCATCTGAAGGACTTTCTTAAACTGCAGAAGATTGTGCCAAACCCTCTGTTTTCAATTCAAGACGTGCTTGAATCAACTGGTTTCTGATACTCTGAGAAATGCTTTTCTAACAAGCTCCCCTATGGATACTGGTACTTCTGGTCTGTGTACCATACTCTAAGTAGTAACCAGTGGCAGCACTGGGAGCTGATAAAAAATGCATAATTAGAATTGCCCTGCTCTAGATCTAGTGAATCAAAATCTGCATTTCAAAATGAACTCATGTTCTCTGTACACTGAAGTTTGGAAAGCACTGCCAGGGATTATTGGCTCTCAGTTTTGGTTGCACATTAGACTCACATAGGGATTTATAAAATATAGAGATCCAGATTCTCCTTCCTCCACAGGTCCAGAGAATCTGACTTGATGTGTCTGTGGTAAGGCCCAGGCATTAGGATTTTTTGAAAGGTTTCAGATGATCTTATCATAATGCAGTCAGGACTTAGAGCCCCTGGCCCAGATATAAACTTTAGGGGTACTTGATTCTAAAAGGAGCAAGAGGTTAATTTACTTGCTGTCTCCTCTACTTAGAACACTTCTCCACCATTTTCTCCTATGTATTTACATCTTGGATAGTTCAGGTCAAGTGCTCAGGTACTCCCTCAGAGAGGAAGGTCCTTATGACTGCAATTATGGTCCCCTTTATCTTGTTATCTTTACAATCTAGTGGGAATGTGTTACCTTGTCCCTTTATTTACATATAGTTTATCCCTCACTTTACACCCTTACTCAGAAGAGACCTTGATCATCTTTGGTCACAGAGCTCAGGAAAGGGTCTTGTACATAGTAAACAACCAGTACATATTTGTTTATAACTATCTTTGTGAAAGAGCAAAAAATATTCTGCAGGTTATTGGGGGTAGGAGAGGCAGGGAACAACAGAAAATGTCTGACTGTAAGAATGTGGTATGTGACAGGAAATGGAGACCCACAAGATGTAGGATGCAGGAAAACAGAATTAAAAACAATGGTTAATAGGGGCTCCCTAGTGGCTCAAGGGGTTAAGACACAACCCATGAAACTATCCGCAGCCTCTGCAGCATGAGTTCCATACCCAGCCAGGCAGGTAGCTACCCACATTGTGCAGCAGGACTCTCCTGTCTCACCCACTGCTCTCCTCAGCCTTGTATTTCAGTTGATCTGCTTGTTCTGTTCCCCACTCTGTCTCTGGTGAATCCTCTCACCCCCAACACCGCTGGCCTGTACCCCAGTTCTTGTATGCATAAATCTTTAAAAACAATGGTTAGAGAGAAAATTGTCTTGTGATTGGAGAGGCAGAGATGAATTGATGCCAGAGATGACTGTTAGGATACCTGCATGAGGTGATTCAGTTTGGACCCAGGAAATTGTTATTGGAATGGGGACAAAGAAGTAGAAGAAAAGTGACACAAAATATTACATAAAGAAAGAGCACAATTGGGTTACTGGCCAGACAGAGGCAATGATTGTTTCTGGGTGGGATTAAAAACAGTTACTGCTTCTTTGCTGCGCCTTTTAGAAGGTGGTGTCCCCTTGAATCTAGTTGCCTATATGAACCACCCAGGCCCACAGGGCATAGCAGAGGGACACTGTGTGATTCATAAGCCTCAGTTTCAAGGGGTTTTGCAGATTCGGCTTTCACATTCTTGGAATCCTGCAGACTTGTGAATCCCAGACTATCCTCTTTGAGGAAGAGAAGCAACCTAAGTGAGAGGATGGCAGGCCCAACCATTCAAGCTGCAGCCCCATGTAGGAAAGAAGCTATCGGGACTTCCCAGACACAACAACAAAGGAACGATTCAATGGAGTCTGGTCCTAATTGCCAACCTATGAGATCATGAAGATATATACAGTCATTCATTTTAAATGATGGAATTTAGCAATAGATAACTGCTATCATTTCCCAAATTTAAAATGTGTGATACCAATGGACTATGGGTACTTTGGGGGTAGGAGAGTTCTGGTGATCACACTTAAGGGGAGAAATCCTATATTGTCAAAATATTCATGGTACTTTATTAAAATAAATGTGTACTTCAAAGCACGAATTCAGATTAGAATCTCAAGTTCAGTTTATATTAAAAACAAGTATTAGAAACAATTCCTAATTTTATTAAAAGATGTGAACAACACAAAGGTGCCCTTTCCACTGAACCCTAGTTCATCATTGTTTTCACAGTTCAACTTGACTTCTAGTGAAGATATATTTTGGGCAGGTTATATCCAGGATATAAGCAAGCAATATGCCTTTTTTTTTCCACTTTCAAGATTTTGAAAGATATTTGATAATATGACATCTCATCATGCAGTGTGTTTTTCAGGAATTCTTTGCTAGTCCTATCTGTAATTTATTTATTATTTATAACCTACCTATTTCCAAGAAGAAATTGAATAATTTTGTTGATAATGGCATGGCTAGAGCCTCTTCACTGATGGTTCCAGAAATTTCCACTGAAAAGTTTTGCATTTTTTTTTCAGTTTTTACTTCAGAAAAGAATAAATCAAGGACTGAAATGCAAAACTAGATCTGATTTACTATAATATACTACAGAGTAAATTGGTTGGCTAGAATGCCAAGAGGCATGATGAAACTGATTTTTCTCTCATTTAGTCTAACCCCTGCCCATCTGTTTTAGTTCCTCATCTTCAGTTGTTGAAATGAAAATGTATTTAATTGCTCTTTCAAGAACTCATACACTCCATTTTACATCTCGGTGTCCAAAGGTTTATTACTATCCTATGTCTCATGGTGTCTATTTGCTTTTTGGGGAACAAAATATAAGTACATTTATTTCCATAAGTGAAAGGTAAGTTTTATAGTATGCTTCAAGTAATATACTAACATCTGTCCAAATGGGTGAGAAAGACTTATGAATATGACAGCCATGGGGATTTTTTCAAAGTTTCTGTACAAATCTAGCTCATGCAGTTATAAACACATAGGGAAATGTGCCCTTAACATAATGGTTTGCTATTTTATTCTGACACAAATATTTTACTTACACCACAGGCTACTTTTATTTGCCCTGAAAAAGTCTGCAATGTCTGGCAACAAACACTGGAAATGGGATGCTAATTAAAACCACATTTAATTCACTACGATAGGGGAGATTTGAAGAGTGTATAGAGACATGGAATATTCACATTATATAAACAATTGTTCTTTGACAAGAGTGCAGTAACTGCTCTGTGCAAATAAGCATCCATCTTATAATCAGGACCCCAAAAGAATCTCTCCCCAAAAGAACCATTCTCCTACTCAGTAATAGAGATAAGATTATAAAATAAGATCCTGCCTAAATGCATAGAAGCAAAAGAAAATATTTCAAGACTATGATTATATTTTACATGACTAAATGTTTCTGAGACTTTGCCTATAAAAGTGTCAGGATAAATTTGTGTCTAATATTAACAAATGCAGTACTAAATCCAGATCATTATAGCTGGGCACATGTAAGGGGCAAATCATGCAGCTGATATTACAGATCTGTTAGCAATTAGTACAAAATACTGCATTTCTACCAGAGTCCCCCATGCATAATAACTACTGGCTTACTGTCACAGAAAATTCACACACTGCATCCAAACCAAAGAAGCTGATGCTGAAATGAGTGCATTGAGTATTGCTGAAAAGGCCAAACCTATTAACCAATTTTAGGTAAAGATACATAAATTGTCTGCTCTAATCACACAGGGATTAAAAGGAATAAATGTACATTTCTAAGGAAAGATTGAATTTGTGGGTGAAAGTTAATGTTTTAATTTAACTCTTTGACAGTAAGGTCATTGATAGTTCTTTGGGTATAGATTTTATATTTTTTCTCTTTTTACTTAAAGAAACTTTTGGATTAGTATATATTTGGGGGTTTATTAAAATGGATTCAGTTATAGTATTTATAAATAATCTTCTAACAAAATTTTGGATTTAGACCCATTAAAAAGGTTTTTTTCTTAGCCTATTATTTCTCTTACTAGAGGCAGAAATATTCTGTAGACTTTAGATGAAGCTGATGAATTTTATGTATGGAGTTGTGATATATATTATATGTTCAATAGAACTCTATACATGTATGTATGAAAAACAAGTTCAATATGGTCTCAGAATAGCATAATTTTCAAAAGTCAAATAGAAAGTTTGAAATTATTATACATAATAATGGAATATTAGTGCTTTTATCTACACAATAGTAACCAAATTGCAGGCAATATGTTGTGCATTCTATCATTACTTCATCTAATGTTCACGGTAATTCTGTGAGGTAAGTAGCACTAGTATCTCCATTTTAAGAATGAGAAATAAAGTCATAATCATGGTGTCTACAAATCCATAGATAATGTCATTTGAAGAACTTAAAGAAAAGAGAAAACGTAACATGATAATAATAGGAGCTTTCAGTGACTTAAAGAACCTAGAATTTCAGAAAACCAGACTTCAGTCTATCCTAATATTCACTGGGAAAGTTGCATAAAACATCATCCTTTTGAATGGTCAAACTATACCTGTGATGATAATTAATGCTAGGACTTACTGAGCTTCTCTTAGGCCTAGGTTATTTCAACTAATGTACACATTTTATTTCCATTTTACAAACAATGAAATGGCTTTAGAAAAGTAAACTAATGTGGGCCTTCCCGGTGGCGCAGCAGTTGAGCGCTGGTTTGCGAAGCTGCCCGCAGCCTTTGCAGCGCCGGTTTGATCCCCAACCACTGGGCGAGGGTCCCACATGGCGCGCAGACCTCTCCTGCCGCCCGCTGCTCCCCTCAGCAGTGTACTTCGGTCCTTCTGCCTGCTCTGCTCCCTGCTCTGGCTCTGGTGAATTCTCTCACCCTCCCGCACTTCTGACTATACCAAGTGCTTGTATAAATAAATAAATAAATCTTAAAAAAAAGAAAAAAAGAAAAGTAAACTAATAATAAATTATTATTGCATGCTGCATAACTTGCATGTGGCCAGTCAGGATTCAAACCTACAACTACTTCATTATAGCATGCTTCCTTGCATCAAAAGCTGTGTCAGGGATACCACAGAATGGGAAAATACAGACTACTTTACTAATAAAACTTCTGACTTTAATCTTGTGATTCTATTATTCTTTGAGGTCAAGATCTAACAGAGTTGGGCCTCCCTGGTGGCACAAGGGCTTGTCTCAGCACTACGAAGCATGAGGTAGATCCCCCACCAGGGAGGTCACCTACATGGCACAGCAGACCTCTCCTGTCTCATCCACTGCTCCCCTCAGCAGTGCATTTCAGTCAGTCCGCCTGTTATACTCCCCACTCTGTCTCTGGTGAATCCTCTCAACCCCCACACCTCTGGCCTGCATCCCAGCTCTTGTATGCATAAATAAATCTTTAAAAAAAAAGATCTAAAAGAGCAGAATTTAGTTGACTTTTAAAACACAGCCTAACTGAAAAAAAGGCAGTAGCAATCAGCTCCTCTGTATGACAATTCAAAAGTACAATCCTTAGTCCACTAATAGAAGAGCTTTATCAGTGTGAGATTTACGTATCTATATCTATACACACATACTTACATACCACCACTGAGACAGCCCCCATAACTGGAAAATTATCTACTTCCAGACCAACAGTTGCTATTCCACAATATTGTTAGCCTCGACCTGAACTAAAGAAATTGACAAGAAATTCAAAGTGTCTTTTACTAACATAAGAGATAAGGAGAAGGTGCAAGCAGGGTGAATAGAAATTGCTTTTAAGATTCCCTGATGCTGGATTTGAGCAACATGGCATGACTCAGAGCTGTAGAAAGCATAGCCTTCAAATAGGAACCATATGTGGGGAATGAGTGGGGGCAGAGAGAACAGCATTTAAAGGTCTAGGACAGAGACCGAGCACCAGTGCAACAATCAAAGCCACAACACATTAAGTAGCATTTGGAAGTCAATGGATGTGTATTAAATACAATTTTCAGCAAGTGGTAAATTCTCAATATAAGTGAACTTTTAAAAAGTTGCTATGATAATAAAACCTGTGGAGTGAAAGGGGCTTTAGGCTACAGTGGGAATTGGAAGGCAGATATATTGGCTAGGTATGTCCAGGCACTGACTCTGGTAGAGTCTATAACCTGGGGAAGTTAAATTGGACTCTTTAACTATGAGAGACTCTATTATTAAGGGCTACAGATTATTCATGCAACAATAATCTGCCACATGATAGTGGTGGAAACTTCATGTATAAGAGACTTGTGCCCAGCAACTAATCCACCATGTTGGAACCAATAAAAACCTAGCTTTCTCTTGGGTAATTGTCCATAGCAGCCACCAGTCTCTTTTAGGGACTTAAGCTATCAAAGGAACCTCTTCCATGATTTATTCATTTTCTCTGTGTTGCCTAAACACTAAAGCATAACTTTCTAACCTTTGTTAAATAAATTAAGGACTTAATTTCACTTTACAGTGAATATATAGATTCTTTCCACCAATACAGCTCACCTGAAATAATGCAAAGAATATGCATAGGTCATTTATAGGGTAATTTTAAACTCTGAGAGAGAGAGAGAGAGAGAGAGAGAGAGAGAGAGAGAAAGAGAGAGAGAGCGAGGTATACATCTATCTATATATATAGTGCAATTAAAAAAATATAAAATTTAACCACACTATGGAATTGTGTGTATATATTACAAACTTATGGTGTGTGTGCACACGTGTGCATGTGTGTGTATGCATGTATGTAGACACAAAATTCATGATGTGGACCAAATTCAATTGTGTTTCTAGAGAATTAATTAGTAACAGCAAAATTAATTGTACAATGCCTGCTACTAAAGTTTCTTAGTGTCAATTTATTTCTAATAGGAGAAACTTATTTTCCACAGTCAGCACTGTATTAACAATCAGTACCACAGACTACACCATTTCTTTATCTGCATATATATTCTCTTGCCTGTTTAGGCTACCTCCACAGACACCCAACCATGGGCCTTACAAAATTTCAGGCAGGTCACATATGATCAACCAGTCTCTGCAAGTCAATCACACTCTAACTTAGGGTAAGGATATATAAAGAGATATATAATGACACTATTATCTAATTCCTAAATCAGGAATAGAAACAGTCATGGGAAAGACCATCATAACAGAATAATGGCATATTTTTCACAGTAGGACAAGTTTTAAATATTAAGAAAAGGAGTCAGATAAAAGTCTAACAATCATATAGTTAACCCAATGAAGGGTAAAGAGAGAACATTCATGAAAGTAAGTGGAAATCAACAAAGTTTGAGAGCAGCATAAGGTCAGGCTATACAGAATTTATACACTGAAAAGGAGAAATATTTTAGAAATACAAAACAAGTTTTTTTTAATAAAACAAGAATAAGCACTTCTAAACAATCCCATAATTTAATTTTTTTTAAGAATAATCACATTATTTAATCCTCCAGCAGAATATAAGTTTTCTGGACATAGCAACTGAACTGAATATCATTGGAACAGTTAGAAATACATTTTTCTGTGGAACAAGAATAAGGCAAGTGATCATTACAAGACTGGTGCAACTGCAACTGGAGGACTGAAACAGGGAGATTTCAAATCCACAGATGTGACAGGGATAAAGGACTGCATTTTCTCATCAATTTATTTAAATGTATATAAAGTATTGTTCATCTACAGAATAAGAATTTAAAGCCATAATTATTGATAGGCAAAATGGCAATCTCCTTTAAAATAAATGTTTGGAAAATAATCCTATTATTTAGGATTTAGATATTTGCTATTGCTTATTTCTTGTGCTTCACATCAAATGTTAGACGTTTTTTGTAAACAATGTTTAATTTTACTTTTTTTCATCAAATTTTATTAATTTACCATTTTTATACATATAATTTCAGGAACAGTGTTTCACACCTCAATATGTGTATAAACTTCACTCAATCACCATGTGTATGTTTATATTTCAAGTTTACTTATGGGTAATTAATAAAATTGATGATTCATAATTCAAGGAATGTTTAGATACGTCATTTCATCAGGAGTATCTATATACAGTATTATCTAGTTAAATACATTCAAGTTAACATTTTAACTAGAAAACTATTCAAACAAGTTAGATTACATTGAAGTTCACTTGAATTATTAAAATATACCATCATTCTTGATAAAAGTGATTATTTATATACCAGTAATTGAATGTGACAATGTAAATATGTATTATATATTTTATATTCCCTGTAACTGTGGCATTTATTTTTATCTAAATGTGATATGTTTGCTTCAAAGACAGCTGAAATACCTAGAAAAATAATTTTAAAATCTATATTCCATGAAAACACTATTTTGAAAATACATGTGCACTTCTCTGTCTACTGCAGTGGTATTCACAATAGTGAAGACATGAAAAATAACCTAAATCCCCATGGATGGATAATTGGATAAAGAGGATATGATATGTGTGTGTGTGTGTGTGTGTGTGTGTGTGTATTCAATGGGATACTATACAGCTATACAAAGAAATCTTGCCTTTTCCAACAACATGGATGGAAATTGAAGTGATTATACTAAGTAAAATAAATTAGAAAGAGAAAGACAAATACTAGATGATTTCATTCATATATAGAGTATAAAGAAACAAAGCAAACTTAGAGAATAAACATATAGCAAAATAATTCTTAGACTGACAACAAATGATTATTAGAGGGGGAATGAGGTGGGATGAACATGTAGATGGAGTCAATCTAATAGTGAGTGAATAATACTAAAATTTAGTGGTGTAATTTCAAAGTGGTTTATAGTCTCACTGAGAAGTGAAACTATGCTACCGAACCTTCCATAGTATATTAAACCAAATTGTAGATCAATTAAAAAAATAAAGAGCAATATTCTACAAAACATCCAGTTTTTATGGTTAGGTATATTTGAAAGTCAGTCTTAGCAATTTCAGTAACTCTTTTTTTTAATTTATTAATTATTTTTTAACTGTGGTAACACTGGGGTGTCCCCATCGGGCATTAACATCCTAGTGCATGCACCACCCACTCACCAGTTCTCCACCACCATTATGTCTCCCTCCTTCTTTGCTTTTCTGCTCCTCCCCACCCCCAACCTCTTTCCCTTGGTTACTATTAAAAAACTAGAGCACAAAAAAAAATTTCCAAATATAATGTGTTTAAGATTTAGACACACATAAGATGTTAAAATTGGAAATATTGGCATGCATAAGTACATAAAATTAGGTAAATATTGACCTTAAAATACTGAAAAATTTTACATTTCTATGTGCTAAAAAGAATTATGACCATGAATGTCAATTACGTTAAGGAGAAATAATACCATAGGATAACAGTCTCTCCTAAATTTATAAACAGCCTACTTTAAATTAGAATTTATATAAGATACAAGAATTATATTTAAACTACTGATGATTGATTTCTTTTCAATTTCACAATACTGAATCCAGAAACTGTAATAAAAAAGAAAACTTCTATTTATTTTACATGTGAGTAAAAATACTTGAGTTTATTGTCATTGCTTCCAGGTTGTGTAATTCAAGAGAAAGATATGAAGCAATATGTCCTGCTTTTTTTTCCTGTAAAAGCTAGGGAAAGAAATGTCAGTTGTAATTCAAGGTTTAAAGTATCTGTCTAACCAACTACAAATTCAGGCAGTTTCTAAAAAATTTAATAAACCCAGGTCTTTAATCTGTCACAAAGGCAATGCCAAGCTTTGGCAAAACTGCAAACCCTGAGATGGACAAAATAAAATAAAATATGCCTCCAGGAGCTTTGTTGTAGGTCTTCAATGAACTGACTAAAGCATCTGAGGGTTTTCTCAGCTGTTCTTGGCTCAGCAGGATGGAGATAAAAGCAGCAGGTGGACAGTAGAAGGTGGATAGATAGTGTCAGAAAGAATGAAGAGTAGCACTAGTTTATTGCAAAAAAAGAAAAAAGTCTTTGTTACTGGAAATGAGATAGATATGGAACCAAGGGCTCTAGAACTAATAGCTAAGTTAGTATACGTACAAATACACTCCATGCCCTCGCGTGCATGCCAGTGTTTGCAGCCGTCACACTTCTGCCCTGTAGCTCCTGGGCGGCACGTGCAGAACCCTGTGACAGGGTCACAGGGCACAGGCAGCGAGCCATAGGGGTCACACTCACATTCTTGACAGGAGCCTCCAGGGCTGCTTGGGCTGCCAGTATAGCCAGGGGCACACCTAGATGCAGACAGTGACAGACAACACAAAGGAGATCAATAAAATGCTGTTAAGTTGTTGCTGTGTGTGTTTCAAGTGAAAAACAAAACAAAACACAACAAAACAACCCAAACTGATCTTAAGACTCTATGGGTCAAGAATCAACAAACTATCCTTCTAAAAATCCAAATAGTAAATATTTTAGACATTGCAGGCCAAAAGGTCATATCAAAACCTGGCCTTAAGAAGTTAAGTTTTCAAACTCTTTTTGGTTGATAGGAATAAAAACTTAATGATAATAAGAATGGAGTAAAATTATTTTATAATGATAATCTACTAATGAGAAAGTGATTAATGAGAGAATGGAATGATTTTTGAGGTATCAAATTTATGTAATGGGTGTTCAAATTTAGCCCATCCTATCATCAAATCCATTGTAAATGGTTGCCTAAAACAAACATTCTCAGCTTGAGTGACAAGAAGAATCAGGAAATGGTTCAAATTGGGAAGAACCATATTTTTCCACCACTACTTTAGATAATAAATTAAAAAAAACCCTCATTTTTAGGTAGAGATGGATAGGGGTCTCCCCTGGTAGTCTAAGTTAAGTCTCAGGGCTACCACCACAAAGGCTCTCTGTGATGGCTTGAGATCCGATCCTCAGCAAGGGAACTAAAACACATGGCACAGCAGACCTCTCTTGTTTCTCCTGCTGCTCCCCTCAGCCATGTATTTCAGTAGATCCGCCTGTTCTGATCCCCACTCTGTCTCTGGTGAATCTTCCCACCCCCTGCACCTCTGGCCTACATCCCAGTTCTTCTATGCAAAATAAATAAAATAAATAACAATCTTGCAAAAATGGAATAATTCTAAAAAAAAATAAAGTAGAGGTGAATAAAATTATACACTAACTTTGGGATTTGCCCAAACTCAAGCATTTTAAAGATCAAAATGACTAAATAATGCAAGCCATCCATTTTACTAATGAGCAAAAAGGAGGTAAGTGACAATAAATGATTTAAATTTTCTGTTTAATTCTAATGGTCTTTCCTTTTACCACATAGTCCTTAAGATGAATTTTCCATTGTGTAACTGTGAAAGTGGTTAATACCACACAAGTAAAATACATAACACAATTTGAGATACTACAAAGAGAATCCAATTCATTGAACCTAAAATAAAATCCATTTACCAACTCTTCTAACCATCCATATATCTATTCACTTAAGTGTGTACCACTAAGGGTTGTATTACTGGAAATTTGGTAAATTTATAAGATGCCAGCAGAACCACATGGTCAGGTTTCACCAGGACAGTCCCATATAACCTGTTGTCCTGGCTTAATTACTAAAAATGCTTCCTGTCTCCCATTAGAGTATGCTGGATTGGACAACAAACAATATCTATGGTAGACTAAATGCAACCAACACTTGGGATTTTTGTTCAAGAGGCAAGTGTGGGATCTCACTGGTGGAGCAAGGGGTTAAGCACCGCACTATGAAGAAATCTGCAGCCTCTGCAGCACAAGTTTGATCCCCAGCCAGCCAGGGAGCAACCCACATGGTGAAGCAGACCTCTCCTGTCTTGCCTGCTGCTCCCCTCAACAGTGTGTTTCAGTCAGTCTTCCTGTTCTGTTGTCCACTCTGTTTCTGGTGAGTCCTCTCACCCCCCACACCTCTGGCCTATACGCCAGCTCTTGTATGCATAAATAAATAAATCTTTAGAAAAAAAAAAGAGGTAAGTGTGGGAGGAAGTTGAAAGACTTTAGGTGGTGGAAATCAAAAGTTTAGACTATGTTTGGTGGCTGGAAATTGTGGAAATTTGTATGGTTGATTGCGCAAGTTAATTCATCCTGTATTAGCAAAGACAAAGCAACAAGAAAATGATCTGTAACAAAAAGATTCATTTGCAGTTTTAATTGTTATTTTATTTCCATTTTAGTATTAGAAATGCATATCAATATAATTTAAATAAATACACTTAAATGGCTTCTTTAACATTTTATGTGAAATAATTCCATTTCAAACTAGTTCAGATTGAATAAATCCTCAAATGCTTTATTATAAGCATATGGAAGATAAAGTATGGGAAAGGGGCTTCTATATTACAGATATACTTGATATTTTAGCAGTTTTAGATCTGAGCTGATGAGTTTAGGCAGGTCATAAGGTGATTTAAATGATTTAAGAAGTTCTCAGAAGTAGAACAAATTTATTTGGAAGGTTACAATAAAAATTTAACCAAGACCTTCAGTTTAATTTGGCTGAATAAAAGTAATTTTTCAGGGAAATATAACCTGATCATTTATATGTTAGAGATGATGAATGTAAAGCTATAACAACATTTGAGAATGGCAAAACAAATCAAGTCATTCCTATTTGATAGTGTATGGCTGCTCATCTATATGCTATATGAACTGTCAACTTGATTGAATTGATTAAACATTAATGGATATGAAAAAAGTAAATTTTCTGTAATCATTCTGCCTTAAGACAATAATTGTCATTTCATGGTACCCTTCCAGACCTTTTTGTGTACATGCTTTTGTGGATAGTGATAATTTCAATTTATAAATGTAGCTACATTATAATTTTTTTAAAATTCTTTTGGTGTACAAGGATGTTTTTAGTTGTCATCCTACTGGTATTTACAAGGGCATGGAATGAATACAGCCTAATCATGGATACCAAAGACATACCTCCCCATGTATATATTAAGCAAATGGATACATTTTGCATTTGTATTGCTTTGTTATTTAATTGTAAATTTTGTTGGCATGGAAATGATGAATCCACCACTATATAGTGCATTGAGAGTTACCACACATAGAATTATTTGGAAATATACTTTGTAAATTCATGAAAACTGTATTGTAATTTACAAAACATAAGTCACTTACTTATTGCATTTATTAATATAGCTATTACTGATAATGTCAAAAGAAGATCCTCAAGGGGATGATGATAAATTAATATTGGTTTATATTTGCAAAGAGATTAATCATTTAAGAAAGGACCCCTAAAAGAATCCAGCAAAGGAGTGGGGAGATGGGCAGGGGATTGAAAAGTAAAGATACACGAAATGGTATGATTCCAGGTGATCCAGTCTGCGACTGATTCCATGGAAAACTGTGAGGTATAAAAACATCACAAAATTTATCCTGCTTTGGTGCAAAAGAACTAGACTTTGTACTTCCATACTAATTAGTCATTGACTATGGAACACCAATTGAAGGTGGGCACATTCTCAGGCTTCATTGCCCCCCTATGTGATAGGAGGCTTCCACATAGGTGCAAAGCACCAAGAGCACCCCTATACACTTGATCTTCACAATTTTAGTGTAAAGTAGGTAAGGCATCAGCATTCTGATTTATCAGTGAGTAAAACAGGAACCAGCTAAGTTAGTGGACATAGGCAAGTTTGTGGATCTTTATAAAACTTTAATGTTACTATGCTAAAATTATCATGTGTGTATAATGTTAACATTAATTTTTTTCTGTTATCTTAGAGATGATACCTATAATATACTAAAGGTGGTAATGATAAACTTGAGAATCCAGGATATTGATCTTACAGAAAATATGGAAAGAAGATGCTAATTACAACCATAATGGATAATTAGTCTGCAATTGTGCTCTTTCATTTACCATCTGTATTACTTTAGTATTTAATTTAAACACTCAATAAATGCATTATCATATATACTATAAAATATATGGAGAGAAAAAGCATTCCAATAATATAGTTGCCTCATATAAATAACTGAATAAAAATTGTTTTATTGTGTGGGTTGCTCAATTAAAGATACTCAATATTATTTATATTCTGAATAAAATATACACTAGTTGCTACAAAATGACAGTGCTCAGAACAGTGGCATGCATACAGTCTAGTTGATATTTCCAGTGAATTAAAATTAGAATTATGTGTGGCCAGTTTTTTATTATTGGTAATGACTGATAAGATTTTGAAAATTGAGTTGACCTATTTGTTCTAAAATTATATTACTTCATTTATGCATATATGTATGTATATATAAATTAGATAATTATCAAATAATTTAGAATTGGAGAAAATCTAAATATAAGCTGGCAACAATTTTTTGGAGAAAGCCTAAAGACATAAAAATTCTAGTGAAAGCGTATCATTTAAACTACTACAGAATACGAAAATAAGGAGCACTTCTTCATTACGACCCTTTAGTCTATGATCGCTATGTATCATGATTGCTCATACCTTTCACAATACTGGCCTTCGTATCCTCGTGGACAAGCAGTGCAGCGGTAATCATCAAGACCTTCCATGACACAAGAAGGGCTGAAACTGAAGCAGAAAAAAAACAAGATCATTTGTTTTAAAAAAGTAGGTAATTCTATTTATTATCCAGATGGCTGGAACTTACATTTAGGTGATCATAAATACCATATCTATAGCCATTTATAGTTCCTATTTCAGAGCAGGACATCACAACAAAATATTACCAATAGTAGTCATCAAATAAATATGATTAGTTTTTGATGAATTAACAATGTGTGACATTGAACACATTAAAATTTTAGAATTTCAATAGGTATGTGACAACCATGAAAATATTAAACAGCCAATAAAAGTGTCCTATTTGTCATTAGTTAAAAGAAAAACACTCATGCAATCTTGTCTGATAGTAGAATTAGAATTATCCAATATCTTTCAAGTTAGAAAGACGCATAAGAACCATATTTTTTTGCTGAAAACCCAGCTCAAATTGCCATTGACACTTCAACACATAAAGTGTGAATAAATGTTTTACTTAAAATAAAAAAGCACCGTTCTAGTTTATATCTGAATTTCAAAATACATTGTTCCTTCAAACCCCAAGTAATATGATTTAGTGTGAGGAAAGAAGGGAAAGCTTTCTACACGAAAATGAATAAGATTTGTTGACCATTTTATTATATTCCTTATAGGTAGGTCTTCTGTAACCTAGAAACACTAATTTTCACGACAACACTGGAAACACTAGTAACCCATACTCAGTCAGTGTTGCTCTAGGACTTCTAATCACCTTATTCTAAGAAACTAAACTCTATTAACTAAACTGTATTAATGTTTGGCTTTTGCCTCTCTCAAAAGTAAGCAGTGCTGCTTTCTCAAGGGATAAAACTGTGTGGTATATTGGAAACTTATGAAGAAAAACAAGTATCTTTATTGCAAAATGATAATGCAGCAATTGTCATTTTGCTTTTGACTGGTCCACTTAGCCAATAGATTTGACAAAGCAAAAGCATGTAGACCAAAGCTACAACTCCTATTGGTCAAATACCATATGATCCAGCAATTCCACTCCTAGGTACTGACACAGCGAGAACAAAAATACTAATTCAAAAGAAAACCTGAACTCCTATGTTTATAGGAGCACTATTTACAATAACCAAGATATGGAAACAACCTAAATGTCCCAGAACAGATGAGTGGATTAAGAAGATATGGTATATGTACGCAATGGAACACTACTCAGCTATTGAAAAAGATAAACTCATGCCATTTGTGGCAACATGGATGGAGCTGGAAGGCATTATTCTAAGCAAAGTAAGTCAGAAGGATAAAGATAAACACTGGATCGCTTTACTTCTGTGTGGAATCTAGAGAAACCAAACTAAGGATGAGATGAAGATAAACTCTAAGACTGAGCCTTCAAAGCTGACCTTAGATCTGAGCTACTCAGGAGGGCAGGGGAGAGAGGAGAGCATGATGGAGTGTGGTGGAGGACTGTGGGCACTTTAGTGGTGGGAAAACTATGGTAACAGCACCTGCGGGGAGGAATCCTATATAGTGAAAAGATAAACACACCATTAAAATAAGATCCCATTTTAACTGTCTGCGAATGTATTAAATCAATAGTACATAAGTGAGTAATAAACCTTAACCTTCACAAAATATGTGAATAAATTGATCTACTCACAAACTCATTATCCAACAAATTTATTTTTTGTCTTCACAAAAATAGACCCATGAACACATAATTGACACATTTTGGCAAGCTTTTAGCTTTTTAATTTAAAGCTTGATGCTGAGTGCATCTGTACATATACACAAGTACTTGGAAACAGATTTTAGACATTTTAAGTGAAACTCTAGAGAGTCAACATAACCAAATTGCATTCCTTTATAGCAAAATACTGTCTCAATTACTATAGAGTAGTATGGTAGGAGAATTCCTTGAATAGTTGATAGAAACTTTTTCAAATTATGATATTACATTAGATGATACTTTTATATCACATAAAAGGGCTTATGATGGAAGGAGTAGAAATCACATCTTTGTTGAAATTCAAGCTTATTCTTTCTGCTTACAACAGTCTCTCTGCTTTTGATTCTCATATTGTGTGTAGGACCACTCAGACACCCTTGTGCTTTTCTCTTGGTGGACATCTTTTACATTGCCTTAGGGTTGCGAAGTCCAAAATCATTTCAACAGAATTTCTAAGATTTACAATGTCTGCTATAGTTTGGTCATGCCCGCGGATGGTGTGGAGATGAACTGGCTTCCTGGATACCATCCCCTTCTAGTTTTTTGTTTTGTTTTGTTTTGTTTTGTTTGTGCCTAGTTCACAGGCTGTTCGTTTTCAGTCTCCTTTGCTGGATATACCACATGTCTGCAACCTCTTAATGACCTCACAGTTCAATCCTCAAATTTCTCCTATCCTGTCTGTCCTGTCCTCCCTCCCCTAAATAATCTAATTCAGTCATAAAGGATTTAAATATCTTATCTATCCTAGGAGATGTAAAACCGAGTTCCATGTTTCTGAAAATACCACTGATCTTTCTGTAACTTTCCCCATCTCAGTCAACAGCCATCCTGTGCTTTCATTTGCTCTGCCAACACCCTCAGAGCCAGTTTTGTCTGTCTTTTTCAGACACCCCTCCTATATTCTTTCTGTGAAAGCTACTAATGTTAACATCACTAACATGATTGCATTTTTCTGTTTCAAGTCACTCGCCCTGGGAAGATTTTCAGCCTTCAGTATGTTTAGTTACTGCAGCTTCTTGCCTCCATCTCTTGTCACTCTTCTCCCATTCACTCCTGCTTTCTGCCAAACATGGACCAGGCACTCAGCCTGTCCCCAGGCCAACATGCTTGCTTTTTGCTATAATTTATTGGCTCTTCATCCAGATAGCCATGTGACTCTCTCCATTACTTCACTCAAGTCTGCACAAATCTCATTCATTTCTGAAGATCTTCACTAACCACCCTTTCTAAAATGGTAGCCCATTTACTCTAAATTCTCTAAGGCTCTTCTTTTTTTTCCTGGTAGTACATTTACTGTCTAATATTATAGTGCATATCTGCTTATATTTTCAGCTTTATTGAAGTATAATTGGCACATAAAAATGTAATGAATTTAAAGTATACATGTGATTGGATAAATTTTGTGAAAAGACTGCCAATATCTATTCAATTAACACATCTATGAATTCATTCTTAAATATATTTTTTCCTTTGTAGAGTACTCAAGTTCCACTCTCTTAGCAAGTCCCAATTATACTGTAGAGTATTCTCTACTGTGGTCATCATGTTGTATATTAGGTCTTCAGATCTTATTCAAATTGAAAGTTTGTATTCTTTTATCAGACTCAATGGATATCCACTATAGTCAGTTCCTGGCAATATCCATTCTATTCTCAGTTTCTATGAGTTCAGTGTTTTAATGCTTAGATTCTACATATAAGTGAAACTCCAACATCTTTATTTGTCTACATCTGGCAAAAATTACTGAGCACTTTAGAAAAGAGTAAGAAACTTAAACTAGGCATCATTGTAGAAGGGAGGAAAGGACACTGGGTTTGGAAAGGTTGTAAAATTGCAGAGGGTTTCTAATTCTCTGTTAAATATCTGACCTTTCCTTGTGTGGGCAGAGGAGAACCCCAGCGGGTATGTGAGCCAGACTACACTGTCACAATGGTTAACATTTGTTCATACTTGTTTTGGTAAGTGAGATTGGAAACTTGAATATGTGGAAGTGAGTTAGTAATCACTCACAATTGATCACAGTCTCAGTGACTGCACAGGTTGAAGCCACTGAAGAGAGAGTATCTAAGTCTCCTCTACCTATACTCAGTATCTAATTTTATATCTCCAGAAGGGACTCATTTCTTCACCCTAGCTGACCTCTTTGCTTTGCATTTATTTAATCCTTTCTTCTCACCTTATATGGGTCTTTGCTTTGTTAATTAGTCAAATATGTTCCAAAGTTTAGATGACGGGTCAAGAAATCAAGTTCTATGTTATGACTATTCTTTTTTCTGTACATTTTACTTTAATTCATTTTTCATTAAATAATATTTCATTTTGTCTCTCATAGAAGTTTCAGACGTGCATCATAAAAATCCACATGGGGGCCTCCCTGGTGGTGCAAGTGGTTAAGATGCAGCACTGTGAAGCTATCCACAGTCACTGAAGCATGAGTTTGATCCCTGACCTGGGAGGTGACCCACATGGCATAGCAGACCTCTCCTGACTCACCTGGGGCTCCCTTCAGCAGTGTATGTTGTTACATTTGCCTGTTCTGCTCCCCACTCTGTCTCTGGTGAATCTTCTCGTCCCCCGCATCTCTGGGGGGATCTTATATGCATAAATAAATCTTTTAAAAAAATCAATGTTTGCATACTACATTAAGTTCCCCCCTACAGCAAGAAAACAATATTGAATAAAAGTTATGGTATATGATATATATCCAAGTATTTACACACACAATTTTTTTGTTTCCTTTTGTTTTTTTGTACTAGGTCATGATATAAAGAAATAATCCTTAATGTGGTTGCAATCAATTAAACTTGAAAGTCCTTTAATTTGGTATTTTGATTCTAACAGGGCTTTTTACATTAAAAAATGCTTAAATTATACAAATCATACAAAATCATACAAAAAATGAAAACATGCTTTTTTTTGATCCTGCTATTTAATAAAGCAGTGCTCTTATTTTACATTCTTCAATTTATTAAAGCTATAGATGCACACTCTTGTGTCCTGATGTCAGCTTCCACTACTGACTGCCAAAACTGCCCTGTGAATTAGCACCACTAGTGTTCAGTGTCCCTTGGAGAGCAACCTTCTGCGCTCTTCCACGGTGGCTCATCCCCCTCCTGGTCTCCAGTCAGAGCCCTCCCTTCTCTGGCTTCCTTGCATGTCTTGGCCAGACTTCTTTCTCCTCTGGCTCTCCTAATGTCACTAGTCCTGACTTTCCTTTTTTCTAAGTGCTCCCTTGTGTAACATTACCCTGGGAAATCCTCTCCAACTTTAATTCATTGATTAACATATCTCTTCCTTCCAATTTTCAGATTTCTGTTTCCTGCAGCTATTTGCATATTTCCATTCAGACAGGACCTTCACATCACTTTTAACATATTTGAAACATAAATTGTCTTTCTTCTCCAGCAGTTCTCTCCATGTTTCCCTATTTCAGTTAATGGTACTGCCATTTTTGAAGTCAGTCTGGCTTAAATCCTCTGGTTACAAATCCTGCCTGGTCCTCACCCCTAGTATCTAACTAGTTATCAATTCTGACGAACTGTATTCCAAATTCTCCAAGTTCTTTCATCTCTATTATTGCTACTAGGTTCCAATTATCTTTTGTCTTAACTAGTGCAATAACTTCTGAATCAGTCTCTGCATTTTTCTTCTTTGTGTGTTTCAAATGATTACATTCAATTCTCATAATAGTCTTTCTAAAATGTGACTGATCAAATTAACCTTTTTAAAAAAATAAAAACTAGTAGTGTTTCCTCATTACATAGAAAATTATATACCAAGTTATTAGGCAGCATTCAAGGCTTCCATTCTGCTTTTAATTGTCATCGACAATTATGAAATTCTATTTGAGCTACAGCCTCTAAATTCTCTTATCAGTTCTTAAATACTATATTCACCAGTAAAAATCCTTCAATCCAGTGTTTAAAATTTGTTGTAAATACAACTACTTTTAATATTTATGAAGCTTCCAAAATCAAGAGTGGTACTTTGTACCTTCGAATTCTCTCTCTCTCTTTCTCTCTCTCTTTATATATATATATATATATATATATATATATATATATCTTCTCTTGAGACCCACTTTTTATTGTGAGCCTCTTCAAAATGTTATATTTTTCTTTTATATCTTCTGTAGCTTTAGTTATGGCTCACCCAACAAGACTTTATCAATTTCTGAATTTGTCTAATGATACACATTTTAGAAAATAAGACAATAAATAACATTTTCTTGTTTAAATCTGATCATCAGAGGAAGATTAGGGAAATGAAAATGAAAATACTATTTTTCATATGCCTACAACTTGGTGCTTTTGAATGAAGAAAAAGATGGCTTTTATCCTCATTAACATCCCACTGCCTAATAACTTTATACTTGATACTATACCAAAAAACCTGATTCTGTTCAACCAAAAAGAGGAGTTTGCGGAGCAAAGGGAGACAATTTATCTTAAAAAGTGTCGCAGAGTATAGAAAACCCAAAATGTAAAACAAAAACTGGAATGGCACAGATGGAAACATATCATCTGAAAAGACTTGTGGTTCTTCTGTACTCATGAGAAGGTGTTCAGGATTCTAATTCTGAACAAATTGCCATACAGTCATTTCAAAAGCAAGTTCTTAGAGGAAAAAATGTTCTACCATGTAGAAATTGAAGTCTATAAATCACTTAGCAGAAACGTAAATGAAAACACCTAGGGGTTTTCATCAATATATAAACCAATGTAGAAGGTTCCGACAGCAGTGAAATAAAATATTCCGGCTTTTGTTTTCCCTCGTGGCTGTTTCCATGGTACCAACTCAGACCATCTTAACAGAAAGGGGCTGTGATTCAGGAGATATGTATTTTGGAGTAACAATAAGTCACTGTGCTTAAATTGCATTCTTTTTCGATTATTTTCTTGATAAATCTTTACCAATTTGAATTAAAAACACAAAATGAATGGACGCAGCCACAAAAGTGATATAATATGCACCCAAACATTCTTCATAGCTAAATTTATGAGAATGCTCTGCAAACATCACCATTATGAAAATTTAGAAAAGCCTGCGTATTTGTACATGTATCAATTTCACATACATATCTTATGTTAATATTAGTATTTACATTGTAATTAATAAATATTATTTACTTGGGACAGGGTTTTAAAGGTAAAATGAACCATAGAGTATTGATCTGCTCAGTTTTGTTAAGCTTTTACATTGTTTAAAAAAAATTCATGTTAAATGGAGATCTTGTCTACAAGGGAAATAGAGCCAGATTATAGAAAGTCCATGTGCTACACAGATGGTGCTACTGACTGGGAAATATGGTAACATTTCTCAATCTTACTTGTTGCTGGAAGAAATCAGAGGACAAGCACATTGCTGACAGTCAGTTGGCAATCCCTTGACAATTCCATAGTATCCGAGAGAACATCGTTCACAGAAGTCACCAGTAGTGTGATGCTGACAATCCTGTGATGGAAAAGGAGAGTTTGTTTTTAATTTAATAGGAGCTAGAACACAACATATTACAGAGTTCCCCATCTATGAGTGGGTGAGCTCCTGTGAACACACACATACAACCATACGTACACACACACAACCATACATACACACACACACACAACCCATTGACACAGAACACAGTCCCTGATATATTTTTAAAGAATGTCTTTCATTTGAGAAACTAACACTATGCTTTTGTCGCTATACCATCAATAAGAATTTTTTTTAAAAAAGATTTATTTATTTATTTATACAAGAACCGGGGCACAGGCCAGATGCGAGGGAGGGTGAGAGGATTCACCAGAGACAGAGCAGGGAGCAGAACAGGCAGACTGAAGAAATACACTGTTGAGGGGATTAGCGGGTGAGACAGGAGAGGTCTGCCGCGCCTTGTGGGACCCTCGTGGGACCCTCACCGGCCGGCCAGGATCGAACCAATGCTGCAGAGGCTGCAGACAGCTTCACAGCGTGGCTCTCAATCTCCTGCGCCACCAGGGGAGGCCCAAGACTTTCTATTCTCTTTCCTTACATCAAGCTCTGTGTAAACTTCTAGAAAACTCTAAATGTATTATATCCCCTGGTCATTTATGTTTCTTCTCTATATAAGTTGCTAGAAAAGTATTAAGACTTCAGTGCATGCCCATCAATGTAATTTCTGAAACAAAGCATAAATGTTTTAAGAGATAACAATAGCAAACATAAAAGTCAGCCTCATTATCACATAAAAATGTTATTCATTTAATGCTTGCCAAATGTTGATTGTTCTTTGTAGACAGAGAGGATCCAACCTGAAACCAATATTTTCTTTTTCATGTGAGTATAGTAACAAACACTTGGGTAATAAGTTTGAATACATTTCCACAAAGAAGTGATAAGTTTCAGAATATGTATAAAAAGTTTGGAAATTAAAATTCTCATAAAGTAGAATTAAATCTAACACAGCGTAATCATTCATGAAGTAAGGATTTAGGAAGAACTGCATGCTGGGCACTGAAACAGACTGAGAGGAATCAAGTGAGGGAATAAACCTAAAATAACATCATACCATTAAAGAATTTATTTCCACTTTTGGAAAATTTAAGAAGTTGGCGAATTAGAAATGTTGCATTAAAAATGCAATATTGACTGTTGTTGCTTGACAGAAAGATGACCTTTGACTTTGGAATAGAGGAAAAGGAGAAAATGAGGAATATAGAACTGGATTTTAGCTTGATGTTGTAAGACAGGATTTGGACTGGTTAGAAGGATGACTTCTTATAAGCAACAGAAATGTTGAGATCAAATGAAAAAGCCAGTGATAAAGTAGATGTACATGCTAGTGAACCTATCTCTTCATCAACTCAGCTGAGCCACAGAGCTATCTACTGGCTCTATGAAGATGGACACTATCCCATAGGGATGCTCCCTCAGTTTCCTATCAAATGACTCATTATCTTGCCTGCATTATTTCCCATTCCTTTCACATTTATTTTTGTCTGAAAATAACTGATATTTTTATACTTTGTCTTAAGCCATTCTCTTCCTAAACTCTGGTTTCCTTGCCTGCCTGCTTCTCTAATTTTCTCCAGAATCTGCATTTTCTCCTTCGTTGCTCATTTACTCCCATTTCTTTCCTACCTTAAAAATATTTCTGGGGTCTCAAATGCATTGACTATTTCACCCTGTTTTTGCTAAACGTTGTAAAAGCATTGTTAATATTCCTGGTTTGCTCACCTCCTATCACCTCGTAAATGAGTTTCTGATTCCAAACATAATTCCAGGTTCATCCACAGATCTTTTCTACCAAATCAAAATTTACTGACAATAATGAGTTTTCTGCAGTAACTGATATTTTGGGTCATGCTTTTTTTTTAAATCTCTTCCTATGTTTTATATATATTATAAATAATTTTTAATATATTGCATATAACATGTAATTATTACAGTCTGCTGGGTTTTCTCCTATCACTATGTTTATTTTTGTTTTTTTTTGTATTTTTTAATTGAGATCATGAAGGTTAATAATATTGTATATGATTTAGGGGTATAGGTTCATACCCCTTCAGATACATGTTATCATTGCACCCACCACCAAAGCACCAAAAGTCCCCCACCATAGTCTTTTTTTTTTTTTTTTTTTTTTACGATTTATTTATTTTATGCATACAAGAACTGGGGTAGAGGCCAGAGGTGTGGAGGGTGAGAGGATTCACCAGAGACAGAGTGGGGAGCAGAACAGGCAGACTGACAGAAATACACTGCTGAGGGGAGCAGCGGGCGAGTCAGGACAGGTCTGCTGCGTCATGCCCCACCATAGTCTTATAGCTTTCTTTCATATCCCCTTTCATGGAATCTTCTTTCCCTTTCTGCTTAATAACATTGGTGTGCCTGATTTTATTTTTTTAAGTTTTTTTGGGTGTCCTTGATTTTAAATTTGGCTCTTCCCCCCTAAATATTCTACCTTAGTGATTTTATTTATTACTACAACAGCATAGATGTGTCAAAACCTCTAAATTTTATATATTAAGTCATAGATTTATATAATGAGTTTCAGATTTACATTTCCAACTGTTTCTTGGAAAGACCTTATTGCATAACATAGAATACCTTGAATTTAAAATGTCAAAAATTGCACTATTCCTTTGGTGATAGGTGTGGTAAGGTAACATACATCTGAAGAGGTATGAACCTATACCCCTAAATCATTTAAAATGTTGAAAACTAATGTTATATATAAAAATTATGTAATTAAAAAATTAAAATTAATATCTTATCTTTTTAAACCCAGAAATACTACCTTAGTTCCCATTTCACTTAGGATCACTTTCATGCACATGATTACTCAGGCTAGCAACTGAGTGATTTGCTTTCATTCCAGATAACTAATTGATCACCATGTTCCATGATTCTGCTGCACTCTGTTTCTTTACTTCCTTGCTACTACCATTTTTATTTGACTACTATCATCTTTTAGCTGGCTTATTAGAACAACTACTTAGATAAAGATCCTGACTCCAGAATTTCTCATCTAGTCATTTTCCCACACTGCAATTGAAGTGATCATCCTACCTAACATGTCAAACCATACCATAAAACCCTACACTAGTTCTCCACTGTCCTCAGGATGAATTTCAAACTCTAGCATGATAAGAAAGACCTTCATAATCTGGCTCCTGCTGAACCCTCCAGCCTCACTCCAGCCAGGGAAGCCTCTGTACACTGTGCTATACTCAGATATAAAATTCTCAAATTTTGTGCATCTCTCTCACACCTTTGGGATTTTTCATATGTATAGAGAAATATTATCTCTAGAATGATTTTTCTTCTTTTACCTGACTAATTATTTCAGCTCCCATTTTAATTATCACTTTCTTTGATAAACATTCTCTGCTGCCTTAAGTCTAAGCTAATTGCTCCTTCTAGCTCAACACAATGACTGAGCGTGGCAGTAGGCATTCACTGTTTGGAATGATTGTTTGAATGAATGCACATTCCAGGTAGTAAAGATGCAACTAGTCTGGCTTATTAAGATGAAAAAGGACAAGTTTCAAGCCTAGTGATCTTACAGAAAGATGGTTGAGAGGGCAAACTGATTTGATGTATTTTGATACTGATTTAAATACCAAAATCCTCTCATATCCAGTCATCCAAAGTAACCACCAAATTTTAGCAATAAATTGCCAATCCATACTTAACAGTAGCATGGGGAGAGAATTGTTCCAAGATAAAAATATCTTGAATTCCAGTTTCAAATCATTCAGCAATATGTGAAAAGATGAATAAATGTTAAATGGAGATGGTTTTAAGAAAATGCTATATAAAGAAACAAATGTTGCCCCCATGCATGAAATCTTGAATAATAATTATCAGCAATTTGCTTTTGAAAGACAACCAATATATACAATAATTAAATCAAAATATTTAGTAATAATGTTTATGATTACTAAAAACAGAGCTTAAAAAATATGGTTTGCTTCTCTTTTACCTACATCTCTATATATTTTTTCACAGAGAAAGCCTATATTTTAACCTTCTCTGGACAGTCAATCTTTTGCAGGGTTGCTGACATACTGAACTCGATTAGGTGAATCAAATGTCCTGGTTAAGTCCACAAATATAACACATAAATCATGATGCTATTTTTGAAACTTTTTGACATAGACTTTCCTATGACTTTCCTGTTTGCTTTGAAATAGTGGACATAATATTTTTACTGTACAGAAATTAATCTTTAGGAAACATGTTTATATTTTAGATGCCTAAGAAAAATCGAATTAAATCTCGAGTGGTAAGTACTATATAGTATATTTTCAGTAATAGATTAGAATATTTGATGTCTACAATTTTAAAAGCTGGTAGAATACATTCTTTCTATTAAATCAAATGAATGCGCATTAATATTATAGTACCTTAGATCTAAGGTGAGACGTTACCTAACCTAACCTTGTTTCCTTATAGGTATGCTCCTATACTTTCCTTGATATATTATTAAATGCATCAATTCTTATAAGGCAGCACCTTTTATCTTGTTTATATATATATATAATATACATATTATATATGTATACATATACATGTATATATATATATCTAAACTATAAGCTATGAAATTTTCCTGATGCTGAGTGAAAATGTATCACTCTAATTTACAGTGTGACAAGTTTTCTGAAAGCTACACAGATAAAATCTAATTCCCATTTCCCCAAAAAAGCTTTTAAATATATAAAGAATGCTATTACTTCTTAAATGTTTTTCAAGCTAAACACCTTTTGTAAGCTAAACATTGAATAATTCTGACTAAAAACTTCTCTTAAAATATAGTGTAAGTCCCTGTCTGCTATTTGCAAAAATTATTGAACATACATCCTTTCTTGATCTGGATCTTATACAAATGAATCTGCAGTCAAATAAGAACTATTATTTCACAGAATATTGGAATATAAGCTCCTTGCAATTAGTTCTTACACTATGAATGGTTGGTAATCTGCACAGTAATTATAATCTTTATCGCCATCATCATTGCTATCATTTCCATGGAGTTTACAATATCCTCAGTATTGTACAATTGCACTCAGTATTGCATTGAATCTTTTTTTAAGATTTATTTATTTTTTTATACAAGAACTGGGGTACAGGCTAGATGCGCATGAGGGTGAGAGGATTCACTGGAGACAGAGTGGGGAACAGAACAGGCAGACTAAAGAAATACACTGCTGAGGGGAGCAGCGGGCAAGTCAGGAGAGGTCTGCTGCGCCAATGTGGGATTCTCGCCGGCTGGCTGGGATCGAACTGGCACTGCAGAGGCTGCGGACAGCTTCACAGTGTGGCACTCAACTGCCTGTGCCACCAGGGAGGCCCTGATTCTTTATAAAACTCTATGAATGGTACTATGGTTATTTTCATTTTATAAATTAGGACACTAAGACCCAACATGTTAGGTGAATTGACTAGATACACACAAACCATGAGAGACAAATTAGGATGAGAAGCAAGGCAGTCTGACCACAGATGCTTATGGCCATAGTAAGTAGAGGGCACAGCACAGCATAACAGATGTGACACTACACTGCAAGTAGCAAAGTGGTCAGTATGTTTCAGTTCCCCAGTTACTTCATGGAAATAGTAATAGTTGTTTTCTGTGGGCTCAATAAGCTGTTTCAAAGATAACAAAGTTGTCTGAATTCAAAAGATATAAGCTCCCTGAAGGAAAATATAAAAATTCAGAGCACAACAATTTGTATGAACTGTGCAAATTTGATGCAAATTAGGATTTATTTCTTATTTCATCTAGGGATATCTCAGAAAGTTAGAGTTAGGTGGTACTGGGAGTTTCTCTTAGTTTTTTTTTTTTCCCCCTGATTGTTTCTAACTTGGGGAATTAGATATAAGGGCCATCAGCTAAGAATAAGGATGGGAATAAGTTGGGAGTGGGGTATTGAATAGGAACGGGAGGGTATGAAATAGTCATTCTGGAATGCAGTAGGGAAAGCAGACTGCATGCAAGACTGCATGCTTGCAGAGCAACATACACGGCATCGTCAAAGTAAGTGATCATAAATTCAGAGCAGACTAGGTAACATAATTGTCCATCTTTCCATAGCCCCATTCAGTTTAGAAGGCACAAGTGTGGAGGAATAGGACTTAACTGAAACTGGTGCTGAAACTGACTGGTAATGTACATTGCAAGGCAGTGAGACTCATGAACGATTATGAATACTATGCTGGTTAAGAAAGTAAGGGCACAAACATGAGAAAAATAAGAACAATGGAAAACATGTGACTACCAATGGTTATACTAAAAATTGTTGAATTATTAAGAAGAATTGAACTGGAGGGAAAAGAGATGGTGGACAAGGAAAACACTGAGACTATAGAGACATTGAGTTATTGACAGTTCCAGTTCTAAACTAGGACAATGAAATAAAACATGGAACTAAGAGTTAAGGGTATACAAAAATTAATTTTATGCACCTCAAAATCATTAAGAATTATGATAGAAGTAGTACTATAAAGAATAGGGAATGATAAGGCAAAATCTTCAAGGAATGAGTTGGGTCATCTGGGCATTAGTAGGTAGCTTCAACAAGCAGGTGTAGTGGAGAAATAGATCAGGGCAAGAAATTCAGAGTCGGGGGATGTCATGTAGGAGAGAAGAAAAATGGTGTGAAAATGGCAGTGAAGAACTAGGACACCTATCCCACCTTAGACAGCAGAAGAGTGTGGGTGCAGACAATGGCTACTTGAGGGACCAGTGGTGGGGCAGAGTGTATATAATATGGGAAATGTCTTCACCCCCACACAGGTTCGTTCTCTCTCTCTGTCTCTTTCACAGTTAAGTTCCCTTCAGTTTAGCTAAACTCTGCATGTGGTATCTGAGCACATATAAAGAAATATGTGCACATCCTTTGTTCAAGAAAGGATCAGGTGAATACCTGGCACCGAGAGGTCTCAGGATCACACAGGTTGCTGTGTCCATTACACTGACATGGAACGCAGGTGCCCAAGGTTGGTCCAGGGCCACGACTTCCGGGCTCGGAGCGCAGTCGATAAAATCCCGGCATGCATGTCTGCAAGAAAAGGAGGTCAATTAGGACAGTCACTTTAGAAATCTCACCCTGGCAACATTTTGTTTCTTCAGTGATTAAAAGGCTTCTTTTTCTTCATCTGCACTAAAGGCAACATCACTTACAAATACAAATGGCAACTTTGATTCCTAATGTCTATTCCCTCAGCATGCATGGAACCAGACTTCAGCAAAGGCAACCTGTCATTTGCATATGGCAGCTTTCAGCCTGAACACACTTCAAATAGTCTACTTTTGTTTTAAAATAAAATTGTTTAGACTAAAGAAAGAATTTTAACACCTATTGACAATGTAAAATCTGCTGCTATTATGCTTGATAAATAACTAGTAAATATCCAATGATACTCAGCAAAAATATGAATAAAAAAAGCCTGCCACAGTTGCATTATTTATATGAATATAATTTAGTGACTATAACATTTTAAAATAATAAAAGCTCTATCTGCCTTGGGATATTAGGCCACCAATAAAATTTATTTTTCTCTGATCTTATTTTTTTCATCTTGCAATAGAAAAACTGAGAGCAAACAGAAAACTTCTAGCAAAGCTGACATATGCAAAATCAGGAATTCCATCTTCATCCGGGTTTATTATGTAAATATATCAAGAAATATCTGGCTTTCTGGAAGCCCACAGCTCTGGAGAGGGAATAGAATAGTCGTGTTCTGGGCTCATTCCTCTTGGTAGCAAAGTTGCTGCATTTATCGGATATTGTTGGATTTGAGTAAAAAAAGGAGTTAGTTTTTCAGAAACTGTTGAAGATTACAAAGGCAAAATTTTACCACCTTGCTTACACAGATTTTAAGATTTATTTTATTTATACCAGAACTGGGGTACAGGCCAGAGGGGCAGGAGGGTGAGAGAATTCACCAGAGACAGAGCAGAGAACAGAACAGGCAGACTGACTGAAATACACTGCTGAGGGGAGCAGCAGGTGAGACAGGAGAGATCTGCTGCACCATGTGGGTTGCTCCCTGGCCAGTCCTGGGGATCAAACTTATGCTGCAGTGGCTGTGGACAGCTTCACAGCACTGCACTCAACCTGCTGCACAACCGGGGAGGCCCATTCACAGACTATTTTCTACAAGGTATCTTGTTCCCATTGATGAAAGAAAAGTAAACACTGAATAAGCAAAGTATGTATAATAGTATTAAAAACATCTTATTGCCTTTGCATCCTTTGGTCCTGGATTAGGTTACCCAATCCATATGCAAAGAGGTTCCTTAGAAAGGGAAAATTATCAATAGTCAACACTCTCCTTGTTCATTTTGATTTGGATAATACAAAGTACCTTAATTAAGCTCTTAATTAAGAGTCTCTGTTTTTATCACAGACTATAAGAATTTCTAATGAGACTTCATAATGTCCCAGCTTTGAGCAAGCTGATAAAGAAGACTGGTGATTGTATTAAAGTACTATGAGTCTCATTTGTCTTATAGTGGACCTAATCATATATTTTAATAAGTTTATTAATATTATTTAAAATAGAAGCTCATTTTGCCTTTGCTACCAAATAAGGTCTGGAAGTTACAATTGAGGAATTCATTCAAGTGTAACAGAAGAAATGATTCAGCATGTATTCAAAAATTTTTTCACATTTGGCATTGTGACTATAGGATAAAACTTAAATGGATTTCATCTTCATGTATGAAAAAAATTGCAATTTTCCTGGTGTATCTGTTTAGTATTTGTGTAAAAATTGCGCAATTTAAAAGTTTCTAGTTCTACTTTACAATCAAAGCAGAAATTTAAAACAAGTCTTAGAAAAAAGCACTTTTCACTGAAGACTCATTTGAAATTCAGTGTTATAGACTGAAATTTGAAGATGTGTGCCATAGGTGAAGTTTACTGTAATATTCATTCAATTTCTCTTATATTGTATCTCTTCCCTTGAAAGATTGAAAAGGAACCCTGTAGGATTCTGAGCCAGAGCTACCAGTGGAGGTCAATATAGATCCTTCTAGCACTATCTCTGTGATTCTCAACCCTGACTGCACATAGAATCATCTGAAAGTGTCAAGTACTAATTTCATTGGAGGTGAGGGGATACAGGGCCAGGGTTAGCTTTAAAACTCTTAGGAGCATCTATTTAGCAATCAAGGCTGATCATCACTGGAAGGTTCCTCATTTCCCTGCTTGTGAATTTGTGCCTTCAAAAGAGTATACAGACTTAAGTAATTGACACAAATTAATATGGAGGAGCTCAGTTTACAAGTTAGTTCTGTCTGAGAATTATAGGCAAATTAGTGTCATTAATGGTTTTCTCAGCCAGGTGCACATACTGAGATGTTGATGTCTGTATTTTCTTTTGCTTCTAACACTGTAGACTAATTTTATGCCCTGATAGGTTAAATTTCTATTAATCAGCAATGATAGACTATTCCGCAATACAACAGTTAGTAATCTAAAACAAGCTTTTCAAAGGAGTGGACAATTTCTTCCTATTTAATCCCTGCTTATTGATTCCTTTTTCTGTATTTACTCTTTCCATTTTTTTCAATTTTTTGAGGGAGTTTTTTTAATGTTTTTCTTCTCAGAGAGAACTGGGGCAAGATTCATGAGTATGGTTTTGTTTAGTTGGGAACACAAAAGGAATGATAATAGCTACTTTTTAAAGTCTATCTAAAATGCTTTTTGGAAAAAAGAGAATTAAAGAGTGCAAATAAAGAAATACTAAATCTTATCCATTTCTTTTCTAACTTAAACTTTTCTGAAGTTCTTTTCCCGTGTGCTGAAATTAATCAGTTCAAATTTCTTCTGCTCTCCTTCCATCTTTCATTTGTTTTTATAATACTGCATGCCTTCAAATTTTAGAATCAAATTCACACAAAAATGTGGGAAGCTGGAAAGAAGGGGATTAGGAGATAAGGAAAGAGCCAATTTGCTCCAGGTGCAGTTACAACATCCTCCCCTCTCAGAGTTTAACAACTAATATAGATAAGTGGGCTGTTGCCAATAAAACAGTCTTGTGTGTCTCCATGGTTTGCAACCTGCTGATCCTGTTTAATTTGTGTCCCACCACTTCATATAATTCTGTGCTGATTTTGAATATGTGGGCCTCAGTTTCCTCCCTTGAAACATAAGGATGTTGGATGCCTTAATAGCTGAATGTAAGTTTATCTAGGATTTTCTGGAACAGATTTATCTAGTTCAAATTGCAGTTTTGATGTTTTCCAGTTGTGTGGTCATGGGCAGAATTCTTAACGTGCCTGGACTTGCATTTCTTCATCTATAATATGAGGATGATAACATATACTCAGTGATGTTTCTGTAAGTACAAAATAGACTGAGCATACAAGAAATGATATTTCAGGGATTTTAAAATAGCTTTGCTGTGAGGACTGAAGGGGATCATAAGTTTAGTGCTTGATATATAATAAATCAACATGGGTACCTCTATGCCAGATTATTAAAAATATATATACTCATTGACAATAGACTAAATAGAAAGGCAAGTGTTATATTGGGAAACAAAATTATAATGTATGCCATTTAGCCCTATCTGTCCCTCAATATTTTATGTACATAAAAACAAAATCATTCCATGTGCAACAAAAGAGGTGATGGGTACACTGAGTGGTATGCATGTGGGAAGAAAAAGCCTACTTTCACTATTTTGTCTTTTGAATTTTGTAAGCTGGTAATAGGTATGTATTATTTGGGGGTATTAATTTTTTTTTTTTTTTTGGTGGGACCCTCGCCGGCGTCCTGGGAACGAACCGGTGCTGCAGAGGCTAAAGGCAACCTCAACCGCTGCGCCACCAGGAGAGGCCCAAAATTGTTTTTAACAGAAGTTATACCTTCTGAGTGGTGACCGGTAGACACAAGCCAGTCAACTGTTAACAAGAAGACCTTATAAATATGGAGTGAGGAGGGTAAAATGATCAAAATATGACATAGATGTCATCTGGGAATTTCTAATTTCCATGATTTTATTGCAGAGAACCACACAATTAACACATACAAATATTTTCCATTTCTGCATACGATTGACCCGAGTTTAGGTCAGTTTAGGCAACAGCCTTTAATTGAAAAGAGGGTGAAGAGCAGCTTAAGTATGGGAAACTCAATCCTCGCCAATAGCAGATGTAGTAGGAAAGTGTGTTCTGTATTTGACTTCCAAAGGTAATATAGTCAACACTTCAAATCATAAATTGTAATAAGCAGTTATTTCCAGAAGTAACATTTTCAATGAACTGGCTGTGATATCATAATACTTCAGGTAATAGGCAAAAACTAAATGTCTTCACAATGGCTATATTTTCATTTATAACACTTGTTTATTTGTAAACACATTTTAGGTAAAGACATGAAATAAACATCCCATCTCTAGAATACCATACATTTGGTGGAAATATTATAAAAGACTTATTTTTGTATATTCCTGATCCAAAACATATGTTACTAGAATCTGATGTATTTCAAAACTGGCCTTAGCTCCTGCTTTGATGATTAGATTTTATGCCTGTGTAATTATACTTTAGAATCAAGATGAATTATAAATAAGATGTGTAATGGATTAGAGGTAATGGGTTACGGAGAACACCTCAGGTAGCTTATTATGAAAGATAGGCCTTTATCCCTATAATCTCACTACTAAAATATTACTGTAATTACTGTCTGTAAATAGGAATTTAAGTGAAATTCACAGGACATAGGTGAAGCCACCAATGCAGACAGTTTGTATGTATACCCAATCTCTTTTTGATTTTTTTCATTTATCATTTGTATTACTTGTGCTAATTTATATTTTCATATAATGATGGAAAATTACTAAAATTAATTGAAAGGCATGTTAAGAATTTATGATTTTAAAAGCCTATTGATCACAAGAAGAATTTTTATTATTTAAAATCTGGAATGGATGTAGACTGAATTAAAGTAATTTGCTACACAACTACCATTTCTCTTCAAAAATGAACAGTGTTTTTTTTAATGCAGAAAATACATAGTTGCAGCAAATTCCTTTTTAAGATCTCTAAAGGTCAATCTTGATGAATTATTGGATATCTTCTATAGCAAAATGATATTGCAGGATTAGAGAAATTTAGGACTTCAATACCCAGCCTGTAATTTTATAGACTGGATAACTACATAATAGCTAGGATTGGTAGGAATTAAAGGATTGACCAATCAGTATGACTGACAACTACTTGGGATAAATAAAATTTCATCTCTATCTAGAAAAATCTCAAGTATTTTTTTGTCTCCTATTTTAAATCTTTCATGCTCATTGCACAGGTAGCATATTTATACATGTTATACTCACTGTCTCCTTTTTCACTTACCCATGGTGTGTGTATATGTATATTTGGGTGGGTTCTGCATATATGTGCATTATATGTCTGTCTGTCTGTCTATCTACTATTGCCTTCCTGAGCAGTCACAAGCAAAACCATAAGGAATTTACAGAATATTTCCCAATATATTTACAATTATTCTTATGAAATTGTTTTTAAACATCATGGAATCCATTAGACGGTAACTAAACAGAATAGCATTTCAATTTACGATGGGGTTTTCACAAATATATTTTCACTTAAATTAATGCTCATTATGAGTGCATAAATTAAAAAAAAAAAACAAACTGAGGTCTGGAAATAGAGTCACAGTATCCAAGTAGTTCAGCTAGGTAGGATTTACCTGAACCAAAGTCCTTTTCCTTTGCATTGTATCATGCCACCTCTCAAGAGATTTATACTTATTTTTAAGTTGTACTTCAGTTGTGATCTGGTACTATCACATGCCTCACCTACCACATTTAATGAAACTTCTTAAATTCTATTTACAAAAGATGTCTAAATTATTTATAAAGAAATCAACATATTAATGTATCACTACTTATTCCATTAATAACAATATTAACCCCATCAACTAATACTGACTACCAACAGGCACTGTGATAAGTAGTTTAGTTTATAACTCATTTAATCTTCATTTAATGATTTGACTATGGCAGAGATATTAAAATATCTAATTAATATGCTATGGACACCACCCAATATGACTAATAATAAAGAATCCATGCTGTCCATGCTGTCAGCCTTAGTTATCTGTCTCAGTCCAGCACATAGTGAAGTAGAGACTCAGACCCAGGCCAGTTTCTCATCCATTCCACTTTTCCTTATATTATCCTCTTTCTAGCAATATTTGGTATTTGTAGAATATACACTGGCATTCAGAAGAGGAAGATCTAGAAAATGTGCCTATTTTCAAGAAATTCAAAGGACTTTCAAAGCTACAGTGACTAAAATAATATATAATAAAAATGTACAATACATAATAAAATAATACATAATAAAAATTGGATAATACTGGCACTAACTGAAACAGAGGTCATCTGAGAAGACTGTGTGAAGGGAACAGCCTGCTGTTTAGTGTCTAAGCTTTGTCATGCTGTATATAAAAACCACCTTTCAAAATTCAATATAATCTTATTTCATAATCACAGCAGTTTAAATTAGCTATTTAGAACAGTGACAAGAAAATAGATCAGATACAAAAAATGGGCCTTGTGAAAACATTATTTCCTGTTTCATATTTTCACAAATCTTCATTTTTATCAAATATGTCCCTTCAGTTGTAATTTCTACTTCAAGGTAACATCATCATCGTCATCTTACTATGTCCCACGCTGTGAGTGGAAGACCAAATAAAATAGGTTAAGAATATGCATGAAAGTAAAACTATTTGCAGCAAAAGTAGTTCTGAGGGATTTCCATCTGACAGTTTAAGTGAGTTGAGCCTAAGTAAGTTATGAGGAGCCACCTTACCTCACAGGAAAAGCCAGAATAGCCAGGGGGACAGTCACATCTTTCTATCAAGTGAGCTGGAGGAGCCCCTGCTATTCCATGTCCTTGTTCAGCTAGCTCCATGGAGATTTCAGAAATCCTGGAAACAATGAGCATACATTTGTATTATTATACCAGCAAGTTATGCTCACTTGGCAAGTGCTCATTTGTACAAGAAGAGTCTTCTCTGTGTTTTGTCATTAATCACAAATTTGTTCTAGTGTTTTTAAACTGCCTAAATTCCAGGACTCATGTTGCACATCTTACTATTGCATATTTACTTCCTCAAATGTTGAGATTATACATTAGCAAATTATTCACATAAATCATGAGGAGTTTTGTAAATTAGATGTCTGATGTCCTGTTGAGAAGTTATTATAAAAATTTACCCCAAATTTTAAAAATGTGAGTGGTTTCAGGTGAACATGACCAATTAATTAGAGAGTTATATTCTTTCAAACAGACAACCCAAGGTCATTCCCCATTAGAATATCCCCTGTAGTGACTAGTGAAATTGCTTTTAATTTACAATTGTCCTGATTCCTTCCTCTTGAGTGTCTGAAAGTCCTTTCAATAACTTTAGAAAACCACCTAGAAAATGGTTGAGCATAATCTAATATTTTTGAAGTTTTTGTTTATCAAATTCTTCAAATCACTTAGCCTTCCTATTTATGACAAAATCCTAGTTGAAAAATTATTCACAGTGCAAATGTTGATACCCTTTTCACTAATTTGAAATTAAACATTATAAATATATACATCTATAAACTTAGACTACTATATTACTAACTGGCAACATAAAATGTTCTGCAAATAAACTTTTAAATGGGCCAATGGATAGTTTTGCTTAAATAAAAGGCATCTCCAATAGCCCGGGGAGCTTGAATCATAAACTTTATAACAAGCATAGGTAGGTTTTATTGACACTGAATTATGAATGCACATTCTGGCTTCACTAGCATCACAATCTATGCTGAAGATCAGTCAGCCTTTAGGATGAACATGTTTAGTTAAAATTCAGATTTACTCTCCCCTCCTTATAGAACACACAGTGGTTGGGAGCTATATACAAAATTCTCCCCTCCTACAGGAAAGACTTTATGTTCTCCTGGATTCTCTGTGGGAATAATAAGGTAAGTCAGTGATTGTTAGCAACTTATGTCCATTGGCATCACATGGCATTTTATAACCTGAAGAGTTACTCATATAGACATGCACACAACAGGCTAGTCAATATTCAAAATTCAAGTGGAACTTGAATGGTGTCATCAGCAGATATTTCCATAATACACATTTTTTTTCCCCTCAGAGGATTAGAGATCAAATTCCTTGCCAGAATCAAGGCTTTTGCCAAAATCAGGCTTCTATTTAAAATGAATACTGAAATACAGAGTTGTTATGTTCTTCAAATAAATGTAAGAGACATAAGCCAAGAGAAGATTTCAGCATTGACAAAATGTACTGAGTCTGTATCTCAAAAGACATGCATAACTCAAACTCTTAATTCAGACACAATATTTGTTTTTTTTAATTTTTTAAAAAAGATTTATATATTTTTATACAAGAGCTGGGGTACAGGCCAGAGGCACCGGAGGGTGAGAGGATTCACCAGATACAGAGTGGGGAACAGAACAGGCAGACGACCGAAATATACTGCTGAGGGGAGCAGCGGGCGCAACAGGAAAGGTCTGCTGCGCCATGTGGGATTCTCGCCCACTGGCTGGGGATCGAATCCGCACTGCAGAGGCCAGAGACAACATTTGTCACTGAATAAAGATGCAGGACTATGTCTTAATTATCCTGGGGGCAATATTTAAGTATATATTTTGACTTTTGTCACAATTCTACTGTTTTAGGAATTCAAGAGCTATTTATTTACTATTTTATCTGTTCTTATTCTTGCTAGGCTATGATTCTAGTTGTGTTGAGCTTAAAGAGTATCCTAAACTTTCAAAAACTGATCTCTTAAGTCAAAAATATTGTTTAGTGAAATAAGGTGATAAGGGAAGGAGACTTATGGGGGAAAAAACTTCACAATATAGGAAAATGGAATCAGTGTGAGAGAGGCAATGAAAGTATAATGGAAAATGCATGATAGCATAGTTTCTATCAGTTCCACTAACAAAATGTTCTGTGTGCTACCAACCTCTTTTACTGGAGCACAGAATAAATTGCAAAATAACATATTTGCACACCCACAAAGTTACCTGCTATCTTTTACACCATGAAAACCTGCTTTGGCTTCTACCCCCTGATTTTGATATTCTAAAATAATTTTTATATTCTAAATTTAATTATTCTAAAGTAATTAGCAATAGAGCTGAAAGTATATTTTATACATGCTACCTTATTATTTCACATAAAATAATCTCCTGGTGGAAGTGAGAAATGTATAAAAGAAACCAAAGGAATACATATTTGAAAGTGATTTTTAGTTCTGGATATATACTCTTTTACCAACAATGCCTGCTTTTAGTACAATCCAAAAATTATTTTCAATCTTCTAATGCAATACAGAAGCAGGATTTCCTGAGTACAATGCAAATTTTGAACTATTGTATCTTTATGTTCATTAGTTTACAAATGAGAGAGGATTTATAATTTATTTCTTTTGTTTTCCTGGACTAGTCTACTAAATTATTGTATGAGACTGTTTTTCAAACATCTATTGATTCCATATTCCTACAAGACTTAACAGGAAACTGTCATACCAGAGAAATTGAGACTGTGTACACAACCTCAGCTTCTGTCTCCACAGTATAAAACTTTACATTCTGTGCAATTCCTCATTTTATCTCATTTATTTTATTCCTCATTTATTTATTTTAGCTATGTTATTGTTTCTATTTAAAGAACATGACCATATGTATGAGTGATATTGAAGTCTATCTTCTCCATTATTTATTTATTCTATATTCTATTTTTAAAACATTAATTGCCACTGATTTCTGTAAACAAGCTTGCTTCTTCAAAAATCATCTCTTGACCTTTGTCACTATCTCATTTTCTTTCATTTACATTATGTTTGTGGAAAACAGTAGTCTCTATTCATAATATTAGCTTCATTGAGTCCATTAATTCCCTAAAATTCTGATCCTATTTCTGCCCCAGGACTCCAGTGAGTTACTAATTATGGCTACAATTATGACTGTCACCAGTTTGGTCCTAAGTACCACATGAAAACATTGAACACTCTCTTGAGGCAGTCTCATGCTTTGGCTTCCATAATACTATGTTCATTCTTACTGTTCTTTTCATTGTGGTTTCCAACCTTTTCACATCATGATGCTTAGGGGAAATGACAATATTTTAGGGTATACTAGAATGAACAGATGAGAACGCTCATGGTTGGAAGAGACTGGAGACCAATTTGGCTCTGCCTGGGGGTTTAAGGAGTCATTTTAGTAGTTTGCATCATACAACACAGCACTTATCTGATGTATAGCTCATCTTCACCCTGAATTTCTAACTGACATCTAACTTTTCTAACCTTTCTAAGGTGAATTCAATATTTTCCCACTTAAATTTGGTTCTCGTCTTATTTTCCTCTTTGGGAGTAATAACTATAGCTTCTACTGTGTGACCTGGAAGGTGTCCTTGATATATCTTCTATAATCAGTCCCAAACCAATCACTTTTAAATATTTCTTGTCTGATATTCATCATCACTATACAGTCTAGAATATTAGTTTAACTAGGATATTGTCCACTATAGTTTACCTGCTTTGTCGCATGATATTTCCATAAGTAGCTTTGATAAGAATATAATGGATATCATAAAGTACATCCAGGAAGTCTTCACGGGTCACAGTTCTACTGACACGCGGATCATCGCCATAGTATTTCCATTCTTTCTGTTAACAAGAAAAGAAACCATGTTGATGAAACAGAATGCAAAACCACTGGTGTCCTTGCACCAAACAGCTAATTACCTTACCTCTGTCATTTCAATTTCATGCCTTGTCAATTGGCCAATTAGAGGAGCAGCCATATGCCTGATGATAATTCTAGCATGAGTAGGAGTCCCACCTCGAATGATAACCTGAGGATTATACGTAGAGAAACCTGTCTCTTCCCGAGCCTCAAAATAGATGGTGTACTTGAGTTTTCCACCGTAGGCCATCAACTGATAAAATAAAGCAAAGAGTTAAATAAATCCCCAAATGGTATGTCTTCAAAATATAAAATATATTTTACTTTGTCCTCATATGGTTTCAAAGTTCTCATCTTTACCTTCTTTCCTTCAAATTGTTCTGGAAGTTTCCAATAAAAAGGTTCCAAATGGAGATCTTGTTTCACCAGATTCATATGTGCAATAATCTCTGGATGTTGAAAAGCAATGCCTTTGGTAGTTGTGTGCTGCAGTGCCTCGTCCACCAGGGGCAGAATGGTCTGTTCAGGCTTCAGAGTCACCTGTGTGGGACCAGAACATGCAAAGGACCGAGTGAAAGACGTGGGCACAACTTTTAAATGCTGTTATACTATGGACTGCGTGTCTATCTTCAGCCTCATGCTCATGCTGATGTAACATTCTCACAAGAAAAAGAACTTAAATGTAGAGTAGTGAGCAGTAGGGGAGAATGATTTTGACTTGTTTGCACAGTGAAAAGTACATTTGTGAAAACTGGAGTCTTTTACACCAAGGAAAGGTAGAATTTAAAACAAGAAGGAGGTAAAAGTGAACATGTTTCCACTCTAAAAATAGATGATTCCCTAAGGCTGGTTGGAATAAACGTGCAACAAGCTGTGGATTTCCTTGCTGTGTTATCACTCCTTCACCCTCACTCTTCAGAATTGAACTTCTTCACAGTCACAAAATGACTTCCCTTACAATGTTTCTTTTTAATTTGGCATCTATTTCTTTGTCAATAAATAAATGAACTCTTTTAAAGGAAGGATTAAAAGGCATTTACTCCAACTGTCTAATGGCACATATCCCCCATGACATCTCTAAATGTGCACAGGGGAAAAGGTTACTTAAATGTTTCGCTGTTTCCTCCTACCCCTCAGTGCCTGGCTACAAGATGCCAGCAGGAACTAACATTAGACCATTACATGGCTCAGTAGTTCCTCACTCACCCGCGTATGGAACAGTCCTTGTGCTTCAGAGCACTGACTAGTCACGCCGAAGCAATAGCAGCTGCTGCAGCCAAGCGGATTCTGGGCATCCAGTCCAAATTTTCCAGGACGGCACCTGTCGCAGTGCACACCTTCCACATTCACCTGAAGAAAGATGAGAGCTTCTCAGAGTTGTTCAGTGATGTGATGAGAGAAATGTACTTGAGAATGAATCATAGGAAAGCACACATTTTTGAGAAAATTAAAGAAAAAAGAAAACTCTGGTATTAGTTTTACATGTCAAATGGCATACATAGCTAATCTCATCGTGAGGATTTCAACAATCTAACAATGCTTTATATAGAAATATGAAATTACTGCAGATAGTGACTATTTTTAAAATGTAAACTACATGTTTCCTACAATTTTGCTGTGAGCAATATGAATCATGAGAATTTTGAAAGCAAAATATAACCATCGATTCTGAGACAGTGGTGTTAGAAAAAGTTGTAAGAAACAAGCAGTCTATAAAAATGTACATATACATATTATGACTATGAAAAGCACAAAAGTATTAAATATAATGTATTATCATAATTAGAATATGTAATATTGTAGTATTGTGCTTTGTCTGGGCCAGTTAATGACAAAACTGTCATTTTCCTAAATTCTTTTTTTTTTAAATATTTATTTTTATACAAGAGCTGGGGTACAGGTCAGAGACGCAGGAGGATGAGAGGATTCACCAAAGACAGAGTGGGTAGCAGAACAGGTAGACAACAGAAATACACTGCTGAGGGGAGCAGAGGGCACGACAGGAGAGGTCTGCCACGCCATGTGAGCATCTCCCTGGCCGGCCAAGAATCGAACCCACGCTGTAGAGCCTGCAGACAGCTTCACAGCGCTGCACTCAAACCTCTGCACCACTATGGAGGCCATTCCTAAATTCTTAAGACTATTGTAACAGCCACTCAAAAAATTTTATCTTCCTGTCTCCTCTGTCCCACTTTCCATAGACTTTTCCTTGAAAAGATGCCTCTGACACAGACTTAACTGCATTTCTTCTGAGATTGATTTTTTTTTACAAATATTTAAGGGTGAAAATCCCTCTTATCCTTTTTAATTGGCTGTTTTTCTACATCATTTAACAATATTAATGAGGGCTGAAAATTGCACATAGTCACTGTTTGTAATGTCAGTACTTATATGTGATGAAATTTTACTGAAAATTTCCATAGCAGTAAATATATTTTTTAGTGTACAGTGATTGCACATTAGTTTTTGGAAAAATGTATTTTTTCCAAAGCTTATTATTTAGCTGTGATTTTCACTGAGGATGCTCAAAAGACCTCTTTTTGTTCCCTCCCTGATTATTCTTGCAAATATGTAAAGAAAAATATAACTTTCCCATTGAAAATGCAACATCTCTGCCAACTAGAAAAAAGTTAGGTTTTGGCTGAAAATAAGGGCTCAAAAAGCCGTGCTTATCTGTATGTTAATGAACATATGGCAACAAAAACTGTTATCAGGAGTTTCTCTGTATCTGTTTGTTTAGCTTAATGAACCAGAGCTAACGAATACTGAATGACGTTAAAACTGAGCAATGGAAATAGAAGTGTGTGAACATTTTCTAGGTTTCAGCAGCATATACATACCTTACAAGTGCACTGACCAGTCTGATCACTGCAGAAACACTGCTTTGTCTCTGAATCACAGGTCGAGTCATCAGCGCCAGGCAGGAAGCAATCACAGGGACTGCAGTGAGGGTAGTTCCAATAACCTTGACTGCACTGTGTACATTTTGTACCCGAAAATTTAGGATGACAGTTGCATTGGCCTGTGTTTATATTGCAGTGGAAATCCAAGGATCCCACTAAACTGCAATTACATGCCTATGGACGAGATAAAAATAGTAACTATTAACAAACACCATTTCATGGGAAACATCTTAAAATTTTAATTCAAATGTTTTTATGTTCCCATTAAACACATATTAATCATGTGTCTATTATATGCTTTATACTGTTCTAGTTTAGTCGCTTGGGAAACATCAGTGAACATAACATTAAAATTGCTTCCTGCATTTAGTAAGATATATGTGTCCTGAGACACAATGCTATTAAATTAGAAAGAAAATGTGTTCTCTCTGTTTTTGGTGTGGGGGAAAGAAGGAGGTGGGTACAGATTTAGAGAAAACAGAGAAATCTAAACTGTTTCAAAGATTGAACTTTAGGCAAAACTGCTTTATCTTATCATGTTTATATTACTTAAGTTGTATATAGACATACCTTATAGACTAATGGAGGTAGACAAGTAAATACATGAATACGACATCATACTATAGGAATTACATAATAGAAGATGTGAAAAATGCCATGAGAACATAGAAGGAGCACCAAACCAGATGTGGGGAAGCCAGAGTGAATTTAGAGCAAAAGTAACATCTGGGTTGTTGGTTTGTGGCATTTAGTTTGTAGACAAGCTTGATTTGATGTGCTTTGTTGGCAACATCTTTTCCTCGTCTTAGATAGGATTTTCTTTTCATTTATGTAATTTAAAATTCTCCTAGAATTTTTAAGCTTGAGTCTTTTCTCATTAATTTTCTGGGACATGTTGAATTCTTTTAGTTTGACAACAAAATTGTTTTATGATTCAGTGCTATTTCCTCAAATTTTTGACTTTTACTTCTGCTCTAATCTACCTATTTTCTTTTTCAAGCTCACCTATAATTCTTAAAGCACATCACTTTTGTCTGTCTGCCAAACATATAGTATTCCAGCATCTTCTGCAGTCATTTTCCCATTTGCTTCTAATTTGTTCTCCATTTTACTGCTCTTACTTTACATGACAGTTCTATTGTATGTATGTACCAACAACGCTTACTTTAATTATACTATGCATTTTAACTTCTTTTGATTATTTTTTTTATTTCATATCATCCATGTTAAATTTCTGCTCATCCACATGTCTTTTGGTCTAACATTCTTTTAAGATATTCTGCTCTTGATTTACAGAACTCATACCTTCTTGGAATTTAGTTAAAATGCCATGTGGATTTCTAAAATGCCATTTAAGATCTTGGGATGAATCATTCCCAGAGACCAGCTGTGCTCCTGATCAATCTGCTGTCTCTGAGGTCCGGAGTCACTCTTCTTGTCCTGCTGTGTGATAAAGTGGTTGGGCATTTGTGGGCATTTCTGTGAGCCCAGGTAGCAAAATATTAGGTTTGGGCAACAGAGGGCTTTAAAGGGACCCATGAAGGTCATAGTGGTGGGAAGACACTTATGTTCTTGGCTCTGGTTCTTCATTACCATCATCATTACTGTTATTTTATTGTTTCGCTGGGAGCTCAGCGGCTAGTGTGCCCCCAGGCTCCTCTCTTCTGTAGGCAGCTTCCTGAGCAGCATTAGTCACCAATGCTTTGACTAAGGATAAAATAAGTCTGTAGCAGGTATGAAAGGGCAGCCACTCCTTCTAGGCTGAGGGAGGTGGACAGCAGAGGAACCAAGTGTTGAGTAAGGCATGGCAGCTCTGACCACGGCATGCTTCTTCCAAGTCACTTAGCATGTCCACATCCTCCAACAATGCTGAGCAGATCTGTAGTCCAGACTTGACCACAAATTCTACCAACCTTTTTTGTTACTGGTTTTCTTTTGCTGCTAGAAGTCTGTGTGGTAGCCAATTCTCTTCAAAGAGGTCTGCATCTCGGCCTTGCTGGGACTGGGGCTGAGGCAGAGAGGAAAGTGTCCTCTTCTATCCCTCAGTTTAGTTTAGTTTTTTTTTTTTTTTAATTTTCCACACTCTCTCAGGCTACAAGTAGCTTTAGACGTAATTACGTTGTGTACCTAGTACCTCAGAACCCTGTATATTGTGTTTCTGTCCAATTGTAGTAATAGGACAGAATGTAATAGTGTCATTTCTGTCTCCTAAGTAGGTCCTGAAATGACACCCAAATGGGTGTCACATTTCTTTGTGTCAGGGTTTGCTACTGTATATTGCTTACATGTTGTGACCTGATGCTTTTTTTGGATTTCTATGTTATCCTTCTCAGATGTATAGCTCTTTGGCAGATTCATATGCACAGCAATTTGCCAAATTTCCAGATTCAAGTCTGGCTGCATTTTACTTTCTGTTTGTCACACATTCTTACTGTTGAACTTAATTCTTACATCCAACACTATTGGGGATATTTCTGCTTCTGCTCCTGTCAACAATGGCTTACTTCTGGGACTATTCTCTATAAGACGAGGTGATATACAATCACCAGATATTTGGTGAAATATCTTTCCAGATTCTGATATTAAAATAATCACCAAGTCTTGTCTTGGGTGTCTAGATGAGTAAATATTTTTCTATGTCCTCACTGTTATCCAGTGAAAAGAATTGCAGTAGGGAATGCTACTAAAAGTAATGTTAAACTCAAATATGCAAAATGTGATTATTTATTATATTACAAAACTGATAGAGAATATACAAGGCATAGAATTGTCCCATGGCCATCATTCCAAGTAACTCTTCATTGGAATATCAGGTGTAAAATAAGAATTCAAGATAAAGATGATTGACATACACTTAAATATCTTCTATTGATTCTCTTAAACAAAATGGGCCACAATCAGAAATAAAAAGGTATGAAAAGTTATGCAAGCTATAATCATGCAATACATTTTTAAAAGTCTTGTGAGATATTTTAATACATGAAATGTCTGCTTTTCAATTTTTATTGTATAAAACCAAAGCACTAACTCCCAAGTATTAGTTGATAGTACAAATAGACATTAGGACATTTCCAATTTAGGAAGATTCTTTAGGAAGTTATAGTGGAAAAGGAGACCATTAACCATGTTTCAGTAACACTATAGGCAATATCAAACTTAAATCATAACTGCATGTAATGTTTGTTTAGCAATAGAGGATTTATGTATTATTCCCCTGCTAGTGAGAGACAGAAGGCTTTGTATTCTATTTTAATAAAACATCAAATGATGTGTGTGTTCACACCTCAGCACAAAGAAATTATTCATGACACAAAGAAAGGGAAGCTATAAATCTCAAATCACTTCTTATTTAGGTGACAGTCATTCAAACAGCTTAGGTAGTAAAATACTACTTGTATGCACACAAATATTTGTGAGGGCTTCATGAAATTTTTGTAATTGTTCATAATGATAAAAGAGCTATTTACATTCCTAACAGAGGTTCAAAGTAATAAAAAATTCAATAAACATATTTATCTCATGATTAATATACACACTGGTATCAGACACACAACTTTTTTTTTAGAAACTTGGTCTATATTCCATCATGGTTTATGTCCAGAAAATTCAGAAAATTAGACATCAGTTTCAATTTCAGTAGCTTCATTAGAGTTTGACCACATCAAAAAGGACCTTGTGAAGAGAAATAAACCCTCATATGTCTCCTGATGGCTTATTCATGAGTTCAAGGAATTAGGCGAGGTTTGGATTTGAAGTGGAAAGTATTAAGTATCAGTCATAGAAATTTTTAATGTTCAATTCATCAAAAAACTTTATAGTACTACTGGCAAGAGACAAATGAGTATATTGTTTAGTTTTCATTAAACCTAATCACACATCTAATTGAAACCAGATATCTGAACTTCCTTGAACAATTACCAATACAGTTTTTTCCCTAAAACAGCATATTTAAACCAACATATTCAGAATGTTAGCGTATAGATTAGATATGTGTGAACATACTGAAAAAATAATTTACATCTCTATAGGATTCTACCATGGAAACAAACAGTCCACACTTAGTCACCATGTTTTAATATTCTTCAAGCCAATGTAATCAATTTGAATGACTCTCATTAATATCAAACATTCCTTTGTATATTGATCTGAAACTTAATGGACCCAGGTCATCCTTAATCCTACTTGGCCTCTGTGTTGCATTAGGCATCATAGAATACTCCTTCTTTTAAAATAGTATCTTAGTTTTTACAACACAAGTTTACCTCCTCTATTTTAAGTGATTAGACTACAAAACCAAAAGCAAGATAAGATGAAAATCAAGAAACAACTGCTTTCAGATATCGGATAACAGGAACCACCAGACTGTGCCTTCTGAAAGAAGGAAAACAAATAAGGCGGCATGATAGGCAGATTTTAGGTTGCAACACAGAAAGGGGAAACCAGACAAAGCCCAGAATGACAATGTAAGAGAGAGTTGAGAGAGTTTAAGATGCTGAGGGAGTTAGAATTCATGAAGGCAAACAGAATATGTGTCCAAAATGGAGTAAGTTACACAGAGAGAATTTCAGATTTCTGAAAAAGAATCCCCTTCAGCTTTTGACTGAGTACTTATCTGTGCATGCCTAGGATAAAATTCTCTGTTTGGAGAAGAAACATTTGGAAAACTCCATGCTAAAAAAAAATTCCTAAGTTCACAGAAAGTTTATAATAATTCATTTTCCCAACAGCTAGCATAGAGAGATATAGCAATGCTCTAGATACTGCTGTTGTTCTTTTTTAAAATATTTATTTATGTATGCATATAAGAGCTTGGGTGCAGGCCACCAATATTTTTACACCAGTTATGTTACTTTCTTAATTTTCACTCTGATGCTGAATAGATTTCTCTAAACTTGAGTATAGATTTCTCTAAACTTGAGTATGCACATGCCACTATTTTCTATGGTTTACCCACTTGAGGTTGGTAATGACGCTTGAGGTTGCTATGACTCTTATGAATCTTCTTAACTACTTCTTGTAAACTAAAACCTTGTATTAAAGGCAATTCTCATTGAATTTTAGCAAATTCTATTATCAGTTCCTAATTTCTCATACCTTGAAGATACATCTTACTGTGTCTAGTTATGAGGTTAGAACTATTTTCTAAGTATAAACAGTTTTACTATAGTTTTCGTTCTTTCCCCTTTTTTGGGTAGCTATCATGGATCAATCTATGTAAGCATGTACTATGTCATCATCTTTACCACTGATAAAATGTAAGATAGTGATCAATATCTGCAATCACTCTATAGCAATAGTTCTATATTGTTTTGTAATCTAATATTGGATTTTGAATTGTCCTACTATAGAGTTTTTCTAAAATAAAAATGTTAAAAAATACATTATCAGATGAAATAAAGCAACTTACCTTACAACCAGTGACAATGCTGTGACCCCAGGTGTTAGGTGCACATTTAGAACATTTTTCTCCAATGGTATTGGGAGGACAAATGCATTGTCCGGTCTTTGGGTTACAGTTATTACCCAGATGAGAACAGTCACAAGCTTCACAGGTGAAAGAGCAAAGGAAAAAATAAAGTAGAAGTTTGTTATAAAGTGTTGTGTTTTATATTGTGACTTATGTTATTTTAGTTTCCATCCTATGGTTAAGGATCCTTGAAAGTAAAAACTTACCTCACTCATCTTGTATATCATAGTACAGTATACTTCACAAAGGTGTCATTTAATAAATATATATTGTAATTCATTTTTAAATGAAGTCATTTCTAGATTTTTGGCTAAGTTTAAAGAAGAATTGGTGTGTCAGAGTCTATGTTAACTATATTACCTAATGTCAAATTTTTATTTAAAAATTTTATTTCTATGTTTAAGTTCATAACCAACTTTTCTGTGCTGTACAGATCAATACTTCCTTCTTATTGATGGCTCTTTTTTTCAACAAATACCAATACATTTAATAGACTTCGGAAATTCAGTAAATCATATATATGATTATTAGTGGCACACATAAGAATATTTCAGTGTTGTTAATATTTAAACATAGTTGAATTATAGAAATACATATTCACATAGGTGACCTTTGCACAACATGGGATTAGTGGTGAAAAACCCTCTGCAGTAGAAAATCCAGACCAGAAGTCTTACTAATAACAAGAAGAGTTAATACATATGTTACATCTTATATGTATTATATATGGTATTCTTACAAAAATGTAAGTGACAGAGTGTTAAGAAACAAATAAGGAGAGAAAATATATTTCTTGTATTTACTGATAAAAATGCCCATAAATATGAATCTACAGAGTTCAAACCCATATTGTTCAAGGGTTAACTTTAGATAGCTGGATGGATGCATAGAGAAATAGATAATTTTGAGTTTTTATTTACCATTGTCTTTCTTCTTTTTAATAGATTTTTTATTTTGTCTATATCATGTGACATATAAAGAGTGAAAGTTCATTCCTACCTATTGCACTTTCTGAATGAATGCCAAAATTTAAGAATTTCAAAGTCACTCAAGACAAGGAATATATATGCCACTTATTAACTATAGTTGACCCAGCTACTGAGCACATTTTAGTGAAGCATTTCATATCAAAGAAGGAAAAGCAAGAGAAGTTTTTTTCAATTGAATACTTCAATTAAAAAAGAAGACTAATGTTATAAGAAAACTTTGAATTAACTAAATAATGATTAAATGTGTTAGTGGAAGTCATTTAGGATATCAGATTAAGTTCACTTTTTAAGAGATCACAATTACTGTTCACAACATTCTATACAAGCTGTGAAAAATGTGTAGCACAATACTTGTCAGAGAATAATATTCATAAATGTTAGCTGTTGTTTTTGTTATTATTGTTGTTAATTTGAAGTCAAAGGATCATTTGATATATACCATTTATTAAGAAGAAAAAAGAGTTCACATTAGTTCAACTTTATGTGCTAAAATACATCTTGGGAAATTCAAATCATTACTTGCAAATAGAAATACTCTAAATAGTATTCTTCAATGGAATCACAACACCAAATAGAAGGAAGGCGAGTAATTAGCTAGTTTTTCTCTTCCAAAAAAATGTTTACTACAATTGATAATACTAATAAAAAGAAATAATGATAATAATTATGACAATAAACACACATAGCAATTATGTGCAAGGCATTACTCTAAATATTTTACAGCCACTTACTCAACTAATTCTTACAAACCCCCTGTGAAGCAGATGCCATTGTTTTTCTGATTAATAGATGAATAGTACAAAGGGATGGGGAGAGGAAGGATTAGGGTCAAAATAAGGGGAATATAATCAAAATGAAAATGCATATATATTGTGTAAAAATGAAAAATGATGTAAGAATTATATAAAATATTAAAAAAAGCAAACATTGTAAAAAAAAAAAGAAAAAAATATTACATAAATAGTTACTGGTAGATTGACTAAACAGGTCTAAACTCTGGAGTGAGTAAAGTTCTCAACCATAATGTCATACTGCTCACTTTGGGCTTATTTTCCATTTTACTTTTGTAGTTAGAATGCTACTAATCTGCATTTCTAAAATGTTATCACAATTTCATAATTTTAAATAATGTTCTCAGCCTTACCTATAATTTGTGGTAGTGGTTATATTTGAATGTATAAAAACCATTTCATTAATTCATATTAAGTGAAAATGTTAATGAAGTTGGATTTATAGAACAGAGTATGTTATATAATGTGGTTTTATAATTTTCTAATAGAGATATTGGTTTACAGATCACATAATGATCCTTAGAGGAGCTACCATTATAACATTTAGAATATTTACAATGACTTAATTTATAATAAAAACTATATATTGAAAGTGATTGAGAATATCTCAAGAATACTGGTTTTTAAAATAACTTTATTCCCACCATTTCTCATATAAGTTTGCAACAACAGTCAATGATATTGTCTTAAAAATTGAACTATGTGTTTATCAAAGTGCTGGGAGTGTAGGAATTTCATCAACGCTCAATCAGTGTGTTTAGGTAAGCCAGGTAATATTCAACCTAGGGATTGTTGGAGCAAAAGTCAATTCTAAATTAGTGGCATATAAGTCAAGGCTAATGTTCAATTTTTCTTTTATCTGTGGTTTGCTAACTACTGTTTCCTTAACTCATAATTTATGGGGAGGCTGTGACAGGACACATTTTCCCCTAAACTGACAAATATCCAGAGTCAATCTGTCTTTTTTTTTTTCTCAGAACATCACCGTTTTCAAGGTACCTAAAAGTAAATGAAAACATATTTTTATACCAGAAAAAGAAACTAACTTCCCTGATCCTGTACCAAACTTCCAGTAGGCAAAGGAAAAGTTCAACTGTGTCAGCTTGGGAGTCAAGTTTAAATAAGATAACATTGGCACCAGCAAAATTATCATCTGACTTTCAAGCTGCAGTAGTCTTTGCGTGACTGACTCAGTGGCGGTCACACACAAGGAGGGACACACAGAACTGGGGTACCTGATGGATTTTTATTCAGTACTCACATCACTTATATAGAGAGCAGTGTTTTGAATTGTGATGAATTTACTTCATTTGTTAGTTTAAAATGAATATACATTACTTATATGTTAAATATTTTGTGTTATATATCTGTTGTCAAAATATTTTTCCTTTAATCTCTGGGAACCCTAATGAAAAACGTGTATGGAAGTCAAAATGTGAAAACCAGAGAATGAATATATAGGACTGTCTTATTTACAGACCTGTGCAAAACCAGAGAACTGTCTTATTTACAGACCTGTGCATCCTCCTTCCTGGAAGTTAAAATAGCCATGGGCACAGCGGTCACACTTCTTCCCTGTGACTCCAGGCTGGCACCAACACTGACCACTCTCATCGCAGTCGAATGATTTAGACCCGAAAGAATTGCAGTTGCAGGGAGCACACCCCCTTCCTGATTGCAGGCCAAAGGTTTCAGGCTGGCATGGAAGAGAGAATAATTTAATTTATATCAATTACTCATTGTGGAACAAGATGCACAATATCAAAAGATCAGGTGAGAAAAGAGCGTATGGGTTATCGAAATTCTTTACTGTTAGGACAATTGGGTTGTCACTTAATCAAATGGACATTTTTGATGCTATCCAAACAGAAAAGTTCAATTACTTTGAAATTTCATCAATTAATGGAAGAAATTAATTTCAGAAATCAATGGCAGTGTCACTACCACTTGGTTTGTTATGTTCACCATCTTTTGTTATAATTTCCAACAAACTAATAGCAATTTGAAAGTAAGCTATGGACGGTATTTCTATTTTATTTGAAAATTTTGCTTATTTCATTTCTAATAATCTGAATTGATTACTTTCAGATATTATGAAATTTTTCTACTTGGTAAAAATGCTTTCAACATGATTGAGCAGCAACCTAAAATCAAATATTTTTTTCTCTAATAATTGACTTTTTAACCCATCTAGCAAAAATCTCACCATTACTATTGGGCTTACATTGTGAATTATAACTTTACAGGTCATGCCTACACTGACAAAATAACTGATATGACAAACATCTAGTCTCTTGTGTGTCATTTTAACAATTGAAATGATTTAAAACACAAAACAAAGAACCAGAGTAGGCAGTGGAAGGAAAACTTCCTTCTCTGATGAGTTATTCACATGCACATCTCTTATCTATTTATAACAAATACCATGCTGTGGTCAAGTTTTCTACTTTTGACTGACCTTTTACCATACCTAGAGAAGTGGTTATGTTAGAAAATGCTGAGATAAAAAATCATACCTACTAGAACAATGAAAAGCACATATCCTACTTGAAGTACTTCAGGGTTGTCATTTTAAATAGGAAGTATGTCATTTTATTATGATATTTTAATCTGGAAAATTCATCTCAATGATTTTCCTATTTTGGAAAATCAGACTTAATAATTAAATCTTGATAAAATTAAATCTTACTATTTAATTTGAGTCATCCAAAGAGAATTGAATAATCCTTAATTATATATCCTTGCCATTATTGTTAACAGTAATAAAAACAAATTCTAAAAACAAGGTATACTGAAAATTAGTCTTCTAAAATGATTGTAACTAATAGTTTTGTTTTTCAAATATAATGTGGGTTGATTGAGTTTAATAATCATTTTCATCTTTATATTTACTGCCTACTTTACCTCTAGTTTTAATTCAGATTTTATTATTCGATTAAAGGAGAGGATATAACAGCTTTAACAGCATGATTTAAAAATTAAATTATATAAATGAAAATTGAAACAATATTTGTATTCATTAAAGCAATTCAATGTAGAATTCTAGATATCTGGCATAGAGAAATAATAAGAAATGGAGGAAATCTCCATTTCTCTGAAGTATGAGCTTGGGTATTACAGTGTTATATGTTCACTTAAATTTTCAATATTAAAGAAAAAGTTGAATTAAATTATGATGCATTCATGCTAAAAATGATATGCACTCATTAAAATCCTATTTGAAGAAATTTTAAAGATATGAAAGTTTATAATATAGCATTAAGTATTATTTCAAAAAAAAGAACATAAAATTATATATAATTATAATTTTAATTATACACCTATAATGTCATACATACCAATCATACACACACAAATAACATATACACAGAAAAAGGATTAGAACATAACATTTTAAAAATTTTTCTGAATTATAGATTAGTACTTTACATTCATCTTTATTTCCTAAATTTTCCTGTCTTAGAAGTCTGAACTGTAAAGAGTACTTTGTATTCATATTTATTTTCTAATTTTTCTTCACTTAGCATATATATGATATATATGTGTATGTGTATATATATATATATATCACATAGACTTTAATGGATAAGTCAAAAATATTAAATGAACTTTTAGTTCAGTTATTATCAAAAAGTTCCAAGTTGATTATATAAAGAAGAAATGTCTCTACCATATCTTTCATATTTAGTGTAGTTTGGGGGGATTGCAATTGTATGGGGAATATAAAAATAAAATTTATTAATTAAAAAAAAATCTTAAAAAAAAAAAATAAAAGCTGTTATACAAAAAAAAAAATACTACCCAATCTCAGTAATAAAATTTTAAAATATTTGATGTTCAAAATTTATTTCAGAAGGCATAGAAAGCCCCTGAAGTAACAAATTTAAGGTGCAAGCATTCCTAGTCCATAATTAAAATTAATATGGTAAAACAAATATGGGAAAGAGTGCCTAAATTGTCTCAGTGGGGAATGTGGTGAGCTACTGTAAAGTATTTTCACTTGTGGTAATATTATTAGCCAAGCAGTGTTGTGTTCTAAAATCCTTTACAAATATGTATTCATTTAATACTCAAGACAGTCCTGGGAGATAGTTATTATCACCCCTTTTTCCATAGTAGTGAAACTAAAAAACAAAAGGTCAAGTATTTGTCAAAGGTCATCATCCAGGCAGGAATCAGAATTACAAATCAGCTAGTGTGGCATAAGTTTCTGTGCTCTTAACTCATACATAATGCTGAAGAAGGAAAATGGCCTCAGGCAAAACACTATACACTATGAGTATATAGGGAATGGCCCTGAATCAGGGTTGACTTTCTGCTAAATTTATATTTGGAGGCATTTTAATCATTTGTGCCCCCCCCCCTTTTTTTAACTTAAAAGGGATTTTAAAACAATTTAAAACATTTGTTTTTGGGAAAAAAATCGAGTTGAAGACATTATTTAATAACAATAGTAAAGAAGATAGGAACAATACCTAACATTTACTAAGAATTCTCCAGATTCATGTATTATGCATTATTCTCATGACAACTTGGAAACAGATATGGGGGTGCTTGCACAGGAATCCCTGTGAGAGATACCTGCAGGTGGAGCAACCACTAGCTTCCATGCTTTTGCAGTGGATACTGGAAAACTCACACCAGGTCATGCTTCTTCCACTCAGTGACTGGTTATATTAAGCCACTATAACCTCTCTGTCCAATGGAAGATTATTCAAATGGGCAAATTTTGCGTGGGCACTACCCAAAGGCCTGGCCATGAGTCTTGGATTTTGGCAGAATGAGACTCTTTTACCCAACCTTTCCTTCCTTCTGTCCTTTCACCCTACATTGCAGTAGAAGACACCTTCATACTATATTCTTCCTTCATCCTTCATAAGCACTTCCCTCAGTAAATTTCTCAGCATTTGTTTACTGGCGGCCAAGCAAATACAAATCTTATGAAGTTGGTCCCACTACAGATGAAGAATTACAGAAAGATGTAAGGAACTCTTTTACAGCTAGGAAGCAGTGAAGCTGGGATTTGACCTGTTTGCCCAAAGGACACAGAAACATCAATTCCAAAGAGCATCTGCACCCCTATGTTTATAGCAGCACTATTTATAATAGCTAAGCTTTGGAAACAACCCAAATGCCCAAAAATACATTTATCCCTGCCCTTAATTCTCCCAAGACTCTGATTCTAGACTAGCAAATCTTGTCTCCTGTTACTTTGCAATGTGGTCTTCAAATTATTCTTTCTTCCTCCTTTACCAACTTTCATCCTCCTAGCATTTTTTTTTTTTTTGCCTTGTGAAAAGAAGGACTAAGTTTATGCTGTAGAAAATGTTTCCTTAGTTTGTATGGTGAGAGAAAATGTTTCTTGTGCATTTGATCAAACTTATGATACAGACATGTAATGAAACCATTAATTGTGATATGAAATATCAGCCAAATAAATGTCAGATCAGTGGATGGCATTTTCATGGGTAAATTGTTTTCTTTGTTTTACATTCATTTGTTCATTTGAAAAAGTGAGTTTGCTCCAAATGATGTCCAAGTTTCCTTCCACTTTGAAGATCATAGCTTCCTATAAATAAACTTTGTTTTCTACCTAAGCATGGCTGTTTGAAAATTCAATGAATCTATGAACTTGAATATACTTTTTAAAGCATATGGATAGCTGTTTTTAAAAGGCAAGGCTTTAATCAAGAATTGTCTAATTTTGGCAGTTGCAATTTGCACAATTAGCAGTCGTTATTTGGTAAAAAGCCACCCAGGAAGATCAGCTGCTTCACACAGAACACAACATGCTGAGGCACGAGCCATGCAGCGCCTCTGAGGTTACCGGAGCTGCAGGCCGATAGGCTCCCCGAGGGCACCCACTGGAGCTTCTGAAACTCCACCTCTGGGGAGACCCCAGCACCCGTTGTGCTTTCCAAGGCAGCTCCTCCTGGCGGTGCACCTGCCTGCCGAGGTTGCACTGTTTCCCTATGAAGCCTGATTCACAGATACATCTTCCTGTAGAGTCACACTGTGGTGACAGTGAGCCAACGGGATGGCAGTCACATGACACACAGAAACGTCTCTCTGGGTCCCACCACATATTGACCTTTAAAAGCCAACAGAAAAAATAAAGCAAACACAAAAAAAAGAGCATATGATATTATTTAAGAGATAGAAACATGATAATCTTTACACTTCCTGCAGAAAAGCCAGTTGGTCACCTGAGAAATGTTAGCTGCTTCTTTAGTGTCTTCATCACTGAGTACAAAATAACAACAACAAAAAAAAGGTAGTATGAATCTATCCACTCTCATGGGGAAATCTCAGTGTGCGCATCACCCCAAAGGTGGGACAATATGCTCAAGGAAAGAGAGCAACCCAGTTTTATTAATGTCTTATTTTAGCAAAAATGATGTATCTAAAAATTACCTTGATTAGATTTTCTACTGAAAATATTTGTCAAATAGTGTGCTCATTTAACTTTTGAATAATGGACTTATAACAAAGAATTTGCTAAAAACAAAAGGTCTGACATTTTATTTTGCCAAAAACTTAAAGAGAAAAGAAAGAGTATTTTATTCTCTACAGACAGAGATTAAATGTGTATGTTATTTGTTTCAGAAATATCTGAATGATAGTATTATAAAAATTCATTGCCAAGGAAAGATGAACTGAAGCTTAAATGCTACTATACAGGAAATTTTGTTCTACTTGGGAAATCATTTCACTGATAACATAATTTTACATAGGGAATTAGGTAATCCTGTACCTGTCTTTCAATACACTAAGGTATATGTCACTGCCAGATAATGAACATTTTCAAGGGAAAGCAATTCAATGATCAGCAACTCCTCCTTACCTTACATTCATCACACCGCCACCCTTGCACATTGGGTTTGCATTCACACTGTCCTGTCTTAGTGTGGCAAACCTCAGAAAAGGAGCCATTGACATTACAGCGACAGGCTGCAAAGAGAAGAGAGATCTGACAATAAAAGCAAAAGCAAAGGCAACAAAAGGAAAAACAAGTGGGACTCGTCAACCCATTAAGATTCTGTCCAGCCAAGGAAAATGTTACAAAAGGAAAATGCATTCTACTGAGTGTAGAATGTAAGTATGCATCATGTATGTAAACTATCATATAATAAATGTATGTATATATCATGTATATATGTATTCAAAATATATACAGAACCCATACAATTCAATAGCAAAAAAACTATCCAATTAAAAATTGGCAGATTTGAATAGAGACATTTTCCAAAGAAGACACAGATGGCCAACAGGCACAGGAAAAGGTGCTTAGCATTACTTATCATCATGGAAATGAAAATCAAAATCACAACAAGAATACTTCATACCTGTTAGAATAGCTATTATCAAAAAGAAAAGAAATAAGTGATTACAGGACAGGCTAGGGAATGTGATAGATATTAGCACTGGAGCTTTGGTGGAAGGTGAGCAAATCAGGTGCACATAGGACTATGAAGTTATACTCCTTAAATTATACAGTTATATAAATTATTGGCAAATGAATTATATTTTAAAAGAAAAAAGGGGAAATAACAAATGTATACTGCTCCTCTTCCAAACTTATAAGGAAAAAGACCAATTTCTTATTGAAATAGGGTGCCCCACCAGGTCGTGGTGTTTACAGAGCTACATTTCCAGTGGTTCTTATAGTTTTGCAGGTACTGAGACCCATCTAAGTCATTGGAGAATCTCTTTTTACATAATGAAGTTGGCAGAAGTGAACTCTTGGTTTGGTATCATAACCTGCTCTGCTTTGCCTAAAGTTTTTGGCAGCAGATGAAGCTGGCAATGGCAGCAGGAAGCACTTGAATGCTAACAGGAGTTTACATTCCACTTGATTCTCCACAATAAGATCTCCCTTGCATATTATATCATGACTAACACAAAACATTTATTAATTCTATGCAGCATTGAATAATACAGTTAAGGACGAGGAATGTACTAGTATGGATGAAACATTACAACACTTAACTTTGTGGAAGGAAAACATAGAAATAGTATTCTGTACAGTCCTAAGGTAAAGACAAATTACTCAATAATCACAAATGCCAGTCTGCAAAAATATTGGCAGAATTTTACACTTATTATGAAAGGCAAGAATGTAAAAGTTCACATATCAAAGCACAGCAGAATACCATCAGCTAACACATACAAATGAAATAATAAGGACAGATAAATTTATTTCACACAAATGATTGGACTAGAGAAAAATAATAAAGGATAAATAGGACCTTCTTAATTCTCAAATTCTCCTTTACTCTTATATATTAAGTTTATTATAAAATCTTCCACACCTAAGCAGAAATATGTGTATCATTTAAAAACAAGGACACCTCAACAATGCATCAATTTCCCAGGATTTACTCTCAGTTCAAAGAAATATTTTAGAATGTTCACACTCTGTGTATATGCTGTGCATCTATCATATATGTATTGCATTTAATTTCCTACTCTCCTATCCCCACTCAGGGACTCATCAGCTACTTTGAGGTGTAATGCATCAGTTTTGTCAGGGGCATCAATAGTTCAGGACTTACGCTGACAGTTCTTTGCATCAACTGCGTCTCCAAAATATCCATCAGCACAGAGCTCACAGTACTGGCCTGTTGTACCTGGCTTACATATCAGACAGGAGCCAGACAAGCTGTCACAGCTGCCAGGGATGGAGAAGTCAAGGTTGTCATTGCATTGGCACGGCTGACATGATCCTCCAGGTACAGAAGGTTGTCCAAAATAGCCTTCTGCACACCTAAAGCACAAAATGCATCAGTGAGTACTTGGTAGGAACTCATAAAAACCTTTGGGGGCAATGTTTATTTATTTTTCAAACCACCCCATTCCATGGATGATAAGCTGTCCTTTTAAGTGTTTCTTTTCTCAAATGCAAGGTGATTAAAAAATGTTTTTTCTACAACAGCAGTGTAGATACAAGATGAAATCCTGCCAGCCCGACCAGTAATTAGATTTCAGCCAGAAAAAAAAAAAAAACCCACAAAACTTGTCATGGCACTGAAGATGAGACCAAAGCATAATAAGAAATACACTGCTGGCACTGGCGAGGAATCCAGGTCCATGTAGAAAGCCTTTGTAGTACAAGACATCACATGTATCTACTCCAATTGGTTGTTTACTGTACAAATACGTAAGGTTCACATTTTTATGTTGTTGTTGCAGCATAAGCTTGTTATGGGGAAACAGGCTCACAAGGAAATTCAGCAGCGAGTGTTCAGAATTTATTAAATTGAAAATAGTGAGTCAAAAGATTCTCATTATTTGATTGAGAGCTGTGGGTACCTCTGCATTCATAATGGGTTTTGTTTGCATTTGTATGTCCATACAGAGGCATATTTCCATTCAAGAATCTTTGCTGAGAAGCAAGCAAGTTTTTATACTATGGCAACATGCCACAGGATGAGGCTTAACTGCCCACATATTATACAGCCAGCTGCAGGGTCTTCCTTATGATATCTGAATGCCATTTTACATATCAGTGAAAAATGAAAAGTTGTTTATTCATAAAGACTAACAGAGAAGATTTAAAAATTTTTATTATCAGGGCCTTCCTGGTGGTGCAAAGGGTTAAGACGCAACCTATGAAGCTATCCACAGCCACTGCAGCATTAGTCCGATCCCCAGAGCCAGGGAGCTAACTCACATGGTGCAGCAGACCTCTCCTGACTCGGCTCTTGCTCCCCTCAGCAGTGTATTTCAATATGCCTGTTCTGTTCCCCGTTCTGTCTCTGGTGATTCCTCTTACCCCCCCGCACCTCTGGCCTGTACCCCAGTTCTTGTATGCATAAATAAATCTTTGAAAAAAAATAAAAAATTACAGTATCAATTTTTTCTGTATCCAATTTTTACATTTTAAAATACTACAATGTTATAGATACACAGATACACCTTGATGGACAGCATGGATTTCCATCTTATTTATTTCAGGTACATTTTCTCTCACGCTATACATGAAGCTACACTGGCCAAAGGAGAAACAAAATAGGGCATCTGAAGTCTTGTGGTCCAGTTAACTCTATTATTTGTGCCATCTCAGTAAAATAAAATATCTTTCACAACATGGTTCAAAATCCAAAGGGAATAAAAACAATGTGGGAGAAGAAAATTTCCATACTGCATTGCTATTAAGTTCATCTCGTCACAGATATGTCAGTCATTGTATAGAGAAATGCTTTCTACCAGATGAAATAGAAATGGCTTAAATCCATCATATGATGATATTTTAATAACATCATGATTATGGAGCAACATCATATATTTGGTAAGACACACTGATTATTTTAAGCTTCCTAGATTTCTAGATGCCACATTAATCTTGTAGCATTAACCTTTTGTCATGTATTTTAAGTTGAGGTTATTAGTTTTAATTATAGCCACAAATATTTTTAAATTTTGAAAGAAATTATATAGATATTGATTAGAAGAATATTGTTGCCATAAATATAATTATTAATTCCCTTTTATGAAATAAAAACCAACCTTGCAGTGCATAAAATTCATCACCATTCCTTCAGGAGTGGTATTCAATAAAGATAATGAGAAATTTTTAAATTTTAACCTGATTTTCCTCCTTATTTGGCAGTCAGAGCTTATGATCACATCCACAAACATTCACATCTCATTTTGTTTACCATTAGGAGTGACTGCACCACTAAAATAAAATACAATGATCATTATCACAGCCAACAAAACCCCCATTATTTTAGCTCACTTTCCTCAAAATGACTTGCTGTTGTCAAGAGAGATGGCATTATATAATGAGAACTGGAAATTTTTCTTCACATAGATACCACATAATGAGTCCAACATTCTCTCATAATTAAAAAAATAAACTTCAGTCCATGAAAAAAACTGTAAATAAAAAGAATAACTGCAAAGCATCTCTTTTTTGTTGAGGGAAGTGTGAGGAAAAACTCATTGGCTATACATATATATATATAATAGGTCATTATATATACATATATAATAGATCATTCATTTGTTGCTTTATTTAAAGTGTGTATTCAAATTTTATTCTTGGTAAATATATGTATGTGGTGTGTATGTGTGTTTCTCTACAGAGAGTAGTATTCTTAGGGACTTACACAAAAGTTTCTAGAGAAATTAGAGCATAGTCACAGGGTCATGGAATACAAAACTGCCAATCTCATCATTTTTATTAATAAAAATAGTGTTTATAAAGTTAGATTTATCTAATTAAAATCAGTATAAATCACAGTCCTTCAGACCTCTCCAGTTTCTCAAATTTTCTCTCTTCTAAAATTAATTGTAATTTGAAATTTCAAGTCTTTTTATTTTCACATGCAAGTCAAAATTTTTTAACAGACCCTAGAGATGAACATTTTGACATAATGAAGTCACTGTTCTTTCCCACATTTGTTAATATTTTTTCAAATCTAAGTCCAACAATTCAGAGAGACCCTTTAAATGTCAGTGAGATTCCAGATAGCACACAGCCATGTGTCACGGCTACAGCTATTGATGACTTTGCAATGAAAGAGGTTGGGGGAAGGAGGGAGGGAGGAGCAGAAGTGGAAAGAAACAGCAATGGATGAAGAAAGCAACATTGGTGAGAATTTTACCTCATTGTGTGTCATCATTTTTAGCAACTTTTGGCCAAAATCTATGGCTATGTATTCCCATTATTTATAAACTGAAAGCAATGCTTAATTCTATTTTTTCCCTTTTCTTCTTCCCTCAGACAAACGTGTCTGAATACTTTTACATGATATAAATGAAGTCACAGTCTTCATATTACAGTCCAGGGAAAAGAAAAAAACATTTTAAAATGTGTCAGTGAACTACTAGAGCTATGTTAATGCTGTTGTGGAATACAGAAAAGGGCAACCATCTCAGAATAGGATTAATCAAGGATGGGATTGATTGGTCTTCCAAGCAGAAGGTGCAACACTGGCAAAGACACAGAGGAGGCACATGCACTATAAAGTGATACATGCGCTATGCAATAGTGCTGTATTCTTCTAATTTCCATTTGACACAGACACAAAGGGCAACCATCTCAGAATAGGATTAATCAAGGATGGGATTGATTGGTCTTCCAAGCAGAAGGTGCAACACTGGCAAAGACACAGAGGAGGCACATGCACTATAAAGTGATACATGCACTATGCAATAGTGCTGTATTCTTCTAACTTCCATTTGACACAGACTGAGATGGCTTATTTAATCATATAGTGATTTTTTGCAAAGATTCTCTCTAGACATATGTAGAAAAATGGAGAGATGGTGGGCAGAGCAGGACAAGCCTACACAACACAGTAGGTGTGCTGGCAAGAAGAGTGTACAGTGAATTTAATCTCAATCTACCCCTTTGCTGAGTATCTTTATGTAGGCTACAAACTGTACAACCACAGGTAGGTGGCTCTTTAAACCCTCTCTTAGAGTCACAGCTTGGCTAATGGTATTTCCAAGTAGGCACAATTGTCATCTCTCTGTTCTATAGCCGATACTCTTTATCAGGACTCAAGGAGACCCAGACTTGGATAAAAAACCTCACTAGCATAGTGATCAGATTCAAAGTCAGACATCTCTGAAGCAAAGAATATCCAAATGGAATTTTGAAAATAAAATTTAAAAAGAATTGACATTGAATATAAATCATGTGAATAAAATTATAAATAAATGTTCAAATATCTTCTGCATTCTGTGGTAACTGTGAAATTAGCCTTGATTTTCACCTCTTTCTCCTTATTTAGAGAGCAGTTGTTAAAATTTGGCCATGGGTATGAGGGGCATGATTTGATGGATGCATATATCCTATTAAATTTTACATGATTCTGTGAGACCCACAGGCTGAACTTGCCATAGATTTTTAAATGTCTTTCTCCATGATGTGGAATATGTGGCTGAGGCTACAAACTTGTAAAGGTAATTTAGTGTCCAGGAAAGCAGATGTCATTAGCATTTAGTTCACCTTCCCCCTCCATGTTTTGATGGTCCAACACACACCCCTTTTTGTCATTTAAGATACTGTCTTCTTGTTTTTCTATTTTCTATTCCATATTGACCTCATACTTAAAGCCTAGAATCTTAGTAAAGTGCCTTGATGAATACTTCATTCCCATACTCCCTCACTTTCTTCTTTTTCTATTGCTTGAAACTTCCCCCAGTCAGAACAAAGTAGTAATATCTCAAAATATGGGTACTTCATCCTCAAGAATTTCCCAAACTTAAACTTGTTTTCTACATGTGACAGAATAGCAATCAATATTTTGTTATATATTGTTTTGTTATCCTCATGTTTCAATTTTCCTGTGTTTCCTCCATCTAAACAGGAAGGTCATCTTGTGCTACATGACTGAATGGAGGAATCGGACAAAGAAGAAAACAGAAACTTGGGGATCTTCTGGATTTTGGGCTTTCACAGTAACCTCTTCCTACAATTCATTCCCAAACACAAAATGGATAGAGCTGGAAAGTCAGATGGAAGAGAAGTGCTGAGGGTAGAGGCACTGGGTGTCCAGTATGGAATAAAAGCAGTGGATGTCCCGTGCTCCCCAGTGGTGTGAAGGGAGAGTTAATAGACATGAAGGAAGGAAAATCAGAAGATGGGGGAATAGAAGAGGTTACCAAACAGATGTGAGTGAATTATTCAGGTCTGAGTAGTCCTATCACAGACCTCTTGTCCTAACACACACACACACACACACACACACACACACACACACACACGATCAAGCATCGAAGCACCATAGGACTAAGTGAGCCTGTTAGAATTTTGATTCAAACCTGGGAAGTGATGACAAAGGGAAAGACATTTTATTTTGAAATCATAACAGATATTTCCAAGTCCTCAAAGTTCCTATATATTGAGAATTTGCTTACAAAATAGAAATTAAATTGTGACTGGATATAATGTGAGAAATTCTTGTCTACCTGGGTGGCAGTCTGAGATACATTCTTTTTATATAATAACAGGTAGGGATTTATGGTCAGATGAGATTAGAAAATGATAAATGAAAAAACTGAATAGAGTTCTTCACTCCAGGACATGTCAGAACTTTCAACATGCTAATACATCTTCTCAAACTTATGCAAGCATAGAACTCTTTATCCCAGGAGCAGTTACAGTTTGGAAAACTCTGCTTTAGTTTTCTCATACTTATTTTAATCTTTTTTTTTTTAATCTTTTTTTTTTTTAAGATTTATTTATTTATTCGTCTATTTATTTATATATACAAGCACTGGGTACAGTCAGAAGCGCGGGAGGGTGAGAGAATTCACCAGAGCCAGAGCGGGGAGCAGAGCAGGCAGAAGGACTGAAGTACACTGCTGAGGGGAGCAGTGGGTGGCAGGAGAGGTCTGCGCGCCATGTGGGACCCTCGCCGGTGGCTGGGGAGCAGCCGGGGATTGAACCGGCACTGCAGAGGCTGCGGGCAGCTTCGCAACCCAGCGCTCAACCGCTGCGCCACCGGGGAGGCCCTTCTCATACTTATTTTATATAGAAGATGAGCATAAACTGATTATGCCAATCTCAGAATAGCACTGATTACGGTAATTTCAATGCAATCAGGATCTGCTTATCCTGACCCTTGTTCTCTCTTCCTTCCTCTTCAATCTGTACATTTCAAAAGAAAGGTTTCTCCTAATATTTCGGATCCACCTAATGGACTTTTTGACTCATATATACAGAGAAATGGTAAACCCTAAATATTCTTAGCAAATTATGACTAGAAGAATATACTAGCCCACCTTCTATATAATAATAGTTTAAGATGATTTTTGACTCCGAAACTAGAATTGGAAATAAGATATACCATTTGCTAAACTGCATATGCACATTTCCATCAGTCTTTTAATCAGATTAATAGAGATTTTAGACAGGAAATAATCGTTTTTGTCAGATATTTCTATTTATGGTGGATTTTGTTACTTAGAATACTCTCCAGAATATATCCAACCAACCATCACTCACATTAAAAATGTGAGCTACTTTCTGGCAAGGATGAATATAATGCATCTGTTCATAGCCTATATCGAGCCTTGTACCTAGACATGGTAGTTGCTAATAAGATGTTTGTTACGATTTTAAATTGTAGATGGATGAGAAGCTACTGCCAAACATACATAGAGAACAGAAAGCATGAAGCTAAGCAATATAAATACATCAGAGACTATGCTCACCTAGATAAGTAGATTTAAGGGCCTTGTATGACAGAACTGTCATTTTTCAGTTGCTGAAAGAAAGGTTGCCTGTAGTGAGCCAGAGGTTAGGCATTTGATGTAAATCTGTCCCGGCAATGATATGCACTCCTATGAGAGTAACCAATATACACATGCCCACCCCCCCTCCTTTTTTAACATAATTAAAGACCTCCAGTTTATTGATTGCAAACAAAGCTCCTGATTTCAGTTCTGCTGTTCCATGACTAATTTGCAGATGCTGTCATACTCACACATAGTACTTGTTGCTATTAAGAACTGACACTGGCACTTTGTCCCCACACTGCTAGCTGCTAGCTAAATTCTCTCTGGGTGATGGTGATTGGCTGCTGCTTCATTAACTTCATGCACCCTGATTGAAACAGGGGTTAGGGTTGCCAAGAGGCCAGGAAAAGATAGGCAGAAATAGACCCTGTGAGGTCAGCTCTGGTAATGATGGGTAAAAGCAGGTCATTTCCTCTGCCTCTTTTTCCCTCCCACAACCATGATGGCAGAAAAAGGGACTATTTTCAGTACTAAAACCAGAGAGATGTTACTATTTTTGTCAATGATATCAAGGGTAGTTTGTACCTTTTATACTGAGATTGAAATACAGAAAACACTTTTTTCATCAAAAAGATTTCAGGAGGAAAAAAAACAACACACATTACAAAAAATAATATGTAGAGTTCCACTACAAAGCAACCTAGTAAGATCAAGTGGAATTAAAACACTGACTTAGGAGTTATTAGAAGAGTATATAAAAATAAATTACATTTTGTTTCTATATTCAAATATATTTAAGATAAATTATGGACCACTCACTGAACTATGAACTATACATTTAAACCACATTTTAAGGATAGAAAGCTAATTATGAAAAATAAATGGTGCCAAGGTAGACAGTAAGATAAATCTTAAAGCACATGACTTTCCACTTGAGCAATACTTTCTAGAAAGATTGTAGGTTAATGCTTAACCTTTAAGATTAAAACATTAATCAAATATTCTCTGAGTGAATGCAGATTTATAGAGCAATTTCTAGAGAATAAATAAACTATAAAAATATAATGCATTTGTTTGACAAATGTGGTGAGAGACTATTTCACCTCACAAGTGTGGCAGCTTTTCTGGGGTAGTGGGAAGGATAATAATGCCTGTGGTTTCATAACTCCCAAGACAGAAATCATTTTGAAAGACAGTGTAGTACGTGCTTACCTCTCACAGCGTGGTCCTGTGTACCCGACAGGGCATTTATCACAGATGAATCCAAGACTGCGGTCTAAATGGCACGTCGGGCTAAAGCTATGTTGATGTTGTTGGGGAACAACAGGGACAAGGAAGAAGCACATACACAAAGTCATTAGCAGCATATTTTCATTTCTCTTTCTCCAGTTCTGCTGTGACAGAGGGTACAGGCTGGTCATTTCAGTCTCACAGACAGAGATTATGGTCTGGCCAATTGAGGATGAAATGACATTGCTATTTCTGCAGACATGAATATAACCCAGTGGAGAGCAGTATCCCTGTGACATGTTATTAACTGACTTTTGACTGTTCCGGGTACGTGATCATCAATAACAAGTGGGACTATACAGCTGCTTTGTAGGGATTCCCCAGGCTGGCAAAGCACAGCCTCATGTACTTTCTTTCTAGCCCAATCATACTGAATTCGAACAGAGATCAGTCCAAAGAAATCTGTCAGTGATTTTGGAAAACTCAGTATGTGATAGTGGAAGTGGTGGTGATGGTGGTGTCCTATTTCCAGTATCACTGCTACCGTGTGAGTGTGTGTGTGTGTGTGTGTGTGTGTGTGTGTGTAAGCACAAGGGTCCTTGATTCATGGGCATGCTGTTTACACAGATGGAAATCTTCCAAAAGTCTTTCAGAAGAGATCAAACATGAATATTCTGCCAATATTTAGGACAAAACAAAACAAAACAACCTTGCCATTTCAAACCTTCTGACATGTCCCAAAATTTACCTCATTTTGCACATATTTCCAGTTTGTATCCTAACTCAAACAGAGTTGAACCCCAAGTCAGGAACCAGGAAAGTAATTACATGTTAGCTTAGCTTGAGCCTTCAACAACCTGTTCAACTCTGATTGTTCTCCTTTGCCTCATGAGAAACACCTCTCATGCTTGAACCCTTTCTCCAAGACTAACATGTGCTCTCTGAAGAACCAATCAGCCATTTCAAATTCTTTAGTTCTGCTGCTCTACCATTTTAAAAAGGAAGGGCCCCAATTAAACTTTCTCCCACTATGTTTTCCCTAAATATATCTAATTTCTATTCTATATGACAGGACAATCCAGTAGAGGCTTACTTGATGACTAAATGAATTAAAGAGAACAATAAATTAAAAACTGTAAGCCCTGATCTCCTTCTGCTCCTGACACTTGTGTGGCTTTCTTACCTCATGCGCACATCAGATGATGGGTATTATTTTTGGATAATATTCCGCTGATTTAACTCATAGTAGTCCTGTAAAGAACCAAGTACTTCTATCATTTTAATCTCATTTAAAATCTCAGTTCAGTGGGAAGTCTAAATAAATCTATTGAGGTAAAACAGAGAAAATGTGGGGTATCTTGAGTCTACAACTATTTTCCAGATAAAATGTTCCCCATTAATGGTTTCTGGTGGTTGCCATGAACAGACAAAAAAAGACACATCCATGTATGTTCTGAGGGAAATGCTCCTTTGAGAGCACCCTGACGTAAAGGGGTCTCACCATGGGTGATTTTCTGGGCAGGAGTATGATTGTATTGAAGAAAAGAGTCATGGGGCCTCCCCTGGTGGCGCAGGTGGTTAAGCACAGTGCTGTGCAGCTGTCCACAGCCTCTGCAGAGCCGGTTCGATCCCGGCCAGCCAGCGAGGGTCCCACTTGGCACAGCAGACCTCTCCTGTAGGCCTGCTGCTCCCCTCAGCAGTATATTTCAGTCAGTCTGCCTGTTCTGTTCCCCACTCTGGTTCTGGTGAATCCTCTCACCCTCCCACGCATCTGGCCTGTACCCCGGTTCTTGTATAAATAAATAAATAAATAAATAAATAAACAAGCAAATAAATAAATAAATCTTTTAAAAAAAAGAGTCATGTCTAATAAAGGGAAAGAATCAGGCTTTTCACCCATTCTCATTGCATTATTTGGTATTGTTTACAGACACAAAAGGAAGGATTGGATTTTGACAAATTTCTTCTTTAAAATTGGCATTCTGTAATGATCTCATCATCCATGGAGAAAATGATTCTAACTAGGAGTCTTAGGTTTTCTACCCATGTGGGACCACAATGATTGAAAGAAAAGCATATCAATTATATTTTTTAGTTCTAAATCAGTTTACTATAAGTCATGTCACAGATGCATGACAAGGCCTCTGATATTTTAAAACTATTTATAAAGTAGGTTTCTAGTTCTTAAATATACTCATACATCAGTTAAGACTGACAGAAGTAAAATAAAATGTGTGCACTGGCAAAAATCAATACTTTTTTCAGGAATAAATTAAGTTATAATAATATGTTAGATTGAACTAGCTCTTTACATTTCAGAGTGCTTTTAAAAAAAAATTGAATTTTCACAAAATCCTATTAGCTAGTTGGGGCAGGCACAGGCATAATTTTCCTTGTTCAATAATATCCTTAATATCCTTACTCAATTCCTTGCCAATTTCCAGGAGAATTTAGCATGGGATCTAGAACTTCTGATTCTTTCTTTTTTTCATTTTTTAAATTTTATGTATTTTTTACATCATTTTTCATTTTTGCACAATGTATGCATTTTTATCTTGGTTATAGTCCCCATACAATTCCCACCGCCCCTTGTTTTGATGCTATTCCCTTCTCCCCTCCCCCGTAGTGTGTCTCTGGTTTATAGTTGCTTGCTTCTGATTTCTAATTTGAAACTCCTTCTCTCTAAAACTGATCAGAATTAAGTGAACCTAAAGTTTTAGAAATAGAACTACTTGCCATAATGCATCTAAATAAACCTCAAAAATTTGTATACGTACTTCAATATTCTTTAAAGAATATAAAATGAGGGTTCACTCTCTTAATGCTCTAACTGCAGTAACAGCTATGCAGAAGATGGTATTCAAGAACAAACATAAAATCAGAATGAGATAAATATGTTCAACACAAAATCTCTACAGAATTTGGACTGGCAAATGCAGCAACTTGACACAGATTTTAGCGAAATGTGAAATTAACTGCTCTGTGACAGAAAGGGGAACTGTAAGATCATTGTTGACTTCAATTCATTCCAAGATTATGTCATTTAACTCTAGTTGGCCAGCTCTACACCAGCACAGAGAGTGTTCTTTCTGCTTCCTGGATTATCCACTCCAATGCACAGCAGACACAAGAGATCCAAGACCAGCAGGCATATTCCACAAATAGGGGGAAAAGAAGAAGCTACTATTTGGAACAAATATAAGGATCTGCACATGGAAGTAGTCCCTCTTAATGTCTGAATATAGATTTTTATACTTATTTGATATTTATAACTCTAAATACTATTTATGCATGGATATATATGTGAACAAATATGTACGTTTATGACATTGATAAACAGAGATACAAGTTAGCCTTGCCCACAGACAATTGGATTCTGCTTATCATAAATAAAACAATGCAATATTTAAAGAGAAAAAACACACACACAAAAAAGATAAAATCCAGGGTACATTAAAGTACAAAATGTAGAGCAAAAATATGTTTATTTGATAGTGGCAGAGCGATACATATCTTTGAATGTTCTCATAACTAATGCACGAGGGCACTGGGTTGCCTCTTAGGACTGTGATGTGGTATGAAATAACCATTCTTTAGTCCCTAGCATTAACTTTCCACATTAGGTTTAGGGAATAAGGGTGGTTTTTGTGTGTTTGCATATTGACTGCATATACAATGTGGACTCCTTTAAAGTAACTGTTTTCTGGAATACTTGGGCTGGGAGAGAGAAACCAAACAAGTATAAAAAGCTGCCAAGTGTTGGTGAGGAAATTAAGGAGCATGGTAAAGAGAATGTCAAGCATAATTGCCAAAAGAATAGAGAACTGAGAGGAAGAAGAGAGAATGAAGGAAACCTCATTATTTCATGGTTATGGTTTAGGACACATGAATGTCTGCAGTTTTCCCAGGAGTTTTTTCTTCCTGCAGACCAATGATCTTTGTTCTACTTATTCTCAGAAGAATCATTAAGCAAACACATATTTAATTATCTTCAAATAAAATGAAATCTGATTTAATATCCATAACTGGATTTTGTAATTAGAATTGTGTTATTTTCTGTACCTTTGTATGCTATATTTCTCCAAACCTGACTTTCTCCTTTTGTAAAACAGGATAATGGGATCTGTGTGATAAAATACTCCATATTGGTAACTTGTGAAAGCAAACAGTTAACATAGTACCACCCTAGGTTATCACTGAGACTGAATAATACCTCAAAAATTTTGCCAACATATGTTGGTATATTTAAATTTTAAGATATCTAGTTCTTTACTAAACAATTAAACCTGCACTTTCTCATTTTGCTCTAGTTCTTTACATTTCAGTTAATATGACTCTATTCCAAGCCAGAGAGTCATTTTGCATGATGAACATTCACAACTTATCTAATATGAAGTTCTGTTAATATTTTTTTTTTGTTTCTTTCTAATGTCTCTGTATTTGTTGCTAAAATTTCTGCAGTCCCATATGGAAGAAGCCCAGAGAGTGAATCATAATATATGGGTTCTAATATTGGTGCTGCCACAAGCAAGCTACATGATCATAATCAAGCATTTAATTTCTCTGCAGATTAATATTCCGTTCTGGCATACAAGACTAAAAAGATAGAACATAATCACCCATCTGAGTATAAAAAATGTAAGAAAGGGCTCTAAATTATCTAACACACTCTAAAACTTCTAGACTGTTGTTGCATTGAATATTTCCTTAAATTTACATTTTGTTTTAGAATATTTATACTTCTCTATAAGTTCTAATTTTAACAGCAATAATACAATGTGGTCCCCTGAATACAATCAAAAGACAGCTTTAGAAATATTCTATCCTTTCAAAAGTTTAAAATTTAGCATTTTTGATGCAAACACAGAAGTAATATTCACAATGATACTGGTAGATTTAACTTATTAAGGGCCAGTACTCTGATGAGGCTTGTGCCAAGAATATTTCTAACTTATTTTAAAACTGATGAAATCTGTAATGATTTCAGTAATATCTATTCAAACACATTGTAAGTGTTCAAGGGCAGATAATCTTGTGTCGCTTTCATATCATATTTAATTTATAAGCTGCGTGATGCCAGAAATTAATGAATATAAAACATTTGAAATATTTACATTTTTATTTGCTTCTCTAGAGATAAATTTCATTACCTAACTACAATCTACAGCTAGAATATATACATCGCCAAGATAAGAAATCTATGCAAACAGTGGACACTGTAAATAGTTGATGAAGTTGATATATATATAATTTAAATATTATATTCCTGTCTTTATTCATATATCATAATAATTATACCAGTCTATCTCTATCTCCCTACACATTGATTTATTTAGCAATATTATCTAAGAAAATTGGAGCCAAAATGCTTGTGATCTATAAGATTTATGACCATGGATTAAATAGATAAATCACCAAGGCAAAACTACCACTAAGTCTTACACTTTGAGATGAAGGTTGCAGCAACATTTAACATTTTTTTTCTAAATAACCTGTGAAAATTCAAATGCCATTTTCTGGATTATATGTGACTATTCAATGTATTCCTCAGAATACAACAATAATGACTTTTAAAAGAAGAGTTTTCCTAAATCATGAAGTGTCCTACTATTTTGTAATCAAAACAAAAATTCAGGCTATTAAATTAAAATAAAATTTTCTCATCACAATTGTTCAGTTTAACGACGTTCATTTTCAAAGTTGTTTTGAAGTTAAATTTTTATGACTCTAAACACAAACTTCCAGAACTTCTAAACTAAGTGGATTATTATCTCCTTCTATACTTATGAAAATGCTGTATTTAAAGATGGAAGTTAAAATCGGTCACTACTCTATTTCCAATTCTGTTTCTACGGATACATTTATTATTTAATGTAAGTGAAAGCACCGTGACAACTGAAAGATCTTTAAATATTTGGTGTAACTGATAGTGTTATTATTAGGCTGATAAAGTAGATGGAATACATATTCTTTTTTTTTTTTTAAGTTTTTTCTTTTTTTTTTTTAAATAGAGGCATGTTTTATTTATTTATTTGTTTGTTTGCTTGTTTGTTTATACATGCACTGGGTACAGTCAGAAGCGCGGGAGGGTGAGAGAATTCACCAGAGCCAGAGCGGGAAGCAGAGCAGGCAGAAGGACCGAAGTACACTGCTGAGGGGAGCAGCGGGCGGCAGGAGAGGTCTGCGTGCCATGTGGGACCCTCCTCCAGTGGCCCGGGAGCAGCTGGGGATCGAACCGGCGCTGCAGAGGCTGCGGGCAGCTTCGCAACCCAGCGCTCAACTGCTGTGCCACTGGGGAGACCCGGAATACATATTCTTTAGGAAGTACCATTATAGGACACTGGGGTTTCAGTCCCTTTGGAACTGATGGATGATATGATAATACTTGCTGACTTTCTTTTTTCTTTCAGGAACACAATTAGAAACAATTATTAAAGTGAAAGTACAGAAAAACAGGGAGGGATGAGCCTTCAGTGTTTAAAATTACCCAAACAAGGTTCTCTCCCTCCTTGGCTCTTGCACATGTACAGTAACAGTCAGATATGCAGATAAATTCACCAGGTATACATATTCCATCCATTACATATTTCTAAACATATATTGGGCTTGGATTTACACAATATTACAAATGGCCAGCTCTGTAGGATTGCCAGCTGTGCCTAGGTCTGTGTTATTTTCTATGATAAGGAGTGTAAAGCAAATGAGTGGCCAGATGTGAACACTTTGCTTTCCTCAGCAAAAGTTCATGTAGAACAATGAGTTTCAATGAATAGAATCCTGGAGAATTCTATTCAGTCATAGTAAATTGGTAGGTCCTCCATTGTATGACCTGAACTTTCAATATCAGAGAGCAAGATTTGTGTCATATTATGGGCAATCTAGGTCTGGCTAATCATTAATTGTGAAGGAAATTAATTTTGCTCTCCTTGTCTCACTATTTATTGACAGATTTTCCTTTTACTTTCTTCTCTGACACCCTGGGTTGCCAGAGTATCTTCAGTTTTTTGCCTATCCATGCAGAAGCTCTAAACTCTGGAAAAGTTCTGATTACTAACATACATTTTATCCAATTTCCCCACTTAAATTTTTTGTTATCATGTAAAATACAGTGAAGTAGCCTTTTAAAAGAAGTCCTCGATATAGACTATGGAGGACTGGAAAGCACATGAGTTTTAAAATTTCAACCCTAATACTTTAGTGTTTTACGACCTGAGCAAGCTACGTAATAATTATCAGTCCTTGCATTGGGCCCACCATGTCCAATCACTGTTTTATATGCTTTGTATTTTTTAATTTATGTAATTCTCACAACAGTTCCATGAAAGTCCTATTACCACAATTAATGATGAAGAACTGAGACACAGGCAGTTTAAGTAACTTCTTTAGAGTCATACAACTAGAAAGTATCGAACTCACCCTGCAAATCAAGGAATTTTAGTTGTAGAATTGGTACCATAATGCTAGGTTCCCTTTTTTCTTAATCTATTAAATGGAGATAATAATACCCATATTACTGGGTTTGTTTTGATGATAAAATAATATTAACAAATAAAATTTTTGACCCTATGCCTAGAATATGGTGTTCTGCTTTCATTCTAGTTTCCTGCTTTCATTAAATATTAGTTCTTTATCTTCTTTCTCTAGTGATTATGGTGAATAATTCTAAGGGAGACAAGTTGTTCGAGAAGTCAAGAATTGGGCCTCCCTGGTTGCACAAGGGGTTAAAGACACAACCTATGAAGCTGTCCACATCCTCTGCAGCACAAGTTCAATCCCTGGCCAGGGAGCTGCCTGCATGGCGCAGCAGACCTCTCCTGACTCGCCTGCTGCTCCCCTCAGCAGTGTATTTCAGTCAATCTGCCTGTTTTGTTCCTCACTCTGTTTCTGGTGAATCCCTTCACCCACCGCACCTCTGACCTATACCCCAGTTTCTTCTATGCTAAATAAATAAATTAATTAAATTAAATAAAAGTCAATAAACTTGTGACTTGCTGAAGATTCACAAGTAAATATTGTGAACTGAGATTCAAATGAGCATTTACATTAGCATTTTTTATTATAGTAAAGGGACAGGTGCATGTGCATATATGTGGGCACATGTGCACATGTTTATGTCTGTATAAAATATGTTCTTTGGAAATGATTCAGAATTTTCAATTTCATTTCTGTCCCTTAGGTATTAAATCACTAAATCTACAGCTAAAAAATTAAAACATTCAAGAGAACAAATTGCCATAACCTTACATGTTTTATATTTACAAGGGCTCATATTACCTTCTCAAGACATTCACACATGTATTAGTTATTTATGTATGACAAGAGAAAAAGTACATACCATATAAAAAATGCACTTGCTGATTGGGAGGCCAAACTAATTAAAAAGGCAAGTTTGTTACTTACTTATTAGATGGGATATTGAGTGGACAGGCACATGGCTGACAATCTTCAGAGGTTCCTTTAGTAGGATCACCATAGAAACCAGGAAGACATCTATTGCAGTATAAGCCACCTGTGTGATCTTTACAGTTCTGAGGGAGAAATGCACATCAGAGTTGATTATTTTGGTCTCAAGTATCAAAATGTTACCAAAAATAGGTCTACAGAGTCATTAATCTGTCCCCATACAAGAAGAATAATTTTCCATGTTAAAGTCATTTTTACAGCTTGGTAATAGCATTGAAAGCTAATTTAATATTTAGCTTAAAACTATATGCTAGTTCAGCACGTGTATGCTTGGAGAAAGATAACTTAAATCCAGTATGATTTTTCATTATGCAAATCTAGTTTCCTTTTTTCAGTTCTTATTTTTTTCTAAAGGAAATACATGTGATTTGGTGTATATGGGTATGTGTGTGGTCTTAGAGCTCTAATAATTTATGTTTAATGGAAAGTATAACTGATTCTAGGTAAAAATCAATTGTTAGCTTAACCTACTGTTTTAATGAAAAATTTGGCTAATCTTACAAATCCTCTGGGACTATCCTCCTCTTATCTCAGAGATTAATTTGGACCATAGTGGGTTTTGATGATTTGTCAATGTGCTAATACGCAGCATATATGAAGGAGACCTTTACTCATAATTAGACAGTAAGAATATTATAAAAATTTAGACATATATCATTGTTCAATGAACCCTTAAGCAAATAACAACTTTCCTCAGACATTTTTAAAATAAAATCTTTTTCTTTTTTAAAACTCTATTTTTCTTCGAATTAGTATGTTTGAACCAATACCATTTACAAAATAAAGAAATAAAACAAAATCATGTATATCTTATTTCATATCAATTAAATTACATTCATCAATTCAAGCTGTGCTTACAAAATTCATCAATATAACTATAAAGTTGAATGATGCAGGTAATCAAGCAATGGGATTGTCTATAAAGTTCTCAAAGCACAATTTGATAATTTCTTTTGGCATTATGTGGACATAACATCTTTAGTCTCTAATGTTTTAATAAATTGCATCCAATGATTTTCAAATTCATACAATATGAGTTCATTATGACTTAAATACATTCTTAATTTTGCAAGCACATAAAATTGTAAGTTTTTGTTATGTTGAAAGAGTTCAAAATAGCTTAAGGGTGCAAAACCTTGATTTTTATTAACAACAAAATATGTAGAGGGAGTTAAAATATCAATTTGCTTTAAGTGTAAAGTAAAAATGTATTAATCTAAATGACAGTTGGTATAGCCAGTGTGATTTAATGAATCTTCTGAATTATTATTTATTTTTAAAGACACCGGATTTCAGTTAGATTTGATAACTGAATTTCATAAAGAGCAAACAAATATATACATAATTTAAAATATAGTTTAAATGTTATGGAGGGTGTGAAATTTATTGAGTAAAGAACATCTATATTAAAATCTAATTATTTAACTCTGAACTTCTCATACATTTTGTAAAATGAGGGAGCTAAAACCAGATACACAGTTTTCAAGCTTGAAAATACCATGACAGTTTCATCAACTAGAAGTAAATAGGTAATTCTTCAATATCTGGTGATACTTGCAAATAGCTGTTTCTTTAACTTATTTTAAATTCTCTTTCAAATTGATTTACCAACCTCTTTTCAAAGATAGCATAAAAGTTAACTTCACAATCAACAGTTGTCTAAATACAGCATATTGGGATGGATTGTTTAAAACATGGATCAATCTGAAGAATGATTATCCATTTTTATTTACTTATATTAGTTTCTTTTGACTTTCAAGTTAGATAAGGTTGGCTATTTTTAAAGACTTGTATTTTTATTGTAACAGTCTTTGCATGCTTGTCATATGGACACAATCGGAATCATATCTTCAAAGACTAAGAGGTTTTACAAAGTAAGGTCATAAAATAGATTATGCCTTAACCATGTTGAAAGTGGTATTTCTAAAACTCAACTGTAAATCTCAGACAACTGAGAGGCTGTGTTTTTCTTTACTGTTAAAGAGAACATGTAGACATATTTTACATTTTTTAAGGTCGTATTTCACTTAAATGAAATAAAACTTATCTTAAAAGTCAAGTATTTTTACAATTGAAACTATAAAACAACACTAGACAATAACATAATGAAAACCCAATTGAAAATGAGGAAAGGTTCCTTCTGATGGACTGGTAAATTTTATGGACTCCCTACAGCAAAAGTGTTTTCCAAATGTCTGTGCACATCACTATCACAAGATCACATGAAGGAGCAAGTATGCAGTCTCCCAGTGTGTCTTTGAATGCCTCCTGGGCCACTTCCCATGGATATTTGAGTTAAAATGACCTTTTCATATAAGTCCACCCACTAACAAACATCTAAATTTTGATCTGGTGTCAAGAATGTATTGTAATTAATTTTTAAAAAGATTTCAAAGTCAAACAAAACTAAAAACAGGTTTATCTGTAAATTTCATAAATGCTCTAATATAAAGAAAAACAGTTTTCCAAAGTGAAAATACTGGTCCCTCAGATTCCCTCTTCTTCTTCTCCATGAACATATTCAATAAATTAGGTTTTATTGGTATGAGGACTTAGATAATCACTGTTTTTTCTCCTCTCACTCCCCAAACAAAGCTGAATAGATGAGACATAGAATAGATGAGACATCTATTCTAAAAAAGAAAACAGGCTTCCATTCTTAGAAATATCATAATCAAATGTAACAACAAAAGTTGTTCCATTGTTCCATCCACTCTTGCAAAAAGAAAATTGGATTTAATCCTAATGAAAAATATTACTATCAGAAAATATTACTATCAGAAAAATTTTAAGTTTGGTGTCATGATATCTTCATTTTTGATTTCTAGATTTAATAAAACTAATCTTTATCAGTTTGGGGTGGAATATTTCCTGTTGCATGTTAGTAATGTGTTGAAACTCAATGTTTTTTCCCAAGGTCAGTTTTAAAAGACTTATGGTAAAATTAAAATGAAAATCACTTAGCCTTTGTATCATAAAAATGCCATTTAGAAAAATCTACTGATCTACAAATTAAGGCTAACATGCTTTATACTACAATGCAATTAAACCAAATCTTATAAAGAGAAAACAAAACGAACATCAATAAACCTAGATGCCAAATTACATTGAAACAAAAGCTTTGAATTCTCATTTTAGATTTTTCCCAGATGCTTTTCAGTAGAAAAAAAAAGGTTTTGGGGATGAACATGAGAAAGCGAACATTAAGAAATATAGATAACAGAGTCTGCCTTAATTCTAAAGGGAAATGAGAATATGATATCGTCCTCAATTGGCACTGTTTCAAATTGTGTTTCTGCAAGATTAATGAAATGAGAAATGTTGTTTCAAGCTTCATGCCATGTCAGACAATATAAAACTAACATGTCCTTGAGTTAATCAGAATGGTTTATTCTGCTCAATTCTCCAATCCAAAGGTTTCTTAGCAGGAAAGAAAATGCTTTAGAGCTTTTTTTTTTTCTTCCTGCTTAAAAGTATACACTAAATTATAGTAGGGGCAAGCACATAGTAGGGTGAATACACATAGAGTAGGGTGAATACACATTGCATGCATTTATAATTTTTAATCTATTCAATACATATGACATTTGTATTTAGCTAAATGCGGAAATTTTAAAATAAAAAAAAACTAACAATATGCCCTCATTTTAATAAGAACTTAATTATGTCCACTGCAAAGGTTATATCTTATACTTTTCATATCATGGTGATACAAATAATTTCCTATTGTTGACGTCATCTATTTTGGGTAGATTCATAGGAGGTAGAGAAACTGTATATATTCGTGGTACATATGTACCCATCATTACTTATGTTTTCATTATGATTATTTGGTCCTAATTCAGTTCTTCAACTAACATGAAAAAAAAACAAAAACACTTCCTAATATCATTAATCAGGGAGACCACACATGAAGGAGCAGACCAGCTCTCTCCTTAGAACAGTCCAAAGATCTCTCTCCACTCACTCCTTGACTCGAGTGTCTAAGGTCCTAAAGCTAGTAATTGAATTGCAGGGCCTATTGAGCTGATTTCAGCCTGTCAATCAGCACCACAAAGGAGCAAACACTCACCAGGCATTCTCCGGTGATGTCATCACAGGATTCCGCATGACCGAAACACTGGCATGGTTCACAGATGCCACCAAATACTGTGCCGTTAACTCGCCTGTGCCGAGGCCAACATGACTGAAAGACAGGGTTTCAAGTCAGTGTCAGGGATTTAAAAAAAAAAAACAAAAACCCTTATTTTTTTGAATAAAGGAAAATATTTAGGTAGTAAATTCAGCAAAGGTGCTTGCCAAAGAATTGCCATCATTGAAGCGCTGCTGTAGAGCTATTTCTTCTGACATGGCGCTGGGTACTGACCTTAGCATTATTGGCAGGTATGAGATTAGAGGAAGCATTAGCTTGGTGTCTCTTCTGAAATAGCAAAATAAAGCAGAGATATAAAGAATTGAAATGTGACAGTCTCAAAGCAAAAAGCACAGACAGGGAAATAGAAAAGTATTGGAAAAAAAAGCAGTCCACATAAAAGGATTTTTCAGAGAACATTAGCCTAAGAGTGCAGTTAAGGTCATCCCAAGGAATGCTGATTCTCTAGAATGAACTCTCCTTTCTACATATGAACTGACCTTAACTCCTTTACTTTCAGAACTTCTGCAATTATTTGCAAGAAAGGTTGCACCCTAGTCTAACATTGGACCATATATACAGCTGGGTTCTATACATACAATCCATATTTTTCATTCTCAATATCATCTATCCTATTATACTTTCTCAAATTTATACAAAATAGTTAACGATTTATTTACATATATTCTCTTGACATTTAGGACATTCTACTAGAATTTTAAATATATTCATCAGTTTTTTGAGGTGTGAAACACTTTATTATATAAAACAGAATTCTGATTAAAAAAGGATATTAGGTCACTGTGTGACAGTTATAGTGCTATGTCCGTCATCATCCTTAATTAAGTTTCTCTTCTGTGGGATTTTTCTACAAGCTGAAAAGGACAGGAAATAAGGGGGAGGCAAATATTGCTGCCCTCTAGCAGCTTATGATCTCCCTCAAGTGATAATTGGTTTTGTGGCTTATTTATTATATCTCTAGATGGTTAAATACAACACTATATATCATGAAAAGGTCTTTTTTTCCCAGCTGAAAAGAGAAACAAGTGAGAAACCAATGAAGTAATAAAGTATAAAGAACTGTGCTCTGTATTGCTGGGAAATGTTCCTTTTGCCTCAGGATATGACAGCTCCTAAATTTCAGCATCGATAACAAACACATGAAAAAGGATGCTTCTTATCTGACAGGAAAGTAGAAACCACTTTCCACTTAATTTGGACAGTACAGGAAATAAAAGGTTAATTTTCTCTTCTTTTCTCATCATTTCTTCCCATTAATTTTTTGTCACCTTAGATCATTATAGAAATCGATAACACACTTTCTAAGAATTGATGAAACTACATATCCAGAAGGAGGTAAAAATTAAAGATGTCAGTAATTAGGAGGTACTTGATTTACTGATTTCAGTGTAGATATCCATGGAATTTTCAGTAAGTTTTTTAAAACATTGCAAATATACTATTTTTTTCTTTTTAAAAATTAATTAATTTTTGCATAGTAGGACTGAGGTATAGGCCAGAGTTGCAGGGGGTGAGAGGATTCACCAGAGACTTAGGCCACCAGGGAGACCCCTTGCTAATATACTATTTATCTCACATTCTCTTACTTCAAACTTCAAATCCCCCTAAGAAGTCTTTTCTTCCTATTTCCCTTTCACATTTTAAGCATTCTAATTTGTTTTATGCCACAAATCAAATCAAATCTCAATCAAAACTGCTCTAGTCCATGTTACCAATTTCCAGGTAGCCAAATTCAATCAACAGACACCTGCTTCCTTCCTGCCTGCCTTCCTTCTTCTCTCCTCCTTCCACTCCTCTCTTCCTTTTTCAGTCATTTAAATATCTATATAACTTTGGGGGTACATTTTCATACCTCCAGGGTACACATGCCTCTCTCACAGCTATCGTTACTCCTATGTCAAGGCCCTCCCTTCCCCTATCCTTTTCTCCCTCCCCCCTTTTCCCTATGGTAACCAGTATAATTTTCACAGAATGTAAGAATGACTTTTTCCATACTTTGCCAGTATGCCTTTGTGGGTTAGTTATATTCCACAGATAAGTGAAACCATTTGATATCTGTTTTTCACTTTCTGACCTATTTTACTTGGCATAATCACCTCAAGGTCCACCCATTTTGCCCCAAAAAGCACTGTTTACTCTCTTTTAAACATCTGAGTATGGAAAGATGAACTTTTGAGTAATTTACAAGGAGACAAATTAGAATTGAGGATAAGATTATGATCACCATTATGGCCTCTTATGAAAGTAAGAGAATGATTTTATAATGGAGTTGGTTGCACTGTTTTGGGCAAACAGAATTGACACACTAATGATCTTTGGAGTTTACACAGCTTTTAAAGGGTCCAAAGATATTAGTAATAAAAGTAGAGTTAATAGCCTTGTAAATCCAATAAAAAAGCAAATGAAACTTGGAATAGATAATAATGATCTAGGCATAGCAAATTTTGGTAACAAAAAGAAGGAAATATTAAGAGAGATAGAAAATGAAGATGGTCAGAGAGAAATTCCAGAGTTTCAGAATCCATTGCTTCCTGATTCAACTAGGACTCCCAAACAACTTTATTTACCAAATAACTATTATATAAGAGACACAGGAAATTTTTACTATTCATCCTCTGCTTGTTTTGTCCTTACTCTTCACAATCATGTGCTTTTCTCTTCTTATCTAATTTTACCATCTAAATTGAGTTTTTTTTCCATTTGAGAATACTTTCTGATACATATCTTCCACTGCAACTGATCATACCTCTGTAAGTGATGACTGCTCTAATGTTCTATACCACATATTGGCCCCCTAAATACTGTGATCCAATGTTTCATAGCTATATGTTATCTCCCAAAAGATTGTTATCTCTTTTAAGGATATAGATTATTATGTAATGTTATTGATAATTTCCCAAAGATTCTGAAAACATATTTCTGAAGAAACAAAAAATAAACAATTAAGCAACTCTAACGGTCTGACAATTTTATATTCAATAGGCATTTGGAACTTGAATAAAAGATGATGAGTACTAATATGGAGAAAAAAATGTTCAAGTAAATATAAAAAAGGTATTTACTATTTCAACTGATATGAGTACTTAAAGATTCAGACAGCCTTTTGGTTTGAAATAAAAACTGTTGGACTCAATAAAATAATATGCTTCATCAAATTCAGCATATATTTTACAAGTAAAATCAAATTTGGATTGAGAGACTAATTTATTTCCATCTTTTTTTTTTATTCTCTGCTTGAAATTTGGAAAGCAAGTGCTAAATGAATTCCATTTACTTTTAATTTTAAATAGGTGAATCTGAGCCCAGTGAAAGAAAAACATTTGTCATGCACATGACTATGCCCTGTATATCTTCTGGAATCTTGCATTATTTTAAAGTACAAGAGAATTGATAAAACAATGCCTAGAGTATTTCTGTAAGTGGCATAATGGGCTAGGGAGCTGAAGTGGAACTACTTGGTACACTCAAATGATTCCTTAAAGGCACCATTTTAAAGAATTTAAGCTCCTATTTATCTACAAGTCATGACCTCTATTGGGGAAATAGTGTTTACATTTTTTGACCAGGTTTAAACTTAAATCAATTCAAGCCACCTAAAGAAAATACACAGAACTAAAAATTATTGCCTTAAAAACATTAATCCTATTATAAAACTAAACTATTGAGACAATGATAAGTATCTCAAACTTTAGGTGCTAAATAAATCAAAGACCTATAGGGAATTTTCCAGATCAAGGTATTTCTTCCATAGACTATGTTCTCGACATTTTAAAGGTTGTATCTTTCAAAAGATTATGATTTTATATTCCTAGGAATAAGGTAGAAGAAGTGTGGCACACAGGATTAAAAAGTGGTGTAGTATGGTAACATACATCTGAAGAAGCATGAACTGAAGTATGAATACCCCTAAATTACAAACACTGTTGTAAACTAAAATTACCAGAAGGTATAATTTAAAACAAAATGGAGGAAAGGTTAAAAAAAATCTTAGTACTAAATTCCTGGGAAGTCCTGAGCAGAAAGAAGGGAAATTATTTTGAAATATTAAATATTATTCTCCTGCATCCATTCTACTTTATCAACTTATTAAATAGGGAAAAAAAACATGAAAATACTGTATTGTCAGCTACATTAAGGCACAATCTTTCCAAAAGAAACATAATTTCAAGAAAACAATGTGAGTAGCACTTTATTTGGAAGTCATGACTTTCTGGAAGACATTCAAGTTTCTTTGTTAGGTCATACACTATCATTTGCTTGTGCAACCATTAATGGATACACGAAATTCCTTTTAGAATAGTTTATTAATGAAATGTTAAAAAAAAAGCCTAATGTACTGAGGATTTATTCTTGTAAACTTACTTCACAAGAGGAGCCAGTGTACCCTGGTGGACACTGACAAACTTCCACAGCCGTGGCGATGCTTCCTTCAGTAGGATAAGGGACAGCAGATTCAAGGCCAACAGAGCTTAACCTGGGTGGAAAGAAAAAGATGGAAAATAACTAAATCAGCTGTGAGGTCTTATATAGCTTGAAGAATAGTATAGTAATAGGTTATAATGAAATAATTTATGTTGAGGAAGAAAGTTAATGAATGTCCATAAATTGAAATTATTTTTATTCATCATATTGGGCAACCATGACCAACCTTCTTAACTTGATAAAGTACGAGAGCATTCCCACTTAGTTTTTGAATGTGTTTTATTTCTTTTTCTGCAGGCTGATAGAGGACTTAAAATCATACAGTTGAGGGATTTTTAAAACAGAAAATATAACACATGCCCAATTTATTTTAAACTAGAAAGCAGAGGCAGATGATTATGATATTCCAGTCTAAGTTTAAAACTGAAAGAAAAGATGGAAGAAAACAAAAGGTGGATCTATGTTGGTATTTTTTTTTTTTCAGAAATAAATCTGTATGTTGGTGGGTAAAAGTGAAACTTTCCTAAATGCTAAGAGGAATTAGTTAAAATTATTTTTTAATTTTGGGGCCTAAACTACATTCATTGTTCTATGTATCTAAAGTCTTCATTTTTTACTCTGTAGAACGATTTGGTATTAGTCATTATTTTAGGAAAATGTTAGTTTTTCCAAACTGAAACATGTTGTTACATAGTTATATATATATATATAATATATATATATTATATATGTATGTATGTATCTGTGTACTAATATTTTTTCTTCCAAAAATTATACAAACTTAGTATGCATTCACAATTAAAAATGTTATTAATATCTTACTGACTTTTCCCAGTTTTTTTAAATAAGACGTATCATAAAACATGATTTCAAACTATACTACAAAGCCAAGTAATTAAAACATTCCTGCTACTGCTGGGAATGTAGACTATTTCAGTTTCTAAGAAAAACAGTATAGCGGTTTCTCAAAGGTTAAAAATAGGTCTAGCACATGATCCAGCAATATTGCTCATAAGTATCTACTCAAAGATTAAAAAAATCACTAATTTGAAAGTATGTATGCACACCTATGTTCATTGTAGCACTATTTACAATAGCCAACTTATGGAAACAACTTAAGTTCTCAATGACATATGAGTGAATAAAGAAGATGTGGTAAATATACACAATAGAATACTACTCAGCTATAAAAAATAGAAATTTTGCCATTTGTAGCAACATAGATAGAACTGAAGGGGATTATGGTGGGCCAAATAAGTCAAAATATCAGATGATTTCATTCACATGAATATAAAAAGCAAAGCAAAAAAAAAAAAAAAACAGACAAAAACAAACCCTTGAAATCTGATGGCAGAGGCTACCATAAGGGAAAGGTGGCAGAATGATAGCAAAGGCAGAAAGGAATCCAATGGACTATGGTGGAGGATACTGGGGCTTTGGTATTGGTTTAATGTGATGACATATATTTGAAGAAGTATGAACCCATGCTCTTTAAAGATATGGTGTTATAAATCAACATTACCTTAATAAACATAATTAAAAACAAACAAAAAGGAAAAGACTTTCTAGTGAATGGGAGTAGATATTTGCAAATCATATGTCTGCCAAGGGATTGGTGGTCCAAATATTTAAAGAAGTCACAAATTTCAACAACAAAAACAGACAACCCTATTAAAAATGGGCGGAAGATCTAAATAGACATTTCTCCAAAGAGGACATACAGATGGCTATTCTATTATTAGGAAAATGCAAATCAAAGCAACAGTAAGATATCACTCAAACCTGTAAGAATAGCTGTTATCCCAAAGAAAAGAAACACCAGGTCCGGGGAGGATGTGGAAATAAGAGAATCCATGTATATTATTTATGGTCAGCAGTATGAAACAGTATGGAAAGCAATATGAAGAGGTCACAAAAAAATGAAATGTAGATATTCCACATGATCCAGTAATCTCACTTTGGGTACTTACCCCAAAATTACAAAAATTCTAATTCAAGTAGATTTAATATCTCCCACATTTATTGTCGCATTAGTTGCAATAGCCAAAAGCTAGAAACAACCTAAGTGCTCATCAACAGAAGAACAGATAAAAGTGATAAACACAATGGATAACTACTCAGCTATTAAAAAAACGATGTACTTCCATTTGCAACAACATGAATAAATCTATGTCTATTCATGACCATTTTTCTCGTACAAGTATTTTTTGAGTATCTGTCTTTAATTCTTTTGGGTTTATACCTAGGGGTAGAATTTCTAGATCTGGCAATTCTTAGGGCAAGGAAGAGTTGTTAATCTAAGGGCAGTGGTTGCTTACGTTAATATGCAATTATGAGCTAGTTCTCATTTATGTATCTAACCTGATCATTTCAATATAAGCTTAATAAATTTTTGTTGGATGGATGGATGGATGGATGGATAGTGGATGGATACAAAATTAAATATATACATACATAAATGAATAAACCAATAACAACTGAAGGGAACAAAGTCACTTTACAATGACTAACATACTCCATGAAAAATGATGCAGAAAAGTTTAGTATCCATATATTAGATGTATAAATCAGAAAAGTAGAAGACAAGATACTCATTTGATCTGATAAAGAAAACAAAGTGAAAAATGTTCAAGTTAGGGCTTGAGGCCAGAGATCAAAACTCATTAGAATGCATTGTGGCATCCAATTGTCTGTGATTAATGGACTGTCACATGACAAGCTTATAATTCTGATCTGTTAAATTTCAGAATTAGATGATTTCATGATTGTTATACTGGTTGATTATCATACAAAAAGACTGTCACAATTTACTAGACAGCAGACTGGTAAATTGAATATAGATATAGTTCCAGGACTTTTAACATAAAATTGATAAGCAAAATTTAAAGAAAAAGTATTAGAATGTTTAAAAAGAGAAAAATGAGTAACTGACTACTTTAAGGAACAATTTAAACTATAACAAAACAAAACAAAAATATTTTCAAAGAACTGCCAAGTTTTATATGTCTTTTGAACAGCAGATGTTTCTCTCCTTAATCTATGTAAGTATTTTGAGCTATGCAAAATTTCAACACTCAAAATCTTTCCCAGCAATATTCCACATTAGTATTCACTGAGCAATCCCAATGTTCATTAGTTTCTGCTATTTGTTAAATGGGATTTTAATGCATTTAACAGTTTTAAGTGTTACTCATGAAGAAGGATGTGGTTTATTTTTTTTTTCTCCAATATGGTCATTTTCTTTTCTTGATACATGCTACATTCATTTAAATATGTAATGCTGGCAGTCTTAATGTATTAAAGTTTGGAGATGCATGAACTATCAAAGATTTGTCAACTAAGTCAAATGTGGCTTCACTGGCTATTTCTCAATATTATTATGACTTATAAATACACATAAGATGATGGATGAGGAGAAAAGACATAATTATATAGCTAGTATTGAAAATAATGGAATCATATCAGAAACATTGTCCTGGGACTAACTTAAAGATTGTTCTCAATTTTTATATTTTATTTTATTTTTTAAAGATTTATTTATTTATGCATACAAGAGCTGAGGCACAGGCCAGAGATGCAGGGGGTGAGAGGATTCACCAGAGTTAGCGTGGGGAACAGAACAGGCAAATTGACTGAAGTACACTGCTGAGGGGAGCAGTGGGCGAGTCAGGAGAGGTCTGCTGCGCCATGTGGGTTGCTACCTGGCTGGCCGGGGATTGAACTTGTGCTGCAGAGGCTGTGAATTGCTTCACAGTGCGGTGCTTAACCCTTTGTGCCACCAGGGAGGCCCCTCAATTTTTATATTTTATTATATTTCTTACTAGAGTTAGATAGGCTATGTTTAACTAAAAAAAAAAAATCAACCAACTAATTAAATTATTATTTGAAAAGTTATTCTTTGATGTAAAACTTTTTAGTATTTTTTCTGTAAGTTTTTACATTGAAGATCTTTATTTAATTCTACTTTAATGAGTGCTATTTTGGGTTAGCCACTACAGATGAATATTTCATTGTTGTTCATGTGCTTCATTCTATCTTATTTTTGTCGAAACATAAGATGATGACCCAGAACTTCCTTTGGCCTCTGTCTTATGGAAGACCCACTCGTACTACTGAATTAGAGAAGCCTGACAGTTTTTACTCCATTCCTAAAAAATCAATGGAATCATTCAATGGACTCTCATTGAATGGGCCCCTAGGAGAGTTAGACCTTTTCTCATACAATTTCAATTCCACATCCAGCAAGTGACACCATTAACAGACTCTGACACTGTTGTAACCATTCATCAAAAAAAAAATTAATGCTAATATGAGAGTTCACCTCTTCATTTTTAGTTCTACAGAGGTGCACTGTGCCCACGCCACTGCACTAAAGATTACAGTATCATAAATGGACACGTCTGCCTTTCGTACTGGACTGTAATATAATCCATTTTTGTAATCTCTGCTTAATCTAGAACTACCACGTCTCATAATAATTGTTGCTTACTGAGTGTCTACTATCTTCTGTGCACTATAATGAGGGCCCACAGGAATCACATTTAAGTATCAATAAACTTGCTGTGGTAATCATGACTTTGGTTACATTTACAAATGAATAACCTAAGGCTCAGGGAAGTCAAGTGCCTTCTCTAAAACGATGCCAGCAAATGATGCCATATGGATTCAAACCTAGTGTGACTGCAGAAACCAACGATTACCTTGTTCCTCCACTCTGACTCCCAACATAGGCTAGATAGCAAGTCAGGTGTTTTAAATAGATCAGTTTCTCACTTAACCTTCAATCTTTACAGTAAGATACTGCCTTTGCTGTTCTATGTAACAAGAAAATAAGACAGAAATACACACAGGGAAGGCACCCAGTAAATTCTGGCAGACTGAATAAATCCAACATTTACTAAATAGATTTGGGAGGCAGTCAAAGGTACCAAGGAGGAAACACATGGATTTATATCCAGGTTGCAGCTCTTAATCAACAGTTTAAAGTCCAGTGAGTTGTAATAATCTTTTTAAGTCCTAGAGTCCTCATCATTGTAACTTCTTCCAAATGTGATTATGTGTATCATTAATTTCAAAAGATGAAAGCATACTATGCACCTATCATTTCAACATATATATTCATCAGCAGGCTCCTTTGTTTATAAGGATTTTTTTATATTACCTATTATATAAAACCTGATCAAAAATAAAACATTTTTGATACCTAAAAAAACCCCAAATTTACTCTAAATGTTATCTGAAAACATCTTGCCTTGAAAAGTTTCTGTTTTTTTTAAGCAATAAAAACAGATGAGGTGTATCAAGATAAAATCATGGATTTAGTAATGCTTTGGTAACAAACAACTGCAAATTTTTGTGGTTTAACAGAAAATAAAAGTTTACCCATGTAAAATCCTGTAGAGCTCTGGGTCTGTTCACAACTGACTTCCTCCATGTGTTGTCAATTTTTCAGGCTATTTTGATTTGCTGGTAACTGAAAAAGCTCCAGTTTCATATTGGCAATTTAATGTTCTTTGCAGGGGTATAGAGGAATACATCTCACATTTCAGTGGCCAAACCAAATCATGGGACACATTTACCCTCAAAGATTTGGGGACTGCAATATTCCAAAACATAGAGACTGGAAATTTGATGAACTGTACTAATGTCTACTATAGAGTAAAAGGAAAAAAATTTTTTTTTTTTTTTTTTTTGCGATTGTACATCTATATTTGGGCCATGTGGGTCTCTCAGAAAAGGTGAACTTGCCCCTTGCTTGAACTAACTGATTCCTCTCACATTTTGAAAAAGGAAGATGAAAAGTTTTGCGTTTTATCTTTATGTTACCAATAAGGACAGTACAGAACAAAATCAATTAATTTTATTCTATCATCCTCTCAGCATTCTGGAAAAGAATGACAGTAAAAACTGTCTCCAAGTCTTAATCTTAGAGAAAATGTTATTCCTTGAAATGATGCAGGTCAGCTAGAAATGCCAGAGATTTGTATGTTGATTTGTCATTAGCAGCCCTCCAATTCCAGTCTTATAGTGACCTTTTGAAGTTGACAAGGCAATTGTCATCCTCTTTATTTTACAGACAAGGTGACTTAAATCTAAAGAGGTCAAAGCTACACTTCTGTTTACAACTATTAAATAGCTGATTTGAAAAGAGAAGTCAAAATCCTCACCTGCAACCCAATTCTCCTTCCCCTATTCAATTCCATCTAAACCACATAACTGAAGGAGCCTAGTCCATTTGCTCAGAGAACAACCATGGAAATAAATCCTCCTTAAGTAAATCTAAACGTAAATTTTTGTTGAGATAGCTTCAATTTACTTGAGCTGGCATACAAACAGTATGCCAGGTTGGAAACCTACTGTGCAAGACAAGTTGAAATCAATTCAACTGATGTTTTACAAATATGACCCAATCCACTACTACATTAGATCTAAATAAAAGGTAACAAGTTTACTAACTCAGGATTCATACTGACTTACAGCTCACCTGAAGTGGGTAGGAGTTTCAAATCTTATATTTTTTTTTTTTTTTTACTTCTTGACCCATCTTGCTTTATGGGATGTAGGTTGCAGAAAGCAGCCACCTCCTTGGATTAACTCCCATGTTGATTCTTTTAACCTTGTTCTGTGAACACGTAGTTCATGTATGTGAAAACTTCAGAAGGCTGATGGTTTTTAAGATGAGTAGATACGGAAATTATCTGACATAAATCACAGGGAAATGCCTTTGGATTAACAAGTCTAAGAAGCAATGCTGACAAAAATAAATAAGCCCCCTAGCCACTTTTTGTCAATTTGGTTGTCATTCATTTTGAAAGCCAGAGGACTCATCTCTTTATACTGTTTAAACATGATGACAATCTCTATTTGCTAAATGGGAAAAAACATAATTAATTCCTAAGCGCTGTTTCTCATCTTCATGGCATTTTAACCCAGCTTCTAGGAGAATTGCCTATGCAAAAGAGGTACATTGTTTGGCAATGTTTCTGTTTATGAATCTGCAGTTCCCTCCTTTGGGAGATGGTAATGATGATTACACTTAGTTGAAATACTACAAGTGAAAGACAAACTAGGCAACGCAAGCAAATGATGGGGATAGGGAGCATCAGCAGAATGAAAAAGTCCTTGTGAAGATAAACCAGTGGAGACATTGCTTTGATTATGGGCATGCCAAGTTGTTAGCTTTGGGTCAACATATAATTATCAAACTTAACTGGATAGGGAAAGAAATTGCCATGACATCTTGCTTATTATTAGAGTAGAAAAGAAAAGGGTTAAGAGCTTATTCTGGGGCCTCCCTGGTGGTGCAAGGGGTTAAGCACCGCGTTATGAAGCAATTCCCAGCCTCTGCAGCACGAGTTCCATCCCTGGCCAGGAAGCAACCCACATAGCACAGCAGACCTCTCCTGTCGTGCCCGCTGCTCTCAGCAGTGTATTTCAGTCAGTCTGCCCGTTCTGTCCCCCACTCTGTCTGCGATGAATTCTCTCACCCCCCCACATCTCTGGCCCAGCTCTTGTATGCATAAATAAATAAATAAACCTTTAAGAAAAAAAAAAAAGAGCTCATTCTGAACCAGGAAAAGTTAACATTTTGACAGACAAAATGTCATCATCCATAAAGCAATGGAAGGCAAAGCAGCCTACCATCAGCCAGGTAAGGGCATATTTGTTTCAAAGTCAGCTCCCTCTTTAAGAAAAATAAAAGGAGAATGAAAAGAAACTAGCCTTCAAAAGTCTCCAGGTAATGAGCATTTGACATAATTATCACATATAATTTTCACAATGACTCTGAAAGGTAGGCTCTATTACATTTGTAGGTAGGACCAATCACTTACTAAAGATCATACATTTAAGTGATAGAGCTTACTGAATTCCTGTCAATTTGCTCCTCAGCTCATACTGTTTCCTTTACACCATACAGCCATTATAGCTTTACAGTGTTTCATGAAGAGACTTGTGGTTATCTAAATGAGGGTAATTATATTTATTGCAAACTGTACCCATGTGTTTGTAATGTTAAGTCATTAAGTGCTTCTTAATGATGGGGATGCATTCTGAGAAATGTGTGGCTAGGTGATTTTGTCATTGTGTGAACATCTTAGACTGTAACTTTACAAACCTAGAGAGTATTGTGTATTACCCACCTAGGCTATCATTGACTGAAATGTTGTTAAGCAATTCGTAACTGCATATATATATTATGTCAGAAACTAATTAATGGAAGAAAATATTTTACCAACGACTTTCAAATTATGGTATTACATCTCTTGTTTCCCATTCTCTGAGCCATCATAAAGGAGATTTTATTTTTCAGTATAGGATTTTTTACTATAGGAATAATTTTGATCATCACTCTGACAGGAATCATCAATCAATACATCAGTCTGACAGGAATCATCAATAGTAAAAAAGGGCTAAGACAAAGTCACCTGGGTATTTAAAATTTTTAAGCCTTAATATATCCACTACTGGAATACAACAAACCCTAGAAATCTTCAAAAGCCTTTAGCAACCTGTACCTGATAACCTCAAGGAAAATGCATGAACACTGGGAAATGCAGTTCTTGAGATTACCTGAAGATGGCATCCATCCCAAGGCTGTATTTGATTTGTATGAGGACTCTCTTTAAATTTGCAAGCACAGTCATAAACTCTTTTCTACTGACTGGGGAATTTGTGCCATGTAAGGTAAAAAAGTCTTCTTTAAGTGACAATACGTTAATACGCTCTTCAGATGGCTGCAGGTACACTTCATCTTGGGCTGTGCTGATTCTCAAGTCATTTCCCTAAAGGGATAAAAAAAATAAAGGAATAAACTGTGAAAAGAGAGTATACTGGGGTAAAAAGTATGTGTATTTTGATTTTCCACTTTGTGGATTATTCTCAGTAGATTTTTAACTTCAGGATGATTTTCCTGTCACTCAGAATATGTCTGGTATACAGGGAAGGCATAAAAAGACAATTTAAATGTTAGCCCAAATCAGGTACATTACAAAATATAAATTTTCTGATTATGCATGACCCTATTTCTCCTATTATCTAAAATAATAGATACCTGGCAACTTATACATATATGTGATTATAAATATGTTGATTATACACAAGTGCAGAAAATATTTCGAATGCATTACTTTGTGGTATGTGTGTTGTATAAAACAATAGGGAAGAAAGCAGAACAGATTATTAAACTATAGTTTCAAAGGACTTTTTTATATGAGAATAATCAAGAAAAAGTACTGTAGTCAAATGTGACAAAAGGATAATGATATCAGAATAGAGACTATATTGACTGACATGACATTTAGGTTATCCTTCTTATCTTAGTTCTTTTATATTGAAAATATATAACATTTCAGTATTGTACATCTTACTGAACCCCATTTATCTCAAAGGAATTCCAAAATATATTTGCACTTACACATATACACAAGATAGATAACATCTAGCCACTTCATCTTATACTGGTAATACTCATTTTGGGAAAACAATTTTGTCACTGATTCACATGCATGAAAGACAAAGAATGATGGAGTCTAGTGATAACTCAAGATCTACCCATTTGGAATCAAATTTGCATGCAGGCATGTGCCGCTGAGACATGTGCCATGCAAAGGAAGGCATAAGTTGAGGGGGGGCAGGTGTCATGTTAAGGGGAAGTGATAAGAAACACTAGGAGAGGACCACTAAAGGAACTTTAGACTTTCAGTATTTTAGAAGTGTTTATGGCCCTCCAAATCCTGGAAACAATTGATCCTATATCCTTCTTAGCATAATTTGGAGTTCTGAAGTTTCCTAAATAAGCTTGCATTTCATTTACTTCTGATAATATATGTGAAGAAGTAAACAATAAATCTACTTGGAAGCAAGGAGAAGTGGAAAAAAATACAACTATGTAGGTTAGTGTCTGACCAAACATTTTCATTACACTTTATATTCTTGGGAAAATGGTCACTGAGTTTTAAATTGAAATTCCAAATCTATTCAAAAAAGTCTCCTTTATCATTGTAACCCAAAGAATATATTCAATCTTTCAGAAATGTCTCAGAAACATAAGACTGGAATAAAAAAATTTCCAGGATATCAATTTTCTATAGTAGTATGTAAATTAATGTCAACCAACCAGGTATGGAATAACCATAAATAGCAAGAGACTATAAATAGTTGACAATCCTTTCACTCTACCTCTAAGATAATCATAAGTTGTAGTGCGTGTTCTGTATCTTCTCCCTCCTCTTCCAGGTCATATGATACAGTAAATGTCAGTTGTCCTCCAGCTGCTGAAAGCTACAAGAGAGGAATACATATAATCATTAAAGGACAGGAGATGGGCTATTAAATTATTTTTCTCTTAGGGCCTCCCCAGGTGGCCCAGCGGTTGAGTGCTGGTCTGCAAAGCTGCCTGAAGCCTCTGTAGTGATGGTTCGATCCCTGGCCACCGGGGAGAGGGTCCCACATGGCATGACAGATCTCTCCTGCCGCCCGCTGCTCCCCTCAGTAGTGTATTTCTTCAGTCTGCCTGTTCTGTTCCCCACTCTGGCTCTGGTGAATTCTCTCACCCTCCCACACTTCTGACTGTACCCAGTGCTTGTATAAATAAATAAGTAAATAAATAAATAAATAAATAAATAAATCTTTTTTAAAAATCTATTTCTCTTATTATTTTAAAATCATTTTATTGTTCTAGAAGGCAGGAATTGGAAGAAGAAATCACAGGAGTGTAAAGTAAGGGTAACAGACATTTTTTTAGGAGTAACCTTTATACAAACCTTACCTATCAACTGCAAGCCTGACACAAATAGAATTTCATGTATTATTTTTTCCATTATTGCAGGCTTGTTGAAATACGTTAAGTTCCATGAAACCAAACACAGCCCTTCCTGTCATTTCCCTAGTCTATAACTTGAGCTATATAATTCCCAACCAGAGAAGGATCTTCGTCAAAATTGGGAGATTTCTATCCATTCCTGAGGGTCATTCACTTTCTGTGGGTCTGAATGCTTTCAACAAAGACATTACTCCATTTGACAGACACTTTACATATACTATAAGCTAAGTGGGAAATATTGTTGGTCAAAGAAAAATAAAATAATAGCAGCAAATTTTATATTATGATAAAATTCAATCAAAACTCCCAAAGCAGGTACACTTTCCCTTGTGCAGTCAAATATGCTTAGTTTGAATGACTGATATTATCCACTTTCATTAAGCAAACTTCTTTCCTTCCAACATGCATGCCAAGCCCCATACAATGCATGCTTGAGGTTTACGTCCTCTGACATTGACATAACCTTGTAGAAAGGAAAAAAAAAATAGGAAAGCAAGATCATTTATAGGACAGGAATCAACACTGTAGCTTGAGTGACAGGATTCAATGCAAATGTTGTAGTCCCCTTTTAAAAAATTCCACTCCAGCATTGTAAATAAAGATTTCAGAAAACAAAGCTGATGATTTGTATTCTACAGTCCCCTCCATGCTGAAAAACAGAGACCAGGCTTTGCTGCCACTGGCTCTCTGTGGCCTCTCATGGCAGACCCAGACCACAAAGCAATTCCTGGTGATGCACTGGATGGAAGAGGAGGAAGCCAGATCCTCTCAGCATAGTCCCATAGGGAATGGCACACAGCTCCATATGGCTGATTAAATAAGGTTTTTAAATTGCAGCTCCTCAACGTCTTGTAAAAGCTCATTACATGGAGTTCTATGACGAACTAAAATTCAGAAAACTTTTATTCCTCTGCTCTGCTGAGAAATAGCCCTACTCTAATGTCTTTTCATATATAAAATAATAAATATCAGCCTGGACTGTAGCATTTGGCATTATTGTTGAGTAATGAGGGGTGAATCTATGTAAAAGGGTTTTTGGTTCTATTAAATAAACATCCAAAATTTCACATAGCATGCTTGCTCAAATCAATCAGGCATTTCCTCAATGAAAGAAATCTGGAAAGGCAGCAGAAAAGAATGTTTTATATATTTCAGAGGACTGAACTATTTAGAATTTTCTAAATTACTAGAATATTTAATAGGAGGTAGGGATTGGGTTTCAGAAGGATGTTGGGACATAAAGCTATAAGCTGTAAAACTTTTGCACTTCTGAATATATTTTGAGTATTTAAAATTTGGGTGGCATTTTTTTTCTGGATATATTTCCCTAAGAAAAAAGATCAATTTAAATGAATTCTTAATTTCTTAAATTACTTTAAGATATTGCCAAAAAATAAGATATTACCATATAAATCCAGATATAAAGAACACTGAATTAAAGATAATTTACCATTTTGCCAATAAAAAGGAGCCAAAATATGTTTTGTTTGAATTTCCAGGTTTTTAAGACTTTACAAGAAATAGTAAAATGTGATTTGTTAAAATATTGATTTACTAGTGTAGTTTATACCTACTTAAAATAGCTACAGTCATGCAACATACATAAAATAATATGGGAGAGGAATGAGTATGCAAGTGGGGAAAAAAGGAACAAAAAACTATATAAAAAAGAGAGGGGGTTTAGGATATAAATAATAATGAAAACAAGGAGAATTTATTCAACCTATCCTCCTGAGGGTTTTCAATAAAAATAGTAATTAATATGAAAAATTGCTTTTTTACTCGTATTTCATTAAAAAAATTTTCCAACTCTTCCATGTATCTTTGATACCAATGTGTTGCCATTATTAGAACCAGTTTATGAATTATCTAACAATTTTCATGAGTGAATCCATTTTACTTCCACTTATGTGGAAAACAATTTTAAAAAGATATACGATACTATTACCAGATTTTTTAACCCCTATCTAAAAGTACTATTTCTATATTAGAATCATTGTTTTTTCATTTACCCTAATAGTATACATATATGATCACCTCTATATAAGTGTTTAGTCAAGTAGTTATTTAAGTAAATTGTAAAGAGGATTGCTTAAGTTATCAACTCACAATTTAGAGTCTGTGCCCCTAGGAAAAATTACTTATTCTCTATTAATTTCCCTTGCCTCTTCTCTCCTTCAATTCCATGAAGTGATCTCTTCATAAGCAATAAAATCAAGCATTTCCTGATGCTATTTTGAGCTAGTATGTCTTTCCCAAAGATTATATTCCATTGTATGAAAATATTTGTAATTACTCAATTATAAGACAGCGCCTTCTTTACTGAGGGACACTGTTTTTTTAAGTAAAATGCCTTGAGAATGTTAAACTATAAACTGTCATTTTCTATTGCTTTGGATGAAGAATTTTCTTATTCAGCTTCATATTCCAAATGTCTATATATTTATATGACTTTTCCATGTCCTCACTACCTGCTCTCCCAATATCCCGTCAGTACACAATCTTCACCCTCTCCATCATATCTAATGTGCACAATGATACCAATAGGGAATTGCTATTTTTCCTCCACTATCTATTATCTGTGATCATTTATTAATTTCACTGTTAAATTCTGAGATACAGGTTACTATACTCATTTTCTTTATTCTAACCCATCCACCTTTCCTTATGTTATCTCCTACAAACCATCTTCTGCCCTTAGTACTCCATTAAAAATGTGTTTATTATAACGGAACAGGCAGATCTACTGAAATACACTGCTGAGAGGAGCAGCAGGTGAGACAGGAGAGGTCTACTGTACCATGTGGGTAGCTCCCTGGCCGACCAGAGATCGAACTGGTGCTGCAGAGACTGTGGACAGCTTCATAGTGCTGTGCTTAACCCCTTGCACCACCAGGGAGGCCCTGATGTTAAATGGCTTTAACTTCATGATGGTTGGAAGACATCACTGCAAATATTTATCAATGTTCTATTATGTACTTAAGGGAAAAATAAATAAAATCCATAGATCACCATTAGAAGAAGAAACCAATCAGCAATTTGACACCCTCCCTGTCACTGAATTTCTGCATATAAATACCTATATCCCCACTCCCCCATCACATACAAGAAAGTGTGTTTTTTATAATGGATGTATAATTTCCTTTCTTCAAAAATTTAAGTAACATTGCATTATAACATTGTATAAATTTCAGGTGCATATTGAAAATCATCATATGTATATATTACATTAAGCTTACTACCAAAAGTACAATAATACCAGATCCTTCACTATAGCTTGTCTCCTTAGTCCCTACCTACTTAGCCTGCTTCCTTTTCTGATAATGACTATGTAATCCAAAACTGTTTCTTTAAAGGTCATTTATAAATTATGCATAGCAACTTCTAACGGACATTTTGTTCAGTTGTATTCTTAGTCTTTATGTTTCATGGAGTAGTTCTTAGCATTCTTGATTTCTTTGATTTCTACTGCCCTAAGTGTTCCTGATAGTCCTCTGCCTGACCTTGTCACACCTCTCTCTCATTTGTGGATATATTTTTTCTTTCTTATTCAATACCAGTGTATGAATACCTAGCTCTCACTCCCTTTTGGTTATCCTTTTCTGTTGTGTTTCCATTACTCTCTTATGGATTGGCCTCTTACAGTTTCCTCTCATTGATTTCTCTGACATGGTTCCTTAAGCCATATCATGACTCCTCGTTTAAGCCTCCAGGAGGCTTAAACAGAGAAATTAATTTGTACAGGTTAAAATCTAAGACAGGCGAGATTGACAAGGAATACCTTCTTTTGAGGCCTCTCCCTTTGTCTTATAGATGGCTGTCTTCTCCCTGAAATTTCACATGGTCACTTCTATGTCCTAATTGGCTCTATTTATAAGATACTGGTCATATTGCATTAGTACCCACCATAATACCATCATTTTAACTTAATTACCTCTTTAAAGAACCTATCTCCAAATACTACCACATTCTGAGGTTTTGATACAAATTCTGTAGGGATACAATTCCGCTCATAACAGTGATGTATTGAGTGATTGTTCAATAATATCCCATACATTCAATAAACTCAAAGTTAATTTCATTATCTGGATCTACCCAAGAAAGAAACTTGATTATTTTGTGAATTTTCATAATTGGGTCCAGCAAATTGCTTTATTTCTCTATTTAAATTGGAAACTTCGGGGTCAAACACATTATTTTCACCTTATGATTTATATCAGATTAGTCCTCAATCTTATTCTGTTTAAATGTTTCTTTATCTAACTTTCCATTCACATTGACACATGATACTTACTAGACCTTCATCAAACATTTTGAATTCATTTTCTAATTTCTTGATGGGGAAAGTTTTTGTCAGCTATTATTTCTGTTGTGACACTTCCCAATAAAGAAAGACAGTGACCCTGGGATCTATAATATCATTTAAGTTTCTGGCAGTCTCCATACACTATATGATCTGCCTTGTCCTCTTCACAAACTCTGTGCAATGATACTACATGTTTGCTGGACACCACACAAACAGCTTGGGGTAGATTGTGCTTTTAATATTAGATAATTTTATGTTCCATTTAAGGACATTTTCAAAAATTTGAGCTCTGTTTTTATTACTTGCTGTTTCAGCCATGTCACATCTTTATTAAGCAAAGTTTTCAGTGGCTGCTGTGATAAACAAAAAACAAACAAGTGTTGTACAAAAATCAATCTTAAACATGAAGTAAACTAGCAGCATCAGATTTGATTCTCAGGCTTGAGAAGTTACTCATTACACAGATCCCATTAGTAAGTAAATGTGGGTATTTATGAAGAGAATAAATTATTCTATTGCTTCTGAATTCATGTGCATTATTTCTTTAAACTAGAGTTCAGTTGCTGAAACATACATAGTTATTACATTCTTGGTGCTAACTACTGTGGCATATTTTGGTTCATCTTGAAGGCGCTGCCAAAAATATGGAGACACTAACAGTACCACGAACTGAGAAAGTTCTCTCTTATATCTCTCTTAAATCTCTCCATTCTCCTGTGATTTGCTTAAACTATTTTTTTATGAAATTCTCATCTCTACAGTCTTCTGACCATTCAAATATTGCTTATCTTTCATTTCATGATTGATGTTGTATTAGTCAAAAGACTGTGGTAACAAAAGGCCATCAGTGATATTTCCAAAGTCTACTGAGGTATTGGGGGCAGCCACAACAAATAAGAGAGTTAAAAGATCCTAAGATAGATAGACCTCTGTATGAACAAAGTCATCCATTAATAGTGAACAGCTCTAATAAGACAGCCCATGACATGGCTAAGTTACGTGTACCATGCACAACTCTGATTTCCACAATTTTGAACACTGTAGAGTCAATTCATTAATTTTATCTTTGGTTAGCTCATTTTGGAGACATTGATTTTTGCCATTTTACAGAGCACTGTATGTGCAGTCATAGAGCATTTCATTTTCTCCTGCTATTTAGGAACTAAACTGTCATCATTCTATTGGTTAAAGAAATATGGTTTCCCATAGGTAGAAGTAAGGCAATTTCAGTTCGCTTTGAGGCAATTCTTGTATTTGCTGGATGGATTAGACTATATTTACCAGAGATGAAAGTTGTATCCTTTTCAATACTAAGAGAAAGTGAATTTAATGAAACTAGTTCATTCTATTAGAGTCCCCAAAGACCACACAGCCTTTTACCTTTCTCCATATATATTAAGTGAAATTCTCTTCAAGGAGAGTCAGATATCAAATTCAGAAGGCACTACAAGGAAAAGAAGCAGCACCCATGTATTCCTGGGATAGTTCAGAGCTAAGTCCTTCACTCTCCTGATCCTCAAATTCACCCCATTAAGAAAAGAACAACACAGTAGCTGTTTCCCATGAGTACCTATTTTAATTCTACCTTCAGGGAAAAGAAACAGCTTGTTTGCAAGTAACATTATAGTTACTTGCAATATATAACCTAATGTCACATATAATAATGTAGTGTGCATGCAGCACATTGCATTAAAGATTTAATGAGGCAGGAAAGTTTTCCCTCATGAGTAGAAAAGGCTAAAGGTAATTCATAAGACTGAGCTTTACAAAAGTATTTAGTATTAGATACTTGTATTTTAACCTCCCTTTCCTCCCTCCACTGATCTCAAAAATACATGAATTAGGGGCAAAAGAGTGGTAATCTATCTAGGGAGCTGGGAGCTTACTATAAAATAAGCACATGCCAGAAATTTGTCACTCTAATTCCAGTAAGTGGGGTGTAAAACCTAATTTTTGCTTTTGCTTACCAGAACAAATATTTCAGGGAGGTTATATTAAAAAATCAAATCAGAAATAGGCTTTCTAATATTGAACAGGATAAATGACACTTAGCTGTCAATATCAATTTAGTATCACAAACTGGGCAAGTAATTCATCTTTCTATCTTTCTAAATGCTGAAAATGCATCCTCCTCTTAAAAGTATTTTTTAATGTATCTATTCATGTAGCTCTTTTAACTTGGAAACAGTATTCTACTTGTTTTTGTTTTTGTTACTTTACATTTGTAGTACTGAGATAAGATCATGTTTTTCTCCTTTCAAAACTTGACAATAGAACAGATGCAAGGGGATGTTGAATTAAAGAACATCTAGAATTTACATGGGAGAACTTTGAAAATGATACTGCCGTTAAGGAATGGAAAATGGGTTAAGACAATATATCTAGAGATGTTGGTTTGGAGGGCAAGGGACCAGGTTATGTAGTCCAGGGGATGCAAAAAAGAAAATCTTGGGCCTCCCTGGTGGCACAGCAGGTTGAGCACAGCGCTGTGAAGCTGTCTGTAGCCTCTGCAGCGCTGGTTCAATTCCCTGCTGGCGACGGAGAAACCCACATGGTACATCAGACCTCTCTAGTCTCATTCACTGCTCCCCTCAGCAGTGTATTTTGGTCCATCTGCCTGTTCTGTTCCCTGCTCAGTCTCTGGTGAATCCTTTCACCCTCCCACCTATACCCCAGTTCTTGTATAAAAATAAATATTTAAAAAAGAAAATCTTGAACTTCACTGCCTGCCTCCCTGCCTTTATTCTGATCCTCCTTTTCTTTTTCCATCTGCTTTTCTTGCCTTTTCCCTTCCTTTTCCCTATGTTGCCTGCCTACCTTCCTCCCTCTCTCCCTTTCAGAGACCAGTCTCCTTTCTCTTATCTTCTCCTCCCCTCCTCCTTTTTCATAGTCATAGCACAGCTTTGATTGAATTTATTTTTACAATAATGACCATGTCTTATTGACACACATAATTTGAGGACAGGCCAGACTGGAATTTTTCCCTTCAGACATGGCCACTACAACCATTCCAACCTAATAGGATAATTGTGGATTCCTTTGAATTTGATCTATCTAAATTCCATATGTATCCATAACAATGATGAAAATTATGAATACGACAGGGTCAGGGACAGAGTTTTGTGGCAGTTCAATGGAGATACTGCCTCTGGTAATACTAATTAATCAACCAATGAAATGTCCTTGTAGCCCAGACCTCCAGCTGCTTACAGAACTACTTAATCATATATGCTATTCCCACAGTTCACTGTGACTTCAAAATTTAATGACCTACATCCTAGTCAATATGTATGTACAATGTTTCTTATTGATAATGTCAAGGAATATGCATTATAGTGTTTTTTTATTCAAAGAGGTAAAACAAAATTTTGAGAGACATAGACAAATTGAGAAGTTTATATGTGTACAGTTTTTTAAATTAATGGTTTATCTACTTGAATGGCATCAACAGCATAAGCTTTCTTCTATGTAACAAAGTAAATCCCAATTATACTCTTGCTATGCTCAGTAATGATTCAAAGCATATGGGATTAAAAGGTTTTGATCAGGACCTCCCTGGTGGTGCAAGGGGCCGAACACAGCACTATGAAGCAATCACAGCCTCTGCTGCAGGAGTTCAAGCCCCCGGCCGGCCAGGGAGCTTCACACATGGCTCAGCAGACCTCTCCTGTCTAGCCCCTGCTCCTGTCAGCAGTGTATTTCATCAGTCTGCCTGTTCTGTTCCCCATTCTGTCTCTGGTGAATCCTCTCACTCCCCGCACCTCTGGCCTGTATCCCAGTTCTTGTATGGATAAATAAACAAATCATTTTTTTTCAAAGGTTTTTATCAGCTGAGAATATTTTTGGTTTCAACTGAAAACCAGACAATCTAGTGTTTTTAATTAACAAGAATTCCAGGGTAGGCAGATCAAATTTTAAAATACAATAAATAGAGTAGGTTTTCTTCCTATTTCACATATTTTCTACAAACTAAATATACTATACTTATTTGGGGACCCTTAAAAATGTAAGAACCTCATAAACAGATTACTAAGCATTACACAGAAGATGATGAATGTTTAACAGTAAAATCCAAATAATAAATTAGAATTTAATGTTTCCTCTAGTATTTCTGATTTAATACTATGTGCTACATTGTGACATGCACTGGTCAAGCATAGAATTGAAGTAGCACAATCTCAACAGATGTGAGTAAATGGTAGCAGCCAAATTCTCCAAATGCCTTTTGTTATTGGGCCCAGACTCAAACCAGGGTCCTTTCAACAGATGTTTATCTTCTGTTTACTTCCTTGTGTTTGGATGGAATGTTCCATTAGTATTCTGGCTGTGGGTTGGATTAATTTATTATGAGTAAATATTCAGTACAACAATACATGTAATATATAATTAAACACTGATCCTTTCAAGTGTACCATAAATTAAGGCTTTTTTTTACATACATAGATATCTCATTGACTAGGGCTTAACATTTTTTCATTTTTTTTGCCAAGAAAACTGAATGCTCGTTATATATAACATTGATACTGATTAAAATAGGACACAATTTAATCCAAGTTCCATTAACCTAAAGAGAAACAGATTTACTATTTTTCTATAAATAACAGGTAGATAAAAATAAAATACATTTTCTTGTGGAAAATTATGATAACACTGTAAAAAGAAATCAGCATTGTTATTTTCTATTTGAATAAGAAGGCTAATTAATCTTTCACTTACTGCTAGAATTTTTTCCATATAAGAATATTCATTATTTTGGATGGCATATGGGTATTGTTTCCTCCCTTATGAAAAAAAAATAGGAACAAGAGTACATGTGAACAGTTTTCAACTTGCCCATATGCAGTCCTCAATGTTTATACCTTCTGCACCACTAAATATATGTCTAAATGAGCTCAATTAACTTCAGCTTATATTATTTATATAGAGATAGAAATAACAATCACCTTATTTCATAGAAAAGCAGAAGCTAGAACCCAGTCTTGCAATATTCTTTGATTTGATGATAAATTGATCTACCACTATTCTCTTTTTTTCCCCTTATTGCAAAGTTTGCTGGTAATTCTTTATTATAGCAGTAGAAGCTGGTTGTGAATTTTAGAAGGAAAGATACCCAAAGAAGCAACGGAAACTAAGTCATACCCCAGAGGAGAATCAACAGGTTAATAAAGTGCATTCAGGTGTCTTCTTCCAGAATGAGCGGATAAAGAATTGGTAGTTATCTAACATAGCCATTAATATAGAAATAAGACAAAAGACCAAGTTTATTCCTGCACAGTTGCCAGACCTGGCTTTGTTTTGGTTTTGTTTATGTTTATTTTTAGACTAAGTACTTTTGCTGTGTATCTCTGTTCAATTTTGAACAGTATTTGGTTTCTCCCCTCAGGTGTCATCTCTGTAGGTGTCCCACCACCATAGTAGCCATGAACCAACATCCCATCTTCCATTACGCTCTTCCCTCCCTTGTTTTGAGTCCTTTCTCCCCCACCCCTCCTGGATGCCTCCTATCTAGGTCAGCTGGCAAGTTTTTGTCTTTTTGTTTTTGATCATTTGTTTGGTTTCTCTATATTCCATGTATAAGTGAAACCATATGAGATTTATCGTTTCCCCTGACTTTTTTCACTTACCATATCCCTTCCACCTCCATCATTACAGACCTGGTTTGGGATTTGGTTTCTGTTTTTAAATGCTCATTAGCTTTTGGGAACTTTTTTTATGCTTTTAGTATCTCAAAATTTAGTTATTTTTCTCTAAAATGAGCTGAATTACGCCTACCTCAGAAGTTTGTGCTGAAAATGAAATGAAAAACTACACATAAAATTTCTCACTTTACATCCAACACATGATTTCAACAAATGTGGTAAGTCAGTATGTTTCAATGAAGATAGCTTTCAAAATTAAAATACTGTGAACTCTTTACACTGAAAACCTATCACAATCACTTAAAGATCATGATTCTTTATGTATTTTAAAATCCTAGGGTTTCTTGAAGATATCAGAGTAATGACAAGATTCAGATCTTATGTTTTAGTGTTTCCCTATGGTATTTTACATAAGCATCTTACAGATACTGCACGCTACATAAATACCTGCTGAATTTTAATCAAATTCAACTCTCTTTATATATCATTTCAATATATTGTAGATGGAGAAGCATACAAAACTGGGACGAATTTGTCCTATTCTTATGAGATTCCTTGCAGTTAATAAAATAGGCCTTTACAGATTTCTGTATTCATATCTCTGTCAGCCCTAAAACAGACTAAAGGAGATCTGTCTATTTGAACTTTTGTGTAATTTAAACTTACTATAAGAGCTCACTGTGCTCTTATAGTGCTCTTATAGTCAATGGCAAACCACAAATGCATTTGTATGAAAACAAGGAACCTTTAGCATTTGGGAAGTTTGATCTGCAGTTCAAGGGAAAAATCAATATTTAAGTTATTTATATATTTATATGCATAAAGCAACTATCTGTCATTATTTTTCACCAGCTTTTATATGCTAGGATAATAGTATAAATTCCAGCACCCACCAATACATATTTTATAAGTTATAAAAACCATTTCAACATGTTCTAATGTATTGGCAAACAGCATACTCTCTGTATTAAAAAGACTCCTAGAATACAGATTAAAGGATGCAATGATCCAACTTCAATCACTGCTAGTCAGAGCAAATTCTTGACACCTCTATTTAAGAGGGTAGTTAACAAATTAGAGTTCATCCAAAGAGCTGTGACCAGGATGTTGATGACTCTAAGAGCTGAGAAATAGGTTTGGAAAGTTAATGGGGATATTTTACCTTAAAAAGAGAAGACTTAGGGAAAACATGATTGTTTTCTTCAAACATCTGAAGAGTTATCGTGGCAATAGCAGGAAAATAGAACTTAGAACAGAAATAGAACTTAGATAAGGAGGTGGGAGAGAGGGAAACATTTTTTTTTTATTATGGGAAAAATTACCTTCTAATATATAGAACTGTTGAAAATGGAATGATCTACTTCTTAGGATATCTAAATCACTGCATATATCTGAATAGTGGTACATCTCTCTGTGATGATGCAGAACGAATGCCTGCAACTACTGAGTTTGAAATAGATCTGATATCACTGAACCACTTGCAATTCTACCATGTTAAATTTTACAGCTGATTTAGTGATAGTTAATTGGTTAATTTAGTATTCGTAGTTTCTATTATAGACAATGTGCACCCACTCAAGCACATGCACACACACCCTTTGCATAGTATCTATAATCAAAGATAAAGTCTTTCAGAATAAGACTGACCATTCTATAATCTTAGTCAATATATAAACGTGTGACTTCAGAAATTTTAATTTAACACTGAATTATAAGTTCTATTATTTCTAAAACAAAATGAAAATACCTACGCTGAAAGGTTTTTACAAAAAAATCCATGAAAGGAAACAATTACATATGCATATATGTAGATATATGTGTACATGTATTAAAACAGGATAAATAGAATAAAATAGAAAATATGAGCCAATTCCAAAGCACATGGTGGTTACTACTTTGATATTATTTATTCTTAAATTAATTTTATCAGATAAAATGCCTTTAACTGAATTAGCATTGCTATATACTATATCTCAAAGAAGTCAAATATTTGTGATTTAAGCACTTGAAAAATGTTCCTGGAAACCAATTAGAAAGTACATTGAGTGATTTAAAAATACATTTAGAGGCATTCCTCAGAAGGTAATACTGAGCAAACACAAAGTAAAAGGGAGAAAAGATAGCTGAGTATTAGCTAACCCTACACCCAGGAGATTTTAATTTTGAAAATATTTTTAAAGAACAAAATCAAAACCAAATTACACACTATGGAAGTGAAAAGAGCCAACATGATGTCTCAGTTAATTAATATTTCACAGAAGTGTGACTTTAAACAAGTATTTACCCCAATATGCTTTTACATTATCTCTACTGTGCAAATTTTAAAAATTACCTGCTTATTTTACTGTTATTTTAAGATTTATGCGAAGAAATATTTATTAATGCACATTTTAGAAACTACACATTATGTATACTTTTATTATCTGATTCCTTTTAGTCCTACCCCTGAGTTAAATGACAAGAGAAATCTGATATCTATAAGATCATATAGCTTCAACCTCTTGCTTCACTAGAATTGCAACATGCAGAAATCATTGCATTCAAGTTGTATGATAGACAGTATTTTGATTTGCTTCACTTTATTCCTTTTTATTTTCAGTCGATATCATTACAATAAAACAGTCTCACCAGAATCTATAAATATCATCGCACACATGTTGAAAGTAGGTCAGAGTATGGCCTCCATAAAAGGGGGATGGGAAAAAGTAAAGGAAAACAATGGCCAAATTTTCAATAAAGCAGAGTATTTCTTATAAGATATATGAGGAAGTTTGCAATTTTTCTACTAAGTTTCCAAATTCCCATAAACTGTAGGTACTCTTTTATAACAAAGGGAGTACAAACAGTGTTGACTATTTTCTAAGAAAACAGAGTTCCAGCCATACAAAGGCAGACAGACCCGTAGGACACTCCAGTTTCTGCTAAGAGTTCAAAGTGGGGTATAAAAGCAGTCCTATCAATCACAACATAAAAAACACACTCTCTCACACTCTCATGGGGGGGAGCAAATATTTATGTAGCTTTGGACACTTATTTTCTCCATGCAATTTCACATCAGCACAGCAACTGTATACTTGAGGTGGGTGGCAACCTTTATGCATTATGTGAACTTCACCATATTGCATGGGATTCTGTGGTATTACTTTACTTTATATACTGTTTCTGAAGATTTCACATTTTTGTTTTTCCTTTTTCTTCTCAGTCATAACTGAACATCCCTCCCACACAGACCAGCTGTTTCTCTATTTAAAAGAAGGCAATCAATTTAACATCATAAACACCAAATTGCATCTCAAGGTCAGAGTCAAAGTGTTTATGTCTCATTAATTTTCAGGCTCCTCATAAGTTTTTCTCATTGAGTTACCATTTAGATGCTGGTATGTAGAAAAGCATGGGACTTATGTTATCAGTTAAAACAGAAGGTTATCTCCGGGCACTAATAAATAATACAACACATTTCCAATTAAATGTGCAGTACCTCATAGATATTGTAAATGGCAACAGCAAAATCTCATAAACTTTCTGTTCCATTTAACAGTAACTTCTTCCACTGAGAGAGAAGGAAAACACAGAATCAGGGTTCAAGTTATTTTTTATTTTGCCACATGGTTTGCTAAATGACACTGAACAACTCATTTGAGCTAATATGTACCTTGACTACTGAGGCATGAATTCTGACTTTTAACCTTTCTCCTAAACCAGGTCATTTAGGTCACTCACATAACTCCTGGAAATGACAGATTTAATTTTATCATACTAGATGCTTCCTAGAAATTTACTAAAAGTAGTTTAAAAAAGAATTCCTACATATTCCACTGACTGATCTCTAATGGTTATTTATTCAGTGCTACATAGATAGTAGTTTGTGTCACTATAGAGTTTATAGCAATATTCTGAAAGTAATTGTGTATGAATTTGACTGACAATCTTATTGATTTCATTCACTCCCTACTTATCAAACAACTTCAGTTGTTGCTTTTTTAGCGGCAAATCACTTAACAGTAAGAAAACAAGGGGAAATAAGATACATGATCTATCTGAAGCCAACTTGCATATAATGGCAGAGATTCTGAGTTTTGGCTTTCATTTCTATGTGGCTACACATGTCTACATGGATAGAATTTTCTTAAGGCAACATGTTATTTGTTAAATTTTATTTTGTCATAATGTTTTTAAAATATGGTCATGTATTCTTTATCCCAAAGAATGTCATTGGGATCTCAGGAAGATTTGTGTCTGGTTTGACTAATGGGTAATTGTGTACAATTACTGAGGTCAGGTCATAAAGACCATTGTTCACTTGTCATGTTTTCGAGTACATGGTCTACTGAAGCTTTGCCTGCATGAAGAAAGTCCAACTACCCTGAGGCCACAGTGCTTTGGGGAAGCCCAGGCTTCATGTATCAGTTACATGTGGGATGTCTGATGGATTATGACAGGCAAGTCCAGCCTTAGAGTCATTATGGTCCAGGCACTGGACATGTACATGAAGAAACCTCAGCCATTCAATGCCTACATCACTGCAAGTTTGCCAGATGAGACCCAAGATATGAGGGAGCAAAGTACTGACCAATTTTCTTAACTTCAAAATTTGTGAGCATATTACAAGTGTTATTTTATACTTTTTAAGGTGGCTTGTCACTTAGCAATAGATAACTGTAAAACACTTAAGGTTTTTTCTACATGGGTCAAGTACACTGGCTAGTTTGTTAGGTTCCACAACCACCAGGCCCAAGCTATGTTATGCCACAGCTTTTCTTAAATGCTCTTTCTTTGGCCCTGTAACTGTTCCATTTTTTCATATATTGTTTTTATGAGCACAGAATAGAGTAGCATTCTACTATAACCTTTTGGGGTCAAATTTATTTTTTGATTTCATTCATTCAATCAACATTCATTGAATATATATAATCCATGTTTTATGAACTGATGATTTTAAAGATACAGATATGAACAGAATATAATGATTATTCTCAGTTGGTAGAGAGGTGCTGGTCATTATTCATAAAGAATGTGATAAGCATTATTTATCACATTTTTCTAGATTCTTCAGTTGGATGCTTGATTTATTTTTTTCTTTTCTTCTTCCTCCTTCTCTTATTTTATAACGAAAGGATTTAGGACTTTAGAGTTGCTCCTGAATGCTGATTTTGTTACATCTCAGAGTTTTATCTTTATAATAATTTATTTTCTAAATCATATATAGTTGTAATTAATTTCTTATTGCTAAAATAATTATTTTATAGCATGTTCCTAGAATTTTAAATGGTCATTTACAATTTTTATCTGTCCTTTTGAATTTAGTGAATTTTACTACACTATGGTAAAAAAATAAAAACTGAAAACTTTTTGGTTTTAGAGTGTGTACTTGTGGTCTGTCATGAGAGCAATCTTTAGAATAGTTCATTGTATAGGCCTTGTTTATAAATATAAAGTTAACAGATTTCTATGAAATACTACTTTTTATTGTCTTAATCTTCAATAGACTTACTTGCTAAGTGTTTATATCATCTTTCCTTAAACTGAGTCACAAAGTAAAGTTTATACTACTAAAATTGCTTGTGTGTACATCAATAAAAAAGTATCAAGGAATATGTAGTGAGCATTCTTCAAGTATATGAAGTCGATGACATATTTTCATAGATTTTAATTATAACAAAGAAGGACTAGGGAAAACTAATGTTACGAATAATTTAATTGCTATTATACAAAAGTAAAAGCATTTCTAATTAGTAACTAATTCTAAGATATATACTAATAACATATTGCCTACTGTTTAATCATATAATTTACATATTTAAAATAATGACTCAAATAATTAAACAATATAAAACAAAAAAGGTATTTCACTATTTCTAAAGAATGATCAAATCTGACAATAAACTTTAAATTCATTAAAAATTTCAAAAATGAGAGAAAGAAAATATCCAGGCAAAGCAGTCTTTATGCATGTTAATTTGCATAATAAATTTTTAACAAATTAATACCATAATAGACATTTTTAGAGTTACATTATATTAAGCTAATGGTAATTGAAGAAATGTTAATGTATATCATAATCATTAGGCAAGCACATTCATCATTTTATTAACTTTTTGTAATACTTTATTTTATACATTTGACATTCAAGAAAATTTAATCATTTTTCAGGACCAAATAAAATTCTACTGTAATTTTAGCCATTATTAGGTAATTCGATAAGCATATTTTTACATAAAGCTTGATGTTAAGCTTGGTTCCATGCAAAACAAGAATAAATCTAAAGGTATAGCAAAGAGAATCATGGATTTCTATTTTGGAGCCATTTACAAAAATAAAAATTTCTTTATTTATATCAAGATAATATGAGAAAAAAGTTTAGTAGTTTTGCTGGTGGACAGGAAAGGGGAAGGAGAAGTAAATTTTGCTCCTTTGATGAGGCATGGACATCCATAGCAAGTGAGGTAGAAAAGCTTGAGCATCAACTCATTGGCTCCTCACAGGGACTTGAGAAAAGCAAGACAAAACAAGCCAAGACTGTGAAAACTAGGGCCTCCCTGGTGGCACAAGGGGTTAAGATGCAACCGAGGAAGCTATCTGCAGCCACTGCTACCCGCCTGGCCCAGAAGACCTCTCCTGACTCGCCCACTGCTCCCATCAGCAGTGTATTTCTGTCAGCCTGCCTGTTCTGTTCCCCACTCTGTCTCTGGTGAATACTCTCATCCCCACACACCTCTGGCCTGTACCCCAGTTCTTGTATGCATAAATAAATAAATCTTAAAAAAAAACGTGAAAACTATAAAAGCAGCATAATAATTGATAAGAGTTCAGTACTTTTTTCACAAATGCTAATACTGAAACATTGAGTGTTTAATTTTTTCAGTTCAGTTGGTTCTAAGCTTCCTAGTCTCTGAAAGTTTCTTGCTTGTTATTCATGACAATGTGATTATTCAACAGTAAACACAAACCATGTTCAGAAGAGTCAGTAAGTTCATGTAAGGTTGAAATCATTAAAGTAGCTCCTAAATTTAAGAGATATGTTTAAGTCTTTCTTACAGCTCTTTAAATCCTACATTTTTATCTAAAAATAAATGAGAATAAAATCAAATTAATTGATTCCATTTCATTCACTCATAGACCACAATTAGTGGTAAGCTGTTGACATGAACTCAGGTGAGTTTATTGACAATTTTTTCTTTTCATTATATAGTTTCATAAAGATGGAATCAATGATCAGTTCTATGCCTACTAGTCTATCACTTGGTTGGTTTAACACTTGATATTTAAAACATCATCCACAGACTTAAAATATATAAAAATTATGCAAGAATATATACAATTAAGAATGAGCATATTAACTATGATTTATACATATCAATATGTATTAATTAATAAAAACAGTTTTGATTTTGCAATTGTTCATAAGCTATGCCCCCATAAACATTTTGCTGCTTTAATAAAATTTATTTATTCAATTTAAACTATATTCATGTTAATGAATTTCTTATAAAATATAGCTCTAATATAACATGCATGGAGAACTGCCAATATTATATATTTTTTCAACTTAAATTCCACTTCTGTTATACTCTGAATTTCTTTTATGAAAAAAAGTAAAACCAGGTGTCCTCTTAGGAGGTTCCCAATTTCACCAAGACCTGAAAAGATCAGTGTTCACATTGGGGCTACAATAAAATTTGATTTGCCAAGGAAAAAAAAATAATGTCATAATAACAAACAACTTGATTGGTAAAATCACTGTGATGAATAATTCACTAATTGGGTTTTACTTCTATATGTTTGCATACAATATATATACATTAGTCAAAATGCCTAAATATTTAGACATTAATTACTAGAAACTTTTTAAATTATTGATAGAATCTTTCTCAATGATATATATATATTTTATAGATCTCCATCTATATGGATAAAAATCAAGTCTCACTGACTTGGTGTTCTGATAAGAATAGGCCCCTTTTCATTTCAAGGCAAGCCATTCTGATCCCTCATCAAGGAATGTACTCATTATTTGGCTTCTGGTGTACACAATAGGAATACAACTTCAGGCAAAACTGTCTTTCAAAGCTGCTCTTGGGCAGATGTGAGGAAAATATGTTTTTTACTTTGCTATAATTTTTTAAAGTTTTTTTAAAAGATTTATTTATGTATGTATACAAGAACTGGGGTACAGGCCAGATGTGTGGGGGATGAGAAAATTCACCAGAGACAGTGGGGAGCAGAACAGGCAGGCTGACTGAAATACACTGCTGAGAGGAGCAGCGGGTGAGTCAGGGAGGTATGCTGCATCTGTGGGTAGCTCTCTGGCCAGGAATGGAACTCATGCTGCAGTGGCTGTAGACAGCTTCATAGGTTGCGTCTTAACCCCATGCACCACCGGGGAGGCCCTACTTTGCCATAATTTTTCACAAAAATATCCCTTTAATTTCCACTCCTCCACCATTTTCTTTATTGAAGTGAGGCTTAAAAACCAGTTTCTCAAGACCCTCTGAGAAGGGGAGATGAGAAAAGAGGCAAATGAGATTTTTTTAATCTCATTTCCTTCTGATCTTGTGACAAAATCACTCCCATCTTCTTTTGCCTAAAGATACAAATATCTAGGTACATATAGTATTAGTTTCCTATTGCTGATATCACAACAAGCTTGATATCACTTAGCAAGCTTGTTAAGTGTCACAACAAGCTTAACAGTTGAAGCAATGGAAAGTTACTGTCCCATGGCTCTGTAGGTTAGAATTCCCAACAGTTCCTTCTGGTTTAGAAGGGGTACAAATCATTGGCAAGGCTACGTGTATTTACAGAGGTTCTCCACAGATTTCATCTCCTTGGTCATTCAGATTGTCAGCAGAAATCAGTTCTTATGGGTGTAAAACTGAGGGTCTAAATTCCTTATTGACCATCAATCAATGTCCATTACCAGCTTCTAGAGGTTGGCAACATTCTTTCATTTGTGGACTTCTCTATCTTCAAAAACAGGGATGATATACAAAGATTCATGATTTGATCTCTCGGGCCTCTTCCTCCATTAACACATCATTCTGACCCTCTTCCTGCCTTTCTTTTCCACTTTTAAGGCCTCTTTGTGATTAGATTGCACCAACCTAGATAATTCAAGATAATCTTTCCATCTCAAGGTTTGTAAACTCAATCACATTTGTAAAGTTCCTTTTGCCAGGTGAAGTAACATATTTACAGGTTCTGGAGATTAGGACATGGACGTATTTGGAGAGGCCATTATTCATTCTGCCACTTACAGCAGTCAATAAAAGGAATTTCCTAAAGGGTCAGAGTTTACTAGCACTCAGACATATGCAGAATTCCAACTTGAAATCAGTTGTTGTGATAATAATTTAAAAAAAATAAACATTTGGGAGAGAGGAGATATGGGGAATGAAAAAAAATAACTAAAGATTTTGTTCTAAGATATAGGATGGTTGCTAAGTTTTCAGGGAGCAACAGGAGTTAGCAGATTAAATCATAACATCCAGAAAAGGAAGGCTTACATTGAAAATTCTGACAGGTTTCTAAGAGGTCTGTAGCCCTAGCAGACACAGCTGTAATATACTTTGTTGTGTACCCAATATCATATTGCTGAGTTTCAAACATAGAGAAGCAGAGATCTCCTTAGAATATAAATCATGAATAAAGAGTTAAATTCCAAAATAAATTCAGAAAAACCTAGTGACTTTTCTAAGACTAGAACATATAGACATAAATTAGGACCATATTGTGCATATGCTATATGGTGATATTATTTTGCCAAACAAGAAAATGTCTTCTTTAAATAGACATCTATATTTTCCAGGTTATTGAGCTGAAAGAAAAGTACTCAGTAAAATGCAGTTTCAATTAAGTTGAACTAAGTGACCACTATTATTTCTATATCCCATTTTTGCAATGCATTTAGAACTCCTTATATATTGTGTTGATATAGTGATGGAAACTACATTTCTGAATAAATGTCATTAATATCTAATAACATACTTCTTCAATAGATGAAAATTTTCCTTAAGCATGTGAAATATTTTATAAGATACAACAAACAGTATTTTAGAGGGCATTTGTTCTCCTTGATTGCTTTTTTATTATAAAAAAATCTAAACTCTAAAGCTTAATCATCAATGTAAAAAAGAAAGAAGGGAATGCATGGGCATTTTGAGAAATCAAAGTATAAGGAAAGTATGTTTACGCCAACAACAGCAAAAAAGGGGCACTTTACAGGGCTGCCCTCGCAGCACTGACAACCATTCATTGTCAACACATGTGGATGAAAAGTGAACAATAATACTATAATATTACAAACATCCCTTCAATCTTCAATATGCACATTCACACACAATTTACTATGTCAGAGGGATAATGATAATATATATCTCAAAGCACTTTGTGAAGATCAAATCAGAACTTGCAGAGAAAACAGCACTGTGCTAGGCATACATGTAACTATTATTACATTCTTTATATATGAATACTTATATTTCAGTTATTGATATTATTAATATGTTGGATTATATTTATTCACACTGTAATGAGTCTTATGGAAAAGTGGGGGCAACTGAGAGAGCGACTTATGTTGTCAATTAAAAAGCAACTGCTAGTTTAAGAAGACATTGATAAACAGACATGTGATAGGCAAAGACAGATAAAAGCTTGGCTGTGCAGACAGGCCACACCTAAAACAAAATTAATAGGTGGTCCTGATAATATGGCTCTGAAAAGTGGTATAAATTTAAGGAACTGAATTTGAAGCAATTTCAGATGCTTGTGGACTCCATGCCTGTAGTCATGAAGCTTTTTCCAGTTTGGCAAGAGTTACAGGGGATGCTAACATGGAGAAAAGAAAATTCCCCTTCTTGCAGATGGACAGATTCTAGAAGTTCTCTGAACCAAGTCCCACCTATTCTATGTGACAGTCTCCCGAACTTTGCAAATAAGTTTATTACCTTCTCTTTGCCACCAAATTTTTTTTTAAGATTTTGTATTAATTTATGCACACAAAGGCAGGGATAAAGGCCAGAGGTATGGGGGGGTGAGAGGATTCACCGGAGACAGAGAGGGAAACAGAACAGGCAGATTGACCAAAGTACACTGCTGAGGTGAGCAGCGGGTGAGTCAGGAGAGGTCTGTTGTGCCATGTGGGTTGCTCCCTGGCCGGTTGGGGGATCAAACTCATGCTACAGAGGCTGCGGACAGCTTCATAGGTTGTGTCTTAAACCCTTGCCACCAGGGAGGCCCTCTTTCCTACCAATTGCCTGTGTACTTAAATTATTATAATATGGATTTCCCCCAACACGCATACTGTGGTTCATAAGTAAAACCCTTTAGTTTTGTAGACATTACTACTAGAGATAAAGAACATGATATAACACTAAGAACAACTGCTATTTAATAATGGATTGATAGAAATTCTTATATGTCTAGTAAAATATAATTTCAAAATGTTAGCCTGTGTTTTCCTGTTGGGTTGTTTTCTACTGGATATTTTATATAACAAATAGATTGGATTGGGTTTTGTGCAATCAGAAGTATATCACTGCTATACAAACTAGCTTTGCTTCTTGAGGCATGTAGAAAAAAAATCCATTTCAGGGAAAAAGAAATCTGCAATATGGTTAAAAAACTGAAAGGTTATTCCTTTCAATTGTGGCAAAGTGTTATTGATATTTAATGACTGTGTGCCAAGGGAACTAAGTATTTTCTAATAACTGTATAGTTTTCTTACCTAAGGACCTCTCTTACCCAAAATATCAATAGCACTGAAGAAGGTGGGGTAGTTTGGAGAAGTAAAGCCTGAGGCATTTCCATATCCCTCTTGAACTCCATGGTCAGTAATTTTAATCTCTTCTTTGTATACAGTCTGAATTTCCTTACCACTCTCTACTATACCATACACTACTTAAATTCAATCTCTACATTCTCAGTATCTGCAATTGCTAAGTTGGATAGATCTAAAGAAACACACCACCTTGTTATCTGATCTTACTTCAAATTCATGATTAATAAACTCACGTGGCTTCCTCAGGTTTATAAGTGAATTGAAGTGGAAAGTGTGGAAGTTCTTTATTTGCCTTTATATATCACGCTCACCTATTTTCTATTTTTATAGGAAAATAAAAGCAAACAAGGAGAGAACTTCTGCACTTCCCAGCACATTTTCAACTCATATACAAGCATATGTGTCCTTATTTTCTTTCTAGAAAGAGGAATCCATGCTCACTATTTCCAAATCCTTTCTCTTGTTCTCTTACAAACCTGCTGCACTCAACATTTTTTTTTAAATAATAAATTTTATTTTTATATTCTCCCATACAACTGCACATGCCCCATTCTGACCCCAATCCCTCCCCATTTTGCACCCATCACTTTACTGAAAATGGAGTAGCATTCACTGCTTAATCCAATGGTAAATCCTCATTCCTTACTGTTCTCAACATAACAGTCATACTGACCCTGTTAAATTATGACATGTCATTATACTTTTGTGCTCAAAGAACTCCAATACCTTCCCATTTCATTGTGAGAAAATGTCAAGTCATTACAAGGGCCCCAGTGTCTATACCATTATCTTACTCCCCATATCTTTCTACATTTCCCCCTCACTTGCCCTATCCTGAATGTTTCTGAACTTACTGCATATTCATGCCTAAGATCATTTGAAATTATCTTCTCCTTGACTGGAATAACCATTTAGGTTACTCCTGCATCGTTTTCAGTTCTTTGACAAAATATTCTACCTAAGATTGAAGCACCTTCACCAGACATCACTCTTCTCAACACTTGCCATGCTCTGATTTTCTCCTTAGCATTTACAGTTATCTAACATAGTATATTTTATGTAACTACCTAATAAGTTTTCTCTTTCTAACTAGAATGTAAGCTCCAAGGGGGTAGAATTTTCTTTTGTTGTGCTCACTACTTAGCAACTAGAAAGATTTTGACTAATAGGTATCAAATTATACATGTAGGATGAATGAATACACAAATTAGTCCTTAAATGTCCCTCTGAAAATTACCTTTGCAATGGTCATTCCCTAAGTGTTCCTCTTGAACACTTAAAATTATACAGAGGTATCATTAAGAGTAACAAAAATTCTACATAATCAGGAGAGTGAGACTAACCGTTAGAAAGATATGTGCATGAGAGATAAACTTCATCTATTTCATAGATTTTTTCAGTGTTGTATTTACAGCAGTACTGGTACCTGAACCAGAGGTCTCCAGATTTTTTATTTTAAAATTAAAAAAAAATTTTTTAAGCATTCTATCTATCTATCTATCTATCTATCTATCTATACACACACACCTATAAACATATGTGAAACTACATACATGTGTACATGTATATATACTCTGCATATTTTATGCAGTGTATGTTACATATAATATATTCTATTAATATATATAAATAAAATGTTTGAAAAATGAGAAATGAAATAAAAATTATAAAATATTTAATTATTTATACAATATTCTGATTTACACAACATACAGTTTTATCTTAACTGTAGTTTTTTTGAAGGGATGAATTATACCCTATATTTATTTGATTAGTCTTTATTTAGTTAAAGAACTAGATGATTTAACTCATAAATCAACTTAGCCAGTTAAAATGAAAGGACACTATTTCATAACATATCAGAGTTAAATTACAGATGAGGTTACCATAATAAATCTTCCCACTTTGCAAATATCATTTTTTCCTTTAAAATATTTTTAGTATGGTATCCCACCAAATGAGTGTTTTAAAGTCATTCCACAAATTCAGTGTTGAAAAAGGTCTTTATTCTTCCTTATTTTTTACATTAAATTAAATACATATACAAAATTCCTACTATTGTTCCTAGATACAATTTTATGGATTACGTACTTTCTGGTTTCTTGAGCCAATTGACCTAGAAATTTTTTTTTATCTATATACTTTGATACACGATTTAGAGTACTATTAGGGTGCCTTAACCCAAACTCATGAATACTAGTAACTGCCAGAAATTCTTGGAGGGAAAATTGACAAGTTTCTATTATACAGGCACTTGTATCACTCTACTACCATTAAAGTATTTATAAATCTGAGTTCTGTTACACAAATATTTAACACTAACTTCTGATTAATAAAAATGTTTATAAAGTATGTTTGTAAAGGTAAACATTTGCAAATGAAAATGTTATCTTTCATTTTATTACGCAGTAATATATATCTTTCATTATATCTTTCAAATATTATGCAGTAAAATATACAATATAGAAAATGAACATTAGGGGTTTTAGAAATATAAATCTATTTTTTTCTCCAACTTAATTTTTTTTATTTCAGTCACCATTATTCTTTAATTTATTTTTCTATGACTACATAAGGATTTTATAATGAACAAGATCTCTTCATAGTAATCAATTTTTAGAAAGTACAGGATTTTAGTAGGCATTTAGTAAAACCTATTGAAAAATAACAAACTCACTACTTTAACTTGGAACCTAGTGTTATTTTATATTATAAAGGCAATTTACATCTAATCAAAATTTTTCCAAAGATTAAAAATAAATATGCTTTAAGCAGTTTTTTAAAAAGATTTTAAAATCTGTACCAGTATATTGTATATATATCAAAACTTTTAAACTCAGATTTGTACTATTCAGTTAAATAAAATGAATGACAATTATATCTAAGATTGCTTGGAACAAAAGTGTCATCACAAGATGAATAAATTATGCAGCTCCAGGGCGTTCCCTGGTGGTGCAGCAGTTGAGCGCTGGACTGCGAAGCTGCCCACAGCCTCTGCAGTGCCCATTCAATCCCAGGCTGCCAGCGAGGGTCCCACATGGCGCGACAGACCTCTCCTGCCGTGCCCGCTGCTCCCCTCAGCAGTGTATTTTGGTCCATCTTCCTGTTCTGTTCCCTGCTCTAGCTCTGATGAATTCTCTCACCCTCCCACGCTTCTGACTGTATCCAGTGCTTGTATAAATAAATAAATAAATAAATAAATAAATAAATAAATAAATAAATCTTTACCAAAAAAATGTGCAGCTCCAATGGCAAGGGAAACAAAAGCAAAAATAAACAACTTGGGCTATATCAAACAAAAGCTTCTGCCTCCTAACTATTACAAAAACAAAAGGGCAGTCTATAGACCGAGAGAAGATATTTGCACTTTAAATATCGACAAGGTGTTAATTTCCAAAATATACAAAGTATTTACATAATCCAACAACAACAACAAAAAAAACCCAGATGTCCCAATCAAAACATGGGCAAAAGACCTACATAGCGATTTTTTCTAAAGAAGATATGTGGATGATCTACTGGCACATGAAAAAATTGTTTTAACATGACTTATCATAAAGGAAGTATAAACCAAAACCACAATGAGATATCACCTACCCCCCCATGAAAATAGGCTATTTCAAAAAGAATGAAAACAACAAATGTTACCAGTATGTGGAGAAAAAGGAACCCTCATCTGCTATTGGTGGGAATACAAGTTGGTATAGCCTCTATGGAAAATGGATGGAGAGTTCTTAAAATAAAAATGGAAAGCCATATGATACAGAAACACTTCTACTAGGTATTTACCAAAAAAAAAAAAAAATGAAAACTCTAATACAAAAAGATTTGCATACTTCTATATTCACAAAACCAATGTCAATAACTAAGTCACGGAGCTAATGTAAGTGCACTTCTACAGAAGACTGGATAAAGAAACTGTGCAAAATAAAGTCAGTGGAATACTACTTGGCTATTAAAAAAGATGAAAAAAAAAGTCCTTTGGGACAAAATGGATGGACTTTGAGCTGATTATGCTAAGTGAAATAAGTCAGAAAGTGAAAGATATTGGATCGTTTCACTTCTCTGTGGACTATAAATAACCAATTATCATATGCTGGCAAAATACAACTTAAATAAATCTTAGACCTAGTAAAAAATTTAATGGTTACCAGAGGAAACAAGGGTGAAGAGAGAAAGGGATGGGATATCGGCACAGGATATTTGGTGGAAAGAGACCAAATAATGTCCACACACAGAAGAATAAAAATGTAACCCCAACTGGCAAATTTAATCATAAAACAAAAGAATGAAAATGGATCTCATGTAGTCCCCTATGATTAAATATTGAGTAGCATTTATCATGACTAGTACCTCCTCTAGCTGTAATGTAGATCATTACATAATCCTAAGAAATTTTCTTTTGTTTTTTATTATTAATTAATATCCACTTGTGACACAAAATTATTCATTATATATTCAAGAAAAGTAAAGCTCTTCTTACTGAAAAACTAGTTCAAGGCCATTCAGATAGCCATGTGTGTCCACTTTCATTCCAAGGAACATCATTTTAATTACAGAGATTATTTAATATTTATCTAATATGACAGAACATGCTCTAGGCAGCCCTGACGTATGAAAAGAATGTTTTACTTTCAAGGACATTCTTTTACCCTCAAACTGACATGCAAACAAAGGAGAACAGTTGTCATAAAATATAATCAATAAAGATTCCATCTCTACATGTTTACTCTGTAACATACAGCTGCAGGTTACTGTATTTGTACAATCACAAACTGTTTTCTACTTGCTTGGCGGTTATCCATTATTTGAAAACATACTTTCTTTTGATTCATAATTACTGTCATATAATGAGCTCATTTTTTGCCCTGCACAGTAGGGCATAGTCAACCATTAATGTCCTTGTTCATACTGTATCACTAGGAAACAACTGGTTTACAGTCACTGATTCTATTTCTTCCAGGTACTTTTTAAAAACAGAAGGGAGGAGGGCCTCCCCTGGTGGTGCAGTGGTTGAGCCCTGGGCTGCAAAGCTGCCCGCAGCCTCTGCAGCCCTGGTTTGATCCCCGGCCACCGGGCGAGGGTCCCACATGACGCGCAGACCTCTCCTGCCGCCCGCTGCTCCCCTCAGCAGTGTACTTCGGTCCTTCTGCCTGTTCTGCTCTCCGCCCTGGCTCTGGTGAATTCTCTCACCCTCCCATGCTTCTAACTGTACCCAGTGCTTATATAAATAAATAAAAATAAATCTTTAAAAAAAAAAAAAAACAGAAGGGAGGAAAAAGTGACAAACCCTCTTTATGTAGAAACATTGTATTTATAGAAACCTATCATATAATTTTTCATATTCAATCAAATTATATTTTTCTGGAAACTTCAAGGGAAAACAAGGGGAGCAATAACTAGCCAATGGGAAAAATTCCCATTAAATACCAGGTAATGTATGTGTTATTAGATTAAATCAGCATGATGACTTTATGAAAGAGTTCTTACAATCTCCATTTTATAGCTAAAGTGACAAAAGATATGAGGTAAATGAATTCCAAGTTCTCACAGCTAGTAAATATGTTGAAAAAACAAAATCAGTTTGATTTGACTCCCATCATTTTGGTATTTTACCACATAACCTTGACTCAAATATATGCATTAGGCATCCAATCTGCAGAAATGGATTGTTGTGGTATGAAGTGCCAAAGTAGTGTCTGGTTACTTCCAACTTGTGGGGAAAACCCTCCCCTATATGGAGGGGTTTTCTGACCCAGAAGTTTATTTACTGGGTTAGATTTTGCAGCTAACACACTGTATAAGCTGTTATGAATTCTCTGGGAATCATAATGACTAATCTCTTGGTGTTCTATTAGTCTTTTATATGTCTTAATAAGGATTTTATTGGCACCATATTACCCATAAACTTGAGATGCATAGGTTATGGTTCTCTGAATGAAATGGAGGAATTTCAAGATACTCATTATAGCAAGAACAACATACTCAGTTTCTAAGTCATTTGATCAAAGCTATCTAAAGAAGAAAATGGTATAAGCCAATTCTTTTCTTATTTACTAGCAATTAAAATTTGAATTTGAAATTAAAAACAATGCCATTTATATTAGCCTCTACAAAACAAAATGCATAAGGATATATCTTACAAAATGTGTAAAAATCCATATGAGGAAATAAATGGTGGCACATCTGTATGTATACAAAACTCTGATGAAAGAAATGAAAGAACTAAATCAATGGATAAATATATTCCATATTCATGGATAGACAACTTCAATATTATTAATATGCTGGTCAATCCAAAAACCAGCTAGTTACTTTGTGGATTTCAACTCACTTATTCTAAAGTTTATATGGAGCTCAAAGACTCAAAAATTTCACACTATATTGAAGGAGAACTAAGTTAGAGGGCAAACTTTACCCAACCTATATATGTTTTATAAGATATAGTAATCAAAACTATTAGGTGGTGATAGAAGAACAGGCAAATAGATTAACAGAATATAACAGATAGCGCAGATATAGACCCACATAAATATAGTCATCTGATTTTTGACAAAGGAGCAAAGCAATTTAAGGAAGAAAAGATAGTCTTTCCAACAAATAGTACTGGTACTGGATATTCATCTAAAAAAAAAAATGTCTCTAGACACAGACCTTACAACTTTCACAAAATTTAACTCAAAATGGATCATGTAAACTCTTGTAAAATAAACATAGGAGAAAATCTAGATGACCTTAGCTTTGACAATGAGTTTTTGAAGATATGATCTGCAAAAGAAAAATAAGTCCGACTTTATTAAAATTAAAATAATCAGTTTTTGAAAGACACTGTCAAGAGAACAAAGAGACTAGTCATTTGGGGAGAAAATATTTGCCAAAGACATACTGGTAGAAGATTTCTATACCATAGATACTAATACATTTTATACAATCTAAAGAAGTGTGAAACTTAAGTTCATATAAAAATCTATGTCCACTTCAAAACTGCAAATGGTTGTGTATAGCAGCTCTATTCATTATTGCCAAAACTTGAAAACAGCCAATAGATACATAAACTGTGGTACATCTAGACAATGCTGTATTATTCAGTGGTAGATAGAAATGAACTATTAAGCCATGCAAAGACAAGGGGAAACCTTAAGGTACAACATAAGTGGAAGAAATCATTCTGAAATGGATATATTCAGTGTGATTGCAACTATATGACAGTCTGGAAAAGACAAAACTATGGAGACAGTAAGAAACAAAGTGGCCTATCCCATCTTTGACATTTCTAAACCTTATAGATTATTAAAGTGACATGTCTATTGGAAAATATGAGAGGCCAAAACAGTGTCATGTTAGCTGAGGAGATACAGAGCAATAGAAAATGGCCAAATCTAGGATATTATAATAAATCACTGAACACTTAAAAAATGAGCACATTTCTCTTTCAGAGAACATTCTGGAATCCAGAAGACTAAACATTACTGAATCAAATATTTAAATTATAAGCCACAGCTGAGCAAATATTACTGTATCTGTTTATTTATTATCTTGAAAAGCAGCTACTTCCTAAGTGAAGCAAATTAAATTTAGTTAACAAATTTCTTTTATTTGACAGCATAAACTTTAAATTGATGTTTGAAAACAAGTGTGACAATTTTAAATTATCTTGACCATAAGGTAAATAGTTTATTTTTTTTCATGTCTTCCATTTAAAAAAAAATGGAAAAAAAACGTAGTGGATTTAGGAGCGGGAGGAAGAGTCAGTCAGTCTAATGTTGAATTGGTCTTGGGAAAAACTGTATATCTTTATGCAGGTGACTTAATCTCACAGGGTCTAAGTTTCCACATTCCTCTGCCTGTACTTGCAGCAGACAAGAAATATAAAAACACTGGTTTAAAAAGAAAAGGGGCTCCCTATTTTCTCCATCCCACCTCCCACTCTAGAATAGAAGAACCACACAGAACACAGTGTGAAAATCATCAGAACACTGCTCAGATCCAATCTATTTCTGAAACTCTTCTTTCTATGTAAATATCCAAAAGATTTTAACTTCCTCCCAATCCTCAAAGAACAAGACTTTTTCCCAAACAATGCTGATCAGGCTCATGAAATTTGAGGGCTGGAAAAGAATTTGGCAGATTATTTAGTTTGTCTGCCTGGCTCTGAATGACCGTTGCCTTAAACAATCCCAGAACTATTTTTTAAAAAATATTTAGAAAACCCAGACAGGCACTTACAAAAAACTTCCAAGCAAGTAAGTACTTTTTTCTATGGTTTCAAAATGTTTTGTTCAAGAGACTCTTATGTATATTTCCTCTTCACCTTTCTACAGAAACAAAAATCATTACTATTCACACAGAGCATGCTTTTATTCACTCAATAGGGAGTTATTAAGCTTCTAAGCTGCCCAGAGAAATTGGTTAGGTCCTGGAAGTGAAAAGATGAATAGAATGCAGTGTATCCAGGAATTTATGGCTTAAGGAAGAATATTTCATCATGCTGCATCCTCCTGGGGAAGAACTCAGTGATGGCATAACTCCACCAATACTGGAGAAGGGGTGATCGGAAATGTTTCTTAGTTTTCCAGTATATACTCTATTTTAAAAGATGAACAGAAGTTAGTCACACAGGAAAATGGTAGAAGAGAATCTCAGATAAAAGGAAACCGTGAGCAGGAAAGTATAATAGAGTATGAAAGAAAGGATGAGAGAAAGGGATTCCTCCCTAAGCATGAAGTCCACAATGATCTCCGAGATTTCTTTGTATCCTTAAGATGGTTGGATTTTAAACTAAGCATCAGGGCAATTAAACCTGAGTTTTATAAAGACGTTCCTCCAGGTAGGTGCATAAAGTATTAGACTGGGGAGGCTGGAGGTAGAAAGAAAATTAGATGGCTTTTTTGTAATCTAGGTAAAAAATTATGCGAGCTGAACACAGACTGTTCAGTGTCTTGAATCACTTTAGTGGCTTTGCTCTGACACATCCCACATTTTCTACGGCTGGGCCTATGTATCAACAAGGCATCTGGATGTGGACAATAGCTCAGCTGAGTAACATTTTTTTTCTTTTCAATTGATGTTGTGTAGTCATTTCACCATATTTTGTAGAGTTATTTCATTGTTAGTAGTCAACTGATTGTATGATTCTGTTCGTTGTTAGACTCATACAATTTTAAATCTACAGGAGTCCTTCTAATTTGTCTGATCTGTTTGTTTTCATATCAGGTTTCTCCAAAATCTAGGTTTTTGAGGGGATAGATGTATACAGAGCTTCTAGTCCTGTCACCCTATAACCAGAAGGGCCCCACCAGTCATTACAATCAGTATTCCTGTCTCTGACTGTAATCAGAAACTGCTGTCACCCACTTAAATCATTTTCCTTGTTTTTGTATGTACTAATTTTGATTTTCTTTGAAAAATAGTTTCTGTTGCTAAGAAATTATAACATACTGTCTCCCTGTTTCTTCACCAGTGAGGAATGAACACCCAAGAAACTTCATTGAAACTTGCTGAGGAGCTCAGAGAGGAAAACTTAAATATTCAGGAAGGGGGAAACTTTCTGGAACCTGAAATTATCTCTAAGTCTCATGTATATTCTGGTCCTGCCAATTTTCTTAGTTTCCTATTTGCCTCATTCCAGATATTTATGGAAGTACATTTTAGACATCCTATTAAAAAAGAAAACTGCTGCTTTTCCACATTAATTTTCTCCCTCTGTGAGTACATCTGTGTATTGTGTGTATGTGTTTGTTTTGAGGCCAATGGTAGGTTAGGATTTATGTATTTTGTGGTGGTTAAAAGGGTGTCATTTTAGGGTTCCCTATCATAGGTTAAACCATAGTGTAAATAAATCAACCTCTGAATTTAGACTATGGCATGCTGCAGATTTTTTTAGCCTAGGAATTTTAACTCAAGAGTATCATATATAGATTCTTGCTTGACCATCAAAAATGATTAAAAGTAATATAAGTGGTCATAAAAATGTTATCGGCAAAGCATCAATTAGGGTGTTTGTGAAAAACATAAATTCATATGCATTTCCCCCTGGATCATCTGAGTAAATTCAAAAGAAGGGAAAGAAAATTCCGTATCAATGAAGAACCCAGAACACTAGTACACTTGAGAGATTATTGTAGCTATAACTAGATTTTAAAAGGAGTTAGTTTAATGGTTTTGCTGAACCCTAACCTGACTTATCTCTAAGTAAAAATATTGCACTACGTGAGTCAGGGACAGAGTCAAACCTCCCTCTCCTCAGTCTGAGGGATCAAGCTGTCATGGGTTTCATTCTCAGCATAGTTAACACTTTCCTTAGCCAAAAAAATATGTTTCCTTAGCTTAAATATCTTTCAACAGGCACAAAGTTCATGTGTTTAGGATGATAGAAAATTCTTTTTAGTTGAGGAAACATTGGTTTGCAACACTGTGTATTTTTTAGGATTACAGGGTCACCCCTTCCATGCCACATCACAATGAACACCTAAGTATCAATCACCCTCCACCTCTTTATTAAATCCACTCCACCTGGACTGCTCCTTTCTCGTGGTAACTGCAGTTCTGCTGTCAAACAAGGGCTTGATTTCATCTGGTACTGTTGGTTTCTTTGCTTTGTTACTTTGTATTCCAAATATAAATGTAATCATCCAGTATTTGTTTTTCTCCTTTTCACAATCTTCACTTAGCATAATCCCCTCGAGTTCCATCCACGTTGTCCAATGGCAAGATTTCATATTTTTCAATAGTTGAGCAGTATTCCATTGTGTACGTATACTACTTCTTCTTTACCCAATCATCTGTCATTGGGAATTTAGGTTTTTTCCATATGTTGGCTATCGTAAATAATGTTGCAATGAACACAGGAATGCATCTATCTTTTTGATTAATGCTCTTAATCTCTTTGAATAGATACCTAGCAGATGCACAAGCAATAACAAATGTCAGTTGTTTAAGCCATTTTCCTGATGATTATGGTTTTATTTTAAAATAAGGTTTGCGAACATTTTATTCTTACAAAGTATCTCAAATTATTTCCGTTATTTAATACACCCTTTAAGCTAATGATTCTGAGCTAAGGCCACACAAATTTAAAATTAATGTCATCTTTTCCTGGAAAAGGAAGGAACAAATTTCATCTGTGTGTTTGTTGGAGTGGTGGGGGTGTGGGGTGGGGTATGAGGCAGTTCAAATATTCCACCTCCAGTTAATGCCATCTGGTCTTAGCATGTCTTCTTTATATAACTTTTAATTTTATTATTCAGATCCTCTGCCCATTTTTGATTAGACTATTTGTCTTTTTGTTGTTAATTTTTTTGAGTTCCTTATAAATCTTAGATATTAATACCTTGCCGGGTATATAATTTTCAAATATTTTCTCCCATTGAGTGACTCAACATGTGGTCAAACCCTTGAAGATGTTCCATGTGCCCTTGAAAAGAAAATATGCTAAACTTTTTTGGCTTGGAGTGCTCTGTAAATGTCTATTAAGCCCGTCTGATCTAACACCTTCTTTAAGGTGGTAGTTTCCTTGTTGACTTCATGTCTAGTTGATCTGTGTATGGATGTGCTTAGGGCAAAATCTCCTACTATTATTATGTTTTCAATATCTCACTTTAGGTCTCTTAATAGTTGATTTATTTTTCTGTGCCTTCATTTTGTGCAGGTATATTAATGAAAATATATTTTCCAGATATATTGCTCCCTTAATCACTATATAATGTCCTTCCCCATCTCATTACCTTTTTTCTTTTTCAGCTTGAATTCTATTTTTTTTTTTTTTTGGTTGACCTGCAATGCTTTTATTTATTTATTTTTTTTTTAAATATTAAATTTTATTTTTATATTCCCCCATACAATTGCAAACGCCCATTCTGACCCCAATCCTTCCCCTCCCGCCCCCACCCCCAAAAAGTGTCTCTGGTTCATAGTTTTTTTGTTGATTTTGATTTTCACTTTCTTATATTCATTTTCCTGGTCCCTTATTTAAGTTTTCTAGATTCCTGCTATGAGTGAGACCATCCGGTATTTTTCTTTTTTTTTTTGGCTTATTTCGCTGAGCATGATCCCTTCCAGTGCCATCCATGTTGCTGCAAATTGCATGTGTTTATCTTTTTTGAATGCTGAGTAATATTCCATGGTATATATGTACCACATCTTCTTGATCCAGTCATCTATTTTTGGGCATTTGGGTTGTTTCCAAAGCTTAGCTATTGTAAACAGTGCTGCTATAAACATAGGAGTGCAGGTGCTCTTTGGAATTGATGTTTCTGTGTCCTTTGGGTAAATACCTAGGAGTGGAATTGCTGGATCATATGGAAGCTCTATGTTTAGTAGGTCCAGAAATCTCCACACAGCTCTCCATAGTGGTTGGACCAGTTTGCACTCCCACCAACAGTGAATTCTATTTTATGTGATATAAATATGGCTGTCCTTGCCCCTTTGAGGGGTTTTATTTGTTATCCAGATAGTTTACCAATTTTTACCTTTGAGCCTGTTTTATCTCTGGAGCTCGGATAGGATTCCTGGAAACAACAGAAAGTTGTGTTTAGAGTTCTAATCCATCTCGTCACTCTCTATCTTTATGTATGTATCTTTGCTGAATTCAGGTCATTGACATTAAGGGAAGCTAGTCATATATAAGCATTTATTGTCATTTTGCTATTTGTTTTCTTTTTTGCCTTGCAGTTTGTCTCCTTTCATTTCTTTCATTTTCTTATTCTCTTCTATTGTATTTTGTATCTTCTACTGTATGTTGATCAGGTGTAATACTTGGATACCATGTTCATCTTCATTGTTGTATCTAAGTTCTACCCATATTTTGTGACTCCTGCTTCTAAGTGAATGAAATATCTTTTCATTTTAAAGAAGTATTTTTAGTATTCCTTGCAAGGCCAGTTTAGTATAGATAAATTCTTTTAACTATTGTTGTCTATAAAACTTTAATCTAGGGCCTCCCCAGTGGCGCAGCGGTTGAGCGCTGGGTTGCGAAGCTGCCCGCAGCCTCTGCTGCCCTGGTTCCATCCCCGGCTGCTCCCCGGCCACCGGAGGAGGGTCCCACATGGCGCGCAGACCCCTCCTGCCACCCGCTGCTCCCCTCAGCAGTGTACTTCAGTCCTTCTGCCTGTTCTGCTCCCTGCTCTGGCTCTGGTGAATTCTCTCACCCTCCCGCGCTTCTGACTGTACCCAGTGCATGTATAAACAAAAAAAAAAACAAATAAATAAATAAAGCATGCCTCTATTAAAAAAAAAAAAAAACTTTAATCTGCCTTCAGTTCTGAGTGTTAGCTTGATGGTATAGTATTTGATTGCTGGTTTCTTCCTTTCAGCTCTTTGAATATATCATGTAATTTCCTTCTAATTTGTAAGGTTTCTGTTGAAAAATCTGTTGATAGTCTCATGGGTGTTCCCTTACATATGATTCTTTGCTGCCTTTAGGATTTTCTACTTACCATTACTTTTTTGCCACATAAATCATGTGTCATGGTGTGCATCTATTTAGGTTTACTTAATTTGGAATGCTTAGCTTCCTGGATCTGAATGTCTTCTTTCTTCCCCAGTTTTAGTTCAGTTCTTAGCTATTATATTTTTAAATTGATCTCTGCCCTTTTTTCTCCCTACTTCTCTTTATAGAACCCCTATTATGCAAATATGTTTCCTCTGGATTTTGTCCCATATAGCCTCTTAAGTTATTTTCATTTTTCAATTCTTTTTTCCTCTTTATAATCATCCTTTTGGATGGTTTCCACCATCCTAACTTCTGACTCACTGATCCATCCACTGTTGTAGTAAGTCTACCTTTGATTCCCTCTATTATATTTTATTATTCAATTATTGTATTTTTCATCTCTATGATTTCTCTTTGGAAATTTTCCATATTTTCTCTACCTTTTGTATAGCTATCATATTGTTCATCCATTGTCTCCTAATTTCAACGAGCATCAGTAGGACTCTTATTTCAAAGTCTTTTTATGGAAATTTACTTAGTTTTATAGCATTAGGTTATTTTTCTCCCAGAGTTTTGTCTTGATCCATTGGTTATGGTAATTTTCTCTGTCTCATGATGACTGGTGCTCATTTCTATGGACTAGGCTAAATAATTGTACTTTCCAGAATTGATGCATGGTCTAATATTAGAGTTGAAGGTTAGGGGGCCTAGAGTGTTGGCTTTGTATTTGCTGAAGCCTATCACCAATCAGAATGACTAAAACTCAAGAGCCAGTGCAGATGGTGACACAAGAACTCATTGTAAAACAGTGGGAATTTGGGAGTTAGGAAGTGAGGGGATTGCTACTGCAGAATGCTAAGTGTACATGCACTCTGAGGGCTGAAGATCCTTTACTGAGAAAGGGAAAGGATCTGCAAACACTATCAAATCAAGGTAGACTCCACCAGCAGAAATTTCCCAAAAGCTTGAGATTGCAACTGACTCCTCAGCTGCAGCCAACCTCAGATCTCTGCAGATTTTCCAAGCAGAATTTTTCTCCCAGGATTAGGTCAAGAACAGAATATCCATGGGGCTGGATATTAAACCACAGGCAGGTACTACCATGGATGGTTGCAGTCTTAGTAACAAGCAGGCTGCTCAGAAGCCTACCAGGCAGGAGAGGGGCAAGGGTTTTTATTGGTCCTCAGAAGCTGGCTGAAAGCAAATCCTGGTAGGAGCCGATGAAGGATAACATATTAGATGCATCATGAAATATCAATGAACATATCAATTATTATGTATGTTAGTCTAGTACATGTTCCAGATTTCACGGCCATATTATGCACTTATTTATAAGTTTAGTGACTATTTCCTACAACTTTCATGTACAAGACTCATATACCAGTTTCTCCAGTACCTAGAAGAGTTTCCTTAATAAATATTTTTGAATGAGTAAATGAAATTAGAGTCCATTCCTAAGACAATGGTAGAAGAGTACAGGTGCCTTGGTGGGAGATGAGGTATGGGAACAAACAACTGTTACCATACCTCTGAATCATACACAGTGTTGTGATCCAAGGTTACCTTACTGCAATGAAATTTATTTTAAAAACCTAATTAATCCAGAAGCAATAATATAGTTAAAACATTTTTGATCAACATGCTCAGTGAAATAAGTCAGAAAGAAAAAGAAAAATACTGGATGATCTCACTCATAGCAGGAATTTAGAAAACCTAAATAAGGGACCAGGAAAAAGACTAATACAAAGTAAAAATCAAAATCAACAAGCAACATTATAAGCCAGAGACATACTACGGGGGTGGGGGGGAGAGGAAGGATTAGGGTCAAAATAAGGGGGGGGGTGCAATTGTATGGGGAATATAACCAAAATGAAAATGCATACATTGTGCAAAAATGAAAAATGATGTAAGAATTATATAAAATAAAATATTTTTAAAAATTGAAAAAAAAACATTTCTGATCAAAAGCAGAATTAAGATTAGACACTATCATAATCTAATTTGCAAGAACAAAATAAAGCAATCTTTTACATTAAATATTGCATCTTGATTTGAAACTGTTAGAGAAAAGATGAACAACGTCATACTAATGTCATACTATTTTTTTTTCCAGTAATGATGAGTAAAAATAACCGTGAAGCAATAAAAGGCCTGGAAACCTTCAATGGTCTGTAAAGGTTTTTGCTTGCAGTTTATTTGTAGTTTCATTTCATTATAGAGGAACTATTTCTAGAATACGAGGCTGATGATCAAACTAAGTCTTAAATGAAAACCAGAAAAAAGGCATTTACTGAAAGACCAGACCACCTCTTGATAAATTTGAATCGATAGTTATTTTTGAAATGAAATTACCCTAAAATTAAATATATATGAACAATTTCTTCCTTATTTTCTTTCTCTTTTGTTCCATTTTACTCTCTCTCTCATTGTCTCTGTCTCTCTCTTAGACACACACACACACACACACACACAGAGAGAGAGAGAGAGAGAGAGAGAGAGAGAGAGAGAGAGAGAGAGAGAGAGAGAAACCTTCCTACAATTTCAATACAATAATGTCTGACCTCAAATTCGGCCCAGCTGGAGGAATAAATAACATTACCTAATATCAACTGCTTCTCACTTTCTAGACACTGCTTCGAGTGGTTTATATATATATTAATTCATTTAATCCTCAAAAATAACTCTCCACTTTACATATGAAGAAACAGTGATACAGAAAAACTAAGTAACCATTCTATGGTTATACCACTATTAAGTGGGAGCAAGCATAATCTCCACATTTTCCCAACTATATTTTGCACAGAATTGCAAACAAGCTTCAAGTAAGCTTGGCTTATGTTCCAACTGAATGATTAAGTCTCTTGCCTCACTCTTGTGACAAATCCAGGGCTATAGTATCATATTTTCTGCCTAATTGCCTACAATGCAAGTTCCACATTAAATCATCCAACTTTCCCCCTAAATCCCATGAGTAGCTTTCCCTAATCTTCACCTTCCCAGACACTACTACAATGGCCAGGTTGGTGGTCTTCTCCCTTTCGACAGTAACTTTGTAAACTTAATTTTGCTTGGTCAACAGACATTTTCAGAAATATATTTGGAAAGTTGGCTGCTGACATCTGTCTTATATTTGTTAGGATTTAAACAATTGTATTTTGTTATACATACAATAAATAAATTAACCTCCTCTCCTCAAAACAGAATACATCACTATGGCATGAGAAGGGCAATGAAATCAAATATCAGTAAATACTTAAGGAATTTTTGACATTCCTTTAAAATAAAAACCAGAAGCTAATACATTGTTATTTGTGTGATTCTGAAGCCATTGAATTTTCTACAAATAAGAGTCTGAGTGACTCCCCCAACCAGAATCAAATATAATTTGAATTCAATAACATTGAATTAACTAAAAAAATTATCTGAATTATAAACATCTTATGTGTAAGAAACTATTTTTATTCTGAAAGTTTACCCAATCAACACAAATGGGGAATTCAAGCACTAAAAAACCACAAACAAAAACTAAACAACAGCAAGACATAGAACCTAGCTATTTCAGAATGACATATTAAGGGAGGGATACTTCTTAATAAAGGAAGTATCACGTGGTAAATATTTCAGGTGTGAACATACAATGCATAAGGAGGTCCCCCTTTTTTTGAAATGGCTGTAAATATATTCATCTGAGTAAAACAATCATCTGTGTCTAGTCATGCATGCTGTCTGCTCTCATGGTTGTCACTGCTGTCGATCTGAAGTTGAGAGGTAATGGCCTCATGATTCAAGGAAACTGCTCAAGTGTGTACTCAGGCTCAGTTGGAGAGATGGGTTCATTTATCATCATAATAAGCTATTACCATCGATAGGTCACAACTCATTGAAGAGACAGTCAGTCTAATTGGCTCTATTCCGTAAGCTTTTGATATACCTCAAGTAGATAAGCACTCTTTTGCAGGTAATTTTCAATCACCCAACAAACTATCTGTTTAATAATTCATCATAATTCAGATTAGGGCTTTATCACATAGCTCCTTTTTCCAATTGGTAAGTGTGGATTTCAACTACTTGGAATCTCAGAACCAGATAATAGAGGGAGAACTTCAGAAGAAGTAAGGTGAGAGAATACGACTCAATTGCTATTGTTGGAAGTGATGAGAAGAACTCAGGAATAAAAATGTAAGCTATTACTTCTCCAGCAGACCCTAATGACAATATTAGAATTCCCTGAAACTGTCTGTGAAAATAAGAGTGCTATTCAAATCTTTGTGATTAATTAAGCACGCCAACCAATTTTTAGCTTATAGGATTGGGACACTTAATATTCATTAAGTGATCACATCAAAACAATAGTTCTTACAGGGTCCAGAATAAAAATTAATAGTTCGTAATAGGTTAAAATAAAAACAACAGCTATTCTAGTAAAACTTTTATTATATAACTTTGACAATACTCTATTCCTCAGTGGGGCAACAGATAACAAGGTGAGGCAAACAGACTATTATTCTAAATAGCTAGGTAACCTTATGATAACATATATCCTTTTTCTTCTCTTTTTTAGGCAAATGGTGGTCAAATATACATTATTCTGCTTTTGAGTTTAATCACTTAATAATATACAATGGATTAGTCATGAAAAATGATATAGAAGAAAGCTAACACAGGAAGAACTTCATAGTTTATAAATATTTATAGTTTTAAATATTTATAATTTTAAATATTTTTAACTATTTTTGGTTTTAAATAGTTTATAGATATTTATGGTTTTATAATGTTTGTACATATGTGCCAAAATTCACATATTCAATCACAAAATGGTAGATATTTCTTTCGGCTAACATAGATTATGAAAAAATAACTTTGCATATATGTCATTTCATAATTATATATGTACCTGTAGGGTAGTTTTCCCAGAAGATAAATATGTAATCATATGTGCATTTTAACTTTAGTGAGATTTCTAAAATAGCTTTCTTGGATTACATCAACATATATCCCTACAACAAATACATAAGGATCTTCATTTCTCTAAGGATGTAACAGTGTGTTATTCATTTATTGTCTTTCCCAAGATATAAGCCAACAGAATGTAGATATTATGGTATGAATCAGATTGAACATCATTGCATATATTTAAGACTATATTTTCTTTTCTATGAACTATTTGAACTGCTTACTTATATCTATTGCTTATTATTCTTTTGGGCTGTTGGCTTTTCTCATCAATTTTTATAACCTCTTCATATGTTATAGTGATTAATCTTTTGTTTTCTACAAATTATTATGAAGTGAAAATTATGAGATTTTAAAAAGAATCAATATTTGATTATCCGTATTCGTTTGCTTGGACTGCCATAGCAAAGTACCACAAAGGAGTGTCTGAAACTACAGAAATAAGGCTACCCAAGTTCCCAAACAAAGCATTAGCATAGTTAGTACTTTCTTAGGACTATGAGCAAAGGATCTGTTTTAAACCATTCTTATTGGCTTGTTGATGGCTACCTTCGGGCTAATGTGTCTCTGTCCCTGTAGGAGTGTATATCTCCACTTTTTCCCTTTTCTATAATGACCCCAGTCTTTAATGGGTTGTAGTCTACCTTAATGATGTCATTTTAACTGGCTACTTTATAGCTGCAGGGTATTTATGTTTATGATATTTATAACATTTACTTCTCTAATCAGTTACTAATGGGCAAATATGTCAAATCCTTTTACACACTAGACTTTCAGTGAAGCAGAACTAGCAAGATACTTATCACTCAATTTGCTTGGAAATACATGCAGCAATTCTTGTTAGCTGTAGTTTGTTACCTTCAAGATAAAATGCAAAACCTTCTGCAGATTTCTCAAAAAGCTGATCAACTATTTTAATTTTTATGTGTTGCTGTAAAGATGTTCATTACATCATATGATCTATTTAATTGGCTAAAATGAACTAAATAGGCGGGGGGCAAAGTATTCTTTACCAAGTATTACTGATTGATATAGAGATTACTTCTAGTATGAATTACCACAGTATACTACTATGGACATTCACAAAGCATATGGCATGTTTTAAATAACTTCTGTGTACTAAGAGCATTTTAAAAGGCTGTGCACAATTCTGAGGGGATGTTAGAACTCTCATTTTACAGATCATCAAAGTAAACTGAACTGTATTCTGGGGTATGTCCAATTCAGAAAACTAATAAAGTGGAGATTTCAATCTTTGATTCAGATCTGTGAAAAGCATTAGTTAACTGACCAAAGTCTTCCTTGACCTAAATAATAGCTGTCAGTCATTCTCATAATGAAGAAAGGAAATAACATATTAGTTTACTAGTACACCATTAATGTGTCAGCAAATTGAGCTGTTGTGAGGGCTATATGGGAAGGATTTGTTGCAGGTATTGTGCCATGGCTTCTAGATGGTTGTCTTTGTGTCCCTGGTACTCCTTCCTCTGTAATATCTGTGTCCCATCCTTCCCACCATTGTGCTCTTCTTTTCTCCCACTATCAACAGCAGTTAAATGACATCAACAAAACCCTAGTATATAAAGACTAATTTGGCCATGATAGGTTCAGAAATGACATGACACTGCTCCACTAAACTACCACAACAGTCCGATCTATTGCAGTGTCAGAGGCCAGTACATTGGGGGTTGTCTCAGAAGGACTGGAAGTCAGAACCAGCAATTCATGATTTCCTGTTGTTCTCCATTGAGCTACACATGGACATGAAAATAGTCAAACAAAAGGATGTAGAAAAAAATGCAGTTTGACATTAATATTTCAGATTTCTTAAATATTTGCAGATTTCCCAAATTAAAATTCTTGGATTGATGCTAGTTTAGGTTATAGTCGCTGTTTCAACTGGAATTGTTATTTTATTTTCACATTAATGGAGCTTTTCCTTCATTATTTTATCTTTTAAAAATAAGATATCAAGAGGTGGGCGGAGCAACATGGCTGCGAGGAGACGCTGCGAGTAAGATCTCCCATTAAAAAAAGTTAATAGGGAGGAAAAGCGGCAGGTCCCAGTGAGAACTGGGACACGGAAGATAAACGGGTGACGCCAGCAAACTACCCGAAGAAGAAAGTTGCCATAAAAGAGGACTAGAAGGGAGGAAAGCGCAGAACCCTGCTCCCCTCCCCCGCCCACAGAGGCGGCACTCTCCTACCGGCAGAGAGGAGGAAAACAACAAACCAAAACGGCCAACAAGAGCAAACGACGCAGCAAGCGGGACTGGGAGTGGAAAGGAACTATTGCAGCCACCACACCCCGTGAACGGGAGCTGAGGCGAACCCTGCAGGATCCGCCTCGGCGGTGAGGAACGGCTCCGGGCGCCATTAGAGAAGAACAAAGACCCCGGGAGACGCGCACCCAGCCCGGGCTGCCGGTAAGCTTGCGCGGAAGGCGCACTCGGCGCGCACTTGAAAAGCAAGTGCAGACCGGGATCGCAGCTGCCCAGGTCCCCGCGCCTGCGACCTAGGCTTGCGGGGAGACGACCTAGGCTTGCGGGGAGACGCACGGAGGTCCTCACTGAGGTGAAGGTCCCTCCCTGAGTAAGCAGGATCCAGGCGCCCAGGCACGGGAGCGGTGCAAAAGGCGCCATTCCCGCGCCACTGAACTGGGCTACAGCCCGCGTCCTGGAACTGAGGGCTTTGAACTGAGACCCAGGGCACGAAAATTCGGGGCGTGGGTTCTCCACGACAGTGGGGCACAAGGCAGACACAGCACCCCAAAGCTGTTGAGGTGTACCCTACCATTCCCACTCTGTTCCCTGTCCCACGGGGTGGGGGGGGCGAAAAACAGCCCCCCAAGGACAATAGGAGAGATCTCTGGCGCCACCTAGCGACCAGGGAAAAAAAAGTCACTAACACCCCATAAAACAGGACATTTCTTAAGACTGCTTGAAAAGGGCAGAAGGCTTCTGGAGGACCCAGTGGCCAGCCGGGAAGTTATTCCACGCCAGGCCCCTTCCGACCAGCAGTCTGAGCCCACAGAGGGAGCAGGCACCCACGTCCGGGGCAGACCAGGTGCGCAGAAGAGTGTGCCTGAAACCGGAGGCGCAGGGACTGCATCCCGCTTCGCCATTTGAGAACAGGGACATTTCTTCAGTAAAAACTGCCTAAAACCAGCAGAAAGCTCCCCCAGAAGACAGAGATGGCTCCTGGAAGAGCCAGAGGGGAGCGGAGAAGTTCACCCAAGATGTCAGTCAGTCCGAACAACACAGTGTCCCAACGCATACGACAAATTAGAAAACAGACAGTAGGGAGTAGAAGAACCACACGCAACCTAACAACTCCTCAGGAAAGAAGCACACCACAAAACGAAAACCACTCCCCAGATTGCAACGACAGCAACTTGGAAGAACTTCTGAGCCTTCCGGAAAGAGAATTTAAAATTGCCATGATTAAAAAAGTGATAGATCAGAAGAAGGAAATTGAGTCCCTAAAGAGGGAAGTAAGAGAAATGCAGGAGATCAAAGAATTAATGGAGGAACTAAAGAACTCTGGGAAAAGCAATGAAAGCAGAATAGATGAAATGGAAGAACGAATAAGTAATCTTGAAGACACAGAAATAAAAAGAACCAAAACAGAAAAGGAAAGAGAAGTACGAAGGAAAAAGAATGAAGAAAGACTTCGGGAACTATCTGACTCCATGAGGAAAGGAAATATAAGAGTTATAGGAATTCCAGAAGGAGAGGAGAGAGATGTAGGAACAGAGAAAATATTCATGGATATAATTGAAGAGAACTTCCCAAATGCGAAGAAGGAGCTGAAAATTGATATACAAGAAGCAAGAAGAACACCAAACTTCCACGACGAAAGGAAAAACACAGCAAGACACATAATAGTAAAGCTCCCAAGAATCCAGGACAAGGAAAAAATAATGAAGCTGACAAGAGGGAAGAAACAGATAACATTCAAAGGAAAACCAATCAGGCTGACATCAGACTTCTCTGAAGAAACACTACGGGCAAGGAGAGAGTGGAGGGACATAGTCAACAGACTCCAAGAAAACAGATGCCAACCAAGAATACTCTATCCCGCAAAGCTCTCTTTCCTCCATGAAGAAAGAATATGGACCTTCCCAGATAAAGAGAAACTCCGGAATTTCATTGCGACTAAACCCCCACTCCAAAAAATAGTACAAGGAGTCCTAAAGCCAGAACCTCAGAGGGACGAATAACAACAAAAGAAGGCCAAAGAAAGTTATTAAAAGAATAAATAAATAAAATCAAAGGAAAGACAAACATAATGGCAAATACAGATGCTAACATATCAATATTAACTCTAAATGTAAATGGACTAAACTCTTCAATAAAAAGACACAGAGTTGCAGCCTGGATTAAGAAACAAAACCCAACCTTTTGCTGTCTCCAGGAAACACATTTAGCTACAAAAGATAAAAATAGGCTCAAAGTCAAAGGATGGAAAACAATCCTACAAGCAAATGGGCCAAAAAAGAAAGCAGGAACAGCTATACTTATATCAGATAAAACAGACTTCAAACTCAAAAAAATACAAAGAGACCCCAATGGTCACTACATTATGATTAAGGGGACAATACTTCAAGAAGAAATAACACTCATTAACATATACTCACCAAACGAAAGAGCACCAAAATATATCAGACAACTGTTGTCCTCTCTGAAAACAGACATCAGAGAAAACACATACGTAGTGGGAGACTTCAACACACCACTATCAACAATGGATAGATCAACAAGACAAAAAATAAGTAAAGAAACTAAAGTTCTAAATAAGGACCTAGAGCATTTGGGCTTAACAGACATCTATAGAACACTAAACCCAAAAAAAACGGAGTACACATTTTTCTCAAGCGCACACGGATCATTCTCCAGGATCGATCACATACTGGGGCACAAGACAAACATCAACAGATACACCAAGATTGAAATCATACCAACCATCTTTTCTGACCACGAAGGCATCAAACTAGAAATAAATCATAAAAAGAAGGCAAGGAACTATCCTACCTCATGGAGATTAAAAGCCACACTACTGGAAGACCACTGGACTAACGAGGAGATCAAAGAAGAAATTAAAAAATTCTTTGAATTGAATGACAAGGAGGACACCAATATCCTAAATGTATGGGATGCAGCAAAAAGCAGTAATAAGAGGAAAATATATAGCAATAGAAGCTCACATCAAAAAACAAGAAAGAACTCAAAGAAACAACCTAATCTCGAAGCTCAAAGATCTAGAAAAAGAACAACAAAAAAAACCCAAAACCAGTAGAAGAAAAGAAATAATAAAAACCAAAGCAGAAATAAATGAAATTGAAACTAAAAAAACAATCCAAAAGATCAATGAAACCAAGAGCTGGTTCTTTGAAAAAATCAATAAAATAGACAAACCCCTAGCCAGGCTCACAAAGGAAAAAAGGGAGAAAGCACAAATACACAGGATAATAAATGAAAGAGGAGAAATCACAACGGACACAGCAGAAATCAAAAGAATAATCAGTAACTACTATGAACAGTTATATGGAAACAAGTTCAACAATCTAGAGGAGATGGACAAATTCCTACAACTCTACAATCACCCAAAGCTAGATAAAGAAGAAATAGAACACCTAAACAGACCAATTACAAGCAGCGAAATTGAAATGGTAATTAAAAACCTCCCCAAAAACAAAAGCCCAGGACCTGATGGATTTACAAATGAATTCTACCAAACATTCAGAGACGAATTGAGAAGGAAGGGATAATACCAAACACGTTCTATGAAGCCAATATTACACTAATACCAAAACCGAATAAGGACAACACAAAAAAGGAAAACTATAGGCCAATCTCCCTAATGAACACTGATGCAAAAATCCTCAATAAAATTTTAGCTATCAGAATCCAACAATGTATCCATAAGATAATTCACCACGACCAAGTTGGATTCATTCCAGGGGCACAAGGATGGTTTAACATCCGAAAATCAATCAACGTTATCCAACACATCAACAAAAAGAAATATAAAAACCATATGATAATATCAATAGATGCTGAGAAAGCTTTCGACAAAGTGCAACACCCATTCATGATAAAAGCCCTTGAAATTCTTGGGATACAAGGAACATACCTCAACATCATAAAGGCCATCTATGACAAGCCAACAGCCAGTATCATTCTCAATGGTGAAAAGCTGAAAGCAATTCCATTAAGATCTGGAACAAGACAAGGATGTCCACTCTCACCACTGCTTTTCAATATAATACTGGAAGTCCTAGCCAGAGCAATAAGACAAGAGAAAGACATCCAAGGAATCCAAATAGGAAAAGAAGAAGTCAAACTATCACTATTTGCAGATGATATGATAATATACATAGAGAACCCCAAAATCTCCACAGAAAAACTAATTCAACTCATCAATCAATTCAGTAAAGTGACAGGATACAAAATCAACACGCAAAAGTCAGTAGCCTTCCTATACACAAACAATAAATCTGAAGAAGAAGAAATCAAAAAAACCACCCCTTTTATTATCGAAACAAAAAAAATGAAATATTTGGGAATAAATCTAACAAAAGAGGTAAAGGACCTATACAAAGAAAACTATAAAACACTGTTAAAAGAAATAGAAGAAGACACAAAGAAATGGAAAGACATCCCCTGCTCATGGATTGGAAGAATAAACATTATTAAAATGGCCATCCTACCAAAAGCAATCTACAGATTCAATGCTATTCCAATCAAAATCTCAATGGCATTCTTCAAAGAAATAGAACAATTATTGATGAAATTCATATGGAATCACCAAAAACTCCGAATAGCCAAAGCTCTACTGAAAAAAAAAGAAGGAAATGGAGGCATCACACTCCCAGACTTCAAACTCTACTACAAAGCCATAATCATCAAAACTGCATGGTATTGGAACAAGAACAGACATACAGACCAATGGAATCGAATAGAAAATCCAGAAATAAACCCACAGATTTATGGTCAACTAATCTTTGACAAAGGAGCAAAGACTATGCATTGGAGCAAAGAAAGTTTGTTCAATAAATGGTGCTGGGAAAACTGGGTCGCTACATGCAAAAGAATGAAGCTTGACCACTACCTCACACCATACACAAAAATCAACTCAAAATGGATTAAAGAACTAGACATAAGACCTGAAACCATAAAATACATAGAAGGAAATATAGGCGAAACACTACGGGATTTGCACATCAAAGACATCTTTACAGACACATCACCCAAAGCAGTGATAGTGAAGAGAAAGATAAACAGCTGGGACTACATCAAATTAAAGAGCTTCTGCACAGCAAAAGAGACAATAACAAAAACAAAGAGAAACCCCACCAACTGGGAGAACATTTTTGCACCCAACACTCATGATAAAGGACTGATCACAAAAATCTGCAAAGAGCTGATGAGACTCAGCAACAACAAAGAAAATAATCCAGTCAAAAAATGGGCAGAAGAGCTAAAAGAAACTTCTCTGAAGAGGAAATGCAAATGGCCAACAGACATATGAAAAAATGTTCAACATCACTTGTAATCAGGGAAATGCAAATCAAAACTACCATGAGATACCATCTCACACCAGTGAGAATGGCACATATTAAAAAAACTAGCAACAACAAATGTTGGCGAGGATGTGGAGAAAAAGGAACTCTCCTGCACTGTTGGTGGGAGTGCAAACTGGTCCAACCACTATGGAGAGCTGTGTGGAGATTTCTGGACCTACTAAACATAGAGCTTCCATATGATCCAGCAATTCCACTCCTAGGTATTTACCCAAAGGACACAGAAACATCAATTCCAAAGAGCACCTGCACTCCTATGTTTATAGCAGCACTATTTACAATAGCTAAGCTTTGGAAACAACCCAAATGCCCAAAAATAGATGACTGGATCAAGAAGATGTGGTACTTATATACCATGGAATATTACTCAGCATTCAAAAAAGATAAACACATGCAATTTGCAGCAACATGGATGGCACTGGAAGGGATCATGCTCAGCGAAATAAGCCAAAAAGAAAAAGAAAAATACCGGATGGTCTCACTCATAGCAGGAATCTAGAAAACTTAAATAAGGGACCAGGAAAATGAATATAAGAAAGTGAAAATCAAAATCAACAAAAAACTATGAACCAGAGACACTTTTTGGGGGGTGGGGGGCGGGAGGGAAGGATTGGGGTCAGAATGGGGCGTTTGCAATTGTATGGGGGAATATAAAAATAAAATTTAATATTAAAAAAACATTAAAAAAAAATAAGATATCAAGAACAAGAGTGGAGCTATTACATTCCTGATTTCAAACTATATTACAAACTTATAGTAACCAAAACACCATGGTTGGAAAAAAACACACACAGGCAAATAGATTAACTGAACAGAATAGACAGGACAGAAATATACCCATGAATGTGTAGTCAATTAATTTAGGACAAAAGAGGCCAAAATATATAGTAGAGAAAGGACAGTCACTTCATTAAATGGTGCTGAGAAAAACTGAACACCCACACGCAAAAGAATGAAACTAGATCACTATATTATACTAAACACAAAAATAACTTTTGAATAAAAAACTGAAACCATAAAAACCCCTAGAAAAAAATCATAGGTGGCAAGTTCATTTAGAATGGTATTGCTTATGGTTTTTTGAATGATCTAAAACAAAAGAAATAAACACAAAAATAAACAGAAGGGACAAAATCAAACTAAAAAGCTTCTGCTATCAACAAAATAAAAATATAGCCCACTGAACTAGAGGAAATATCTTCAAATTATATATTTGATAAGGGGTCAATATCAAAAAGATATATAAAGAATTCATACAGTGCCTCCCTGGTGGTGCAGCAGTTGAGCTCTGGGTTGCATAGCTGCCCGTAGCCTCTGCAGCACCAGTTCGATCCCCGGCCACCAGGTGAGGGTCCCGTATGGCGCACAGACCTCTCCTGCCGCCCGCTGCTCCCCTCAGCAGTGTACTTCGTCAGTCTGCCTGCTCTGCTCTCTGCTCTGACTCTGGTGAACTCTCTTACCCTCCCGCGCTTCTGACTGTACCCAGTGCTTATATAAATAAATAAGTTAATTTTAAAAAAAAAGAATTCATACAACTCAATAGCAAAAAGACAAGCAATCCAATTAAAAAATGGGCAGAAGATCTGAAAAAACACTCAAAGGAGATAAACAGGCAGCCAATAGATATATGAAAAGCTGCAACATCACCAATCATCAGGAAAATATAAATTTAAATCACAATGAGGTATTGCCTCATCCTGTTAGAATAGCTTTCATAAAAAGAACTAAATGCTAATGAGGACATGAAGAAAATGGATCTCTTGTTCATATTTGAAGGGAATATAAGTTGGTGTAATCAGTCTGTAAAATAGTAAAGAGTTTCCCCCCAAAATTAAAAGTATACCTAACATATGATCTTCAATTTACATCAGGGTATTTAGTTAAAGAAAATGAAAACTTTAATTTAAAAAGATATATGCAGATCCATATTCATTGCAACAGTACATAAAATAACCAAGATATGGAATCAACCTAAGTGTTCATCAGTAGGTTAATGGATAAAGAAAACAATATAAATACACAATGAAGTATTATTCAGATATGAAAAAATGAAATTTTTCCCTTTGTGACATGGATGGACCTTAAGGAAGCTAAGCTAAGGAAAATTTAGATAAAGACCAATAGCATATTATCTTACCTATAAGTGAAATCTAGTCTAAAACCAAAACAAACAAAACATTAGGGGCCTTCCTGGTGGCACAGGGGGTTAAGACGTAATCTATGAAGCTATCTGTAGCCACTGCAGCAGCACAAGTTCGATCCCCGACCAAGGAGCTGCCCACATGGCGCAGCAGACCTCTCCTGTCTTGCCCGCTGCTCCCCTCAGCCAATCCACCTGTTTTGATCCCCACTCTGTCTCTGATGAATCCTCTCACCTCCCACACCTCTGGCCTGTACCCCAAGTCTTGCATGTACAAATAAATAAATCTTTAAAAAAAAAAAACACCAAGTTCATAGATATTCATAGATACAGAGAATAGACTGGTGGTAGCCAGAGAAAGCATGGGGGTTTGTGTCCTTTCTACCGATATTTGTTTACTATTTTATTAATTTGCATTTATATAAATTCATATCTTTTTTATACTTTCTTTTGCATATGATGCTCAAGCAACTCTAGTTCAAAGCTAAATGTCTTACAAGAACTAATAATTAAAATTTAATAAAAAAATGATTAACTGGAAAGGACTAGACATATCTGGATTCTACTCTTGGCTCTGACTATTCTACTTGGGATATCTTTATTTATCAGCTGATTACTTTGATCATTTATCTGAAGTTAAAGAAAACAGAAATTCGTGAATTCAGTTGAATATGTTAGGTGAGTTGTTTTGCACAGAATCTGTGTATTTATTATTTCCCTTGTCCTGAGGAGTAAATCCCTACCAACATAATCTTATTAGTTTCTTTAGCAACCATATCACAATGTTGTTTGAAATTACTGTTAAGTAAACCCCTTATTTTTCCCAACAAACTGTTTAGTATGAACAGTCTCCTATCTTGTGAAAATGAATCTTTTCCCCACTACATTGTATTATAAGGTACTGTGAATAGAATAATGGTTATAGATATTAAAATATTTTAATTCAATAACTTGCAATATTAGAATTAGAATTATTAGAATTGATAAATTTAATTTTGGAAAATATTAAGACAAAGACAGGTAAAATTGAGAGATTTTGATGTCAGACTATAGCACTCAGAGGTGGGCTAATTTTGCATAGTGACACTGCAATAACTATGGGCAATAACTGAGTTCTCTTTTGTTCTTTTATAAATAATCTTTCCATTTACCCCTAACATTTAATTTGATTTATGATAAGCAGTAAATCTTGGTATTACAACACTATCAAATAATTCTTGATGAGTTCTGATTTATGGAATAAAAATTCAATTGCAGTTGATTTATCCTATTTATTTTTATGATCGTGCCTTTCTCCACATACATGATGACCTTCTTAATTAATGCATTTCATCCAAATTTAAATTAAAGGAAATTAAGGGTGGGGATAGTGTTTGACCTTCCTATTTGAATAATTTAGCAGAATACAAAGAAAAAAATCACATGTACAAATTGTTCTGCTAAAAGAAAATGGATCACACTTGCTAGCAAGTTTTTAAAAATGTTTGTAACAAGACTGAAATTATCTTTCAATTCCCACATACATTCTAACTGGAGTCATTTGGAGCAAACTAATCAAATTGTTGTTGTTGTTCTTAAATAGGTAACAATCAGAAAGTATTTGTTGAGCTCTTTAAGCAACAAGTCCTACTCCGTCCTGTAACTCTCAAGCATCTATCTTTCTTCAAATCCATATCTTTAATTTGGGATCTATGAGGTAGAAATGAAAGTCAAGCGGGTGGACCTCCCTGGTGGTGCAAGAGGTTAAGTCTCAGCACTATGAAGCTATCAGCATCTACTGCAGCACAAGTTTGATCCCCAGTCAGGGAGTTGACCCACATGGTGCAGCAGACCTCTTCCGTCTTGCCTTCTGCTTTCCTCTGCAGTGTATTTCAGCCAGTCTGTCTGTTATGCTCCCCACTCTGTCTCTGGTGAATCCTCTCATCCACCACACTCTGGCCTACATGCCAGTTCTTGTATGCATAAGTAAAACTTTAAAAAAAAGGAAAGAAAGTCAAGCAAGCACAACAAAGACATGCCAGAGAGTGCTTTCAGGAGCCCAATACTGTTTTTTCAGGAGACCTCATAAAAGTGCCTCTTAAACTAAGCTAGAGAAATTCCCGGCAACTACATGAAATAATTTAAAAGCATCTCTAATCTAGAAACAGATTAAACAGAAAAAATAGTATAATTCTGTAGAAAATAAGTATTGTTTTGTAAAGAACAAATCACAAAATTAATTTAATAATGCTCAGAGACAACATTTCCAAGCTTATCAGTAATGAGGCGACACATATCAAACCAAGCCAGATTTTCAGGGAACTTTACAAAGAAAAGAATTGCTTTTGGATACTGCACAAACTATTTCAGACCACTAGGGTAATTTTAAGTAAATGATTATTTTAATGTTCTAATAGCAGTTAGTTTACCAAAGCAGTAAATTATTCCACTCTCAAATACCCAAACTGTTTCTAAATAGCTGTGGCCTGTAGCATACCAGCAGGACTCTGTCCTCTAGCTCTTTCCATTTCTGCCTAGTTCCATACTTAAATAAATGCCCTAAGACCAAACATTAACATTTGCTAAGCATTTTGAAAGTTAAATGCTGCTGGGCATAGCCCTGTGGGTTCCAGACATAATTCTCTTTGACCATCTAGGATGTTGGGGTAGCTTTAACATTTGATTGTGCCAAATATTCACACATCTATGAGTAAAGTATTTTCCAAATTGCTATTGAGAAATTAACATAGCTGAGATCATGGAAAATTTTTAGATGGTCAGTATAATAATGTGCTAAATTTTTCTAAGCCTCATCTACTATCCACATCCGCACTTATAATCACTTCTATATACCTCATTACTCCAAAGAAGAACTGCAGTCAATAATAAATGTTTCTTCGGATAAAAAGCACTCCTTTGCAAAACTGTCATGTTCTTGAATTTTATTACAATTAGGAAGAGCTCAAAGTTCTGTTAGCAAAATGTGTCCCATGTGAGAACGGTTTTATTGGGGTCAGGTTCCTAAGGGAAGAATGGCATGTGGCATCTTCATTACAACAGAATATATACAGCACATATTCCTTCTAAGTAGCCTTGTAACAGTTATAGGAAAATGTTTGAAAATTTGCTTATATAAATATTTAAGAAAGCTAATAGCATCTCATAAGTAATTTTTGCTTGGGAATTAACACAAAAAAACAGAGAAGGGATTATGCACCTACAGCCTGTGGATCACGACGTAAGTAAATGAAATTCAGTATCTAACCAGATGCACTAGTAGTATCTTGATATACCATTTCTGTCAGATTCTGGCAATGGTTCGGATTGGAACAGCAATTACTGGTAAAGAACTTAGCCTCAACTATTTAGAAAAGTGGCTTTATTGGATTTACAAACAAGGCCCTACAATTTTCCATTTCCTTAGCAAGATATTAAATCAAGAGAGCTAAGCATGTCTTCATGACTATAATTTACATGATGTGACATGACAGTTAAGATGTACTGTGGTAATTTGTGAAAGCTTGCAGTATTATTGTAGTATCAAAAATTTATATGGTTCAATTATTAAGGCAAATTGTTTCATTCATACTGAAATGTCTGACAGTAAACCACCGAGGGCTTCCACATTACATTAAAAAATGTCTTCCAAATTCAAACAATTTGCACACCCTGTTACCACTACTTTGTTCACTGAGTGGAAACTGAAGCACAGGCCAGCATAGCTTTTTGATGTGAAAATGATCAGTAGGGGAATATGAAAGATTTCAGTGTGGGTGATTATAAGCTTCAGTTAAGCCAGAAAAGGGAAGTTATCTTTGGGAACCAACAACTACAAACAGGATGTCCAAATTCCTTGCTCTGATGCTATTTAATATCCCATTTACTTGCTTACCTTCTGTCAGTTTGATTTTCAGCCAACAGAAAGAAAAAGCATATGAGGAAAGAAGAAATGATGGAAAATATGGGGTAAAACTCTATTGTATGGGGAAAATATTCTATTATAAGCTTTCTGTAAATAAATTTCACCAACATAAGAAAATAAGACTTCTGAAACTTACCCACTTCAGACCAAGGCTCTTCTCTGAATGCCACACAATGGAGTGAAAGAGAAATGAAACAATGTATTTATTTATCTTGGGCCAATTTTAGGCAGTAGACATTCAAGTGTTGTGTGCTAGGTTACTATCGTTGAGAATACAGGAGGTTTCCAAATAGAATAGAATAGAATAGAATAGAATAGAATAGAATAGAATAGAATAGAATAGAATAGAATAGAATAGAATAGAATAGAATAGAATAGAATAGAATAGAATAGAATAGAATAGAATGACTTTTGGCTGTAAAGGCCTTGTAAATAAAAGTTTAATTGGATTTTTATTACAACTATTGAATTTTATGCAACATACCTTTTCTCTTTCAAAATCCTTATTTATTGAAAATGTACTTTATTTACACTTTTTGGGTAATATCATTTAGAAGTCTATTAAAAATAAGAAACTGGTGATGAATTATGGTTTTGTTTTCAATCAAGTAAAACCACCAATTCCCACTTATTGAGAAGCATATGAACGACTAGGTTTTTCTATTTCAACACTCACATGCCATGACAAAGAACTACTAACTACTAACTATAAATACAATTTTATTCATTTAATCAATCACAATTTCTTCTAAAAATACCACCGTACTCTTATAGGGAAAAGTAGGCTTAAATAGTATGAATTCAGTAAGGGATTTTTTGGTGAACATTATAGCTTGTAGTGTAATTAGGTAAGAACTATCAGCTGACAAGGTATTAACTTTCCCAAAACAAGCAAGTAATAAAATTTAGAAAAACTAGGGGGGCCTCCCTGGTGGTGAAAGTGGTTCAGACGCAACCTATGAAGCAATCCGCAGCCACTGCAGCATGAGTTCGATCCCCGGCCAGGGAGCTACCCACATGGCCCAGCAGACCTCTCCTGACTTGCCCGCTGCTCCCCTCAGCAGTGTTATGTCAGTCAATCTGCCTGTTCTGTTCCCCACTCTGTCTCTGGTGAATACTCTCATCCCCACACACCTCTGGCCTGTACCCCAGTTCTTATATGCATAAATAAATAAATCTTAAAAAAATAGAAATACTATACCAGATTTTGTTTCCAATAAATTATTAAGCAAGACAAAATAAAATTCTAAATACTAAGGCACTTATCCAGATAGAGTTAATCTACAGCAAGAAAAAAAAAAAAAAACCCTGCATTTCTGAGGCTGCTACATTTGTTTATCTGTGTATGTTTTTATATATGTGTGAGTGGGCTTTCAAACAAACATGTACTTTCAATATGGCACTTCTTTTAGGATAGTTCTCTCTCTATCTTCCAAGAAATATGTTGTTTATATAAGATTCATGACAAGCACTAAATTAGTTATGTAATAAATTTCATTTCCAATTAACATTCATAGAAGATAGAAAAAGCCATTCTCTTGAATGTTTTGAAGTGAAATAGAAACAGATGAGGAAAACTTTGCTAAGTATCCCACCATCAACAACTCTAGAAAGACAATTACTTCAAGTAAATACAGCACAGTTTCTTCCAATACCTATAATTTATTTTACAAAAATGTCCTAGAGGCCTCATTAACCTATTTCCTCATTCAAAAATTTCATATGGAACTATGCCAAGTTGTGCACTAGGGACTTCATGGCCCATTAACTTCTTGTATTCATACCTCACCCATGGGGCATGGGAGAAATGTCTAACTCAAGCTAATTTAGTTGGTTTCAGCATTTCATTACCATATATACAGTATGTATGCATATATATACACACACACAAATTACTGATATATAAAGTAATACTATAACACTATATGTATTACATATATACTGTAAGACTTTAACATGCAATAAGTATATGTATTTATATATATTTACATATATAGATGTATATCTACTTATATACTTATATAAGCATATGTATTTGATTTCACCTTACTTTAAGAAAAGCTAAATAAAAGTCATTCACTTTATTGATGTTAATGCAAAGTAGCAAGAAGCAAGCACCGTATGAACTTACTTTGTTTCCCAGGTATGGAGCCGGTGCACTCCAGAAGTAGCTCTGTGGAAAAGCTCCTTGGACCTCCACGCTGCTGATGCTGATTTGCTGAGGTGTACCGAAGTTGTCCTGCTGAGGGGCCATGCGAGTGTGACCTGAGATGTCAGTCAAATGCCAGCCACTCATGTCTTGTATCTTAAAGAAGACACACAATTGTCATTATTTAAGGGGGAGAAGTCCACCACTCCTTTTCTCTTTTACATTTCTAGTGGGGTTCATTTTTGGAAATTAATAAAAAAACCTACAAAGCTTAGAAAATTGTTACAAGAGTCGTGAATGTCACTAAACTTATATCTAATCATTAAAAGTGCCCATTGTTATTTTTTTCCTGATGTTTGTACGATTTTGGAAGATATCACATAATCTTTTATTTTGACTCAAAGTCTTTAAAAATAAGGTTCAAAATGTCTCTTTCTTAAAAATAGAAATTTCTTCAAAGTTCCACAATGGTTATAATATTATATAAGTTATCAAATAGTTGGACTTTGAATTTCATATTTTTCTTTCCACTAATAACTTCCTGTTGCTTACAGAAAAAAAATATTTCAAAGGGCTTTGCAGTAGGGGCTTTAGACGGGACAGAAAACAAACAAAAACGGTTATGCATTTGTATTTGTAAAGTAGAGGAAGGAAAGAAATAAAATACGCAAGTGACCGAAAGGTGACTTTTTATTCAGTATTTCCTACCTTTGCATAATATTTCAGATTGATGCAAAAGCAATACAGGGAGAAAAAATATTTGATAGTTGTGTTAAGGATTAGTTAGCTCATTAAAATGGAAACCAAGATGTGTTTGGAAATAGTTTATGGAAGTACTGATCTTTGTAAAATGCAACCCTGGTCCTGTCACTCACCATCTGAGTGACATCAATAACTCTCTAAGTATAAGAACCTAACTTCTTAACATACATTTTATAGTTTCTCATTCTCCCTATAGACTTCTGTCTCTTGAGTCCACTTTCTCTATTTCGTTAAGAGCTGCCACAAAGGTCAATGAAATTCCCCAAATGTCCAATATTCCTTTCATTACTCTCCTATAAGAAGACAATCCGGGCCTCCCTAGTGGCACAGCAGTTGAGCGCTGGGCTGTGAAGCTGCCCGCAGCCTCTGCAGCACTGGTTCGATCCCCGGTTGCTGGCGAGGGTCCCACATGGTGCACAGACCTCTCCTGCCGTGCCCGCTGCTCCCCTCAGCAGGGTATTTTGTCAGTCTGCCTGTTCTGTTCCCTGCTCTGGTGAATTTTCTCACCCTCCTGCGCTTCTGACTGTACCCAGTGCTTGTATAAATAAACAAACAAGCAAACAAACAAACAAATAAATAAATAAATAAATCTTTAAAAAAAAAAACAAGACAATCCACTATGCATGTAGTTGAAAGCAATGGAGAATGAGGCAGGCTGTGGAGATAGAAAGGTAGACTTGCTAAGTCTTATGTTAAAGGAAGAAAATCCCAGAAAATATTAAATAGGCAATAATTGGAAATTTTTCAAGTTAACTAAAAAATGAGGTATTATTCAAATTTAGTGTCCTCTTTCAACAATAAAAAAGACCCAGGCAACATCAAAGAGTAACTGAAGGCTGATAGTTAATAAGTATTATGTAAAAGGATGATAAAGAGATTGTTCTTAATGTGAGTATCAAAAGAGCTGGTGGAAAGAATACATAATTCTCCCTATCATGACCTGATGTTTTCTCTATTGAGTTATTTCCCCTTGGGGCTAAAACAACTTTAATGTCATTCCTGCTTCACATATTAATCATGGTCACTGCCAAGGCTACTGTCTACGTATTTCAAGATGTCCCAGTCTACACCTCGTTACAAATAAAACCTTAAAGGCACTGATCAAAGATACACATCTGAAAGAAAAGTTCATGACTTTTCGGTGGTAACTTTAAGTAGAAGCTGACTACAAGAAGAGATTTTTTTTTTAATTTTTTAGAAAAGAACTACAATAGCAAGAAACCCAAGGAGAAGCAGGCAGGAATAAGAAAAAGAGTGTTGCTTACATTGCCATAGGTCCAATAGGAACTCTGACATCTGTTTGAAACCCCTGAGCAGAAACATTCATCACAACCTTTACGATTTTCCTCTTGCAAATTGAAGAAGCCGGTTTTGCAGCGACTGCAGTCTTCTCCTTCAACATTCTCCTATAAATAAAGAAGTGTGTTAGTCACAGAGGTGCGTTTCAAAATTAAGAGCTGTCTCTTATTAAAAATATACTCTTCATTTTACCTCTCACCCATATTTAAATTACGATATGATATTGTTAAACATCTGCTCAAAAATTCTTTCAGAGTTATGTGTGTGTGTGTATCCTCTCTTGCTACACTGATGGGAAAGAATAATGGATATTAATCTACTGTACTGAAAACTACAATGCTGATTTTCATTGTGTGTCAAGAATGTGGAGTAAATGTCATGATAGATACAGTACAATGTTAGACTGACTTAAATGGGGTCAGTTTGGTTCACCGATCGCTGTTGGTGAATTATTTCATAGAGTACATGATAAATGATGAATTACGGACATTAAACTAATATGTAGGTGCATAATGGAACATTAATGTTATACATATGGTAAAATACTTTCCACATTATAGATTAAAAATACATTTGAGGCAAGCATAACAACCTGACAGGAGGAAAAACTGGGGAAACAGTCATAGAAATTCCCTGATGATTCTAAGTAGAAAAGGAGAAAAGTTTCCCTGGTTGATTTTCACAGTGTTTCTGTTCACACATAGGTATAACCAGTTAATCATCCAGTGATATTACGGGAAAAAAATAATTCTCATTCGGTGACTGCTCTCCAAATTGGTTTCATTAATCCTTGTCCCTGTACTATGACAGCATATAGGAAAATTATTTGTTTGTAGGTGGGACTATAAGGTAGATTCAGGCCGGGGAAAGGTGATTTTAAGATGAAAAACTGGGAAAGGTATAATCTCTCAATGTAAAGAATGGTTAAATTTGATTAATAATTTCTAAATGAAGACACTCTGCTTTCCAAGAAACATTCTCAGTATTTTCTATACATTTTTGCTACACATTTTTCCTTAAATTCTCTTATTACCTCAATTCTGAAGTTTTCCTTTGCCTCAGAGAATGAACTTATGTGTCAACTGTATTCCCCTAGCCTTTTATACATTGCCTTATTACAGCCACACAAAAGAGTATGGCTATTTCTTTTTAAGAGTGTTCTCTCTGGCTATATACCATAATCTAGTCAGAAGCAGAAACCTATCTTACTCATCTTTAGAGAGCCAGCAAATGGTAGGTCTCCTAGGACAGCATAAATGATAGTTTAGCAAAATTTCATTAGTTTAGTTTAATCACAAGGTGGTTGTGTTTTTTCATATATAGCAAAGTGATATGCACATGGTAGATGCTTAATAAAAATATTTGTTAATAAACCATTATCGAGAAAAAAAAGGATGAGAAAATAAGAGAAAATAGGATGAAAAAAATCGAGGAGAGAATAGCATAAAATGAAATATGTATAATATACATTATAAAATATGAGATTCCTCTTATATCCAGGAGAATACTTTGTGGAAATACACTTTTGACTCTTAATTGCTATTGACCCACTTAAAGTTCAACCACTTCCAAATTGGTAGGAGACTAAACAAAGAAGCTTCTCCAGTTTCATGTGTAAAATTTTAGCATCCTGATATATGCACAAATTAAATTATTGCACTGTTATTCTTGCTAATTTTTATTTGCAAGGTAGATTTCAAACATTGTGACAGATGTAAGCAAAACTAATCAAACTAATTTCAGGCCTGTGGGACAAATAAATCCCCAAAGCCCTGATGTTGAGTGTGTCTTCACAAGAGCCCACAGGATGAAGAGAGGAAGCATATCTGTAATTATAATTTAGATTATCCTATTGAGGACACTACAGTTGTTCTGTACACTGTGTTCTTACATGATTGGTCTAATCTACTTTTCATTTACTCTAATTTGAAAAGTTAAATATCATTTTCTGAAATTCAGACTAAGGTCAGCAGTTAGAAATTTTCAGAAGTTTGTTAACATTTTCCTTAGCTCCATGCTGGTCTGAAAATATGACCTTGAAAAAAAATTAAATAATCTCAATATTCAATTTAATAACCTGAAGCAACACATTAGAATCAGAATTGCAACTACTACAAAAATAGGTGGGTCAATGTCTGTCTTTAAAAGCCAAATTCTGGTTGCACAAAAAGATACATCCACAATCAACTATATTGCAAAGTGAAATGTTATAAGTGCATCTCAAAATCAATTAAATCATGCAGGCACAGAGGAAGTGGAACTAATTCCTGATAGGAAGGCTTGAAGAAGTTTTATGGCAATTGGTTGGTGGAGACGGAAATAGACTGATGCAGCAAAGATATGTGGAATAAAAACTATTGAAAGAGAAATTTATTCATTATTTTCACAAAATAAATATTTTGGCTATTTCTTATATATTAGGAATTTCACTTGTTACTTGCCATCAGATAATAAACTTTTAAGGCTTTCTTTTCCCTTAGGAATTGGTAAGTTATTCAGCAAGTGATAAATCAACAAATGTATACTAAAGGGGCTTAAGTTATAGGTAGCTGGAACATGTAGAACGTCTATGAAATGGTAGCCAGTGGAACAAACAAATCATTCATTACCATGTGGCCCATAAAGGTTAAACAGGCCTGCAAAGCTCAAACTGTGCATGTTCCAAATTGAAAAGATTGTCCCTTAATCAGTTCCTGGTGGGTAACATAAAATCCCGGGTAACCTTGTCTAAAAGAGTATTTCTGTATCGAGGCCAGGGGTCACACCAGATATTTTGTATTAACAATGTGATTTATGGTGTATGCCTAATTTTGTTCACCTGGAGCCCTGGCGTATCAGTTTGACCTCTGGGGGCACTGCCGACTGAGTAGCAAGGTCAGTCTTAAGAATAATCCATATTTAAGTGACGGATCCCCCCAATAAAACCCTGACACTAAAACTTGGGAGAATTTGCCTGCTTGGCAATACTTCATATGTTTTGTTATACATTTCTTCTGGAAAGTTAAGCACAATTTTTATGATTTACTGGGAGAGGATAACTGTTAGTTTGAACCTGCCTCTCCTGGATTTTTCACTATATCTCTTTTATTTTTACTACATTAATCTGTATCTTGTCACTGTAATAAAGCATAGACATGAGTATCACAGCTTTTCTGAGTTCTGTGAGTCCTTTTAGTGAATCACCAAAAATGAGGGTGCTCTTGGGGACCCACAACAGAGCATGTAGTGATGACAAGACATATATATCTATTGAAACCAGTTAGGCAAGTGTTTGTTTTGCTTTGTTTATTGTGATAGATGTTTGGGCTAAAATATTTAAAACCTGTGGCAGGTATACAAGCTAATCCTGTTCTACCTCCCAGGCCCAATATACTTTGATCCTCTTCACAAATAATTATGAACTCATCATATTTGAACATACCTTACAGAAGATTATCCAGCATGTCAGCTGAAGACCACAACTTTCAGTCTCTAGACTCCTACTCTTTTAGCCCTAAAGTCTATCCTACAGAATTCTTCAGGGAGTGATAACTAATCAGATTGAACTAGCTAATCAGATTGAGATAGATTCATTCAACTAAAAGTGCTAAGTTCTGATTTTCCTAAGGCTCTACTACTGAATACTAAGCCAGAAGTAAATAGTGATTGTGGTAGAATTTACCTACTTAGTATGTCTCTTCTGATAGTCTAGTAGAAAGGCCTTATGAGGCTGGTAGGAAGATAAAGAATCAGAGAGAAAAATTTTTAGCTTACTACAACTCTGTTTTCTGGATATGTTTCAACACATACATAGTTAATTATATCATGCTCTATTTCCTGTTTTTCTTTTCTAATCTTGAAAGTATACATCTAAGAAAATAGCTAAGTAATTTTATTTTTATGTTCCCAAATGTTTCTTTTAAGAAATTAGTTTTAAAGTCGTGACTATTAGAGAACATCGTGGTATTTAATATACTTTAGATATTTTAGAGTGGCACATGTCAAAACATAACCCTCATGTTCCAGGACATTTATTGCACCTTCATAGAGACAGAGGTTTCCTACATTACAGTAGTTTAGTGATTTAGAAGATCTTGGCAGTGTGGGCCTCAGTTCTATTTATGGGTTCCCAGTTACTTGTTTTTTCAAAACCTCTCTATGACTCATTAACCACTGTCATCCATGAAGCAGGTTCTGATTATATTTTAATTCATTTTTGGATGATCTTCTTGATAGGAGTTGTCCAGAACTTAAATTTTTGATTTTCAGCTTGAGACTAGTAAAACATCAGATTTATGGGTAGGTTCTCTGAGCAATTTAATATAATTTACTATCAAGATTATTAATTTTATTATAAGATTATTAAGTTACTAATACATGTTCTGCACATTATTTTGAACTATTCCTTTATTCTCTAGTACTATGTATTCATCAAATCATAGCTGAGCTACTACATACAAAATATTACAAGAAATTTCAGGCAGAATATAAAAATGCCCTAATGAGGATTACAGCAGAGGAATAAATTAGTGGACAAATAAGTATAATATAGGATATTACTGTCTGACACTAGACTCATTACCAGGGTGTTCCATGTCTCTCAAGGATAAACTTCACAGAAGGCTACATTTGCTCTCTTCACAGAGAGCAAAGGAGTCATTCTAAAGGTTTTACATCTGGATTAAAATAAGTTACTGTAACACTCTCTTTTTCAATGGGAATGTTTCTAGTAGTAAGAAAGCTCATTTATTTAAATAAACAAAAAGTAGACGCAAATAGTAAAATATCATTTTGTTCTTTTCTTGACATTTATATTATAAGGTCTTCAAAGGCATACTTGTGATCATACTTATACTTTGTCAACATCCAATTTATATCTAAGAATCATGAGTTTGCAAAATCCAACCCTAATGCTATTTTAGTCATTGTGAGATTTCTTTCTGTCCTTATCCTTATTATTCAGTCACTTTGTAATGATTGACTTTTTAAAGTTATTGACATAAAATTGAATACATTTCTTGAAAACAATTTAACCATTTTATCTAAACAAATTACAGTCTTATCTTTTCTATTTCTGGATATTTCCATTGAACAGCTCAATCTAGTAAATTTATTTTAACATTTTATTTATTTGGAGCAGATTAGTGTTTCTAATTCACAAATTTAATGTTCATTTCCACACCTAAGCAAGTCTATGAAAAAAGTAATTGCCAGAATTTACCAGATTTCTGTAGAGATTCGTATTTCCAATACCACCATATTTTCTTAAAACCAAATATCTTCTGTTTCTAAACTGTTAATTTGTTATATTAGCAGAACTAAATAGGAACTAATAATAACCAATTATTTTTCCATTTAAAATAATAAATCCATATGATAGTTTTATTCTCATATATTATTAATAAAAGTTATCACTTTGCTTTATAGCTGTGATTCTCAAACTCTTTTTCAACCTCATGCTCCTAAGAAATCCCTGTAGTCATTTTTTTTATTATCACCACCATTAAATTTAATACTATAGATATACTCTACATACAGACACATTGTGTGAATATGCTTATCTTATACATCAAACGAGTATGATATTTTTGTCATTCTAAAATCAATTTTCACTCCCTTAGGGAAATATGTGTTTTAAATACAAATTTCAATTTCATATAATTAGCTGATTATCTAATTAGATATGTTATTGTCCACACCACAAAAAATTTTACTACCACAACCCTGCTTTCATTTTTATTTGGAAATCTTTTCCTCTAAAAACAAACTTGAATTAGACAAACCTTACTATGTTCTTTTTTCTTGAAATCAGATACTGTTGGGTTGACATTAATTTGCTTTTTGCTATCATTTCCTCAGTACAGTTTCTCTCTGGAGAAATAGTCTCAATAGCTTCCCTGTATCAGTTCTCATGAAGTCGCTTACTTATAAATTAGGTACAACTTCAGCAGTACATGTTTAACTCTGATTGTTAGTCAACTGGGAATTCTATTGACAAAGTTACCAGGAAAATCTCCAGTGACATTTAAGTTACTTTTTGTGATAATTGGTTCAGGAATTTTGCAGTCATGCCTTATTAGGGGGGATGTATGTAGTCAATTACAGATTTTCCTGTCATGGCCTTCTTTCTAATGCATCCTAGTATTAAAAGAAGTTAACAAAAGGAGGGATAATTAGTTAATTAGCTATATTTGAGTCTTACTCTTTAAATACAATGTTCCAAAGTTAACTAATAAATAGTTGGTGGATTAGGAAAAGAAAGGAAACAAAAACGGAATTAGTTTTCACTTTTCACAAATTTAGCTTTCAACATAAAACCACTGCTTCACAATATTTTTTTGAATTGTTGCAGTTGCAAAAGATAATTTTCCATGTGCTCTTATTATTGAAATGCTAGGGTTTAAGCTAATATGTTAATGGGGTGATCATTTTTGTGCATAAACAGAAAAGAGGGAAATTCAAAACCAATAAAAATTTTGGCACACAACATCAATATCTGTTAGAGGAAAAGAATGAAACTTGACTCTACTTAAAAAGTAATATAAATAAATAAACTAACAAGCAAAAAAATCTAGCAGGTACTTGATTATTCTTAGTATTTGTATAAGGCTTTAATACAATAATTACACTCACTGAAAATTAGGGAAGAATTAATACAACCTATTTAATATAAACATTAACGACAACTGCAAATTATGAAAAGATAATAAAGAAAATATTACTAGTGGTTATAGCACAAACAATTTATATTGGGGGAATCTATGATACTGAGATAGTAGAGGTAAAGCAGATCATTTAAAAACATCTAGCTAAGCTAATGGAGAAGACAAGCAGTGTGAATAGTATATGTAAAAATCTGGAATAGTGTCTGGTGACTCAAGAAATTTCATCAAGGATTGAATACAGTGACTGAAACTGAAGAACATTTTGAAGATGTACATTAAAGTCAGATCACATCATCTCATGGACTAGTAAGGGCTTCATGGAAAATAAAATTAAAAAAAAAACCACAAAGCAAAGTAAGATGACAATACAGATTCTCATCTTTTTTTTTTTTTTTTAACTTTACTATCTTTTTTCTGATAAGACTTCCACAAAACCAAAAGCACATGTTCCTACCTAGCTCCAGGTCAGTTGATATTTATTAGAGCATGCAACCCAACTGATTTTGAATAGATAATATGACACTAATTTCAAAATAGCTGATTTCCAGCATGTGGCCTTTAAATACCAAAAGTCAGACTAGCACTTATTTTCAATTGACTTGTCATATATTTGAAATAGACTTGCCTCGTAATTCACTAGAAGAGACAGAAATTTCAAAATTTTAATTATGCATAAAATTACTAAATATTTGTATGTTTTGAATTAGCATTGTGTTCAGATTTTTAAATATAACAGGGATGATGTTCATTAATAAATAAGGTTTATTATCTAAACAAGGTTATAACAAAATCTTAAGTTTAAAAGTGATACTATTTGATATCTTAAGAATGTCATTTGACTATTAAATCAGGAAATTATTTTTTCCCTTCAATTAATGAAATTTTAAATTAAAAATTATTTTAAAACACAATAAGAGTACATGTAATAAAGTACATTATCAGTTACCTAATGCAAAGATAAAAAGTATTAACCCTTCTCTATCTGTATGTCATATATTTTTAAAGAAATAATACCTATTCAAATCTTACTTCACAACCATGCCCTCTTCTCTAGAATTAACTACTATTCTGAAATTAGGACATATCAAAACACTATATATAAAACATTGTGATTTATATGTGCATGTCTACACAATATAAAATGGCTTTATATTTCCCAACTTTACATAATTGACAACATAATGACATTTGTTTTATTCACTTTGCCTGAAATTTCTAAAATTTACCAGATTTTATACAAGGAGATCTATTTCACTCACTTGATACATGTAGACAGTTCAAATTATTTGAACTTTTTTTTCAGTATAGATTATATAAATAGGTTACAATTTATTTTTCTATTGAGTCTTGACACTGACATTATTTAACCTGTTTACTGTCAAATTTCCATTATAACAAGTAGGTCTGTTGAGCATCTTTTAAATTCTTTGCACCTATTATATGAATTTCTTTAGGATAAATATATAGACACTTAATTGCTGGCTGACAGGATTTTAATGGCTTCAGCCAGTGAGACTAGATAACACCTTACTTTTCTAAGTTGTGGTACTAATCCACCCTGATAACAGCATAATAAGCATTCCCATGACCAGAGTTTGATCAGCACTTCATATTAACAGCTTGTGGGTTTCTCTGAGCTGATCACTTACTGGCAACTGTGACCTATTTGCCATCTGCAAATCACAGTGGAGCATTCCTTGACTACCTGTGGACAATGGCCTGTATCACAAGGTAAGCCCCAGAAAACCTAGACTGTCATTGACCTGGTTAGGTGACTAACTCCATGGTGGTCCCAGGATAACTCTGATTGTGATAATATTAAACACTTCACAGATGCAAATGTCTCCTGAGGTATGATAATGATGACCCCTTCTCTGTTCCTCATAAAACTTTGTCCCCCATTCCAATCCTACCTTTAGTACTTTGTTCCTCAAACCATTGCCACATGATCAGCTCTTACTAGCCTGTGTGCTTTCAATAAAAGGCACAAGAACTTCTGCTCAAGTAGCAGAGTCTTGCCTTGGAAACCTGCTTCACCACTGTCCCTCTTTGCATTCTGCAGCAAAACAGCAACAAAGCTCCTGTTGCAACACCAGCTAGTACCCCATTTAGAACTTAATGTAATTTTTCAATAACTTTTTTTTTTTTCTTTTTTTAAACAGCTTTATTGAGTTATAGTTGACTTATATTACACATAACTATACATGTTTAAAGTATACCATTTATTAAGTGTTGACATATGTAAGCATCAATAAAGCCATCACCACAATCAAAGTAACAAGCATTTCTACCCCTCACATATATCACTTTTTAAAGAACTAAAATATTTCCAGTACAGTTCAAGCCACAACCCCTTGTTTTTACCTGTTCCTCCCCAGAGGTTATCACACTCTTGAAGCTCTCTCTCATATGTTTTGTCTTTTTTTAAACCCATGTTGGCTTGATGATGTTTGCTTGCTTGCTTCTATTGTGGTAACATTGGTTTCATACACTGTATATGATTTATTTTTTTTTTTTTTTTTTTTTTATAAATTTTATTGTTATATTCCCCATACAATTGCCGCCCCCCATTCTGACCCCAATCCCTCCCCTCCCGCCCCCGCCCCCCTAAAAGTGTCTCTGGTTCATAGTTTTTTGTTGATTTTGATTTTCACTTTCTTATAGTTTTTCATTTTCCTGGTCCATTATTTAAGTTTTCTAGATTCCTGCTATGAGTGAGACCATCCGGTATTTTTCTTTTTCTTTTTGGCTTATTTCGCTGAGCATGATCCCTTCCAGCGCCATCCATGTTGCAGCAAATTGCATGTGTTTATCTTTTTTGAATGCTGAGTAATATTCCATGGTATATATGTACCACATCTTCTTGATCCAGTCATCTATTTTTGGGCATTTGGGTTGTTTCCAAAGCTTAGCTATTGTAAACAGTGCTGCTATAAACATAGGGTGCAGGTGTTCTTTGGAATTGGTGTTTCTGTGTCCTTTGGGTAAATACCTAGGAGTGGAATTGCTGGGTCATATGGAAGCTCTATGTTTAGTAGGTCCAGAAATCTCCACACAGCTTTCCACAGTGGTTGGACCAGTTTGCACTCCCACCAACAGTGCAGAAGAGTTCCTTTTTCTCCACACCCTCGCCAACATTTGTTGTTGCTAGTTTTTTTAATATGTGCCATTCTCACTGGTGTAAGATGGTATCTCATGGTAGTTTTGATTTGCATTTCCCTGATGACAAGTGATGTTGAACATTTTTTCATATGCCTGTTGGCCATTTGCATTTCCTCTTCAGAGAAGTTTCTTTTAAGCTCTTCTGCCCATTTTTTGACTGGATTATTTTCTTTGTTGTTGTTGAGTCTCATCAGCTCTTTGCAGATTTTTGTGATCAGTCCTTTATCATTAGTGTTGGGTGCAAAAATGTTCTCCCAGTTGGTGGGGTTTCTCTTTGTTTTTGTTATTGTCTCTTTTGCTGTGCAAAAGCTCTTTAATTTGATATAGTCCCAGCTGTTTATCTTTGCCTTCACTATCACTGCTTTGGGTGATGTGTCTGTAAAGATGTCTTTGATGTGCAAATCACGTAGTGTTTCGCCTATATTTCCTTCTATATATTTTATGGTTTCAGGTCTTATGTCTAGTTCTTTAATCCATTTTGAGTTGATTTTTGTGTATGGTGTGAGGTAGTGGTCAAGCTTCATTCTTTTGCATGTAGCGACCCAGTTTTCCCAGCACCATTTATTGAACAAACTTTCTTTGCTCCAATGCATAGTCTTTGCTCCTTTGTCAAAGATTAGTTGACCATAAATCTGTGGGTTTATTTCTGGATTTTCTATTCGATTCCATTGGTCTGTATGTCTGTTCTTGTTCCAATACCATGCAGTTTTGATGATTATGGCTTTGTAGTATAGTTTGAAGTCTGGGAGTCTGATGCCTCCATTCCCTTCTTTTTTTTTCAGGAGAGCTTTGGCTATTCGGGGTTTTTTGTGATTCCATCAAAAGAATAATCAGTAACTACTATGAACAGTTATATGGAAACAAGTTTAACAATCTAGAGGAGATGGACAAATTCCTACAACTCTACAATCACCCAAAGCTAGATAAAGAAGAAATAGAACACCTAAACAGACCAATTACAATTAGCGAAATTGAAATGGTAATCAAAAACCTCCCCAAAACAAAAGCCCAGGACCTGATGGATTTACAAATGAATTCTACCAAACATTCAGAGACGAATTAGTGCCTATCCTTCACAAACTCTTCCAAAAAATTGAGAAGGAAGGGACAATACCAAACACGTTCTATGAAGCCAACATTACACTAATACCAAAACCGAACAAGGACAACACAAAAAAGGAAAAATACAGGCCAATCTCCCTAATGAACACTGATGCAAAAATCCTCAATAAAATTTTAGCTATCAGAACCCAACAATGTATCCATAAGATAATTCACCACGACCAAGTTGGATTCATTCCAGGGGCACAAGGATGGTTTAACATCAGAAAATCAATCAACGTTATCCAACACATCAACAAAAAGAAATATAAAAACCATATGATAATATCAATAGATGCTGAGAAAGCTTTCGACAAAGTGCAACACCCATTCATGATAAAAGCCCTTGAAGTTCTTGGGATACAAGGAACATACCTCAACATCATAAAGGCCATCTATGACAAGCCAACAGCCAGTATCATTCTCAATGGTGAAAAGCTGAAAGCAATTCCATTAAGATCTGGAACAAGACAAGGATGTCCACTCTCACCATTGCTTTTCAATATAATACTGGAAGTCCTAGCCAGGGCAATAAGACAAGAGAAAGACATCCAAGGAATCCAAATAGGAAAAGAAGAAGTCAAACTATCACTATTTGCAGACGATATGATATTATACATAGAGAACCCCAAAAACTCCACAGAAAAGCTAATTCAACTCATCAATCAGTTCAGTAAAGTGGCAGGATACAAAATCAACACGCAAAAGTCAGTAGCCTTCCTATACACAAACAATAAATCTGAAGAAGAAGAAATCGAAAAGACCATCCCTTTTGTTATTGAAACAAAAAAAATCAAATATTTGGGAATAAATTTTTCAATAACTTTTTCAAATATTATGCCAATTTAAAGACATTTATTTCTAGGAACTGAATAGCATTTGTTGTTATTCTAACAATTGTTCTTCTTTATTCTATTTGTTTATCACTGGTATATAGACATGGTTTACATAGATTGATTTTTGTGTTCTACAATCCACTGGAACTCTCTACTGAGTTCAATATTCTTCTTACTAAAGTATATACAAAACCAAGTAGTTTCTTGGATGAATTTGAACTGCAAGTGGTAAGCATATGTTTTTCTCTTTGTTTTGAATGGTGTGCAGGTTTTCTACTAGGGTCTTTTTATTTTTTTAACTGAAAATATATATACTTTAATTTTTGATATTTTTCTTTAATTACTGACAAATCTTTTACCATTCACTATTTTTTGAATATAGTTTCTTCCCACTTTCACCTAATCTCTTATTTGGTACCTCCTGTTTATGTATGTTGAATTTTATCTTTCTATCAGCCATGTCACTTAGCATCTCATATTTTTATTTCTCAACCTCCATATGCAAATTGATAGGTAATTTCCTCATGACAGTATTTCTCATTCTCTATCCAGCAGTGTTGAATTTCTTATTTAACCCATTCACTGACTTTTAAATTCCAATGACTACATATATTTTTCTAGAAGTAAATTATATATAGGTTTTTTTCCCTTAAATTTGAGGATTATTTAATATAGTATTGTGTCTGATTTTGTATTTCTTCCTATTCTTTCCCTTTTTATTATTTTATCTTTGATTCATACTGTCATTATAGACTTCTAGATATTTATTGTATAAAATAGAATTCTATACTTTTACGCTTATATGATTACTTTCAGACTATTCTAGTCCCTCAAGTTCTTAGTGTACAAATATTCTGATGACTCTCTGTGATTAATGATACCCTTTTGTAGTTATTTTCCTTTTGAGCTGTGCACTGCTTATGATGCGCTCATTTTTAGTTGAGGCTGTATTTTGTTTCCTGAGGGAATAACATGGGCCTGACTTTTTGAGGAATGCTAGCACAAAAAGCAAAAATAAAACCAACTCATCCCCAAGTGGCACATAGGTTTTGGGATTTGATTTCTCACAGGGTGCTCATTTTTCCCTGTCCAGACCATTAAAAGAAAGGAAAAGTTTTCTATCTGCCTCTTTCAGCTTGCAGGTAGAATTTTCTAGTGACTATTTCACTATCAGGGTGCATTTGTAGAGTCCAAGATTATGTGAATTAATTTCCCTTTTACTCCTGTGTGTTCAGAGTCTAGTGTTTTGGAGAACCCGTTTTAGTTCTAAGACCAGCATCAACAATTCACCGCATGATCCTATTTGCTCAGTTATATTTGAACTTACGCTTAACTTAAATTTTCCTCTTTGGTTTGACATCTGGGAATTTCCCTATCTTTACTAATCCACATGGTTATAAATTTATTTTCTTTGTTTTAACCACCATATATGTACTTGAAATGGAAGAAATGGGGAAAGTGATGCCACATGAATTCAATATAGCATTTTGCCATAATGTCTATAATCTAAAATTTACAATAGACTCCAGAATTTCATGGTAAAACATTTTCCTAAAATGTTTACCTATCAGAAATTGAGATATTTATATCTAAAGGGAATTACAAAAAAAGACTGTGTGTTATGAAGTAAAGGTGTAAATGTTTAATGGTTAATATGTATTTTGGAGATGAACACTTATGAAGATACCATTTTATTTGTATTTAAGACAGTAGTCCCTGAATAGTTCTACTTTTTAAGTAACATTTTTATCGATATTGTTTTAATCATCAGCTGGCACACCTATTTCAAAGCATGTTTTGAGAAACAGAATGAGTTACTATATTTCTTTCTACATTAACAAATGTCTTTCAGTATTTAAAATCACATACACATTGGGGCCTCCCTGGAGGCACAGGGGTTAAAATCTCAGTACTGTCAAGCTATCGCCAGCCACCCACTGTGGCATGAGTTTGATCCCTGGCCAGAGAGCTAACCCACATGGCACAGCAGACCTCTCCTGACTCGCCTGCTGCTCCCCTTAGCTGTGTATTTCAGTAAATCTGCCTGTTCTGCTCCCCACTCTGTTTCGAGTAAATTCTCACAACCACCACTCCCCCCAGCACCTCTCATCTATACCCCAGGTCTATGCATAGATAGATAGATAGATAGGTAGGTAGGTAGGTAGATAGATAGATAGATAGATACATACATAGATCTTTAAATAAATCACATACATATTTTGTTAAATTGCTGGGTTATGTATTATTCTCATATACAAGAGACCATAGGGAACGAAGTATAGTGCGTTTGATGCACATATATTGTGATATAATTCATATGTTATATGCATATAATTTGTGATTTTCAAACTTATGTATTTAATAAAACCAGATTTTTGCAGGTTTCTTTAAAAAAGTATTTAGTTTACAGGCATTTATAATCATCTATCTCTTTATTTATTTTTAAAATCATCTATTAAGGGTCTCCCCTGGTGGCTCAGTGGTTGAGCGCTGGGTTGCGAGGCCGCCCGCAGCCTCTACAGTGCTGGTACATTCCCCGGCCGCTGGCGAGGGTCCCACAAAAAAAAAAAAAAAATCATCTATTAATACTTAAAACATCACATAGTTGAAGGACAACTCTTTTAATGATACTATTTATTTAATTTTCATTCTTTTTATGATATCTTACTTGCTGTTCATTCATTTTTGAATTTTCTGTATAAACCTTCAAGTGACTTTGCAGGAAGGACTTCTTGTTATGATTATACTTACTCTTGGTACAAGAGTTAGGCAGAGAGCAGGCAGTAACTCAAGGACCTTTTCCTCGGTTTCTGCCAATGCTACGGCTTTTCTGTTCCAGTCTCTCATTATTTTTACAAAGAAAATGAACAAAATGAGGTTTGTCCTTCACTCATCGCTACGCTTTCCTTGCAAATATAGATTTATAAAAATGTTCTTTCTTTTTTCCCAGTGTGATTTCTAAACACTTGGGAAATTTCCTTTTCATTAACCCTCAGCTTTGCCTGTCCTTTCAGTATCAAGTAATGAAGGACAGAGATTTCAGCGGAGTTTTGGAAAAGGGAAAAAGCACATACAATATATATTCTGGTAAATATTAGCAAAGATATAAGAGTCTGTAGAGTTGTCTAAAATGACAAACAGACTGAAGGGGGGGTGTGGTGTTTTTAAATAAATCTTCAAGGACTGTGAGTTTCCTGCCTTTTTATGTAGATAGGAGTTTTATTGTTTCAATTATCCAAGGTAGGTACTTAAACTACCTCTGTTATAATATGTGACAATAATAACATGTAGCTTGACATTCATACATTTTTTTCCCAACAATATATACTTAACATCAATACTAATATTTATGCCCTGGTTATCGGTTTACATTTGTATATACACATGACAAATGTAAGCATGTAATTTATAGCTTTAAGACAAGCCTAGGGCCTCCCCAGTGGTGCAGTGGTTGAGTGCTGCACTGCGAAGCTGTCTGCAACCTTTGCAGCAACGGTTCGATTCCCTGCCGGCCAAGGAGAACCCCACATGGCACAGCAGACCTCTCCTGCCTCACCCTCAGCAGTGTCTTCGGTCCATCTGCCTGTTCTGCTCCCCGCTCTGGCTCTGGTGAATTCTCTCACCCTACTGCGCTTCTGACCTGTACTCCAGTTCTTGTATGAATAAATAAATAAATCTTTTAAAAAATAAGATAAGCCTAATAAATTAATAAAGGAAATATTCTTATTTAGGTTTCATCTGTGATTGAAAACAAAGAGAAAAAGCAGTAATACTCATTTTTACATCAAAATGGTAGGTTAATTTCTTCAACAAAATGTTCACTCTGCTGTTAATGTAGCTAATACCAGCTAACTGGTCTGAATCTCAGGACTGAACACTCAACATTTTAGACTGTGTGCCTCTATGTTTCTTCTCTGTGTATAAGTTGCAGTTACAATGCATCCTTAGTATTATCATGATGAGGTATTATCTGAGCATGTACAACAAATAAAGTTGCATTTCTGAAAGAACTCTTGGGAGGAAATATGGAGCCTTTATCAATTCCACTGGGGTGCCTCACATTCTGGTAACTAAACAGATTTTAAATACAATATTTTCAGTCTTACCTGAGTTCAAATTTCGAATTTAAAAAATCCAGTATGAAACCATTCATAAAATTATTTTTAGAATTACATACAAAGTTATAGTAATTTGAGTGCATAATAGTTTTAAAGAGTTGTTCTTTGTAGTGTGGTATATTTTTAATTCACTACATGGGTAATTGGAGGGAAAGTATTTTTGTGAAAAAAAAAATGACACCGATTTTTGAAATGGCTTATCTTCTGTGTATTTTTTGGTTTTTAGACAAAATGGCAAGACATTCATTGCAATGAACCTACTAGGCTTGTAAAGACACCTACAGGAGTGCCACATATAGGATCCATAAGAAATATTTAGAGAAGAAATTGTTACGATTGTTTAATGCCAGCAGACATAACAGAGAAGTCAAGGAAGATGATCTGTTGTCTTTACAGTGGGACATTACCAGAATATACAACGTACCTTGCAGTTACAGGGTCCAAAACAAGGGTCTTCATTTGTGCTCCCTAAGCCACTGCAATTACAGCGTGTGCACTCTGGGTAGCCAGTGTAGCCCCTGGCACACCGATCACAGCTCAAACCTCCAAAGCCAGGTTTACAATGGCAGGAACCAGGTGCCAGACCTAAGGGGAGAAGAGTGACACCACAACATTTTAGTTCCTAAGGTTTTAGATATAGTAACCTTTTAAAGTCTATTTTGATACAAAAATTAGATTATTGATGTTCAACAACAAGAAAAGTTAAAGCTACAGTATATAAGGTTTAATTAAAAGCAGGCAATGATTCTCTAACATATCATATATTTTTTTAAAGATTTATTTCTTTATGCATACAAGAGCAAGAGCAGGGGTACAGGCCAGAGGCATGGGGGGGTGAGAGGATTCACCAGAGACAGAGTGGGGAACAGAAAAGACAGCTCAATAGAAGTACATTGCTTAGGGAAGCAACAGGTGAGCCAGGAGAGGTCTGCTACACCATGTGGGTTACTCCTTGGCCGGCCAGGGGTTGAACTCACACTGCAGAGGCTGCTGACAGCTTCAAAGGCCGCGTCTTAATCCCCTGCGCCACCAGGGAGGCCCAACATATCTTTTAAGCATAATTAAAAATATTGTGAATGAATAAAAGGAAGACATCATAACAATGATCAAGGAGTAATTTCTGTAACATAGACAGATGACACTGGATTAAGAATAAGCAGTAACCTGTCACAGCTGTTGGCTCATAAGTCCCCTTAGACTATACAAAATGGAACATTGTCTTGAGCAAAAATACACTATTTAAAAATATTTAACAGCATTGGTGGAGGAAATTCTATGGGGACTACACCTAGGGGATTGGGGTGGGGGAAGCAAACATCGTTTAAAAACGAACAATGATGTAAAAAATATATAAAATTAGTTAAAAATTTAACAGCATTAATCTAAGTATAATACATTAAGTACAAGAAAAGACTAAATGTATTTGTGGAAATGGATATTTTGGTGATTGAAAAATGTAAAAGGAGAGAAATAAAAGTGGTTTGAAGCTACTTCTTTATTTTTAAATAAATTCATCACTATGGTAAATATACCTGAAGAGGTGAGAGCTTACACTTCCAAAAGATCCTAACCAGATGGTTTCACTAGTGAGTTATAATAAATCTTCAAAGTTGAGCTAATATCTATCCTTCTAAATTCTTTAAAAATTGAAGTAGAGGGAATGCTTCCAAACACATTTTATGAGATCAACATTACTCGCACGAAATCAGATGACAAGAAAAAGAAGAAAACTACAGGCCAATATTCTTGATAAACACAGATACAGAAATCCTCAACAGAATCTTCACAAAATGAATTCACCAATAAATTGAATGGATCATACATCATGACCAAGTGGGATTTATTACAGGTATGCAAGGATGATTCACATTTACAATTTAGTCAGTATAATATATATCAACAAAAGTAAAGATAAAAATCAGATGATCATTTCAATAGATGTAGAGAAGTCACTTAATATAATTCAAGATCCATTTACGATAAGGGGAAAAACTCATTATATAGCGTTAACACAATATAATAGTAATAGTATCTGAATTAGCACTATATTGTAATAATAATATCTGAATACCACCGCATTGTGAATTTATTTTTTAATTCTTCCATTTTTCATAACTTGTTCAACAATAATATATTTACCATTTTAAAAGCAGGGAGAAAGTTAAATGATATCACTAAAAATAATGTGTTAGTTGTTACTATAAAAAGATAAGAGACTATAAAATGAAAAATTAACTCAAAAACACACCACTTAAGGATTAAAATTATCATCTTTTAAACTTTTAAGATTTTAGACTATAAGACTAAATTGATAGGGGTCTTCCTGGTGGCACAAGGGGATAAGTACAACAATGTAAAGCTATTCACAGCCTCTATAGCATGAGTTCAATCCCCAGCCAACCACCAAGATGAGAGATACCCACATGGCATGGCAGACCTCTCCTGTCTCTCCTTCTGCTCCCCTCAGCAGTGTATTTCAGTCTGCCTGTTCTGTTCCCCGCTCTGAATCTGGTGAATCATCTCACCCTCCCCTGTATCTGGCCTATATCCCAGTTCTTGTATACATGAATAAATAAATCTTTAAAAAAAAGACTAAATTGTTAATCCCAAGTTTTACCAAAAAAAAAAAAAAATCAAAAAAAAAAAAAACAGGTAAACTACCCTGTGCCAAAGAAACTACCAATATTTTAACTTGAAAGTCAATGGTGAAAGGAACCTATATCGTAGTAATAATTTATTTTAGTCTTTCCAAAGAAAAGAAGAATCCACTGTTGGAGATATAATTAAACTGTTGCAGATATAGTCCATGAATTTTCTTTTTAACATTGGTTAGCAACACTTCTGGAAGTAGCTCTAGAACATTTTATATCAACTTGTCACTTTGGCATCTGATTTTTTAAGGTTTGGATTTCATCATGAATTCCAAACCTCAGAAAATAATTGGCTTAAATTAGTGACAGCCTTTCATTACTCATGACTCCTACTTTTTAATCCTTTATGTATACTTCTGCTTTCTATATTATTGACATCTCAATAAGGGATCTCTATTTACTCTTCCCATTGTAGTACACACATCTCCCAATGAAAGCTGTCATTTCATTCAGGAAACCATAGAAGATACAAAGCAATCTAATAAAAATAAGATAAGAATTAGATACACCACAGATTTGTGACTGACCATAAAATATGTATTTGCATAAATATTTAAAATATTTATGTACATATATAATACAAAAATGATTTAACTCTTCTTGTTTTTAAAGCACTGTAATTAAACATGAAATTAATTATTGAAATAAATAAAACTGCTTCGAGGAAGGGAACTTTGATATAAGTTCATTACACGAATGAAATTAACTGCAAAAAGCTCTCCTGAAAATCATCCTATCTGGATTCTGGCTGCCCCCTCCTCAAAAGCACGGCTGCCGCTCTCACCTCTGCGAGCCTGCTTCACATCCTTGACACAGACTTCACTCAAGGAACCAACTGCATCACAGTGGCATGGTTGGCATGGTCTTGGATACTTTGGTGATACCTAACAAAAATATAAAATGCTCTTAATCAAGTGTAATAAAAAAAGCTAAATTTTTCAATACAACAGCTTCAAGAAAATAAATTATAATACATAGTAATAAATTATATTGAGAAAAATTGTAAAAAAATATTTTTAATATATGCTTACAGTTTCTAAAATCCATCTTTACTATATGGATATACAGAATTAAAAAGGATAGAGCAAAAACTCCTATATAGTATGTATCTCTTTCTTTTATAATCATAATTGCCATTATAACACACAAAAATAATATTAGCTTGATATGCTATATTCTCTAACATACACTCCATAATATAGTCTTTCTGCTTTTTTATTCATTCATTCATTCATTCATTCATTCATTCATTTATTTATTTATACAAGCACTGGGTACAGTCAGAAGCACGGGAGGGTGAGAGAATTCACCAGAGCCAGAGCAGGGAGCAGAGCAGGCAGAAGGACCGAAGCACACTGCTGAGGGGAGCAGTGGGCGGCAGGAGAGGTCTGCCAGTGGCTGGGGAGCATCCGGGGACCGAACCGGCGCCGCATAAGCTGTGGGCAGCTTCGCAACCCAGCGCTCAACCACTGCGCCACCAGGGAGGCCCTCTTTCTGCTTTTTAAAAGATGTATTTATTTATGCATACAAGAGCTGGGCCAGAGATGTGGGGGGGGGCGGTGAGAGAATTTACCAGAGATAGAATTGGGTGCAGAAGACACAGATTAACTAAAATACACTGCTGAGGGGAGCAATAGTCAAGACAGGAGAGGTCTGATGCACCATGTGGGTTACTTCCCTGGCCTGGGATTGAACTCATGCCACAGTGGCTGCCAAAGCTTCATAGTGCTGAGACTTATCCCCGTGTATCACGAGGGAGGCCACCAGTCTTCCTGATTTGGGTGGGTGTTTTTTATTATAGCATAGTTCAAAATTAGCAATTTTTCCCTAAATTCATTTTTCAGGAACTTTTTGCACATAAATCACTGCATGAGTAAATGAAAATTTACATGGGTTCTTTAAAAAAATCACTACTAAATAATTAAATTAAAGCTTGATTTTCTAGGGAGGCAGCACAACCTGGAAGGAAACAATGTAGGGTCCATAATTACACAAGCTTGAGCTCATATCCCAGGGTGGGCACTTACTAACTGTGATATGATGTGACATAATACTTCTTTTTTAATATGAGAATATTAATAACAATTATAGTGATGTTAAATTAAAATTAAAAGGAATAACAAAATAATCTCAGAAGATTCCTCACATGTATCAAATATTCAAGCTAGATTGTACTAATATACACCAATTACATTTATTTTCCAGGTGCAATCGAATATGAACAAAAACATTAAAATTATTTGCCTTGCCAAGAAATACTGATGATACATATATGTGTGTATTTATGTGCACACATAAATGTATCTGTGTTTAATGCACGCACACATACACACACTCCCATAAAATAGAGCTTTGTATATTGTCAGGCTCCCAGCTCAAAGCTTGCCCAGGGTTTATGATGGCAGCACATGAGAGAACAGTTAGAAGGCCCTGGTAGGGTCAGCAACAAGTCTTTCTTGAAGCAACAGGAGACAAGTTACATAGGGCAGCAACATTTGGAGCATCCATGGCTTCTGGCGGGCGGTGAACATGGTACATAACAGCAGTAATGGGGGTTCCAGCAGCCTGGCAGCCTCCAGAACAGTCTCTCTTGGGCCCCCTTGTGCAGCCTCCAAGCCACAGCAGCAGTGGCAACAGCAATGGCAGAGGCAGCAGTAAGTAGTAGCATCACCCCTGGGCTCAGGGCCACAATAGCAGCAGAGCCCCACCCCAGTACCCCCTATCCCAGGAGCCATATCAGCTTTTATATCATTTATGGATAAAGCTGGCATAGGGCCAAGTTGATGTAACCTTATGCTAGGTTACATAAGTATGTTTTCCTGCATATGAACTATACTTCAAGGTTACATGTTATTTACTGCTCTTTGCACATCCGTACTACATCTCAAGGCTACACATTATCTACTAGGCTGCCTGTGCTGGAAGGTCATGGGAAAAAAAAAAAAACTCAGCCTAAGAAAACTATATTTTTACTCAATTTACATATATTTATATATCTAGGATTAATTTACAAATGAAAACCTGCTTGCTAATATATAAATGAAAGTGTCATAACTAGAGACTTATTTAAAATGTCCCCAAATATCAATAAACTATGTGCACAGATCAGCAACCCAACATGCATACAGCTGGAGTCTCAGGAAACAGAGCACAACCGGAAAAAAAAAAAGGAAGAAATATTGTTTAAAATTTCTTAAATGAGGTATAAAGTCTCAATTTATGAATCTAGAGTTCAGTTAACCAAAAATATAAGAACAAAAAAAGCCACATAAATACACAGTGTTAACTCTGAGCTTGGAAAACTCTTTTGGTAAAAAGCCATAGAGTAAAATTTTAGATTTGTAAACCCTATAAAGTGTCTTCTCATAATCTTCTTTCCTATTCCTCCTTCTCCTCCTCTTAATCCTTCTTGTACTTGTCCATCTTGTTTGTGTTTTTCTTATTCTTTTTCTTTTTTTTTAAGATTTATTGATTGATTGATTGATTGATTGATTTATACATATATGCATACAAGCATACATACAAGCATTGGGTACAGTCAGAAGCACGGGAGGGTGAGAGAATTCACCAGAGCCAAAGAAGGGAGCAGAGCAGGCAGAAGGACCTAAGTACACTGCTGAGGGGAGCAGCGGGCGTGGCAGAAGAGGTCTGCGCACCATGTGGGACCCTCACCCAGCGGCTGGGGATAGAACTGGCGCTGCAGAGGCTGCGGGCAGCTTCGCAACCCAGTGCTCAACCTCTGCGCCACTGGGGAGGCCCATTCTTTTTCTTAATCTCATTATTCTTCTTTCCTTCCTTTTCCTTTCTTTTCCTGATTCTCCTCCTTCTCTTTATTGCTCCTTCTCTTCTGTTTCTACCTCCTTTCCCTCCTCCCTTCATCTATAAACCTTTGCAAATGTTAAAAAAAAAAAAGAAGAAAAAGCATCCTAACTTACATATATATACTTACATATATATTTTTACATCGTTTTTTCAATTTTGCACAATGTATGCATTTTCATCTTGGTTATATTCCCCATACAATTCCCACCTCCCTCCCCATTTTGACCTCCCCTCCCCAACCCATAGTGTATCTCTGGTTTATAGTTGCTTGTTGATTTTTACTTTATTATAATTAGGCTTTTTCCTTATGCAATTTGCAGCAACATGGTGGAGCTGGAAGGGATCATGCTCAGTGAAATAAGGCAGAAAGAAAAAGAAAAATACTGGATGGTCTCACTCATAGCAGGAATTTAGAAAACTTAAATAAGGAAAAAGCATCCTTTGTTTTCAGGACAAACAAAAGCAGGCCAAAGATTGTTTGTATTAAAAAAAAAAAAGCACTCTGATACTTTATTGTTTCTAAGTCTTCTTTTTCAATGAAAACTGAGATTTAATGTAATCAAATAATGAAAAAATATATACAATGCGAAGAGTAGGCATGAGAAAGCCAGCGCACAAAATTTATAAAGCAAATACTAACAGACCAAAAAGGAGACACTGACAGAACACAGTTATGGTGGGGACTTTATCACCTCACAGCAATGGACAGATCATTTAGAGAGAAAATCTGTAAGGGAACATTGACCTTAAAAGACAAATCAGAAGATATGGTTTACAGATACTTATAGAATATTCACTCCCCAAACAACAGCATATATATTCTTTTTCAGTGCTAAAAAAACTTCTCAAGGGTGGGTCATATTATGGGGCACAAAACAAGTCAAAAAGATCATCACCATAGACACATGATAGAACCAGAAATCACTACATTCTATAAGATATATCGAAGAGAACATCCATGGCATAAACTTCAGAAACACTTGAGAACTCATCTCCAGAAGCAAGGTAAAAGAGAATATAAAAAGCCAGATCTATATGGAACTAAAAACCTTCTGTAGAGCAAAAGAGACAGTAAACACTGAATGGAAGAAAATAATTGCATACCACACATCTGATAAAGGGCTGATATCAAAGACTTACAAAGAGCTCACACAACTCAACAAAACAAATTAAATGACCTGACCCAATGTAGAACTGAACAGACACTTCTCCAAAGAAGAAATGCGAATGGCCAACAGGCATGTGAAAAAATGTTCTATATCACTTATAATTAGGGAAATACAAATCAAAACCACAATGAGATGCCGCCTCACACCTGTGAATATGGCCCATATTAAAAAAATAAAATAAAAACAAGAACAAGGGCTGTCGAAGATGTGGAGAAAAAAGAAACCTCTTACACTGTTGGTGGGAATGCAAACTGGTCCAACCACCATGAAAAGCTGTATGAAGGTTCCTGAAAACACTTAAAACGAATCTGTCATCTAACTCAGTTATTCTAATCTTAGGAATCTACTCAAAGTACACAAAAACACCAATTCAAAAAGAAACCTACACTCCTATGTTTATTGCAACACTACTTACCATAGCCAAGATATGGAAACAACCAAGATGTCCCAGAACAGTTAAATGGATCAAGATGATGTGCTATATATACACACGCACACACACACACACAATGGAATACTACTCAATGATCAAAAAAGATAAACATGCCATTTGCAGCAACTTGGGGGAGCTGGAAGGGTTAATGTTAAGCAAAATAAGCCGGAAGGAAAAAAGGTAAATATTGGATGGTGTCACTTATAGGTGGAATATAGGAAAACCAAACAAAGGGTCAGACAAAGACAAACTTTAAAAGGTGAACATAGATATGAGGCATCCATGAGGGGAAGGAGAGGATGTGGAAAAGGGTGAAAAAGGGTAGAGCAAGAGCATAAGGGAATATGGTGATGGAATATGGGTGTTTTGGTGGTGGGACAACAGTGATCACATCTGAGGGGAGAAATCATATATGTCCAAAAATTAAATAAAAATAACTACAATAATAAAAAATAAAAATTGTGGTATATTCATGAAAAGGAATACTACTTAGCAATATTTTTTAAAGGAACCACTGAGGCACACAACATGGACAAACCTCCAAATGTTATGTAATGTGAATTTGTATGCACTTTATGATTTCATTTTTATGAAGTTCACTTAGAGGCAAAATTGATTTAAATTCTTAAAATCAGAACAGAATTTGCTTATAGGTTGAGATGGACTGGAATGAGGCACAACACAAGTTTCTAAAGAGATCAAAATATTGTATACTCTATCCTCAAATATTTTATCTGTTTCCATTATGAAACGCGGCTTATCACCTTTCAGAATTTTGAGTTCTATCAAAATTTTTTTCCATACAACACATCTTGCATGAAAAAGTCAAAATAAAATTTCATGAAAGAACAGGTATACTTTACCCCTTTGGGTCTGAAGAAACCATCAATGCATGTCTCACAGTTTATACCAGCAGTGTTTTGGGTACAATTGATACACACGCCGCCTCCAATGTATTTTCCATGTATATTTAAGCTCAAATTTCTTCTGGCAACATTTTCATCATAATAGCATTCATCAGCTTTCCCATGACAATTGCATGCTGCATTAAGGAAAAATAAATTCATAAATATTAATTTTGCATATATTTAAAAATCATTTTCTGCTATGTAATAGATTTATATGCTATGATGGAAATTACGTTATATTTGACATCTTTAAAATCAATACCAAAGTATGTAGAAAGTACTTGGATTTATTGCATGTATTATTAAATTTATACCTTTTAATAGAACTTGAAATACCTAAAACATGTAAATTATGCTGAATCTTATGAAATTGCAAGTATTTGACAGATTTTATCTTATAAAACTGATAACTTATAATGACTCAACCTAAATTTTCTTATATTACAAGCAATTACTATTAGTTATGGTTCTGAACAATTAATATCCAGAAAATGGATTATTACATGTAAATCTGTTTTAGATCCTATGGATTAAACTACTTTTACTACTACGTATAACTGAAAGTTGGGGTTTCTGTATATGCTATGTATTTTATATTTACTACCACAGATTTTGATTCTCAAATATCTCAATATCTCAAATATCTTTACAGCATTATGATTTAAGATAGTATTAGTAATTTCTTTTTCATATTTGGAACTTGAGGTACAGAGACGTTGTGAAAGATAACCAAATCAGTTTCAGAAACCACTATGCAGTTAGGTTCGAGTCTGCAAGGCTAAGTACTGCCACTCTTCTTTCAACTTATAGAGACATTAAAATGTATGATAACTGCAGGGAATCAGTACAAAAAGAGTGTTGGTTGGCTTAGTGGCTGGGATCAGGATAATTTTAACCAGTCTTAGATTGGATGTTTTCTCCACCACCTACTAGCTGTGGGATGTAAGGAACATCTTAATTTCACTATAGACTGGTTCCCAAATAAAGCATGTAGTGGTCAATAGTAATTACCAGGTGAATTTAAAAGCATTAAGTGAGAAAAATGCATGTAAAATCACTAGCAAAACTGCCTTATAAATAAGTTCTCAATTGATTTTTCCTCCTCCCCTTTCTCTCCCCTCCATCCTCCTTGTCTTCCTATCACTCCTTCATTTACTACTCTTTTAGTTCTTCATGTCACATTATCAGAGTAACAACTGGATAAGGGTTTGAAAAATGGATAGCATTTATTTTGGATGGGGCCCAAGGAAAAGGTATATTATGAAGAGTCTCCTACAAACGCTGAGTTTCTAAGGTCTCTTTACATTGATTTGCACACACACACACACACACAGAGCTCAATCTTGTTTTATTTTGATTATTCACAGGCATACCTTGCATAAAGGAGTGAATTTGTTCTAACTAATGTGTTGGTAGGAGATTTTTCATTTTGCACTGTCATAAAGTGTAATTACACAAGCCTAGATGGTATAGCCCACTACACACCCAAATTGTATGATATTGAGGCCAAAGTCTTATGTGAGATCTGTCATTAATGAATCATCATTGACACATTTAATCTTCTGAAATGCTTCATTTTACTAGCAATAAATAGCATAGTTCTTTCTCTATCCACATCTCTTTCCCCTAATGCTACATAGGGTACTTCTTGAATGGAGGCATTTTTCAGGTCCCAGCAAATGGTCAATTATATTGATTACAGATTTCACCTTTATAAATAATACTGAGTACAACTAGGAGGAAAAGAAACATGGGTAGGAGTGGAAATTCTAATGTTAGAAGGCTCCCCATTTGTCAGCTGCATGATTTTGAGGAGAAAATTCAAATTGTTTAATTTTTTAATATGTATCTCTTACGTTGCTTGAGAATGTAACACATCTTGTAGAAAGGCTGAGAAATAGTAAATATTCAGCTCCACAAATGTTAGTAGTTGTAATATTGAAGCATGGTGACCTGAGATAAGCAGCCTCAGAGCTTAGTAACAACCTTTTGCTTAGTTCCTGGTATGCCACTTAGTTCCTGGTATGAATCTTGCTCATGTTAGACCATGTACCTCCATGAGGCAGAATGGACCTGGGGGGTCCCATGACTAGTGACCCTTTAGTCACTCCTTGATATGCAACTATACAATTCACCTCTTGGTATGTAGCCACATCATTTGTGAGCATGTATAGTTGCCAATGCAAACCCACCAAGAACCTTGTAGAAACTGAAAGTGTACAAAAGCCCTTGATTTCCTACAAAAAGGGTTCATTCTTTGGATGCAAATATGCTGAGTCAGCACTGGTCAATAAACTTGCTCCTTGTTAGTCCTGGTATCTAAGTTGCTTGTGCCATAAAACAGTATTAACAATTATATACTAATGCCAAGGATCATGATCTCTGTTTCAGATCCTATAGGTACAATAAGAGCAGCTAAGATATAGTTTTGCCCAGTATCTGTGCATGATTACATCTATAGACTACATTTCTGCAAGTATACTCAAGTTATGCAGGAATTGCATGTAAAAGCTTAATTGTAATTTTAATTCACTTGAAATTTTTTTTCTAAAAATTCTATTAAAAAAAAGAAACAGGGCCTCCCCTGGTAGCATAGCGGTTGAGCGCTGGGCTGTGAAGCTGCCCGCAGCCTCTGCAGCACTTGTTCGATCCCCAGCCACCAGGCGAGGGTCCCACATGGGGCGACAGACCTCTCCTGCCATGCCCACTGCTCCCCTCAGCAGTGTATTTCGTCAGTCTGCCTGCTTTGTTCCCCATTCTGGTGAATTCTCTCACCCTCCCGTGCTTCTGACTGTACCCTGTGCTTGTATAAATAAATAAAGTGCGGTAGTGTGAGAGAATTCACCAGAGCCAGAGGGGAGAGCAGAGCATGGAGACTGAAGAAGTACACTGCTGAGGGGAGCAGCAGGTGGCAGAAGAGGTCTGCGTGCCATTGGGACCCTCGCCCGGTGGCCGGGGATCGAAACGGTGCTACAGAGGCTGTGGGCAGCTTCACAACCCAGCACTCAACCGCTGTGCCACTGGGGAGGCCCTTTGCTTATTTTTAACAAGCTTACTTAACATTTTTACTTACTGCTCTCTTAATGTAGTAAGGACACTGTCAAATTTGTTGCAAATACTTTCTATAGTCTGTTGACTTTTGATTTAGAACATACTATTTTTGCTTTATTAATGGAGCATTTTCAAATTTCATTCTATGTAACATATAGTAAAATTTGCAAATCACTAGGCATGGTAAGTGATTTTAAATCTTTATATGCAAAAAAACTCCTAAAAATTCTGTTGTAGAAATATATTGCAAGAAACAGTCAAGATTTCTGCTACCAATGTAAGCCAAGGGAAAAACAGAGGAATTGAATTTTATTCTCACACTATTTAGAATTAGTTCTTCTGAGAGTATTTATTACCATGAGTTGATGTGGATAAAACACTGAGCTTGAGCTGCAGTCCTTTTACACTCCATGTGGTAAAGGTATTCTCCCTGTGGCCCTGCTTGCTGTTAAAGGCCCTGAGCCTGCACTGCTTTCCACTGATAGTCTTAAAGGACATGATCGGACTCTTTTGCTTTTTCATCAGCAGTTTGCTATTTCATATAATGTCTAAGATATAGGATATTAAACTGTTCATTAGTAAAGGCTTAACAATGGAATGAGTATTTGTTCTTTGTAAGATATATCTTGCCTCAAATAAGCCAGATTGATGAAAATCCAAATTATGTTCAAATGAATCAGAAGGTGATTATTCATTTTATAGAGGGATTTGTCATGTCCTGGAAGGACTATTTCCTAAGTATTATTGGGACTGCAACATAATTCAACTGGAAAATAAATTTTCATATAAGCTTTTCATTGCCAAAAGCACAGCATTTATAAAGGCTTTAGGTTTAAGATTTCCAACTTTAATTTGTAAGCTTTAAAAGACAATTGCTTTTCAATGTGGAAATACAACCTCTCATCCACCTCAAAACAAAACATGAAATTGTTTTAAAATTTCATTATTTAAAACACTGATAAATTAACAAGTACATCTAGTTTGACCTACCCTCTTTGTTTCCTTGTTTAAACACCCAAGCCCAAGCAGAGAGTGTTAAAGATTTTGCACAACAGAAAGAAATCCTACCCTCATTACTTGCACTTGCAATTCCTGACACCTCACAGCAGAAGAGAAATTCAATTAAAAATTAACAAAGTTTAAGAACAAGTATCCATGGGCTGCAGTTAACTTATACTCGCTCTTAGGAATGAGTGAATGCTCTCATTGGAAAAAGCTATGGAGAACCGGAGGGAATGGTAGGAACCAAGACGACAGTAGCTAAAGAAAACAAAAGCTAGCTAGGCAATCCATGCTCTCCTCCAACAGTGAGAGGTAGAGGTCCATTCCTCCAGATGTGTCTCAGTGAAGATAGGTGATTGCTAAAACAAAATATCTTCACAAGCAAGTAGAAAAAGATCAAAAGGCAAAAGTGGTGAATGCAGAACATGAAGGTTCTCAAGCCATAGACTGTATAGGCAGAATTCTTAAACTGAAAAGAAAATGTATTTTATGACTGGGCAATATTTTATGATTAAAGTTTGTTATGGACCAATAGTTTTATGGACTGATCATATCTGATACATGACTCATGATAGATATTTATATTCATTAAATAAATGGATATAATGTGTATATTATATATTAGTTAAAAATATACATATATAATGTGTGTGTGTTTGTGTATCCCAAGAATATTTACCAAGACTGTTTTAAAGACCAGATATGACTACTGAACTAAAAAAAATGTGGAAATGTGATTAGAGCTCATTCACTAAAATATTAATATTTTAGTTCAATTTAAATGGACATTATGGTTAGTTTGGAACTATAGTATAGCCCAAATCTTTGATGTTAGGTCTTACCTTGATTGAGCAGATCTCTAGAAACACAAATTTTTCTAGCATCCCTGTTACCTGCCTGGGTCATCTGGCAAAATTAGACTATAATGTCATCTTTAAAAAAAAAAAAACGGACATATGGGTTGTCTTCAAAAATAATAACATTAAAATATAAACGAGTATTTGTTGGCACATATTAGCATATCTGGTTCTTTAACTGCTTTCATTACTGATTTTTTTTTTTTGGTTGTCACTACCTGATAATTGCTATAGTATAATTTATGCTAATGATTATCAGTGATACCATTTCTAATATTAGCATTTGTACTTTTATTAATAGAAACCAGACATTTAAAATTAATGCTTGTTATTAAATATTTTTACACACATTTGATCTCTTTCTTTCTTTGTTATTTATTACTCTCACACTCTTTCCAGATATTGTCCCCAAATACCACCCTTTACATAGTATAACTAATAAATCAGAATGCTTTTTTCCCAGGTAATAAACTGATGCTAACATGTAGAGTGTAATTTCTCTCCTCTGGTTTTCCTCCCTTTCTTAGATGATGAGAATCAAAAACTTTTACTAGTTATGAACTTCAAAGGGAACAATCAGAAGAATCTATGATTTTACTTGTTTCAGAACCATTTTATGTTTAGACATATGTTTAGAAATGTAGTCTGTATATAATCTAGGTTTTGCTGAATGTTTATATACATAGGCTTTAAGTTAATGATAATGAGCATATACTATTTTTTTTATCTATTTCTCATAATCCCCACATGGTGGGAAATTCATGGTGTTTGGTAAATATTTGCCAGATTGGGATGGGGGTGGAGGACAGCAACCCTGAAAAGTAACTAAAACAGCAGGGTAAAGAAGCTTACCAGTGATTGCCTAGAATAAAATATCTAAACGGGAAATATGTACTTATTTATGATCACCTCATGTTAATATTACCTATGAACCAGGAAAGGAAGAATTACACGTGTTGTTGGCTCATCAGACACATACCTTCACACTCAGTTTTAGTCAGGAATGTCCCAGCTCTCCAAGGTTTCTGGTGGAATCCTGGGCAGCACTGATCACAGCTATCACCACATGTATTATGTTCACATTCACAGCGGGATTTCTATTCAAAAAGGAGGGAAAATATTCCTTTAGCATTTGGGGGATACATAAATGAAGGGTTTTCCCTAAAAGAATGAAGAGGAAAAAAACTAGACTATGTGCCAAAATGTCAAACTCCTGTCAGGCTGGGAAGGAAGAGAAGTCAGCACTGAGAGTATGTATACTGGTCAACACTAGGCTTGTTCTGGCATCACTGGGCTCAGTCTTGAAAAAGGGCAAAGGCCCAATTGGGAGTGGTACCGAAGACTGAAATCCCTCTCTGATGCCTCAAAAAAAAGTTTCCATCAAAGCAATGTTAGCATTTCAGGGTGTGAGATAAGGGGAGGAAGCAGATTCCCAGGCATCAAGGGGTACAGGTACAATAAAAATCAAATATCTTCAGAACTGAATCTCTTATCTGCGTGTGCTCTGAGTCTAGATTTCTCACACGGAAATGCCCTCACAGGGTCTCAAAGCTTGAGGAACACTGCTCATCAGCACACCTGAAAAACAGCACCCATTCCCTGCACACATCATCACACAAAAAATATGCCAGGACATTTGAAGCTTCCCTAGGTGGTAACATTGTGATGTATTAGTCAGAAAACTATGAGCAAGACCATTTGTATTACAGTTGTAGTGGGAAAAAAATCAGTATGTGTGTAGTTACAATACTGATTCAATCTATTTCCTCCACATTCGTCTGTTTCTTCCATATACTATAGAGCAGATGATTTTGTATTTCACCAGTTTGTTTATGACTGAGAAAAATAGATGCCCATTTATCTTGCTTTTAGGTTATGTTCACTTAATACATTGTCATTAATGAAAAATTGAACCCCAAAGTATTCCAGTGTTTTCTCATCTGGCAGTTTCAACACTCTCTGGAATACCTACCCTCTTCCACCCTAGTTCTTTTTGCCCCTACCTTTCCTCAGTCTCTGGTTCTGTGGCCATTTATACTTCTACGCACATTTTTCATTTGTTTGCATTAATATTTTTTTTTTGATGAAAACTTTTAACAGAAATGGTTGGAATGATTGATGGCAGGCTTTCTCCAAAGCTAAATCATACTGCAGGCTGTCATAGCTAGAGAGGTTTCAAAACAGATAGACCAGTTTGCAGCCTTTTTAGAAAAAAACTAATCTGTTTTCTGATACTGTGATGGCTGACTTCAAAGTCTATCATCCTAACTGCCAGCTCTATTTCACCCTGGCATGGCTTTCTGTTATACTGTCTAAGTGGGGACCTGACACCCATTCACAGAGTCCCTGCCTGCAAAACCTATCACGATGCATTTTACAGTTTGGGGGTTATTTTTGCCTAAGCATCCTATAAATATACATACATTTGTCACCGGATCAAGTGGACAAGCCCTGGCATGACCATAGCAGATGCACATCCCTCCAACTGAAATGTCCTTGACCGAGTAGTAATACTGCAAAATGAAATCCAGAGAGAAATCCTGTTAAGATGACTGCAAGGTGAAAGTTAACACAAAGGGACATGCAGTTAAAAAAACTTTGCTAGATGAAAATGCATACATTGTACAAAAATGAAAAATGATGTATAAACTATATAAAATAAAATAATGAGAAAAAAAGAAAAAAAACTTTACTTTCTACTTTTATCTTTAGTTTAAAGCACATTTATGTATCTCCAGGACAAAGGATGTCTCTAATTTATGTTAGGTGGGCATTTTAGAGCCTTCTTTCCCAGAGATAGTTCAATGACCATACTGGAACACATATAATGGAGAACAAGTTATTATCAGGGGTGAAGGACAATAATCTTTCACAGAAGCTGCTTCCCATAGTTTCTTGAAAGAAAATATCTTTTATTGTAATTTATTGTATTCTTGAATCATATGCAAATTGTTTTACTGGATGGATTTGAATAGAATCACAAGTTTAGGAGAAATTATGCTAATTACAACATTTCTTAACCATATTAAGAAGGAAATAAAAGTATCTAACTGCAAGCTAGATTTAACATACTATAAAGTAGATGTGCAGGATACTTTTTTTTTTCATTTTTATGTTAAAATGTCCATGCAATTACCTTATTATCTAAAGTCAACACAGGGTTATTTTTAAAAGATTTTTTTAATTAAAAAATTGGACCACTTTTAAATTTTAATTTAAATATACATTAACATTTTATAATTGTGAGAGTACTTCACCTCATCAGAAGGAATACAAAAACCATCTCAATGATCAATAATTTTATTATTCTAATTGTTCACTTAAAATAACAGATTAGTGAGAATAGGCAGTTGTACACAAATCTGAGTTCTAACTACAAATTCTCTTTTTTCATTTACTTTTCTCTTTCTTTTTGTTTACCTGTGCTGTTTATAAATAGTATTTTTTAAATTATGTTTTTATTGCATTATCAAATTTGATGTATTTAAATCCCAAACAAAGGAAACTTACTCTGGGAAGTTCAGATAATGTTAAAGTCTGCTTTTCACTAACTTTATCACTTAATAATAAATATACAAATAGGGATATTTGCTCCAAAAGGTGATAAAGTCATTTCTATAGATGCATTCAAAATTGGGAAATCATTTTAAAAATAAATATATAATGCTTCACTTGAGTCATGAAGAGCTGACAATCAAAATCTTAATTTTACATATTTAAATTTATATGTAGTGTTTACTGAACTTGAGTACTTACAAAAATCACATTTATATGTTGATTTTTATATTTTGAAACTGCACTGCTTAAAAGCTCATGTACAATGAAGTCATAAATAATAGATGTGCACCCCAACCCTTGCTCTGCTTTCTGCAAAAGATAATAAAGGAACCCATTTACTTCCATCGATGTTTTCTCTGATAGATATACTGTCAGGAAAGATTAAATTTCACTTCAAATTCATTCAATCTTCTCTGGTGTATATTTTTATATCATGACAAAATTGTAATTAAAAATAATGTTTTTAACAACTGGAGAACCTAAGCATGGCTGTAAAGTGAATATTTCCACATGAGACAATTTACAATATGCTGAAATATGTTTCTTAAATAATTTCAGGTTTGGAATACAGGGCACGGAAAAATCCAACATGTATTTTACGGAGCTTATAAAACTGTAGAAGTTATTTTGTGATGATGGAGAAGTTAGGTGTGGGTCATTTAAGTTAGGGAAGAAAAAGTATGTGAGTGGTATTCATGAACCGTGAAAAACATTGTCTTTTAACATTCAACTTCATGGTTCAGCAATTTGGCAACTGGTGGCAATAGTCTGACCTTACTAGAATCATTCTAGCACTAAGTGCTTTGTCCCTCAATCTCAGTGTCTCCTTATAGTCCTCTTTTAACCTCTACCTCTAGTCATATGGTAAATGTTAGCATTGATTTGCTCTATGAATTTATAGCTGAATTGACTCTTGGTAATAAAGTCTTGATTGTGTTAGCGCATATATGGGAGATGACATAAACCAGTGGATATGGCAGGGCATAGAGAGGAGGAAGGGCAAGTATACTTGTAGCAACCTGAACTGATCATCTATGTCATAATTCCTCCAATTCCAGTTACAGTGATCTGTTGAAAAGATTCTGAGTGTTTCTTTCCTGATATTCTTTTCATAAAGAAAAATAAACAGTATATAAAATCCCTTTTCTTCTATTACAGTTTTTCATAAATTGTGGTTTATGATTCATTAATGAAAAATAAAAGTTATTTGATTGGACAAAATAGTCCATAGGACAGCAGCAACTGCATTACCTGAGAACTTGCTAGAAGTGCAGTTTCTCGACTCTACTGGATTAAAATCTGCATATATACAATCCACCAACTGATTCTGTACATTGAAGTTGAAGATGCGATATAATGTGTGTGTGCATGTGTATGTGTGTGTTTATATGGAATCATGATAAAAAATACATTTCTTATTGCCACCAAAAATATTTTAAAACTCCTGTACTTCCTATAATAATTCCCCAAAGATGATTATAAAAAAACAACAGATCACCTGAAGTGACAAAACACTCAAAAATATTATTTCTCAAAAATAAGATTATGAGGTAGCATTGTGATTTCATTTGATAAAAGAGAAAATTAAAGTTTAATTTTATAATGTTAGAAAGTCTGATAAATGTCACATACCTAATAAGTAACAGAGCTTAGATTTGAATAAGGAAAAGTGTATCAAATTTTAAGATCTCTGATATCCACTTCTGCAAATCAACAAAAGATATCTTTTCAAATTATTTAACCAACAATTTAAACATTGTAGCAGTATCATTCACAGGCTCCAATATGATGTAGCATAACTTACTCTTCGTGTGACAATGGGGTCAATTTCTCTTGGGTCTTTGTGAGCAAACATCATCAAATCAGCATTCAATGTGCGGATCCTCTGGAATCTCAGGCGAATATAGCGAGCAGAAGTAAATTCTAGCAGTTCAGGAGAAGGATCATCAGCACTTGGTCTCCCATTGATCAAAGAGATGTGAATCTACACAGAGTAGGAAATAATTTAACAATTAAATCACAAAAAAAACTAAATATTTGATTTTGTTGGATTTTTTTATTTTGGATAAAGGTATATTTCATTGTCCTATTTTGTCAAACAAATCAAGTTCATGTTTACACTAGAATATAGTGAAGTAATTGAGGAATTTTATGTATTTATAGAGTACACCTGATTTAGACTTGTTTACATTCCAGGCATTTTTTTTTTGTAATACAATTACATATATTCCACTATTCCAAGGCATTGCATCTACTTGAGCTTCCTGGAATTCCCATAAATTCTTAAATTCTTTTTTTCTGGAAATTATTGTGTAAATTTATTTAATAATCTGGTTTGTAATGGGAAACCAGAAAACTTCATTTAAAAAGTTATAAAGTATCAGACAAAAATAGGAAACCATCAGAAACTTTTGAGGCAACCTCACTTAAAAGAAACTGTTAATTCAAACTGCAATAATAAACTTTATCATATTCCAACTTGTTGAAACCCCACCAAATATTGGTAATATTGATAATACTGTCTGATGGAGTACACTTCTGGGAGAATATCCTACAGACATTACACATGCGCACATACACACATGCACACATACACACACACAAATATATACATACACACATATATATCACATACATCTATTTACATCTTGGTAATACTAAAAGGCTAGAAACAACATAATATCCATCAATGTGGCGCTAGTTAAATAAGCTATACATCTATATTAAGAATTATGTACACTGTAATAAAGAATGAGGACACTGAATATATTGATAGGAAGAAGTACTTTCACTTTTTGTGTTCTTTGTAAATGCATTATTACCTACCAAATAAATTAAACCAGATGAAAAAAAGAAATCAAAGTTGAGTGGTAGGTTTAGACTGAAAACACACACACACACACACGTTTGTGACCACATGCACAGCAGACTAAAGAGAGATGAATGCACGAAGGGAGGAATCCAGGATCCTGTCCTGGGTGGGGAGCCATTCAGGAACATGACAGTCTGCACATGCAATAGGAGCTATGACTTGAGGTCACTGACTGGAATTTTCATCCACTTTTGCAAGATGATATATCATGTGTGTTAATTATATCTTTTGACAGGAGAGGCAATGATATGCATTTTCATTCCTAACATCCTGCATTTAGATAATCCCTGAGAGCGTTTTACAAACTGACTGCCAATAAACTACTTGAGTCACTAGAGAAATAAATACAGAAAATTCTGAGATTAGAAACAAGTGCTGATTTCACAAAGAATGGACTCAAAATGCCTCACGATAAATATATGAAATGTCCCAGCTAATAGAAATTATGTTGGGTAGTCAGTAAAGAATAAATTTAATCAGCAGATTTGAGAATGAAAGAATGTAAGATATCCTAAAATACTCAATCTCAAAATACCAAATACCCACTAAGTTTTCTAAAAGAGTAAATCTTGTATATGCCACTGTTCTTGCACTTGACAGGCAACCAGAAATATGTTCAAAACTAAGTTGCCTCCATTACTTAAAGTATTGACTAAAAGTTAAAAGAAAGAATAAATTAATGCATGAAGCAATTAAAATTAGTTTCTCTTAGCAATTAATTTTGGCATCCAAAAAATACACAGCACCCTTGAATTTATGCTTCTGTTTCTCCCTTATCAAGCTCTCCCTTTACTGCCACAAAAAATGCTACTTGAAACAAAGAAGGGAATCACTGCATCTCCAGGATTACAGTTTATGAAAAATAGTAAGGTGTAGTTGGTGTGAATACTATGATGAACTATATATATGTTATACATGGAATCAGTACTTTCTTCCTTTAAATATACAGGAACCTAGAAAAATGGCACACAAGTCCTCATTTAGGTTAATAAACCATATGACAGCTACATAAAGGACTCAGCAAAAGAACACGACCCCTCGCAGCTTTGGTATTTTCATTAAGCTCCTCTGCCAAGAGATCTTGTGAATACAGTTAGTCCCAAGCTGTTTCTGGGACATAAACCAGCCAGCTGTTAGGCCATGTTGTGCACAGCTTCCTCCCATGTTTTTTTTTTTTTTTTTAACTCTCCTTCAAAATAAATCATAATATTGGATAGGATATTTCCACTGGCACGATGCTAAATTCCAAGTCCACTGGAGAGCTTAGCATACTTCCTGCTTTCCTATGAGATGACAACTGGAGGGTGTCTATCTTCAAAAAGATGAAAAGTGTCAGTACCCAGGACCAGCGCTGTCATGCTGTGAGGCCGTGGGAAGTCCGGGGCAGTCTAGTGTCTGCTGAAATGATTTCCATTATAGACATGTGGGTGGGTGTATGCTCATGCTGTCAAAGGAATTCATTTCAACTGAAAATATCAGTCTGATTACAACTGGTTATTTAGATTTTAAAATTATACTATGTTTGAAATTAGTTTTCACAGATAAATAAGGGGAAAAACTCATGAGAAATCTTTCTTTGACCAAATGACTAACTGAATATTACACATTACCCATCCAAATAATTCTGTTTTTATTGGTATAACCATACTATGTAAATAATGTTTCCCTTGCAGGTGGATAAGACCTCTGAGTCTCCATAACATTTTTATGATGAGTATAATTTGAAAATGATGCAGCAAAATTGATGCAGAAAAAAAATCACATTTCTGGTATGAATAATTGTCTCTTATTATTACACTTTTAGATTTATACGACTACAACTGTTTTTATTGCTGGAAGAGCTATACTTCTAACATGTTTCCCAGTAATACAAATGTGTGGCTGAATGGATGGATCAGAGAATGAAGGCTGCTTAAGGATCATTAATAAGTATCAGAAACTTTGAAATGATAGTGGAAGTGGATGGAGTTGACAACTGATGAATAATGTGCTCTCTTAGAACATTTTAAAATCCCATTTGAATTATCAGTCTCTAACTATGCCAATAAAATAGGTACAAGAACTTGAAGTAAGGTGACTCTAAGAGATAGAAAAATAAAATTTCTGTGTTTAGGATGAAATTAATATTTATAGATGTAGCCAAAGAATATATATATAAATGAATGGTTGGGATTTGTGGGAACATCTTAGATCCAATCATGCTTAATATGCTATTATTTTAGAGAGGGTAGGACTATTATAACTGAATAAATGAGCCTAATGACTTTACTTTGTGTTGGGGAAAAAATATATATATGTTTGGGGGAAGGGAGTGAAATTTAAATTTAAAGGTAAAGAAGACAGTGCAATGATTTGTCATTATTTCTAAGAGAGGGCAGAGACTAACCCTGCAGGGTCAACAGGAACCTTTTTGATCTGTTCCTCTATTCTGCTATCATTCCACGGAACTCCCTCCATTCCATTGACATTGTTTTTAGGAAAGTCAGCAATGTCCTTCACATTACTAACCAAAATGAGCAATTTGCAGTCTTCATCAAACTTGATGTATTACCAGCACAGGAAATAATTGATTATTCCATTGATTTCTAAGACACCACACTGGCCTTTTTTTCCTCCCACATCTCTGGCTAATCCTTCTCAGTCTCCCTCACTGCTCACTACCTTCTCTCCTCCCTAAGATTCTAATTTTGAAACACCATGCTCCCCAGTCTGTGGTCCTTTTTCCCATTCTAGTCACAATTACTCTATGATCCCATCAAAGCTTACAGTTTAAATACCATCATTCTGATATTTCCCAAACTCTATCTCCAAGCTATACCTCTCTTATGAAGGTCAGAATGCAGATTCTAACTGCCTTCTTAATACATTTTCCTGGCTATTTAGCACATCTCCCAAACTCATTTTTCAAAATGAATTCCTTCTTTCCATCCTCAAAGTCTTCCTAATATGAATAAATCATTTGATTCTTTCTGCTGCACAGAACCAGTCACTTGGAACCATGCTTAACTGTTTTTGTTACATTCTTCCTACATTCGTCTTCAACACTATAGGCATTACCTTTAAATATATACCAGCATCCAAACCTCACCACCACCATTTTGGTCCAAGCTTTCACCATCCATTACATGGGAACAAAAATAGAGCCAAAACTTTTATGATGAACTATGAGATCCTATATTGTCTACACTACCACCCTTGAACCTGAACAGTCATAAAAGTGACTTTTCAAAGCTCTATTCTACTCTTTCCCTCACTCACAATGCTTCATTCAGACTGCTACCTTTGTTAAAACATGCCTATCAGGCCTTTATCCAAAGCTTTTGCACTTGGGATTTCCTCCCCTGAAATGTCTCCCAGATACAATGCCCATTTCGTCACCTCATTTAAGCCATGCTTAGATGAAGACTTCTCAGTAAGTTATCTTATGACTATCTAATTATAGTGAAAACTTTATTCTGACACTCATTATTACCTCTACCTGCTTCACTTTTCTCCATAATACTTCTCTTCTAAAAGAACATAATTATGATTTACCTATTTACCATGTCAATTGTTTCTTTCCATGAGAACATAAGGTTCAATTGTTCAAGAATGTAGCAAAAATTCAACACTAAACGTTTCGAATAAGTAGATCTTATGCTATTCTTAAATATCTAGCAAATTCAAGGATTCTATTAGAAGTGAAATTTTATAGAATTAATCAGACTTATCTGTTATTATATAAGTAAATCTTTGAATGTGCTATTTCCACAAGGTGGAATTAAAGTCAGTAATCATATTTTCCATGCAAGTATTTTGAGTAAAGTTTAGAGAATATTAAGAAATTAACAACTCTGATACATAATTTCCTTACATCTAAGTCCACTATGCTGTTAATATGAAACATTATCTTTATTCTTTATTATATAAAATTTCATATTGTCATGCTCTATTTCACTACTGTATTCCTTTGTCAAACTTTAGTTTTGTCGCCCACTGGTCCCCACTTGCACACACATATTTTCCTCTTCTTTTAGTTCTCAGAGATGCTAATTTCTTCCTTCCATGAATATCTCATGTCCTGTCTACATCTCCTCTTATAAGTTCTCCAAATTCCCCCTTCTCTCCTCTATTCCTGCTTGTATCTGCTACTAGACCAAAGTTCAAGAATACCTTTGTCTTAATATAGTTTCAGTGCTTAGCATAATGAATAGTACATAGAAGATTCTCAGTAATTATTTGTTGAATGAATAAATTAATATCAGTGCCAAATATTATACATTGTGATAGAACTTCCAAAAGTTAACACTTTCCTCAAACATTTACAATTTCTGTTCTATGTAAAGCATTTAAAATTTGACTTTCTGTATACTTTAACTAGATTCTACTTACACTTTAAGTTCCATTTCATGGCAAAAATTTTTCCTGTGAGTTTATTTACCATAATTAAATAAACCTTACTAAAACTGCAATAATTCAAATACCTAAAAGGGCATTATATAGGTCTCTCTGTAATCCCAACATTTGGATAAATCAATAAAATTATTCAGATACTACCAGAATCGTCTCTGAAGAAAAAAAAATAACGGAGTCAAATTATATATCCATTTATGTGCCTCAATAGTCCTACTTGCAGAACTGCAAGCAGTTTCTTTCCATGCAGAATGTATTGCACTGAATTAGTTTGGAAGGTCTTTAATAAATATTCCACTAACTTCAGACATTTACAAGTCTAAAAGCATCAACCACTTTAATAGTTGATGACTGCTGAGCTGTTTGAAAAATAATATTTTAATAGATAAAATGTCAAGGACTATATATGACCTTAACTTCTTTAACTAATCAATTCTAAGAACACAGGGAAATGTCAGCTTAATGAACTGTTTAATAAATATGACTGTATCATTGACAACCCTACCCCTGAGTTTAGTCTTAACAGGACTTTCACGTTCCTGTAAGACATTATTTCGTTTTGGACAACTACTTGGTTCCAATTGCCCCTGAAACTTAGATTGTTTTTCTCCCATTCTTCAGAATTGCAATTCTGTATTTGTCATTCCTGGATGAAAGCTTTTCCTTCCATGAAATATTTAAACAACAGATTCTTCACTGTCAAAACAATATTCATTAATAAATTGCAGCAAAGAAAATCAGCTCTCTTGAAAGAGCATTTGTCAACTTATGCTTTTATTTTTCTTCTTTGCTAAAAAAAATAGTTAAAATACTGTTCTCCAGCAGGTGATTCTTTCTTGATTACAGAAGAGTTTCTCTCTCTCCTCTCATTTTATATTAGCACTATTTTTTTTGAACCAATAGTAGATTTAATGTAGCAATTCTTTTCAACATCCACAGAACATACAGGAAGGATAATTTTTTTGAAAACATGAAAAACTTGAAGCAAATATCAAAAAAGAAGCTAATTTAGGAGCTCTTATCTTCTCAAAGTCTCAAAATTGTTGTGGACCTCCTTTTCAAAAAATTTTTATTACCATTCCTTTGCATAACTCAAAGAAATCCAGCAAGGCATTTATTTCTAAGATCCTTGTTAAAGACCAGCTTAGGTTAGTGTCATCTGAAACATGCCCAGATGGATGACTCAAACTCCATCATAAACTGAAGATCTTGGTATATCTCATACTGTTCATAATGTACAAAAGGATCAATGACAACTAAGTCACTGAAATTTTCAAAAAGAGAGAATTACTACTAAATGAAAATATAACCCCCTTTTTGATCTAAAAGATTCATCTTTTAATCTAAATTAATTTTTAATCTCTAAAATATCTTGGCACACAAGATTTCATTTCATGTCTTGTTATTGTTATGTTCAAATAATAGTGAAAAATGTACCAAATGTAGAAATTTTTTTTCACTTGAGTTTTTCTTTCCCCAGTTAAAGTATACAATATTTGCATGGATAAAAGAATAGTTGTCAAAATAGGTTTTCTTAATCTCTTTTGGTAGATTCTCATTCAAATTTTACCAAATGCAGATATCATTATTAAAATTTATGTTGTCGAGCAAAGACTACATAGAAATACAGATGTCATCTAAATTCACAACCAGGAAAGAATCTAAGAGGAATATCTAGAAAGCAGGCATGTGGGGAAATCAACAAAAGGAAAGTTTTCTCCTTCTCCTTAAACATTTACATTGTTCCAAATTTTATTTTTGACAAGCTGTAACTTAAAAAAATAGAAGCAGTAGTTATCAATTCCAACTTTATAACTATTTAAGGAATTCCTTTATAGTACATAGACTTTGCACTTAGGAACACTGGTTCACTTTCATGTATTCATTGGAGACAAACACTCGTGCACTTAATCTGTATTTATTCATAGAGTATCAACTCGTTTAATGATTGCATCAGAGGTAGGTATTCTTGTATTCTTTTGAAGAAAATAGACATTAAAATTTTAATTTATTTAATTTTAATAGCTAAAATGTTTCTATTCCAGCCTGGTTCAACACTACACTTCTCCAAAGAGTAAAGACTTGGTATTTTTTGAATGAATAACAGCTGGTCATCTTGGCACTATTTGAATACTTCAAACAACATGAATCTGACTGCTAGAGAGGGAGACTTTACCTCTGTCTTGTTTTTGCTTTGCTTGTGACTAACCCTTTTATATTAACTCCATTTCTTCTTTCTGCTCTTGTTCTTGCTCCTCTAGAATTATCATTATTGTTTGATATCCCCAGCTCTCAGCTTTTCTTCATGAAATTGAATTGGATTTATCCGACTTCTTTTATTTATTCCAGACTTTCTGGGTTTATTTCCTATCATTCCCCAGTCACAACTTAGGATTCCCCACTGGATCAAATGGTGCCAGGCCTCATGAAGAGGCAGGCGTGAAATACATTAAAACACAAAGGATGTGCATATCACGTAGTGTTTCGCCTATATTTCCTTCTATGTATTTTAGGGTATCAGGTCTTATGTCTAGTTCTTTAATCCATTTTGAGTTGATTTTTGTGTATGGTGTGAGGTTGTGGTCAAGCTTCATTCTTCTACGTGATATGCACATCAAAGACATCTTTACAGACACATCACTCAAAGCAGTGATAGTGAAGGCAAAGATAAACAGCTGGGACTACATCAAATTAAAGAGCTTCTGCACAGCAAAAGAGACAATAACAAAAACAAAGAGAAACCCCACCAACTGGGAGAACATTTTTGCACCCAACACTAATGATAAGGGACTGATCACAAAAATCTGCAAAGAGCTGATGAGACTCAACAACAACAAAGAAAATAATCCCGTCAAAAAATGGGCAGAAGAGCTAAAAAGAAACTTCTCTGAAGAGGAAATGCAAATGGCCAACAGGCATATGAAAAAATGTTCAACATCACTTGTCATCAGGGAAATGCAAATCAAAACTACCATGAGATACCATCTTACACCAGTGAGAATGGCACATATTAAAAAAACTAGCAACAACAAATGTTGGCGAGGGTGTGGAGAAAAAGGAACTCTTCTGCACTGTTGGTGGGAGTGCAAACTGGTCCAACCACTATGGAGAGCTGTGTGGAGATTTCTGGACCTACTAAACATAGAGCTTCCATATGATCCAGCAATTCCACTCCTAGGTATTTACCCAAAGGACACAGAAACATCAATTCCAAAGAACACCTGCACGCCTATGTTTATAGCAGCACTATTTACAATAGCTAAACAGCCCAAATGCCCAAAAATAGATAACTGGATCAAGAAGATGTGGTACATATATACCATGGAATATTACTCAGCGTTCAAAAAAGATAAACACATGCAATTTGCAGCAACATGGATGGTGCTGGAAGGGATCATGCTCAGTGAAATAAGCCAGAAAGAAAAAGAAAAATACCGGATGGTCTCACTCATAGCAGGAATCTAGAAAACTTAAGTAAGGGACCAGGAAAATGAATAACTATAAGAAAGTGAAAATCAAAATCAACAAAAAACTATGAACCAGAGACACTTTTTGGGGGGTAGGGGGCAGGAGGGGAGGGATTGGGGTCAGTATGGGGGGGTTGCAGTTGTATGGGGAATATAAAAATAAAATTTATTATTTAAAAAAAAATAAATGAAACACAAAGGATGGCTAAGTGAAGTAGTAGTCCCAGACCTGAGTGACACCTCCTGCATTGAGCTTGGGAAATGGAAGCAAAGCTCTACATTGATCAAAACCAGAACCAGGCCCTTCCTGGTGACTCAAGGGGCTAAGCACCATACTGGGAAGCAGTCTTCAGCCTCTGCAGCATGAGTTCAATCCCCCAACCTGCCAGGGAGCAACCCACATGGCGCAGCAGACCTCTCTTGACTCACCTGCTGCTCCCCTCAGCAGTGTGCTTCGGCCAATCTGACTGTTCTGTTCCCCACTATGTCTCTGGTGAATCCTCTCACTCCCTCCCATATCTCTGGCCTGTACCCCAGCTCTTATATGCATAAATAAATAAATCTTTTAAAAAAAGCAGAACCAGAACATGTCCAAAAGGTGAAACCTAAAGCATCAATTATCCAGAGAAGAACCAATAATACCTAAAGTCTTATTAACAAAATAATAAAAGGACTTGGCTGTGACAGTTTTATTTAGTAAACAAAAACATTCACTGTTGTAGTTTAAACAAATAATTTATACTTTAAGGTAAATTCAACTATGAATAAAGCAGTAAAAATCAAATTACGGAGATAAAGGAAAAAATACTATGTTAATAATAGCAATAAATATCTGTGAAACTAAGATGTTCTTCCTTAGTGTTAAGAACATTGGGGAAAGTCCCAACTACAAAAAACAAACAAAAAAAAAAAAGGCAAGTGAGAATACAATGACCTACATTGGTGAGACAGAACAATCAGTACAATCAGTACACTTGAAAGACCTATAATAACACCACAAAGGAAAACTTAAGCAACATTTTCCATCCTTGTTTTCAGTCCCTGTGTGGGAATACTTGTTTAAAATTAAAATAAAATCTTGGAGCAGGAGATCTAAATACAGCGCCAAGTCCTGTGTCATTAGATTGGAACAAAACCTTGATGTGTACTTGAAAGAAAAATTCACTCTCATTCTCTGACTCAGGCTTCCTCAGAAATTCTGTGTGTGTGCATGTGTGTGTGTGCATGTGTGTATGCGTGTGTGTGTGTGTATGTTGCAAATATAGAAATGAAGAGCTGTATAAATATACTCATTCAGTTTCTCCCCCATCTACATAGAAGCAGCATTTAGGCATGGCCATTAACTATCTCTACTAACTTAATGCTCATAAAGATTCAACCACGAACAATCAGATGATAAAGACTTTAAATTATGGTGCCGTACTAGAGAAAGGTGTCAACATAGGCACAAGTTCCTCCAGATTGAGCACATACCCTAAGGTAACTGTGTTTTTTTAAAGATTTATTTACTTATACAAGAACTGGGGTAGAATCAGAGGCGCAGGAGGGTGAGAGAATTCCCCAGACACAGAGCGGGGAGCAGAACAGGCAGATAGACCAAAGACACTGTTGAGAGGAGCAGCAGGCAAGGCAGGAGAGGTCTGCCACACCATGTGGGTTTCTCCCTGGCCAGGAATCGAACCCACACTGCAGAGGCTGTTGACAGCTTCACAGCGTGGTGTTCAACCCACTGTGCCACCGGGGAGGCACAGGTAACTGTATTTTTAATCTGTGACATACACGAATACAAACCAGAGTCCCTGTACTCACTGCCCACATCCCTCACTTTCTACCATTTGCCAACCAACCTCCCTACTTCCCCAGAATAGTTTGAACTTATTTTTGTTTTTTGGTTACTATATTTTTTGGTGTATCCATCCAAAAGTTTACTTATTCTGCACTCTTTTTCATTTTTACCCTATTTCATTTCATCTTTAGAGTGAAATAAATACAGTGATGATTGTCAAGTGAAATCATGTGTATGTGCTATAACTTTAAATATGACCTTTAGCCTAACTTTGTAAGGATAAAGTACAGATCTGACCTCTCTCATGTTAATTATCATTGCACAAAAAGTATAAAGTTAAACAAAAAAACAACTTTTTTTTTTCCAGAACATCATTTTATATCTCTATAACTAGAGAATCTTCATTTCAGTGGGTTTATATATCTAGTGCCAGTGAGCTGTAAGCTAAAAGGATGTCTGTACATCTACTCTTTTCTATTTTTATTTGAGTCTGTGCCTATTGTTTTAAATAACTTTGTGTAATTTTGTATATGTTCTGTGTGTCTCCATGTGTGTTTCTGATAGTGGGGTGAGACAGTCTTGGTTCAGTTTCTGCTTCAGCCACTTACTCCCTGTGTGAATTCATGCAATGTACTTCAAGTGTCTGTATGTCTTCTGTAAAAGGCAAGTAATAAAAATTTCTACCTTGTCAGGCTGTTTTCTATGTTAAAAGAAATAATTCAGTGAACTGAATAGAATAATGCCTAACACATGGGAAAAAATTCAGTGCTAAGTGTTGGCTGAGCAACATGTGCTGCATCTTTTAGAGTAGTTACCTATTAAAGATCTAGATAGTTTCCAACAACAAAGGAAGCAGGGACAAAGTTTCCATTCATAGCAGAGAAGTGATTCTGGAAATGCTAAAGTGATGAACATCAACAGGTCAAGAAGAGCAGGACATGCGCTTACATTTTGCCTGCTATTCATATCCAATTTTATACAATTAAGAGAAAAAAAAAGACTTTTAAGATCTCCTTGTTGAAACCCCTCTTGCTCTGTGCTGGAACCTTTGCTCTGGGGATGGTCTACATTTCCATCCTCTGACATGGCCTTTGGAGCTCAGGACTGAGTAGATGGCTGAGTGCCAAAACAAAGGCTGGGAGAAGTTGTAGATTACTGACATCTCAGCAGCTGTTTGTGAGAGGGAAAAGATGAGAAGGGAGAGAATGTGATATGGAAGGGACACTGTAAATCTGATTTCCTACTTAAAATTTTGTTGGAGTCCCACCAGGTTTTCAGTACATCACTGTAACATGAACAGATGGCTAGATATCATTCAAAGATATCAAAGTCTTAAAGAAGTGCTTCACTGAGGTCTGGTGTTAATTTTACATGCTCTACAGAACAACAACACATTTGACTGATGACAATAGTATCCTAAGTTCAGGTTCCTAACATTATTCTACACAGAGTTGGATCGTGATCATTTATTTACAAGGTTTGTAGGCTATTGGCTCTAAGCACCCCTGACATCTGTCCAGCACCAACACATCTCTAGTCCCATCAAAGACACAGAGTGCACCAAGGGACCTCTCCTCCCACACAACCAGAAGATGAAGTTTCTGTAGATTTACCGAGTACACAGTGTTCTTGTTCCTTTGCTGGACTCACACTAATAACTGACCACAGGAAGCTGCAAGGCCATGCCCTCAAAAAAGCTCAGATACAGTTTGTGTTGCTGGTTAGCTGGTGGGGGGTGAGGACATGCTGAAATCAGGGCCTCATTTTCTGTGAGAACCCATGCATAATAGTCAACATTTAGAAATGGTAAAACTTGAGGAAAAATGAACAAACAACTGCTTAGAGATCACTGATCATTATTGTATGTTATTTGTCTAAAGTGGATTTTGTTTCACAATATCTCCTTTTCTCTTTACTCTTGACAAACCCAGCATGAATGAAAGGTAAAGGGAATAAAACATTTAATCAATCATCCCGAGGCCAGCACTGAATTGCTTTCTGTTACACATTTGCTGCCAAGTTCACAGAATCAGGTTTGTTTTCAATTATTTGTAATATGCTTCCCCAGAAGAATTTATAATAGGCTGTTTAGGCACTGTTCTCTTTTCTATTAATGACTAAAATACAAATATTCCTCTTTAGCAAAAAGAAAAGGAGTTAAAGTTGGAAAATTGTTATGAATCCTGTTGTTGGGCTTAAGATTTTTGGTTTGTTTGCTTTCCTTCTAAACTCCAATGAGAAATGGCAAAAAGACTTTAATTTCTTCTCCTTCACTCCATGTTTATTTCCAAAATAAGATTCTAACTTTAATCATTTTTTGATAGTTTTTAATAATGGCACTTATAATCATGACACATAAAATATTAAAAATTAGCACATCATTGATTATCTATGTTTCTTTTATAATTCAAATCGGCTCCTGTTAAGCCCAATGAATATTTACTAGCCAGAAAGTAATATTTTGATCTCCGAGGTCTAAAATTCCTTTCCTTTCTTGTGTCAGTCTTTCCTGTGGCTTTTCTCTATGCCTTCCTTTCCCACTGCTATCAGCATCCCTGCCATCTTCAGTATTGTTCAGTCTGATAAGATGCTAATTAAAGACACAGACATTAATAGGAGATGCTGTCACTTATTACTTGGCTTGGTATGGCAGTCATTTGAGAAGCAGAAGAAGTAAGAACCTCTGAAAACCTATTTACATTCAGTTCCAGTGGACTTTTTAAATGCAATATAATGCACTGACTTCTCTTATCCCTATCACCCTTACTCCATAGGGATGGAGACAATGTCCATGTCTCATGGGCCACCTTTATTTACAACCTGCTGGAGTATTTCCCTAGAAAACTGGTTCTGAAAATCTCAGGACTGTGACTGGCATTTGTTTTCTGAAAAGCTAGAAAATATGCAGTCTCTTCTTTTACTTTATACCTGATCATTCTCCTCCTTTTTTTTGCTCCTAATCCTTTCTTCTTATCATAACTAAACCCTTTCACTGACGATCTCATGGCCTCTACAGCCTCCAATAACATTTATTGGCTGAAATAATCTTATTCTTAATTGCCACTCTCTAAAATGATATTCCCTTAACTGCTATATCTATACCTGTGCTTCTTTAAAAATCATTTACTGGTTCTCTCAAGTATGTTTTTTTTTTTAAATTTTCACTTATTTCTTTAAAGATTTATGTATTTATGTATACAAGAACTGGGGTACAGTCCAGAGGTGTGGAGGGTGAGAGGATTCATCACAGACAGAGCGGGGAACAGGACAGGCAGACTGACTGAAGTACACTGTTGAGGGGAGCAATGGGCAAGACAGGAGAGGTCTGCTGCGCCATGTGGATAGCTCCCTGGCCAGCTGGGGGATCGAACTCGTGCCACAGAGGCTACCAACAGCTTCAGAGCGCTGCGCTCGACCCCTTGTGACACCAGGGAGACCCTATGTTATCTTTATTTAAATGAAATCTAACTCATTCTCAATTCTAATTCACTATATTGTTTTTACATGAATTTCTTCCCTCACAATTTTATAACGCTATTTCTTTTCAATGGTATATTTAAGGAATAACTTGATGCTGACAAAGAGAAGGAAAAACATTATTTTGTGCCATAAACATCATCATCGATTTGCACAATCTGTACTGAAGTAAATATATATTATCAACAATTCAGTTCTTCATGTAAAAAAATGCAAATAGCTATGTAGGTCAACAAAGAAGTGAATAGTTTCAGAATAAGCATCCCAGAGTTAGTATGCCCAAATGAGTATTACCCTTTCAAAATATTATTTTGGGGTGTTCTATTTATAATGATGCTGCCTTTTCTTTAACCATTTTAATACTACTCTTCATGTTTTTCTTTATTCTCAAAATTGTTCTTTAAGTGAAAGGAGAAAGATAATTTCAAAAACAAAGGTTATTGGGGAAAAGGAAAAATAGATTATAAAAATTAAAGGTCAAAATAGAAATAAAATTCAAGCTGGAAACAGGAATGCACAAATAGTAGAGCCTGCCCACACATTACCCAGCACTCAGCATTCCAGGTTTTGCTTCAACATCAGAACTCATTACAAATAAACCAGGGAGTTCTTGGGTAATAGTAAAGATTTCAGAAAGGAACTGGCTACCAGTGATAGTTTACTTGAGAAAACTTTTACTCATAAAATCAAATCCTTGTAGCCCCTTATAAACAAATGTTTGTGACATCAAGTCATTTACAAAAAAGGACTTAAGAGTGGTTTTTAAAAACCTGGCAAAATATGCTATATACTTGATTTTTAAATATAATTTGTAATTCTGCTTGCTGCTGTCTTCAGTCATTAATATCTTTCAAATATAACACGTTAAATCAGTTTCAACACATTATAATTTATTTTATTAAATTCACCTATATATAAAGCAACAAACACTAACTTTACATATCATTGAACAGAATATGTTAATAAATTTTGCTTCTCTTTAACTTTGAGAAGCATAAGAACAATTACGGGTCATCTAAAATGTCCTTCCAGCTTATGGAATAGGTTGTGTTTGTATTTCAATGAACATCTGTTTGATAAAATTGAAATGCTAACTATGATTTATGGTTTTCTATAACATCAAATATCCAGATAGTAATAAACATTGATGACTATATTTTTTTTTTGCTTCTCCCAGATGTGTGGCATCACATAAGTCACCACCTTAGTTTTACATAAAGATAAAGTCTTTCTTGTGTTCTAGCACCTTATACTGGAGAGGAGACTAGTATGAATGAAGTTAAGTCACTGTTTTTAGTACGTAAAATTCTACTGACTAACCTTAATATCATAAATTAAACTGCCCTTAAAATTGTCTTTCAAGGGCTTCCCTGGTGGTGCAAGGGATTAAGACACAACCTATGAAGCTATACACAGCCACTGTAACATGAGTTCTATATCCTGCCGGCCAGAGAGCTGCCCACATGGCGCAGCAGACTTCTGTCTTGCCCACTGCACTCCTCAGCAGTGTATTTCAGTCAGTCTGCCTGTTCTGTTCCCCACTCTGTCTCTGGTGAATCCTCTCACCCCCTCCCCACACCGCTGGGCTATACCCCAGTTCTTGTATGCATAAATAAATCTTTTAAAAAAAAATGTCTTTCAAGATTTTACAAATACAATCAAAAGTCACAATCAAAACCTGTTACATAATTGAAGTTTTTCAAATTAAATCTCTAAATTCAGGATTTATCCTTCAGATTTTGTATCAAGTATGTACCACTGTAATATATCCCTGCATATGTAATATTTCAGATCTGATCTAACAATTTGGAATGTGAATTGGAGGGACACAAAACAGTATACATAGTTTGTTTAGTTTTGTTTAATATACACTAACACTTTGGGCTTCTCCACATCTTTCTGGGAAAATAATAGTCAAGTTCTTTATGAGCCTGGAACCTCTTCCCCCTGATAATATTCCACAAAATAATATTTTATTTACTTAGGAAACACATGGAATTAGAAAATAGTCAGCTGCTTATTGTATAAATCACACCAAGGACTGAGCACACATTTCCCAAAAAGCTATTTTCACATCTTGCAACAAAGAGAATATGTAACATTTGCAGTGTTCTTGCGAAACATCTCTGTCCAAAACTGTGTGTCTATTCTTTGATTTTGCGAGTTTTACCTTATCTTTCTGACCTGTAAAGGCTGAAGTGCCTCAGGGCTCAGCTCTAGCATAGTCTGTCTTCTGGATTTCATGTTCTTCTTTTCTGATCTCATGCAGTCTTCGTGGCTTTAAATTCTTAACTTCATGTCTTTAAACAATATTTCTCATCTGAACTCTAGAATATTAAATACCGTCCATTCAATCTCAGTATAGTATCTAAAAGATATTTCACGCTTAACAAATCCAAAATTGAACTCTTGTTATTCGCCTCAAAATATGCTACACTCAAGGTTTTCCCCAACTTTCTTAGTAGTAATTCACTCCTTCCAGATGCTCATGTCAAAACTGTAGACTCACCCTATATTCAACTCATTCTCTTAACAACTCATGGTCAACCCATTATCAAACCTTCCTGACATATCTAATTGGCCAGGGTCTATTTTTAAAATATTTCTTCTATTCAGACACCACCTTTACTGCCACTATCATGATCTTATCCATTATCATAACCCTGTTACGTACTACAAAGCCCTCTTAGCTGTTCTCCCCTCCCTGCCAAGCTCTAATATCAACCTAACACAGCTAGGGTTTTAGGGGTACAGAAATGGGAAATGACTGTTAATGTGTATGCATTTTCTTCTTGGGGTATTGAAAATGTTCTAAATTTAGCCTGTGATCTTTGTGTAATTCTGTGAATATGCTAAGTGCTTCAGTACTATTGACATTTTTTAATTTGTGGTATATGAAACAATATTAAGCTGTTATTTAAGATGTTATTTAAAAAAAAAACACTGTGAAGTGTCTGAGATTTTACCTTATTTGCAAGATAGCAAGTCAGTTCAGTTATAAAATAAATAACTCTGGGAATGTCATGTAGAGCATGGTGATTGTAGCTAATAATCCTCTATTATATATTTAAACGTAACTAAGAGAGATAAATGCTCTTATCACCAGAATAAAATATACGTATGCCTGTGTGAGGTGATAGAAGTTATTGAGAGTTACGGAGATGACCATTTTGCAATATATGTGTATTATGTTTATGCCTGAAACTAATATAATTGTATATGTCAATTAAAATGTAACAAGTTAGCTTGACAAGATTTCGTGGATGTTGGTATATATAGACATGAGATTCCTGTAGCAGGTAAAATACTATATTACTCATAGGACAAAAGGCAGCATGAGCATTAGCATATTTGGGGACAGTTCCTGAACCTCATTTTCCATAGGGAGATAAGCCAGGAACAGCTGATACCTGCACCCGAAATGGGTTGTGTTGCAAAAGAGAATCCTGAGCATAAAGAAACCAAATCTTTTCTTCTGAGCAATAAGTAAGCTTGCCTCCAGCGCTGGGGGAAACACCATCTATATCTCCCAAAGTTGAAACCAATCTTGCCCTTTATTTCACCAAGAAACACTATCTCTACTTCCAAGGCTATTCACTCTACAGATACACCTTTAAATGATAGTTTGTTACAAAAACAATCAGTATCTTTGGTTTCAAAATACACATTCCATTAGCTAAGGTTTGTCATCAACTGAATTTAGGCCTAAGCTTCTGAATCTTGACTACTAACCAAAATATGACTATTATTTCAAGAAAAATACCTCATCTGAATTAGATGGTTTGAAGTTTCAATCATTTCAAAATGTTATATGATAATTTATACTCAAATTTTGTCTCATTTAATCCTCAGTGTTAGGAAAGTATCACTATTTTCCTCATTTTTATAGATGAGGGAACAAGCTCAGAGTGGTTAAAGAACTTGTCCCACAGCCAACAGGTTGAAAGCTGACAGAGACCAGATTCAAGTCTACCAGTAAATGCATGCGGTGGAGTTGGGTGGGTGGGTGAGAGGGAGCATGATAACCTGGAGGAATACACTCTGCCACAGACAATTGCTCCATGTAACTCCTGTCCAGCAAACCCAGGGATTATTCAATCCCCACAAAAAACAAAAAACAAACAAACAAACAAAAAAAACAAAAACAAAAAACAACCACAAGTAACAAATCTTTAAATAAGCACCATGTGCTGGGAAAACTGGGTCGCTACATGCAAAAGAATGAAGCTTGACCACTACCTCACACCATACACAAAAATCAACTCAAAATGGATTAAAGAACTAGACATAAGACCTGAAACCATAAAATATATAGAAGGAAATATAGGCAAAACACTACGTGATTTGCACATCAAAGACATCTTTACAGACACATCACTCAAAGCAGTGATAGTGAAGGCAAAGATAAACAGCTGGGACTACATCAAATTAAAGAGCTTCTGCACAGCAAAAGAGACAATAACAAAAACAAAGAGAAACCCCACCAACTGGGAGAACATTTTTGCACCCAACACTAATGATAAAGGACTGATCACAAAAATCTGCAAAGAGCTGATGAGACTCAGCAACAACAAAGAAAATAATCCCGTCAAAAAATGGGCAGAAGAGCTGAAAAGAAACTTCTCTGAAGAGGAAATGCAAATGGCCAACAGGCATATGAAAAAATGTTCAACATCACCTGTAATCAGGGAAATGTAAATCAAAACTACCATGAGATACCATCTTACACCAGTGAGAATGGCACATATTAAAAAAACTAGCAACAACAAATGTTGGCGAGGGTGTGGAGAAAAAGGAACTCTTCTGCACTGTTAGTGGGAGTGCAAACTGGTCCAACCACTATGGAGAGCTGTGTGGAGATTTCTGGACCTACTAAACATAGAGCTTCCATATGATCCAGCAATTCCACTCCTAGGTATTTACCCAAAGGACACAGAAACATCAATTCCAAAGAGCACCTGCACCCCTGTGTTTATAGCAGCACTATTTACAATAGCTAAGCTTTGGAAACAGCCCAAATGCCCAAAAATAGATGACTGGATCAAGAAGATGTGGTACATATATACCATGGAATATTACTCAGCATTCAAAAAAGATAAACACATGCAATCTGCAGCAACATGGATGGTGCTGGAAGGGATCATGCTCAGTGAAATAAGCCAGAAAGAAAAAGAAAAATACCGGATGGTCTCACTCATAGTAGGAATCTAGAAAACTTAAATAAGGGACCAGGAAAATGAATAACTATAAGAAAGTGAAAATCAAAATCAACAAAAAACTATGAAACAGAGATACTTCTTGGGGGTGGGGGGCAGGTGGGGAGGGATTGGGGTCAGAATGGGGGGGTTGCAATTGTATTGGGAATATAAAAATAAAATTTAAAAAAAAATAAACATTGAAAAAAAAATCTTATGGGGTCCCTGGGTTTCAGAAAAAGGGACTATGAACCTATAAAAAAAATGTTGATTTCTAATGTGAAAAAAAAATAAAAATAAAAAATAAAGAGACGTATTAACTTCTCTTCAAAAAAAAATAATGGTAATTATATGACATGATGGAGGTGTTAGCTAATGTTATGGAAAAAAAAATAAGCACCATTTGGGAAAATTGGATGAACTTCACATATAATACTGCTTTCCCCAATGCTTTGTCTAATGCTACTGGACGTCCTGTAGATTTTCCAAAGGCATGAAGCAAGGAAGAGCATTGAGAATTTCTGGATCACTTTCCTTGAATTTTCACTTTTTTTTTTTTTTTTAAAGAGGCATGGTTTTTATTTATTTATTTGTTTGTTTATACATGCACTGGGTACAGTCAGAAGCGCGGGAGGGTGAGAGAATCCACCAGAGCAGAGCGGGGAGCAGAGCAGGCAGAAGGACCGAAGTACACTGCTGAGGGGAGCAGCGGGCGGCAGGAGAGGTCTGTGCGCCATGCGGGACCCTCCTCCGGTGGCCGGGGAGCAGCCGGGGATAGAACCAGCGCAGCAGAGGCTGCGGGCAGCTTCGCAACCCAGCGCTCAACCGCTGCGCCACCGGGGAGGCCCGAATTTTCACTTTGTACCACAAGTATTAATATGGCTGACTGCTATAATGAACATATTTTCCTGAGTTTCCCCAGAATGGCATCCAATAGGACAGGAAAACAGAACAGTCCAAATTGGTGCTTTCTCAAGAAGGAATATTTGACAACAAGGAATAAATTCGGAAATGAGATTGCTGTTTTCCAAAACCACCTTTAAAATGTTGATTCTATAAATATGATTAGGTATAAAACTTTTCCTTCAATATTCTGTTAATAATTTTATAAATTATCAGTTGACAAAACAAAGGATTTATATAGAGTTAAGCCTAAAATTCTCATAGAACATTTTCTACACACATAAGTAGTGAATTTGGTTAAGGGATTGGTAAATTCTGCATATCGTAAGATTAAAGAAAAGACTAAAAGAATAGTCAGTGATATTTTTCACATAATTTTAAGGGTTAACAGTAATTTCACAATAAACATCACAATAATCACAAATTTGATTTTCCCATGCTTATTTGAGCAATGAAGCAGCAAATAAGACACCTTTCCTTTATCTCAAGTGAAGCGATTACCTCAAGAAAGATTTGAGATTTTAGGCAACTCATAAATATTTAATAGTTCAGTGCCTCAGAAAATTGACTCTGGCTAATTTTAATTATATTTTCAAAGTATAGTATTTACAATTTGCTACTGCCTTATAATTTCCTTGATCCATAGCCTTTTCCATATTTTTCAGAGGCTTCCAATATAATTATCTTGCAACCCATTTATAACAGTACAAGAAGGTTGAATCTATAGCTCCACTAACAAAATGTTTTTATTTTTTGAACACATACAGTTACCAGAATTGAGATTATTAGACCCTCCCTCCAAAGCTTCCAACTTTTACTTCCAACATCATGAGGCTCTGTTGCAATGTACAGAGTTCAGGGACATGGTAAAGCTCTTTGGAATAGCAGACACAGCATTGAACACACATAGAACATATGACTAGATATAACTAAAATGAGATGCTGCTGTTAATTCACAGAAATGATTCATGCTAAATAATATTTTTCAAATTAAATAAAAATACATGGCAAACAACATCAAGGGGTTAGTAATAAAAATGGAAAGTGTATCTGTAGAAGACTGAACTCTTTAAAGACAGAAATATTTTTCTACTTCATTTGGTGAATATTACAACTTAACAACCTACCATACAATCTTCCCAAAATGGGATAAGCACAGTGAAGACGGTCATTCATTTGTTTTTATAAGTGATCTGTAAATAATTATTTCTAAAAATACATCCCAGGCCCACCATGGATGAGGGGCAATGTGAAGAAGGTCTTTGTCTTTTATTCAGCAGGGTTCTCTAGACTAATATGTATTCCCACCCACTACTGCCACACCACACAGTTTGTGCAATTTTGCTTCAGATACTGTTAATCATTTCAGCATTCAAAAAGTCTCCTTGAAAAAGTCCAGCTGAAGGGGCATACTGATTCATGTGGCTTAAAAATATCCTAGCAATTCAGAAGCATTTTTTTATTACATGCAAAAAAGAAGTAGCATGAGAAGACACTAGATGCATTTGGATTCTTCTCAAGTGCTCACATCTACATTTTTCTGTATATTTTACCCCTGTTCTAAGTCATAGTAAATTCACTAGCAATAGACTATGTAGACTTTTAAGGATAACAATTTCCTCAACTATTTCTCAACCCAATTGGAAGAGACATGCTGAAAAGTCTTAGGAAGATCAACTCAAAGAAGATAAATAAGCCTTTAAACAAAATAGCACTAGAGGCAAAAAGTGAAGTCATTTGTGGAGAAGGATCTGACAAAGGTCATGTAAGTCATACCTAAAATTCAAATATTTTATGGTAAACTAATCAGTACCTGTTAGTAAATATTATAAAACTCTTTCACTCTTCTTGATTTTAGAATCTAAAAATCCTATAACATGTTTATGTAAAAAATAATTACTTATTTTTTGATATGATCCTCATAAAAACTTCTAAATTAAAAAAATTATTAGTCCCATCAGGGCAATTTTTATGCATGACAGTATTCCATGAAAGAAAACATTTGTTTTATTGTATTTGAATTTGACTTTTCTTTTCTTTTTGGATATAAACTTTAAAAACTTTACAAATGGCTACATTTTGGATTTTCAATAATTGTGTTCAGAAATCCCAAAACATTTAAACTCAACTTTTGACCTTATCCTACAGTATCAATGATGACTCTTACACAGAAACTATTTTATATATATATAAAACATATGTGATATATATATGTTATATATTCATAGGTGTGTATATATCTCTGTGTGTGTGTGTGTGTGTAGATATATATATAAATATAGAGAAAGAGAAGATAGTTGGGATATTTAGGTAATCTCTTCAGATTTTTTTAGCCATCCAAATATATGGACACTCATACTAGAACATTTTGAAATCTGCTCTGGCAACATTAAAAATGTTCTTAATGTATTTGTTTCTTTTGTGAGTTTGACAGATTCTGATTATAAATAGATCTTCTCATGACATTAATATATAGGTGTTGGAAATTACATTCTAAATATAGAATTTTAATTGGTCCTATCAAAGATAAATTTAGAGCCAGTAAAAATGTCAAAAATCTTTCTAATAATTAAAACAATACAAACTTCTATATTGCCTAGACATTTACTTATTGGTTATTCATTCAACTCTGTGCAGAGCTTATCAAAATAAAATTGTGTGTGTACATACATATCCCTTGACCTAGTGACTCATCTTAACAGATTTATTTACAGAAATATTCATGAAGGAACAATATATTTTACTAGATGTTGGATGTTGCCAACAAAATTGGAATTATCTAAACTGTGCCCAGCTGGCTAATTCTAAATATAATTTTTTTCTCCATTAGAGAAAAATAAAGATGTCCATTGCATCATTGGTTATAGCAATAAAAATGTGGATGCAATCTAATGAATCATTAATGAAAATAAGATAGAATAAGTTGTATCATACTAACATTTCAATGAAATATTATATCACAGTTAAAAACAATGTAAATTTACCAATACTGAAATAAAAAAAAACCTACATCATAAGTAATAAAGCAACACATAAGATCATATAGAGCATAATTGCATTTTTGAAAAAAAAAGAATATGATATATGCATTGAAACATCAAACTGTTTATATATATATATGTATATGTATATGTATATGTATATATGTATATATATGCAGTGGGAAGACCGGGGCAGATGGGAGGACTCTGTTTTGACCTATTGATCACAGGGCAAGTCTCCTCATATAATTAATTTATAAAATTCTGTTCCATCTATTTTATAACTGGAAATAAAAAATAATAAAACAAACTCTAAAAATGATTTCTTGCCCCCATGAGTCCCTCATTCCTACACATTACCTATAAAGAGGAAAGGCCCATCAGCACTACTACTTAACCCAACTTACTTCTCCTCTGCTTTAGAAAAGTGATTCAAAACAAGAACACACTTTTCACAGCTTTCAGAGATTTTTTCCATCAGCTTTTGATTCTTAGATTCTGACTCTATATAGTCTTGGCATATCTTCTAGTCTGTTAAAGTTTCCTCAAAGACAGAATCACAGTAGTTAAAAACAGATTTACAACAGATGAAATTCCAACTTTAAATGCCATAAAATTGGCCTATAGATAAGTTGCTTGTCTTGTTAACTGAACTAAAATAATTGGTACAGCTTGTACATTACTTGAATGCATATATTTAACCTGTGGCAAATATGCATGAATACTGTACATTTGTACATTGTACATACAGTATTTTATTTGGTATTATATTAAAGCTAGAGGGTAGAGGGAGCAGGAAACTTAAACCTATTTAAGAAAGCAAATTGAGAAGAAAATTGAGCTTCTATGAGGGCACATCAAAGGTATGCAAAAAGGTACATAATAAAAGGGTATAGAGATTATGAGTGATAGAATTGGGAATTAAACCCTGTTTTTATTTTTTATATCAAATCCAATGAGACCACAATCAGCTCTGTATGTTGAGCATTCTTTTCCAGCCTGATGCCATGGACTACTATAATCTATTCAGTTTGCTGTTTCAAGGTCCATTTTTTCACTTTCTTCATCTTAACCTGGTGATCACAATGAAATTTTCTTCATCATCAGATAGTTGGCAAGGATTCACACTGATATTCTTTCACGGCAAAAGCAAGAAAATTTTAGCTATCACCTTGTCGTTTTTTTCTTGCCAATATTCCTCCTGTACTATATAAAACAATTCTAAAGCATTCATTCTACAGAGACCATGTTGTAATATAAATTCATAGGCAGCTTAAGGGTACGTTCATGACTGTGAATAAGTACACAAGCTGTAACATCAGCCTGGGTTTAAATTCTGTAAAAACTTCAGTAAGATAATATTGCCCATCAGTTTTCTCATGGGTAGAATAAAAACAAACATAGTGTCCTGCATGGAATTACTGTGAAATTTTGATGAGCTAAGAAATTAAAAACATTTAAAATGGAATTTGGTAGATGACAAGTCATCAATAGATGTTAGCTATTATTATTCAAAATATGTGTTGGGATTTGCAGCAACATGGATGGCACTGGAAGGGATCATGCTCAGCGAAATAAGCCAGAAAGAAAAAGAAAAATACCGGATGGTCTCACTCATAGCAGGAATCGAGAGAACTTAAATAAGGGACCAGGAAAATGAATAACTATAAGAAAGTGAAAATCAAAATCAACAAAAAACTATGAACCAGAGACAGTTTTTGGGGAGTGGGGGGCGGGAGGGGAGGGATTGGGGTCAGAATGGGGGGTTGCAAATGTATGGGGAATATAAAAATAAAATTTATTATTAAAAAAACAAAATATGTATTGGGTAATTATAATGGCTGTAACTACAGAGTGCCGGACAATGTACTGAGTGTTGGTAGACTGGCTCTTCACTTGCCTAGGAGTACTTTCTCTATGTTACTCACATAGAAGGCTGCCCTGCAATGAAGAATAATGATAGCTAAGACCCTATCAAGTAATTTAACTCTGTGGATTTACCTGTGCTATTTAACATTTGAGAATGACATCAAGATGGACATATTACTCATGCATCCCTAGAGCTCCTTCCTGGGCTGAGTTAGAAAATTATGATATTGAATCATAGTATTGTAGTTCCCCAGAGACACATATATCATTTACAGCAAGAAAGTTTTAAGTTTATATCCTTAGCTTTCTTGTGTGGTACAATTAAACATGCATTATTTTCCCCTTAGTACTAGTTATGCTTGAAAATCTTGTCCTCTTTACTATCTGAAGTCTTTACATAAGGACTACATTAAAAATTTGTCCTGAAAATTCATTGCCAAGAAAATGTTTGTTTTGATAATTTGGAAGCTCTCCTTTGTCAGACAAGGAAACTATATAATTTAAGTTTCTTTTTTTACCCTAATTGTTCGAAAATTCTGAATTACGAGTTCAACTGCAATAACTCATTCCAGATAAACAGAAAATGTACATTTTTCTTCTAACTTTTTCTGTTCAGTTAAATTTTCATTTTTAGTGGACAGTTTAAAGTTTTATTTTGTTATGTGCACCATTTGACATTTTGTAAGGAAGTGAAGGCATGTAAAGAAGGGATGTCGCTTTAATAAACAGTGGTAATAAATTTACTTATTGTATAGTGTCTTCATTTACTCACTTGCCGAGAACTATCTAGTGGTAGTGAGCAGCAATCCTGCTAAGTATCAGGGAAAGAATGAAAAACTAAACAATCTGCAATCTCCTCAATTTCTTTAAAGGAACATAAGAGCACAGGAAAGAACGTAAGAAAATCAGCTGTTTAGAATCAATGTGTGAAATCCTTTGTATTCAGATCTTTTCTCTGAAACTCTTATCAAATTGTGCTCTTTGAATATTTTTAATTTATGAATGTAAAATGAAGCTGCTAATTTTTTAACAAAGATATCAAAATCATACAAGTAAAAGACCGAAAAAACCCTTTATATTAATTGCTTTGGTTCTACACATATCCCATCCACACTCAGGGGATTTTGGATGAATTCACAGCTGTGTTCAAAATCTTCAGCTCTTCCCTTTGACTAAATCATTATTACCAAATTTTATTTTTGAAGGTGAATTAAGTTGGGGGGTGAAGAAATGAACAAAAATTCATTTGGAATCAGGACTGGTTAACAAATCATCAGTATAAAAACAACAGATTTCAATAAGTGTTTCAAAACATTTTCAACAACATTTTTTTTTACATAATAATGAATGTAGGACTCTCTTATGCCTGCCACCGCAATAGCTTGGACTTTTAGCTATTCTGTATGTGAATTCTGAAGCAATATTTAAAAATTCTGAGAACTTTGCAAGCATACGTCATAGTCTGTGCTACAAAAACTTTAAAAGATAGTATCTTCTGACCTCCTCTAAAATGTCCTTAGCCAGCTTGATTCCTTCCTTTTCACTTCACTCAAAGAGCAAGTTTTTAGTGAAGGAAGGGGATAAAAGGAGGAGAGCAAGCAGGGAAGGAGACTAGTGGCCTAATGGACTGTGATGGAAGATTGTTAGAGCTTTAGTGGAGGGTGTGGTGTGGTAACATGCACCTGAAGAGGTGTGAACTTCTATCTCTAAATCATACACAGTGTTATAAATCAATGTAAGCACAAAAAAGGTATTACCAAAGAAAAAGCATGGGTCTCCCTGGTGGCACAAGGGTTTAAGCACCACACTATGAAGCAATCTGTGGTCTCAGTAGCACAAATTCGATCTCTGGCTCGGGAGCAATACACATGGTGCAGCAGACCTCTCCTGTCTCACCTGCTGCTCCCCTCAGCAGTGCATTTCAGTGGATCTGCCTGTTCTGCTCCCCACTCTGTTTCTGGTGAATCCTCTCACCCCCCGACACCTCTGGGCTGTACCCCAGCTTTTGTATGCATAAATAAATAAATCTTTTTTTTTAAAAAGAGCAAAATTGTTAAAGATAAGATTCAATAGCAGCTCTCAAAAACCTATGTAAAGGGCCAAACTGCTAATTGCATATATAATAGCCCTAGGAGGTCAGGAAAAGAAGGAATTCCAAGTACCATTCTGTGATACACAAAAATAAATGATAATAACTGCTACAATTTAACAAGCAAGCCCCCACCCTGAGCCAGATATTTTATATAAATATAAAATATTTATGTTATGACCAACATTGGGAAACATGTATTAGTACTTCTCTATTTCGAGATAAGGGAAATGAATTTTAAACAGTTGCCCCAGGTTATGCAGGGATTGACTGCCCTCAGAAGACTTTCCAAACCAGGTCTGATTTAAAAGGCCCATGCACAAAACAGCACCACCTGTTACTATTCAAAATCCTTACTTCTGTATAGATCTTAATCATTTCTGCCACAGGAAAAACTGATAGGAGAGAAAACAGACTGGCAGGACTTTGTATTATACAGCTTTGTGTTTCCTCAGGAATGTCAGAGACTGTTACATTCACTTAACCGTGTCTCTTTGAAATGAATAAACAGCAGCTGGAAAATACATTTCTTATAGAAATATTCTATATGCATCAGACAAATAAAAAAATAAAAAACCTCAATTCCAGATGTTCACATGAAATTATCCAGATGCTAGCAAATGATCATTTCGAACACCAGAGGCAAAAGAAACCGAACTGAAAACTAATTTCAAAAGAGAAATCAAAGTGGAGACACCAATTTTTTTTTTTTGTGAAGTTACAGGAAACTGGTTATTTCTCTCCTTTTTTTTGAAGGTCTTTCTTAAAAATGAAATAAGGGGGCCTCCCCTGGTGGCACAGTGGTTGGGCACTGGGCTGCGAGGCTGCCCGCAACCTCTGCAGCGCCGGTATGTTCCCCGGCCGCCAGCGAGGGTCCCACAAAAAAAAAAAAAAGAAAAGAAAAGAAATAAGGTTTCAAGATTAAGGAAGTGTCCAAAGCAACATTATTTATGCATTATTTTGTAATTGTGAAAGATTAGATTTCTTAGGTAACCCAAGAGAAAAGACTGTCAAAATAAAAATAATGGTATTATAATTTTTACCTATTAATATTCAGATGTAGATGTTTAAATTTTATTATGTAAACAATTGATTGCCATTTGGTCCTTGATTTTCCAGGGACTTTGCTCTAACTCCAGTACATAAAGGAATGACACATGCAAATACTACAAAATTTCTAAGGTGTTACCTTCCCCACACAACTTTAATAAGTAATTGACAGCTAGCTAGTTTGTTAACCAAGAGAGTCAAAGTAGGTAAGTCATGTCCCAATTTCTACTCCTAAGGGCATGAAAAATCTGACATATGTTTATGTGATATAAACTGAGGAGTGGAAAAATGAAAAAAGAATTGGTCTTGGCCACTCCTCATACAACTCTGTAGCTTTTAGTAAAGCCTAGTAAACAGCAGCATCTTTCAACTACCTACTGATCTATGAAAATAGAAAGATGTTATGTTAAAATAAGGAGACACTTTTTTAAAGTAAACATAGAAAACATCTTTTACCTAAACTTCATCCATATCATCTGATTTAAAAACAAACAAGCAAATGATAACTGTATTCCTATCTCCAGAAACATTCTTTTGCAGTCTTCTTTTAGGGAATTTATAAGCAATAATCATATCACTGGGAACTAACAAGAATTTCATTGAGTTTGAATATCTGGTTATTCTTTAGCCTTTCAGTCTTCTCTTAGAACGACATGTTTACTTCTGTTTCTGCAGCTGTGAGTTCTGGACAGAGTAGTAGTGACGTTATTTTTCACAATTACCCCAAATCCTCTTTCCAGACCGGAACATCAATGTATTATTTGGTTTGGCATGCATTTTACTGATTGCTTTTGACCTAATTATTTTATCTTTTTGATCTTAATTTACATTTACCTTATGCTTTACAAGCCCCTGTTTTTACATATGAATATCTATTTGTTATTATTTGATCTATTTGTGATTTTGGAGTCTAGAGTGGTTAGAGATATGATTTCTATTATTTTAAAACAAAATAGAGTATCATTGCATGCACTAACACCAACTCCTCTTCATACTCTGCCTTTATTTCCTCTTTTGTTAAAAACCTCATTTGACTAAAAGATGAAATTACTATTTTCAGAAATAAAAGTTGGGCACCAACAGTGCTCTTTTGCCAGGTACAGGAATAAAATGGCCAGGACTATATTTCCTCTCAATTCTAATGTGGGGCCTTAACCAGAGCTGGGCTGAGTGACTGATTGTCCTGAGCTCCCCTCAGTGGGGTGCCTTGAAGACACTATTGAGCCCTGGCAAATTTTAGGAGAGTGGCTTGACCAGTCAGAAAAGGATTACTACAACACATTGTCCAGGACACTATTTCACCTCATTTTCTTCTGTCCTAATGATTTTGTTTCCTGAGAACACATTTTGCAATCCTCTGTGCAAGTTATATAGTGTTTCTGTGGCCACAGAGAAGTGGGTTTTTAGTTGTTTGGTTGCTTTTGTTTTAGTTGTTCAATTTTTGCCCAATTTAAATTGTTTATAGAAGTACTTTGATGTTGTTACCAAGTCTCTTATACTTAATGGAATTAGCTAGTAGTGACTACGTCATAGCCCGCAGACCACACAGTATAAGCTCTGAAGACAAAACTCATTGCTTTGTTTTTGGCTTTCTTCTCTACTTTCAGGTTCTATCAGTTCTCTGATTTAGTTAGCTGTTATCCTAAGAAATCTGTTTATTCTTTCCTTAGCATGAAGCCCAGCCGAACAACCACAACCATCTTCTCCCAGCTGGATTGATTCATCTTGGACAGTATTCCAGAAGTCAGACATTACCCCAGGCTTTCTTTGGGCATTATTGAAAGGTGACCTCAATGGAAAGGTTGATCACAACCTTGCAGGAAAATGAGGATTAAAACACTACATATCTATATTGGCCCTTAACACTAAAGAGTGAAACTCATACTGCACAATCATTATTGGAAAAGAATTAAAAAACAGGTACATTTTATAAACTAAATTTAAAAAATAAGTTTATATCCCCAATGCTGATTAACACCTTGTTTTTTATTTCAATAAGAACTTAGTCACAGCTATTATATAGAAGGATTTTACTCACCTAAAATCTGCATCTGTGACATGTTTCTGCAAGGTAGGTGTTGGGTTTTTTCCTAAGTATAAGTTTAAAATTGAATTTTCTCATTCTGCAACTGTTACACAGCTCAGTACAGCCAGCCACTCTACTTGATTTATTCAGATGTGCAGTAGATGAAATAATCATGGCGAGTCAAGGCAATTTCTATAAACACAACCCGTCTCCTGTCACTTCTTCCCACCTTTTCTGTGCCAAACATGCAGTTCCCTAGACAGGTCACTGCTTTCTCTATTTCTCTTCTCTCTCCCTCTTTCTGTAACAAAGATTTTTCTGTAATAAGCATGATGTTATCACCTTTGCAAGAGGTTTTCCCTAATTTAATTAATATCTTTTTCCCCCAAATAGAATGCTCTTTATCCCCTGCACCTAACACAGTGATTGCCACATAGTTGGTGCTCAGTATTTCATTGCCATATAAACCCATAAAATTCTATCAACTCATAATATCAAGCCATTGGTAGTTGAGCTGAAACTTTATTCCAGCCTTATTTTTGGTAGCACATTTGCTTAGTAATGACTAATATGTGAGCTGCTCTGCTAATCTAATACCACTGATCTAATACCAAAGCTTGTCTTGCTATAAGATAAATGGATGCCACATAACAAATTGTAAAAAGCAAAAACAAAATAATAAATGCAGTGATAGGGAAACAAAATTAAAAGATTACTTTGATGTTTTTCTTCAAAAGCAATAAAGGTGTTTTCTTTTCTTTAAAATTTTCTCTGATTTTCAGCAAAGCTTTTGTGATAAATTATTTCAAATTTGAAAATGTGAACAGGATATATCTTAACCAGAATGCCTTTCTTTTGTTAAGTGTTGCTTTGCTTACTTTTCATTAAATTTTCTATTTGTAGATCTAGTTTGGTCTTCAATTCTGGAAAACTTCCTTCAGTTCTTGTTGTCTGAAAAGAACAGTGGATAACTGCTGAGAGTTGGATGTCAAGTTTAAAAATATCTGAAATGCCTCTAAGAAGGCAGAAACGGCCATTTTCTGAAACAACAAAAACCTATACATGTGATTATGCTGTACATCTAATGACATGGGATTATATCTGTGTAGAAACACATATATACACACGTTTTACATCCTCTGAGTCAAAAGAACACAGCCCCCAGACTTATTACTGGCAATCAATACATCTCTGACTTCCACATAGTTTCCATGCACTTTCTGATCACCTGATTATTCATATGAAATTTGTATTTGCTATTCTCCCCTTCACCAAAAATTAAGAAACAAATGCAGCATAACTCATATTTGATTTAATATTCACCATATTACTGATGGGGGCTAGGGAGAGAGGGACAGTACCATACCTAGTAGAAGAATCGGCACACATAGCAGAGGACGCAGTTACACACCATATGGACAATGATTTTTTTTTTTTAAACTAATGCTCTGTTTGCCTTAAGCCAAGGTTCTGGCCCTGATGAATGAGTGTAAAACATTGACACCACCAGAAATTAACTAGGATCAGCAGGCCAGGATGTACCAGGGCCAAGATTACCAAGAAGCTAATAACAAGTTCTGGGGGTCGAATGTAACAAATACCAGAAACATCAACTCTGATGGGTTGTTCTGAGGCTGTTTGCCTCGGACCAGTTGGCTTTGTTTTCATATAAGAAAGCCAGCCCAAGACATGAGATACCAGAATGGTTTCTTCAGGGTGTTATGCCTTCCATTCTGTCAGATCACTCACTGGCCAGCAATCAGACCATTGATAAAAGCACTTATAGATTCAATTCCTATTCTCTGCTGATTGGCTTTTGGTAGTGACAGGAAGCTCAAAGAACCCAGCTTATTCTGGTGACATCACTAACACAGTAAGGAAAGACTTTCACTAAATAGTACAAGTTACTGTTTCAATAAAGAGACTTGATTTCCCTCTAAAGTTTTTACTAAAGTAATATGTACAACTGAAGTTGTGTTTAAGGGTTACATTTCTGCAACTATTTCTATTCTTGCTTTAGCTTATATTAGTTTAAACCATATAATACTGCATTTTTATTGACTAAAATAGTCAAATATTGGCATTTTCATATGGCTCAGACTAACGATAGGCTTGGTTTTAAAAGGCACTTATCTGTTGAATAAGAAAATAATTCTTATTACTGAATGAAGCTGAAGAACAAATTTACACAAGGAGAATGCAATTTTCTAAATTGTAATCTTGCCAGAGTTGCCATTCTCTTTTGCAAAATGAGTATCATAGGATTTTTGCTACCCATGATTAGAATTTAAATTGTATGTCTTCTGTGGTTCTCAGGTAGCAGAATTGAGCAAAGTTATTCATTTATGTATTTCCAATGAAAATATTTGGCTGCAGTCAGTCTGCCACAGAGCAAAGTAGTACATATCTTCAGGCTAGAATACTTCACAGTAGATTTTTTTCTCCAGTTTTCATTTCATAGCAGGGAATCTGGTAAAGTAGCTCCTGATATCTTTTTAAGTTTGCTTGTAAAGTGGAATCATAACCATTCCACTCCTGGGCTACTTGTCTCAAGGACTTTTGATGATAGTTCTAGTGGTGAAATAGTTTTCCTAAGGATCAGAAAGAAGCTTATTTTAATAGCTTCAAGATCTTTGTTGTATGTTCAAGTCTTCTGCAGTAAATATAACAGTACACTATGTTTCCTGTGTGAAGACTGATTAACTGGCACACCCTCAGGTTTTTCCCAGTGTAGATGGTGGATGGCACTTAATTATCTACACAGTACCACAAAATTCTTGTGACCAAAAGTAAACACAAATTTAGAAGTGACGGGTTGTACCTGACAGTTCAGTTTATAAAGTGGATGATTATTAGATTTGCCATTACAAAATTTGAATTGAACTTAGACCAGAGGTTAATGTTGAACATTTACCACTATGTGATTATATAAACAAGTTACTTAACCTCCATCTGCAAAATGAGAATGATAAAACATTTGGTTTTTAGTGCCTCCAAGGCTATGGTGAAGATAAGATGGAAGCCTATGTGACAACTTCTTTGTAATTGATGAAGCACATTACACAAAATGGTTATTGCTGATTTTATTGACAACAGTTAATCCACTAATCACTTCTTTCTACTGGATTCCCATTGTAACAGAAAGGCTCTATTTTGGTAATGTGAAATAATAAGACACTATCACCTCCAGCATGACAGCCATTCCACCACAGGATATTTGCTCAGTACTGCCACTGACATTAATAGTCACCAGTGTCAATGGCCTCATATGTTTCTTATAATAGAAAGTGCACTGAGTTTTTCCATGTATAACAAATATTCCTCCTTCATAATTTGCTGATCTCAGTGTACTTTGATCTGAGTAACTGACAACAGTTTACTATATTTCCAGTTGCAACAACTTTAACATAGGCTTTTTCTATGATAATAACAAGGTTTGTTCTTGTTACAATGCTTGTAACTAGGTTCACAGATTTCTTGAAATTATTCTATAAAACATTAGCATAATTAAATGTTGTGTGCCTGTTTTGACAACACTAATGTGGAAAGAAATCATTATTGAGTGTGTAAACTGAGGACTGTATATAGTATTAATCTCATTTAACTTTTTGTAGATTTCCTTATGTAGTAGTGATTTTAGCCCTGACTAAAATGGAGTATATGAAAACACTGTTTTACAAAAGGAACCAGTCAAAAAAAGATGAAATCTGTAATTTATTTGAAATTATTTATTTTACATATGAGCAATTTTAAAATAATTTAGATGTTCTTTGTCTTCTATCTGGAGTTGAAACATTTGATTTTTTGGAGGATGCAGTGCCATGTCATTGTAATGAGGCACCTTCATGTTCCTACTCCAGGTATGGACTGGCCCTATTTTGGTCAATGCAAAAATTATTTTTTTAAAAGAACATCTGAAACCCTTAATAATTATTTCCCTGAATTCCTATTTATAACCAGTACAAAATTAGGGATGCACTAATGTCTCTCCATCAAGAAGCAACTCTAAGGATAAGTGAGAAAGAGTAGTTCTCATTTCCATTCTGTCATTTCCACACAAAGTCACTCATGCAGTCATGTTATACCCTTAACAATATTACATCAAAGAAGAATCTAGGTAACATTTTTTAATAATGTTGGGTTTGTTTCCTCATTCTTTAATATCTGCAATTCTAAGGATCTTCATAATGTTAGGTAATGAAAAGAAGAAAAATATTCTGTCTGTATATATAAAAATCTGTCACATAGGAAATCAAAATAATATCAAAGTTCTGCATACAGTTAACAACAAAAAAAGTGTCTTCAGGAATTAATGATGGTTATTCCAGAGATTTTTATACATGTCTGCCATGTTTCAAAGGCATAATCAAAGTGAATCTATGTTCCATTTGAGTTGCAGTCCAAGAGACTGATGAGAGTTGAGATAAGAAAAAGAAGAAATCATATGTAAATAACTTACAGGTCTCTGTATGAGAAAATAGAAGTATAAATTACTATGGTAACCATGAATAGTTAACAGTCTAGTGACAATCCATAGAAATTAAAAGGAGCAATTTCAGTCACAGAAAGGGAAGAATCTTATATAATGGGACAATATTTATTTTAAACATTATTTTAATTCTAGGACCTCTAAACAGTTCCATCTATATTGCCCCATCTTAGTTGATATTACTAATGCAATATCTTCTCTCAGTCATCTCTTCAACACTTGATAACCTAGTTATACCTCAAAATTTATTCAACTAAAACCTACCCAGAGATTTAGTACACCAAAGCAAGTTAACTAATTTTTAAAAAAGGGATTTTTCTTCAGTTACAACTAGTTGGAATGAGTCTTTTCCTAGGTAACTGGTTTGAGAAAACTTGGGATATCTGAACAATAAACTGGGAGTAGGGACAGTAAAATCACCAGGACTATTCATTTGATATACATAGAGCTTGCTAAGCCTTTCTTTCTTTGACTGAATCAAGAGATTCAGCTATCTCTCATACATACCTCTTCTTCTTTTGATTTCTAAGTAAAGTCAAATTTGGGAGAAAACAAGCATAGTCCTTAGTGGTGCCTCCAAGTTCTTATTTTCAGTGCTCAACAGCATCTGGGGGCAATTGCTTCTGGCAGAGGCAGCTGTTGGGGTATTGGTAGCTCTTGGTGGAGTTGGCTTCCATGCCCTCATGGAGAAGCCTGCCTATGTGTCTGTCCCACAAAAGCTTTTCTCACTGGCTGCCTTCAAAGTAAAAGAGGTTCCCAATGGCTTATTGCTTCATATCTTAAAACCCATTTTGAGGAGCACAGGGTCACTCTCTCAAAACAAAGCAAAACAAGGATCCTGCTGAGCCCTCTCTTGGTACTGACATCACTCTGCAGATACACCAACCAAATGAATTCTATTCCAGAAAATTAAAAGGTATCATCAATAGCAGCACTGCTTAAGAAAATTTTGTGCAATGTTGGAAATGTTCCTATTCTGCACAATCCAGTGTGTTATCTGTTAGTCACATGTGGTTATTAAGCACTTGAAATGTGGCTGTGCACCTGAGAACTGAATTTTACTTTAATTTTAATTAATTGAAATTTAAACTAACCACATATGGCAGTAATGATTGTATTAGTGCAGGTCATCACAAAACCACCGAAAAAGGTAAAAATCTTTCAAGAAATAGAATACAGGGACATGCTGGGTGGGCGGAGCAACATGGCGGCAAGGAGACGCTGCGAGTAAGATCTCCCATTAAAAAAAGTGAATAGGGAGGAAAAGCGGCAGGTCCCAGTGAGAACTGGGACACGGAAGATAAACGGGTGACTCCAGCAAACTACCCGAAGAAGAAAGTGGCCATAAAAGAGGACTAGAAGGGAGGGAAGCGCAGAACCCTGCTCCCCTCCCCCGCCCACAGAGGCGGCACTCTCCAACCTGCAGAGAGGGAGAAAACAACAAACCAAAACGGCCCACAAGAACAAACGACGCAGCAAGCGGGACTGTGAGCGGAAAGGAACTATTGCAGCCACCACACCCCGTGAACGGGAGCTGAGGTGAACCCTGCAGGATCCGCCTCGGCGGTGAGCGAACGGCTCCAGGCGCCATTAGAGAAGAACAAAGACCCCGGGAGACGCGCACACAGCCCGGGCTGCCGGTAAGCTGGCGCAGAAACGCTGCGCGCTTGGGGAGCTTGAAAAGCAAGTGCAGACCAGAATCTCGGCTGCCCAGGTACCCGCGCCTGCGACCTAGGCTTGCAGGGAGACGACCTAGGCTTGCGGGGAGACGCGCGGAGGTCCTCACTGAGGTGAAGGTCCCTCCCTGAGTGAGCAGGAACCAGGCACCCGGGCACGGGAGCGGTGCAAAAGGCGCCATTCCCGCCCACTGAACTGGGCTACAGCCCGCGTCCTGGAACTGAGGGCTTTGAACTGAGACCCGGGGCACGAAAATTCGGGGCGTGGGTTCTCCACCACGGTGGGGCACAAGGCAGACACAGCACCCCAAAGCTGTTGAGGTGTACCCTACCATTCCCGCTCTGTTCCCTGTCCCACGGGGTGGGGGGGGACGAAAAACAGCCCCCCAAGGACAATAGGAGAGATCTCTGGCGCCACCTAGTGACCAGGAAAAAAACAGTCACTAACACCCCATAGAACAGGAAATTTCTTAAGACTGCTTGAAAAGGGCAGAAGGCTTCTGCAGTGGCCAGCCGGGAAGTTATTCCACGCCAGGCCCCTTCCGACCAGCAGTCTGAGCCCACAGAGGGAGCAGGCACCCACGTCCGGGGCAGACCGGGGGCGCAGAAGAGTGTGCCTGAAACCGGAGGCGCAGGGACTGCATCCCGCTTCGCCATTTGAGAACAGGGACATTTCTTCAGTAAAAACTGCCTAAAACCAGCAGAAAGCTCCCCCAGAAGACAGAGATGGCTCCTGGAAGAGCCAGAGGGGAGCGGAGAAGTTCACCAAGATGTCAGTCAGTCCGAGCAACACAGTGTCCCAACGCATACGACAAATTAGAAAACAGACAGTAGGGAGTAGAAGAACCACACGCAACCTAAAAACTCCTCAGGAAAGAAGCACACCACAAAAAGAAAACCACTCCCCAGATTGCAACGACAGCAACTTGGAAGAACTTCTGAGCCTTCCAGAAGAGAAATTTAAAATTCCATGATTAAAAAAGTGATAGATCAGAAGAAGGAAATTGAGTCCCTAAAGAGGGAAGTAAGAGAAATGCAGGAGATCAAAGATTAATGGAGGAACTAAAGAACTCTGGGAAAAGCAATGAAAGCAGAATAGATGAAATGGAAGAACGAATAAGTAATCTTGAAGACACAGAAATAAAAAGAACCAAAACAGAAAAGGAAAGAGAAGTACGAAGGAAAAAGAATGAAGAAAGACTTCGGGAACTATCTGACTCCATGAGGAAAGGAAATATAAGAGTTATAGGAATTCCAGAAGGAGAGGAGAGAGATGTAGGAACAGAGAAAATATTCATGGATATAATTGAAGAGAACTTCCAAATGAGAAGAAGGAGCTGAAAATTGATATACAAGAAGCAAGAAGAACACCAAACTTCCACGACGAAAGGAAAAACACAGCAAGACACATAATAGTAAAGCTCCCAAGAATCCAGGACAAGGAAAAAATAATGAAGCTGACAAGAGGGAAGAAACAGATAACATTCAAAGGAAAACCAATCAGGCTGACATCAGACTTCTCTGAAGAAACACTACGGGCAAGGAGAGAGTGGAGGGACATAGTCAACAGACTCCAAGAAAACAGATGCCAACCAAGAATACTCTATCCGCAAAGCTCTCTTTCCTCCATGAAGAAAGAATATGGACCTTCCCAGACAAAGAGAAACTCCGGAATTTCATTGCGACTAAACCCCCACTCCAAAAAATATACAAGGAATCCTAAAGCCAGAACCTCAGAGGGACGAATAACAACGAAAGAAGACCAAAAAAAAAAAAGTTATTAAAAGAATAAATAAATAAAATCAAAGGAAAGACAAACATAATGGCAAATACAGATGCTAACATATCAATATTAACTCTAAATGTAAATGGACTAAACTCTTCAATAAAAAGACACAGAGTTGCAGCCTGGATTAAGAAACAAAACCCAACCTTTTGCTGTCTCCAGGAAACACATTTAGCTACAAAAGATAAAAATAGGCTCAAAGTCAAAGGATGGAAAACAATCCTACAAGCAAATGGGCCAAAAAAGAAAGCAGGAACAGCTATACTTATATCAGATAAAAACAGACTTCAAAACTCAAAAAAATAAAAAGAGACCCCAATGGTCACTACATTATGATTAAGGGGACAATACTTCAAGAAGAAATAACACTCATTAACATATACTCACCAACGAAAGAGCACCAAAAATATCAGACAACTGTTGTCCTCTCTGAAAACAGACATCAGAGAAAAACACATATGTAGTGGGAGACTTCAACACACCACTATCAACAATGGATAGATCAACAAGACAAAAATAAGTAAAGAAACTAAAGCTCTAAATAAGGACCTAGAGCATTTGGGCTTAACAGACATCTATAGAACACTAAACCCAAAAAAAACGGAGTACACATTTTTCTCAAGCGCACATGGATCATTCTCCAGGATCGATCACATACTGGGGCACAAGACAAACATCAACAGATACACCAAGATTGAAATCATACCAACCATCTTTTCTGACCACGAAGGCATCAAACTAGAAATAAATCATAAAAGAAGGCAAGGAACTATCCTACTCATGGAGATTAAAAACCACACTACTGGAAGACCACTGGACTAAAAGGAGATCAAAGAAGAAATAAAAAAATTCTTTGAATTGAATGACAAGGAGGACACCAATATCCTAAATGTATGGGATGCAGCAAAAGCAGTAATAAGAGGAAAATATATAGCAATAGAAGCTCACATCAAAAAACAAGAAAGAACTCAAAGAAACAACCTAATCTCGAAGCTCAAAGATCTAGAAAAAGAACAACAAAAAAACCCCAGAACCAGTAGAAGAAAAGAAATAATAAAAACCAAAGCAGAAATAAATGAAATTGAAACTAAAAAAACAATCCAAAAGATCAATGAAACCAAGAGCTGGTTCTTTGAAAAAATAAATAAAATAGACAAACCCCTAGCCAGGCTCACAAAGGAAAAAAGGGAGAAGCACAAATACACAGAATCATAAATGAAAGAGGAGAATCACAACGGACAAGCAGAAATCAAAAGAATAATCAGTAACTACTATGAACAGTTATATGGAAACAAGTTCAACAATCTAGAGGAGATGGACAAATTCCTACAACTCTACAATCACCCAAAGCTAGATAAAGAAGAAATAGAACACCTAAACAGACCAATTACAAGCAGCGAAATTGAAATGGTAATCAAAAACCTCCCCAAAAACAAAAGCCCAGGACCTGATGGATTTACAAATGAATTCTACCAAACATTCAGAGACGAATTAGTGCCTATCCTTCACAAACTCTTCCAAAAAATTGAGAAGGAAGGACAATACCAAACACGTTCTATGAAGCCAATATTACACTAATACCAAAACCGAATAAGGACAACACAAAAAAGGAAAACTATAGGCCAATCTCCCTAATGAACACTGATGCAAAAAATCCTCAATAAAATTTTAGCTATCAGAATCCAACAATGTATCCATAAGATAATTCACCACGACCAAGTTGGATTCATTCCAGGGGCACAAGGATGGTTTAACATCCGAAAATCAATCAACGTTATCCAACACATCAACAAAAAGAAATATAAAAACCATATGATAATATCAATAGATGCTGAGAAAGCTTTCGACAAAGTGCAACACCCATTCATGATAAAAGCCCTTGAAATTCTTGGGATACAAGGAACATACCTCAACATCATAAAGGCCATCTATGACAAGCCAACAGCCAGTATCATTCTCAATGGTGAAAAGCTGAAAGCAATTCCATTAAGATCTGGAACAAGACAAGGATGTCCACTCTCACCACTGCTTTTCAATATAATACTGGAAGTCCTAGCCAGAGCAATAAGACAAGAGAAAAGACATCCAAGGAATCCAAATAGGAAAAGAAGAAGTCAAACTATCACTATTTGCAGATGATATGATATATACATAGAGAACCCCAAAATCTCCACAGAAAAACTAATTCAACTCATCAATCAATTCAGTAAAGTGGCAGGATACAAAATCAACACGCAAAGTCAGTAGCCTTCCTATACACAAAACAATAAATCTGAAGAAGAAGAAATCAAAAAACCACCCCTTTTATTATCGAAACAAAAAAAATCAAATATTGGGAATAAATCTAACAAAAGAGGTAAGGACCTATACAAAAAAAAACTATAAAACACTGTTAAAAGAAATAGAAGAAGACACAAAGAAATGGAAAGACATCCCTGCCTCATGGATTGGAAGAATAAACATTATAAAATGGCCATCCTACCAAAAGCAATATACAGATTCAATGCTATTCCAATCAAAATCTCAATGGCATTCTTCAAAGAAATAGAACAATTATTGATGAAATTCATATGGAATCACCAAAACCCCGAATAGCCAAAGCTCTACTGAAAAAAAAAGAAGGAAATGAGGCAATCACACTCCCAGACTTCAAACTATACTACAAAGCCATAATCATCAAAACTGCATGGTATTGGAACAAGAACAGACATACAGACCAATGGAATCGAATAGAAAATCCAGAAATAAACCACAGTTTTATGGTCAACTAATCTTTGACAAAGGAGCAAAGACTATGCATTGGAGCAAAGAAAGTTTGTTCAATAAATGGTGCTGGGAAAACTGGGTCGCTACATGCAAGAATGAAGCTTGACCACTACCTCACACCATACACAAAAATCAACTCAAAAGGATTAAAGAACTAGACATAAGACCTGAAACCATAAAAATACATAGAAGGAAATATAGGCGAAACACTACGGGATTTGCACATCAAAGACATCTTTACAGACACATCACCCAAGCAGTGATAGTGAAGAGAAAGATAAACAGCTGGGAACTACATCAAATTAAAGAGCTTCTGCACAGCAAAAAGAGACAATAACAAAAACAAAGAGAACCCCACCAACTGGGAGAACATTTTTGCACCCAACACTAATGATAAGGACTGATCACAAAAAATCTGCAAAGAGCTGATGAGACTCAGCAACAACAAAAGAAAATAATCAGTCAAAAAAATGGGCAGAAGAGCTAAAAGAAACTTCTCTGAAGAGGAAATGCAAATGGCCAAACAGACATATGAAAAAATGTTCAACATCACTTGTAATCAGGGAAATGCAAATCAAAACTACCATGAGATACCATCTCACACCAGTGAGAATGGCACATATTAAAAAAACTAGCAACAACAAATGTTGGCGAGGATGTGGAGAAAAAGGAACTCTTGTGCACTGTTGGTGGGAGTGCAAACTGGTCCAACCACTATGGAGAGCTGTGGAGATTTCTGGACCTACTAAACATAGAGCTTATCATATGATCCAGCAATTCCACTCCTAGGTATTTACCAAAGGACACAGAAACATCAATTCCAAAGAGCACCTGCACTCCTATGTTTATAGCAGCACTGTTTACAATAGCTAAGCTTTGGAAACAACCCAAATGCCCAAAAATAGATGACTGGATCAAGAAGATGTGGTACATATATACCATGGAATATTACTCAG